>NC_137773.1:16318446-17531997 GCF_963455305.1 Plecotus auritus
GCAAGTATGACCACATGATGTTATAATTATTGGACCCTCTACCTATTTTCCTGGGAATGTGTCTTATCTATCTCCATAATAACAAATACTTAGCACATTGTCCAGCACACAAGTGCAATCAGAATCCTATGATGCAGGATTCCTTTACTGCCTAATACACAAAGATAATCACATTAGCCCCACACAGACAGTTGCATTAGCCCTCACGGATAGTTGCGGTGTTAATGTTCCTTGACCTGTTGAAATTGATAGGAGGAGATGTACAGTCCGACAAATTTTAACCAAGACACTCAGATGTTAGTCTGGTGCACTCTAAATGCGCTATATATAGACCCATCTGCTTTTCTCATATTCCTGCACAACTGTTTTTGCTATCTCTATTTCTGGAGTCCCCCCAGTAATTGTGTTTTCAAATCTGTACCCTACCAATGCCCAGAAAAAAATAGCAAGAAAGAAAGTGAAAACCAAACTCAAAAGGAAAGCTGATGACAAGCAATATATTTTTCTATGTTAATGATTTTATTTTAAAATGTGTTACCTGTTAGAGATCTGAATGGATTGTAGAGTACACCAGGATTTTAAGATTTAATTTGGGTTTTACAAGCAGTGAAAGCAAATGAGGCATTCATCTCAGAATAATTTCTCAACTGTTATTGTCCTTGGTACATTGATAAGGAAACCAAGACACAGAATAGATAAGTAAGCAGTCCAAAGTCACAAGCAGACTCTGAGTAGAAGAGGAAATGAAATAGAATGCTGAGCACAGACCAGTGGCTCATAACCTTTAGGGGGCAGAAAAGTCACCATGCACTCTTGTTTTCAATGCAGATTCCTGGGCCCCAGCCCACACCTGGTGAACAAGACTCAGAAGGCTGTATTTTAAAAATATATTTAAGTATATATTTTATTGATTTCAGAGAGGAAGGGAGAGAGAGAAATAGAAACATCAATGATGAGAGAGAATCATTGATCAGTTGCCTCCTGCATGCCTCCCACTGGAGGTCAAGCCCTGACCAGGAATTAAACCATGACCTCCTGGTTCATAGGTCAATGCTCAACCACTGAGCTATGCAGGCCAGTCTCAGAAGGCTGTATTAATATTGAGCTTTCTGGACTTCCTAGGTCAGTGTTCGGCAAACCACGGCTCGTGAGCCACATGCGGCTCTTTGGCCCCTTGAGTGTGGCTCTTCCACAAAATACCATGGCCTGGGCGAGTCTATTTTAAAGAAGTGGCGTTAGAAGAAGTTTAAGTTTAAAAAATGTGGCTCTCAAAAGAAATTTCAATCGTTGTACTGTTGATATTTGGCTCTGTTGACTAATGAGTTTGCCGACCACTATCCTAGGTGATTCTTGTGAACACCTACATTTGAGTACCACGGAGCCCAACATCAGGGGTTAGAAACTGCACAGTGAGAAACACTATGCTAGACCAGTGGTCGGCAAACTCATTAGTCAACAGAGCCAAATACCAACAGTACAACAATTGAGATTTCTTTTGAGAGCCAAATTTTTTAAACTTCAACTTCTTCTAACGCCACTTCTTCAAAATAGACTCGCCCAGGCCGTGGTATTTTGTGGAAGAGCCACACTCAAGGGACCAAAGAGCTGCATGTGGCTCGTAAGCCGCGGTTTGCCGACCACTGTGCTAGACCCTTCAGATGGTTCTGTTCTGTTGCCTTAACCAGAATGCCACTTTGTAAAGCAACTGAAGGAAGGCAGGAAGCAGGGATTCTGGGGGTTCCTCCCGGTAAGCCCTTTGGCTCTCCACCACCTCCCATCTCACCACGCTGGGCCGGCCAACAGGACCCAGCCCCACACACACCTATGCCTGCTTCCCCAAGGCCACTGTGCAGACATGGAAACTTCCCCCCTGCTGTCCTGCTTCCGAAAGGTTGCTGCTGCGATGGGACAGCTCCCATTCCCAATCCTTCCTGCAAGCTTTTTTTTTGGGTTGTTCTCTGTACAATTAATTAGCTAATAATTTTTGCTTCTGATCCATTCTTCATTAAAAAGCTGAATCCCTGAGTTGGAGCTGTCAGAACAAAGGTGGGAGAATTTATGTCTTAATTTTGGTTCATTATGGCAGGAAGCCCCTTGCTCCCATCACTCTCTCTCCCCAGCCCCTCCCCTCCAAGCTCTGAAGGATCCGTGACCCTAAATGCCTCTCGCATGGCAGCCGCCATAGAGGCTCTGTCTCTGCCCTTTATCTTCCGCTGCCTCATTAAGAGAAATGAACCTGAGTCTGAGAAAGATGACACAGGGGAAATAAAAATGTAATCCCTTGGTGCCACCTATAATGAATTGTTATGAAAACCATGAAAATATCTGTCTGCGGATATTGTTCTTTGATTTGAAGTCAGTGTTGTAAGCGGTAATTTTTGTCATTAAAGCTGTTAATCTGCTCAGCGCTCCTCATAAGTTTTTATGAAGAAAAACAGCCCTGCTGCCTCCCTGCTCATTGCAGAGCACCATGGAATAATTAGCTTTAATTATGGCTGATACTGCTGTCTGTGGAAGGTGGAGGGACTTCACGCTGCTAGGGTGGGGATGGGGCCTGCTTGGCCTTCGACAGGCCAGAGGAGAGGGGCCTACAACTTTGAATCTGGGCCCCTAATCACAGTCAACCACAAACGCCATGCACCACACCCCAGCCAGGGCAGATACACTCTGGCCATGACATGCTCATATCCAAGCATGTACATGCACACTCATATGGACAAACACATGTACACATATACCTTACAACATACACACATACAAATTCACCACCCTCACCCCCTAACTGTCATACACAAGTTCAACCACCACAGATACCCACAGCACCCATGATCCACACACACTTCTAATCACAACATAGGTATACCAAGTCATAACAAGAGAGGCACCAACTAAAACAAGCACCACAAAAACTCAGCATACACAACCAGCTATAGCAACATAAACCTTCAGCTTTATCATATCATATGCATAACTTCATCCCCTCAACCATACCCCACACCCACTACAACACACATACACCCACTGTGACATAGGTAACTTGATATATACAGTCATGCACCATATAAGGACGTTTCAGTCAACAACGGACCACATATGACAGTTGTATACCATATAGCTAGGTGTATAGTAAACTATACCGTCTAGGTTTGGGTAAGTATACTCTATGATGTTTGCACAATGACAAAATAATCTAACAATTCATTTTTCAAACCGTATCCCTGTTGTTAAGCAGTGTATGACTGTACAGCCAACCCTGAACAGACACATACCCAACTATGAAACACACCAGTGCATTGGCTGTAAGAGGTAGCCAAATCAATCACCCCTATTATGTGAAAAGCCTAGTATTACATTCTGGAAGAGCAAATGTCCTTGACTCAAAGAACTCATTATATGGTCAGAAATAAGCATCCAGGCCAAAAACAACTGGCAATTCATTTAATATCTATCGATACACTGAGCATTGATTGTGCGTCAAGCACAGGGCTAGACTCTAGGGGACCTTTATAAACAAGTAAAACATGGTCTGTGTCTCAAGAAGCTTGTGGTAGACACAGATTGCCTCTCAAGAAAGAATTTGCCCCACTTGCTGGGAGTGTGGTCTGCAGAGAACCTTTAGTTGTCTACCACCCCAGGGATTACATCAACGGCAGAGAGCTGCCTACCCCAAGGTCACTCTCTGCCCAGGTGGACACACTCAATGACTGACTGCTGTATGGGTACAGAAGCCTGGCCATTTCAGTCAAGGCCAGACAACTCTGACCAGCCACGGCTCCCCTCATCAGTGGAGTTCGAGCAAGGTCTACAAGTCTGGTCAATTTTTCGCTTTGCTCACTCCATTTTTTATCTTCCACAGATGCTAGTCCAAAGGGCACTCCCTAATAAACATCCTATCCCACTCAACTACATCTCTGAGTGTGCTTCTCAGAGAAAGCAACCTGTGACAGAGCTAAACTCAACACTATGAATGCTATCTACCAAGTAAGATCATCAGGAAGTAAATGTTAAGGGGACTCTTTGAAAAGAGAGAAGAATGGAGTAGTAAGAGAATGATTTCTGGAGAAGGTGATATTTAAACCAGGTCTGGAATGATGATTAGCATTTATATAGCTGAGAAAGCACAGAGCTTTTTAGAGCAAAACGATTTGGACAAAGGCAAAGGAGCAGGAAGTACAAAGTGTGTTCTTACCTCAGGGAAATAGTGAGATATAAGAATGAAGCCAGACTATGGATGGATCTTGAAATGAAATTTTTAAAAAGGGTTGCACTTCATCTGTTAAACCACTTGACATCAACATTTTGCATCTGAATTAATAACAAGGGGTATGGAGCCCTAAAGTGAATCCGGAAAGGTTACAATTATAGTTATGATGGGAGGAGAGCATCATAAATTGAGGAATATTGAAAAAAAAAGAGAGCAGGTTACGGTCATATTCATAAAGCCTGGCAACCACTGCTACATCAAAGGCAATAGTCTAGTTCTCCCCCTGTGGGCCTCCAGGCCATACATCCAACCATCCATTCATTCATTCAATATTTATTGGGTCATCCCAACCGCAACCCCAGCCCCCAAGCAGTATGCCTCCTGTTACCAAGGACTTTGCATGGAGAAAGCATTTGTCCCTAGTAGAGTGAATGTAGACATTTGAAGGTCTCCTTTTGTTCCATTTCAACAGTACTCAAAAATGTATAGCTTTGCTGCTGCTTTGAACTGATTTCCTAGGGAGTTGTTAAAAGAGGGGGAAAAGGCCTTTTCTTTGACTTGTCACTCAATTAACGTTTAACATAAAAATAACATTTGGGTTTGGTTTGAAAATTCGAAAAATTAGTATTCGCTTTTTTCAGTGATTCATTTAATCAATTCAGTTCAAGTTCCTATAGTTAGCCTAACCGAGAAGAATCTATACAGTGAGGCATTGTGGTTGCTTAGGAGTCATCCAAACTTTCCAACTACTACCTCCTAGGCGTGGGTTTAGGAGCCCAGGGGGATGGAAATAAATGAGAACAGTGAGTTCTACTAAGGGGAACAAACAAATCAAACTATGAACTCTTACTAGGAATCAAAGAAAACTTTCTTAATGATATTCCAAGTATATATCAGACACTAATAGCAAACATACATAATGTTGAAACACTACGGATAACTGTATGAAAATTAGTAACAAGCAATGACGCCACTATCACTGCTATCATTGAGATTTGTTCTGGAGGTATTAGCCAATGCAGTAGGACAAGAAGAAAAATATCTGAATAACTATTGGAAAGGAAAAGAGAAAATATTATTATTTTCAATCATAATTATCTTCCTAGAAAATCCAAAAAATAAACTGAAAAATTATTCAATAAGGGAGTTCAATGTAGGATAAGATACAAGATTAATAAGCAAAAACTAATAGTTTTCTTATATGCCAGTTAATATATTGGAAGTCTTCATATTAAAGAAATATTCTATTTACATAGAAAAATATAAAATTCCTAAAAATAACTTAACAAAAAAAGATCAAGACCTACATTTTTTGAAATTTTTAAAATAAACCCAGGCACAATTGAAAAGCATAAAGCCATTTGAGCCTTACATGCATGATGCTATAAAGGGATTGCGGATCTAAACTCCCTTCGGTCATTAATTTTTCTTCTTGGTGAATTCTCCTCCTACACATAATGATTTTGCTTCATTAACAACCAGCCCTTTCCAGCCTTGGGTCATGGAGAGCAATATAATAGTTTTATTTTGCCTGCTGGAAGCCAACCAAAGGATATGGTTCTAAGATTGCTATAGCTTTGACCAACAACACAGACACCCAACTATTCAAAACATTTGGATTCAGCTGAGAAGCTTGAAGATAAATGCCATAGAATGGAAATTTACGTATAATAAAAACATTAAGCTCTGGCTGGTGTGGCTCAGTTGGTTGAGCATTATCCTAGGCACCAAAAGGTCACCAGTTCATTTCTAGTTGGTTTGGCTCAGTGGATAGAGTGTCGGCCTGCCAACCCAAGGGTCCTGGGTTCGATTCCAGTCAAGGGCACATACCTTGGTTTCAGGCTCCTCCCCAGCCCAGGTTCTGGTCAGGGCGCATGCAGGAGGCAACCGATCATGTGTTTCTCTCACATCAATATTTCTGTCTTTCCCTCTCTTTTCCACTCTCTCTAAAAATCAATGGAAAAAAAATATCCTTGGATGAGGATTAAAAACAAACAAAAAATAAAAAACAAAAGGTCACCAGTTCAGTTCCCTGTCAGGGCACAAGCCTGAGTTGCAGGCTTCATCCCCAGTCAGGGCATGTGCAGGAGGCAGCCAATTGAAATTTCTCTCTCACATAGGTAATTCTCTCCTCTCTCTCTCTCTCTCTCTCTCTCTCTCTCTCTCAAATCAATAAAAAGTTAAGTATTTATTAAGTAAATAATGCTTACAACAGGTGTGAATTTTAAATACTTGTATGTATGAAGCATATATCCTTCTGCTCTGTGGCATACACAAACAGTGTACTAAACCTTTCACACACAATAACTCATTCAATGACATCTTATGACATCACTCTAAGGTAAGTGTTTTATTATGATGCTTATTGTATGGATAAGGAAACTGAGGCTCAGATAAGTTAAAAAAAAATCTAATGACAGAGCCAGTAAGTGGCACAGCTATGATGATCCCAGCTACGAATGGCTTCAGAAACTTCACTCTTACCCCTTATGGTGCTATTATGACCCATCAACATCAGCAGCAGCAGCATTATTACCTATTGCGTTAATTAGCTTATGCTTTCACGACAGAATAAAACAGATTTGGTGGTTTAAACAACAGAAATTATTTTCTTATAGTTCTGGAGGCTCCAAGTTCAAGATCAAGGTGACATCAGAATTAGTACCTGATGAGATCTTTCTCCTTGGCTTGCAGACAGCTGCCTTCTGCAATTTTATATGACATGTGTTAAATACCTCACATGGTTTTTCCTCTGTGCATTCACACCCCAGTATCTCTTCTTCTTATGAGGACACCAGTCCTATTGGACTAGGTTCCCACCCTTATGACCTCATTTAACCTTAATTACCTCCTTATAGGCCCTATCTTGAAATACAGTCATATTAAGGGTGAGAGCTTAAACCTATGAATGTCAGTCCATAGCATCTACATTTAAAAATAAGTAAACTGAGGTGCAGGGAAGTTAATGGACTTGCTAAGGGCATATAGCTATAAAGTAGAGGAACTTAGAGTCAAACCTAAATTTGTCTAAGTCTAAATCCCCATGTTCTTTCCACTTCCCCACAGTATTTATTCACACTGTGGAAAGGGAAATGGTATAGTGGTATGTAAACAATGTAAAAGAATATATATATGAGAAACTCATTTTCATTCTGCTTTGGAACACTAGGAATACATTTTCAAACCCTGTTTTATCTTCACCATTATTTCTAAACTGCTTCTATAATGAGTTTGTATTGCCTTACTGTGCCTTCACCTTACCCCCAACCTGAGAACAAAGAAGGATAGCCCAAAACCAAATTGACATGCATTGCAAAGACAGCAGGACATTAAAAGCCTGCCTTGGCTAACCCCACACATATATACCAGAACTGACCGAATGTACTTTCATATACTTTGAGAGAAAGGGCTATATAAATTCAAATTGCTCTCCTACCTAGACATCTAATTCAACTTCACAGGGTCGTAGGCTGCAGGTACAGTATTATTTTCCAGACAGATTCATTCATTTATTTATTCAAGTAGCATGTACTAAGCAGGGCCTGCCAATTAGTCAATCCCAAGCCAATACATTTCGTCAGTGGATGGCAGTGCTCTCACTTTCTCACAGATCCTCCTGGTGAGGAAAGGGACCTTTCTTAGGGTCTTCTCTCAATGTCTCCACCCATATCCTTCCATTCCCAACCCCTATACACCAAAATAAGGTGGTCTATCTTTGGCAATAAGTATAGTCATTGTGCTTATTTTGCAGATAGGAAAACTGAGACAGAAGGGATGAAGTTCAATGTCATACAAGTTGTAAGTGGTAGTGCCAGGATCAGAACACAAGCAGCTTGATACCAGAGCTGGCACTTGTACCCACTGTGTTATATATACTTCCTGACATGCTCTATTTCTTGAATTTTATTATCAACATCAGAACTGAAGGATAGCTTAGAAGAAGAGAATTCTTAAGCTGGAAAAATAAGACCTAAGAAGTCAAAGGATTTGTCCAAGGCCACCCAGTAAGGCAGGAGACAAACAGTGCCTGCCTTACAATCCTGACCCAGTTTCATGGATCTGGCACCCCTATTATCTTGGGATGATGGTCTGGAAGGCAAGAGGAAACCAAGCCCACTATCCACTGTCCATTTGAGCATGGCATTCACTCCATGAGTCAGGGTGAGCCCAAGGATGGCATGCATATCCTGTATATATGGGCAATTACCCCTGATGGGGGAAGACTAAGAAGGAAAAAGCAAATATGATGGATTAAGTTAATGTGTAATATGTAAGAAGGTGCTAAGCACTAAAAGAAAATAGAGAAAAGTAAAGCAGATAGGGAATGCACCCTGTGAGGGCAGAGGGGAAGAAGTTACAGTTTTAACTAGTGTGGTCAGGGTGAGCCTCATTGAGAAGGTGATATCTGAGCCAAGACATAAAGGAGATCAAGGACATGGCCATGCGGATATCCGAGCAAACAGCATGCTTCAAGGCCCCAAGGAGAATGGACAGATCCCTGTTGGGAGGTTACTGCAGTAATCCAAGCTGGAGATGATAGTTGTTAAGAGTGGCAGCAATGGAGATGGTACATGTGATTGAGTTCTGGATATATTTTGAAGGCCAACTTCATAGCATTTCCTGACAGATTGGTTGTGGAACATAAGAGCCAAAGTATTCAAGCATGTCTCCAAGCTTTGGACATGAGAACATGGAAAAACAGAGATGCTATCAACTGAGAAGGGCAAGGCTGTGAGTGAAGGAGATTCGGGGGAGGGGAACCATCAGGAATTTGACTTTGGACACATGGAATTTGAGATGTCTATCACATATGCAAATAAAAATGCCTAGTACGCTATAGATTGTATGAGACTGAGGTTCAGGAGAGAAGTCTGGCTGAAGATATAAATTTGAAAATTATCAGCATATAGATGGCATTTAAAGCCAGGCAACTAAGCCAGACTCAACAGGGAGTGAATGTAGACTTTTTTTAAAGGGGGGAGGGAGCGGAGAGAGATTAAGGACAGAGCCCTGAGGCACTCCAACATGCAGAGGAAGAGGAGAAACCAGGAAAAGATTTGAAAGGAGCAGCCAGTGAGGTGGGAGGAGAACCAAGCAATTATGTGGTGTTCTGGAAGCCAAGGGAAGAAAGTATATCGAGGAAGAGGAAGTATCCAGCTATCTCACACGATTCTGAGAGGTCACTTAACATGAGTTCTGAAAAATGACCACTAAATGAAGCAATATGGAAGTCACTTGGTAATCCTTACAAAAACAATTTTGATGGGGAGATATGGGGCCAAAGCTTGATTGGGATTTAAGAGAAAAGGGGAGGGGAAGGAATGAAGACAGCACAGGGGAGCACTCGGAGTCACAATTAACATAAAAGATGAAATCAAGAAATTTTTGTTGTTGTTAATCTTCACTCAAGGACATTTTTCCATTTATTTATTTATTTATTTATTTATTTATTTATTAGGGAGAGTAGGGGAAAGAGAGAGACATCGATGTGAGAGAAACACAGCCATTGGTTGCCTCCTGCATGCGCCCTGACCAGGGCCCAGGCCAGGGAGGAGCCTGCAACCAAGGTACATGCCCTTGACCTGGTAATTGAACCCAGGACTCTTTTGTCCACAAGTCGACGCTCTAGCCCAGGGGTGGGCAAACTTTTTGACTCGAGGGCCACAATGGGTTCTTAAACTGGACCGGAGGGCCGGAACAAAAGCATGGATGGAGTGTTTGTGTGAACTAATATAAATTCAAAGTAAAGGAGCGGAGAGCAAGAGAACCGGATAGAACAGCCGGATCCGGCCCGCGGGCCGTAGTTTGCCCAAGGCTGCTCTAGCCACTGAGCCAAACTGGCTAGGGCAAGAGATTTTTATAAGATGTGAAAAATAACAGCATGTTTAAATGCTGATGGAAATGATCCAGGAAAGAGGAAGAGACTTTGGCTATAGAAGTGGGGAGGATTGCTAAAATAATGTCCCTGGGTAGGCAAGAAGGGATGAGGTTTAGTGAAGGAGTTAGCCTTAGACAGTAATTCATTTGTCGTAACAGGCCCCAGCAGATGCTGGTGGATGGAGCAAGGTATTTGAGGGAAGGATTGTCAATACAAAAAGACTAGTGAAGAAGCAGGGCCAGACCATGAAGGACTACATAAACTCCCATAAGTGATCCAGATTTCATTCCAAGGGCAACATTACACTTTTAGAAGATTTTCACTATATAAAATTTATTCACAGGACTAGACAGAATAGATTTAAGATAGAAAGGGAAACTAAAGATAGAGCAATTAGGGAGATGCTGAAGATGTGTCGATAAGAGAAGATAATGATAACAGGAATAGAAAGAAGTTGGTAAATTTGAAATGTGCTCCAACAGACCTGCTATCAACTGACTATGATGGAAGGGAGGTAGGAGTCAGAAAATGACCTCAGTTTCCTGGCTCTGGCATCTGGAAGGATAGATATGCCATTCACTGAGTGAAGAAACTTAAGAGGAAGAACTCAGTTGAGATAGAAGATAAATAGCTGGTTTCTGGACCTCCATGGTTTTAGACATCTAGGGGATACCCAGGGGGAGGATGTCTCCCAGGTTATGGATCATGCAGAGCAGGAGCTGACAAAAGTTCTTAACTGGAGTTAAAAATCTGGGAGTCCTTCCAGACAGTTACTGTACTAACACTGGCAGAGTCTAAGGGATTAACTGATGTGTGTCGTGCTATTGGCTTCTACACTCAATGGTCCAGACCCCTCGGCTTTTACAGAACTCTTCCCTTTGACTTTAGTTGTCACCCTAATGTCAATGGAACCTGCTTTTTAAAAAAATAAAATAAAATTTTATTGATTTCAGAAAGGAAGGATGAGGAGAGAGAGATTGAAACATTAATGATGAGAATCATGATCAGCTGCCTCCTGCACACCCCCTCCTGGGGACAGAGCCCACAAACCAGGCTTGTGCCCTTGACTGGAATCAAACCCGGGACCCTTCAGTCCCCAGGCTGACACTCTATCCACTGAGCCAAACCAGCCAGGGCAATGGAACCTGTTTTTTTGTTTGTTTGTTTGTTTGTTTTTTATCTCTGCTTTTATTTTATTAGGAAAAAGGTAACTCCCCGGAAAATCCTAGTTTACAGATGTGGTGTAAAACTTTATTCACACAGCCTTATTTCAATGTGATTGAATATGCAAATTAAATATTTAGCAATTTCAGTGTTTGTACAAGAAATTGGTAAATAGAAAATAATATAAAATAAAAATGTAGATTTAATGTTTTTAACTTTCAATGGAAGAACATGGTTTTATGTTTTCTTTTATTTTTTTAATTTATTTTTTTTATTGTTTGAAGTATTACAAATAGTATTACATATGTCTCCTTTTTTTTTCCCATTGACCTCCCCCCCGGTCTCCCCTACCCCCCAGTACATGCCTTTACTGGAACCTGCTTTTAATCTGCCTTTATTTTGCATGAACTGTACCCATGTGAAGCCATGAAAGTAGCTAGTCCTGCAGAATAAAATAACAGGCCTTTGCCATGGCAACTTGGAGACCTCCTCCATTTTGAGTTTTATGGATATATTCTTGCTGGTTAAGGTTTTAGATGAAAGGATGTGACTATAAAATGAACTCTAGTTCTTAACTATAAACAACTATTTCATCATGTGCTACTGTGGGTAATCCAAGCATTGTTTGTCACCATCTTACATAAGATCAGCAAAAAGCTAATTATCTAAAAAAAGTGATTACTAAAATGTGGACACATATCCCTCCCAGTGCACACAAGACGCTTTTAGATGATATGGGAGATGATTTTAGATGGTACATGAACATAGCACTAAATAACATGGACTCTCATTTTAAAAAATTTTACATCATTTCCCATTTTCTTTCAAGGAGAAAGACATGCGTTGATGCTAGTGGATCCTTAATTCCCCCTGATATCCCTTCATAACCTAAATAAAA
The DNA here is from genome assembly GCF_963455305.1 of Plecotus auritus. Taxonomy (NCBI): domain Eukaryota; kingdom Metazoa; phylum Chordata; class Mammalia; order Chiroptera; family Vespertilionidae; genus Plecotus; species Plecotus auritus. Next base: position 16,330,591 of record NC_137773.1, read on the forward strand.
TTGGCCTTGGGTTCAGAGTCTTCCACAAGCCAGCTTCTAACCAGAACTCCGTAAGTGTTTTATTTTCATTGTATTTATTTTTATACTTAGCTTCTATTTATGGCTAATGGTTTCCATTTTAGAGCATGGATACTAATGCCCTTCTAAAATAAGAGTATTCCTAAATGAATCAATTCAAGAAATATATAAAGTAAGAGATGGTTCTTGGATATGTCCAAAAAAAATGAAGATGGTAGTTAGTGTTAACAGGTAATTTCTACACACACACACACACACACACACACACACACACACACACACTAAAATCCTGACTCATGCATATATAAAGTAACACATGTTAAAGATTTTATTATTTAACTAACTCATTATTTAAATGAGGAAACCAGGCAATGATATAACCAGTTCAAAGGAGAAGTAGAAGAAGCACAAATTTATATGCTTTATCTTTTTTTTTTTTTTCAAATTTTTTATTAAGGTATTATATATGTACATATCTTACCATTGCCCCCCCCACCCCACTCCCATACCTGCCCTCACCCCCCAATGTTTTGCATCCGTTGGTTACTCTTATATGCATACAAGTCCTTCAGTTGATCTCTTATTTCCCGCACCTCTCCCTAACCTTACCGCTGTAATTAGACACTCTGTTTGATGCTTTACTGCCTCTGTAACTATCCTTTGGTTCATCAGTTTATAATGTCTTTCATTATCCCCAAATGAGTGAGATCATGTGGTACTTCTCCTTCATTGACTGGCTTATTTCACTTAGCATAATGTTTTCCAATTCCATCCAGGTGTCTAAAAATGGTAGTAATTCCTTCTTTTTTATGGCAGCATAGTATTCCATTGTGTAGATGTACCATAGTTTTCTGATCCAGTCATCTGCTGATGGGCACCTAGGCTGTTTCCAAATCTTAGCTATTGTAAATTGTGCTGCTATGAACATAGGGGTGCATATATCCTTTCTGATTGGTGTTTCTGGTTTCTTAGGATATATTCCTAGGAGTGGGATTACTGGGTCAAATGGGAGTTCCATTTTCAGTTTTTTGAGGAAACTCCATACTGTTCTCCACAGTGGCTGCACCAGTCTGCATTCCCACCAGCAGTGCACGAGGGTTCCTTTTTCTCCGCATCCTCGCAAACACTTGTCGTTTGTTGATTTGTTGATGATAGCCATTCTGACAGGTGTGAGATGGTATCGCATTGTCGTTTTGATTTGCATCTCTCGGATAATAAGTGACTTTGAGCATGTTTTCATGTGTCTCTTGGCCTTCCTTCTGTCTTCTTTCGAAAAGATTCTATTTAGGTCCGTTGCCCATTTTTTTAATGGATCATTTATCTTCCTTTTATTAAGTTGTATAAGCTGCCTGTAGATGTTGGAAATTAAACCTTTATCAGTGATACCATTTGCAAATATGTTCTCCCATGCAGTGGGGTTTCTTGTTGTTTTGTTGATGGTTTCTTTTGCTGTGCAAAAGCTTTTTATTTTGATGTAGTCCCATTTGTTTATTTTCTCTTTGGCTTCCATTGCCCTAGGGGCAGTATCACTGAAAAAGTTCTTTTGGCATATGTCTGAGATTTTGCTGCCTGAGGATTCCTCTAGTATTTTTATGGTTTCCCGTCTTATATTTAAGTCCTGTATCCATTTTGAGTTTATTTTTGTGTATGGTGTAAGTTGGTGATCTAGTTTCATTTTTTTGCATGTATCTGTCCAATTTTCCCAACACCATTTATTGAAGAGACTGTCTTGACTCCATTGTATGCTCATGCCTCCTTTGTCAAATATTAATTGCGCATATTGGTTTGGGTCGATATCTGGATTCTCTATTCTATTCCATTGATCTATATGTCTATTCTTGTGCCAGTACCAGGCTGTTTTGAGGACAGTGGCTTTGTAATACAGCTTGAAATCTGGTATTGAGATCCCTCCTACTTTATTCTTCTTTCTCAGGATTGCTGTGGCTATTCGGGGTCTTTTTTTATTCCAGATGAATTTTTGGAGAGTTCTTTCTAGGTCTGTGAAATATGCTGTTGGTATTTTAATGGGGAGTGCATTGAATCTATAGATTGCTTTGGGTAGTATGGACATTTTGATGATGTTGATTCTACCAATCCATGAACATGGTATGTTCTTCCATCTGTTTACATCTTCCTCTATCTCTTTTTTCAGTGTCCTGTAGTTTTCCGCATATAGGTCTTTTACCTCCTTGGTTAGGTTTATTCCTAAGTATCTTAATTTTTTTGGTGCGATGGAAAATGGGATTGCTTTTTTAGTCTCTCTTTCTGTAAGTTCACTGTTGGTGTATAGAAATGCCATAGATTTCTTGGCGTTAATTTTGTATCCTGCTACCTTGCCGAATTCATTTATTAAGTCTGTTAGTTTTTTGATAGAGTCTTTCGGGTTTTTTATGTACAATATCATGTCATCTGCAAATAAGGACAGCTTTACTTCTTCTTTTCCAATTTGGATGCCTTTTATTTCTTCTTCTTGTCTAATTGCAATGGCTAATACTTCCAGTACTATGTCAAACAGGAGTGGTGAGAGTGGGCATCCTTGTCTTGTTCCTGTTCTTAGGGGAAATGGTTTTAGTTTTTGCCCATTGAGTATGATGTTAGCTGTGGGTTTATCATATATAGCTTTTATTATGTTGAGGTATGATCCTTCTATTCCCACCTTGTTGAGAGTTTTTATCAAGAAAGGGTGTTGGATTTTGTCAAATGCTTTTTCTGCATCAATTGATATGATCATGTGATTTTTATCTCTCAATTTGTTTATGTGATGTATCACATTTATTGATTTTCGGATATTGAACCATCCTTGCATTCCTGGGATAAACCCTACTTGGTCATGGTGTATGATCTTTCTGATGTACTGCTGGATCCGATTTGCTAGAATTTTGTTGAGGATTTTGGCATCTACATTCATGAGGGATATTGGCCTGTAATTCTCTTTCATTGTGTTGTATTTATCTGGTTTTGGTATTAGGGTGATGCTGGCTTCATAGAAGGAGCTCGGAAGTGTTCCTTCCTCTTGAATTTTTTGGAATAGTCTGAGGAGGATAGGTTTTAGTTCTTCCTTGAATGTTTGGTAAAACTCTCCTGTGAAGCCATCTGGCCCCGGGCTTTTGTTTGCTGGAAGCTCTTTGATGACTGCTTCAATTTCTTCCGTAGTTACTGGCATGTTGAGCTGTTTAGATTCTTCCTGATTGAGTTTTGGAAGGTTATATTTTTCTAGGAATATGTCCATTTCCTCCAGGTTGTCCAGTTTGTTGGAATAGAGTTGTTCGTAGTATTTTTTAACAATCCTTTGTATTTCGGCGGGATCTGTTGTTATTTCACCTCTTTCATTTCTGATTTTGTTTATTTGGGTCCTCTCTCTTTGCTTCTTGGTGAGCCTGGCTAGAGGTTCATCAATCTTGTTTATCCTTTCAAAGAACCAGCTCTTGGTTTTGTTGATCTTTTGTATTGTTTCTTTGGTCTCTATGTCGTTTATCTGTGCTCTGATCTTTATTATTTCCTTCCTTCTGCTTACACTGGGCTTTTCTTGTTGCTCTTTTTCTAACTCTTTGAGTTGTTGGATTAGGTAATTTATTACCCCTGTTTCTTGTTTTTTGCAGTAGGCTTGTAGAGCTATGAACTTCCCTCTCAAGACTGCTTTCGCTGTGTCCCATAGATTTTGGATTGTAGTGTTTTCATTGTCATTTGTTGTCATGATGTTTTTTATTTCTTCTTTGATCTCTCTGGTAACCCAGTCATGGTTTAATAGCATGCTGTTTAGTCTCCATGTGTTTGATTTCTTTGGGTTGTTTTTATTGTAGTTGATTTCCAGTTTTATGCCACTGTGGTCTGAGAAGATGCTTGATATGATTTCTATCTTCTTGAATTTGAAGAGACTTTGCCTATGTCCCAACATATGGTCTATCTTTGAAAATGACCCATGTGCACTTGAGAAGAATGTATATTCTGTGGCTTTGGGGTGAAATGTTCTGAAGATGTCAATTAATTCCATCTGGTCTAGTGAGTCATTTAGGATTGATGTTTCTTTGCTGATTTTTTGTTTAGAGGATTTGTCCAATGGTGATAGTGGGGTATTAAAGTCTCCTACTATGATTGTATTGCTGTCAATCTCTCCCTTGATATCCTCCAGGAGTTTTTTTATGTATTTGGGTGCTCCTGTATTGGGTGCATATATGTTTACCAGAGTTATTTCTTCTTGTTGGATTGCTCCCTTTAGTATTATGAAGTGGCCTTCCTTATCTCTTGTTATGTCCTTCAGTTTGAGATCTAATTTGTCAGATATAAGTATTGCTACCCCAGCTTTTTTTTCATTTCCATTTGCCTGGAAAACCTTTTTCCATCCCTTCACCCTCAGTCTGTGTGCGTCTTTTTTTCTGAGGTGGGTTTCTTGTAGACAGCAGATATATGGGTCATGTTTTCTTATCCAATCCATTACCCTATGTCTTTTGATTGGGGCATTTAATCCGTTTACATTTAAAGTTATTATTGATAGGTACTTATTTGTCGCCATTCCTATTCTTTACACCTGTGTTCCTTCTTTGCTTCCTATTTCTTTTTTTTTTTTACAGCAGACCCTTTAGCATTTCTTGCATTGCTGGTTTGGTGGTAATAAATTCCCTTAGTCCTTTTTTGTCTGTGAAGCTCCTGATTTCACCTTCAATTTTGATTGACAGCCTTGCTGGGTACAGTATTCTTGGATTCAGACCCTTCCTTTGCATGACTTTGTATATTTCATTCCATTGCCTTCTGGCCTGATGAGTTTCTGTTGAGAAATCAGTTGCTAGTCTGATGGGGGTTCCTTTGTATGTAACTTTCTGTCTCTCTCTGGCCGCTTTTAAGATTCTTACTTTGTCGTTGGTGTTTGCCAATTTAATTATAATGTGCCTTGGCGTCAGTCTTTTGGGGTTCATTTTGCTTGGGACTCTGTGAGCTTCTTGGATTTGTGTGGGTTTTTTCTTCTCTATATCAGGGAAATTTTCTGTCATTATTTCTTCAAATAGGTTTTCTATTCCTTGCTCAGCTTCCTTTCCTTCTGGAACCCCTATTATGCGGATGTTGTTTTGTTTCGTGTTGTCCCAAAGTTCCCTTAGGCTCTCCTCCTGCCTTTTAATTTTTTTTTCTAGAAGTTGCTCTACTTGGGTATTTTTTCCCATCTTGTCTTCTAGCTCACTGATGCGGTCCTCTGCTTCTTCTAGTCTACTCTTGATGCTTTCTATTGAGTTCTTTACAGCAGCGATGTCATTTTTCATTTCTTCTTGGTTCTTCTTCATTTCCTCTTGGTTCTTGCTCATATTGTCGAATTTGTCTTCCATTCTTTTCAGCCACCTTATGACCATTTCTCTGAATTCTTTTTCTGGAAGGTTGCTTGCTTCCATTTCGTTTACTTCCTTTTCTGGTGATGCCTGCTTTTCTTTCATATGCGGGCTGTGTCTTTGTCTCCCCATGGTCTCTCTTCTCTGGGTGTCTGGTTATGTAGTTCTCTCTCTCCTGCGTCGATTTAAAGGCACAAAATACAGCACTACCAGGTACAACACACAAGGCACTGAACAGAAATGTATTCACGATATTAACAACCTCCAATAAAGGTGACCACCAGAGAAAGGCAAATCAGGGGATAGTAGAGAAAGAAGAAGAGGAAAAAGAAAGAAAGAAGAAGAAAAAAAAAAGGGGGTGTCAAAATGAAATTGGGAAAAGGGAAAAAAAGAAGAAAAAAAAAAGTAAGAGAGACAAGAAAGAGACTAAGAGAGAAAGGGAAACAGACTATATATATTGGGGATAAAACTCCAATAGAACAATCACTTATCCCAGCAAATGCCAGCAACAAGTACCTGGGGATTAATACAAACTACAACACCAACTAATATTGAGTGAGGCAAGGGAAAACAGAAGCACTAAACAAACAAAAAAATAAACAAAAGAAGAATAAGCAAAACAATCTCACAAAAAAGCATAAAAATTCGATATAATCTACATTCAAACGAGCAACAACAAAAGGACAGAGAAAAGAACAATTTTTTGGATAGTTAAGACAGCGAAGAGAGAGGTGTGTATGGACTTGGAGCAGGGGATTGGAGATTAGATATATAAGTAGGGTGAAATTTTAAAAGGGGGTAAACAGAAAGAATAGGGAAAATCTAAAGCAGGAAAGGGGTAAGATAAACAGGACACTGAAAAGGGAAAAGTGAGGAAGAGAGTGATGGCATAAAGGTAGATTTGAGATAGAGTAAAATGATGCTAAAGGAAAGATAAAAATAGAATGTAGAACATTAATCCCAAAACAAAATGAAGAGAAAATAAAATGACACTTAAAAAAAAAAAAAGATAAAATAGCAGTAGTAATAATACGGATTGAAAATAAAAATGTAATAATTAAAAAGGTAAAATCAAGTGAGGAAAAAAATTAGTTTCTTGAGTAAAAGATGCAAAAAATGAAAATAAAAAAATAAAAAATAAAAATAAAATGTGGAGTAGTGGAGGTCATTCACTTCCTCTGTTGTTCTGTTTGGCACGCCTGTTTCTCAGTCCGGACAGTATTGCAGTTCCCTGCGTTCCACTGCTCTTCAGTGATGTAAGCCAGTCCTGATTTTAAGCAGGCGGTGTGTCTTAATTCGTATTCCTTTATTTTTGATTACACAAGAGTCAATTTGTGATTCAGCCCCTGGGTGGCAGTGTTTCTGGATTGACTTCCGGGTTTATCTATGGCCTCTCTAGGGAGTGTGAGAGCCTTCTTTCCCTGAGGCACTCACTACCGGTTTTGTGGGAGTGGGCTGCCTCAGAGCTGGCTCTTGGATGGTCACTCCCCGCTCCGATCCCCAGGTTCCAGAAAAACAACTTTCCCCTGCAGTCTCCCAGGGTGTCCCCAACTGGGTGAACCTATGAATTGGGCTTAGTAATCAGAAGCAAGAATTTCAAGAGGAAAAAGCCCAAGTGTGCGCACTCCGTGGCTGCGCGTAAGTCTAGCACACCCCTGAAATTCTTAGGGTGTCCCTGCACTTCAGATCAAAATGGGTTGCTTTTTAGAGAGCCCTTCTGTTAGCAGCTCTGAGGACCCCCTTCCACATTCACAGATCACGCCAGCCCCAGCAGCCACCGATTTTTCTAGGCACAGACTTCCCTGGTCCTCCAGCTCCTGCAAAACGCGCGTTCCTCTCTCGCGCTGGGACCAGAGACCTCACCTTATCCCAGGCGAAATCTGACCTTTCCGTGGTGGAGTGTAGAGCTCCTCTGAACCCGTGTGTTTGCGCCAATTGGGGAGCGTTGTTCTGGGGCTCGCAGCTGTTCCGTGGGTGCCGCAGTTGTGGATTCTCAGGCTTCCGATAAGCTCCACTTTCCGGTTCCAGATGGCGGCGACTCCGCGTCCAAGCCCGCAGCTCCGGGAGGGGACCCAGCCGCAGTGGGAGCTGCCAGGTCAGGGGAACCCCGTCTAGCAGTCTCCCACCTTCTTCTGGAGTTCAGCTGTCCCCCAACTTGCCAACAAACACTCCTAGTGCGACCCTCAGCTGTTCTTTCTTTCTGCTCCGGGACAAGGCTCGGAACACGTCTGTCTATTCCGCCGCCATTTTTTGTCTTTAGTTATTCTTACTGATGCCTTTAAGCAGACAGCAATTCAGGTGGCCTCTCCAGGCCAGGCCTCCTTGGGGATTTAGCTCTGCGTTCTAAAAGAACTGTTGTAGATCCAGTGGCAGACATGCTGGATTTATAGCTGGATTGAAAGCTGAGACTGAGTTAGGTCTCAATTCCATCCCCACTGATACGTTTTCACTGTACGTAGATGTGTTATGCTCTGTACAGAATGCACCAAGGTTCCTTGATTCTTCTAAACAGATGTGGGAGTCTCATGACCCACTGCTTGTGCTTGCAAAGGGATCATGGTCGCCCAAAATCCGTTGTTCTGCAATAACTCTCCACCATTTTCGTAAAAGGCCTCTAAGCACCAGCCTTGAAACGCGGCTTCTTCTCTATCAATGTCTTATAAATCCATCAAAAAGTTGGGAACTCTGAAGAGAAGCGGGTGGAAGACGGTCGTTATTCTGCAAGGTGGGAGCCCAACGAACCCAAACCGAGCACCTTTATATGCTTTAAACGAATATTAAAATAAATGTGGTGACTTGGGCACCAGGAGAAAGATTGTCCCTGCACTGCACAGAATTCATTTGCACATCAAGAAACAAAATTATTCTGCATTACTATCTATTATCTATAATATACAGAGTAATAAAAGAGTTCAAGGAGAGTGAAAGGCTAGAACCAAACACCTGAACAATGCATAGTTTTTCACGGCCCAAGGCACTGGGCCAAGCACTGGCCCAAAGAAATTTATAGTCAAAATCCTGGGAAGGTGGCAGTGAATAGGTGTAAGGTACATAGTTAGTGGAGGGATGGAAATTTGGAGTCTTGACCCTGCAGCTGTATGAGCCTGGGCAAGTCATTTCTCCCTTTTGGCCTCAGATTACTCACCTATAGATGAAGGACCTGGCTAAAATGCTTTCCAAGAGTCCTACATGTTATGAAATTCTCAGATTCATGATCCTTAAACCCCAGGGGCTTTTGTGGGGTAAGAGTGGCATTTTAAAACAGCACCCCTTATTTGTAAGAATTCACAGCTTGGGACTGGCCTGCTCACCAGCCTTCCCAGAGCAGAAGCAAGGGAGCTGCCTCATGTACTCAGACTGGACGTGTGGTCAGTGATCACCATTCATATGCTAATGACTGTTCAAAAAGGGGTGTCTTCTTTTATATTCCTTTGTAATTAAGACTTAGCTGAAATCCAGCAAACATTCTTCATTTATCAGCATCGGGACTCATTAGAAACCAGAGAAGTCCGGGCTTCCACCAGCTACCCCATCACATCATTAACATCCTTCTCCCCAAACTGGCTTCAGGTCCCACTCCTGCTTAGACAGTTCCTGTGCCATGGGAGGCAGTAATGTAGCTATTTTAAAAGTGATTTGATATGAGAATTTCAGTAATGCACAGTTCAATTTCTGTACCCTCTTCTGAGTTTTTCTGGACCATTGTTTTGAGGAAACTAAATTAATATAATTTATACTGAGTCCAATTCCTTCCTTCCTCCAGGGACAGGGGGTGAGGACAAGGCAGAAGTTATGAGGACTACAATCCATGCCCTTATACCAGGAAGGAGCCCAGGGAGGAGCAAATACTGCCTTTTTCTCCTCAAACTTTACTCCTGTATTGTTTTGGTTCCCTGACAGCTGGAGTGGGAAACTGAGAGGGTGGGCTTTGAGGCCGAAAGGTGTGGATGTGCCACTTTTCAAGCAAATTCATTCACTTCTCTGTCCCTTGGTTTCCTGCTCTTTAAAAAAAAAAAAAAAAGTATAATAATCACAGAGTCCTTGTGAAGTTTAAAATTAGGTGTGTAAACCACTTAGCACATTTTAGCAAGCACTTAATAAATGTTACCTGTTTTTGTAGTTGCGATGTTTCTACTTGACTGTACTTGGAACTGGAAAATAGGAGTAACCACAAAAATAAGCATTCTTTCACTCAGGTGATGGGATTAAGAAGTACAGCTTGGCAGCTACAAAACAGTCACGGGGATGTAAGGTAAAGCATGGGGAATATAGTCAATGATATTGGAATAACTACCTATGGTGTCAGGTGGGCACTCGCATTGTCAGAGGAAACACTGTGTAACCCAGATGAATGTCTAGCTGCTGTGCTGTACACAACGGAAACTAATACAAAATAGTGTTGAATGCAAACTTAATCAACAAATACTTTTTTTTTAATATATTTTATTGATATTTCACAGAGAGGAAGGGAGAGGGATAGAGAGCTAGAAACATCGATGAGAGAGAAACATCGATCAGCTGCCTCCTGCACACCTCCCACTGGGGATGTGCCCGCAACCAAGGTACATGCCCTTGACCGGAATCGAACCTGGGACCCTTGAGTCCCCAGGCCGACGCTCTATCCACGGAGCCAAACCGGTTTCGGCTCAACAAATACTTTTTAAAATTTTTTAAATAAATAAGTATTCTTTCACTCAACAGGTATTTTCTCCCTTACTCGTATTAATTATTTCCCGTTGTAAAATGTATGAGCTACACAAGTTTATTAACATTTTCAGTCATTGTTGGAAAGTATATACACAAAAGTATTGGGCATCATTTCTGAAGTGTAGGATTGGGAGAATTTCACGTTATACTTGCAACACTACGAGGTTTTATTCAATAACAAATATATCATTAGGATGACTTTTTAAAAGATTTTTTTATTTGGAGAAAATACTGAAATGCAAGTACCATGAGTATGTGAATAACAAGTTGTAAATGCTGAAAAGCCGGAGTGGGGACGGGGGGAAGCGGGGGACTCCTCCACCTCCCACTCTAGTTATCATTGTTCTAACTCTTCTACAAATCCAGGAGGGTTTGATTCCTGCGGAATGTGAACAAAAGATCATGGATGCAAATGCAACAGCTCTGGGAAGCTGCAGTTCTCAAAACTGGAAAGGCCGTGGATATCACTAAGAATCTGACAAAAGCTGTGGCCCTTCCTCCCAGAGACAGTGCACATCTGAATTGCTGCAGACCATTGCAGGGGGGTCCTAACCCCCGGAGATTTGTCGAGGTATAATGTCAATGCTCATGTTTTACACTAACAAGATCCTTCACTATCTACTTATTTAAGGGCAAGAAAATATTTGATTAAATTCCAAGAAGGTCCCATGACCAAAAGTATCTTCCCCACAACAGCCCTGATACTAGTGTCTAATATTTCACTATTAGGAAGTCCTTTGAATCAAAACACTATCACCTATAAAACAGCAAGCAGCCTCAAGAAGTTTAACACATTAAATTTGTATCATTCATTTTCCAACACATACTTATTGAGTACACACTATGTTCCAGCAGATAGGATAAACAAGGACAGGTCTCTTTGAACTAGTGTGTAGGGGAGGATGGGCAGAGAGACAGACAAGAGAGTGTAAACAAATTAGTGCTGAATTTGGTTAATGATGAGGACACTGAAGAAAAGAAAATGAAAGGAATAGACTGGCTTGAGGACTTTACCTAGGGTGCTCAAGGAGGCTTCCTGTAGACCCGCCTGGCAAAAATAAGCCAGCCACATTGAAATATGTGAGGAGAGACATTTCACGTCAAGTCATAAAAATGCTCATTGAATCTGCATATCACATTTTTTCTCACATGAAGACAGCTTCTAAAAATAGGAAGAAACCAAGTCCAGAAACAAAGAGACTGCAGAGGGAGAAAGAAGGAGACAACCACAGGGGAGTTTCCAGTAGGGAAAGAGGTCGAGAAACATGGGTAGGAAAGAAAGGTAAAGTGCCAGACCTGACTTTGATTATACCTTGGAATAGTTAGAACCTTTTCAGCTACAAGTAACACACAGCTGACTCAAAATGGCTTAAACCAGTGGTCGGCAAACTCATTAGTCAACAGAGCCAATTATCAACAGTAAAACGATTGAAATTTCTTTTGAGAGCCGAAAACCGACTTCTGCGCATGGGCCACAAAGTTTCAATCGCACTGTACGTTCACGCCTGCATGTGGTATTTTGTGGAAGAGCCACACTCAAGGGGCCAAAGAGCCACATGTGGCTCGCGAGCCGCAGTTTGCCAACCACTGGCTTAAACAATAAGTAATTTTACTGGCTTACACAGGGAGAAATTCAGAAGTAATTTTTGAGTATGATACCATCAGGGCTCTAGTTCTGTTTTCCTTTCATTCTCAGCTGTGTCCTCCTCAGTAGAGACAGATATAGAGAAGAGACAGAGACAGAAGAGGCAGAGATAGAGATAGAAACAGAGAGACAGAGATAGAGACAGACACAGAGATTGAGACAGAGATAGAGATACAGAGACAGAAGCAGAAAACAGGAAGATATATAAACATAGATGATATAGAGATAGAGATAGAGATAGAGAGAGAGAGAGAGAGAGAGAGAGAGAGAGATAGATAGACAGATAGATAGATAGGGATAGAGACAGAGATAGAGATAGAGATAGAGATAGAGATAGAGATAGAGATAGAGATAGAGATAGAGATACGCAGATGTATATGTCTAGTATTTCCAAGCTTTTCTATCCTCCTTGCTCCCAAAAGATTCTGGCTTTGCTCATTTTGTTACTCCACTCCCCAGATTTTTTAGGTAGGTTCTGCTATCATCAGACTAGTTCTTTAAATTTCATGATAGAAGTGGAGAAGTGGAGATAGACAAAGGGCACAAAAGCTGGAACTGGAGGTGGAGTTTTTCTGAGAATTTTATAAAATTGTAGAAAAGGAGAAACCACAGGGTCTGAGAGAATTATATGATTAAATAAGAGGGGTATTTTTAAGAGAGGTTTTGAAACATATATATCCGTTTCTTAATGTTTGAGCAATTTAAATAAAAAGCTCGAGTTGTTTGGGATTGACATTTTTTGGTTTGTGTGGTTTTTTTAACTAAGTTTTATCATTGCAACATAGCTCTGAGACTGGACTATGTGGGTCCTGGCTTCAATAGGGTTACACACACATACACACTCACACACACTCTCACTCCCTCCCTCACAAATGGCAAAAGCTCAACAACCCTGTTTCTCAAATCCCCTGAGAACAAGATTGTCATGATTTTGCTCCTAGACCAGCCGTGGGCAAACTACAGCCCACGGGCTGGATCCGGCCCGTTCGGCTGTTCTATCCGGCCCGAGGAGCCAAAAGAGCGGAGGGTTCTCTTGCCCTCCCCTCCGCTCCTTTACTTTGAATTTATATTAGTTCACACAAACACTCCATCCAGGCTTTTGTTCCGGCCCTCCGGTCCAGTTTAAGAACCCATTGTGGCCCTCGAGTCAAAAAGTTTGCCCACCCCTGTACCTAGACCTTGGGTGGGCATATAAGAAGGAAAGGGACTGGAATTTTGGCAAGTCACTTTTTAAAGGTCATTGATCTCTGGTTTGCATGAACTTTGTACTATAAATCATTACTATTAAGAGCAGTTTGGGTATAGTAGAAAGGTCTTGGATTTATGAGCGGGAGACATGGGCTAAAATGCTGTTAGCTCACTAGCTGAGTGATTTTTAGTGTATTCTTTAACATCTACAAAAGGGGCATCATAGTATCTCCTTTACTAGGTTAGTGCAAAACTGTGAGTACCTTGAATATATGGGCTTAACATGTGGAATATTCCTTATTCATTTGTGATTCCTTAAGGCATAGCTCATCGATAGCAAACACACAGCCCTAATGCTGCAACTCCCTACCCAGGGACAACAAAGCTAATGAATAAGAGTAGTTTGTTCCACTAAACCTGGCACATAGGGGGCACTAAATAATAAATATTTATTGAGTGAATGAATGAATGAATGAATGAATGAATGGAGTGCTCCAGGCACTCACTACCAACTAACCAGAGCTAGCTCTTGAGATAAAGCACAATTGTAAGTCTAACCCTAGCCTTTACTGGAGCATTTTCACAAGGTATATAACTATTTGCCCTGCCCTCTAGGGACCCACCACCTATTTTTATAAATAAAATTATATTGACACACAGCCACACTCATTTGTTTGCATATTGTCTATGGCTGCTTTAACACTACAATGGCAGAATTTAGTAGTAGTAACAGAGGCCATATGACACACAAAACCTAAAATATTTACTATTTGGTCATATACAAGAAAAAAAAATTGCCAACTCCAGCTCTAGGCCATGAATTTCTTGAAGGTAGAGGCTGTATGCTTCATCTTCTTATCCCCAGCACCTTGCAAAGAGCAGGCATTTGACAAATGTTAACTGAATTAACACATGTTGAGATTCTAAAAATGAAATTATGAGGTTACTAGAATTAGCCATTCTGTTTTTATCTAGAAAACAAGATAATTTATTTTCATAAGGAGAAGGGCTGTGCCAAGCAGCAGAGACCCAAAGACAAACTGCCAAGTAGGGACCTTGTGGTGGGGGTGACATTGGGGTGGGGGCGGGGTAGGAGAGTACAGACCAAGAGGAGAAAAGCATTAAGAGAACATGAAGGAGGACGTCATAAGTCAAACCTGGTCTCCCACCTACTTTGCTGAAAACCAACACTGTCTAATAAATGTATTTTTATTAAGAACCTCAAAGTGTTCTTTGTGGGCCACTTACATCAGAATCACCTGAGGGAAGTCATGGACTCTAGGGGTGGGGTCCAGGCACCTGTCTGGTGAAGAAGCTCCCGAAGGGCTTTTTATACCCACTGATTTTTAGACCCGCCAACCTAGAGAACATGCTCCTTCCCAAATGAGAATTCCTAGTAAATATTTATCTCAGGTAGGACCCTTGTCACACATACACTGAGTGGCCAGATTATTATGACCTCTGAACACATAATAATCTGGCCACTCAGTGTATATCCTATATAATAAAAGGCTAATATGCAAATTGTCCCCTCAACCAGGAGTTCGACCAGCAGGCAGGACGGCCAACCACCCATGTCCCCCCACCCCCCCCCCTGGTCAGGCTGGCCAGACCCCACCCATGCACAAATTCATGCACCAGGCCTCATATACACACACACACACACACACACACACACACACACACACACACTGAGTGGCCAGATTACTATGCATTCAGAGATCATAATAATCTGGCCATTCAGTGTATTTCTATGTAAAGATTTTATAATCCATGCATTCTCACTGAATATTGAGTATAACTGTGGAAAGGTACTTTTACTGTGTCCACACAATGCCAAAAAGCCTGGCAAGCCCAATCAAAAACACTGGATAAGGCTTTGCTTCATGAACTGATCGGTCAGAAATTGATTGATGACCCAAGAGTCTCATTGAGACATAGGCCCTGAGAGAGACAAGGACAGTCGGGGGAGAAATATGCGACAGAATTACTACATCTTATTGGAAAGTATCTTAACCCCAAAATAACCAAGATAAATGATTTGTGACTGTGACATAGGACAAAGAATTTCAGTATAACAGAGTTGACTATGGAAAAATGCAGCCAGTACAGTAAATCACTCTGTGGGGAAAAACAAAAAGGAAACAGTTCAGAATGAGTGCCTTTAGAGATAAAAATCACCTCTCTGAGATATTTTTGTGGGGGGAAATGAAATATTGGGAAATAATTTATAGTAGGGGGGGCAGGGAAGCCATTATAAGCCAAATGGCCTTTCTGCATGATAGCAAAGTATACATTTAACATGGGCTCGTTATACCTTACTTTCTATCCATTCTAACTAGGTTTTCATTTGCTGACAAGGTTGGACACCAAGAGTGTTAAGTCTAAAAATCAATCTTTTCTTCTCAAGAAGGTAAATGTTCATGAAAGAGGTTACAAAATGAAGATAGACTCCTCCCCCAATGCTGCCTCTGGGATTCACTTCCTAACTTCTCAATAGCAGTCATTCATTACTTCTGAACCTGGGAATACTTAAGCTACCTGCCAACACTTCCTACCCGGATTCTGGAAGAAGAATTCACAAACAGCATACATTCCAAAGAATTCTTTTTTTTTTTTTTTTTTTTAAGAACTATAAAATTAGTAAAATGGTACTGGGAAAACGGAACAATTTTTGGGAAACATAAATGATGTGTGATTCCTAAATTACTCACTACACAAAAAGGCATTCCAGATGAACCAAAAATAGAAGTGCAACATATAAAACCTTAAAGGTTCTAGAAGAAAACACTGGGAGAAATGTTATGATCCTACAATGGAGAAAGTATTTCAGTGTGTAACACAAGATTCAAGTGCCAAAATGAAGTATAGATAAGTTTTACTTCACAAAATTCTACATTAAATAAAATACCAGAAAAGGAAGTGCAGGATAAACAAACTGAAGAAAAACTACGTTGCAGTGCATATCATAGGCCAAAGGCTATATTTCACTAATATAAATCCTTAGCAATCAATAAGAGTCCTTAGAAATCAATAAGAAAAGTCCAACTGAAAAAAAAAATGGCAGCAGAATAGACAGACGTGTCCCAAGCCTTGCCCCGGAGCAGATTGAAAGAACAGCTGAGGGTCACACGGGGAGTGTCTATTGGTGAGTTAAGGCACAGCTATACACCAGGAGAAGGTGGGGGACTGATGGACAGGGCTCCCCTGACCAGGCAGCCCCCACTGCTGCTGGGTTCCCTCCCGGAGTGACCCACTCAGATGCTGAGACTACGCCATCTTGAAGGGGAAAGTGGATGTTATCAGAAGCCTGAAAATCTACAACTGCGGCACCCACGAAACAGCTGCGAACTCCAGAGCACCGGTTCCCAATTGGCCCAAATATGCGGATTCAGAGGAGCTCTATGCTCCACCACAGAAAGGAGAGAGAGAACTACATAACCAGACACCCAGAAAAGAGACACCAGGGGGAGACAAAGAAACAGCCCGCATGTGAAAGAAAAGCATGCATCACCAGAAATGGAAGTAAACGAAATGGAGGCAAGCAACCTGTCAGAGAAAGAATTCAGAGAAATGGTCATAAGGTGGCTGAAAAGAATGGAAGAGAAATTTGACAATATGAGTAAGAACCAAGAGGAAATGAAGAAGAAATGAAAAATGATATTGCTGCTGTAAAGAACTCAATAGAAAGCATCAAGAGTAGACTAGAAGAAGCAGAGGACTGCATCAGTGAGCTAGAAGACAAGGTAGGAAAAATATCCAAATAGAACAGCTTCTAGAAAAAAAAATTAAAAAGCAGCCTAACGGAATTTTGGGACAACACGAAACAAAACAACAACCACATAATAGGGGTTCCAGAAGGAGAGGAAACTGAGCAAGGAATAGAAAACTTGTTTGAAGAAATAATGACAGAAAACTTCCCTGATATAGGCAAGAAAAAAACCACACAAATCCAAGAAGCTCACAGAGTCCCAAGCAAAATGAACTCCAAAATACTGACACCAAGGCACATTATAATTAAATTGGCAAACACCAACAACAAAGTAAGAATCTTAAAAGTGGCCAGAGAGAGAAAGAAAGTTACCTACAAAGGAACCCCCATCAGACTAGCAACTGATTTCTCAACAGAAACTCATCAGGCCAGAAGGGAATGGAATGAAATATACAAAGTCATGCAAATGAAGGACCTGAATCCAAGAATACTGTACCCAGCAAGGCTATCAATCAAAATTGAAGGTGAAATCAGGAGCTTCACAGACAAAAAAAGGACTAAGGGAATTTATTACCATGAAACCAGCAATGCAAGAAAGGCTAAAGGGAAGGAAGGAAGGAAGGAAGGAAGGAAGGAAGGAAGGAAGGAAGGAAGGAAGGAAGGAAGGAAGGAAGGAAGGAAGGGAAGGAAAGAAAGAAAGAAAGAAAGAAAGAAAGAAAGAAAGAAAGAAAGAAAGAAAGAAAGAAAGAAAGAAAGAAAGAAAGAAAGAGAGAGAGAGAAAGAGAGAGAGAGAGAGAGAGAGAAGAAAGAAAGAAAGAAAGAAAGAAAGAAAGAAAGAAAGAAAGAAAGAAAGAAAGAAAGAAAGAAGCGAAAAAGGAACACGGGGTAAAGAATAAAAATGGCGACAAATAAGTACCTATCAATAATAACTTTAAATGTAAATGGATTAAATGCACCAATCAAAAGACATAGGGTAATGGATTGGATAAGAAAACACAACCCATATATCTGCTGTCTACAAGAAACCCACCTCAGAAAAAAAGATGCACACAGACTGAGGGTGAAGGGATGGAAAAAGGTTTTTCAGGCGAATGGAAATGAAAAAAAAGCTGGGGTAGCAATACTTATATCTGACAAATTAGATCTCAAACTGAAGGACATAACAAGAGATAAGGAAGGCCATTTCATAATACTAAAGGGAGCAATCCAACAAGAAGAAATAACTCTGGTAAACATATATGCACCCAATACAGGAGCACCCAAATACATAAAAAAACTCCTGGAGGATATCAAAGGAGAGATTGACAGCAATACAATCATAATAGGAGACTTTAATATCCCACTATCACCATTGGACAAATCCTCTAAACAAAAAATCAGCAAAGAAACATCAATCCTAAATGACTCATTAGACCAGATGGAATTAATTGACATCTTCAGAACATTTCACCCAAAAGCCACAGAATATACATTCTTCTCAAGTGCACCTGGGTCATTCTCAAAGATAGACCATATGTTGGGTCATAGGCAAAATCTCTTCAAAGTCAAGAAGATAGAAATCATATCAAGCATCTTCTCAGATCACAGTGGCATAAAACTGGAAATCAACTACAATAAAAACAATCCAAAAAAATCAAACACATGGAGACTAAACAGCATGCTATTAAACAATGACTGGGTTACCAGAGAGATCAAAGAAGAAATAAAAAACATCATGGCAACAAATGACAATGAAAACACAACAATCCAAAATCTATGGGACACAGCGAAAGCAGTCTTGGGAGGGAAGTTCATAGCTCTACAAGCCTATTGCAAAAAACAAAAACAATGGTAATAAATTACCTAACCCTACAACTCAAAGAGTTAGAAAGAGAGCAACAAGAAAAGCCCAGTGTAAGCAGAAGGAAGGAAATAATAAAGATCAGAGCAGAGATAAATGACATTGAGACCAAAAAAAAATACAAAAGATCAACAAAACCAAGAGCTGGTCTTTGAAAGGATAAACAAGATTGATGAACCTCTAGCCAGGCTCACCAAGAAGCAAAGAGAGAGGACCCAAATAAACAAAATCAGAAATGAAAGAGGTGAAATAACAACAGACCCCACCGAAATACAAAGGATTGTTAAAAAATACTATGAACAACTCTATTTCAGCAAACTGGACAGCCTGGAGGAAATGGACATATTCCTAGAAAAATATAACCTTCCAAAACTCAATCAGGAAGAATCTAAACATCTCAATAGGCCAATAACTATGGAAGAAATTGAAGCAGTCATCAAAAAGCTTCCAGCAAACAAAAGCCCGGGGCCAGACGGCTTCACAGGGGAGTTTTACCAAACATTCAAGGAAAACTAAAACCTATCCTCCTCAGACTATTCCAAAAAATTTAAGAGGAAGGAACACTTCACAGCTCCTTCTATGAAGCCAGCATCACCCTAATACCAAAACCAGATAAAGACTAAAGACAACACAATGAAAGAGAATTATAGGCCAATATCCCTCATGAACACAGATGCCAAAATCCTCAACAAAATTCTAGCAAATCGGATCCAGCACTACATCAGAAAGATCATACACCATGACCAAGTAGGATTTATCCCAGGAATGCAAGGATGGTACAATATCCCCAAATCAATAAACGTGATATATCACATAAACAAATTGAGAGATAAAAATCACATGATCATATCAATTGATGAAGAAAAAGCATTTGACAAAATCCAATACCCTTTCTTAATAAAAACTCTCAATAAGATGGGAATAGAAGGATCATACCTCAACATCATAAAAGCCATATACGACAAACCCACAGTTAACATCATACTCAATGGGCAAAAACTAAAACCATTTCCCCTAAGAACAGGAACAAGACAGGGATGCCCACTCTCACCACTCCTGTTTGACATAGTACTGGAAGTATTAGCCATTGCAATTAGACAAGAAGAAGAAATAAAAGGCATCCAAATTGGAAAAGAAGAAGTAAAGCTGTCCTTATTTGCAGATGACATGATATTGTACATAAAAAACCTGAAAGACTCCATCAAAAAACTAATAGACTTAATAAATAAATTCGGCAATGTAGCAGGATACAAAATTAATGCCAAGAAATCTATGGCATTTCTATACACCAATAGTGAACTTACAGAAAGAGAGACTAAAAAAGCAATCCCATTTACCATCGCACCAAAAAAATTAAGATACCTGGGAATAAACTTAACTAAGGAGGTAAAAGACCTATTCGCAGAAAACTACAGGACATTGAAAAAAGAGATAGAGGAAGATGTAAACAGATGGAAGAACATACCGTGTTCACAGATTGGGAGAATTAACATCATTAAAATATCTATACTACCCAAAACAATCTATAGATTCAATGCACTCCCCATTAAAATACCAACGGCATATTTCACAGACCTGGAAAGAACTCTTCAAAAATTCATCTGGAATAAAAAAAGACCCCGAATAGCCACAGAAATCCTGAGAAAGAAGAACAAAGTAGGTTGGATCTCAATACCAGATTTCAAGCTGTATTACAAAGCCACTGTTCTCAAAACTGCCTGGTACTGACACAAGAACAGACATATAGATCAATGGAATAGAATAGAGAACCCAGAAATCGACCCAAATCACTATGCTCAATTAATATTTGACAAAGGAGGCATGAACATACAATGGAGTCAAGACAGTCTCTTCAATAAATGGTGTTGGGAAAATTGGACAGATACATGCAAAAAAATGAAACTAGACCACCAACTTACACCATACACAAAAATAAACTCAAAATGGATCAAGGACTTAAACATACGATGAGAAACCATAAAAATACTAGAGGAATCCACAGCCAGAAAAATATCTGACATATGCCAAAGCAATTTCTTCACTGATACTGCTCCTAGGGCAATGGAAACTAAAGAGAAAATAAACAAATGGGACTACATCAAAATAAAAAGCTTTTGCACAGCAAAGGAGACCATCAATAAAACAACAAGAAAGCCCACTGCATGGGAGAACATATTTGCCAATGATATCAATGATAAGGGTTTAATCTCCAACATTTACAGGGAACTCATGTAGCTTAACAAAAAAAAGATAAACAACCCAATCAAAAAATAGGCAACTGATCTAAATAGACACTTTTCAAAAGAAGACAGAAGGAAGGCCAAGAGACATATGAAAACCTGCTCAAAGTCACTAATCATCAGAGACATGCAAATCAAAACAACAATGCGGTACGATCTCACACCTGTCAGAATGGCTATTATCAACAAATCAACAAATGACAAATGCTAGTGAGGACACGGAGAAAAAGGAACCCTCGTGCACTGCTGGTGGGAATGCACACTGGTGCAGCCACTGTGGAGAACAGTATGGAGTTTCCTCAAAAAACTAAAAATGGAACTCCCATTTGACCCAGTGATCCCACTTCTAGGAATATATACCAAGAAACTAGAAACACCAATCAGAAAGGATATATGCACCCCTATGTTCATAGCAGCACAATTCACCATAGCTAAGATTTGGAAACAGCCTAAATGCCCATCAGCAGATGAGTGGATTAAAAAACTGTGGTACATCTACACAATGGAATACTACGCTGCGGTAAAAAAGAAGGAGTTCTTACCATTTGCAACAACATGGATGGAGATGGAGAGCATTATGCTAAGTGAAATATGTTAGGCAGAGAAAGATAAATATCACATGATCTCACTCATTTGTGGAATATAATGAACAACATAAACTGATGAACAAAAATAGATCCAGAGACAGAGAAACATCTATCAGAACATCAAACCTCAGGGAAGGTAGGGGAGAGTTGGGGTAAGGGGGAGAGATCAACCAAAGGACTTATATGCATGCATGTAAGCCTAATCAATGGACACAGACAACAGGGGGGTGGGGGCATAAATGGGAGGTGGAGGGTAATGGGGGAATAAGGACACATATGTAATACCTTAATCAATAAAGAAATTAAAAAAAAAACACACACAATGTACTGTCAAACTACAGCGGGAAGGCAGGGGAGGTTGGGAGGTCGGGGGGGGCTCTAAGAGATCAACCGAAGGACTTGTACACATGCATATAAGCATAACCAATGGATACAAGACATTGGGGGTGGGGGACAGGTCAAAGCATGTACTGGGGGGTAGGGGAGGCTGGGGGGGAGGTCAATGGAGGAAAAAAAAGGAGACATATGTACTACTATTTGTAATACTTCAAACAATTTAAAAAAATAAAATTAAAAAAAATAAACACACACACAAAAAAAGTCCAACTACTAAAGGAAAGATAGGCAAGGGCATAGAAACGTCATAGAAAATTAACTACAGTTACTTACAAGCATATTAAATTTATTCAACTTCCTCATAATAAGAACTATACTGAGATTCCATTTTTCACCTATCAGATTGACAAAGATTATGAAAAAGTATAGCAGCTTTTATTTAAGGAGGGAAAACAGATACTTATAATACCGTATTTGGGGGGAATGTAAATGGATTTAACCTCTGAAAAAGTCAATTTGTCAATATTTATCAAAGTTAAGAATGCACATATCCTTCAATTATAGTTCTAGTGATAATGATTCACCCTGAAATTTACCTGTGTACAATAACCAAGGCTGTTTACTGCACCAATGTTTATATTAGCAAAAAACTAAAACATCCTAAATGTCCATCAACATCAACAGAGGGCTGGTAAAAGGAATAATAGTAAATAATACCTTGCTTTTCTACCATGTTTTATCCTTCAAATCTTCCTTTTGTTTCTTCATAAAATATAGAATATAGTATGAAACTACTAAAATTAAAGAGTTAGCTTTATATAATTACATCAATAAAATCAAATATATATATTAAGCAAAAAGGTACAGAATAACATATTTTATTCATATATACACTGAGTGGCCAGATTATTATGATCTCTGAACGCATAATAATCTCTGAACGCAAAGTATACATTTAACATGGGCTCATCATGGATAGAAAGTAAGGTCAAATGAGCCCATGTTAAATGTATACTTTGCTATCATGAGAAAGGCCATTTGGCTTATAATGGCTATATATATTAGAGGCCCGGTGCATGAATTCGTGCATGGGTGGGGTCCAGCCAGCCTAGCCATGGGGAGGGGACATGGGCGTTTGGCTGGCCTGCCTGCTGGTCGAACTCCTGGTCGAGGGGACAATTTGCATATTAGCCTTTTATTATATAGGACATACACTGAGTGGCCAGATTATTATGCGTTCAGAGATCGTAATGATCTGGCCACTCAGTGTAATTATACATGCACAGAATATTTCTAGCAGAAAACACAACAAACAGGCAACAGTGGTTCCCTCTGGAAAGAAATGGATGGTTAGGTAATAAGGGTGGGTAACTTTCCACCCACAGATATACTGTACATCTTTTTTGGATTTGTTTGAATTCTAAACCATGGGCAAGTACTACCCATTCAAAAGATATTTTTTAAAGAGCTGCAAAAAATTAAGACAAATACTCAAACTCTCTCATCACATTCTAGAGGGGTCCTGAAGCCAGGTTTTTACCTGCATAATTTGAGTATTATCACCAGACAGGAAATCTTTTTGTAATATTAATTAGAATTCTGCTTTATTTTTCCCTCCTCCCCCTTTCCAAACATGTGTTCAGCCCCTTACTAATTCCTTGCCATAGGGAGTTCTGCAGGGGAGAAAGCAGAGCTACCAGGACAATGATTCTCTCCATCTTTTATAAAAGCCCCCACATTTTGAAGGTATTATGGCAATACATCCAAAGGTGAAGGGTGTATTGAAGATAATGAGGATGTGAAGAGAAAAGAAGAAATGTTCTATAATCAGAGAGAGGTGAAGTTCACACAGCACCAACAGTTAAGCTCCTAGGGATGGCCATTTGGTGGGCTAAAGGGTCTCTACCCAGGACACAGGAGTTCCTGGGCTCATTAAAGAGTCTAAACCCCAAAAGCTAGCACAAAATGGCCTGTGGAAACAGTGAGAGCTAACCTATGTGGACCAATGGGGCTACCTCTATTTGGCATTAAGAAAAGCCTATGGGAGGAAAGGGGCGAGGGGATATTGGTAATACTTTCAACAATAAAGGTAATTTTTTTAAAAAAAGAAAAGCCTATCACCTTGGCAAATCTCTGGGTGGGGTGGCAGAGCAGTGGGAAACGTTTTTGGGTTTCCCCCAGGCATCATGATGCAGGGCTTATAGCTGGGTTTCCATTGATTTGTTATGTAGCTGATTCTGTGGGTGGAGATTCCTCCCTGGTTTATAGCAGGGCGCACTGTAAATCAGCTGGTGTACAGCGGACACTCAATATATTAATGCCACTGCTCAACGTCTTTTTTGATGGCAACAGATGAAACCATCTTTCTTTTCTCTCCTTTCTACCATGTTTTATCCCTTAAATCTTCCTTCGTTTCTGATATTTTCCCTTTGCCTTTTTCTATCTCTTTTTCCTTTCCTGTTGCCCAAGATGTAGATATGCCAAAGACATGAGCAAGGGTGATTTGGCATGCCCAGAGTCAAAGATGAAGATGCTCTTTTGAGCTTACAGAATCCATGCCCCAAATCTAAGCAAATTTTCCCAAATGGCTGCTTCTTCTAGCCGGATTTCTCCGTGAGGCTGGAGAAGATGTTAACACTGAGGCACACAATGAAGCTGACCCTGAGATTTCATAGGAGCCTTCTAGACAGGGCGAGTTCTCGTTCAGCAATGTGGAGACTGCCCTATGGAACTGGTGCTGAATACAACCGTGCCCTTGAACATGGGTTCAAGGAACTGGCCCTTCCTGGGTCAGTACAAGGAGAGAGTAAGGGGACTAGTGAGAGACCCCAGCATCATTAATCATCAAAGAAACGCCCCTGGCCTGTCTGAAGAAACATAATGAAAAAATAGGGAGAGTGAATGGGGAACTGAGACCCTAGGGGGATAGGGAGTCCCCTGGGTGCTTAATTTAATGGGCAATGAGAGGCTCATTTTCTCAAGAGCCTAAGAGTTCCAAAAACAGTTTTTAATTGTGTGCTTTCATTTCAATGATAATTTCAAAAGGAAAAAAAATGATTTTGCAGCCAAACTCCTCTTTAGCAGTGACAGTTTGCAACTGGAAGTATAAGTCAGTGTTCTCCAAATGAGGGTGGTCTTCTCTGGAGCTGAGAAAATATTTTTCCTTGAGAAGGGACAAGACATTACACCAGTTTACAAAGCCCTGGTTTTAAGCATTGTCTTTTCAGGAAAATGGAATAAAACGTGAATGCTCTCCCATCAGTGTTTTAGCGCTGATTATGGAACAGTCAGCCATGACTTTGGAGGGCAGGGACCCAGAGGAGCCGGGAGACCGGGAGGAGTGGTGCAGATCACGGAGCAGCCAGGTGTGAGACCTGAGGAGAGGGCACTGAGGAAGAGAAGAGTGGGCACCAACTAGCAGAGGAGGGCCTTACAAAAGGCCACTGAAGTACCACCCAACCCAAGGTCAGATGTCACCCTAACAGATCGGTCCACTTTGAACTTGAGCTGCATCCACTTGGTCAATCTTCCCTACCCCAATATGCTCCACCTGCCAGTGTGTTCACCAGCATCCCCGCAATCCCCAAATATACACTATCCTGGGACGCCTGCTCTTCTCTTTCAAACCACCATCCATTCCTCAAAGCCTACCTTCTCCCCTTCCTCATCCAATATATTATGTCATCTGTGCCATATACATGATCACTTATCCATAAACTGTTTGAATTGCTCACTGTTAATCAACCTATATCCCTCTGATCTGCCCAAGAAATCTGTAAGACCCTTGTCGGTAGGCCCTAGGAAAGCTCCAACCCATAATAACAAACCCTATTTTTTCAACAACTACAAAGCACTTTTATGCATAGTCTCTCATTTTACTCAAACATCCATCCTATTAGGCAAATTGGACACAAAACACTACAGACTGCTATCAAGAAAAGAAAACAGCCCCAGAAAAGCTTGGTGACTGGGTTTGAACTAAGTGAACTCACAAGCATGCTAATAAACTCTCTACTGGGCCAATCACCATACTGACCTGGCAGTCATATTACATTGATTTGTCTTAAAACTGTTCAGAGAAGCAGTTTTAAATGGCATATGTCCCAGTCTAGTAACCTCACTACCTTGCCTTCATATAACTCAGCTAGGTTGCAATTTTGTATTTAGTTTGTAAATATGGGCCTGACCCAAAATGGGTGTTTAATAAATATTTGCTGATGAATGAATTCTACCTCCTTCACTAGACTGTAAGTTTCATGACAGTGATGAGACACCTGCTTTGCTTATCATATCCTCTGTGCCCAAACAGTGCCTAGCACAGAGGAGGCCCTTGTGTGATATTTATTGATCAATGAAGGAAACCAGTAACCAATGCCTAAATGCTCTCCTACGAAAAGCATCCATGAAGCCCACAAACCGATTTCTTTTAAAAATATACCTATGTCAACCCCCCAAACCAGGGCAGTGAACCCAAAACAGAATAAAATTACTTTCAAGAAAATGAACTGTTCCCCAGTTGCAAATTGGCTCTGGATGCTGCTGCCTCACTTCCATTTACACTCTTTCCAGGCAGCTATTTCAGGTGATGGCATTATCATCGATGGAATTCAATAAAGCGACCCGCTTTCCCCCCCTCGACGTTTATTTTCCTTAATCCGTCTTACAGCAGGAGACCATTATCCAGTCAAATAACGTTCAATTTCATCGGCATTACCTCTTCAAGGAAACATGCAGAGGGTTTGCATAAACGGGTGTGTAGTAAATTTAGTCCTTTAATAGGTTCATTCTTTATTAGGTATTTATTTTGGGAGGCGAAGTCCTAATTAGATTAAGTGGAGAAGCAAAAAGGCTGTGGAAACACACAGAGATCCCAGAATTAGATGGATCTGGTGTACGTTTCCAGTTTTCCTTTTATGTTATTTTCTTCAGATGGCTGGAGAAATCCACACTGCAATCTCTAGCCCCTCAGATAAGGGTTTGGGAAATGAAACCCTGCCAATGTTTTGTGTGAGGAAGTCACATTTGTCTTTCTCCTACACCAAGTTATTGAGGCCAGAATCTAGGAAAAAGCAGCTCCCAGAGCCAATGGTGAACCCAATTTGCTGTGGCAGATGAATATAACAAAGGTGGTGGTCTAGATGTTTGGCCTCAAGGCACAATTCAGTTTTCAGCTGTTTCAAAGCTATTATGTCAAAGGCTGTTTGCATAAACATAATGTTGCTGGGGTGATCTTGGGTAGGCAGGAGTGGAGACGTCTGCCCTCTACTGCCCTAAACAGAAATAGCAGCTGGACTTTCTTCAATCCAGATTTAGAGCTACAAAACGTCTCCTGTCCCCCAAACAATGAACCATCTCTAGAAGTTTCTGAAACGTTTTTTCTCAAGCTTTAAAACCAGAAGTGATTTTATTCAGTTTTGTTTCAAGGGAAAAAATGAAGTAGACTGAGGATGTGATGAGTTGATTGATGATGTGGGAACCTAGGAGAAGGCTACTTCCCTTCTTAGAATTGAAAAGAAAATTCCCTTCACCCTCCCATCCACCCACACACATATATTTATATAATCACATTGATATTTAATGTGTTTTTTTAACATAGAAAGAAGAAACAGACAATGACTCACAGGATACAAATCAATACATTTCAGACGGGGCTAAAAATGTCACCTTAAAAAAAAAAAACGTTTAATGTTTATGAGGGCAAGAGTGGGAGAAGATAGCTTTTCAGTTTCATGTAAAAGTCTAGCTTTTTCTTCAAGTTTCTTCTTTCTTTGTGCTTTCTCTTTCATAAAAAATACTGTGTCAAGCTCTATGCTAAGCACTTTACACCCTCTGAGAACCACCATCAACATTTAAATGTTTTTTTCTTCAAACACAGATAATTTTTTAGTGGAACAGAGGATGGGCCACTTTGGGGGAGAATATTGTAGGTAGGGTGCTACAGTGGAGCACCCCCAGACAAAGAGAAAGGTCACATGCAAATAGATAGAAGATGTGCTCCAAGGGACACTGGCTAACCCCAAACCTACATAGAATCCGTTTTGAACCAAACTTGGAAAAAAAAACTGCCCAACCGGTGACACTGGTCCCATGTGGCACAGAAATAATCTTCGATGAGGTTTTGTAAATTAATGTCCCTATATTGAGAGTTGTCCTTTAAATGTCCAAACTTTGTTCAAGTCAATGGACACGAGATATTCCTTCTGCATTCCCAGGTCCCAAATAAGGCCATGCATCAAGGCTGGACAACATAAACACATACATGGCATTTACAGGCTATTGGAGATCACAGTCTAGCCGAGTTTGCAGTTCAATGAAAGAGACTAACATTCATCAGATAACACACTCAGGTGACTAATTACAAAACGAAGAAGATTTTTTTAAATGGTGTTCATAGGGCATGTTTAATAGGGTACCTACTAGTATACTAACACAATGTTTGTGGTGGCAAAATATGTGTCTATAATAATAAAAATATCTACCACTTATTGGAGTCTTTCCTCATTCCAGGCACTCCCTGAGGTCTTTATGCGGTTATCTCACTGAATCTTCATTATACCCAATAAGGAAGTCATATTGTTACTCTCATTTTATTGAAGAATTAACTGAGGTTCAAATAAGTAAAGTAACTTGTCCCAGGTCATACAGCCAATAAATGGCTCATCCATGTCTAAGTCCAAGATCATCAGCCTCCTTGCTTCCTACTTTTCTAATTAAGCTAAATATTCTGGAAAATTTAGTTAATGAGTTTAAGGTGAGGATCAGTAACATTCAGATTAGACAAAGCTACTGTATTTATTTTCTTAAAGTTTCATCTGCAAAAAAAAAAAAAAAACAAAACAAAAAACAAGAATTAACTATTTTTAAACAATAGGGGACTAGGAAGTGACTGCCCAGGGCAGTTAGTAGATAAGCTGCTTTCTGAGGCCAGTCTGCTTGGGTTCAAATTCCATAGTCATCAATTACCAATTCTGTGACCTTGAGCAAAGTTCATCTCCCCATTCTTCAGTCTCCTTACCTGTAAAATAGATGATAAGAACAGTGTCTACCTCATGGGGTTGTGTGTGAGGATTAAATAAGGGAACGCAGTGTATTTGAAGCACTTAAAACCGTGTCCACACAGAGTAAACACTCTGTAAGTGCCTGTGTATTTTGGATTCAGAATGAAAGCACAGGCCATGATCTACCTCAAGAGGTTCTTGAGAAAATCAGATCAGATAATATTTGTAAAGTGCTGAGAACAGTTCCCAGAACTGAGTAAGTACTACATAATTCCTCAGTTAAATCCCCCACTGTCTGCCCATGACTGAGAGAGAGGGCTTGACAGTCACTGTCATCCCAACATCAGCAATCGCAGGTTAGACATGAACCATATGTGGGTCACCATCATAGATATTTGAAGCCAGAGAATTTATCAAAGACTCTGATCTAACTGAAGAATGGTCTTATGTTGCACACTCATTTGCATTTGTTAGGGAAGCCTTGGTATTGAGACTCTGCAGAACAGCTCTTTGTAGGGGAAAAAAATTAATTATATAAGGTAAGAGGTTCTTTGGTTTCTTTCCAGTTAGGAGTGGTTTGCCTCACCCTCCCACACAGAAACAGGAATTCAGAAGTAAGTGAACTTGCTCATTTTAGTTGGTATATTAAATGATAGGAAAGCAGAATAGAACAGAATTTAGAGTCAGGCAAAACCTGTGTTCAAATTCCAGCTCTATCCCTTACCTACATATGACCTTGTTGAGTAACTTAAGCTTTCTGAGCCCATTTTTCTCATGGGTAAAATGGAAATTTAAAAAAAAAATAGTATTTTCCTTATAGGATTATTGGAAGAATGAAATGTGATGATATAAAAAGTGTTGATCATAAAAAAGGTAATATAAAATAGAAATATTTGGTGATGTGGGAACCTAGGAGTATTTCCAAAGCATACCACTGGAGAGAGACAATTTTTTCACTCTTCCGTAGAGATCCCTTCTCTGCATAAGCCAGTTTGAATTGGGTATTTGCCACTTTCAGCCAAAGTAATCTGGACTGCCAGGGGGCTCCATAAATATAAATTCATTAATAGTAGTGGGAGAAGCAGGAATTGACTGCCTATACTCTTCCACACTTCTCATCCTTTGAATCACTAGCACATCCCAGTGGCATGTCTCTCCAGAGTCAGGAATGCCCCTAAAATATAGAATGAGCAAAATTTGCATCAAAAGCTAGGAATGAACCAAATTAACTCCACTAAACCTTGATTTCAACAATGCAACAAATAATGTGGACAGAGTGTTTACTCTGTGTGGACACGGTTTTAAGTGCTTCAAATACACTGCGTTCCCTTATTTAATCCTCACACACAACCCCATGAGGTAGACACTGTTCTTATCATCTATTTTACAGGTAAGGAGACTGAAGAATGGGGAGATGAAATTTGCTCAAGGTCACAGAATTAGTAATTGATGGCTATGGAATTTGAAACCAACGGTTCAAATTCCAACGGTTCTAACACTTTCTATGGTCATAATTCAAAATCATCAAGACCAAGAGTTATGTGAGCACTTTAGGTAGAACCCAAAATAATTTAACTTGTTTGCTCCCAAGCAGCTGATTTCAGGAAAGCAAACC
This sequence comes from Plecotus auritus, assembly GCF_963455305.1. NCBI lineage: Eukaryota > Metazoa > Chordata > Mammalia > Chiroptera > Vespertilionidae > Plecotus > Plecotus auritus. The sequence continues at coordinate 16,360,789 of NC_137773.1, forward strand.
CTAAGACCTAAAGAAGCTTCCTTTTCAGGAAAGGAGACATTGTGAGTCAAAGCAGCATGTTTTGTAGTAAGACAATTGTTTCAGACATTCACTTGTGTGTTTTCCTTCCTGCCTTTTCCTCTTTCCACCAAGCCCTGTGCTTCCCTGCAGGAGGGAAGGGTTCTAACTGTGAAACACTTCCTTCCCTGGCTTTGGCTCTCAGAAGCCTGCACTGGTGTTGGCCACCTGATGGCTGACAGACATTTTCCTTTTGTCATTTTTCTTTGGCATATGCAGAGTCATTTTAAATGCTTGAGACAACAGCCAACACATAGGAGGTTGCTCACAATAACCTGGATTTCTTGATTTTCTTGGAAAATCAGAAGATCCAGCAATACAGGACAACAAGCCAGAACTGAGTAGCAGCCCCCTTTAAACAGACCACATGCCATGCCCCTGCCAAGCTGTTCCACTCACTTCTATTCCTACCCAGCCTCTGTATTCATTTGTTTGCAATTCTTGATCTAAACCTAATGAGAAGAATGTGCCAGGACTCCTGGAAGGATAGGAGAATAGGGTTGGAGACTAGAGCGGATTCCTCTGATAGAAGCAAGATGAGAAATACATTCTCTCAAGATTAAGGAATTTCCAGAAGCTGAAGGAGAAGACAGAGGGCATTCTCTCAAAGAGCAGCAGACTGAAGGTGGCTGACTGACAGTGTTCTGGAAAAACAGCAAGACTTGAGCAAGGAATGGCTGTGTGCAGTTCTCCGCTCTGACACTGATGTTCTTGCTCCAGTTGTGGCACAAAAGCAGCAGGGCAGGAATGACAGCATGTGGACTGGGTTCATGGGAATCTCAGCAACCAAGGCACCCCTGGTGGTGGTGACCTGGGCCTTCCCCAACCCCCTGACTCTGTTGTAGACCCCGTTAGCCCTTCAGGGATGGGAGAAGACATGGTCCCCAGGACTTAGCAAGGTTGAAATTCTAGCCCACCAGTGAAATGGGGACTGGGTTGCTGTTTGGTTTTTTTTAAGGAAAGAGAAGAACACTGTTTCTTGAGCATAAGAATTGAAAATTACTACAATTTTCAAGTGTTCGAGGAAGTCACAAAATTACCCCACATCACCCTCCAGAAAAATTATTTCTCCCTCGGTTTTGTTCTATATATTTTTATACGCCTAGGTGGGTTTTGTCAGATAGCCATTTCTGTTTGCGGGGTCCCTATGCTGCTGTGACCTTAGCCTACAGAGGCCTGGGTTTTATAATGTCGTTAGTCCGAAAATGTTTGGAAATTTCTCTCTGTCGCGCTGACCTGGACACTGTGATCCCAGACGGAGCAGCAATCTCCACATTCCTCACATACTGGAAGAAGCCCAGTGGGTGGCTTCTTAGCTGACAATAGAGTTCAGCTCAGGCAAGGCTGCAGAATGGGGTAACCAGACACTTTCTGTGGTCTCTAGAGCTGAGGGGGAAAGTATAGCCTTCTCTGGTTGCTCAGGAGGCAGTATTTCCACACGGTCCTTAAGAACTCCAGCTTTAAAATCAGACCAAGTTCAAATCTTGGCTCTGCCTTTTACCAGTTAGTTGGTTTTTTAAAAAAACCTCAGGCAGCCTCAAAATAATAGTAGCCATGTCACTGTTTCACTGGGAAGAGTCAATGAGCTAATGCATAGCAAGTGTCTAGTTCAACATCTGTTCATAGTAAGAACTCAAATAAGGTTTAACTATTAAAATAATAATAATTACTATTAATGGAAAACAGCCCAGGCCTCCTGAGAATTCAGAGCCTGGATAATGAAACCAGATAAAGCAACATCTGCCCAGTGATTTCACCCATGGAACATGCATTCAAGAAATCACAGGACGCAGCGCCAGCATACGGCCATTCCAGCCTCTGCTAAAACCAATATAAATACTTATTTGCCCCTCACGATGAATAACAGAGAACAGACCTTCCCTGTGCAAAGGAAATGGAAGCCAATACATGTAAAGCACATAAGAAAGGAATTTCATGAGGCCAGTTGTTAGCTGTTCCAGTGAACAGGGAGAAGTCAAGGTCAGCCAGTGGAGCCAGTCAGGGCCAGAGTCAGCAGCAGGCAAAACTGGGAAGAAGACCAAGGTTTTGCCCAGATCTTTGTTATGCGCTCTCTCGCGCTCGCGCGCGCGCGCTCTCTCTCTCTCTCTCTGAGTGTGTGTGTGTGTGTGTGTGTGTGTGTGTGTGTGTGTGTTAGGATATATCCTCCCAATTAAGCACCCCATGCTTCACGTTGCCTTTTTGATGACCAGGATCTCAAAGTCAGCTGAAGTTCTCTCTCTAAACATCCTCATGCATTCTGATCCTTCAGGTAACACACCCCTAGTGACAACCTGCCCTTGACATGCTGCTCTCTTTTCACTAATCTGAAAAATTAATTTATTCTAAAGTATTATGGGTATATGGACGTTTCCGCTTCTATCCAAAAAAAAGCCTGCATTTTTTACCAGGCTTTCAATACCCCAAGAGCAAGGATTAGGCCTAGCTCCAGAGTGACTAAGAATTGGGGTGGAATAGACAGACAGGACTAGAATTTGGTTCAGTTATGAACTATGAGGTGCTCCATAAACATAACAAGGGTTGAGCTTTACTGAGAGAGACACTGTTTCACAAACAAAGGCAGGATGGAGATATCCCTCAGGTCTGTGTAGGCAAAGCCCTCCACTTCCTTCCTCCCACCACAGTCCTCTAAGCCAGCCTGAGCCCCAGGCAACAGAGACGGCAAAGAAGGCAAACGGGGCCTAATAGGTAGATCAGACTGTGGCGAGAACTCATGACTCACAGAAAATGCTGCTTGTAAAATTACCTCTCTGGTGCTCTCAGAACATACAAACATCTACGAAAAGATAGAGGAGAATTTCTTTTTGAATTAACATCTGAGCTCCTTGAATGCACTTATTTATTTATCATGTCATCTGGGACTTCTCAGGCCTCACTTCTCAGGCCTCACTTCTCAGGCCTCACTTCTCAGGCCTCAAAATCCCAGTTCCAATTCTGTAGTGTGGGGGAAGCCCTACATCTCCCCAAGATTCCTATAATTTCCTCAAACTTTTTCAGTTGCTCCTTCCTCCCTTATTCCCACGATCAAGGGATCACCTCTGCTTTCCATGGAAGGGACCCTGATGTGTAGTTCAACATCTCCTCGGGTCAGCCCCAAAGAATATACTCACAGAGAGCTGGGGGTGAACGATGAGGATTTTTCTAAAGATTTTAGAAAAAAAGATAGCACATGGCCTGGGGTGAGCTACATTAGAAGTCACATTAAATGACTTCCACCTGATCGTCCACTAGATAGACTCAAGCCCCCAACTCATAACTGATGCCTAAATATTGCTATCCCCAACTTTGTTGGTGGCAGTTGTGCTGCTATTGCAATTATATAACTTAATCCAGCATAAACAAACAGAAAATATAAGCATAAAAATATAACTCTTGTTTCTAACACAACCAAGTTAAATGCCTTGTAGAGACTTGATAAAAGTGCACTTATAGAGAAATTACTATCTGATTCAATCTTGGAGAAAAGATCGCTATAAAAGATGGGGAGGTAAGAGTAAACCTCTGAAAGGAATCTGCACCGAAATTACCTCCCAAGTTTCTTTTAAGTTAATGATCCAACTTAAAATAATAAAAACTAGAATTCACAGATGATGGGTTTGGAAAAGAAAAGCCAGGAACTCCAATAGCAGACGGCTGGCCAGGAAACAAAGACCTTGGCCAGACATCAAATGATGAGTAAATGAACACATACTTTATGTGTCTTAAGTTAAAATAAAATGGATCAATGTGTCTTTTAATGATATCCTGATTTAACCTTTTTTTTTTCATTAACTTGCAACTGCTCCTGTCATATCAGATTAGAGGACTTCTGATAGTCAATCAATCAGTATGAACCATCAAAAACATATCACTGTAACCTCAAAGTGGATTTAGAAGAAAGGCTTGACTTAACTAAATAGATGAATTTCAACACTGAGACCGCCTCATTTTATGCTACATAGATGTATGCACTCATTTTCATTCTATTAATCAATGTATTTATCCTACTGAAAACACATTTGGGGAATGCTTAGAGGGCCACATCTCCCTCACCACCCATTTCCTGCAATTCCTCAAACGATGTTCACAAGTTTGCCAAAATTAAATAAATAAATAAATAAATAAATAAATAAAGTACCTTGGAAACTGGTGATTTTTCAGAGTCTGTATTCTTAACCAGATATTCATGAATAGGCTTCAAAAGGTCCTGAAAATGTATGCAAAACGTTGCATTCATGTGGGTGTGTGTTTTTAGGGGAAGAGTATCTGTAACCATCATCTGAGTTTCAAATGTGACCTTAAAAGCAGCCAGATTGTTATTTTAATGGAGACCAATTGTGCCCATATGACTGTCCTGATTTTAGATTGAAGGTCCTGTGTCCCAGGAAATCCCTCAGACCCAGGGAAAGCAGGGTGGTTGGTCACACTAATCTGGGATTTCCACACAAAATGCAAATGCCCAGTTAAATTTGAATTGCGATAAACCGCATGTAATTTTTAGTATAAGTATGTCCTGAGAAATATGTATTGTTTATCTGAGATTCCGATTTAATTGGACATCCTGCATTTATATTTGCAAAATCTGGCAACCCTACCCTAATATAATAATTAATAGCATGGGAATCATAGTAGCAATAGCACTAACAATTATTGAGTGCTTCCTTCATCGGGCACAGTTTCTTACTCAATCCTAACCACATCACAAGAGGTTATAAATTATTACAATCTTTCCCAATTTACTGATGCAGTGATCAAGGACTAAAGAGGTGAAATAGCTTGCTCAATATCATAGTTAGACAATGGCAACGTCAGATTGAAATCCACCAAGATCCATGTTCTATAAAAAGGGAAAAGGGGGACAGCTTTCAAACTCATCACATTTGGTTGCCTCTTTGAAACATCCCAATCTTTTTCTCTAGACTAGACACTGTCCCCTCCCTTTTTCCACCCTTTCATCTCCCCTCCCCCACAATGACTAAATACCCTCTCCTTTCCCCCCATTCTACTGCTACTATTTTCTAGCTCCCCAGGACCCTTTTTCATTGCCTTTAACACGTAGCACGTTCGCTCTCTCCCCCTTTCCTCCAGAATAAGTCTTCTCCTTCCCTTTCCAAGATGCACCCATAGTAAAAACAACCCAATAATCACCAACCCAAAGAAAAATGGGAATCCCGTGCAAGACGTGGTCCTGCGTTACATGCCAGGCAAGCTGGAGACTTGTCCCAATCCTTCCAGCTTCCTTTCCCCTTCAGGCCTGGGAGTGACTCTTTCCCTGGGGGTTCTGCAAGTTTGACAATTCAGATCAGGGTGGGGGGGGGGGGGGGGGGGGGGACTCGTTCCGCCTTCTGTGTCAGAAATACCTTTACTAAGGCCATATATGCACTGCTTGGGGCATGAACGGAACTCAGGCCATTTAGTGAAAAAGACACCTTACGGGAGTCTCCACAAAAGGAGGCAGACCTCCTTCCTATTCATAATTTTTTTTTAAGGGGAAAAGGGGAAAGACGTATCTGGAGATGCCAAAGGTGGCTAAGTTTGCCACCTGGTCGCCTCTCCATCCCCTTCTCCTTGCTCTTGTCATCAGTAACTTATCTCCAGGCTCTGAACATCACTCACCAGGCTGTGCATCTGAGGCTTACATAGTCAGTGTTGGCATCCTGGCTTGGCAAGCATCCTGTTTTCCAAACTCAGCTCTAACTCCCCCACTTTTCTCATAAGCTTTATCAGGGAGACTTTGCCTGAAGCCTTTCAGTCCACAAGAGTTGACAGTGGCTTAAAACATCAGCTGAAATTCATGTGCCTCCTTGAACTGCTTTCTGTTCTCCAAAATCAGTTAGCACTTTGCCCAAATACTTTGCAGGTTGGAATGGGACTTGCATAGAGGAAACCAAGTGTCCTCGTTGGCCTGGAACTGAAAAATATCTGAGGATCAGGACTTCTACTGCTAAAAGTTGGAAAGTCCCAAGAAAATCAGGACAATCGGTCCCTACCTATCTGGCTTTCACTAATGTTATCTCACTTGACCCTCAGCACAACCCAGGGACAAAGCCCATTTGACAGACAAGGAAACTGAATCACAGAGATATTCAGTAATTGCTAATGTTCAGGGCTGTGAACTACAGAGCTGAGCCTGCCAGATATGCCCCAACTGTAAAGACGGTCTCAAGCTGAACCCTGAGCCTGACCTCGGGTCACTTTATCACCCTTCCTAGCATCCCAGTGTCCTTTTCTATAAAGATGGAGATGATATGAAAACCTACCATCCTGTTCGCTGCAATCTAAGTAAGATAATGCATTGAGAGTACACAGAGCAATGCCTGATGCTAAATTAAGTGCCCATGGATGGAAGTTATCGTGACTCCATCCTACCACTAAAAGAATGAGGTATAGAGACAGTTATGTCTTCTTTGCATGAATCCCAAAGATATTTGGGGATATACTCAAAATGTCCTGCTTTTCCCTCACAACCAGTTATCCATCTGTCATAAAAGTTTTTTCCTAAATATTTTCTAAAGCCACATTTTTAGCTTTTGCTATCTCTTCTGAGTCCCCTATTCTGATCAGAAGCTATGTCTGCTAAGGCTTCCTTTCATTCAAGCTGTATTTAGCTGTATCTTTCACAAGCTCAAAGAGAGTAAAAGTTAGTCAGGGTCCACTTGAACACCAAATCCACCTGGACTCCACCCCAAGTGACTTGGTGAACACAGGAACCACATTTGCTTTTGTTCACCTGAGAATTGCCTCTGGTGCCCCAATCACTGCAGGTGCTCAATAGTTATTGATTGGATTCATTAATTAATCAGTCAATATCAATTTCCCCATTATGAACCATTCCTGATACTTTGTATCTGGAATAAACCATTCCATTCTGTGAGTCTTGTTTTGCAATAATTTTTAATCCCCATTTTACAGTTGCTAGTTTTCTAAAATTTACAGTCAGACAAAGCTATTCACCAACCCAGTCTTAAGAAGAAAATTGTTCCAACTAAATAAGAGTCAAGGAATGGGTGAAGGTGGGGGTAGGAGAAATACCACACAGAAGCCATGAGAACTGAAGACCAGATTTGCCATTAATCAGCTATGTATCTGTGGGGGAAAGAGGCAGTAAGAACATTTGTGAAGCCTTTGCTATGAGCCAACTCTGTGCTAAACACTTTCTACAGATTTGTTCAATTTAATTCCCCTGCCAAGAAGCTATTTCTATCCCAGTTTTAAGAGGAAAAAAACTGGCCGCTTTGGCTCAGTGAATAGAGCATCAGCCTGGGGACTGAAGGGTCCTGGGTTCGATTCCTGGTCAGGGCACATGCCCGAGTTGCGGGCTCCATCCCCAGAAAGGGGTGTGCGGAAGGCAGCCTACCCGTGATTCTCTCTCATCATGGATGTTTCTCTCTCTCTCTCTCTCTCTCTCTCTCTCTCTCTCTCTCTCTGTTCCTCTCCGAAATCAATAAAAAAAAAAGAGTAAAAAAACTAAAACTCAGGGAGTTTGAGTTTTTCACCCAAGTTATACCTAGTAGTGAAATCAAAATTTGAACCCATCACTCATATGTGGAATGAACAACATAACTGATGAACAAAAATAGATAGATCAAAAGACATAGAAGCACTGAACAGACGGTCAAACCTCAGAGGGAAGGCAGGGGAGGGTGGGCAGGTGGGAAGAGATCAATCAGTGAACTTGTATGCATATATGCATAAGCCGGGAACACTGACAATAGGGTGGTGAAGGCCTGGGGTGGGGGATTTTTTTTAATTTAAAAAATTTTAAAAGAATAGATTTGAAACCAGCTGTATTGACTAGAAAGCACAAATGTCTCTCATTTTTCTCACCACAACCAAGTCACCACCTTAAAATAAGAGAGTGTAAAGCCCTGGCTGCATAGCTCAGTTGGTTAAAGCATTGTCCTAATATCCAAAGGTTGTGGGTTTGATTCCTGGTTATGGTATATATATCAACAGAGCACATATAAGAGTCAAGCAATGAATGCATAAGTAAGTGGAACAACAAATTGATGTTTCTCAACATCAATAAATAAATTTTAAAATAAGAGATTGTAAAATAAAATCATTTCATTCCATTGATCTCCGGTTTATAGGCCCAACAAGCTTCCCTTGAACCAGACCATGTCATCTATTTAAGCCCTAGTTTCCTCCAGGTAAAATGAAGAGGTTGAACTAGATGACGCCTTTTACATTTTAAATTCTGTGACTTAGTGTCAACGTGCTGAGGTTCATTCTGAAAAAACCTGCTGCTAGTTGGTGCGGAAGAAGGCAGCCTGTGTGTTCAAGCATCCATCCTTCCAGCACTTTCAATCTGCCACATTAATATGCTAATTGTGAGGGAAGAAGTGTGGAACTAATGCCATGTATCATTCAAGTAAGGGCATCCAGGTACCACCAGAGGCGGGAGAAGCAGATCAGTAGGGCTGCACTGACGGTGGGTGTGCTGTGGCGGGAGAACAGGGCACAGGTCCTTCTGTCCCAGCTCCTTCACATGCTGTTCATTCTAAACAGTCCCACAGAAGGAACGCTCTTCTCTCCGTTTGCTTCTAGTGTTGGCATTGTCCAATATATAAAACACATTGGCAGCCTCCTCCAGCCCTCCAGGAGCCCATCAAAAAGTAATAACCCGGATGCCTTGGGGCTGGGTAAATCTGCTCCTCTCCAAACCTCCACCCAGCTTTGAAGGGTTGGCTGACTTGAATAGATGAGGCTAAAAGAATGTTCCAGTTGGCTTTTTCAGAATCTTGACTAATTGAACCATCTGGTGAAGGACAAAAACCATGTCATTTGGGGCATGGTGATTTTAAAGAAACTGCCAGCACGTACAGGATGAAAAAGATTGGTGGCATGTTGGCGATGGCTACAGGGGAACCTAGCACATCTGCCAGAATGGACCTTGAAGTAGAACTTCCTAAATGCAGAAGCAGCCTTTTCCCCTCCACCACCCCTGCTCTGGGCCATAAAACCAAATATATGCCTGCATTCTTTTTTTCACACCCATTGCCCAAATAAGGGCATTCCTGGCTTCCTCTTTTCTTTCCTTTACTAAGAACAAGCCTAACACATCAAAATATAAGTCACCTACTTGGATCAATTTGCAAGGTATACATATATTTTTTAATTGGTTTCAGAGAGGAAGGAAGAAGAAAAGAGAGATAGAAACATCAATGATGAGAGAGACTGAACCCACAACCCAGGCATATGCTCTGACAGAAATTGAACTGTGACCTCCTGGTTCATAGGTTGACGCTCAACCACTGAGCCATGCCGGCCGGGCTGCAAGGCCCTTTAAAGTCCACCTGTCTTACCCCCCATACCACCCACCACTGAACTCTGGCTTTGCCACAGTGGCTGATAACCCCATTGTACCTTTACTTTGTATTAAGTGTCTATGTCTCTCTCTAAGATGTGGAAATGCAGTGTATTGGGGGGGCTTCTCAGAAACAGACCCTGATTTGGGAAAGAAACATTCCCGGGAGTGAGAGGGAGGAGGCAGAAGCTAAGGCTTGATGTCTGACAAATCCCTGTGGAGAGCAGGCTCATTCTGATCCCAGAGGGAACACTGAAGTGTGAGTAACGTACCTCAGCTTGTCTCAATTTGAGACAAGGGAGCCGGTCAGTTAGTTGCTGGCTAAGAGTGGCCCAGGCATTTCCACCTCTCTGAGAATTGGGCAAACTACTCCAGTAGCCCCAGAAAGTTCTTCAAAGAGAGTCACCGAGAAAGGTCACAGAATCAAAAGCACCCAGGCGACAGTACATAAAATGCTTGAACTCAAAATTTAGATGAAATAAAAATATGTCCAGACTCATTTATTCAAGAAATGTTGGAAATACCCAAATGAATAGGAAAGTAGTCAAGGTGCCTACTCTCATGAAGCAAAGGGGTAATAAGCAAATAGTGATGAGGTGAGGTGGTGCCTACTCTAGAAACAGTGGGCAAGGAAAGCCTTTCCCGGGTGCCATTGCAACAGAATGAGGTATGAACAGATCCATGCAAAAATCTGAGGGAGGCCTCACTGGTCTGGCTTAGTGCTTAGAGCGTCGGCCTGTGGACTGAAGAGTCCTGGGTTTGATTCCGGTCAGGGCACATGCCCAGGTTGTGGGCTAGATCCCCAGTTGGGGGGCGTGTGGGAGGAGGCCAGTCAATGGTTCTCTCTCATCATTGATGTTTCTCTCTCTCTCTCCCTCTCCCTTCCTCTGAAATCAATAAAAATATATTTTCTAAAAATCTGAGGGAAGTTATATGACCTGGTTTAGGTTTTTACAAGATCACTGTATTTGTTATGTGGAGACTGAAGTATGATTAGACAAGTACAGAAACAGACAAATTAAGAGCTTTTCTCAAAGACCATGGGAGAGGGTCATGGCTCAGACATGGATGGAAGCCGTGGGGATGATGAGGGTAGAAGGCATAAGGAAACATCAGGGAGGGAAAGGAAGCATGTCACCTTGTGTGCAACCATGGGAACTGCTTCAGGGAGTGGGCTGTGAGATCCAAAAACTACTTTAGGACATGCCTCTTCCTTTCTCTTAGCCTGCCTATCTGTCCATTTCAGGAAATAATCCAGTTCATCAACATCAAGAGTCAATATCCACTGTACCAACAGCAGTAAAGAAACTTAAACACTTCTAGTCCCAGTGTTATTCCGTACACAGGCCAGGCCAAATCCCTCCAGGACAAGGGTCAGCAAGATCTTCCTATAAATGGCCAGAGAGTATTTTCTGCTTTGTAGCCACATGGTTTCTGTCACAACCACTCAGTTTGCAGAGGGTAAAAGCAGCCACAGATGATGCGTAAACAAATGGGTAAGGCTGTATCCAATAAAAAAACATTTTATGGGAAAATGAGATTTTAATTTAATATAATTTTCCTATGCCACAATATATTATTATTTTGATTTTTTACATTTTTAAAAATGTAAAAACCACGCTCAACTCATAGGATGTACAAAAGCAGGCGATGTGTGGCCTGAGGGCCACAGTGTGCAGACCCCTGCTCTAAGAAGATGCTGGCCAGAAGAGTGGGGTCTCTAACAGCCCCTCCCTGTCGAGTTTCTTAGGTAGCATCACTCCTGTGGGCCCAATATATGTCACACTGCATATCTTCCATGTAAACATAAGCCAGATTTTTCATTCCCCGCCATGGAGTTCCCCTGGGGACTCACGGGTCTAATAGCCAGAGTGAGCACATTTTGCCAACAATCCCCTCTTTCCATAATGGAATTTAATTATTTGGCCTGAGAAGCATTTATGCTTCGCTATACAGAAGGAGTCAAATAAATAAATAATAAAGGGGCACATTCTGATAGCACCTGCCTCAAAGATCTTAAAGGCACTGTCATGCCTGCTTTAATATTTTATGGTGTAGAAATGTGACTGTTACCAGGTCATAAAAATATACTGCTTTTTATACCAGGTCACAATCTGGGGCCAGCAGTCCTGTTTTGCAGCAGGATGCAGAGAGTCAGCCAGGAGAGAGGACAAAGTTGCCTTTTTTGAAATCTGAAGAGGAGCTATTTAAAGATGATGGGCCAGATAAATGCATATTGGGGTTGTTGTTTTTCTCTCTCTCCCTCCTTCTGCATCTCAAAACAGAAGGTTTCAGAGCCTGCCAGCAGCTGGTGCAACATTCATTATTTATCGCTCAAAAGCCAAGACTCTCAGCCTCTGACCCTTCATTGTTGCTTAGGCATATTCTGGAAAGAGCTGAGAGGGAGGCAGGTGTTTCCTGAAGCCAGTAACATGTGGTTTCTATGCAAACACTCCAAATCTTCGAGTTGGGAGTGACACTGGCAAAGATGTACCCCCACAACTTACATCCTGGAAGCGAGAGCCCTGCAGCGTCACTAACAGAGAACAATGCCATCACAGGGCAGGGAGTTTATTCCCTTCCCTGGGCAGCCGCTGGCAGGATGGGAGAGAGAATTGGCCGTTGTTTAATGTTCGCAACAATCCCTGAAAACAGGGACCATTTTAATGTCCATTTCACAGAAAAGGAAACGGAGGTCATTGAACTTGTGAAAGTAACATGACTGTAAGTGGTGCAACTGAAGTTTGAACCCTGGGTTTTCTGGCTCCTCAAGGAGACTGCAACCAGCCCTCCCATCAAACATTCCCACCTCTCCCAGCATTTTAGTGTCACAAAGTTCTTGACACGTGAGCAACCCTATTTCCAGCCCAAGAAAATATGACTATTTCCAAGACTGAGATGAAAAAAGAAAAAGGGGGTGGGGGGGGTGGGAGAGAGAGAGAACCATTCCATAGAGAGTCAGGTACTAACAAAGCTAATAACTGATGTACAAGTAAACCGATGCAGAGAAAGGGTTCTGGCGCCATAAAATGGAGATTAATTAATACGAGATTACAATGGAATTCCTACAGAATTACATTTGATCCAGACCCCAGAATAACAAAGGAATTCAGCATGATTAATGCCTTGCATAGCGGGGAGCAGCAGGATGATTTACCTCTCCTTACTGAGAAGGCTGCCAGATTGCGTAAGAAAGCCCTGCCTGGCCCAGGAGGCTGCTATCTCCAGGGCAATCTGCAATCTGAGTTTCCTCACTTGACAAGAGCACCAATTCTTTGCCAACCCGGCTTCGTTTCACATTATCTCCTTTCCCCGCTCCCTCCCCCGAGCTCCACCTCTCTCCCAACAAGCCCAGCTGGGCAGCCCTGGGTGTGTGGAAGAACCAGTTCCAAACAATGGGCAGCACGAGCAAAACCAGCCTGGACACCAGGGCTGGCAGCCCCACCAGTGCCGGAGGGGCTCCTTGGTTTTATCTTCTCATTTTTCCCCGTGTGGAAAAATCTCGGCTGTGAGTCATCTGCGGCTATAGGTGTTTAAAGCATTTATGTGAGGAGAAAGACAGATTGATGCCTTTAGCACAGCCTGCCTGCTCTGGTCTAAGGAGAGGTCAGGAGGATGACAAGAATACTAAAGCTTAAGACGACAGAGTTGGCGCCAACATGCATTTAAGCAGAGACTAAGAGTCCCGAATTCCTGGACATCATAAAGAATCTATTATCGTTGTGGTCACTTGCAGCAAGACTGATTTCATTACCATCTGTCTTCATCTACCGCTGCTTGGTGAATAAATATTAAACATGGAACTTTTCCTGGACTCTAGGCACTGAGGCCAAGAGGGAAGCAGTTATGTAACCATATGATGTCCACACACCTCATAGCCAGGAAGGCAGAAGATGAGGGGAGGAGGTGGGGGAGGGGGAAGGGGCGCTGGGGGAGGGAGGTACTGTGGAGTGAGATAAGATCGTTAGCTCTACTGAGTCGAAAATAAGGGTTCAGTTCTCGGTTGAATAATAATTCTCTTTCCAAGGTGGGCAATATTTAAGCAATCATCTCTAGAAAATTGGTCATTACCACCAGCTAATAACTGATTTGTTAGTTAATAGCCCAAGGTGAAGCCAAGGGCAGCAAATGCTCTGGCATTCGGTTCTCTGATGGCAGGATGAACAGATTTCAAGGGCATTATTGCCATTATGAACCATGTTCATTGATTTATAACAACACTAATACGTTTTATAAAAAACGGGGTGCAATGTCCTGGAAAAATTCATCATTGTCTGGTGCTTTGAAGTTGAATAACCATTATACCATGTCCAAGAGAGACACCCTCTGGCCCAATTCTGGGTATCGCCAAGGTCTATGCTGGCCCCGGGTGGCTTGCACAGGGTGGAATTTCAGAACCCAGAGAAACAGCATTCATTCAGAAGAGACTAATTTAAAAATAAAAGCTTCAGTAATTAGGCAAGCAAGACAGATTATCACCAAACTCAAATCTACAAAACCTATCGATAACTGGTTCACAACTAATGTAGGTGCCTGAAACCAGCAGTTCTGTGTTAAGAGAAGAGGCAGTAGCTTTTTCTTCCTTTTATCTTTAGCTGAGGCAAAGGTCTTCAGCAGCTGAATCTCACTTTTCAACTTCTAAAGAGGATGTCACTTCTTCCCTTAAATGTGTCCTGATTATGTATTTCTTTAAACCTGCCAGTATAAAGTCTAGGAAAATAAACAGTAAGATGTTATCAGTGCACCTCTCAGTAGTGGGACTGGCACAGGGAAAGAGCAGGACTCTTTCATTTAGTATTTGTTTCTTTTTTGAATACTTAATAAAGTTTGAGTCAAAAAAAAATCTCATAACTTCCCACAAGGGGACCCTGGTGCTCAGGTGGGAGCTGATGTCCACTGATGAGACAAGTCATCGCCACACAGCTTTGCACAATGTCTCTGGGTCCAAGGGAGAGAGGTTTCGATGCGGGATAAGACATGGGGGTCCCACCGGGAGCTTCCCAGACAACTCTCTGGCTGAGTGATCACCACTTCCATTCTTGTAGTCAAAGCTTTTCTGGGAGCCTGGAGTCATGTCCCCTTCACTTCTTGTGACAGCCCTTTCCCCCTTCTTCCTTAAAAGCATAACTCTAATTTTATGCTTCAAAGACGACAGGGCTCCTCCCTATTCCCAAGGGCAAGTCTTAATTAATCTAAACTAGTCATGGTAATTCCAATTCTCTTCCAGTAACTGATGCAAGAGTGGGCATGTGGCTCAGTTCAAGCCAGCAAGATTAAGGAAAGATCTGTACAGGGATTTCTGAGAAAGGTTTTCTTGCTCCTAAAATTAAATGCACAGGAAGACAGAGGCCAATTTTTCCCCTCTCCGGATGGCTGGTGAAGAGGTAATGCCTGCAGCTGCGGCATTCTTACAGTAATCTTGAAAAGGTGTCCATCCTAGGACCAAAGCAAATATGCCAAGGATGGCAGAGCAGAAAGATGGACTTGTTTGAGCCTCCAAATGAACCCTGCAACTGCGCTATCTTCAAACTCATTATTGGACACCATAAAAATGTCCGGGTTGGCCCAGCCAGCGTGGCTCAGTGGATTGAGCATCATCCCATGCACCAAGAGGTTGCTGGTTTCATTCCTGGTCAGCGCATATGCCTGGGTTGCAGGCTTGATCCTCAGTATGGGGCATGCAGGAAGCAGCTGATCAATGTTTCTATTTTCGCTACCTCTCCCTTCCTCTAAAAAAAAATCAATAAAACATTTTTTTTTAAGTCCAGGTTGTTTACACCACTTTTCCTTGGGTTTCTTTTTCCTTACAGCTAACATCAGCCTGATACACTCCTCTAACCTTCCTCAAGAAACATGGATAAGGAAGTAAAGACAGAGTCAAGAGAGAAGCTGAACATGCAGGATTTGAAAATCTTGAGAACATTTAAGTGAGTTCTACAAAACTAAGCGGTTCCTTGTACCCCAGAGATTAGGTGGGATCTTTTCCACGGCAGACACAAAAGGAGTATGTATGTTGGCCAGAACAATAAACACTCATCTATGCCAAAGCCCTCAAAAAAATCAGAGTGCAGCCAGTGGACATCAGTTGGCATCCCTGTGAAAATAAAGCTGGGGAGAATATCCATCTCAACTCTCAGCTTCCCTGAATTTATCTTTCAGAGCAGTCTGTGGGGAGATAGCATTGAGCAAAGGTAGTGGCTTGGCTCTCTCAGGCTGAGGAAGAAAAATAAAAGTTGAGGATTCATAACTGATTGGATCACTGAAGAGACATTTATTCACCACCTGCCAGGTGTGAACACTGCGTGTCAGGACAATAGAATACAGATGCCTTTGTCTTCAAGGAGCTCATACTCTGTAGATACCAAACAAACAACAACAAAAAGGTGATTGTGGGTTTCTTGAAGAGGCGACTGTGAAAGTAATAGCTTCAATAATTAAGTAAGTGAGACAGATTACCACCGAACTCAAATCTACAAAACCTACCGCTATCTGGTTCACAACTAGCATAGGTGGCTGAAACCAGCAGTTCTATGTTAAGGGAAGAGCAGGTGCCATTTTCTTCCTTTTATCTTTAGCTGAGGCAGAGGTTTTGCAGCAGCTGAAGCTTGCTTTTCAACTTCTAAAGCTGCCAGAGTTGGAGGAGCCAGGTGAAGCAGAGAATAATGAGGAGGAATATTTGGCTATGACACAGATATTATTTTGGGAGAAAATTTTATGTGATTGGTTTTTTGAGCTATCATTTTTTAATTGAGCTGAGATTAGTGATCCAAGGTCATCAGTTAGTTCTAGACCTTCCCCAAAACAGAATTTTAAATATTTCTTAATTCCATCAGGGAAAAAAGTATGGTCAATTTCAGAGAAAAGATAGACCTTACTTACCCCACCTGTAAAGAAAAAAAAAAATAGAACTCTTCCTTGCTAGTAACAGAAATAAAGCCCAGTAGATCTTTCATGAAAATCAGTCTGAACTTTTTTGTTTTTACTAAGCCAAGCTTCATAATGGGGCAAAGTTTGCCTGTCTACCTCCTTCCCATTCTCACTCCCATCATCCTATTTACTGAGCCCAGACACTCTCCCAGGCACTGGGGGGTTCCAACCAGTTCTTCCTCACCCAGGGTGGGCACCCCACATTCTAAACATTCCCATCTCCCCCAACTCATTGAGCCCTCATCAAAAACTCATTTGATCAATGTCTTATCCCTTTAATATCAGGTGCTCTGCTCAGATTCTGAAATGCTAAAAGTTCTTAGTGGGTACAATTAAGTACCCTGGAAAACTTGTGAAGGAATTTGGGGAAACACTCCTGAAAGCACACCTGGAAAGCCATTGGAACTCACACATTTTAGGGCTGGTTATCTCCTGAGTGCATCCAAATCAGTTCTATAGGTTTATATGAAATGCTTCTCCTATAAAACAACTCGCACGCTAGCAATCTTGCTCCAGAAGACTCCAGCGCTCACCTGGCATCTGCTGCAAGAGGCTGACTGTGTAAGTTCTAGCATGCACTGCTGGATTGAGTCTGGACATTCATTTCCCTTTAGGAATGATGGCCACCTTCTCCTGCATGTTCGACAGGCAGGCTGACCATAGTAATAAACACCAACAAAATGTGAGGGCCTTAACACAGTATAGATTTGTTTAACGTTGTAATTCAAGCAGCTCTCTTCAACAAATAATTCAGAAACCCAGGTATACATATATATATATATATATATAGAGAGAGAGAGAGAGAGAGAGAGAGAGAGAGAGAGAGAGAGAGAGAGAGAGAGGGGCCTGGTGCACGAATTCATGCACAGCTAGGGTCCCTCGGCCTGGCCGGTGATCAGGTACAATCAGGGTCACGGGAGGTTGGGAGGGGGATGGGGGGAGGGACTGCCAGAGGTTTGGCTGGCTGGGGGAGAGGCCATGGGAGAATGGCTGTGGGAGCGCACTGACCACCAGAGGGCAGCTCCTGTGTTGAGTGTCTGCCCCCTGGTGGTCAGTGCACATCATAGTGACCGGCTG
Organism: Plecotus auritus; assembly: GCF_963455305.1. Lineage (NCBI taxonomy): Eukaryota > Metazoa > Chordata > Mammalia > Chiroptera > Vespertilionidae > Plecotus > Plecotus auritus. The sequence continues at coordinate 16,378,157 of NC_137773.1, forward strand.
TTTGGTCGTTCAATCGTTCAGTTGCTTTTATATATATAGATATGTGTGTGTGTGTTTATTGATTTTTAGAGAGTAAGAAAGGAAGAGGGATAGAGAGATAGAAACATCAATGAGAGATACACACCTTGATCAACTGCCTCCTACATGCCCCCTATTGAGGATCGAGCCCGCAACCCAGGCAGGTGCCCTGTCCAGGAATCAAACCAGTAACCTCTTGGTTCCTGAGTCAATGCTCAACCCGAGCCATACCAGCCGGGTACCGGGCTCCTTCTATTTGGGGCTCTGCCACCTGCAATCCATAGCTGACAAAGTTCCCTGGGCTGCACCTCTGGCCAGGGGGTGGTGAAGAAGGAACATGGAATTAAGGGGAGGCTTTGCAGCCAGGCATAAAGTGGCAACAATACCTCAACCCATGCCAGCGGCCAGAACTCAGTTGCATGCCCACCTACCTGCAGAGAAGGCTGGGAAATATAGTTTAGTTGTGAGCATGGTGACAAAGTCACAATATAGTGAGCAGTATCTGCCCCACTCCGAAGCACACAGGGCAGGTAACTGTCCGCTCAGGCCACACAGGCCCATTACAGACCCACAGCTGCACAGACTGCATCTGATGGAACTCGGTCTTTCCTAACTGCTTCCTCTGTGGGTTTCAGTTTGTGAGACGTGACAAAGATTCTTGGCCTGACCAAACTTTAACCAGACTTCTGAACCTTCTCCTAGGCCAGTGGCGGCAAACTCATTAGTCAACAGAGCCAAATATCAACAGTACAACGATTGAAATTTCTTTTGAGAGCCAAATTTTTTAAACTTAAACTATATAGGTAGGTACATTGTTATTAACTTAATTAGGGTACTCCTTCAATCGCACTGTACGTGAGCACCCGCACATGGTATTTTGTGGAAGAGCCACACTCAAGGGGCCAAAGAGCCGCATGTGGCTCGCGAGCCGCAGTTTTCCGACCACTGTCCTAGGCCCATCTGTAAAATCTAGTTTGTAAAATCTAGTTTTAGCAAACACTCTGCTAAGTCAGTTTAACCTGCTCTATCTGTTCACCCTCAATTTCTGATCAGGTTCTTTACCCCCCATCACCCCAAAGTGACATCTGGTGACCTGGGGCCTATCTTCACTAAGAATCTCGCTAGGTCAGTTGAGCTAGAACTACCTTATCCCTAATGGATCCTCTTAGTAATTTTCTATCCACTGCCCCCCATCCTGCTCCTTGGCTGTAAAGTCCTACTTGCCTGTTGAGTGTAAGCCCAATCTCTCACCCACTATAAAAAAATCCTATTGCGGTGGTCCCTATACTGTGATGGCCCTGAATACGGTTCGCCTTACCATCCTTAGCAAGTGTCACTGAATATTTTTTTCTTTAACAGACTAAAAGCATGACCCTTAGGAAGATAAAAGCTGAAGAGACATAACTCTGAGTTATGATGGATGCTTTTTGGAAAATTATCTTCAGTTTGAAGAAAAAATATATATATATACCTTCCAGGATCATTACCTTTTCAGAAAAAAATAATTGTTTACCCTTTGGAAATTTTCTGCTCCAGTCCCAAAAAACATATCCATATAATACATAGGTCTGAGAACAATATACAACTCAAAGATACACAGACCTCTGGAAACTCTGCTCCATACTGTTTGAGTTTGAGCAGCTTTTTCTCATGTGGACCCACAGCATTTCTTTCTGGTTGGCCACTTCATAGAAAACCACAGTCAAAGGAGGACTAAGCCAAGGATTGCCAAGACGCTTTGATCCAAGGGTCACTTTATCAAGGCACTCACCACTGATGATCCAAGCCCATTCACTTCAACCTTAGAAAACCTTCCCAAAGTGCTTGGGGGGAAATTCACTGCTTCCAATGAGACACCAATGAGGTGATGTCTGGTTTGTATTCAATAGGATAATTATTAATTCAATATCAAATTATTAATTTATGCCAGAAACTAAAGTCTGAATGCTGTCATATTGCAGCATAAATAATAGAGGAGACCAGACCTCAAACCACACTTTGAGACTCTCTAATATAATTGATTCCCACTCCCAACTGGACCCATCCACACAGAACCACACGACCAGTTACAAATGTTGACAAATGTGTTTACCAGTCAACAAATACTGAGTATGAGAATATTACAAGCAAAAACTTTTTTTTTGCTTTAGATGAGTCTTTTTATCTCTTAAGTTATTTATCCTTTAGTCTCTAGATTTAGTGTATATTTACTATTTGCCACAAACTATTCTGTGAGCTTGGGTACACTTATGACCATAATCTAGAAATGCAAGTGGGAGAAAACAGACTTCTTTATAAAACCAGAATGAATCCCAAGTCTAGAGACAATGAAGGCTGCCTGTCAGCCAACCCCAGAAAAATGGCACTCAGTGCCCAAGACCTTTATTTGCAAAACTGACCTGAGAAACAACCTCAGTGTTCTGCTACCTGATGAAGCAAATACTTATAGACCCCCCAAAAAAAATGGTTGGAGAAGATGAGTGGCACATTTGGGCGATTACAGGACAGAATGTGGTTCCAAATATCCAGTTTAATTTAAAATGCTTGATCCACAGAGAGGGAAATAAAAAGCGAGTTTAGACTAGAGTCCTGACTCTGCAAAAAAACTAGTAACAGCCTTAAGCAAGTGACTGAAACTCCCTGGGCCTTTGTTGCTTCATCATCAATTGATGATGAGACTGCAGAAACATCTACAGTAGTCATTTACTAAATTTAAAAAATATAACAATTACACTTGTTGGCTGTCTTAGTTAGGGCTGCTATAACAAAAACACCATAGACTGGGTGGCTTACAAACAACAGAAATTTATTTCTCACAGTTCTGGAGGCTGAGAAGTCCAAGATCAAGGCGCTGGCAGATCCGCAGTCTGGCGAGAGCTGTCTTCCCAGCTCATAGATGGCTGTCTTTTGGTTGTGGCAGAGGGCAGAGAGAAAGAGGCAAGCTCTCTCATGTCTCTCCTTATAAATGCGGCAATTCCATTCATGAAGATTCCACTGCCATGACCTCCCAAAGGCCCCACCTCCTTATACTATCACATTGGGGGGTGAGGATTTCAACATATAAATTTGGGGGGAACATAAACATTCAGTCTATAGCATTGGCCAAAAGTTTGACAACTTTACTCATAGAGTCCTTCAAAGTTTTGACATGGATACTATTGGGTCCTGCAAATTTTCTTAGCTCAGTTATACCTTAAGTCTAGGATATTCTGAGACAACATTTCTCAAAGCACATGCTGTAGACTTCAAGTTCCAAAGACAATCCAGAAAGAAAAGCTTCCATGGTAAAATAAACTTGGAAAACACAGCATACCATAACCTCGACTTTGGATATTCAGTATCTATATTTAACGTATTAAAGACTCTAAGAAGTCCTAAAGCAATCATACAAATAACCTTTGCTTTGTTTAGCCCATCTCCTTTGAGTCCTATTGTCAGTATCTGCACCTTTTTGCCTGATTTATATTTGTAATCTTTCTCTCTCTCTTCTCACTCTCTCCCTCTCCCCCCTTTCTTTCTCTCTCCTACCAGGAAAGTAACAGCCCCCCAAGAGCAGCCCTCAGCCAATAGCTGATGAGAGTTGGGGGGTAGCTATCCCAGCTCCCTTGCTGCTTGTTTGGGATAAGTCAGAGGCATGTGCTTTAAACTGTCTCCCATGGGGTTAAGTTCTAGTCATCCACAATAGTTGCTGGTTTGATAAGGTACCATTTATTAGATGCCTTCCTTCACTGTCTTACTTCCCCACTCCCCACCTCCCAAATAAACTACTGGCACACAAATCCTCCTAGAAGGCCCACACCATTATGTCCAGGGTTCCCCACATGTGTGTGAAGACAGATCAGTCTTCACATAACACTTTTTCAATTAGCCCAAACTCTTTTGGTGGCAAGTGAGAGAAGCCCAATACTAACTGCCTAAAAGAGAAAAATTAAGTCCAAGGATAGTCTGGCTTTCAGCCTGGCAGAACTCAAGGTCTTGGACAAAGTCATGGTGACTCTCTCCATCTCCATTGATGGGCTCTGCATTTCTGTGTGTTGGCTTCATTCAAGCAGGCTCTTCCCACAAGGAAGAAAAATGGCCAACAGCAAGAGCTTACATCCTCTCTTTTCAGCAATCCCAGTGAAAAAAATGGGCATATTCCTGTCAATAATTCCAAAAAAGGCCCCAAAAGGTATCACGGGACTGTCTTTGGTCACATGGTCATCCCTGCATCCATTCCTGAGACAGGTAAGATGGAATGTGCTGACTGAACAATCCTGGGCCATGTGCCCACCTCTGGACTCAAACACACCTAAACCACAGGGACCAATAATAGAAGGAAGGGGTGGCTCCTTGAAGGCCAATTAGGGTGTCGCTATCAGCAGGAAGAAATGGCTTCAGGGCAGGCACAAATGACAGATGTCCACTCTACCCTTCAACATTCTATAGCCCTCACTTGGGGAAATGCTAGTTCTACAGCATTCACAATTACTTCCTCCAAAATCCCTGAGGAAGTCTTTCCTGGAAAACAAGTTAAGTCTCTCTGACAACTTCACATCATCCCGATATACCCTTTATGCATGGCCATGTTATTGGTGTCACCAGCTCTCCACTTGGCTTCCTGGTTTTGATATATTTAAAGTATTGATTATCAGCACTGGCACTTCTTGTCAAAATAAAAAGATATTCCATCAATTCTTTTCCTCTACCTAGATCTTCATGATTAATGTCTTTACTATTTCTATCAAGGAATGTGAGCCAATAGCTTTACACAAACAGGAGAACACATTTACCTCCATAAAAAGACTAAAGAATAATGGAGCTCAGAAGTGTACTCGATAAACCACCCAACCACTCCTGAAAACATTTTTTATTTCACTTTCTTGTCTTTCCCACAGGAAAAAAAAAAAATTAAAACCCAGAAACAAACAAAAACAAACAAATAGGCGGGGGGGAAACACTGAAGAATTTAACTACACACTTGTGGTTTTCTTGGTTTTCCTAGAATTCACTACAATGCCAGAAATTAATTTATAAGTAACGACAAGCATGGGATCACAACCAACATCACGTGAAGAAAAGGAAAGCACCTCAAGAATGTTATAGTTGGCATGGAAACACTCCTCTGTGGCTGGAAGAGCCAAGAGAAGGGCAAGTTTCACATACCAGCCTTGGAAAGCATTGTTGGTTTGCATATTCTTAAACAATGTAATACTGCCTTTCTAATTTTTTTTTTCTATTTCTTTTCTCTCCAGGAGGAATCTCACAGAAGTAGGGACACTCATCTACATTATAAGAGGAGCCCTTAGGCCACTTTCTTCCATCTTGCTTTGCTCATTCTCTATATTGAGAAAGAAGGTCCCTGAGTCATTTCCATTTAATGGCTACCCTGAAAAATACAACCACTAATGTTCAGCATTAAAAAGGTACATTATGCCCGGTTGAGGTGGCTCAGTGGTTGAACATCAACCTATGAACCAGGAGATCACGGTTCAATTCCTGGTCAGGGCATATGCCTGAGTTGCAGGCTTGATCCCTGATCATGCAGGAGGCAGCCAATCAATGATTCTCTCTGTTTCTCTCTCTCTCTCCCTCCCTCTCTGAAATCAATTTAAATATATTTTTAAAAATAATAAAATCAAAAGGTACATTATGTAAAATCATATGATTTCAAAGTTCCTCAGTCTATCCATGATAAGCAGCTTTTAAAATACAGAACAGCCCTAGCCTTTTTGGCTCAGTGGCTAGAGATTCAGCCTGCAGACTAAAGGGCCCTGGGTTCAATTCCTGTCAGGGGCACATGCCCGGGTTGCGGCTCGATCCCCAGTAGGGGGCGTGCAGGAGGCAGCCGATCAACGATTTTCTCTCATCATTGATATTTATATCTCTCTCTTCCTCTCCCTTCCTCTCTGAAATCAATAAAAATGTATTTTAAAAAATAATAACAATACAGAACAAAGGCCCCCTTTGACTTTTCAGCAGTGGTGTGCACTATGCTCACATGTGTGCCAGCTTGGGGAAAGGCATTAATCAAGTGCTGCTATTCATACCCCAAGTGGCTGCACCCACCTTACCCAAGTGCATCATTCCATATGGACACACACACACACACACACACCCCATTTTCATGAGCCCCTACTCTTCCCCAGGTGTCCTAGGACAGCCTCAATACCAAGCTTAGGCAGCCCATGCAAGGAGGAACCTGAAAAGACTCATTAGGGGGCCAGTAAATAAGTGGGGAGACATCAGTTCCATTCAACTATGAGAAAAAATCCTTCCACAGAATGTTAATGATATGGAAAAATACCAACAATAAAACTGTCTTATAAGAATGAGAAGAAATATGCTCAAACATTAAAAGTAACACTCTGGATGATAAAATTATGAGTAGTTTTTATTCCTTCATGTTTTCATGTTTTCCCATGTTTTCTACAATGAATATCTACACTAATAAAAGAGAAAAATGCTAATTGACCATACCTCTGCTACACCCACAGCCAATCAAGAGTGGTATGCAAATTAAGCCAACAAAGATGGTGGGTAAATTTGCATATGCAGGAGAGGCGGGCTGCACCTGACACCACCCGTGGGTCCAGGCTGCCATCGGTATCTGGGCAGGCCAGACAGGCAGTGTGTAACGCCACCCATGGGGTCCAGGCTGCTATCGGTAACTGGGCAGGCCAGGCAGGCAGCACCTGATGCCTCCCGCAGGGTCCAGGTCGCTATCGGGGACCCGGGCAGGGGAGGATGGCCAGTGTCTCTGGGATCACTGTCTGCCCCCGGGCCACCTGTGGACACCGGAGGAGCAGGCCGGGGTTGAACATTTTAATGAAAATGGGATTCCTGTGCCCTGGCCCACCGAGCCCTGTCCCTGGCAAGGAGAGGGCAGTGGGCAGTTAGCAGGCACCAGGGCTTGGAAGGGAATGGGAGCAACCTGCAGGCATGCTACCAGGAAGAGGTGCTGAACCATGATGACGCAGAGGGCTGGCTGATGGAGGCGCGCAAAGGTGCAGACGAGGTGGCTCTCGCTGGAGCTGAGCTCGAAAAGCGCATCGACAGCCTGATGGACTAAATCACCTTTCTGAAGAAGGTGCATGAAGAGGAGATCACCGAGCTGCAGGCGCAGATCCAGTACGCTCAGATCTCCGTAGAGATGGACATGTTCTCCAAGTCCAACCTCTCTGCCACGCTCAAGGACATCCGCTCCCAGTACAAGAAGCTGGTTGCCAAGAACATGCAGAATGCAGAAGAATGGTACAAGAGCGGCTTCACCATGCTGACTGAGAGCACTGCCAAGAACACCTATGGGGTGCGCGCTGCCAAGGACGAGGTGTCTGAAAGCCGCTGCCTGCTCAAGGCCAAGACCCTGGAGATCAATGCAAGCCGGGGCCTGAACGAAGCTCTGGGAAAGCAGCTGCCAGAGCTGGAGGATAAGCAGAACTCCAATGTTAGTGCTATGCAGGACACAATCAACAAATCAGAAAATAAGTTGAGAACTACAAAGAGTGAAATGGCATGATGTTTAAAAGAATACCAGGACCTCCTCAATGTGAAGATGGCTTTGGACATTGACATTGCAGCTTACAGGAAACTCTTGGAAGGTGAGGAGACCCAGCTCAGTTTCATCAGCGTGGGAAGCATAGCCAGCAGCTACTCCCAGAGTTCCTAGATCTTTGGTCAATCTGCCTACGGTGGTTACAGACTAGCTTCTACTTGATGTCCGCTCGCTTCTTCCCTTCTTAATACACCAGCCACGTCCAGGAGGAGTAGATCAAGGTGGAGGAGACCAGTGAGGCTGCAAAAGCCAAGAAAGCAAAGGATGAACCCCCCTCTGAAGGAGAATCTGAAGAGGAGGAGAAGGAGAAGGAAGTGGCTGATGAAGAGGAAGGAGAGGAAGAGGAAGAAGGTGCCAAGGAAGAATTTGAGGATGCAAAGGAGGAAGAAGAAGGAGGTGAAGGTGAAGGAAAAGATGCCCAAGAAGCTGAGGATGAGAAGAAAGATGAAGGTGCTGAGGAGGAGCAAGCAAGAAGAAAGATTGAGCCCCCCTTTCCTTAATTATTTCAGGAATAATCCTCCTGAAACCAGGTCAACCCTGTCACCAACCAAGCAGCTGAGTTCCTGATACTATATGAATTAAGAAGTCAATATATATAACATTCTGAGGTGACTCAGGTTGGACATTAAATGTTGTGCTATGATTTTTTCTCCTTATGCAGAGTATCTGTTTGCTTGCATAGTGGCTTCCTGGCTTGCTGCCAGCCTGTGCATGGTCCATGCTTATGAGTTCAGGATCTATGACAATGTGAATAATTCAGATGTTTACAATAAAAACACACGAATATATGAATTCACTGACGTTAATGTTAAACTTCATGGAAAAAATAGTCCTTTGAATCTTTGGTTGTTAGAAATTAAAGACCTCAAATCATGTCCAATAAACAGTAAATAAAGTTACACTGAATGACAAAAAAAAATACATTAGGGGCTATTTTTATATTACCAAGTAGGTAATTACCACAAAAACCAGAGCCTCATATTCCCTTCCACATCAATAGATCACCACCTCATTACATATACTTACCCTCCACCCCAACATTGAAACCTAAATCATCAGTGCCACGTCACAACTTCATTCTCCCAACAGTGCTTTGCACAAAACAGGTGCCCAAGAAATGCAGTGTGAATTGATGCGTGAGAGCTCGGTGGTTACCAGGTGGGTGTGAATAGGCAGGGACCATCAGGGGACAAGAAGAACTAAGGATCCAGGTGCTCTGGAGCCTGGAAATGTCAGGTAAGTATCTGAAATCAGAGAAGCTGATGGAAGAGTCAAAGGCCCAGGAAGTGAGGCAGGGTCTGTGGGATTAGGAGTTTAGGTGGTTAAAACAAGTATCTCAGAAGTCAGTTGAGTCGGTGGCCCTGAAAGTCAAGACAGCAAAGCAAGGATGAGCCTGCTTTCAGCTTTCCACTCAACAAGGGGGTCCTAGGAGAAGTGTGCTCTGTAGTTACCCAGAGGCGCCCCCTGCGTGCACCAGATCCAGTCGGCTTGACTAAAAGCAATTTAGTCACAGAAATTTAATCCACTGAGCAATTTAGGCTGGCAACACAGGGTTCCTTAGAACAACCTAGTCCCCTAATAGGATATCTTTTAAAATATCATTTATTGTTTTTGCAAATTTTCAAAAATAATGCTTTCTCCTTAGAGAAATATCTTGGATGGCTAATAAGCATATCAAACTTAACACGTCCAAAACTGGGGCCCTGGTCTTGTCTCCCAAACTCCACCTTCCTGCAGACTGCCCCATCTTAACAAATGCAGATCCATCCTTCCATCCTTCCACTCACCCAGGCCGAACAATCTAGATTCGTACCTGACTGCTCTGTCTCATATTCCATATCCTGTATATATAAGCAAGTCCGGTAGACTCTAATTTCTAAATATATCAATAATTCAACCACTTTTCACCACTTTCGCAGTAATCACCTTGGTCCAAACCACCATCGCCTCTCATCAGTCGTCTCCTGCTTTCACCTTTGTCCCTGCCACAGATGATCTCCCAAGGGCAATCACAGTGATGTGTCTGAAACATATGGCAGGTTACGTCACAGCTCTGCTCAGATCCTCTGGTGATCACCTACTCTTCCCTATGGCTGACTGTGCCAATCACATGGGCGTGCGAGAACCACCCCTCACCTCCATATTCCCCAAGGATGAGCAGACAAAGACGAGGCAGACCTCTCTGAGATGGCCAAGGCACAATGTTGGCACTGCACAGCGGGCTTTTGCAGAGCTAAAACCATGGGGTTGAATTTTGGAGTCCAGTTACCCTCATCTCTTTTCCTCACACTGCAGGGCAGTTCCTATGGGCCACAACAGGGTCACAGTGTTGTTCCACACCCGTCACCCTGGCTCATCCTGACCACTTGGTTCCTTGGATTCTGTATCCCTCTGAAACCACCCAGTTGGAGAAGTGTGTTCTGTAATTTTGAGACTTTAGGCTGACTTCCCAGGATCTGAATAAAGTGGATGATGCGGGGTGTTGTTTTTCTTTTCCAAGAAAATGGAAATGAGACCCTCTGTTTCATATCAGCAGTTCATCTACTGAGGTGAAGTGTCACCAGCAAGACTATTGGGCTTTAACCATTTCCAAAAGGTGATTTCTGAGAGAGAATGCGGAGTTGGCACCTACAAAGGACTCAGACTTCACGTAAAGAAAAGAGAGAGACCAGTGATCCTTCAGCAATCCAACTCAGGGATCCCTCATGAAGGGAGATGAAAGGATGAAGAAATGACACTCTGAAGCTACTCTGTGACATGCTCTATGCTGGTGCTTTCATATAAGTTATCTTCGTTAATTCTCATAACCACCATATTAAAAAGAATTACCTGTGATGTGTCATTTTACCAACTTCACAGATGAAGAAAATATGACCCAAGGAAATTAAATAATTCTAAGAAACTATGCCAAAACTTGAAATCTCCTTGAAACTTCATTGCCCTAATACAACCCCTCCCCCATACTGTATTTTTGGTCTTTAAGTTTATTTTTTTAATATATTTTTATTTATTTCAGAGAGGAAGGGAGAGGGAGAGATAGAAACATCAATGATGAGAATTGATCAGCTGCCTCCTGCACACATGCCACTGGGGATCAAGCCTGTAACCCAGGCATGTGCCCTTGACCAGAATCGAACCCGGGGCCCTTCAGTTCACAGGCTGACACTCTATCCATTGAGTCAAACCAGCTAGGGCTGGTCTTCAAATTTAAATGAAATAGTAGTCTCTAGACTTGGGAGAAATTGAAGGAATAAGGGGTAAGTACCAAAGAATATGGAATTTCTTTGAAGGGGGTGAAAATGTTCTGAAATTGATTGTGGCAATGTTTGCCCAACTCTATAAATATACTAAAATCCATTGGATTATATACTTGAAATGGATGGATGGTATAGTATGTGAATTATATCACGATAAAGCAGTCACCAAAAAAAATAGCATTTAATGGAAGGCTTTCCCCAATGAAGTCACAAAAAACTCTCGGTTCCCAATAATCAGCATATCTTGAGGTTCGAAGGCTGTGCTTTATATCTCTTTGTGATTTTATCAAGTAGGCAATAAACAAATGGCTCTGATAGTAATGGTAAAAAATACCCAAATTTCCCCACTCCAATTGTGGGGGGAAATGCCCAGTTAATTGCAAGTGAATGGAGTTCAAAAACATAATCCTAGATAAAAATAAAACAGCCAAATCTTCTCTAGCATAGTTCCTCTCCCTCACATTTCCTCCTCTTCCATCACCACCACCATGATTTTGTGGTTACACAATTTTATTCTGAATAAAATTAGAAATTGGCTAAAGAAGCAATTGTATTCTCCTGATTCTATGATGTCATCCCTTTAAAATGAATCATCAATAACAACTTTCCAAGAAATGAAAATGAAACATGACATGAAGCACATACACTGTGCACTAATTGAGCATTTCAGAAGTGTTAAAATGTGGAAAGAAATGCATCTTAGAATTAAAGAAATGAAGTAATTCCTATGAAGGTGGTAATCCAGTTAAAGAACGATATCTCCATTTTGAAGAAAAACAAAATGCTTTTTTTTTTTTTTTAGACTCACAGGGGTGATGAATCTTTAATGATGGAATATAGGCCTGAGAAAAATAGAAGAAAAAGTGATATATATTAGAATGAAAGAGGCAGCTTCCCAGAACCTACTAAATACCCAAGGCCGTGCCCTATCCATTTATTTTGCTGGAATGAAGCTTCACCCTCATTTTGCAAGGATAACAGAGGAAGTGGGGGAGGGTGTGGCTTTGAAATTTACATGTCCTCAAAGGCCTGGAGAGGTGTCCATGGTGGCTGGGACTTCATGGCTGTTACCACCATGCTGCAGAACTTTCAACAAAGGATTGGTAATTGGACCACCCAAGCTCTGAAGAACTGTGAAGCCTCGTTTCTCATTGTTCAGAAAAAAAAAAAAAAAAGCAACTTGGGAACCCAATCCTTCCTATAAATGAATGCTTTGACTCTATGGTATTGGACAGTCCATTGCAAGTCCATTACTTGGGTTTGGAAGTAATCAGGAAATCTTAATATCTCTGCCCCTGGCTTATTCATGAGAAGGATTTGCCCAGCCTAGGACCCCTTGATTCCCTCCGCCTAAAGAAATAAGCCTGGGAACATCTCAGCCAACGGGATCAGACAGGACAGAGTATAAATCTCTGTTGTGCTACTTGTGCCAACAACTTGATTCCTTGAATTCCACACCACCTGTACTCCCTGACTACTTCACTCCACCTTGGCTGATCAAATCCCACTGGATTTGAGCCTGCCCAAACCTTATGTATCTGCAGGGTGGGGAACCCAGAACAATTCCAGAAACATCCATATATCCACTCTAAGGCCTGGTGCACGAAATTTGTGCACAGGGGGAGGAGGGGGACCCTCAGCCAGGCCTGTACCCTCTCGCAATTCGGGACTTCTCGAGGGATGTTGGGCCTAAATCGGCAATCAGACATCCCTCTCGCAATCCGGGACACTGCATACACCAGTGACCATACTTTTCATACAGTTGAAAGGCATTTTTCTATTGTATGGGCAGCTACATTTTTTTGCCCTGATTATAAAAAGTAGTACATAACATGATCCTTCTGAGGCAGTAGTACCATTTTCCCCATCTTATGGGTGGAAAAACTGAAGCAGAGAGAAGTTAAGTAATTGGCACTATCACACAGTTATAAGTGTCAGGATCAGGGCTGACCACAAAATGTGCAAGCCAGAGTCCACGTATGTCATTGCTGCATCATCCTGTTTTTTCAGTGATAGAGTAGCCTTGACAGGTTTTAACTTTTAAATCTAAGAGACTGTTCCCAACAAATAGGGTAGGGTCCCTAGGCCTGGCCGGCAATCAAAGCCATCTGTGGGACAACCAGTGGGTGGGGCGATTGGGGGTCCCCCACTGGCACCCACCTTGGCTGGCGGCCTGGCGCCGCCTACTGGCTGGCCCCGCCCCCTGATCACTGCTGCTGCCAGTTTCCTCCCTCTCGGGGGGGGGGGGGGGGGGGGGCAGATGCTCCTGCGTTGAGCATCTGCCCTCTGGTGGTCAGTGTGCATCATAGCAACTGGTCATTCCACTGTTCGGTCAATTTGCATATTAGGGTTTTATTATATAGGATGATGACTATTTCCTCAGGACAAAGGAAAGCAAAAGTCCAACCAAATGGTGATAATATAAGATGAGACTTTCAAGAGTGAGTTCCATGGAGGCAGAAATTACCATATTTGCTGGAACAGAAGTTGCAGAATTATTCTGCATAGAGATTTCCTGAGGGAAAATTATGTGAATTATATTTATCACAGATGACTTAAAAGTAGCTCTAAATTGGAATTAGAGGATAATATTTTGTTTTACAAATATAGCATGTTATATACTGAAATTCAGTAGAGAAGTATATATACTAGATTTGTGCTATTAACTTTAAGAAAAATTATAATTCAGTCCTGCTGGTGTGGCACAGAGGTTGAGCCTCAAGCCAGGAACCAAGAGGTCACTATTCAATTCCTGGTCAGGGCACATGCCCAGGTTGTGGGCTCGATACCCAGTAGGGGGCATGCAGTAGGCAGCTGATAATGTTTCTCTCTCATTAATGTTTTTATCTCTCTATCCTTCTCCCTTCCTCTCTAAAAATCAATAAAAACATTTTTAAAAAGCAAAATTATAATTCAAATGGCTAGAAATTTTACATTGGCATCAGTGAATCTGAGCACATGGTAGGGTTACAGTAAAGAAGAATCCTATTCATATGCTTGAGATGGGTAGTTGACAGAACAATTTTTGATATCAATTAATAATAATTAAAATAATAGTACTTACATAACTTAACCATTTTAACTTTAGACATGTAAATGTACATTTGTTCTTTCACACATTCTCATTCATTAAGAACAGGGATGTTGATTGAAAATGATCATTTTCTCTTTTTTGCATAAATTAAGCTCATTAATGCCTACAATTACTAGTCTAGGTCTTCTTAAAGAGTGATAAGATCTTAAAGACACTTATGAAGGAATCCGAGTGGATGCAGAATCATTCTTGATTTTCACAACATTACATCCATCTTTCACAGTTATTTCTCACACTCCTAATTCAACAGCTATGTGTATATTTTTAATGATCACCTTAATCAGCCCTTACGAAGTATTCAACCATATCCTTACATGTACATTAACTTTATTTTTACACATATGTCTCATTGGATTTCTCAGCAGCAAGCATAGGTAGTTTCTTTGTGGTCCATGAAACAATAGTGTGTTGTAGTAGAAAAGCAAAGGGCAATTATATGTCAGTTATATCTCAATAAAACTAGAAAAAAATCAAATAAACAAACAGGTAAGCATGCAAGCAATATCTTTGTAGTCCTTCCTTAGAATGAGAAAAAATATAAACTGGTATGTGTGGTTTCCTAAAAAACTAACAGGAAGGCAGGTGTGGACTTACTTGTTAAAATATGCATGACAGTGTGAAGTAAAAGAATGTATAATACATTTAGGAGGTGAAAAAAAGAGCAGAGTGCTGAGAAACATAAAATCTAGTTCAAGTGTTACTCTACCTCTTCCGAGAGATGTGTCCTTGAACAACCCATTCAGCTTTCTTGAACTTGGGTTCTTCCTTTAAAAAATGAGAGGGTGACCCAAGATCTGGAACTTTCAAACTATAATCGTAAGAGTTTTGTGTGCCGCCAAAACCGGTTTGGCTCAGTGGATAGAGCGTCGGCCTGTGGACTGAAGGGTCCCGGGTTCGATCCCAGTCAAGGGCATGTACCTTGGTTGCGGGCACATCTCCAGTGGGAGGTGTGCAGGAGGCAGCTGATCGATGTTTCTCTCTCATCGATGTTTCTAACTCTCTATCCCTCTCCCTTCCTCTCTGTAAAAAATCAATAAAATAAATTTAAAAAAAAAAGAAAAAGAGTTTTATGTGCTCACTCCCAGCAGACACGTACCCACGTTCACACATACTGCTTCAGACATGCACACACACTCCTTCATACATATACCCACATGCAAATACTCCTTCACATATGTACCTACCTTCACACACAGTCCTTCATACATGGACTCACATGTTCACACACTCCATACATTGCAGCTGAGATTGTCTGCTTTACATATCAGACTTCTGGGTAAGATCTGATATTGGAGATTGCTGGGGTAGATAACATCGGAGTTCAGGCCAGCTCTAATTCTCTGATCTTCCCATACTGCCATTTGTGCAGAGGCACTAAAAAAATGAGTTGTTGATGGTGTCTATTGTGAGCATTGCAAAACTGAATATTCACCTATGGAAAGCTGCTGGAATTAAGCCTCTTTACATGATCCCTCACAACTCGACACATGTTTAAGATTGAAAACGTGCAGCCTCGTTAGCAGAGAAAAGTCAAAAATAAAATTGGCATGGCCTTCAAATTATATTCCCATTTGAAAACTTTACCACCGGATTTTTTTCAGATGCATTTGACATTTTACTTCCCTGTTAAGGGCTAAGCTCAATAAAAATAAAAGAGAGAGAGAAAAGAAAGAACCAAACAAGCAGTCTTGTAGGAGGACAGAGAACAGCTTGATAAAGATCACCGGAAGACTTCGGCCTCTAGAAAGTCAGGAGCCTTGTAATAAATAACCCTGCATAAATCTAAATGGGTTTGAAATGTTTAACTAGTTTTTACATGTGAGCTAATACACATACCCACAGCAGTCTAATATGCTTTAGCTTCATATCCTGAGCACTATAAAAATGTCCCATTATTGGTGTTCACAACAATTTAACAGCTTGGATAGATTATATTCCTTAGGGACAGAAGGCAGCTGCAAAGTGAGGTTCAAGTTCCTGAAGTTCAGATAGTTTGAGGACATTAAAAAGTTTCCCATAGGAAGAATTAAATTCTCTCAAGTGAAAAACAAGAAGTGAGGATTTCTTCAATTAATCCCATATTTTGGACAGAGGTGTGGAAATTGTCAGTTTCACAGGTGACTTTTGCAGAAAGGCTTAAACCAGTATTTTCTCAAGGGCCATAGGCAGGTCTCTTAGAAGTATAGAAGCATGAAAATATATAGAAAATTTGCATATTCATTGTGCCAAGTTTACATATACTAACATGGTCTACACAGTTGATTCTCAAGTTCACATTTTAGTGCTGCTACCTTTAAGTTAGTTTAAAAGTTCACTCACCCCTTCTTACTCAGCTGATATTACTGACTTGGGTCCCTGAGGGGAGGTACATTACTTATTCATACAATCAGAGGAAGGATGACGAGATGCCAGAGTTGAAAAGGTTTTGTTCTCTACCTCTCCGACGTATAGAATTAGGGACATGATGGCAAGGTCATCTGGACTTTTCCTGTGGCCCCTCAGTGCTGATGAACCAGCTGGAAAACATTGACTTAAAGAGGGAAAACACACAGAAACCCACCTAGGACTCATAGGATGGGCTTTGGGATCAAAGAGTAGTGAGTCCCTGTCCCTGCTCTGCTTCTCCCTAACTAAAACTTAGCAGGTTACTGAACCTTCGGAGGCTTTATTTTCTCATCTGTAAAATGGGGATTATATTAAAGATTATATATCCATAGTGTTTTATGCTTAGGCTTCGTTCATTATTGTCTTAGAATCATTAACTCATAATGAACTAAATCTTCTGCTGCATGACTTTGATGTTTAATGTCATCAAAAAGGTCCTATATAGAAAGAATTTCTCATAACTAAGAGAACTTCCATAACCAAACCTTTCATGTTCCACATGAGCACAAAAACTAAGATTATTCATGGAGTCATATACCCTAAAGAAGAAAAAAGACTGTTTTGTAAACTAGGGTTAAAGGTTATTAAATCAGTAGCCAGGTCATCAGCAACCCACTCCCTCCAATATTCTTCAACAGTAAACTAAGGTCACCAGGCCCCTCTTTAGCACCTCAGAGTCCCGTCCCCACCCCCACCCCCACCCCCCATCCCCGCTACTTTTCTTGGTCATTATCTTTGTCTATGTCCACTTTATTATTATTATTGATTTCAGAGAGGAAGGGAAAGGGGGAGGGAGGGAGGGAGGGAGGGAGGGAGAGAGAGAGAGAGAGAGAGAGAGAGAGAGAGAGAGAGAGAGAGAGAGAGAGAAATCAATGATGAGAGAGAATCATTGATTGGCTGCCTCCTGCATGCCCCACACTGGGGATCAAGCTCGAAATCTGGGCATATGCCCTGACCAGGAATCGAACCGAGACCTCCTGGTTCATAGGTCAACGTTCAACTGCCACTGAGCCAGCTGGGCTGTACCCACTTTTTAAAAAGAACTACATAGGTCTGGGTCATTTCAGGAACAAGGGTACAATTAGGCATTGATTATTTTCCCCCTTTCAGCTTGTCCCTGTGATAGAGGGAATCAAGAACACTTGGCAGGGAGGAGGGGAGAGGATGTTAGGCCCAGCCCTGGGCTGACTTTAATTTGAGGCATTTCAGCATAGTTGTTTCTCAGAGTCACTGAGGACTAGTGGTGCAATCCGACTTTGCCTAGATGAATTTCCCATGACAAACAATATTGGCTCATCATCTGTGGTCGTGACTGAGTGCCAGTATTTTTCTTCCTCCAAAGCCTGGGTAGGACAGCACGGAGCTCTTATGTTCCTTGGGACATTTGTTTCCAATTTTGCAAACACTGTGAATGTGCTTATTTTTGTAGCTCTGTTAGGAAAGTGCATGGCATTTAGTTTTTCTTGTCGGAGTTAATTATAAATCATTAGGGTTCCAGTCCCCACAACAAAGTCCTTGGACCTTGAAGCTCAATCACTGGTGATTGCAATAGTCCTGCCCACAGCCTCCCCCTCCCCGCCCCCAACCTCTTGCTAAATCCTCCATTCCTCATTATAAAGCAGGAGAGGGGAGGGGGCGTTATTTTAAGATGTTTTTATTGGCTTCTAAATGTGAAGCTTTGGTTCCAAGGTCGTCTTTTTTCCCAGAGCAAGATAAACTTTTTAGGGTTGTAAATCATGGGATTTTGCATCACTTGACAGGGTCCATGTTTAAAAGTCACTCTAATCGCCTCTTAGATGACTTAGGAAGCCCAGAGAGTTGCCCACGCACCATGAAAAGGACCCTTTCAGTAGCACTGGGCCTGTGCCCAGGATCTGTTGCTTTAGGACGATAAATTATTTCTATGTTCACCCCCTTCCCACCTCCATTCCCTGTTTATAGAAAACAGCATTGTGACCTGACTGATAACTTTAGGATGAGCCATTGCCAAGAGTGGGAGGACCATGATGGGAAGGCCCAAGATGGCGCCCCTCTTCCACCTCTGAACTGACCCCTTTCCTGACCACTGCCAGGCACCCACACCCTTAGGCTGCCTCAAGTCCCCTACTGAATTTACCTGGCCCATCTCACTCTCCAGGGCAATACTCACAGTCCCAAGTTTTTCCCATTAAAATATCCCTATCCTGAATGTCGTTTTCCCATAGGGCTCTGCTTCCTGCCAGACAGCAAATGGGTAATCTAATTTTTTAAAAATACCTGCATTCATGTATCAATAGGTGCTAACTGTATAGTAAAGTTAGGAAGAGACCTGTGTTCTGCCTTTTTTAAACTTCCAAACCCTCTCTTCATTTAAGGCCTTCTTTGGTTGAATCAGAGTATTCACCTCCATCCCCAGTGCTGGAACAGTACCTGGCATCCAGCAGGCTTTGAGAACTATCTGATGAATGAAAGAGGGCCCATCCTGCTTCTTCATTCTTCCTCTGCCCCCTCCACATCCACCAGCAGATCCTGGGGGGGCCCTTGGAGCAGAGCTTGCACGCCTCAGAGTTAATGAAATTTATTCAAAGAGTGTCCTACAATGTTGACCCTAAGGACCCCTGAGTCCCACCTCACCACTTCACAGATAAGGAAACCGAAGCCCAAAGAGGAGTTTCCTGCCCAAGGTCACACAGTGAGTGACTGTAACAGAATCTGATTCAGGTCAGGGGTCATCCCTCCAGGTTTGCTGCCCTGTTCCTTTCTTTTTAACATAAGCCTTCTGGAGAAGAATAACTTGGCAGATGTCCTCAACAGTTTCTTAATGAGGTTTACTTCTAACCTATCTCTCTCTCTCTCTCTCTCTCTCTCTCTCTCTCTCTCTCTCTCTCTCTCTCTCACATTCTCTCTCTCTCTCTCTCTCTCACACACACACACACACACACACACACACACACACACACACACACCCGCCTTCTTTTCATGGAAGGAGCAAAAGCTTCTAGTCCTGTCCCTCCCCTCCTTTTTATCCCCAGAATCCCCACAAGATGAAGACACAGTCATGAAAACAAACACATAGAGCTTAGAGATGGTCTTTGTGTGGCTTCCTCTCAAACACAGACTCCAAAATAAGGATTTCAGGACACATTCATGAAGGTAAGCCCACAAGGCACTGTGAGGAAATGAGGGAGGAGGTAGCAGAGAAGGGAGGAAGACCAATTACTCAATTATGGACTTCTTGATGCGCATGGTATCACTAATGGCTCGTGGGGTCTCTGCCCCGTAGGGACCCTGCAAGAGGCTGTGTAAACACACCTCAGAAGGTCCCACTGAAAGATCAAGGGCTCCGGTATCCACCTTCCAAATGCTGTTCTACATCAGGAGAAGACCAGGAAGAGGTGTGAACTCTCCTGCACTCCTGGCCCCCACAGGCACACAGTCTCTTGCAAAGTCCCTAGGGGGCAGAGACCCTCGGCCTGCAACACAGCTGTCCGCAATGTCCACCACCACAGACACTAACAGCATCTGCTGCAGAGAACCAACAGGTGATCAGAAATTACCATTATTCCATAAAGGGTGACCTACTCCTTTTTTTTTTTTTTTCAAACGGATCATCTCTTACTGCAACATCTTGGATTAAAAGTGCTTACACCATTTAATTGCAGTTGGTTTGCAGATATGCTAACAGAATGGCTACAAAAGGATCTTCTTACTTTAAAAGCAGGTGACACATTTGGAAATGAGAGAACTAGAATGGTTGTGAAACAGGCAGTGCTCAGTGACCACCACCATGGGTGCCTGCCAGCCACTCCTGTGCCCGTGAGAGGCCTGCCCTTCTGCACCTGCTGCAGGACAACCACCTCCTGACAGGATGTTGGCTGTTCCAGCTGAACTCTGAGTATATCAGGTTCTAGCAGAAAATCAGCTACACATCAGTTGCTATTAGTTATTTAAAAAAAGGAAAAAGCAGACGACCCTGACCGGGAATCAAGAAATATCCTCAGGTGAGGCAAGATGGATTCTGGGCTGTTGGTGATACCCTGGTGTGCAGAAAGCAGGGAGATGAGGGGGAGACCCCCGGCCCACCCTGGCTATACGAAGCGGGCACCGAGGGAAGCTGGTAAGCACTCCTTAGTCATCATCACAACGCTGGGAACTCCCTCCTGTCCTTGTCCTACTGCCCTAAATGGCTTCATGCATCCCACCCCGGTTCTGAAAGAAAAATGCAGAGTAACTGGCCCTTAGGGGCGCAGGGTTCTAACAAGCTCAACACAACTGTGAGACAAGAAAGGGGTCAGATAACAGGTGAGCACGGCTGTCACAAGGGCGGTGGATGCTTTGAATACTGGATGGTGTCCAGGGCAGCCCCAATGTCGTAATTCTTGGTCTGTAGGAGCCAGGTGAGCCAGCCGCCTTCATCAGAGAACCCCATGGACAGCATCGGGGAGGGGGACTCAATGAGCCGGGGATCAGCTTCTGGCGGCAGATGTGGGTACACCACCCTTCCTTCAGCCCTGTGGGTACCTGCTGGAAGGATCCAGAGAGCTTGGCCCTTCGGACTCGGGCATCTGTAGAGACAAGTTCGCCTGTCAACGGGTCCACTTCCTTTGAAGATAAATGAGTCCAGTCATTGTCTCCTCCCGAGCAGCTGTCAGACTCCATCTGCTCCTCCGGCTGCACACCCGACTGCAGCGTCATCTTGTTCACTTGCTTCACCAGAGTCTGCGCAGCTCCTTCCATGACGCCGTCCCGTTTGCTGGAGTCAGAAGAGCAGCTTCCTGGCTGAGAGCTGCACCTCTCCTCCGCGCTGGAGCTGCCTGGAGAGACGGGGCCAGGCGGCTTCTTTTCCTTCCATGTCCCACGTCAATATCCACCTCAATGCCCAGGGTTCGGAGGGCGGCTGCCACACTCTCCCCACGGCAAACTCTGCAAATTCACACTGGATCCTCTGATGGACCAGAAGCAGAGTTTGCTGTGGGGCTGGCATGGGTGTCCCCTGCCCGAGGAGGACGTGGGCTCCAGTTCCCAAGGAGGCCCATCTCCCAGGCAGGCCACCCAAATTGCCAGTTTCAGCTTCCGGAGCCAGCGGCTGAGAGAAGCCCTCCGAGAGATGCCCCAAGGGGCTGGGGAGCCAGCGGCTGAGAGAAGTCCTCCGAGAGATGCCCAAAGGGGCTGGGCAAGGCGAGCTTGCTGTGCTCCCGGCGCATGCCCTTCCCCTCGCAGCCGCACGGAGGTCGTGGTCAGGGCAGACGCTGCACTCGTACCGGGTGCCCACCACTGGACCATTGCAGCCATCAAGGATCACATGGGGGGCGGTGGTCGCGCCGGCACTCCTTCCTCTCTCTAATGTAAATATGGAAAAGGACATCCTTCACATATGCCATGGCCATCATCAGTTCCTCATCACTGGAAAAGGCAACCAAGGCCCGGTCCTCATCGCGGTAGTGCCCCTGGAAGCTACCGGGCCACCGCGGCAGGCAACAGGGCGGCCACCCGGCTCAGCAGCTGCTCTCAGGGCCCGAGGCCCACCGTGGCCTCAGCCTCCGCCTCGGGTTTGGGGCTGAAGCAGCAGCTGAAGCGGCGGATCTCCTGGGCCGCGTCCTCCTTTCCCAGAAGGTACACCTTCACAGTGAGCGACGCCATCGCAGCCGGTTGAGGAGCAGGAGCCTGGCCCAGTCTGACCTACTCTTTTATGAAAATATATTTTTTATTGATTTCAGGGAGGAATGGAGAGAAAGAGAGAAACATCAATGATGAGAGATAATCATTGATTGGCTGCCTCCTGCATGCCCCACACTGGGGATCGAGCCTGCAACCTGGGTATGGGCCCTGACCGGGAATCAAAATGCGACCTCCTGGCTCATAGGTCGACGCTCACCACTGAGCAACAACGGCTAGGCAAGAGTAACCTACTCTTGAGAAAGCCCTGTGCACAGAGGTGGAATTTCAGCAGCACAAAGAAACTATATGAAACCCAGTGGGAGGCTGACCTCTTTCCTCAAATAGTACTCTTATTCCTAGAAGGCTCTTCCCTGTGCTCATTCTTCAGGTCTCAGCTTGGAAAATAAAAGTTTGCTAGGGAGGCCTTCCCTGACCTGCTCTCATGCCCTTCCCTTGGGTGACACCCTTCTTTACAAACACGTAGTTAGTGTCCACCTTCCCCCACAGACTCTGTGTCCTGAGTGCAGGAACACTGTCTTACTCACTTCCATGCTGCCAGCACCTACCACAAAGTCTGGACATAGAAGGTGCTCAATAAATATCTGTCCCATGTGTCACTGCAGCTTGTATTTAACAGAGCTTGATTGTGGATTGCATGTGTTTAGAGAATCAGATTCTGGATTAGGCCTCCTGGCTTATCTTTACCTATTTGTACTTGGTCAACAAGCTTCTTCTGTGAATGGTTGGTGAGGCTGTTTCTTAAAGAAGCTCGAGTCAGTAAAAACTCAGGTGAGAGAATCACATCAAGTTTCATTCAAGGAAACCTGCTAAAACTTCCTCCCTCTAAGCTCCTTACTGTCTGGGCCCATTTATAAAGCACAGGGTTACAACTAGAAAAGATTTAATCAGGTTTCCTCTTTTCTTGAGAGGATGAAAATTGAGCTTCCTTATACAGTAAGCTTCATGTTATCATGGCCTTTTCTGGGAAGGACAAGCCTATTGCACTTAATGGTCAGCATTTTCTCTGGATTTTATTTTCCTGGAGCCTTTCATGGCAGCAGGAAACAGCCATGGGGAGGGGAGAGGCCGATCAGCTGCCGCCAGACACACTGGAGGAAGAAGGGACAGTAGAAATGGAGAAGAGCATGAGTAACTCTGAGGGGACCATTCTCCAATATTCTGCCAATGTGTCTTGGTCAAGGCAAATAACAGTAACTCACTCATACTAACTCAAGTAAAGGGTGGAGTTGATTATTGTGAGAATAAAGAACCCCTCATGACAAAGCTGGAAAATTGCTCTGGCAGTTGCTCAATGGTTAGAGAGTCAACCTGCTGACCAAAGGGTCTCAGGTTCAATTCCCAGTCAAGGGCATGTACCTCAGTGGTAGGTTCCATCCATGTGTCTCTCTTATGTAATGTTTCTCTCTCGCGCGCCCTCCTCCCTCCCTTCCACTCTCTCAAAAAAAATGGGAAAAAATATCCTTGGGTGAGGATTTAAAAAAAAAAAAAAAAAGGCTGAAATATCTGAACAACCAAGACTAAAGAAGGATAAGAAACAAGGCATCTTTGAGGTCCCCTGCCCTTCACTCTCCATTCCCTCTAACAACCAGCTCGATCAGGTGTTCTTCTCTTCATACTGTAACATTTTAACTCTAGTTCCTACCACTACTTCAGCACTGACTCTTTCTTTGTCTCTCAATTCCATATCCCCAAAAGAGGAATCTGGCCTGCCCTGTTGAAGTTTGAATTGGGACTAACTCCAATAATAAGTCGTAGGTTACTGACAAGCCTATGGACAATGCTAACTTTGAGACAAGTTTGGACTCTGGTCCATCAGTGTGGTAGGAATGAGAAGTGAGAGAGTTCCAGGCAGTGAACAAAGACATGCCCACTCAGATGAGGATGAAGGCAGAATTTGTTAAGAAAGGAGTGTAGATGGTACAACTAACCCAAAGTATTAACTGCCCTATTCCTCTCCCAACAGGCGCAGTGGGTAGCTGGTGGCCAAAATTTGAAACTTGTTAAGAAGGCTGTATTAGAGCCTCTCCTGTGCTGTTCCTGTGCAGGCTGACCACTTCCAACTACAAGCACCTGGAACTCCCCACCTGGGGCTTTTGTGCTCATAGGTGCACTCCCAAGGCAAGCCAGAGGAGCCTGGAGTTGATGGCACCAGAAGCAGCATTCAGTCAATGACAAGTGCGAGTTGGTAGATATGGCCCTTAGGTGGGATGAGTCTGAAGCATGTTCTACACTTTCTCCCAGAGGTCCAGACTATGACTGAGCTACCGTTGCCCGCAGAGCTGCTCAATAACACAGAATTTTCAAAATGAAGAGCTGAACCAACACTTTCTCCAGATCTCTGATCCAGATCTTGTTCCTCTCCCTCTCACGGTCTCCTTGCTCCTATTCTATGAAGCAATCATCACAAAACACTTTAGGGATAGCAAGGCAATGACAAAATCCACAAATTTACCATTTCCTACAGTAAGGTGTGCTTGCTCTGTGGATCATTACACAAGTAAATGGTGAGCTCCTAGATCTTCTGAGCTATAACAGCATAAGAAATGAACTGAGTAGGCCAGTCTCAGAAATCTGTCATGGTCAGAAAAATGCAGTCAATAACCAAAAAAATAATTTAAAAACAACACAAGTTCTTCAAATGGAAAGGTATACCCTGTCCATGCTTACGAACTCAACATCAGCAATATCATAAAGATGTCAATTCTGCCAAGCTAATATATAAATTTAATGCAACCCAAATAAAAATTATCAGTTTTTTAATCTCTTTTCATATGGAAAAACAAACAAGTAAAACTAGCCAGAAAAATCCTATTTAAAAAAAAAAAGTAATGAGGGTAAATTAGCCCTGTCAGATATTAAAATATGATATGAAGCTACATTAATTAAAACAACCTAACACTGGCCCATAAATAGACATTTCAATGGAATATTCTAATAATAGACCAAAAATATAAAGAAAATTAATATATTATAAAGATTAACATATGATATATGTATTATTAAAGAAATGGTGTACACACAATGGGAAACCAGAAAAAAAATTGATTCCATTCCTCTAAACTTAAAATAAATTACAGATGGAACACACACTCTAATATAAAAACTGAAAACCACAAAATAATTAGGAAAAAATGGAAGACATTTTTATACAATCTCAGAGTAGGGAAGGCCTTCAAGCATGATATATAAATCATAAGTTATAGAAGAGAAAACTGTTAAATTTGACTATACAAAGAATACATTAAGACAGGTAGTTTTGTGCAATTAATGTCATAAATGGCTCCATTCCCTACCATATAAAAGCTCCTCAAAATTATTATGCAAAATCAACAACTCAACATTTTTCAGTAGATGTGCAAAGGATATAAGTAGATAGTCATAGAAAAGTAAGTACAAATAGTCTTACAATATGATTTGATTTGTTTCCCTCACAATAAGTCTAAAGGAAAAAACCACCTGTATGTCTCTCCTTTACTCTCACAATACTCTAATGGATAAACTTGATACCAAAGGTGTTTGTTTTCCACACATCGAGCAATTCCTCAGCCCCAGCTGGGTGTCCTACAAAATAACTCAGTTCTAACACTGTCTACCTGGAGACAGCATCAGGTCCCGCAGAGTAAGGGCTCGGTCCTTCAAGACTTCAGATGCCAATCACCAGTCCAGGCTGTCACCTGTGCTTCTGACCTACTGGCTGTAAACCAGAGGTTCTCATGACCCCGCCTTGGGTTCCATTCATCTGCTAGAGCAGCTCACGGAATTCAGTCCAACATTTACTATGTGACCATGTCACTATCAAAGGATCTAACTGAGCAACAGCCAGAGAGCAGAGACCCATAGTACAGGGAAGAGAAAAAGGAATGTGGAGCTTCCATGCTGTCTCTCCCAGTACCTCCGTGTGTTCACCAACCCAGCCCTCCAAACCCATTTTGGGATTTATTAAGGCGTTATTATGTAGGTATGACTTATTTAAACTCCACGCCCTCTCCACTTTAAGGTGGGGCTGGAAGATCCAAACCTCTACTCCTGGTTGTTTTCCTGGCAACGGGGGCTTTTCAAAAGTCACCTCATTAATATAAATTCTGATGTGGTTAAAAGGGGTTTGTTATGAATATTAAAAGACATTTCTATCATTCAGCAAATTCCATGGGTGCTAGGAGCTTTGTGCCAGGAACCAGAGACAAAAATCAAATATATATTTTATTATGCCCAATGCCTAATATTAAATCTTACTAATTATAAGTCCAATTAAAATTATAGTGAAATATCACTTTCACCTGTCAAATTGGCCAGATGAATAAGTATGATATCACTCCGTGTTGGTGAGGATACTGGGGAACAAGGCAATCTCATACATTACTAGTGAAGGGTGGTATCTCCTGAAATTTTAAATGCACATACCCTTTGATCCAGCAATTCCACTTTTGTGGCAATTTAGAACCCTCTCTAGAACTGGAGTCAGCAAACTTTATATATATATATATATATATATATATATATATATATACACATATATATATATATATATATATATATATATATATAATTTTATTTTAGAGAGAAAGGGAGAGGAAGAGAGAGAGAGAAACATCAATGATGAGAAAGAATCACTGGTCAGCTACTTCCTGCACTCCCCACTTTGGGGATCAAGCCCAAAACCCAGGCATGTGCCCTGACTGGGAATCGAACCGTAACCTCCTATTTCATAGGTCGAAGTTCAACCACTGAGCAACACCGGCCAAGCTGGAGTCAGCAAACTTTTTCTATAAAAGGCCAAATAGCAAATATTTTAGTCTCTGGGACACATGGTCTTTATTTCAACAACTCTACTCTGTGGCTGTCATGTTAAATAAATAAGTATGGCTGTGTTCCAATGAAACTTTATTTACAAAATGGCTGTGGGCAGGATTCGGTCATACTTTGCTATCTCCTGCTATCAAGAAGGCAAGACACCCTCGCTGGGGCAGAGACCACTGCTGGGCCCAAACTACAGCCAGGAGTTGGGTGCCAATTGGGGACTGCATTTTCAGTCCTTTGCACAGTTTGGTGGCCATGTAACTAAGCTCTCAATGATGTGTGTGGAAGTTCTGTTTCCAACCTCTGGCTCATTTGCTGAAGCAAGACTTCTTAAGAAGACTCTCTGTTCTTTTCCCTCTTCTCACTGGCTAATGACAATGACCAGCATGATATTAAAGCCGTATACTGAAAATGGCAGAGCTGCCATCAACCAGAGAGCCTGAATGACTGGACGTGGCAGAGTGGCCCACAGTTTCTCACATAAGAGACATTATTCCAAACCTGGTCTGGGGAGAACATGTTTGCTTTCACAACCTTTCTCCGAGAAGTTAGCATTCCTGATAAAATGCTTAAGCAATTTTCTGTGAACTTTAATGGGATTGAGGTTTGCTCTAGGAAACCAATTACCCACATGCCCAATTACCCACACACTCGGTTGCCAACTGTCAATCAAGGGTCTAGTGACCTTTAACCAGACTTTCTTTCCTTTCTTTGTCTGCTCAAACAATAATTAACTGAATTCTTTCCTATCAAATGTTCTTGCCAAAAGTGAATTTGGGAAGTGGTCTTCCAGGGTCCATTTCCCTGCTGTGCATAATCATAATAAAACTCTGATATATGCTCAGAGCTAAATTGTCTGAAAGTTTCCTTTAACACTTGGAACACTTGCCTGATACTGTAACATGAGTGAGAAATACATTTTTCTTTGAGCCATTAAAGTTTGATCTCTATTGCAGGTGCCTATTCTACTCCAATATGTTCACACTTTATAAATTTGCTTAAATTGACTAACTGCTTACTTTGTACTGAGACTATACTAAGCACTTCACATGAATCATATGGCACTGAGCTCCGTTTCTTCCCCACAGTAAAGGTCTGCAGCTGGGATTAGATGCCAGGCCAGGGACCACCACCACTCAGACACACTCCTGACTGGAAGGCTCAACACAATCGTCTTGGTTGGGGGAGATACACAGAAAAGGAAGCTCCTCTTAAAGGGATATGATGCCCCTGGAGCACATTAGCATCACTGGGTCAGAACCGTTGGTGAACTTTTTTAGTGCTTTCCCAAGAAAGACATCATTTTTATAGACTGAGAAGCACCACATGCGTTTGCTGTTTAGGGCTGGCTCACTGGTCCTTCAGAGGGCAAAGCTTGCACGGTGCTTTTCAAGACTCGTCTTATGGTCCAGCCGTGTGACTCAGTGGTTGAGCGTCAACCTATGAACTAGGAGGTCAAGGCACATGCCCAGTTGTGGGCTCAATCCCCAGTAGAGGGCATGCAGGAGGCAGCCGATCAGTGATTCTTTCTCATCATTGATGTTTCTCTCTCTCCCTCTCCCTTCCTCTCTGAAATCAATAAAAAAATATTTTAAAAAAAAGACTTGTCTTCTGAATGCCCCTTCCCTTGAGGAGAGAGAAATCATCTCATACTGCCCCAAAAGACTTGACTCAGTTTTAAACCAACCTCAAATATAAGGATTACACATGACATCACTGTCATTCATTCATTAACACCTTTCAAGTATCACAACAACAGGGAGGGGAGCTAAGGCAGCGCTTCCAGGAAGAACAAAGCTGGGGTGTGGGAAGGGGGTTTGCCAAGAGGCTGAGGAAAATGAAGTGAACACAAAGCGTCCACTTGGTGCAGTCAAAAGACTCTTGAAGAAAGGACCAGAAGGCAGAAGGACCATCAGTAACCAAACGGTATCTGGTACTGGGCTATGTAACTACTTACGTATGTCTTCCTATGTAGCTGAACCTCTTAATAGTTCACAGGCATTTTTGGAAGTAGGCAGGGTATATTATGTGACAATCTGAAGAAAAAAATCTTCTTTACTCAGCAGGAGAACTCACCCGCCCAAAAATTATTTAATTAGATGAATAAATTAAAAGCCTTGATGGGGGAAGAGGCCTCCAAGAGGAGCTTGATGACCACTATGGAGCTAATACCAGGGTTTCAGCTTGCTGAAGGGGGTCTATAAATTGGGGACACAAGCTAAATAGCCTGGATAATAAAGGAGTCGTCAGAAGCTGTTTTGAGTAAGAAAGGGGGGATGACAAGGTCGCTGGTGGAAGACAGAACAAGAACGAGAGCTTTATTAGTTCTCTGTGTAGTCTATGATGCAAATCATCCCCGTTTCTTTGTGAAATCTTCAGTAAAAAGTCCACTCTGATTACTGTGTTCTGGAGCTGGGGATTCACCATGAAGCTTAGGGGACAGCATAAGGACCAGCTACCCACAAGAGGTCTGCCACGTCTGGGTTCCAATTCTAATATTTGAAGAACTAGAGCTGGACAGGGCCCAGTACCTGGAGCCTGCTGCCTAAGGCAGGGTTATAGGTTTGGAGATGGGATTTTTTTTTTTAATCATTTTGACAAGGTCTGGGTATTCAAAATATAGTGTTTTGTTGAGGCATGCCAAGTCATTGTTTTGTATTCAAAACCAGGTCCCTTCTTTCCAAAAATGAATATTCCTAATCCTCACAGCTAGAGGAACATAGTAGATATAATTTTCCCCATTTTCAGGAGAGACTAGAGAACTCCAGCAAGGTCGCTTTTCCCAATTATGATAAGAATCAGAGAAGCTGGCCCTCCACTGAGAAAGAAACATACCCTGCACGGCCTGGGAGCCACATCTGAGCACAGAGCTTCATGAAGTTAATTTCCCAAAAGAAAATTCCATTTTCTTCTCCATCAGAAGGCTGCTGAGACACCATTGGGTGGCACTATTGCTTACATTTTTAAATTCCAGGCTGTGTCAAGTGGAGCCACATTCCAGACCCAGCAGTAGAGAGCAGAGCAGGGCATTCTTCAAGGCGTCCTAGAAGCCAGCTTCCCTCCATCACCCAGACAGCTCAACCATGGGAGGGTCAAGATAAGCACAATGTGATTTCTTGGAAAATAACACAACCCTTATAAAAGACAGGGTCTACAGGATTCAATGAGCATTAGTGTCCCCGTTACAATCTCCATGCAATTCAACATCCTAATGAGCTCTACTCTTGGTCCAGGATGGATTGCTAGCAATTGCCACTCACTTCTGTGGAGGGCTAATGGGGGAAGGCATAATCTTTTGTGGCTTTTCCTTGCCACAAGCATGCTTATGCCTTGGTTCCTCGATTACCCCCATGACTCCTATGTCCATTTACAGTAACTTCTATTAAGGAAAGTTCCACCTTTTGCACTAATGGGAGCTTTGATGATCAACTCAAGGTCCCCAGCTACTATGTTTAGCTGCTATCCCTGCTTTCTCGGCACCATTGAAAAATGGACCTTGGAGGAGAATAATGATTCTCATTACTCCTCCTACCACACCCACTTCACCAGCAGACAGAAATCCTCCTGGGTGACAGCCAGCAGATCAACACTGGGGACAATTGTTACAGTTGTCATTGCCTGGCATAACACACACAGTGAAATTTCACTCAACAGAGCAACCCTGTATTAATTATATTTTTCATTGTTAAGACTTTTTCACTGATTTAAATAGCTCCTTCCATGCTGCTGCCTGAGACTAAAACCAGATTATGTCCACTACTAATTGTGTTATAAAGAAAGAGGCCATTGTCACAGTGTATTACATGTACCACCTTTTTCCAGTGGCACAATCCCAGCTTTTGACAGACAGAGCACAGCAAGGGGTTGGGAGGAGGGGAGGAAGAACCAAAAGCATAAGTAGCATATAAAATGGAATGACAAAGATAATAAAGGCAAAGTCTGATGTCATGGTTATGACTTTTGGCAAGAGCCCTCCACATTCAAGCCTGACTTCTAGAATAATGAGAAGAAAAAGCCCAAACCATAGATTTTCAACGGAATCCTCTCCTTGCTACTCAGAAGGAGTGGTCCACAGAGCAGCAAGCAGCCTGGTGCCACCTGAGAGCTTAAAGAGCAATGCAGAATCGCAGGCTTTACCTGGACCTGCTAACTCGGGTTCTGCATCGTAACACATAGACAGGGGACACGCATGCACACTACAGTCGGAGAAGCACAGTCTAGCTCCCTGGGGTATGAGGAAGCAAAAACCTCCTAAGGATTGAGGGCCAGTCCTTACAGTTTGGCTAGAATAAACCTGGCAGAAAAGGCTAAGAAAGGAAGTAAGGTTTTGATTTTTTCAATATGTTACAGCACCTTTTGTTCACAGATTTTTGAGACAGTCAACATGTGGTTCTATCACTGCATTTAATTTTTGAGGTAACTCCATAGTGCTTTCCACAATGGCTGCACAAGTCTGCATTCCCACCAACAGTGCATGAGGGTTTCGTTTTCTCCACATCCTCACCTGATTTATTGATGGTAGCCATTCTGGCAGGTGTGAAGTGAAATCTCATTGTGGTTTTAACTTGTATCTTTCTGATGATTAGTGACATTGAGCATTTTTTTCATATCTATTGGTCATCTGTATGTCCTCTTTGGAAAAGTGTCTATTCAGGTCCTTTGCCCATTTTTTAATTGCTTTGTTTGTCTTTCTGGTGTTATATAAGTTCTTGATGCAGTGTGAAGATGATAATTTACTGAGTTATATACTTTTATGTCCTTGCAAACCAATGTCACCCCAATAAATTCAATTAAAATGATAAAAATAAAAGAAAGAAATATTAAAATATGAAAAACATTTTAAAATAGACTACGTGAGTAAGCAATAATGGAAGCATGGAGACCAGCTGGTAGCTTCTGCAATAATGCAAATCAGAGGTGATAGGAGCCTGGATGAAGGGTAGCAGCAGAAGTGATGAGAAGTGATCAGATTCTGGATACATTTTGAAAGTAGTGCCGTTTGCTCATGCTTTGAATGTGGGTGTCAGACTCAAAAAAATTAATTAATTAAGGATGATACCAAAGCAATTGGAAGATTGGGGAAATGTAAGTGGAGCAAGTTTGTGGAAGGAAGATCAAGAGTTCATTTTGAACATATTGAGTTGAGATGTTTCTTCAACAGTGAGTTAAAGATTCCAGATACAGGAGGTCAAAGATGGGGTACCGAGTGAGAGAAATAAACTTGAGCATCAACAGCATTTGAAGGTGCTTAAAGCCATGAGATTGGGCAAGAGTCCCTTGAGGAGAAATAGAGATTGATAAGGAGATCAAAAACTGAGCATGAGGCACCCCAATAGAGGTGGGGGAAAGGAGTGAGAACCACCAAGAAACCGAAGAGCAACCAGTGAGGCAGGAGAACCGAGCTCTGACCAGGGAGGGTAAGTCATCCTATTTGTTCTTCTACAGCAAGATAAACTTTTAAAGCCTTAATCAGTGAAATGTTTTGTTTTATATTTGTTTCCCTTTGTCAGAGTGTGATGTTTCCCTTTCATGACCCTTCTGTATAAACAAGACCTTGGTCTTCATTCTCTTGGGGAAAGTGGACACAGAAGAAACACAAAGACAGATAAACATCACCTTTAAGTTTCCAAAAGGGTCCAAACTTAAACAAGTGTTTGTTTGTTTTGGGGGGGGGGGTGCTTAGCTACTTTTTTATTGACACAATGAGAGAGTAAAAAAACTTCTCTGGACACTTGGCATGGAGAAGAGTTATAAGGAATGCAAGAGACGCTTTTGAAAAGGTTTTACTCCCAGTTCTATCACTTCTTGGTGCATGATTTGGGGAAGGCATTAAGTTTTGTAAGCCTCAGTTTCCTCATCTCTGGGAAGGAGCCCTGTATTTGGCCCCTTCCAGTGTAGTCCAAAAATGAGGGGATAATAGACATACATACATACACACACACACACACACACACACACACACACACACACACACGTCCAGAAATTTGGGAACAGAAAACACCTATGCCTGGAATCCTGGAAGACTACAGTTTTGCAGTATATCACCAGGGCATTAGAGCAAAAGACTGTAGGTAGCTGCAGGGGGAGGTGTGGGAGGATAGATGAATTTTCTCGTGGGACATAAAAATTATGAGTGATAAAAGGATACAAATCTGAAGAGGCCTTGCAACAGCAATAAATGGACATCATAGTGATATGCGGTATAAATACTGTGTTAGTTGGGATAGGCTAAGTTGTGCTGCAATAACAAATACCACCCCCTCCTCCCAAATCTCAGTGGCTGAAAAAAACAAAAGTATATTCCATGCTCATGTTATATGTACATCACAGGTAGACAACAGAGTTCTGCTCACTGTAGTCCCTGAGGGACCCCAGATGACAAGTAGCAGCCTTCTTGAACACTGTCACTTGCTGTGCAGAAAGAAAGACTTCTCAAAGGTGTCACATCAGTGACATGCTTAGTCTAGAAGTTACACATGTCACATCCACAGAAATAGTCATATGACCCAGCCAACCATAGCGGAACAAAAGTATAATCTGTCCTGGCTGGTGTGGCTCAGTTGGTTGAGTGCTGTCCTGTGCACCGAGAGGTCAGTCACCCATTGATTCTGTCAGGGTCACATGCCCTGGTTGCAGGCTTGATCCCCAGTAGGGAGCTTACAGGAGGCAGCCAATCGATGTTTCTACTCTTTCTCCCTCTACCTTCCTCTCTCTCTAAAGTCTATAAAAACATATTTTTTAAAAAGTATAATCCTACCTTGTGCCCAGGAGGGATAATCATTCTTCACAATTTGATATATATCTGTATGTGGACACCCCCATTTTTATTAAAACACTAACATATTATCACTCATTCATTCATTCAGTAAATATTTACCAAACACTTACTCTATGCTAAGAGCTGGAAATTAAAAAGTGTTCTGTACTTCTTCTTGAAAATCTACATCTTTCTTTTAAATGGCTTTCTGCTGTCACGTTATATAATTGCACCATAATGTTTTTAACTTCTCCCTTTTTGACAAACATTAAGTTTCTAATTTGCTACCATTAGTTATGTACATATGAGATTTCGATTAACTTCCTTTAAATGCATCCTACAAACACACACAGTTTTCCTAAAGCAGTTTGCTGTATTATACTTCTTCCTTTTTTCTCCTCAACACTTGGCACGGTATTTTACACACAATGGGTGCTTCAACATTTACTCAATAATCACAACCATCCTACCTGATCAAGAACCCTTGAACTTTCAGTATGACTTCTGTTTTCTAATGTTTCAATGAGAGTCTGAATTCTTGAGTTTAAATATATAAACTTGTCTGAATTGAATTCTAAACCTTCCAAATAGTAATTTGTTATTAAAATTTGAGTAATCTTTTTTTTAAGTATATTTTATTAATTTTTTACAGAGAGGAAGGGAGAAGGGTAGAGAGTTAGAAACATCGATCAGCTGCTTCCTGCACACCCCCTACTGGGGATGTGCCCACAACCAAGGTACATGCCCTTGACTGGAATTGAACCTAGGACCCTTCAGTCCACAGGCTGATGCTCTATCCACTGAGCCAAACTAGTTAGGGCTAAAATTGAGTAATCTTAATTACTCAAAAAGAACCAGTAGATATAAATGTATATGATGATCTAGTAATACCACAAAATAATACCAATAAAGAGTTGGGGTTTTTTTTAATCCTCACCGAGGATATTTTTCCATTGATTTTTAGAGAAGTGGAAGAGAGGGGAAAAGACAGAGAGAAACATCGATGTCAGAGAAACACATCATTTGTTTGCCTCCTGCACGTACCCTGACTAGGGCCCGGGCCGGGAAGGAGCCTTCAACCAAGGTATGTGCCCTTGACCGAAATCAAACCCAGAACCTTTCCGTCCACAGGCCAAGACTCTATCCACAGAGCCAAACCAGCTAGGGTAAAAGTTAAATGTTTAAGTTCTGAAAAAATAAATACATATATATACATATACACACACATATATATATTTAAAACCCCAATTCTACTTTGTAGATTTAAGTTATAATTCACTCCAGTTTATTAAAAGGCTGCTTTGGGGCTTTCCCACCAGCAACTTGGAATTTTTAATATGTTCTCATTATGAATAAAAATATGTGTATAAAGGAACAAATTTTCAAGCTGGCTTTTGAAAGAGTCCCCAGAGAACTGCTGTGGATAGCTACTGACGTGAGGAAAACCCAACATTTACCATGTGATAGTATCTCTGCACCTCCACGGGGACCTTTCCCATAGGCTGCCTGGGGACCAGCGCCCGCACTGCACTCTCTCTGTGACCAACAGCAGGAGAAAAGCCTTCTTCTGTCTCCTCCAGAGGCCGGCCTGCGGGCTGATGTGGGTGCCAGTAAATGACAAGTGAGCACACACGGTCTGTTTGCATTGAATGGGATTGACATGGGCTATCGCCTAGTAAAGTGTTTATGAAATGTGCACTTTTTTCCCCCTTTTGGGGAGGGGGTGGATTTAATAACCAAGGAAACCATGTCCTTGCAGATTGTGAACAGAACTTCAACAGCACTCAGCACTAACTATGCCTCTCACCCACCAGAGTTTGTACAAAGCACGTCAGTGATGACTGTGAGGGGGCAAAAAAGGTTGAACTTCAGAAAATTGGTCATTTGTGACCCTGGAAGATGAGAGGAACTTCTCCACATTTAACAATACAGAAACTAGCAAGAATTGCTTGGCATAGAAAAGGTCAAACATAAGGGGAGAAAAATGATACCTGAGCAGTGTTTTTTTAAACCTTTTTGACTGTGACCCACAACATGAGAAATACATTTACATCATGATGAGTGCAGACTCACATATACCCTGAGTGGCCAGATTATTATGATCTCCGAATGCATAATAATCTGGCCACTCAGTGTATATCCTATATAATAAAAAGCTAATATGCAAATTGTCCCCTCGACCAGGAGTTCGACCAGCAGGCAGACTGGCCAACCGCCCATGTCCCCTCCCCCTGGCCAGGCTGGCCGGACCCCACCCATGCACGAATTCATGCACCGGGCTTCTAATAAATACATATATATATATATATGTGTGTGTGTGTGTGTGTGTGTGTGTGTGTGTGTGTGTGTGTGTATGTGTGTGTGTGTGTGTGTGTATATATATATATATATATATATATATATATATATTAGAGAGAGAGAGAGAGAGAGGCCAAATTATAATGCGTTCAGAGATAATAATCTGGCCACTCAGTGTATATGCAGACACATAACTGAAATAATAATACCATTACAATGTAATAGTTTCTATCCTATTCCATTCCATTACAGTTTTTAATGAGGTTTGTGACCCACTAAATTCATTTCAGGACTCACTGGTTCATGGTTTATCATTACAAATGGTCAGCAGCTATCCACTGAAATTAGAAAAAAAAAATCACTTTCATGAAAGACTGGAAATGCAGGCACGTAATTGTCACATATCTCAAGTTTCAGAATCACAAAGACCTGGGTTTTAGTCCCAATTCTATCACTAGTGTCTAACTTGGGAAGGATGCTTAAACTTTATAAGCCTCAATTGCTCCATCTGTGAAATGGGGATAATAATAATATTTGTTATGTTTATTAGGTTCTCAAATGATAGCTACTATCACCAACATCAGGAGGAGGATGACGATGGTGATGTACTCACTCATCTTGAGAAATGTCCCAGAAATGGGAACATAATCCAGGGCAGAGCAAGCCCTACAAAATGCAACAACCTTCTGTATAGGGATCATTTCATTTCTGAATTATATAGTCACACAAATAAGGGTTTTCTAGAAAAATGGTGGTCATGTGTTCCAAATCCAAGGCATGATTTAAAAGATAATTCTAAAACGAGTACATATGCAGGCATATTCATAGCATCTCACAACAGTCAAGAAGAGAAAACTGCACAAATGACCATCAACAGATGAATGGACAAATATTCAACACAATAACATTCAACCATCCTATATAATAAAAGCATAGTATGCAAATCGTCCCCTTGAAGGAGAGTTGTCTGGGAGTTCGACCAGGGGGCAGGGCCATACAGAAGAAGGGAGGGAGGCCCTGGCCAGTGGCAGCACAGCAGGAGGCCCCAGCTGGCAGCGGCAGGCAGCCGGAGGAAGGGAGGGAGGCCCAGGCCGGCAGCCGCTAGGGACCCTACCAGTGCACAGATTTCGTGCACTGGGCCTCTAGTCTATATATATAAAAGCCCAGTGACCAAACAGCGTAACGACCAGAACGACCAGTCGATCAGTCACTATGATGCACACTGACCACCAAGGGGCAGACACTCAATGCAGGAGCTGCCCCCTGGTGGTCAGTGCGCTCCCAGAGTGGGAGGAGCTACTCAGAGGGTGGGTCCACAGCTACTCCACTGACCAGGATGGGTGGCATTCCCACAGCAGGCCGATCCCCACAGGCCACAGCCCCCACCAGTGCACGAATCCGTGCACCAGGCCTCTAGTAAGGGGAATAAAGTGCTAATGGATGCTACAATGTGGACAAATCTCCAAAACCAGGCTAAGTGAAAGAAGCCAGACACAAAAAGTCACCTGTTGTATGATTTCATGTAAATGAAATATTCACAACAGGAAAAGCCATAGAGACAGAATGCAGATTGGCAGTTGCCAGGGGCTGAGGGGAGGAGGGAGAGGAAGGCGAATATCCTTAATGGGTAAAGCCTTTTACTATGGGGTGATGAAAACACTTTGGAACGAGACAGAGATGGCAGTTGCACAACATTATAAATGTACTTAATGCCACTGAATTGTTTGCTTTAAAAAGGTTACTGTTATGATATTTGACTTTCGCCTCAATAAGTTATTTTTCTTAAATGACAATGCCTAATACGTAGGAAGAAACCCAATAATTACTAGTAAATTTTATTACCAGACCCCTCCACATAAATATAATATCATTATTACATGGTTATTCTTAAATGATTGGTATAATCCAAAGGCATTAAATCTGTCTTAATAACATTCTGACTAAAAAATAATAAACCACAGATTCTCCACAAGAAAGAAAAGGCAGCATCTTAAGAGAGCAATATATTTAACAACACACACAGCTCCCACAGAGCCACACAAAGAGTTGGAAGTGGGACCACCCAGCCAAACCTGAATGCAAAATCATGGCACAAACCTAAAGGAAGAAAGTTAATACCAATGAGTATTTTCAAAAGGCAAACTTATTTATTAAATCTGGAGGTGATGTCCATAATGGGGAAATTGCTCCCACAGCACCAAGCCTCATTCAACAAGTTGCAGGAGAAAAAGAAAAAGAGAGGTTGAGAGAAAACAAAATGATTTTTCATATTGAGATATATTTACATACAACATTTTGTAACTTTAAGGTGTGGAACATTTTGATTTGATACATTAATTTTGCAATATGATTGACACTACAGCATTAGTGAATACTTTCACAGCATCACATCTTTATATTTCTTCTAGTGCTGGGAACAATTAAGACCTAGTTTCTTAGCAAGTTTAATTTTATAATAGAGTGTTGTGGTCTATAACCACTGGACTGTGTATCGCGTCTCCAGGGCTTCTTTATCTACTAGCTACACAAAATAAAATTTAATAGGAGCAATGTGACACCTTATATTTAAGTGGTTTATAAAAGGTATAGAATTGCTGAAACCGGTTTGGCTCAGTGGATAGAGTGTCATCCTGCGGACTGAAGGGTCCCGGGTTCGATTCCGGTCAAGGGCATGTACCTTGGTTGCGGGCACATCTCCAGTGGGAGGTGTGCAGGAGGCAGCTGATCGATGTTTCTCTCTCATCGATGTTTCTAGCTCTCTATCCCTCACCCTTTCTCTCTGTAAAAAATCAATAAAATATATTTTAAAAAAATAAAATAAATAAAAAATAAAAGGTATAGAATGGGGTAAATCTGGGTTAGGAGGTATGCATTTTTTTAAAAAAAATATGTAGGGTTTAAATTAGATAATTGCTTTGTGGCTGCTTTTAAAAAAAAAAAAAAAGTTAGGCCTGGCCAGTGTGGCTCAGTGGTTGAGTGTCAACTTATGGACCAGGAGGTCATGGTTCGATTCCCCATCAGGGCACATGCCCGGGTTGCATGCAGGCTTGATCCTGTGTGTGTGTGGCGGGGGCAGGTGGGGGGGGGCGGTGTGTGCAGGAGGCAGCCAATCAATGATTCTCATCATTAATGTTTCTATCTCTCTCTCTCTCCCTCTCCCTTCCTCTCTGAAATCAATAAAGATATATTTTAATTTTTTAAAGTTAGATTTCATTGATAGAGTGTCCATGTTTGAAGAAAGGAAGGTAACAGTCCCACCGTAATCATTGTACTGAATACCACATTTTAAGAGAGACACTGAACCACTGTAATATAGTCAAAGGAGAACATAGTAGTTGGCAAGGGGTCTAGGAAAATACTCAAAGAAAAACTGAAAGGATTTTGTGCAGGTCGGTGAAAGCAAAGACAAACACAGTAAGAAGTAATTGTAAACAGTCAAAATTATCCACAAAAAAACTCTAACCCACCTGTAGAATACATACATACATACTTTTGTTTATATACTCTGAAGCTTAAAAACATCAAAGGGAACGAGCAAATGGGAAGTGTCCATGCCACCAAATGAGCTTCCAATCTGGTGGCATAGACACAAACTAAGGGGCTTAAAACAACAGAAATGTATTCCCCACAGCTCCAGAAGCAGGGGTCTGAAATCTAGGTGTCCCGTGTTAGTGTTACCTGTACTAGTCACTTTCCTCTAAGTCTGAAATGATTTCTAAGGAAATGCTTTTTTTTTTATCTATAGGGAGGGGAAAGTAATAGGAGCAGACATGAAACAAGATTGGCCATGAGTTGATCACCGTTGACTCTGGGGGATGAGTACATGGGGGTTCATTATACTCTTCTGCCTACTTGTGTATATATTTTAAAAGCAAGTCATAAAGTACCAAGAATAAAATGTTAGTTTTGCCTGGCTAGCCTGCTCAGTGGTTGAGCATCGACCCATGCACCAAGAGATCAAGTTTCTCTTTCATCCATGTTTCTTTCTTTCTTTCTTTCTTTCTCTCTCTCTCTCTCTCTCTCTCTCTCTCTCTCTCTCTCCCCCCCCCTTCTCCTTTCATCTCTCTCTAAAATCAATAAAAACATATTTTTTTCAGTTAGTTTTGTAAAATGTGTGCACTCACCAGTGTGACTGCAGCATGTCTATGCATATCTCTGTGCATGTATGATTATAGCGTGTGTGCACATGTATGCATGTGTGTGCGCAAGCAAGCGTGCACATGTATGTATGAAAGGATATGTGCCAAAGGGTCCAGAGTGCCTCTTAGCCTCAGGCCATGTAGAAAAGTGATGGAGAGTATAGGCTTTAGTAAGGCTATCTGAGTTTCAAATCCAAACTCTTCCCACTCTTAGGTGAAACGAGAATTTGATCTTGGGAAACTTACTTACCCCTATGTTCCTCAACTTCCCCATATATAAAATGGGAATGATGGTAGGAACTACCTCCTAAGGTTATTAATGAAGCTTAAATATAGTAACATATGTAAAGTTCTTAGAACACTGCTTTGCACTGTTTTTTATTTTTAGTAACATCATGGGCAATTTCTACTCTCTCCTTTCCATTTTTCCTTATTGTCCAAAAGTTTTTTAGTAACTTTATAATCTGAAGGGGGGAAGCTTTTTTATTTTAGCAAAATAAACAACAAAGAATGGAAAGAGAAAGGGAGGGAAGGTTGGCAGGGAAGACTTGCTTTCTAGGGCTAATTTCTACATCTGAATTCTGTGCCTTTATTGGATTATTTGAATTGCTATTATTGAAGAAGACTCGAGGCGATTTTTTTCCTAGAAAATAAGAAAGTCTTTTGTAATACAAATGGTCTGTCTCCAGAGTGTTTATCCTGTAACGTGGGGACTGGAAGTTTCTTAAAGGCAGGACAAACACGAGTGCCCATCTAGGTAACAGTAATCTTTTTTCTTTTCCTAATTTTAATATTTGTAAACATACAAAAGTTTTAAAAAATAGGATGAACCCATTGCTGCCACTTTATTTTGATAATAATTAGCATATTTGCTTTCTCTCTATAACACACACAGATATGCTTTTTTTTTTTTCTTTTTTGCTGAACCAATGAAGTTGCAGGTATCACCCTACTTTGCCCCTAAACACTTTGGCACGATGACGCAGAAGAGATTCATTCTGAAACAAGTCAAGAAAACAACTAGGTCAGGTCATGCCGAAAGAGGATAAATTTACTCCGCTCCAAAGTGTCTCCAACTAGAAATGGTTCATGGAGTGAGAAATGGTTGAGAAGCAATACAGTTTATGTTTTTTAGGTGTCCTTTGTTGGGAGTGTAGTTCTTAAACATTTATTCATATTGCTGTCTTTACCCTTGTGTTATTATCAGATGACTAAATGCTGTTGAACTGTTTTCATTTTAAAAAAAATAAGGACATTCTCCTAAATACAACTAAAATAGTATAAGATAATGTCAATTACATTCTTACATCACACCAATAAACATTGATACACAACTATTTATTCATCACACAAATATTTATTGAGGACTTACTATCAACCAATCAGTGAGCTAAAGCAATGCTCTAATAACTATGACCCTGGCTCATGAAGTGGGAGACCGCCATTTTAACACAGTCACACTGATGACTGCACATATTTACAAATGTGGTGTCACTAAGGAAAGGGCCACGGCGTATTTACTTCAAACTTACTACGATTACCTGCTACTACCAACAACGTGAGCACTGATCATTGTATCAATTAGGTTTCCAGTCTCAAGTGACACAAACCCAACTGACACTAGGCTAAGGGAAAACAGGAATGTATTGGCTCACTCTAGGCACACCAGAAGCAGGAGCTTAAAATTCAAGCATGTCAAACTCACAGCCAGCGGGCAAGGCATGCGGCCCGCCTACCACCAGTTTGACATGCTTGGCTTCAATGATGGCTCCCTTTGAACCTCCAGACACCACCTCCCTCTTCAGTGTTGATTTCATTCTCAGGGAGCCTGTCTCCATGTGGCCCGAAGAATGGCACTGACCAACCAGGTATGAGGACCTATACCATTCTAGATCCAGCAGAAAGAAGAGGCCCTCTCCCAACTCTTAGAGAAGATCAGATTTTTCCATGTTGGGTCAGGTGCTCTTTCTGAACCAATCCTTGAGGCCAAAACAAAATGGAGTGCTCCCAATGGTCAGGCTGGGCCCCATGTCCACCCATTGTGCCTGGGGGATGGGAAGGATTGATGCCATCCAAACTCTAAAGAATGATTCTTGAGAAACCAAGATGGTGGCATAGGTAAGCACCTACACTGCTGCCTTGCACAACAATTTCAAAAATACAACTAAAAGACAGAACGGACATCATCCAGAACCACAGGAAGCTGTCTGAGTGGAAATTCTACAACTAGAAGTAAAGAGAAAAGCTCACGGAGAATCAGAGGAGCGGCAAAGGGCTGAGGTACGGAGACACGCGCGCAGAGAGGAAGGGCGGCTGAGTGCCTGGCTGGCTTTCTCTGGCAGGAGGGGGAAAGAAGCCCCCAACTTCACTGAACCCCAGTTCCAACTGCACTGAACCCCAGTTCCGGGCGAAACCCCGTGGACCCAGGCTCATACAGGGGGAGTCTGGACTATCAGGTAGAGAGAAAGGCACACAGAGACTTGGAAACTCAGGGGAGCCGCAGCGGGCAGGGGTCTGGAGGCGCGCACGCAAGTGCTCGCAGAGAAGACTGAATACGGAGGTTGCCGCAGGCTTTCCCTATCAGAAGGGAGTCGAAAGCTCCTGACTGCACTGAACCCCAGTTCTGACTGCACTGAACCACAGTTCCGGGCGAGCCCCTGGGGACCCACGCTCTTACGGGGGGGATCTGGACTGTCAGGCGGAAACTCTGGGGAGTCGCGGAAGGCAGAGGTCTGGAGGTGCACACAACAAGGGCAGGGCTGATGGAAGCCAAGACTGTCTGCTCCGCCCTGAGACTCCGCCCCATCCAACCTGAGCACAGAGGCTTTTGCAATTTTACAAGTCTGATCCTACAAGGCTGTCTCCAGCACTGAACTTCTCCCAGCGTAGACACAGCTGATCTCACAGCCAACTAGCCTGGAGGTCAATTCCTCCCAGTGATACCAACAACAATCAAGACTTAACTACAACAAGGCTGTGCACACAGCCCACAAAGGGGAGCACCAAGAGTGTCAACCTCAGGTAACTGGGGAGGCTGACCCACTGGGCCATATAGGAAACCTAGCACACAAAGCTACCCTACCAACTCAGGGAAGCAACGAAAATGCAGAGACAAAGAAACAGATCACAAACAAAAGAAATGGAGGAAAACAAATGACTGGATATAGAATTCAAAACCACGGTTATAAGGTTTTTCAAGAATTTCCTAGAAAAGGCCGATAAATTTAGTGAGACTCTCGAAGATATTAAAAAGGACCAACTAGAAATGAAACATACACTGACTGAAATAAAAAATATTATACAGAGATCCAACAGCAGACTAGAGGATCTCAAGAATCAAGTCAAAGATTTGAAATACAAAGAAGCAAAAAAACACTCAACCGGAAAAGAAAAAAGAAAAAAGAATCCAAAAATATGAAGATAGTGTAAGAAGCCTCTGGGACAACTTCAAGCATACCAACATCAGAATTATGGGGGTGCCAGAAGAAGAGAGAGAGCAAGATACTGAAAACCTATTTGAAGAAATAATGACTGAAAACTTCCCCCACCTGGTGAATAGACTTAAAAGTCCAGGAAGCGCACAGAACCCCAAACAAAAGGAATCCAAAGAGGACCACACCAAGACACATCATAATTAAAATGCCAAGAGCAAAAGACAAAGAGGGTATATTAAAAGCAGCAAGAGAAAAACAGTTAGTTACCTACAAGGGAGCACCCATACGACTGTCAGCTGATTTCTCAACAGAAACTATGCAGGCCAGACGGGAGTGGCAAGAAATATTCAAAGTGATGAATAGCAAGAACCTACAACCAAGATTACTCTACCCAGCAAAGTTATCATTCAGAATGGAAGGTCAGATAAAGGGCTTCACAGATAAGAAAAAGCTAAAGGAGTTCATCACCACCAAACCAGTATTATATGAAATGCTGAAAGGTATTCTTTAAGAGGAGGAAGAAGAAAAAAGTAAAGATAAAAATTATGAACAATAAATACATATCTATCAACAAGTGAACCTAAAAATCAAGTGAATTAAAAATCTGATGAACAGAATAAACTGGTGAATATAATAGAATCAGGGGCATAGAAAGGCG
Organism: Plecotus auritus; assembly: GCF_963455305.1. Lineage (NCBI taxonomy): Eukaryota > Metazoa > Chordata > Mammalia > Chiroptera > Vespertilionidae > Plecotus > Plecotus auritus. The sequence continues at coordinate 16,422,186 of NC_137773.1, forward strand.
TGGACAATTCTCGAGGAGGAAGGGGTGTGGGGGTGCGGGAAGAGACTGGACAAAAATCGTACACCTATGGATGAGGACAGAGGGGGGGAGGTAAGGACAGAGGGTGGGGTGGGAACCAGGTGGAGGGGAGCTATGGGGGGAAAAGGAGAAACAATTGTAATAATCTGAACAATAAAGATTTATTAAATTTTTTTAAAAAAGAATGATTCTTGCATCATGTAAAAGGTCCGTAGCAGTGCCTGAAATTCTGCCTCTCCGCAGGTGCTGAAGGCCTTCATAGTACAGTGCAGACACCGAACCAGATGCGAGCAGGTAGGGATAGGAGCCAAGGCTTCCAGATTCTAGCTTGGTCTATGTCTTAACAAGCTGAGCCCACCAGAGGTCAGAGCAGAGCACAAAGCTGGAATGGTCCAGGAGCGGGCTGTCAACCCTGCTCCAATCAGCAATGCACACCAGCAGTACCTGGGAACACAGAGGCTCGCCTGTCAGAAACACAGCCCAGGCTGCAGCAATGTTGCCTTCAGACTGGCTTCCTAAGGTACGGCTAGACTTCGGAGCAGGTGTACACAGAGTGAGGGAAGTGAGTTTTAAAACACTGTATTCTGCAGCTGCACATGTTCTGCTGAAAAATACAGCTACCAGGGCCCCAGAATCATGCAAAGTGAGATAGAAAATGTACCAGTGCGAACGACCAGAAACACAGAATTCTCGTCTCTGCCCCCTCCTCACCTTCCAACACCCTTCTGCCTGCTCACCAAGAGTCCACCACACAGCCCTTGGGGGCGTCGCTCATTAGTTGAGTGTCAACCTATGAACCAGGAGGTCACCATTTGATTCTCGGTCAGGACACATGGCTGGGTTGCAGGCTCAATCCCCAGTAAGGGAGTCAGCCAATCAATGATTCTCTCTCATCATGATGTTCCTCTCTCTCTCTCTCTCCCCCCACTCTCCCTTCCTCTCAGATATCAATAATATATATAATTTAAAAAAAAAAAAAGAGTCTGCCACACTAACTGCATTTCTGCAACTCCATCATGCCAAGCCCCTTCCGACCTCAGAGGCTTTGCACTGATGGGACCCTCTGCCTGGAAAGTCCTTTTCTGGATCTTTGCATATTGGGCTCCTTCCTGTCCAGGAGGTCTTCCTGCACTTTACAGGGAGTGTGAAGATCACAAGCTCCATAGAGCCCAACCAAATGACACGGAAAGTCGGCAGAGTGCTCGACACAAACAGCTGTCAGTACAAGCTGAACGAGAAATGGTGCTGCTGTGCAGGCAGAGCACTCTGGGGCCGGGAAGGCCTCCTGCCGTGAAAGGCAGAGCTTTGCAAACTCCCGCAGTGGCCTCCAAACAAGGTTCATTTAAATACATACCCAGCACCTCCATGGCCCTCCAAAGCGTTGCCTCTAAATAACCAAAGAGCTGAAGCTTTGAAAGGGTGCCAGGTTTTTAGGGCAGGGAAACTGCTCAATAGATATTATAATGAACACATGTCATTCTCCCCTTGTCCAGACCCCTAGAATGTACAACACTGAGAGTGAATCCTGGTGTAAACTATGGACCTTGGGTGATGTGTCAATGTGGTGGTGGGTGTGGATAAGTCTATGCGGGTGTAGGGTAGGGGTCCAATCCCGAATGGACTAAGAGGTGGCTCCACGCACATGCCTGGTGGTTGGCACAACAGCTGGTGTAGGGGGCCTCCTCTGGGCCTTTTTTCTTTGCTCCCGTGTTTTCTCATCTTCTAGGAGACTGATCTGGCAGCGAGAGCAAGCCCAATGCAGTTTTCAAACCTCTGCTTGCATCACATTTCTTAATGTTCCTTTAACCAAAGCGGGTCATATGACTGAGCCCAGATTCAAGAGGTGGAGAAATAGACTCCATCTCTCTCTCTCTCTCTCTCTCTCTCTCTCTCTCTCTCTCTCTCTCTCTCTCATTTCAAAGAGGGAGGGAGGGAGCAAGGGAAAGAGGGAGAGAGAAACATCAAAGATGAGAATCACCGATCAGCTGCCTCCTGCACACCCCCTATTGGGGATGGAGCCTGCAACCCAGGCATGTGCCCTAACGTGACCTAGAATTGAACCACGACACTCAACCACTGGGCCACACCGGACTCCATCTCTTGATGGAAGGATGAGCAAAGATATGTGGCAAAGGGGAGTGAACTCTGGGATGGGAGGAATTTGCAGCCACAGTACAATCTACCTAATTGTAAGTATTTAAACAACAAAGATGTGAATTCATTTTCTAGGTAGTCAGTGACTGTAAATATATGACTTAAATAACTAACTTCTCACGTTAGCCCTCGTGGTTTGATTTTTAAAAAAAAGCTTTTCCACCAATAAAAAGTTTATTGAAGAGTTAATGATTTTGCTTTTCACAGAGCTCTCTTGTGCAAATCTCTTGTCCAAATGAGTCAACTGAGACATTTCTATAAACATACTATTTATATCAATGCTTTAAAAAAAAAAAACAAAAAACAAACAAGTATTCTCTCCCCGGAACCCCACCCAGAGAAACTTACCAGACATGGGGTGGTATGTATAATTTGAAAACATTCAAATAAACCACACAATTTTATAATTAGAAAAATGCAAAATAGATTACTATTTTTATAGTACAAATTACAGAAACATCACACTTATAAAATGGAGACATGGTTTTTAAAACTTGAGAAACAGCAAACAAATACTGGGAAAATTCCAGTTTCAGGTATACCCTGAGCTTGGCGGAAGCTATTTCTCTTCCAAAGAGACCCTGTGGTCACAGGGTCCAGGCAGAGAGAGAGAGAGAGCATCCCTGAAGCAGCCACAGGAATATCCTTCTCTGGGCTCAGACTAACCCTGGCTGCTTGGCACCTGGCAACCTGACAAATGTTTTACATCCAAAAGGTCAAGCTCCGACTGAATCTTCCCAGAGCCTCTGCTGGAGGCAACCTTGCCACTCACGCCTGGATGCCCCGGCCTGGCGTCTGTCCCCTGCCCCTGCCATTCTGACAGCTGTGGAGGACGGGACCCAAGTTCCCAGCAGCCAGGGCTGTCAGGGTGTGTGACAGAGGGCCTTTTGCTGAAGGTCAAACTCTCATTCTCGCTCCAGGGAGACTTCCTTCTCTCTTTCCTTCAGCATGTCCATCTTAACAATTGTTTGTATTTTTCTGCTACTTTATAGTCTTCAAAACATCTTCTCTTTTACACTCTCGTTTGATCCTCTCCAATAGGAGCTTCCTTTTGTAAGAGCAAACAGGCCCAGAGAGACCAGGCGATTTAGAGTCCGGAGAAAGTATAACACGTGGTTAAGAACAAAGGCTCCAGAGCTGGACTCCTGCCAGTTACCAACCAGGTAACCTTGAGCAAGTTACATAATCTCTCCCTGACTCAGTTTCCCTACATATTAAATAACTTTCCTATTTTAAAAGGTTTCTGTAAGAACAAAGTATAAATGAAATGTCTGGCATATAACAACAGCACACAAACTGTCCATATATTTTCCTTCTTTGTATTGCTTCTGCCATCATATAGCTAATGAATAGCAAAACATGGACTGGACCAGAACGCACATCCAGGGGCCTGACAGTCATACTACCCACCTCCGTCTTTCAACAAAGAGAGCGGGGGTTCTGACTGTTCTGCCTTCCCAAATGAGAAGCAGTGATCCCATGAAGCCGTCTAGAGTTCTCCATTAGACTCATCTTCCTAAAAGGAAACTTTTTAAATTTTATTTTAATCCTCACCCGAGAACATGCTTTCTTAATGATTTGAAGAGAGAGAGGAAGAGAGAGAGAAACATCAATGTGAGAGAGAAACATTGATCAGTTGCCTTCCTTACGCAACCCAACTGGGGACCCAAAACCTAGGTATGTGCCCTGACGGGGAATCGAACCCACAACCTTTTGGTGTGTGGAATGACACTCCAACCAACTGAGCCACCCATCCAGGGCTAAAAGAAAACTTTTTCTTACAGCTTTTTGAAACTTCAGAAAAACAAACAAACAAAAATAAATAAACAGGGCCTTGAACTCTTTTAATTACAGGAAGGAAGGAAGGAAGGAAGGAAGGAAGGAAGGAAGGAAGGAAGGAAGGAGGGAGGGAGGGAGGGAGGGAGGGAGGGAGGGAGGGAGGGAGGGGGGGAGGGAGGGAGGGAGGGAGGGAGGGAGGGAGGGAGGGAGGGAGGGAGGGAGGGAGGGAGGGAGGGAGGGATTACCAAAAACCCAAAAACCGCGTTTGTCCTCAGAATACTGTGAGCCTTTCCCTCTCTATAGCCTATCATTCTAATCCAGGAAAGTCGCTATTTCCAGGGAAAGCAGCTTTGCTGATAATCAAACTCCTGTTTATAGCCAGGAGTTCCAAATACTTCCCAACCAACTTTTCATCAAATTTGCTCAAAAATCACCACATTTTAACTATTTGAGTTCTTTTCCCTCCTTCATCCCTAGGTAATTATCAATGAGTATGTAGTAAACATGGAAAGGTTATAATATCCACAAGAGGAAAAGGAAAGTGAAAAACTAACAGTCCACGTGACCTAGTAATCAGGTTGCCACCCCCTGAATAATCCACGTTGATTCTGCCCACCATAAATAAAATTAAAAATGTGTAGTTACAGGATACAAAAACAACCAAAAGCTTAGAAGCAGGAAAGAATTAAATCTCAAATGTAATAGTGACAATATAGGAAAATATCAAATGGGAGAGAAAATGGAGAAACAGAATCCCCAGGAAATATATTAAACTGTGATTGTGAAAGACAAAGGGGATAGAGAGAGAGAAAGAAATAACATAGAAATTTACCTTCATTGCACTGTGTCTGACCAAGGAACAGTATAATGGATCTCTCGCTGCCATTAAATTAAACATAAATTGCTTTGTTTCTAATTAACATCTGCCCGAGTCAAACGCGATGTGTGAAAGTCTTCTTTTTTAATGCCTTTCCTATACCACAGAAATATTATAACCAGAATGAGAGATTATGGATGTTTTCTAATAGCTTCCTCTAAAACAGAGGCCAAGCCTTATAGAAGATATATGTGAGAGTCATTGGAATTCTAAATGCATTTTCAAGGACCAGCTCTATTACAATGCATAGCAAATGAATCTGTAATGAGGAGATATTCCAGACCAATTGTTTCCAAATTATGCTTTTAGATTATCTTCATTTCTCTTTTAAAAATATGACTTGTTATTTTTAGCAAGGCAGAAGAAATACTTGACTTTTTGGATTTGGGTCTCCTCATCTCTATTATTAAAGACCTTAAAGGCCAGGTTAATGAGGTCTTTTTGAGGGGTTTGTGGACCTCTGTCTATTTTTTGAAGTTTGTGGCATATGTCTGCAGCTGATTGGGATATAAAATGGGTGTTCAGAAGAAGGGTGCCCTCTGGGGAGGTGGGGTCTAAGGAGGTAAATTTCAGTAAGGCCTCTGTGAGGCATGAGGCAGGAGAGGGAGAGAGCTGGGTTTTCCTCAGGGCCATGAGTGATTTTATTAAGTGTATCATAGTTGACCACCTTATGGGCAGCCTTTTTGTTTAGAATGAAGACAGGCGGGGGGGGGGGGGGGGGCGGGCAATTAGTCCTGCACTCTTGCCAGCCACTGGGATTCAAAAGTGCCACATTCTGCCCTGACTGATTTGGCTCAGTGGATAGAGCGTCGGCCTGCGGACTCAGGGGTCCTGGGTTCGATTCCGGTCAAAGGGCATGTACCTTGGTTGTGGGCACATCCCCTGTGGGAGGTGTGCAGGAGGCAGCTGATTGATGTTTCTCTCTCATCAGTGTTTGACTCTCTATCCCTCTCCTTTCCTCTCTGTAAAAAACCAATAAAATATATTTAAAAAAAAAAAAAAAGTGCCACATTCTTTCCTTACAAGGGGAGGGGCTATATTCCTCCCTGTAGTTTCTGAAAGGCATGGCTAAAAGTAAGATCCTCGAGGCTGCAGTTGAAGGGAGGGTGAAAGAGTAGTGTTGAGGATGTCTAGTCACCCCAGTGATTAAACATGTTTTGGAAGAAAGAGGCCTTGGTGAGAGTAAGCAGCCCAGGCATTTAAGAAAAATTTGTTACCCGACACATGGAGGGCCGCCCAGAGCTCCATCCTTTTAATGGTGATGCTCTTAGTGGGGCTGACTGAAGTGTTGGGTTCCATCAGCTTAAGGCCACTGTGTGGGTAGGTCCTGGGGACCTTCTGCCCCCGGGACAGTCCCTCTTCCAGGGGCTAAATTTGTGGCAGAGAGGGCACAGCCCTTGAGGTGGCATACGGCTTAAAAGTGAGCCGCTTGTTTTTACGGGAGGGCTTTCTTGCTTTTCCTCTGCCCTGTCTTAAGTGTTAAAAAATGCTGAAAGTTACATCTTTTAGTTGCTCAGTGGGAGTCTGGGGTTCAAAGGCTAGTTTGGGTAATTTTTTTCTAATGCCTGAGGCTGTCTATTGGATAAAGTGTATTTCAAAAATTTTTGGCCCTTACCCAGACTCAAATAATTTCTTTAACGTGTTTTTTTATGCACTACTTTCCTTAGAGATAACATGCTAAGGTTTGGGTGATAGTGAGCTCTGCTCCTGGTACTGGCAGGGCTGTTAGGCAAGTGCCTGCAGTCTTGTAGCAAAGAAAGGATTAAACAGCTGTTGCTCCCTGGCACGCTGGTGGGGGTGGGGGGAGGGAGAGGAGGGGTTATAGAGGAAGACAGGCAGTTTGCCGGGGCTGTAAGGAAAGTTTTCCTTAAAGCCCTATCTTAGTAAAAGTGTTATAAGTATTAGCAAAACAAATTTAATTGGAGAACTGTGATACAATTTAGAGATTTATTTACAAGCTAGACTTCCCTGTCCCAGAGTTGATATTGGGGAAGAAAATCAATCTCTCTTTTTAACGTTTGAGGGTCAGAAAAATCTTAGAGGAATCCATAGGCAGCAAAATATCAGACATATGTCGTAGCAATATCTTTACCAATACAGCTCCTAGGACAATGGAAATTAAGGAGAAAATAAACAAATGGGACTACATCAAAATAAAAAGCTTCTATGCAGCAAAAGAAACCATCAACAAAACAAGAAAGCCCACTGCATATCTGCCAATGTTATCACCAATAAGGGTTTAATCTCCAAAATTTATAGGGAACTCATACAACTACAAAAGGAAGATAAAAAATCTAATCAAAAAATGGACAAAAGACCTAAATAGACACTTTTCAGAAAGAATATATGCACCCCTATGTTCATAGCAGTACAATTTACAATATCTAAGATTTGGAAACAGCCTAAGTGCCCATCAGCAGACGAGTGGATTAGAAACTGTGGCACATCTACACAATGGAATACTAAGCTGCTGTAAAAGAGAAAGACCTCTTACCATTCTAAACAGCAGGGATGGACCTGGAGAGCATTATGCTTAGCAAAATAAGCCAGTCGGAGAAAGATAGATTTCACATGATCTCACTCGTTTGTGCAATATAATGAACATAAACTGATGAACAAAAATAGATCCAGGGAGAAACCAAGATGGTGGCATAGGTAAACACCTAAACTGCTGCCTCGCACAACAATTTCAAAACTACAACTAAAAGACAAAACGGACATCATCCAGAACCCCAGGAAGGCTGGCTGAGTGGAAATTCTACAACTAGAAGGAAAGAGAAAAGCACACTGAGACTTACAGGAGCTGCGGAAGGCAGAGGTATGGAGGCGCGCGTGCGCGGAGAGGGCTGGCAACTGAGTACGCAGCTGGCTTTCTCAATCGGGAGGGAGACAAAAGCTCCCGACAGCTCTGAACTCCAGTTCCGGGCGAGACTCTGGGGACCCAGACTCATACGGGGAGAAACTGAACTGTCTAGCAGCAGGTGAAACTCAAGGGCGGCTTTCTCTCAGAGGTGCTTGCAGCGATTACCGCGGGACACTGAGAACCAGAGGCCTCTTAGGGCAGAGCTGACAGGAAGCCATCGCTGTTTGCTCCACCCTGAGATCCCGCCCCATGAAGCCATTGCTGATTGCTCTGCCCTGAGACTCAGCCCCATCCAAGCTGAGTGCAGAGGCTTTTGCATCTGAATGGCCTGGTCCTTTGAATTTTAAACTTACCTAAAAAACTGTAGCTGCGTCAGTGAGACCCAGAACATCCAAAAGAAGGCCCAAGGCTCCGCAGCAGCTTGCATTGCTTCAAGGCTGGGCCTCATCTGGGCACCTCCAAACCCCAAACAAAGAAGAGGAATCTGCAGATCTCTCTGTAGCTCCTGCTGGGTGGCCTCAGGCAGAGGCTAAATTAGCACCTCCTTGGAGATCCAAGAGCCAGTGTACCCAGGGGTCAGAATGGGACCATCCAGATTACAACTCCTCAGATCCATAAGGGACATACTCAGGGGGCAGACTCAGTGAGCACCAAAGCCCCACTGAAGCAAGTCTTGTCTCATAAGGGTGTCTCCAGCACAGAAGTTGTCCCATCGTAGACACAGCTGATCCTCAAGCCAATTGGCCTGGAGGTCAATTCCTCCCAGGGATACCAACAACAATCAAGGCTTAACTACAACAAGACTGTGCACACAGCCCACAAAGGGGTGCACCAAGAGTGTCCACCTCAGGTAACTGGGGAGGCTGAGCCACTGGGCCCTATAGGACCTAGCACACAGAGCTACTCTATCAACTCAGGGAAGCAGTCAAAGTGCCGAGACAAAGAAACAGATCACAAATGAAAGAAATGGAGGAAAACAAATGACTGGATATAGAGTTCAAAACCACAGTTATAAGGTTTTTCAAGAATTTCCTAGAAAAGGCCGATAAATTTAGCGAGACCCTCAAGGATATGAAAAAGGACCAACTAGAAATTAAACATACACTGACTGAAATAAAAAAATAATATACAGAGATCCAACAGCAGACTAGAGGATCTCAAGAATCAAGTCAAAGAGTTGAAATACAAAGAAGCAAAAAACACCCAACCGGAAAAGCAAAAAGAAAAAAGAATCCAAAAATTTGAAGATAGTGTAAGAAGACTCTGGGACAACTTCAAGCATACCAACATCAGAATTATGGGGGTGCCAGAAGAAGAGAGAGAGCAAGATACTGAAAACCTATTTGAAGAAATAATGACAGAAAACTTCCCCCACCTGGTGAAAGAAATAGACTTACAAGTCCAGGAAGCACACAGAACCCCAAACAAAAGGAATCCAAAGAGGGCCACACCAAGACACATCATAATTAAAATGCCAAGAGCAAAAGACAAAGAGAGAATATTAAAAGCAGCAAGAGAAAAACAGTTAGTTACCTACAAGGGAGCACCCATACGACTGTCAGCTGATTTCTCAACAGAAACTATGCAGGCCAGACGGGAATGGCAAGAAATATTCAAAGTGATGAATAGCAAGAACCTACAACCAAGATTACTCTACCCAGCAAAGCTATCATTCAGAATTGAAGGGCAGATAAAGAGCTTCACAGATAAGAAAAAGCTAAAGGAGTTCATCAATGCCAAACCAGTATTATATGAAACGCTGCAAGGTATTCTTTAAGAAGAGGAAGAAGAAGAAAAAGGTAAAGATAAAAATTATGAACAACAAATACATGTCTATCAACAAGTGAATCTAAAAACCAAGTGAATAAAAAATCTGATGAACAGAATAAACTGGTGAATATAATAGAATCAGGGGCATAGAAAGGGAGTGGACTGACCATTCTCGTGGGAAAAGGGGTATGGGGGGTGTGGGAAGAGACTGGACAAAAATCATACACCTATGGATGAGGGCAGTGGGGGGGAAGGGTAGAGGGTGGGGTGGGAACTGGGTGGAAGGGAGCTATGGGGGGAAAAAAGAGGAACAATTGTAATAATCTGAACAATAAAGATATTTTAAAAAATAAAAATAAAATAAAAAATAGATCCAGAGATTTAGAAGTATCAAACAGACCGTCAAACCTCAGAAGGAAAGCAGGGGAGGGTGGGAAGGGGGCAAGAGATCAACCAAAGGACTTGTATGCATGTATATAAGCATAACCAATGGACACAGACAGTAGGGGGGGTGAGGGCATGTGCTGGGGGATGGGAGTGGCCAGGGAGAGGTCAATAGGGGGAAAAGGAGACATAGGTAATACATTAAACAATATAGAATTTAAATTTAAATAAATAAAGTTTGAAGATCACGTTTTTTCTAATTATTTAAGAAACAAATTTTGTGGCTTTCTATTTGAAAGAGAAAAGAAGAAATTATAGGAGAGAATGATGCTATGGTTAAGAGAGGAGCAATAGGTTTGGGACCGAATGATCAGCTCGATCAGAGAGGTTCATCAGGAAGGGACTACACCGAGGAATAGAAGAAGAAGAATTTGCTAAATGGTGCAGTCCTGGCAGAGAGAAGGGTGACTGCAGAGGAGGAAGGCCTGGATGTCGGGCATCTCTGAACATTTCTCATTGCGGTGACAGAAATTGTGTAAGTCCCTGAGAATATTAAAATCAAAAGTCCTATTCTCAGGCCAGTGTGAATCATTGTCTAATTTATATTGTGGATAAGGCACTTTGGCCAGACCTCCGTGGAAAGGAAGGAGGAGACATCCCAGAGGAGTGGTTTGGGGGGGTGGGGGGAGACAGAAAAGAATTCCCTATAGTTATAGTGTAAATTAGAAAGAAGAGGTATGCAACAAAGGGAGACCCAGGAAGCTAGACTAGAGGGAGGGCGTCCCCACTGTCCAGTCAGGCTCCAGAGGGAGGAGGACAGTCTAACCCACGCGGTGGGCATCCCCTGCTACAAGGAAGACTATGGGACCTGTTCCCGGGCCGAGGCAGGACTGGAGAGGATTCCTGGCCTAGCGCTAGTTCTCTGTCTGAGAAGGCAAATCAGGAATCCAATTCGGAGGGGTGATCCAATTGTCACTTACAGGAGATGAAATGAGCCGGTGTTGAGTATAGGATCAGCAATGGGAAGGAGAGGTCCCCGATCCAGCGTCCTCCTTGGCTGGTTCTGGAGGGCCCTAAGGAAGGGAGGCCTAATCAAGGCCGGCAATCATGTCACCTGAGTAGGATTCGGATGTAGGCCCAGGTCGAGCTGCCACTGCCTACTGCTCCCCGAGCAGCACACTCGCAGTGACCAAAGATGGGGCGATGGCTCCCCTGCCCCGTGGAACCCTCCTGGGTTTCAGCACCAAATGTTAGGGTGGCCGAAAGAGGAACGCACAAGGCCAAAAGGGGTAAAGAATTATAAATGTATTGTTGCATCTGCCAGCAGAAGGGCTGAGGCCAAAACGGCATCAGCAGGCAGAGTAGAAGGAGCAGGATATTTATGTCTCTTGTAAGGGTCAGTCAGGAACCGGTGGGACCAGGTGCAGGTGGGGGCCAGGTGTAGGCAGTTCACTGGAAACTGGGTGAGGCAGGTTTACTGGAAGCCAAAGGCTGTTAATCATGAGACCTATGCTGAGAATAACAGGACAATTGCCTGGAGGGGCCAGAAGCCCAAGCAGAGCACAATGGAGCACAAAAAATGTGCCTAACAGTCAGCCATGCAAAAAAAAAAAAAATCCCTTGTCTCCTCTTTGGTCCTAATTCCAAATTCCAGGGAAGGAACTGATTGCCCTGCTTGGGTCAGGTGTCCACAGTTACCCAATTTGCTAAGTTCAGATAGTCAGGGCTATGAGGTTTAGGGGAGGAGGCAGTAATTTATTTTTTTAATTTTTCAAGTACAGTTGATATTCAGTATTATATTAGTTTAAGATGTACTAAGGGCTGTGTGGTTTAAACACAATTAGTGGGGACACTGAAAAGGGGCAAAAGAGAAGGGAGAATCATGGTGAGCTAAGCTGACAGCCCAAAAGGTGACTTCAACACAGGCATTTTGTTGAACGGAAGGGATGGAGGTTTTTAAAACAGAGGAAAGGAGGGAGGGACGAATCAAATACATTTGGAGGGCTGCCCCATGGTGATAGGAGTCAAACCAGAAGGGTATCTACCAATGCCCACTCAGGCTTTTTGACATTGGCTCCCCCAATGTCACTCCTGCTTCTAATAACAACAGCACTGGTCTAAGTCCCTTACCTCTCTTAATTATTAAATTCTTACAGCAACCCTATCGTTAGCTCCATTCTCTATATGGAGAAACTGGTGCCCAGAGAAGTGAAGAACTGGCCCAAACTTACAGAAAGTTAATAGACAGTGGAGTCAGCGTGGACCTGGTTCCTAACCACTGCATCCAGGTTCCTAACCACCACTCCACACTACCTCGATGGATGCTGGTACTACCTCTGTTTTAAGGACAAGGAACCTGGGGCTTAAGGACAGTGTGTCCTGGCACAAAGTTCACACTTAAAGGGAAGAGCTAGCCCTAGCCGATTTGGCTCAGTGGATTGAGCGTCAGCCTGTGGACGGAAAAGTCCCGGTTCAATTCCGGTCAAGGGCAAATGCTCAGGTTGCAGGCTTGATTCCCAGTAGGGGCCCTGCAGGAGGCAGCCGGTCAATGATTCTCTCTCATCATTGATGCTTCTCTCTCCCTTCCTCTCTGAAATCAATAAAAATATATTTTAAAAAATAAATAAAGGAAAGAGCTAGGAGGAAAACGTTCTCTAACACCCGCGTTCTTAAACACAAGCCTTGCATGCAACCCCCACATTTGGAGAACATTCAGTTATAGCGGCGTGTGGTCCAGTCATTTAATCTCAACCCTACCTTATCAGGTATTTTAAGAACAAGGGTCAGAGGCTCACACACCTGTGGTGTAAACTCGGCAGCTCCTTAATCCTCTTGCCTCCCTGTCCTGGGGAAATTCCTTTGAGTTCTTCAAATACTTTGTAAGCACCAAACACAGATTGCCCCTAATTCCCCATGTTGCTCAAGGGTCAACTGAGTAGTCCCCCCTTATTCGAAGCGAATATGTTCAAAGACACCTCCCCCCCACCACCGCGCCCCCTCCCCCAGCAGATGCTTGAAACCAAGAATACGTAGTACCGGGCCACGTTTTTATCCTATACATACACATCTGTGACACAGTTTAATTTACAAATTAGGCACAGTAAGAGATTAACAGCAATAACTAACAAGAAAAGGGAACAATTATAACAATATATTGTAATAACAGTTCTATGAATGTGGTCTCTCTCTCAAAAGATCTTGTGCTGTACTCACCCTTCTGCTGATGATGTGAGATGATAAAATGACGACGTGACGAAATGGAGTGGGTGAATGACGGAGCATCGTGACGAAGCATTAGGGGCCTATGAGGGTGACTTGAACACAAGCAGCAGGTACAACAGCAGCCCACCTGATGACCAAGATGGCTACTCAGTGACAGGGAGCGTCTACAGCGTGACGACGTGAGAGGAGGGATGATTCGCCGAGATTGCGCGAGATTTCATCACGCCACTTAGAACAGTGCGCAATGTAAAACTTATGAATTGTTTATTTCTGGAATTTTCCCTCTAGTATTTCTGGACCACAGTCAGTTGACCTTATGTGGCCTTTTCTCTCTGCTTAGAAGATGAACCCCTGCAGCGGGAAGAGGCGCCTCGGGCAGAGCTGGGAAGAGGCGATGGTGGAGGCCAGGCAGGCGGAGGCAGCCCAGCTCTGGCAATCCTGGCCCCGGCTGGGAGCCCCTCTCAGGGGCTCTCACTCTGCAGCCTCCCAGCCACCCAGCCTTCCCCAATGGAGCAGAAATGAGCTGTCTCCTCCCAGCCCTGTGCAAGAGACAGACTTGTGAGCACAACAAATGTTACTGACGGAGAACTCGCAAGGTTTGGGGAGATGTTAGTATGTAGCCATCTCACTGAAACAGGATGCAAAGCAATTGTCCAAATAAGCTGTGGAATCCTAACTGAGAACAGAGTCAGTTAGGCTGGGCTGCCAAAGATAAAAACGTGTATATACCAATATTATATCACTATGGAAGGGTATTCATCCGTGTCATTCATTCATCTAGCCGTCCAATGACTATTGACACAGTGTCTGCTTTGCATGCTGGGGACTCGGTGGCAAAGACAGAAATGGTCTCTGTCTTCATGGAGTTTTCGGGCCACTGTGGTGAGTGTCACAAATGGGAAAGCCCAGGGATGTTTGTCACCTGGTAATTCGCATATCTTTTCTGGAAATTTCTTAAAGATTAATTGGTAAGAGTCTTTTAGATTCTGGCAATGTCCCAAATATTTGGGGGCGGGGGGAAAGCTATCAATTTACCAGTTCAGCCAATGCAGGCTTCCTGGGTTACTTGGGTTTAATGTGGCTGCTTTCAACTGTGGCTGTCAGCTGTCCTTTCTGGACAAGATGCTACCTGTATGCTTTCCCTGCGCCCACTTTGAAATTATTTATAATGATGAAACTAGGAGATCATCTTGTCCAAGAAACACTGCTCTGCCGAGTGCCAGAGTTTAGTTGCGAATCGAAATTACTCAAAAGATCTATATTAGAAGCTAAAAGCTTTCTCATCAGGCTGCTGATAATGAAGTTTGCTAACCATTCTGCTGAATAAAGTCGAATTATGAAAACTGATTCAGTCTAATTAGCCAAGAGTCGGGGGTTCTCCACTCTTCTCAAAATGTAGCCACTGAAGCGGCTTAAGAACTCGTTGTCCGGAATTTAAATTGCCTATTGCCAAGGCTCGGTGACTGCTCCAGGAATGAACAGAAGTGCCTAAAATCTCGGGACTGTTTGATTACAGGTGCCCCGTCGGACGTTTGCTCGGTCATGTACAACTGCGCAGTGAAAACAAATGGTGGCACATCAAAGGCTGACTGAGGCAGGTTTGGCCTGCGGGCAGAGTGCCAGTCTGTTAGAAGGAAGTGCCAGGCAGAGTGGGGAAAACAATCAACAGAAAGGACACAGGCCCCCAAGCTGCATACCCACTAGGAGCTTATGGTCTAGCAGGGGAGAAAGACAAGCAAGTGGTCATCAGTACTGCAGTGTGTAAGAGCTGTGTTGTGGGGCGAGGGGGCGCTGCTCGGAGTGCTATGGGATCAGGGGAAGCTAACCTGAGACAGCAACTTCCAAGATGACGGCTGTGTAGGAGTCAGCAAAGACAGGGGCACAAGAGTGAGTTAGGTATAAGCAAAGAAATAGTAGAGACTCAGAATCTTAGAACAAAACCAAAGTAATTCAGAATGGTTGGAAGATTGGGAGATCAAATGATGAGAGAGGAGGCCAGACAGGTAAGGAAAAGTGTCTGCCTGGTCATGGAGAGAGAGCCTTATAAGCCATGTTTTAAATATTTTATTATTTTTCCATCACCATTTATCCTCTCTATGATTATAAGCCACTTTAAAGAGGTTCAAGTTTCTATTCCTTAGATTTCATTTCTAACACAAAACAGACACGTTCAGCTAGCACCTCAAAATTGAAAAGAGAGAGAGAGAGAGAGAGAGAGAGAGAGAGATTCACTTGTATGAGGATCTCTATCAGATAAATGAGAGAATCAATTCTTCTCTGGTCTTAGGTCAGGAAGGAAAAGAATATGGAGTTTCCCTTCTCATGCTCATGTTTTTGTCTTCCAAAGACCAATCGGTAGCTGCCTAGCCGTTACCTGCTCAACCCTGACCTCTCTGTGCCCAGCAGATTAGAGAGAGAGGCCACAGAATAAAGTCTGAAAGCTGGGAAAATATCAGCCTCCATTCTCAAGAGAAAATTTTCCAGCAAAAAGGGTGAGAATTACTGTTTCTGACAAGCACAAGAGTAGGTAAATATTGAGAGTTTGGAAATGGCAAAGATTTTCTTTTGAATGTAAGAAAGAGTTCTTCCTGTGGAGTCCTTTCTGGGTCTCAAAAAAACAAAACATGTTTCTTATATTTCAGTATACAGCACATATCAATACACTGCCATTACTTGGAAGTGACCAATTTTGGTGTAGACAAAGTGGTTACACAGCTGTAAGTTTACTAACTAATAGAATTACCACTTCTGAACATGGCCTCATGTGCAGAAACAGCTGGACCAATGGTCAGATGTCTCTGAGATTGAATGCTGGACATGGTGCTAGCAGGTGAGAAAACAGATGAATTAAATATAAGTTAGAGTCCATTGAAAGTCCAGGCACAGGGCTTCAGGAGCAAACACAATTCTGTGTTCTGGAAAAACTTCACACACCTCTGAACCACCCATGCAAAACTCACAATAAAGAAACCTTTAATGAAAAGACAAGTATATTGTAGTTTCCTGTTGCTACTATAACAAATTACCACAAACATAGTGGCTTAAAACTATGCACATTTATTATCCTACTAGAGGCTCGGTGCACAGATTTGTGCACTGGTGGGGTCCCTCAGCCTGGTCTGCACCCTCTCGCAATCCGGGACCCCTCGGGGGATGTCGGATAGCCAGTTTTGGCCCGATCCCCACAGGCCCAATCGAGACAGGAGGGAGCCCAGTCCTGTGCATTGAGCATCTGTCCCCTGGTGGTCAGTGCGTGTCATAGCAACTGGTCGACCAGTCGTTCAGTTGTCCGGTCGTTCAGTCGCTTAGGCTTTTATATATGTAGATAGTTCTAGAGATCATAAGTCCAAAATGAGTCTTCCCAGCTAAAGTCAAGGTGTCAAGAAGACTGCATTCCTTCCAGGGGAATCCATTCACGGGCCATCTAAGACCTGAGGAATCATTTGGTCTGGCCCTTCCAAGGCATTAGGGATGGGTTAATTAAATGTTTGACCAAATATAGCAGGCTAATTTTTAAGTGGATAATTTTGTATGGCCCTCAAATGTGTTATAAATATCCAATGGCCCTTGGTAGTAAAAAGGTTCCCAGCCCTGTGAATCTAGAGCCTATCCACATTCCTTGGCTTATACCCCACTTCCTATCACTCTGCTATGTTATCTCATTTCCTTTTTTGACTCTCCTGCCTCCCTCTTGCCCTTGTAATTGTATTGGGCCCACCCTGATAATCCAGGATAATCTCTCCAGTTCAAAATCCTTAAACTTAGTCCCATCTCAAAGAATCATTCTGCCATGTAAGGTAACAGTCACAGGTTCCAGGGATTAGAACATGGACATCTTGCGGGGGGGGGGGGGGGGGGCGGGCACAGGGAGAGACATTATTCTGCCCAACAAGAAGAGAACAGGCTGAGGGCAAGGCTCTGTCTGGTTTGTTCAACACCATCCCCAGCACAGTTTCTGGCTCATTTTCAGTACTCAGTCAATGCCTGTTGAATAACTGAGTAGATGAATAAGCTAATATAAAAGGTGGGCTACTTCCTGCAATCAGTCCTCAGCAATTAGCAGTCTTCTGAAAATGAAGGATTGAATGGGTACTAAGTTTCAGTTTGGGAAGATGAAAAGTTCAGGAGATGGATGGTGGTGATGGTTGCACAACAATATGAATGTACTTAATGTCAATGAATTGTGAATTTAAAAATGGTAAATGTTGGAGAAAACAAGATGGCGGCATAGGTAAACACCTAAACTGCTGCCTCGCACAACAATATCAAAACTACAACTAAAAGACAAAATGGACACCATCCAGAACCACAGGAAAGCTGGCTGAGTGGAAATTTTACAACTAGAAGAAAAGAGGAAAGCACATTGAGACTCAGAGGAGCTGCAAAAGGCTGAGGTACGGAGACTCGCACACAGAGAGTATGGGTGGGTATGTGCACGGGTGGCTGAGTGCACGGCTGGCTTTCTAAAGCGGGAGGGAGAAGGAAGCTCCCAACTGCACTGAACTCCAGTCCCGGGCGAGACGCTGGGAAACCAGACTCATTCGGGGGGAATCTGGACTGTCAGGAAAAGAGAAAGCACACTGAGATTCAGGAGCTGCGGAAGGCAGAGGTCCGGAGGCACGCGCGAGCAGAGAAGACTGACTGCTGAATGCACAGGAGGCTGAGTGCGCGGCTGGCTTTTAAAGTGGGAGGGAGACAGAAGCTCCTGACTGCGCTGAACTCCAGTTCCGGGCAAGTTTCTGGGAACCCCAACTCATTTGGGGAGAAACTGGACTGTCTGGCAGCGGGCGAAACTCGAGGGCGGCTTTCTCTCAGAGGTGCTTGCAGCGATTACTAGGGACACTGAGACCCAGGGGCCTCATAGGGTAGGGCTAACAAGAAACCAAGGCTGTCTGCTCCGCCCTGAAACTCCGCCCCATCCAAACTGAGCACAGAGGCTTTTGCAATTTTGCAAGTCTTGTCTCAAAAGAGTGTCTCCAGCACAGAAGTGGTCCCAGCATAGACACAGCTGATCCTCACAGCCAATTGGCCTGGAGGTCAATTCCTCCCAGAGATACCAACAACAATCAAGACTTAACTACAACAAGGCTGAGCACACAGTCCACAAAGGGGTGCACCAAGAGTGTCCACCTCAGGTAACTGGGGAGGCTGAGCCACTGGGCCATATAGGAAACCTAGCACACAAAGCTACTCTACCAACTCAGGGAAGCAACGAAAATGTGGAGACAAAGAAACAGATCACAAACAAAAGAAATGGAGGAAAACAAATGACTGGATATAGAGTTCAAAACCACGGTTATAAGGTTTTTCAAGAATTTCCTAGAAAAGGCTGATAAATTTAGCAAGACCCTCGAGAATATGAAAAAGGACCAACTAGAAATTAAACATACACTGACTGAAATAAAAAATATTATACAGAGACCCAACAGCAGACTAGAGAACTGCAAGAATCAAGTCAAAGAGTTGAAATACAAAGAAGCAAAAAACACTCAACCGGAAAAGAAAAAAGAAAAAAGAATCCAAAAATTTGAAGATAGTGTAAGGAGCCTCTGGGACAACTTCAAGCATACCAACATCAGAATTATGGGGGTGCCAGAAGAAGAGAGAGAGCAAGATACTGAAAACCTATTTGAAGAAATAATGACCGAAAACTTCCCCCACCTGGTGAAAGAAATAGACTTACAAGTCCAGGAAGCGCACAGAACCCCAAACAAAAGGAATCCAAAGAGGACCACACCAAGACACATCATAATTAAAATGCCAAGAGCAAAAGACAAAGAGAGAATATTAAAAGCAGCAAGAGAAAAACAGTTAGTTACCTACAAGGGAGCACCCATATGATTATCAGCTGATTTCTCAACAGAAACTATGCAGGCCAGATGGGAGTGGCAAGAAATATTCAAAGTGATGAATAGCAAGAACCTACAACCAAGATTACTCTACCCAGCAAAGCTATCATTCAGAATTGAAGGGCAGATAAAGAGCTTCACAGATAAGAAAAAGCTAAAGGAGTTCATCACCACCAAACCAGTATTGTATGAAATGCTGAAAGGTAATCTTTAAAAAGAGAAAAAGAAGAAAAAGGTAAAGATAAAAATTATGAACAACAAATACATGTCTATCAACAAGTGAATCTAAAAATCAAGTGAATAAAATATCTGATGAACAGAATAAACTGGTGAATATAATAGAATCAGGGGCATAGAAAGGGAGTGGACTGACAATTCTCGGGGGGAAAGGGGTGTGGGAGGTGCGGGAAGGGACTGGACAAAAATAGTACACCTATGGATGAGGACAGTGGGAGGGAGGTAAGGGCAGAGGGTGGGGTGGGAACTGGGTGGAGGGGAGCTATGGGGGGGAAAAAGAGGAACAATTGTAATAATCTGAACAATAAAGAGTTATTAAATTTAAAAAAATGGTAAATGTTATGTATATTTTACCACAATAAAAGAATATGAAGAACTAATTGAAAAAGTCTGTAAGTCAAGAAAAAAATATACAATGGCCTTTGACCAAAACAATAACATCTAATTTAAACAGATATCCTTCTTGTAATAATTCCCTGAAAAGAAAGGTTTGGTATATCCTCGGTCCTGGGGCTGAATGTTCTTCTCATTATTTGTTTTCCTCCTAAAGCAAAAGAATTTCTCACCGGTCATGTTCATTAAGCCAAACTGTGTTCATTATGCTTTTTAAGTCACACTAATACTGGAGAGATCAAGCAAGCAAGCAGATTTCTTTTGGGGCCTTTGGTTGGCTTGTTTTTCTAAGTGCCTATTCTCATTTGTCTACATCATGGTTTTAAGCTCACACACACACACTCTTTCTAACACACATACAAACAAATTTATACACACACATATTCACAAAGGCACACCCCTGGACACGAAGTCACTATCTACATGGGTGTCAAAACACTCTATGAGTTCATAGATGAAAACCAGCCAGATTGCTTGAACCAGCTTTCCACAGTCTCAACAATCAGGTTGTAGAATAAATTTTTCACTTATTTATCAGTTCACTTGGGAAAACTGTACACGCAGCTTTAAAGAGACCATTCTCAGAATAGATGGTCCACTTGTATCCCAAAAGTAACAGCTAGGAACCAATTAAGGCCATTCTCTTCAATTGGGCTTATTACTGGTGCTAATCTGTGAAGAGAAGAGTCCAATTGTGAGGAAGGTTAGCAACCCTGAATAACACACCCTAAGGTTTATTAGGCTTCTGCCAACACCTTCAGGCTGCCTTAATTGCTTCTTCAGGGCTCGTTTCACACAGAGAATGGAGTCATTTCCAGTGCTCCAGTCTGTTCTCTCAGCATCAGGTGTGGAAGGAGTGGAAGAGCACAGAAAACTGGAGTCATCCTACTAAATCTGTCAGAGAGCTATTGTGAAGTAACTTACACAGCGTTACACAGCGAAAATCAACAGAATAGAGCCTGGAGCCCAAATCCGTCTTACAGTCTACCACATTTCTGCCACATCACACACTGAGTCTTCAGCAAATATTGTGCCCATCTTCCTTTACCCTGGCCCCTTTCCAAGCAGCCATCTCTCAGGTCCTTAGTGGAGTCTAGTCCCCACCACACACACCTACGAAGGAAGAAAGCATTACATGGAACAAACATTCATGCCAGCTATACTGCTAGGATTTACAGGGTGCTTGCTCTGTGGCTGGGCTTGTGTTAAATGTCTTACATGCATTATTGACGTGGAAAATCTTTTCCTTAGATAGGATCAGCAAGGCTGAGGTCTGAGAAGTCATTAGCAAAACCCAAGCCTGAATTTATGACACCAGACTAGGCTCCTGGTCTTTCTATTCCACCACATTGCCTCTGGGGCATGTCTCCATCTTCCCTACCTTGGTGAATGTCAGTAAGTGGAGTACAATATTGATTTTGTCCTGTAAACAGAGCAGGCCAGGGAGAGAGTGAAGACAGCAAAAAAACAAGGAACCCTTAGCCAAGGGAAGAAAGGACTTTTCTATAAACAATGTTCTCTAACATGTTGCTTTCAAAGAATTTCATTACAGCAGCAAGGACTCTATGAAATACATTTGTGTTGGAAAGCACAACAATGCATCAACATTTCTTCTGTGTTTTCTTCTTTTTAATCCTCACCCGAGGCTATTTTTCCATTGATTTTTAGAGAGAGTGGAAGAGAGGGAGAAAGACATCTCATATCGATTGGTTGTCTCCTGCATGTACCCCAACCAGGGCCCGGGCCAGGAAGGAGCCTGCAACTGAGGTATGTGCCCTAGACAGTAATTGAACCCAGGACCCTTCAGTTCACAGGCCAACACTCTATCCACTGAGCCAAACCGGCTATGGCTCTTCTGTGCTTTATATGTCCTGGATATGTCCTTGGTAGAAACTGTTCCTTCCAGCATAAAACTAACCCTAATCCTAAAAGATATATAAGAAAAGATGGATCCCAGAGTTGACAATCATAGCGTCACTCTCACTCCTTTAACCACCATCCAAAAACATCTTAGAAAATTAGGCTAGATATTTCTCAAGAGATTTGCTCACAAGAGGTTCATTATGTTTTGAATGAGACTGGAGTAAAAATCCTCCTGTGAAAACAGCCTTCCGGGCTTAATGTTATTTCCTGTCTCAAGATCTTCAGAGCAGAGTGCTGACTCAGGAGCACCCCTTTGCAGAATCAGAGAGGGGTGTGGGGTGCAGGGAGAGAAGACTTTTTATACAGATTCCAGTCAAGAAGCAAGAGACGATGCAAACCGGATCTTGATTTTTTTCTTTTCTTTTTCTCAGCCAGTCAAACTACCCAAGAGATTGCTGAAATCCTTCTACAGCCGAAAGGATTTGAAAGGAAAGATTCTAAACTCTTCATTTTTAGCTTTGTAAAAAGAAATTTTTTTCCCTGAAGTTAAGCAGAGAAGCAGGCCAATGCCAGCAAACAGTGGTAAACAACGTTGAAAGAAACCAATGGGGCAATGAGTGTGGAAGAATCTTTGTTCTCCTTTGAAAGCGACAGAAAATCCCGCAGCTGTCAGTACGTCTTGAGCCTGCAGCCCAGAACAATGGAGAAGACAGCTCATGGGTGAAATTAATACACAGAACATCCCTCAGTGGACAGTGTGTACTTTCCAGGGAAGCTGATGCTGAGCTTGAGAAGAATCAGAGTCAAATGTAACTACCGGTAAGCTGGTCAACAACATGGATTCAGTGCTGAAGGCTTGAGCTTGTAAAATGTAAAGAGTTGAGTCCTGGCTGGTTTTGCCCAGTGGTTAAAGTTTCAACCCTTCAATCCGAGGGTTTGATTCCCGACTCCAGTAGGGGCGCATGAAGGAAGCAACCAATGGATGTGTCTCTCTCATGTCGATGTTTCTTCCCCCTCCCTCCCAATTCCCTCTCTTCCACTCTGTCTGAAAATCAATGGGAAAAATATCCTCAGATGAGGATTTAAAAAAAGTGAAGAGTTGAAGAGAAGGGTTAATTTCTCTAACAAGAAGAGCTTGTTTCTGTTCTTTTGATGGTTACAGCACTTGAACACCCTTCTCTTCCTCTCTCCCCTCCTCTCTCAAATCAATAAAAAATAAATACAGAGTGAGCAAGAGTCCAACTCCACCACCTACTACCAATTACCTTGAGAAATGTACTAAATCTCTCCAGATCTATTTCTTCTTGGGTGCTCAGAGGCAGTACTCAGGAAGTGCCTCGCACTGTGCCTGGCGTGTAGTTCCCAGTCATGTGACTTGTGCACTGTGACAGGTAGTTGAGGATATTCCCCACAAAAGAAATACTCAGGGAGACATAGCAAGAACCACAGACATAGCAAGGACCATGCCTAATTTGACTTAGTGTCACCACACCTTGCACAGTGTCAATCCCATAAAAGATGTTCAATAAGCTGAGTGAGTCATGAATGAACGTTATCAATAAGAGGGTAGTTACCTGGCATTAATACGCCTAAGCATGAAGCCAGCCTCAACCTCCCTTGTAAGCTTTTCCTTGCCCTGTCCCTCTGGAAGCAGCTGAACACATCTCTCCTTTATTAGCTGAAATTATATGAGTACCTCAGCTGGGAGACCAGAGTTCAAAGTCTGGTTCTCTAGCTAGCTGTGTGTCTTTGGACCAAGACATTGGCAACAACGTTACCATTATTCTATTAACTATCAGAATAGTCTCCAATGAGGGAGGGGTAGAGAGCTTGTCATTACTCCCCTTGTTCAGATGATGAAACTGAGGCCCAGAGAAGTAAAATGATTTGTCCAAATTCCCTCCTCCAAGCAGGGGCAGTCAGGTGAAGGACCTCGGCAGCCCTTCTGGCTCTAAGGGTCTCAGACTGCAACGCCTCCCTCTGACCGCTGCCAGATTGCAAATAGGTTCCCCTTAGTACTGTCCTTTATATGCTACATCCTGCAGAGTTCCCTTCCTCAAAGCCAGCGGTGCCAGGCTGCGCTAGGGATTTCTGACAGCAGAGGGGGCTGCTGAGCCAAACCAGGCTTTCTCCATATAAGGAAGAGAGGGGTACCCGCCTGCTGAGATGCAGCTGGAGTTCCTCATTCCATCTTGAGTTCCGCGAAGACGCTTAGGTCGCAGTGATACAAAGTGCTCTGAGGCCAGTACAAAATAGAATCCGTGAGGAACGTGTGCTCTGCTCCTAGCTCTGCCAGTAACAGCTTGTCACCCCAGGGAAGTCCCGTCATCGAAATGTGAAAAGTCTTACTTAGCTCAGGGTTCTCAAACCTGCAGACCATCAGAATCTCTCCGGCTGCTTGTAAAATACACAATCGGGGGCCCCATCCCAAACCTACTGAATCAGTATCTCCGGGGGTGGAACCTGGAAATCTATAAGTCCCAGGGCTTCCGATTGCACAGACATGTCTGGGAGCCATTGAACTAGATAAAATGGAAGGTCCTTCTTTTTCTTTGTAAGATTGAAAACCCGCAGTGTGTGGACCTCTACTGCTTTTATTTCTGGTTTGATCATTGACTGCCTAGAGAATTGTCTTCAGGACGATTTGAAGGCAGCGCTGTAGAGTGAAAATAGAACGTGAGCCACAAATGTGAGGCCCATAAAGATTTTTACATTTTCTAGCAGCCACATAAAAAAAAGCTAAAAGAAGCAGGTAAAATTGAATTTTAATAGCATATTTAATTTAACCCAATATATGCAAAGTATAATCATTTCAACTTGTAATCAATACCAACAACAACAAAAAAGAGAGACATTTTATACTTTTTTCTTTTGTGAGGTTCCTGCTAGCCACATTTCAGATGCTCGGTGGCCACACGTGACCAGTGGTTACCCAGGTTAGGCAGAGGTGTTAAGCCAATGGGTAGGAGAAAGTGCAATTGTCAGTTAGCAGTGTCCACAATGAGCAGGGCACTGGAGGGGAGGCACATGTGCTCTATAGTTGTCATCGATGGGGAGTGAATGCCAAATGGACTAATTTCTAGTTCTCTGGAGATCAGACAAAAGGACAAAACACAGAGGTGGAGGAGACAGGAAATCCACACTGGTTAGTGGTTAGAAGCCCTGCAACCAAGTGGAACAAACGTTAAAATGAGTAAGAAAAAGATTTAACCAGAAGTGGGTAGGACAGGCCAAGCACCAACACTTGAGGATATATTTTGTATTCATTCTATGAAAATAACCTTCTTGACTCAGGGCCAGCGTAATGGGCCTGTTAAAGGACTATTGATCGGTTTATAAGCGTGTGACTGAATCTCCACCGTGAGAGACAGCCAGCTGATACACAGTAAAGAAGAGGGGGAAACGGAAGGATTAAGAAGTACAGATGGGTAGTTACACAACAGTCACAGAGATGGAAAGGACAGAACAAGAAATATAGCCAATAATTTGTAATAACTACGTATGGTGCCAGGTGGGTATTGGATATATCAGGAGGAACACTTTGTAAAGTATATGATTGTCTAACCCACTATGCTGTACACCCGAAACTAACACAAAATAATATTGAATGTAAACTGTAATTGAAAATTTAAATTTAAAAAAAATTTTTAAAGGAAAGGGGGTACCTAGGCCATGAAAATAATAACGTAAGCAGTAACAATAATAGACCATTTTTAAAATGTATGATTTTTAAAAGCACTTTACTGTCCATTTTTATTTATTCCTTATGACATATGGGACAGGCAGGAGGGATGCGAATACCCGTTTTAGACTGGGGAACTGGGGTTCAGAGAGGTGTGTGTTTGCCTAAGTCTCAGAGCCAGGGAAAGAATAAGCATCGCTTCTCCACAGGAAGCACTCTGGTCCATAAGGGAATTCAACCTTGGCCTCATTATCCGCCAGCTACTTACCTGATGCAGCTATAAATATCATTAATTCACTTTTCAAAGGCCTTTCCTCTTCTAATAGATTAAGTTTCAGTTAGCTGCCTATCCACCTCCTCCTCCCTGTCTGTGTCGGCACCTCCCTGCTGTCTCTAATCATGTGTCTCCCTGGAAGGTGTAAATGCCTTTGCCTCCGGCAAGGATGCCTTTTCCACAGCCCCGCATGGAGCCGCCAGCTTGTAACAGGAGCAGCCCTTTCCTCTGCTTTCTGAGTCCAGATAACAACTCGAAAAGTCACTCAGGGAAGCATGGACCGGTTTCAAGCAGGATGAGATGGGGCGGTGTGTAACGCAGGTGAACAGTTGAAGTGGAAAGATGGAGAACTGAAAAGAAAAAGAGGGAAAGGAAATAATAATAATAATAATAATAATAATAATAATAATATTGGCTTTTCTTGTCATTCAGCTCTTAGCTTGTATCACTTGCTCAGGGAGGCCCTTTCTGTCCAGCCCACCTAACGTAGCCATCCCATCACTCTCTATCAGGTCATCATCCTTTAATTTCTGTACAGCATCCATCACTCTCAGATGTTTTTGTTTGTTATTTCCTGTTCCTACCCCAGGTTGACTATAAGGTCTGTGAAAGCACTAACCCTATCTGTCTTATTCACTGTTCTGTGCACAGATATTACAACCACACCTGGCCCAAAATAAACAGTAGCTAAATACTAATTTAATGAATGGATGAGGGGCTGGGTTAAGGACTTACCCACTGTTTACAGGTTACATCATTGAATCCTCACGTTAATCCAAGGAATTACTTTTTATCATCTGCATTTTATAGGTTCCTATAATCTAAGTGTGAGGTGATACGAGTTTGTAATCTGAATACTATGAAGTCACCAGTGATTTCCAAATCTCCAGTCCAAAACCCTTTTCTCAACAAAACCTTTTCTCATTCATTCCAGCTGTGCTGCAACATTTCAGACTGTTGTCCCTGCATTTCTCCTAGAAAATCTCTTTTGGATTCCACTCATTGAAGCATTCTTTACAATAGCCAAGATATGGAAGCAACCTAAATGTCCACTGACAGAAACATGCATAACGGTACATACGTAAATGCAATATTCCTCGGCCATGAAAAGGAATGAAATCTTACCATTTGCAACAACACGGGTGGACCTAGTGGGTATTTTGCTAAGTGAAATAAGTAAGACAGAGAAAGAGAAATATCATTTGACTTAACTTATGTGTGGACTCTAAAAAAACAAAACAAAACAAAAACACAACAAAATAAACAAACAAAGCAGAAACAAACTCATAGATACAGAGAACAAACTGATGGCTGCCAGAAGGGAAGGAGATTGTGAGGCTGGGTGGAAAAGATGAGGGAATAAAAAAGTACCAATTGCCAGTTATAAACATATTAACCGAGTGTAAAGTACAGCATAGGGAATATAGTCAATAATATGGTAATAACTATGTACAGTGCCAGCTGGGTACTGGACTTTATGGGGGGATCACTTCATAAGTTACATAAATGTCCAATCACTAAGTTGTAAACTAATATAATATTAAATGTCAACTGTAATTGAAAATTTTTTTAATTTTTTCATTGTATTTTACTAAAAGAGTACAGATAACATACATTTTCCTTTGCCCTATTTGTATGTCCAGAATTGTGATATGTATTACTTGTGAAGTATTTTTATTTTTTCTCAAATATAACTTTATATTTGCTCATTAGAACAAAGTTAAATAATAAAGACATTTAAAAGGCAAAAATCTGCCTGGCCAGAGTGGCTCAGTAATGAACCAGTATTTTTTTTAGATAAGTTCTTAGAAGTGAAATTGCTAGGTCAAAGGATATACGCATTTCAAGTGTTTATAGAGAATACAAATTGTCCTCCAATGGTTGTGCCAAGTGACACCCTTTTCTGTCTGGTTTCCTTATTAACACTGACTATCATTTTCCAATATGATAAAGGGAAATAGTATCCTGCTTTATTTTGCCTATCTTTGTTATTTAAATGATTGGATCCTTTCAATCTTTTATATGTGTAAGGCAGTGGTCGGCAAACTGCAGCTCGCGAGCCACATGCAGCTCTTTGGCCCCTTGAGTGTGGCTCTTCCACGAAATACCATGGCCTGGGCAAGTCTATTTTGAAGAAGTGGCGTTAGAAGAAGTTTAAGTTTAAAAAATTTGGCTCTCAAAAGAAATTTCAATCGTTGTACTGTTGATATTTGGCTCTGTTGACTAATGAGTTTGCCGACCACTGGTGTAAGGGGTTTATAGTTCTTTGAGTTGCCTGTTTACAGATTCTTTGTCCTTTTTCTGCAGAGCTGTTAGTCTTTTTTTTTTTGTTGATTTTTAGTAGCTCTTTGTCTTTTAAGTAAATATTTGCAAATATTTTCACTCAGCCTATAGTTTACCTTTAAATTAGGTTTGTAGTGTTTGGCTTTTGCTCTATTTTGTTTTGGTTAGGGTCATGTCAACTTATTTTATAAGAAAATAGTTTAGCCCTCGCTGGTTGGTCATTGGTTACAGCATCGGCCCATGGACTGAAGGGTCCCAGGTTTGATTCCAGTCAAGGGCATGTACCTCAGTTGCAGGCTCCATCCCTGACCCTGGTCAGGGCATATGCGGGAGGCAACCCATTGATGTGTCTCTCTCACATCGATGTTTCTCTCACTCTGTCTCTCCCCCTCCCTTCCACTCTCTCTAAAAATTAATGGAAAAATATCCTCAAGTGAGGATTAACACACACAAAAACATTTCAATGTGTGCTGGTGGACCTAGCAACAGTATGACTATCAGTGTAAGAATTCCCCACTTCTAGAAAAACCACAGATGTGTAGATCCTATTGATGGCAGGTCAGAAGCAAAGCTGTCCTAAATGAAACAAATAATTATAGCTATTCTGCTCTAAA
Organism: Plecotus auritus; assembly: GCF_963455305.1. Lineage (NCBI taxonomy): Eukaryota > Metazoa > Chordata > Mammalia > Chiroptera > Vespertilionidae > Plecotus > Plecotus auritus. Next base: position 16,450,448 of record NC_137773.1, read on the forward strand.
AAACCCAACTATCATTGCATTAGAAAATACACAGAATCCTAATTCTGAATACACAAATTCTCTTTGAATGTTTAACTAATATTCATATTGTCTCAGAACTCTGAATTTCTTAGCACCTATTCAACCAAGGGATACAAAAAATGGGGCACATACACTATTATCACCACCACTGTCCCCTTTCCACCCATGGCAGACATTACTAATTGGTCACTCTTTCCTCCAGAGCCCCGATGTGGTCTAAAAAGCTTTCTCTATGCCACATTCCAGCGAACTGCTACCAATCAATCAGAATTTGTGTATAAGATAAAACCTGTTTTGCCAGCATGCTTCTAGTCCAAACTTCCATTTCTAAAGAAAGGTATGAGGGCTCAGGGTGGGAGTGCGACTTACACAAGAACATGCAGCAAGTTAGTTGCAAAATCAGAGCTCAGAACTAGCCTCCTGCGTCCCAATCCAATGTTCCTTCCACGGTACCACTGTGTCCTGCCTTTTTTCCCCCACCACCAGGGAAAGCCGCTCCTGGAGCATTTGGTGAAGACCCTTTCATACAGTGAAATGTACGTATAAGATTTGAACCCAACATCTGTGTCTATAATATCTTAAGGCTTAGAGCTGGGTTCAGAAGCTGACTAGCTGGGCAACCAACATCTTTAAGGCGCACTGAAACACTATGACAAAAGTAGGAAAGTGGAGAACTTATCTCAGCAAGAGCTTCTATGGAATGGGATGAAATATCAAATACACTGTGTGTGGCTGGAGTGGGGAATGAGGGTGTCCACAAGGAGCAGGCTCAGTACCAATAGAGGGACTCTAAGCTGGTGGTCTGATTAAGCTTTGTTTGTTTTGCAGGGTTGAACAATTGAAAATCCTTGGGGACAATAAAGGAAAGACTAAAGGCTAACGAAAGCTAGCCTCCTTCTCTGTCCTTCCCCCACGCATGCTTCTCCAAACTAATACTGCACAAGTGGTTGCACGCTGACCTATGAACCAGGAGGTCATGGTTGATTCCCGGTCAGGGCACATACCCAGGTTGCTGGCTCCATGCCCAGAAGGGGGCATGCAGGAGGCAGCCGATTAATGATTCTCTCTCTCATCATTGATGTTTCTAACTGTCTCTCTCTCCCTCTCCCTTCCTCTCTGAAGTCAATAAAAACATATTTTCGAAAAGGATCATGGATGTAAAGGATCACCGTATTATTGTCTGCTTGGAGCACCAAATCATTGATGCTCAGGATGTAATCATGTCTCCAAGTGGCTTTGTTTATCCCCACCTGGAGCTCTACCCATCCTCCATTGTACCTACTCTACAAAGGCTTCTGTGACTCCTACCTACCCACAGTTAGCTGTTTCTCCTCTTGCTCATTATATTCTGCATCGTGATTGGGCCCTGGCAATATGCCAGCTGTTATCAGCAAGTATCTCTCTGTGGAAGGACAACCTGCTTCTTCTCCACCAAGCACAACTTGTGCCTTTTCCTTATTTGCGTGCCTGCAGCGCCTGGCTGACACTATCATTGCTCAAAAAGTAAATAAATAAATAATCCGTTGATTAAATAGCAAAAAGAAAAAGTCACCGTAACTTCTGGGATTGACTTTCAGAGGGTCTGTGGAGATGTGGGAAGCACGGAGTTTCTTTTCTTTAAAGGCTATCTGGTGGGTACTGTGCCATCCGTGGGAGGATTCTGCTTGGAGAGGCGTGATTGTGAATTGCCTACACTGTTGTTTTTTTTTGACTACCACTCATTTTATGGTAGTAGCAATTTGTTTCTATTAGCTCTCATGGCTAAGGCTAGCAACAACCTGTGGGGATGCCCACAATGTAGTTTATCTTATCCTCTAACATGAAGGCTGGAATTAGGGGAAGGAAAGAAAAGTGGGGCAGGAGTAAGAGAAGGTGGTTGATGTGGTCGATAATGTGAATTCACTGATAAAAGCAAATCTCTATCTAAAAGAGTGGTTGTTAACTAGAGGGGGATCCCGTCCCCCAACTAGGTTGCCACATTAAATATAGTACACCCAGTTAAATTTACACATTCTAAAATTTAATCATCGTTTCTCTCAAATTCTAACTTAAATAGACATCCAGTATTTTTATCTGCTACATGTGGCAGTACTATCCCAGGGGACATGTGGCAATGTGTGGAGGCATTAAAAAAAAAAGTCTCAAGTGGTTTTTAAAGAGAGAGGAGGGGAGAGGGAGAGAGAGAGGAACATCAGTGTGAGCGAGAAACATCAATCAGCTGCTTCCCATACACACCCCAACAGGAATTGAGCCCATAACCCAGGTATGTGCCCTGACTGGGAATCAAACTTGCAACCTTTCAGTGCACAGGCCGACACTCAACAAATTGAGACACACCAGCCAGGGCTGGAGGCATCTTTGATTGTCACAACTTGGGGGTTATGTAAAGGTAAACTGAGGCATGTTAAAAAATTTTAAGCAAAAAATCGGTTATTTGAGCAAAAACCGATTCAAATTGGGCAGCGCCAAATAGGAAGTGTTTAGGGGCACTCCTTCCACCAGAGCTAGGGGCAGACCTTAATAGAAAAGATGCAGAAGCAATGCAAGGAAATCATTTGATTGTCTAGAGCGCAAGCGGTTGCCTTATTTGGAAAAGCCTGATTGGTTGTTTGTACTTGGTTGTGCTTTGGTTTTATTTTCTTAACCTTGAGGCATCTACAGGCTTAGGTTTTGGTTTACTTGTGTCGGTTGCTAAGGCATTGGAACCACCTTAGTCTACTGGCCCCCATCTTGAATTAATTTAACAGGGTGGTGCTGGCATCTAGTAGGTAGAGGCCAGGGATGCTGCTAATTCTACAGGTCTCAGGACCATCCTCCCACAGCAAAGAATGACCTGGCACGAATGTTAACCACTCCACTGCTGAGAAGCCCTGATGTAGAAGATTAACTTTTATCTCTAAAAAATACCTAATATGGCTAAAATCACACAGAATCAAAATAGTGCACATGTCTATGTGTGAGCCTGTAGATTTCCCCACAGAAAACTGGTTTGCAAAGTTTCTTTCCTTTACATCTACGTTTTTATAATGGTAATTTCTCCCTAGGGAGATATGACAAAATTCAAATCACATTTGGGGGGAAAATACTCAGAAGTATTAAGTGATTTTTCTGCAATCTCACAGAGCCCCAAGGAAAACAGAATTAAAACTCACAACTGCCAAACACATTGCTTATTCCAATAGAGCCAGCCTGTCTGCATCACTCCTGCTCCAAGCTCACCAGGCTCAGAGAGGGTGAGTGCAGCCGGTTTTAGTTTTCAAGGGGAGATCAAAAGTTTTTGCAAATGATTAGCACCCAGAAAGCAACAACCTCCTTTAACCTTGAGATGCAAATAGCCAGAGACTGTCAAGAGATCTGAAGGGCTGGAGGATTTGATGGAAAATCAAATTCCCCACACTTCCAGGGCAATTAGCTTCCCACGCAAAGTCACTGGAAGGTCCTGCCCGCTCTCCACAGCAGTAAAGCTGTAATAAGACTCCGAGCTTCATAAATTTGGACTAATTGGCCTGCACCCACCCGGCAGAGTTCATTATTGTTCCCCCCATTTCACAGAACACAGAAGGTGGGTAGAAACCTTTTTACTCCACCAACTGGAGGGCACAGGCCTCTTTAATATTTCCCACATTGGATCACTATACAGAAAGTCCAGTACGAAGGTTGGGATTGCTCTGCTAATTATTCATCCTAGCAGGAAGGAAAGATCTGGAACTAAGTCAAATCTCTATGCAGGTGCCTCTTAAAATTCCCCTTGGTGGTGAGTCCTAGCCTCAAAAAGGTTTAAAACATTAAAAGTTCAACACTTTCATCTGATAGGTAAGGAAACCAGGGAGGAAGTTGCTGTCAATTACAGCAAGGACTTTGGAGCATGAGCTGAATTGATTTTGAAAGATCTGATTGCGGAACCGCTTCCCTCGCCTGCGCAGCCAGGGCTGGAGCGAAGGCTGCCCCCTCTGGACGTGCTGTGGAGGTCGCTATCCAACCGGGTGGCCGCCTCCATTTGATGATTCTAATGCAACCTGTTGTCACGATGGATTTTCTGCTCACAAATGTACAGTTAGTCTCATGTCTTTTGTCGCTGCCTGGACTCTGAGGGCAGCACATAGACTTCCTCCAGGGTTGTGTAATGGTTGGGGAGTCTTCTTCTGGGAGCCCCTGCCTGGCTGACGAGGTATATGACAACCCCAACCCCTCCTGGGCTTTTCCCTTGATGTTTCCCTTCCTCTGGCACCGATGCGGGCTTTGTGTTATGCAAGCTGGCAGCCTGCTTTCTCAAATCAGCCGAAGGACACTGGTCCCAGAGACTTGCTCAGGGAGCATGTGGCCAGCCAAAGATGCTGGTGGAGGAATCCTTGCTGGCAGGACAGACTCCCAGCTGAACAGCTCAGCTCTGGCTTCCTGACCCTGTGGCTTTCCACTAATTGTTCATGGAAAGGGCAGGCCTCATAACAGGAGGCCCAGGCACTGCAAAGGTTTCTGCCCCTTCCCCCCTTTGCCTCTCTGGGGTGCTGGTAACAATAAGTGTGGTGGTGAAGAACAGGGTTCAAGTCTGTGCCATTTTACTAGGTTTGTAACTTTACACAAGTTATTTTTTAACTGCAGTTTCCTCATCTGTAAACATGAGATAATGATACTGAGACCACAAACCATTGGCACAAGGTAAGGGCTCCATTAGTATGACCTTGTATGATAGTGGTGGGGATAGTATGGGCTTCTCCTGTCAATCAAGGTCATGGGCAGATTCAAACCTTCAGGCCCACTCTGTACCATCCATAAAAGTGAAGAAAGGAAAAAAAAAATCATGAAAGAAATACAAACTCCAGGTTGCCTCTTTCTCTTGTTCGCCCTCTGTTGCATTCTAAAACTTCCCTCATCCTACCCTGTATTTGCCAGGAACCTACATTACCCCACTGGCCTTTACACTGACCTTTACTACGTACCCTGCACACATTAAAATCCTGCTGCCCATTACCTCAAAACGCCCGCTATCTCTGCCGTTCCAGCCTCCTTGGTCCTCACAGTGTACACCATGGACCAGCGCTGGGCATTAGCAGGTCACACAGCTACCTTCAAAGGTGGTCATAGGAGTGCCAGGAAGCCAGGCTTGTCCAAGGACATCTCGCGGAGCCTTCCTTTTATCCTCATGGCCTCAGACGTCCAGTGTGAAATGTCCAGTTAGGCAACATCGTCCCCACTTGGGCGACTACAGACAGGCTCCTTTATTACACGAGAGGTGAAGGAACACCATTTCCCTTACAGTAAGCCTTTAGTTCACAAAGTTGATTAGATTGGTGCATTGAAAAGGGTGCCAACCGAGAGAGCTGGGCCAGAGGACAGGGAAGTTTTCATGGGATTGGAGGGAGAAAACATTTTATGGAATGAAAAGCAGGCAGTTCTGCGTAAACAAATTATTGGGGGAAGAACAAGGGCTTGATATCCCAAATTTAGAAGGTAAGATGCCCAAGACTGTATGTAGGGCAGGGATATATAGGAAAGTCAACTTCTCCACATCCCTTCTTGTAGCCCAAGTGCTGCCTCCCCCAACCGGAAGGCAGCAGCTGTCTGGCTGGACATGCATATTCACGCACTCACACTGCAGCAGAGAGAGCCACGTGAGTGTTTTAAATCTAAGTTTTCTGCTTCTGTCATGAGCTTGGAAACTTTTGCAACCAAATTACGGAAGGCACGACATTTGAGGGGAGAAATCATTACCTTCCTTGGCAATAGCGCAATAAACCTTTGTTTGCACGGTCTGTTGGGTAACTGATATTTTTAAAAGGGGGGCAGGGAAAGGTGATCTATGTGGGGCTTCTAACAGGCTCCTGTGATGGGTCAGTTTGTGTGGGAAAAGAACCTAAGGATAGGAAGAGCAATATTAAATGCAGACCAGGACAGCACAGACTTTCAAAGTACCTCAATGTATAGTCATTACTTTAGGTTACCTGAAGCACCTGAAGGATCAAGTATAATTTTTATTGATTTCCATAGATGCCATTAACATTTGGCATCGAACTCTCCCATACCTGCACACCTAGGAATAAAAAGAAATAGGAGAAAGGATAGGCAGATAGATCAAGATAACAACCCTCTCCTACTGAATCTCAGTGATTTGAGAGATAAAGCTTTATTTTTCACTAGAACAAGGGCTTGATATCCCAAATTTAGAAGGTAAGATGCCCAAGACTGTATGTAGGGTCCCTCGGCCTGGCCTGCAGGATCGGGCCGAAACCGGCTCTGACATCCCCTGAAGGGTCCCGGGTTGCGAGAGGGCACAGGCCAGGCCCAGGGGCTGGGGAGGGATGTGAGAGGTTGGCCAGCCAGGGAGGGACCGCGTGGGGGCTCCAGGGCATGTCTGGCCCATTTTGCTCAGTCCCGATTGGCCAGACCCCAGCAGTAAGCTAACCTACTGGTCAGAGCATCTGCCCCCTGGTGGTCAGTGCACATCATAGCAAGCGGTTGAGCGGCCTTAGCATATCATTAGCATATTACACTTTGATTGGTTGAACAGCAGACCGGACAACTAGACACTTAGCATATTAGGCTTTTATTATATAGGATTCCCATCACAGTCCAATGTGGGACATAGTCACTCAGGTATCGATGTCCCTCCAGTGGATTCTCTCTTTGGTCAAGATGGGAGAAGGAGGGAGCACAAAGAAGGCTTTCCTGGGCTTAATCAGCTCAGCCCAGAAACGACTCATATCATGTCAAGTCACATTCCATTGGTGAGAATTAGTCGTGGCCCAGACAATGCCAGGAGCCAGAGAAACATAGTCCAGTGGGTGCAGAAGAGAAAATGGATTGGTGAGCATCTAGTTTCTACCATAGCAAGTGACATTACTTTTAGCATGTAGTCAGTTACACATTTGGTTTTTCCCTTCGTTCAAATGGAAAACAATACAAAATAAATAATATTACAGGAATAAACCTGTGTTCCACGTACTCTCAACTGTAAGCCTACTTTTGCCTACCCTGTATATAACGTAGGTATGGCTATGGGTTGAGCTCCAATTCACATGAATCAGACACATCGTCTTTCCCTGGATAGCACTTCCTTGCAGGTTTGCTGTCACTTGTTATTTCCTGACCATGGCAGACATAGCTAATTAATCATGACATTCTTCCTTACAACTCCAATCACAGCCTCACAACCCTTCCCAGTACAGAACTACAGGCAGTTAGGACCAATTGATCAGTGTCAACATACAAAACCAAACCTATTTTCATCCCTGATTTTTCCCCAATCCTTACATCTTAGAGACAAGGAAACTGAAAGTTAGGGAAGTAGAATAACTTCATGCATTCCTTGACAAAGTTATATTTTTCCCCCTACTGTATTCTAGACATTATGTTAAGCTCAGACAAGTCTACTTCAAACAAGATTCTGCCTTCAGGAACTTAATGGGGAGTGGGAAGTCAGATGAGAAGGCAGGCGGTTATGATACGGTGTGACAAGTGCTAAGAAAGGGGCAGGGGCAGAATGCTATGGAAGAACATGGCACAGACAGCTAACCTAGTCTTGATAAGGGTTAGGCAAATCTTGTTGGAGGAAAAACCATCTATGCTGGTCATGAAAAATGAATAGACTTTAGCAAAGCAGAGAGGGAGGCTGGAAGATAAGAACATTTCAGGCAGAGGAACCAGCCTGTGCAAAGACCAAGTGGTGAAAATGAGGATGACATTCAGAAAACGGTAAGAAAATTAGTCTGACTGGAGCCCACAGTGCAGAAAGACAGAACTAAGGGTGTATCAATTAGCTGTTGCTGTGTAACAAACCACTCCAAAACTCAGTGGCTTAAAACAATAACAGACTCATCATTGCTCATGAGTCTATGGGTCAGCTGAGCAGTTCTAGTCTCTGCTAGGCTCACTCACGTTTCGACAGTTGGCTGAGAGCTGGGCAGGTAGCTCTTGCTCGCATGTCTGGGCATTAGCTAGATGTAGACTGGTTTAGGATGCCCTGGCTGTGACAGCTGGGCTTTCCTCCAAATAGCCTCTCATCCTCCAGCAGGCTCGCCTGGCCTTGTCCACATGGCAGTGGCAGTGTTCCAACCGAGAGAGCAGAAGCACTCCAGGCCTCAGAACGGGCACAGTACCACTTCCAGTGCATCCAGTCAGCCAGAGCAAGTCACAAGGACAGCCCAGAGTCAAGAAGTGAGGAAACAGACTCCTCCTCTTGATGGGAGAAGCTACACAATCCTTCTGCGAAGCATGTGGATACAGGAAAGAAGAATTTAGACTTTTTTTATTATTATTATTAACCTGCCTCCAAAGGAGAGCAGTGGCAAGAAGTAAACCTGCAAAGATGGAAAGGTCCAGGTTGCAAAACATAAAGTCTAGTTTTCCAAACAAGTGTTTGGAGGGGCAATGGAGAGCCAAGGAAGAGTGACACAGTCAGACATGAATTCTAGAAAGATGTTGCTTTAACCCAAAAGATTTGATAAAGGCTCAGATCAGGGCACGAGAGAGAGAGACTGGGCAAGAGATAACTGCAGGTATTACTTATTGTGGTGAAAAAGAGGGAAGCATCTAAGGTTGCATCGCTGTTGAGTAGCAGAGCTAAGATTAAGGCCGGGTCTTCGACACCCCAATTTGATGTTATCACCATTTCTCCCCACCTCCCCCGCTCCGGGGTACAGTATTTTAAGGTCAGGATTTTTCACCCCTCCCCTACTAAGTTTCAGTGTTTCCTCGGCTGCTTTCTGAATCCATCACCAGGAAACAGGGACACCAAGGCCATTCCAAGAAATAAATCTCATTGTGATATGAAGCCCTGCTTATCACAGCTACCCTTCAGCGATAGGAAGCCTTTAGAGACAGAGAATCAACGATAGACCCTAATAACTAGCATGTCTGCCTGGTGTGGCTTGGGAAATCATTAACCATTGTTAGATAAAGAAATCACGGCTATTGCTTACCCAATTACTTACGTGAGAAGCAGCTCAGTTGCAAATCAACATCTGCCATGAGCAGCATCCACCTTTTTGACTTTCAAGGTAGGACCCATATTTGAAACCAGTTTGTTTTCTCTGCCCACAGCACCTTAATCCTTTGGCAGGTCTCTCCCAGCCAGCAGTCTGCAGGCCTCAGTTCTAGTGAATGACTTCTCCAGAGGTCCTCACAAGTGAATCCCATGTATGCCAAACAAATATTGCCTATATTTTGTCTGGTCATTGCAAACACTCCCTCCAAATCTGATAACATCTACCTCATTTTGTAGTTCATGGTGATGAACAGAAACGACTTCTGTTTATTTATAGTGGATGCTTGCCCCTAAATTTTGTACACTGACCTTTTCTACCAAGGGGCTCAACACATTTTGTGAATGTTGCTTCATTTAATATTACACCTTTGAAGCTAGGTACAAGTCATCTGTCTTTACTCCTTTTTTTGGGGGGGTGGGGTGTCCAGGGAGGTAGTCAATCTAACAAATATGTCCTCCCTAATTCCACCCGTTCCTAGTATTGCACAGCCTTTTGCAGCAACTCCCAAAAAGAGGTAGAATCTGTTTCCTCACCTCGAGTCTGGTTTGTCCTCATTACTTGCTTGAACCAATAGAATTTGGTATACGTGACCCTAGGCAACTCAGTAGGCCTTGCAGCTTCTGGGGTGGCTCTCCTGGACCTGCTGCCATGTTAATGACTGACAGCCTGCCACACTAGCCTGCTGGATGATTAAACAAGAGTATGTGGACTGAGTCCCCAGTACATAGTAGGTGTTACAGTGGATGTTAGTTTCCTGCCTCACTTTCTATGGTAATCAGTTTCTATCGAGGTAAGACTTGAATTAAATGAGCGATTTTTGCCCATTTCTTGTTAAGAATAGCAGAACAGTTTTCCCCCTCTTCCTCGATCAGAAATGTACTGAGAGCCTGGTGTGATGGTGGACAGTTGAAGTGTCTCAAATATAATTATCATCTGGAGGACAGCCGCAGAGCTCTTCAAAAACCCAGTGCCCCTTACTGAGAGAAAGGGTACGCTTTGTAATCTGTTCTCAGGCAATGAGCACGCAGAGTACTTTGAGTTCCGAATACTAAGTATAGTTCAAAAATCCAACTCATTGGAAAGCGGAAAGGAAAATCACAGTTTTTACAACAAAGCCACTCTTCAGGTTCTCGGAATCACTTGAAAAGACCGATTTTACTGTCTGCCTGCCAACACAGAGGTTTTTGTCCTACGGCTGCTAACCAAATAGGTCTTCGCGGGTCACCAGGCCTCAGAAGCAGAGAGATTGGGCTGCTGGGGCAGGAAAAACCAGTTCAACTGGTGGAGGGCAGCGCAGCAGGTGGCAACTTGCTCCTTCCTTGGAGTCCTTTTGAAGTTTACAAGGAGAAAGAGGTGTGGCGGGTGAATGGGGGCATAGAGAGGGCGGTGTGACCTTCTCTTGCCAAGACTCTGTGTGTGACTGCAGCAGCAGCAGCAGCAGCAGCAGCAGAGGGGACAACAGTCCAAAATCTGGATGGCCATTAATAGAAAAAGATAGGGTGCCTGCTAAAACATCCTGACCACCATCGGGAAATGCAGTAAATCAGGGTCACCATCTTTCTAAGGCACCCTTCCAAGACTGACACGTGCTCTTCTATTTCCGGAGACTGTGCCAGGATATAGGTTCTGTGGGTACTGGGGACTGAGTAGAGAAGGAAGGGAGAAGTCAATATCCCTGCAATCCGGTATTTTAGCTGGGGCGGTAGGGTGGGGAAGGTTATTCTTATGCCATATGAGTCAACACTTGCCAATACTTGCAATGAATTGAAGTCTGTTTGAAAGTTATTTTAATGAGTAGAAACTGTGACTCAGTACTCCAGATTTGAGCAGTGTCACCTGTTTTTAGGTTTCTAAACCACATAAAACCCACCTTCCAGCCCCAAGCAATGAGGTCAGTGAGAAGATTCGCATGCATCATTTGAGTAGCGTCCTCTCTCTGCCTTGGTTTGAAGAAGGTTGTCATCACAGCAGTGGAATAGGGGAAAGAACCCAAAACTCAAGCTTGCCTGCCCTTCTTTGGATATGAATGGAAAATTTACCTGCTCACTCTTTTGCTCTGAGTTTATCACAATGAATACAGCAAAGCATGAGCTGAAAAACTATTAACAACAATCTGCCTGGTTCAGAACCATGGTCATTTCTCTGTCCTCCCACTTTTGGTAAATAACCTTTATTGATAGTATAACAATGCAAAGTCACTTACACAACTTGTTCATGCTTTCTTGTCCAAGATAAGCTGGTCTCTAAGGCAGTGAATTCCCACAGAGTCATCACCAAATGCTTACTTTTCAATATAATTACAATATGATGCACACGAGGTAGTTATTTATGATGATCTCTTCTAACAATAATTATCATCATCATTATCCTATATTACCATTAATTGGGAGCTTATTTTGTAATAAGCACTATTTTAAGAGCTGTACATGCATTACCTCATTTTATCCTCAGAACAATGCATTATTGTCCCCATTTTCCAGCTGTAAAAATTAAAGCTCAGAAACATTAAATTGCACCCATCACCAGCTAATACATATAAGAACTGGAGTCAAGAACACTTTATCTGACTTGAAAGCCCAAGCTTTGAACCTCTTTCTACCACATCCTGGGTATGTCCAAGAGTGGCTTACTAAGGCCCCATGATCTAGCTAGCCCCTACCTACCTCACCAGACCTATGTAGTGCTATACATTACATTCCAGGTCCATCAAAGAGCTTAAACACCCTGATCTTTTATAGATAAGAGAGAATCATTGATTGCTGCCTCCTACATGCCTCAACTGGGGATCGAGCCTGCAACCCGGGCATGTGCCCCGACCAGGAATCAAACCATGATCTCCTCCTGGTTCATAGGTTGACACTCAATCACTGAGACACACCAGCCAGGCCAGAGAAGTTATTTTAATAAGTTCTTATTTAAAACATATATGCTTACATAGACATTGTGTGTGTGTGTGTGTGTGTGTGTGTGTGTGTGTGTGTGTGTGTGTAGTGCTTATAATCTGGCCACTTAGTATATATATATTAGAGGCCCGGTGCATGAATGTGTGCATGGGTGGGGTCTGGCCAGCCTGGCCAGGGGGAGGGGACATGGGTGGTTGGCCGGCCTGCCTGATAGTCGAAGTCCTGGTTGAGGGGACAATTTGCATATTAGCCTTTTATTATATAGGATATACACTGAGGGGCCAGATTATTATGCGTTCAGAGATCATAATAATCTGGCCACTCAGTGTATATTTAAAACAGAATGCTACCTCCTGGGAAAAGAGGGAACAGGATAGAAGGGATAAGGTGAGAAACCAGACATCTGAATATAATTTGATTTGTATATTTGACTTTCAACCATATAAATGTTTAAATGATTAAGAAAAATAAAAACACTCCCCATGAAACAAAAAAATAACAGTGTATTGAAAGGAATTCTTTCACATGACATTAAAACATAGTATTTTGACTGTATAATGTCCAGTGGAGAAAAAGAACAGCAAAAACTATCCTAAATTATTTTTATTTCTTAAAATTGTTATTTATTGATTAGAGAGAGAGAGAGAGAGAAACATTTATTTGTTGTTCCACTCATTTATTCATTCATGGGTTGCTTCTTGTATGTCCCCTGACCAGGGATTGAACCCACAACCTTGGTGTATCAGGACGGCACTCTAACAAACTGAGCTGGGCCAAGGCCATCCTAAGCTATTTTTAGTAATCATACTATTAGTAATATTGCTATATTCTGAAACTATTACACTCAAAGCAAATAAGTATTAATGTTGTTAAGAACCAAAATTTTCAGAATAAGAGAAAATAAATAAAAATATTAAAATCAAAGAATTTAATATGCTATAATAATAAATTTTGAATTATTATGAACTCATAATGTCTTTTCATTTATAACAAATTTTTTTAAAAGGCTCTCCAAGCGCCGAAACCGGTTTGGCTCAGTGGATAGAGTGTCGGCCTGTGGACTGAAGGGTCCCGGGTTCTATTCTGGTCAAGGGCATGTACCTTGGTTGCGGGCACATCCCCAGTGGGAGGTGTGCAGGAGGCAGCTGATCGATGTTTCTTTCTCATAGATGTTTCTAACTCTCTCTCCCTCTCCCTTCCTCTCTGTAAAATATCAATAAAATACATTTTTTTAAAAAAAGGCTCTCCAAGCTCTGTCCACTGAGAAGTCCTAGAAACAATAATAAACCCAATAGTAATAAACACTGCTCATCTTCAGATCATGGTCTCCAAATACCATTTCCTTGGAGAAATGGCTGACTCTAGGTTGAGGCTGAAAATGTAAAAGATAGCCTGGATATCTTGTCATAATAAAAAGCAAGGAAGCAATTAAAGAATTCGGGTGTGGTGTCAAAAGGAGCCATAATGAGAAACCACTCCCTGACCAAAGCTGAGATAATCTGAACATTAATAAGAATGACAACTTATTTTGAAGTTTGTATATGTTTGAAGTTTGCTGTAATTGAGTCAAACAAGTCAAAATGCTCCATGAGTCCATTACAAAAAAAAACCAACTGGGCTGTTGTGGCTCAGTTGGTTGGAGCATCGTACCATACACCAAAAGGTTGCAGGTTGGATTCCCAGTCAGGGCACATACTCAGTTGAATGAAGAAATTATAATAAAATTGGAACAAGGCCCTTTTTGCAAACCCCAAATGAAATAAATCTAGGCAGTGCTCATCAATGGCAGCTAATATTACCATAGAGACAACCCCACACTACGTGCCTCCTGCTGGGAATCTCCAATACCACCTGTGTTAGTTTCCTGGGGATGCCAAAACAAAGCACCCAGGCTGATGGCTAAAACAACAGAAATTCATTTTCTCAGAGTTCTGGAGACCTATTTATGAGATGTTGAGAAATCTAAACATGGAATAACTGCATTTTTTACATTATTAAAGAATTTTGTGGTTATGCTTTTAAAGCAGTCCTGTCCTTTAGAGATGCATATTGAAATATTTACAGATGGGTGGTATGACATCAGGGATTTGTTTTAAAATAATCCTATGGGGACGTAGACAGAGAGAGTATAGATGAAACATTGGTGGCAATGAGTTAATGATCATATCTGGCTGATGAGTACATTGGGCTTTATAATACCACCCTCTCTACTTTGGGGATATGTTTGGAGTTTGCTGTAATAAAAAAAAACACATAAATATGTAAATGAATGAATGAATGGGGGCGGGGAGATCATGCCATGCATCCCACTAGGCAAGAGCAAAACTACTGAGTTGAAAATAGGGAAGACTAATGTACTAAGGGGTGTAATAGGAAATCAAATTTGGCTGACAAATAATTGTACCTACCTCCTGCAGGGCACCAGCTAGATTCCAGGACAGGCTCTAGGCAACATTATCCATCTGTATATATAGTCACAAATTTCTACTGCTTTTCATCTTCTTAACATCCCTGGAGTAGTGGGGAAATTGAGTCATTGTACAAATAGGGAACCCAAGACTCAGAGATGCCTGACACCACAAGCTGCTAAGGACCTGAGACAAACCAGCACCCGGGACTTGGGTCTACACTTGTGTGTCCTTTCCATGAGCTCACTCTGACTCTGGAGTCAAAAGGGAAAGAAAATAAGGCCGAAACTTGAGTCAAGGAAGAGTGACCTCGATCTGGAAATAAGCCTTCAGTGTTCTTTCTTTGTTCTTTAAGGAACTTGTTTTAGGAGTTTGCTTTGTCCTCTATAATGTTCTTTATTTAAAACACACACACACACACACACACACACACACACACACACACACACACACACACACACCACTTGAAATGGCCCTTATCCAACAGAAGTGCTTGCAGTACCATTTCTTCTGCAGGTTCATTTTTACAGTAAAGGATACCAATCCTCTTCTTTATCCCCATGATGTCACAGGTTGAGGTATAACACTGACATGAAAATATGAAAGATAGGGAGATGGTGCGAGAAATGTGTGTGCATTCTTTACCCTCTGCTTGAATGTCTCGGTAATCTTCCACAGTAAAATGAAACTCCTCGGTGTGATTCCCATGAACAAAGTATCTCTAACTAAAGGGCATCCGTCTTTTTCATTTGGAGAGGATGTTTGGGCTCTGTGTTTTGTTTTGTTTTTATTTTCACTATGCTCTTTTTAACAATGTGGGGAAGCAGACTCCATTTTAGAGAGATTTCCATTGAGAGAGATGAAAGTGAAAGTTTCAGCCCACAAAGCTGGAGCTGGCTGGCCTGCGATGCTACAGGTATTGCTCAAGCTACTGGAATGTCCGTTTCTCTGTCTGACCAGAATTTCACCTCCCTCGTGACTATAAGGGAAAGAGCTGAGGTGGAGGTGGACACTAATGATTTGTCCCTCCAGAACCAACCTCTGGCATTGCTCCTTCAAGCTACTGTTCTCTGGCCACGTCCCTCTCTGCCAGGGTGGAGGGAGGGGGCTGGGGAGAGGGGACTTTATGAATCCGCCTCAGGCTCAAAGAATTCTGGGGAGAGGGGTGCAAAAGGGCCTTTGGTCTGGCCACTCATTCCTGAAAGGACTAAAGTTTGTCTTTAAAGTGATTTGCAAATGTGTTTATGTAGAAAGATAGAAGGACGGCTGACAGGCCTGGAAGATATTGATGTCTGCCTTGCAGCTCAGGCCTGTCTCCTATCCCTGAGCTAGTGTCTGTAGTATGCAAATTGTGTGCTGTGTATTTACACCGTGAAGAGCAAACATTTATTGCTGGTGTTTCTGTGTGTATTGTAAAGCATCAAATTGTTATATATAAATGTTTAAAGCATACCACAATCCTTTGCAATCATATTTTGTAATTTCATTTTTTTAATATACTGGTAGCCTCAAAAAATGGAAGTGGCGCCCTAACCGGTTTGGCTCAGTGGATAGAGCGTCCACCTGCGGACTGAAAGGTCCCAGGTTCGATTCCGGTCAAGGGCATGTACCTTGGTTGCGTGCACATCCCCAGTAGGGGGTGTGCAGGAGGCAGCTGATCGATGTTTCTCTCTCATCGATGTTTCTAACTCTCTATCCCTCTCCCTTCCTTTCTGTGAAAAATCAATAAAATATATTTTTTTTAAAAATGGAAGTGGCTCTGGCCTCTCTGGCTGTCTGAGAGGCATTGAGAAGAGGAAGAGGAGAAGGTATAGTAATAACAGTCACAGCAACAGTAACATATACTGAGTACTTTTTAATGCTAGACACTGCCAAGTGTCCTAATTTAATTCACAATAATTAGCACATTAATTAATGTATGCTAATTCACTTAATATTCACCAATGAGGTAGGTATTTTACAGGTAAGGAAACTGAGGCACAGCTGATAAGTAGCTGTGTATCAAACTTTACTCAAGGGTTGGAAGAAGCAAAAGAGAATTAGAGAATGAGAGTGTGAGGGAAATAATATAAAGTATTTCACCTCTTTCATTTCAAAGATATCAAGTTATACTACAAAGCCACTGTAATCAAATCACCCTGGTACTGGCATAAGACAGGCATATGGATTAATGAAACAGAACAGAGAACTCAGAAATCGACCCAAGGCAGGAGCATACAATGGAGTAAAGACAGTCTCTTTAATAAATGGCACCAGGATCACTGGATAGGTTCATGCAAAAAACTGAAACTTGACCACCAACTTACACCATACATAAGAATAACTCAAAATGGATAAAAGACTTAAATGTAAGTCGTGGAACCATAAAGATCCTAGAAGAAAACATAGGCAGCAAAATATCAGACATCTCACAGAATAGAATTTTCACTGATACACCGTATAGGGCAAGAGAAACAAAGGAAAAAATAAGCAAATGGGACTATATCAAATAGAAAGCTTCTGCACAGCAAAAGAAACCACAGCAAAATGAAAAGGGAACCCACTGGATGGGAGAAGATATCTGCCAATGATACATCGATAAGGGGTTAATTTCCAAAATACATAAAGTACTCATATAACTCAACAAAAGGAAGACAAACAATCCAATAACAAAAAAATGGGCAGAAGACTTGAATGACACTTCTCCAAAGAGGACATACAAATGGCCAAGAAACATATGAAAAAATACTCAAGTCACTAATCATCAGAGAGATGCAAATTAAAATGACAATGAGGTACCACCTGACACCTGCCAGAATGGCTACCTTCAATAAATCAACAAGTGCTGGTGTGGATGTGGAGGAAAGGGAACCCTAGTACACTGCTGGTGGGAATGCAGACTGGTGCAGCCATTATGGAAAACAGTGTGGAGTTTCTTCAAAAAAGTAAAAATGGAACTGCCATTTGACTCAGTGACCCCACTTCTAGAAATATATCCTAAGAAGCCTGAAACACCAAAAAAAGAATATGTGCACCCCTATATTCATAGCAGCATTATTTACAATAGCTAGGATGTGGAAACAGCCCAAGTGCCCATCAGTAAATGAGTGGATAAAAAACTGTGGTACATTTACACAATAGAATACTGTGCAGCTGTAAAAAAAAATATTGCTCTTGCTGGATTGGCTTAGTGGTTAGAGTGTTGGCCTGTGGGCTAAAGGGTTTCGGGTTTGATTCCTGGTCAATGGCAGGTACCTCGGTTGTAGGTTTGATCCCCAGCCCAGTCGGGACAAGTACAAGAGGCAACCAATTGATGTGTCTCACTCACATGGATGTATCTCTCTCTCTCTCTCTTTCTCCCCCCATCCCCTTCCGCCTTCCTTTCACTCTCTCTAAGGATCGATGGAGGGAATATCCTTGAGTGAGGATTAAAAACATACACACAAAAAAAATCTATTTGAAAACTTTGTGGTGAAAGGGAAAAGCACCTAAAAGTTAAATCCCTTATAACCTTGACTGAGGATCCCTGATGATGATGCCTTACAGATCCTAATCTTGTTTCTGGATCCTCATCCTACATAATAAAAGCCTAGGTGGCATCATGCCCTCGTGCGACATCATCACAAGATGGCCACCACAATATGGCCGGCAGGGGAAGGCAGTTGTGGGCGATCAGGCTGGCAGGGGAGGGCAGTTGTGGGCAACCAGGCCAGCAGGGGAGGGCAGTTGGGGGTGACCAGCCTGGCAGGGGAGGGCAGTTGGAGGTGACCAGGCCTGCAGGGGAGGGCAGTTGGGTGCCATCAGGCTGGCAGGGGAGGCAAGTTGGGGGTGAGATCAGGCCGGCAGAGGAGGGCAACTGGGGGCGATCGGGCCTGCAGGGGAGGGCAGTTTGGGGCAATCGGGCCGGCAGGGGAGGGCAGTTCGGGGCAATTGGGCCGGCAGGGGAGCAGTTAGGCATCAATTAGGCTGGCAGGGGAGCAGTTAGGGGGCGATCAGGCAGGCAGGCAGGTGAGCAGTTGGGAGCCAGCAATCCTGAACTGTGAGAGGGCGGGATCGGGCCTAAACAGGCAGTCGGACATCCCTCGAGTGGTCCCAGATTGGAGAGGGTGCAGGCCGGACTGAAGGACACCCCCACCCCATGCACAAATTTCATGCACCAGGCCTCTAGTCCTATCTAATAAAAGAGTAATATGCAAATTAACCATCACTCCGCTACAAAAATGGCGGCGCCCATAGCCACAAGATGGCGGTGCCCAGTCCTCTTAGCCCCGCCGGAGTCCCCCAGTCCGCCCAGCAGCGGCAGTCCGGGGTGTCCGGCTGGGAGGCGCCCACCCCCCATGCAGCGATCCCCGCCCAGCAGTGGCAGCCCAGGGTGTCCGGCTGGGAGGCACCAGTGCCCAGCACGATCCCCGGCCACAGCCTGGGCTGGGGTCTCAGGCCAGCAGGGCCTTGCACCCAAGCCTCGCGATCCCCCGGCCATGGCGGCAGCCTGGGCTGGGGTTTCAGGCCAGCAGAGCCGCGCACCCCCGCCACACGATCTTCTGCCACAGCCTGGGCTGGGGTCTCAGGCCGGCAGGGCCTTGCACCCAAGCCACGCAATCCCCCGGCTGTGGCGGCAACCTGGGCTGGGGTCTCAGCCTGGCCGGGGTGCACCCGCTGTGGCGCGATCCCTGGCCAGCAGCAGCAGTCCAGGGTGTCCTGCTGGGAGGCACCAGCGCCCGGCACAATCTTCTGCCACAGCCTGGGCTGGGGTCTCAGGCCAGCAGGACCTCGCACCCAAGCCACACAATCCCCCGGCCATGGCGGCAGCCTGGACTAGGGTCTCAGCCTGGCCGGTCTGAGGAGGCAGCCTGAGCTGGGGTCTCAGCCTGGCCGGGGAGCACACCCCCAGTGGCGCCATCCCCGGCCAGGGGCGGCAGCCTGGGCTTGGTGGGGCACGTACCCCCAATGGCGCCATCCCCAGCCAGGCTCATATGGCAGCCTGGTTGGGGCGCACACCCCCCGCGGTGCCATCCCCGGCCAGGCATGGCAGCCTGGGGTCTCAACCATTGAGTCACACCAGCCAGGCAGATATGGAGGAATCTTAAATGTTTCTCTTTTTTAAATATATATTTTATTGATTTTTTACAGAGAGGAAGGGAAAGGGATAGAGAGTTAGAAACATCTATGAGAAAGAAACATCGATCAGCTGCCTCCTGCACACTCCCCACTGGGTATGTGCCCCCAACCAAGGTACATGCCCTTGACCAGAATCGAAGCTGGGACCCTTGACTCTGCAGGCCGATGCTCCATCCACTGAACCAAACCAGTTAGGGCTGTCCAATATGCTAAAGAAAAAACCCTATCTAATAAAGAGGGAATATGCAGGGGAGGGCATTTGGGGGTGACCGGGTTGTCAGGGGAGGGCAGTTGGGGATGATCAGGCTGGCAGGGGAGCAGTTAGGCATCGATCAGGCTGGCAGGGGAGTGGTTAGGGGGTGATCAGGCTATCAGGCAGAAGTGGTTAGGGGCAATCAGGCAGGCAGGTGAGCAGTTGGGAGCCAGCAGTCCTAGATTGTGAAAGGGATGTCCGACTGCCTGAATTGGGCCTAAACAGGCAGTCAAACATCTCCCGAGGGGGTCCCAGATTGGAGAGGGTGCAGGTTGGGCTGAGGGACAACCCCCCCCCCCCGCAGTGCATGAATTTTGTGCACCGGGCCTCTAGTATTCTCATATGAGAGTACTGCCGTCCTCTCTACTGCTCTCTGGAAAATTCCAGCCTTCCGAGGGCTGTTCTTGCTCCAGGCGTATCTATTCCCCAACCAGGTCATGTGTTCACTATGGGTAAAAAAATCTCAAAGTCTGAATAACTCTCAGAAATTTTGGGGGGATGGTGGGTAGTAGGGGAGAGGATTGTTGGTGTTCTAGGTGTCTGGTCCTCTTTGATGTCTCTCTGACATAGTAGGTGAAAGTTAAAGATCTTCATTCAATCTCAGCCTGTCAATAACTGTTGGATCTACTTGTATCTTCCCAAGATTAACATTAACTGTCAGAGGAAGTTAAGTCTAAACCAACTCACAGGGATGTAGAGAATCATCCCTAAATACTTCATAATTTGCAAATGTATCTTTCTCAACAATGGAGTTAGTACTTTGAATTACTATGGTTTGTTTACTTGGTTCACTGTCTCCCTGCTCTAAAACTGGATTCCTTTGGGCAAACCACCATCCTCCCTGTAAGTGCCTGGGGAGAATGGGAGGTGGGTGGGTGAGGGTCTGAAGGCTTAGGTCTTCTAGCTTCCAACAGTGTAAATAAGGTCGTCGGAGACAATTTTTGAAAACACACTTCCACTACTTTCTAAGTGATCAGTAAAGGACTGTGGTTGGTATTCTTTGGTCACATCTTATCCCCGCACCAGAAGTATTTATTGAGAGTCTCCTGAGGGCCCAGTTGTTATTAAACACTGTTAAATACTTTCTTTGAGCCAAGTACCAGGGCTTGGCCCTTACCCAGCTAAGTGATGGGAAATCTTATGTTAATGTTTTATTATGGTAAACATTGCTTGGGGCTGGCCTCAAGCAGAGGGATAGACTGGTACTATAAACAATTCAAAGGCAGTTTTTAGAATGTAAACTCCATGAATTGCTTGTAATGCCCAGAATAACAAGTTAAGATTTCCAAAGCACTTTTACACTTACCACATTGTTTCAATATCACAATAACACAGAAAGGTCATTAGACTTGGCATTATTACCTACACTCAATAGACAAGGAAATTGAGAGTTTAAGTGATCGGTCAAGGTCACGCAGCTAGCTAATAAATCACAGAGTAAAGCTTTCTTTTGGACATCCTAGTCCAACTCTTGCCAAAGATTTGAAGTTTGACCTCCTTATATCTGTAAAGCAGTTCAGTTGTTCCCCCTAATGTGTAGCTCTATAGTTTAATCCTGGTGACGGTTAATTTTATGTGTCAACAAGACTGGGCTAAGTGACGCCCAGATAGCTGGTAAAACACTGTTTCTGGGTGTGTCTATGAGGGTGTTTCCAAAGATTATCATTTGAATTGATGAACTGGATAAAGCATATGGCCCTCCCCAATATGGGTGGGCACCATCCAATCAGTTGAGGGCCTAAATAGAACAAAATGAGCTGGGACAGCCATCTTCTGTCCTCAGATATCAGCACCCTCGGTTCTCCAGCCTTTGGATTTGGACTGGGACTTCCACCATCCCCTATGCCACTTCCCTTGGTGTGCTCAGCGTTGTGTTAAGAATACAAATTTGAGGTCCTGGAATAATCTCTGAAACAAAAAGTGCTTAAATGGCAGGAGACAAAGGCTCTTGATGTAAACTGGGTGCCAGCAATAATTGTAATCATTATTAATGACACTTCTGAGAGTTATCATCAATGGAATTCAACAAGGTACCAAAACAGTTAATTAATTGGGGAAAGAATAATCTTTTCAACAAATGGGCTGGGACAACTGAATAACCACACGCAAAGAATAAAGTTGGGTCTCTACCTCACACCATATACAAAAATTAACTCCAAGTGGATCAAAGACCTGAATGTAAGAGCTGAAACTATAAAACTATTAGAAGAAAATATAGTATAGAGGTAAATCTTCGTGGCCTTGGATTAGGCCATGGGTGGGGAACCTTTTTTCTTCCAAGGACCATTTGGATATTTATAGCATCATTCACAGGCCTGCTATGTTTATCAACTTAAAAATTAGCCTGCTATGTTTGGTCAAATATTTAATTAACTCACCCCCAAAGCCTTGGCAGGGCCAGACCAACCCCTGCATTAGGCAATAGTTTCTTAGATTAAACACCAATAGTACAAGTAACAACAACAACAAACAACCCACAGAATGGTAGAAAATACATGCAAATCATATATCTGATAAAGGACTTTTATCCAGAATATATCAAGAATTTTTACAACTCAACAATAAAGACACAAATAATTCCATTTAAAGGACTTGAAAAGACAATTCTAAAAAAAACAAAAAACTACACACATACACATGGCAAATAACTGTAAGCATATAAAAAGATGTTCAACATCATTATCAGAGAAATCAAAACCACAATGAGGTACCACTTCATCCTTACACAGATGGCTATGATCAAGTGCAAATAAAAATGTGGAGAAATTGGAAACTTCGCACGAAGGTGGCAATGTGAAATGGTGCAGCCACCTTGGAAAACACTTTGGTAGTTCCTCTAAAAGTTAACCATAGAATTACCATATGACGCATTAATCCCATTCCTAGGTATATACTCAAGAGAACTGAAAACAATTGTCTACACAAATGTTTGTACACAAACGTTCATAGCAGCATTATTCAAAGTCACCAAAACATAGAAGGAATGTACATCATTCAAATGTATATAAACTGATGCATGGATAAACAAAATACTGTAAATCCATACAATGGAATAATACTCAGTCATAAAAGAGAAATGAATTACTGATATGTGCTACAAGAAGATAAACCTTGAAACATCATGCTTACTGTAAGAAGCCAGACACAAAAGGCCACATATTTTACGATTCCATTTATATGAAATGTCCACAATAGGAAAATCCATAGAGACAGAAAGTACATTAGTGGTTGCCAGGGGATGGGAGGAGACGGGAAAAGAAAATAAGTGCTAATGAATTCAGGTTTTGTGGGAGATGATGATAACGTCCTGGAACTGGTGGGATGGTTGCAAACCTTGTGACTATACTAACAATCATTAAATTCACACTATAAAAGAGTGAATATTATGGTATGTATTATCTCTCTCTCTTTTTTAAAAGAATAACCCCCAGCTTCTCACAGGTGCTGCATTAAGGAAAACAAATAAATCATCTACTTCAGTGCCCCTAAGCCCATCATCAGGGAGCCAAGTGAGAAAAGAACAATGCTTAGAAAATCATCAGGGAGCTCAGATTGGTTGCTATGACTGTAAAGTATTCTAGTAACGTTCCATGGAAGTCTCCACAGAATCTGTATTCATGCTTTATACCATGAAGAGACGCAAAGTGAAACCGGCCTTAGGACCAAGCAGGTCTCTTTCTCATTAACCTCCATCTTGCCATCTGTCAGGTGCTTCCTCTGTGGTATCAGAAAGAAAGAAAGTCAAGCATATAACTGGTTCTCATGGAATTAAACTCAATTCAATTCAACACATTGAGCACCTGGGATATGCCAGGCACTTGCTAGAGCCAGGGACGCAGCTGGGATCAGGGTGGACACTCCCCTCCCTAGAAGAAATTTATAATCTAAGATGACAAATGGATAATAAAAAATATGCTGGTTCTTCCTCAATGGCCAACCCACCCCCAATCCATTCTATGGACTTTTCTACCTGCTTTGCATTCTGGAGAGATAGGGTTGGCCTCTGTGAACTGCATCACCCAGGCTCCCTTGTAATGGCAGGAAGTTAGGCAGCAGGAAGAGAGAGATCAGGGTATTTATTCTGCTGCTCTCTCCCTGCCTCAGCCCCATAGTTCTGGCAGTGGATTTCAAATACCACATCTCCTGTAGGCCAGACATTCCTCCATAGCACCAGATCTCATTGGAAATTCTTTTCTCCCACTGTCTTTTCATACTGAGGCATGTGTGGCAGATTATCTGCCAAGATGGCTACAAATGATTCATGTCAACTCTATAGTGAAGCTGGACTTGCCGTGAGCCTTGTTCTGACCAGCGGGCTATAGCAATTGTGATGCTCTGTCAATTCTGTGACAAGTCCTTAAGAGGTCCAGCAGCTTCCACTTTGGCTTTCTTGGGGTCTATCCACCTGTGAAGTGCTCAGACTAAATTGTTAAATAATGAGAGACCACATGGAGCAGGCGTCCTCAAACTACAGCCCACGGGCCACATGCGGCCCGCCGAGGACATTTATCCGGCCCGCCGGGTGCCGCTGCCTGTCCTGCTTAGCAGCCGACTCGTTCCGAGCCTGCAGTGCGCATAGGAATTTGTTCATAGGTTTGTTTTTTTAAACTATAGTCCGGCCCTCCAACGGTCTGAGGGACAGTGCACTGGCCCCCTGTTTAAAAAGTTTGAGGACCCCTGGTCATGGAGAGAAAGAGAGAGAATCCTACCCCACCCCTCGCCATCCCAGCCACCCAAGCAGAGGCACCAGATGTGAGAGTGAACCCATTTTGGATCTTCATCCAGCTCCTGTTGAGTTGCCACAGTCGACTCCATCAAGTACAGAGTGGAGATAACCCACTCCTACCAAGCCCTGACCAAAGTGAAGAGTTTTGAACAAATAAACGGGAATGCTTTTCTAAGTCACTAAGTTTTGGGGTAGTTTGTTCCACAGCAATAAATAACTGAAACTGAATGGCCCCTCATCACTGCTAGTGCAGTTGCCCTATTAATACCTTTAACCCTGACCTTGCCACCATCAGTGGCCAGTTCACTTCATTCTCTTCATTTAAGCCCTTTTGAGTGCTGTTTTCTGTTTTGAGTTCTGCTTAATACAACAACTAAATAAACAAGACAAGTGCAGATTCTTGTTGGTACCATGATGAAAATGAACAGGCTGCTATGAGAGGAGATAACAGAATAGGGAATTCTTCCTATTGGGCTGAATATTTGACGTCAAAGAAAAACAAACAAGAGGAATAGCTCTCTCCCTGCCATGCCTGCCTTACATCTCTCAACATACTTAAAAGTGCAGTTTTGAGGGGTATGAGCCATACTGATCAAGAAGAAACAGGACCGAAAGGTGGGAGAGATGTTAGAAGAGCCTGTGGTAGGAAGCATGAAAGCATAGATTTACCTCAGAAGTACTTGGAAATGAAGGAAACATGGTTTTATCAATCCAACTGGCAAAAATGCAAAAGAGCAATAACTTCTAGCACTGATGAGGATGTGACAAAATGGCCTTTCAATGTGTTGCTTGGTAAGAGTAAGAACTGCTATAATCTATTTGGTATACATTCTGCCTATATCCAATTAAATAAAAATAAAAAAACACATATCCTTCCCTGTTCCCACTTTTTAAAAAAAATATATTTTTATTGATTTCAAAGAAGAAGGGAAAGGGAGAGAGAGATAGAAACATCAACGATGAGAGAAAACCATTGATCGGTTGCCTCCTGCATGCCCCACACTGGGGATCAAGCCCACAACCCAGGCATGTGCCCCCAACTGGAATCAAACCTGGGACCCCTCTATCCACTGAGCCAAACCAGCTAGGGCCCTATTCCCACTTTTGAGAATCTAAACACCATATGTAAAGATAGGTGTACAGAGATTGGTTTTATTGTAATACTGTTTACAGTGGCAAAAAAATTAAGTAGAAACAACCTGGCTGCCCATCAGTAGAAAAATGATTCAATAAGTTATGGTGTATTTACAGTAAGGAATTACACCAATTCCAAAAAGAATGCGTTCGATCTGTATTTATTGAACTTGAGGACTATCCGTAATATATATTAAGCAGACATTTTAAAAAGCAGACATCATGTCCAGCATAATCCTAAAGCAAAACCTACAAAAGCGCACATGTATTTGTTTATATTTGTATGAGCATGGAGAGAGTGTGGAAAAGTACACACTGAGCTTTTAACAGGATTACCATAGTGGGGTGGAAATAAATAAAAAAGTACTAACTTTTCTTTATGCATTTTTGGATTGTTTACTTGTTGAAATGAATATATATTACTTTTATTTTCATTTCTCCTGTTCCCACCCACCCCCACCCCCTTCTACCTCAGGCAACAATGTTTCTAATTTATTTCACCTTAAGTTAATTTTGCCTGTTCTAGAATTTTATATAAATGGAGATAGAACTTCTGTGTCTGGCTTCTTTTGCTCACTATTATGTCTAGGGGATACATCCAGGTTGTTGCATATATTACTACTTCATTTCTTTTTATTGCCGAAACATATTTCATTCAAACAATGTACCACAATTTGTTTGACCACAACCTGTGAATAAAGGTGCTATGAACATTCTTGCCTAAGAATTTTGACACAGATTTCAAACTGAATTTATGGGTCAAAGGGTAGACATGTGAAATATATGTATACATATTTTACTTTTGTAGTAAAAAACTAACAAAAACATTTCAAAGAAAAAATTTTGAAGAAAGAGAATGAATCTGTATTTAAGAAGATAATAATACTTTCTTTTTCTCCAGTCCCTCCTCTCAGTAGGTATTTGTCAGATCTTAGGCTTCCTAGGCCAAGCCAGCGACCCACCACTTTTCAAGGTGAATCATCAAAGATGGGGAAATTCTAAAGTTATGCCTCCAAAGAGGAACTAGATTTAAATATCACCCACCAGAAGGTGTAGATTCAAGTGCTAGTTCAAGAGAACTGCTAACACACAGGAAAAGTAGCTCCCACAGACAGAAACCACTTGCAAACAAAACGTATGACACTCCTTTTCGATAATAACAAGCGGTCACTGGAGTAGATACTTAGCATTAAAGAGAAGAAGAAAAGAGTAGGTTCTGAAAGTAGTCAAACCAACACGTAAAGAAAGAGAGTAGCAGAAGTAACCTCACCGCAAGGGAAGGTTTATAAATAAATTGTGAAGCAAACCTTGGTAAATTCCAAATCTAAACTGAAAGTCCAAGACTCTATGAAAATCCAATCAGTATCACAAAGACCTATTCTTATGAAAAATTGGCTGGAATATATATATATATATATATATATATATATATATATATATATATTAAAGATTTTTATTTATTTCAGAGAGGAAGGGAGAGGGAGAGAGAGATAGAAACATCAATGATGAGAGAGAATCATTGACTGGCTGCCTCCTGTACACCCCCACATTGGGGATCAAGCCCACAATCTGGGCATGTGCCCTGACTGGGAATCAAACCATGACCTCCTGGTTCATAGGTTGACGCTTAAACGCTGAGCTATGCCAGCTGGGCTATTTTTTTTATTATTAATTAATTAATTAATTTTTTAATCCTCACCCGAGGATATGTTTTTACTGATCTGATTTTGGAGGGAGAGGGAGAGAGAGAGAAACATTGATCAGTTGTCTCCTATATGCAACCCAAACGGGGACTGAACCCGCAACCTAGGTATGTGCCCTGACAGGGAATCAAACCCAGGACCCTTTGATGCATGGGATGATGCTCCAACCAATTGAGCCACACTGGCCTGGTGGAAATATACATCATTTTTAACTATTAAGAAAAAAAGAAATGATTAGTATGTAGAGAACAAAAAAGAAAAGAAAACAAACAAAAAGTATTGCCATTCTGTCAATGAGAAATTTTAGGGTTACCTACCATGGCCCCCACCACACTTTTTTCTTAGAATTGGCTAACCCACAGGAGGGCAACAGTATCAGTCTTCCTTCTAGGATACAGCTGTTTGGACCAGGGATAGACTCCTGATAGGTCAAGTCTGGGTTCTTCTAGTAAGTGCCATGGGAAGCCACTGAAGCATTTTTTAAAATATATTTTTATTGACTTTAGAGAGAAAGGGAGAGGGAGAAATAGAAACAATCAATGATGAGAAAATTATCAATCAGTTGCCTCATGCATGCCCCCCACCAGGGATCAAGCCCACAACCTGGGCATGTGCCCTTGACCAGAATTGAACCCAGGACCCTTCGGTCCGCAGGCCGATGCTCTATTCACTGAGCCAAACCAGCCAGAGCTCACTGAAGTATTTTGTGCAAGTAGTAACATGGCCTCGTTTATGATTCAGAAAGATCTTGGAAGAAGAAATTAGGAAGCATTTGCAGTACCTGAGATGAGAGATTGACAGTGAAGGAGAGAAGTAAGTCCCGGCTACACCTACAATCCAGGGAGAAGAACACAGGTTTCTGAAGGAGCCTAAAATGCTAGAAGAACTGAAATACTGTGGGGGGGGGGGGGGGAGGGAGGGTCAGGAAAGCTAAGAGAGAAGGGAGTTTTGAGAAGGAAGAAGTTCTCAACTGTGGCTTGAGAAGCAATGAAGAGGAGCCTGTGTGTGAGGAAGACAGCCTTCTGTAAGGGGAGCAGAGAAATGGGGCTCCCGGTGGAAGATGAAGTGACAAGGAAGTGGCTACTGCATGTTTGGAGCTTCTTGTTGCACTTCAGATAAAACTCTAAAAGGCCATATCCTTAACTTGACATACAGTCCCTCCGTGTTGCAGGACCCCTCGTATCAGTCAGGGTCCCAGCAAGCAAACACTGGCACACTCAGAGGTTAGCTGAAGGGAGCAAGACGAAGGGGCAAGTTTTAGCAGTGCAGGCAGGGTGAGGAGGCTAACCACATTTGGGAACCACCTAGGGGTTACCATCGGAGTGAAGAGAGCTCGAGCTATGGAAGGAGGACCCTCTGACACCAGCAGTGGTCACAGAGGGACTCGGTTACTGCCAAAACCATGTTCCTGAAGCAGGGAGACAGGGGAAAGAAATATCACGACTTGTCTCTCTTCTGCCTCTGATCCCACCTCCCAACACTGACTGAGCCCACAGGAAGCTAGAGACCATGAGAATGCAGGTAATGGAGTCCATGGAGGTCAGGAGGAAACAGAGCAAGGTTCATCTCTTATGATCCTCCCCCTCTCCCTCCAGGCTCACTGGGCCACCTCTCAGATCCTGGAACATGCTGAGCTACATCTTATCTCAGGCCTTGGCACAGTCTGGTCTCTCTATCTGGAATGCTCTTTCCCTCTCTACCGCATTGACTCAAAATTATCTTTCCATCTTCACCTTAAATGTCACTTTCCCAGAGAGGTCCTTCCTGGCCCTTGCTCCTACTTAACCTGAACAAAACACCACTGTTATAGTCTCTCACAGCATCCCATTCTTGTCTTCCACTGCATTCATCATATTTGCAGGAATAGATTTATCAAGGTGTTATTTGTTTAAAATCCATCTCCTCCCTCAGACTGACAACTTCATGAGAAACATATGTAAAACTTTCAACAATAAAGAATTTAAAAAAAACTTCCTGAGAACAGGAATTGTGTCTGTTTTTCACAGTATACTTCTTGACAATGGGGTAAGTCATCAAATACATTTTTTAAAATAAATCTTTATTCAGATTATTACAATTGTTTCTCCTTTTTCCCCCCATAGCTCCCCTCCACCCGGTTCCCACCCCACCTTCTGCCCTTACCTCCCCCCTACTGTCCTCATCCATGGGTTTATGATTTTTGTCCAGTCTCTTCCTGAACCCCCCCATACCCCTTTCCCCCTGAGAATTATCAGTCCACTCCCTTTCTATGCCCCTGATTCTATTATATTCACCAGATTATTCTGTTCCTCAGGTTTTTAATTCACTTGATTTTTAGGTTCACTTGTTGATAGATATGTATTTGTTGTTCATAATTTTTATCTTTACTTTTTTCTTCTTCCTCTTCTTTAAGAATACCTTTCAGCATTTCATATAATACTGGTTTGGTGGTGATGAATTCCTTTAGCTTTTTCTTATCTGTGAAGCTCTTTATCTGCCCTTCAATTCTGAATGATAGCTTTGCTGGGTAGAGTAATCTTGGTTGTAGGTTCTTGCTATTCATCACTTTGAATATTTCTTGCCACTCCCATCTGGCATGCATAGTTTCTGTTGAGAAATCAGCTGACAGTCATATGGGTGCTCCCTTGTAGGTAACTAACTGTTTTTCTCTTGCTGCTTTTAATATTCTCTCTTTGTCTTTAGCTCTTGGCATTTTAATTATGATGTGTCTTGGTGTGGTCCTCTTTGGATTCCTTTTGTTTGGGGTTCTGTGCACTTCCTGGACTTGTAAGTCTATTTCTTTCACCAGGTGGGGGAAGTTTTCTGTCATTATTTCTTCAAATAGGTTTTCAGTATCTTACTCTCTCTCTTCTTCTGGCACCCCCATAATTCTGATGTTGGTATGCTTGAAGTTGTCCCAGAGTCTTCTTACACTATCTTCAACTTTTTGGATTTTTTTTTCTTTTTGCTTTTTCGGTTGAGTGTTTTTTGCTTCTTTGTATTTCAATTCTTTGACTTGATTCTTGTGTTCCTTTAGTCTGTTGTTGGTTCTCTGTATAATATTTTTTATTTCAGTCAGTGTATGTTTAATTTCTAGTTGGTCCTTTTTCATTATCTTCGAGGGTCTCGTTATATTTATCGGCCTTTTCTAGGATATTCTTGAAAAGCCTTATAACCGTGGTTTTGAATTCTATATCCAGTCATTTGTTTTCCTCCATTTCTTTTGTTTGTGATCTGTTTCTTTGACGCCGCATTTTCACTGCTTCCCTGAGTTGGTAGGGTAGATTTGTGTGCTAGGTTTCCTATATGGCCCAGTGGATCGGCCTCCCCAGTTAACCTGAGGTGGACACTCTTGGTGCACCCCTTTGTGGACTGTGTGTACAGCCTTGTTGTAGTTAAGTCTTGATTGTTGTTGGTATCACTGGGAGGAATTGACCTCCAGGCCAGTTGGCTGTAAGGATCAGCTGTGTCTATGCTGGGAGAAGTTCGGTGTTGGAGACAGCCTTATAGGATTAGACTTGCCAAACTGCAATAGCCTCTGTGCTCAGCTTGGATGAGGTGGAGTCTCAGGGCAGAGCAGACAGTCTTGGCTTCCAGTCAGCCTTGTCCTTGCGCTCGTGCGCGCCTGCAGACCTTTGCCTTCCCCGGCTCCCGAGTCTCTGCCCGAGAGTCCAGATTCCCCCCACAAGAGCGTGGGTCCCCAGGGGCTCGCCTGGAACTGGGGTTCAGTGCAGTCATAACCGGGGCTCAGTGCAGTCAGGAGCTTCAGACTCCCTTCTGCTAGGGAAAGCCTGTGGCAACCTCCACAGCCTTTGTGCACACTGGCATGCACGCGCCTGCAGACCTCTGCCTTCCCCAGCTCCCGAGTCTCTGCCCGAGAGTCCAGATTTCCCCCCCCCTCCGTAAGAGCGCGGGTCCCCAGGGGCTCACCTGGAACTGGGGTTCAGTGCAGTCAGAATTGGGGTTCAGTGCAGTCAGGAGCTTTGGTCTCCCTTCTGCTAGGGAAAGCCTGTGGCAACCTCCACAGCCTTTGTGCACACTGGCGTGCGCGCCTCCAGAACCCTGCCTGCCAGGGCTCCCCCGGGTTTCCCCCGGGTCTTCGAGTCTCTGGGTGCCTTTCTCTCTACCTGACAGTCCAGACTCCCCCTGTATGAGCCTGGGTCCACGGGGTTTCGCCCGGGACTGGGGTTCTGTGCAGTCAGAATTGAGGTTCAGTGCAGTTGGGGGCTTACTTCCCCCTTCCGCCAGAGAAAGTCAGCCAGGCTCTCAGCCGCCCTTCCCTCTGCGCTCACAAAGACCCTTTGCCGTACCTCCAATTCTCTGTGAGCTTTTCTCTTTCCTTCTAGTTGTAGAATTTTCACTCAGCCAGCTTTCCTGTGGTTCTGGATGGTGTCCGTTCTGTCTTTTAGTTGTAGTTTTGAAATTGTTGTGCGAGGCAGCAGTTTAGGTGCTTACCTATGCTGCCATCTTGGTTTCTCCCATCAAATACATATTTATTGAAAGATCTGACGCACCTGTTCTAACAGCCTCTCCCACATTGCCCATGCTTTCTGATTATGAACAGTTTAGCAATGGAACTAGAACTTATTTAATCAGTCCTTGTTACATGTCAAGCACTGTACTAGACATTTAATGTATGTCATCTCATTCATGCCTCACAACAACCCTATGAGTCAAGGACTCTTATCAGCCTCATTTTCTCTAAAAAGGTGCAAAGTCCTGAGAGGTGAATTAACTTAGTCAAGGCCCCACAGCTATACGGTATGAACCAAGGTCCTGATGATAACACAGCCAATGCTCTGACCTCTACCCAAGACTGCCCTGGCTCCTTAAAGATCTCCCTGTGGTTTTTGTCTGTCTATTTATGTCTATCTTCCATAGTAGACTTCAAGCTTCTTGACTGACAATAGATTTTAGTCATCTATTTCACTCCACTTCACATTGAATGTTGACTCCTTCCCACCAGGAAAGCATGCCTTTTGCTGACTGACACCCCTGCCCTCCCCTTCACCAACTCTTTAGCCACATTCATTGTATTTATTAAAGAGCAGAGGTCTGTCCATCAGACTTCTGATGCCCACTGAAGCGAGCTTTCCCTCGAGCATAATTCTTTTAATGAACCGATAGACTTCAAAGACCAGCAGAACCTCCATGTGAACTCTGGACACCTGTGGGCTTTCCCAGGACACTTGACTTTATCCAGAAAGACCCTGCTCCAGGAACCAGCCAGCCCATGTTCTCTGACATCCTCCCCATTCACTCCTGAATCTGCCTTGACAACACAGGGTCAGTTCCCACGGTCACACGCTGCCTAGTTGCTTCACTGATGGCACCTTGGCTTCCTGTGAATAGAGTTTCAGAGACCTGGACAGTAGGAGCAGCAAGTCTTCTCTGAGCTCGCCTGTGGCCAGGAAACAGAAGGAGAGAGCATCCCAGGAGGCAGGAAATGATTCCAAGAGCACTTTTGCCTCCATCTCACCTCCTGCCAGCACCTGCACATTCTTGCAGAAGGACTGCAAATTTGTTAGCCCTTTAGAGCACCTACCAGGCTTTCTGAATAGGTCCACCTGAGCCCTACTGACAGCCCTGAAAGGAGACTGAAGTTCAGCCAAGAAGAGCCTCACTGTGAGCAGAACAGAGTTAGTGAGGGCAAGCCCTTCTACCAGCTTCCCTGCTGCACAGTGCTGCAATACCGCTCACCTTTTTCCTTCTTTGTTGCTTTCTTTTATTTTCTGTTATCCTTTTATTTTGTTACGTTTTCTCTTTTGCTCTCTACAACCCAATTTTTGTGGAATTTGGACCTTAAAAATAAAAAGTTTAGCGATACAGCAAAAAAGACCTTGGATCACCCTATCCAGAGCATGCCCAGCCCTGGCAAAATCACTGAAGAGGTTTAAAAACAAAACAAAACAGATAAAACCCTGCCAGCACTGCTAAAACAGATTCCTAGCCCCCACCTTAGACCTATGGTAGTAAACAACTGTTGCTTTTGTCTGCCAGAGTATGGCTTTCTTTGTAGTTTTTTCAGAGAACCCATCTTTCCCCATTCCAGGTACAGCTACCAAATCTGTAACACATGCCTCCCTACTGGTGACTGGCCCATAGGTAGGCACATGATCAAAAGTGGGCCAATGAGAGTCTTTCTCTGTGATAGTTGACTCAGTGGCTGAAATCAAAGTATCTTTTCTCACATGGTTGCCTAATTGGAAAAATGGTACCTATTCCCCACAAGGTGGTGTCCCTGTTACCTGCCAAGTAGGAGAATCCTATCTGCAATAAGGAAAAATGAGAAATAGAGAGTTCTGACATTTGCTAAGTTCCTGAGGCAAATTCTATCTCTGAACTCTCCCCATTCCCCTTTGTCAATAAACTCCCCTGCTTTGCTTAAAGCTAGTTTTTATTTCTGTCACTTGGAAATAAAATTGCCCCTAATCGCTTTTGCCTGCTAGCCTGATCGTCCCCAACTGCCGTCCCCTGCCAGCCCAATTGCCCCCAACTGCCCTCCCCTGCTGGCCTGGTCACCCCCAACTGCCCTCCCTGCTGGCCTGATCTCACCCCCCAAATTCCCTCCCCTGCTGGCCTGATAGCTCCCAACTGCCCTCCCCTGCTGGCCTGGTTGCTCCTAACTGCCCTCCCCTGCAGGCCTGGTCACCCCTAACTGCCCTCTCCTGCAGGCCTGGTCTCCCCAACTGCCCTCCCCTGCCTGCCCGATTGCCCCCAACTGCCCTCCCCTGCTGGCCTGGTCACCCCCAACTGCCCTCCCTGCTGGCCTGATCTCACCCCCCAAATTCCCTCCCCTGCTGGCCTGATAGCTCCCAACTGCCCTCCCCTGCTGGCCTGGTTGCTCCTAACTGCCCTCCCCTGCAGGCCTGGTCACCCCTAACCGCCCTCTCCTGCAGGCCTGGTCTCCCCAACTGCCCTCCCCTGCCTGCCCGATTGCCCCCAACTGCCCTCCCTTGCCAGCCTGGTCGCCCACAACTGCCCTACCCTGCCAGCCATCTTGTGGTGGCCATCTTGTGGCAGCCATCTTATGATGACATGAGGGCGGCCATCTTGTGGTGGCCATCTTGTGATGACATCACACGTGACGCCACCTAGGATTATTATTACTAGGAGGAGTAAGAGTAATAGGAGCAGTATCGCATTTACTAAGTGTTTATTTTGTGTTAGGTACCATTCTAAGTTCTAAGTTCTTTTTATACATTACCTTATTGAATTGTCTGAAAAAGCCTTTCAGGTGGGTTTCTAGTATCCCCCATTATGATGAGAAACCTGAACCCAGAGAAGTCAAATAATTTTCCCATTGTCACACAACTAGTAAGTAGCAAAATTAAAATTTAAACCCAGAATCTGCTGCAGAGTTCTAGTTCACAACCACTATGCTTTGTTGGTTTAATTAACGTATCCAGGGTGGCCAAGCTACTGAACGGCAGATGCAGAATTTGGGCCTAGGTTGGTCTGAGTCCAGGATTTGTGCTCCTTAACCACTACCTTCTACTTCCTCTCTGGGAATGATTGGCAGGCAGTTCATGGTAGTCCACATTAATGGTCCCCCTAGGGCCATGGTCGGCAAACCGTGGCTCACGAGCCACATGCAGCTCTTTGGCCCCTTGAGTGTGGCTCTTCCACAAAATACCATGGCCTGGGCGAGTCTATTTTGAAGAAGTGGCGTTAGAAGAAGTTTAAGTTTAAAAAATTTGGCTCTCAAAAGAAATTTCAATCGTTGTACTGTTGATATTTGGCTCTATTGACTAATAAGTTTGCTGACCAATGCCCTAGGGAAACAAGGGCAGTGGTCGGCAAACTAGGGCAGTGGTCGGCAAACTCATCAGTCAACAGAGCCAAATATCAACAGTACAACGATTGAAATTTCTTTTGAGAGCCAAATTTTTTAAACTTAAACTTCTTCTAACACCACTTCTTCAAAATAGACTCGCCCAGGCCGTGGTATTTTGTGGAAGAGCCAGACTCAATGGGCCAAAGAGCCGCATGTGGCTCACAAGCCGCGGTTTGCCAACCACTGCCCTAGGGTTATGCAATATAGTATCTGCATGTATTTCGTAGCAATTCTCTTATTATGAGTGAAAACGGAGTCCCCTGACTTTTAGAGAATATAAACAATAATATAAATGGAGCTACTTTAAAATGGAGCCAGAGCTGCCATGCCAGAGGAACTGCCTGGCACATTTAATACCTCAAACCTGGAATGTTAAAAACAGGGCAAAAATCACTTTTAGACTGGGCCTACGCAACCTTGTTTCCCAAAGTACTATTTGCAAAGCTAACAAGAAAGCAGTTATTGTGACTACTGGACTGAAAATTTAAAAACATGGTTTAGAATTAACATCTCTATATTATCTTATGTGCACCAATAGAAATGCCTTCCTTTATTTGGACTTCTGCCTGAATGAATGATTCCCAGCTAGTTATTCTTTGATCTCAAACAAACACTTGCTGGCCTTTCCTTTTGAAAGTCCTTTTTATTTTTAGGTTAGCAAGAGGAGCAGTCAGGTGTAATCAAAAACAAGATTCTGGGGGGTAATGGGGGAATAAGGACACATATGTAATACCTTAATCAATAAAGAAATTAAAAAAAAACAACACAAGACTCATTGAGCCAAATACTGAAACCAAGTACAAGTGCTTGCCTGTTGTGTCAGTTTGGGTATTGCAGGAAGCAGAAGCCAAGATGGAAGTAAGTATAAGAGATTTATTGAGGGAAACACCTATGAAGGATTAAGGGAAAAGGGAACAAGAGTAGATGGGGAGAGCCTCAGACCACAAGGAAGTTCTGACACCTGTCAAGGGAGAAAGGGAAGGCAGGAAGCCTGGGTAGGATGAAGCTCTGAGGAAATCTGGGCCAGGTTGATGGGGAGTCCAGGACAATGCTTGCTTAAGAGAGGAGTCTGGCCTTGGGCAGAAATGGTCCAGCTCCAGCACACCTTGCTTAGTCATTGCCTGGTTGTAGCCCAGTGATAACATGGACTTGGTATAAATGCTGTGCCTCATTCCCAAGAAGTGGCTGCCGGGAGCTGTTGGCCATCCCCACTCCTCACACTGATTCTATTGAAAAGTGAGCTGGGCGGTGCTTTCCCAGGCATGCCACACCTGTGTGCTATGAATTAAACTTCCCTGAAGGAAACACCAAGGAGCCAACCACGTGAGATCAGCAGTCAGTGTCTATAACTGCCCTTCATATATAAACAACACAGCCCAGTACAATTGCTTTCAAACCTTGCATTGGTTTGGGCTTATTAAAAGTGTCAGTTCATTGAGTGAAAGATATGTTTTCCTGAAGAGAGATGGGTGAGGAATTTGCCCATTTATTTTTCTACCATGGCCACATTTAAATTGCTACAAAGAAGTTACTGTGGAAACTGCTCCCAAACTTGTAAGATAAAAGGTGAAAATGGAATCCTTTGTTGACATACAAATTAATAACTTTGTGACCACTTTTTAACAAACTCTCATTGTCTGGTTCTTCTGAACCCATTAGGGGCTCTCTTGAATGAAAGGTGGACAGGCAAGTTTTTTTGGTGTTACATGCTAGGTAGCCCTGGACAATCGTGAGAACACCACAAGTGACAATCCTGGAATAAGTCTAGGCACTTCCAAACTTGGTGTTGGAACAAGGAAAGTAGACGATGACATTGTAGTCTCTGGTTAAATCTGGTGAAGCTGATTGCAAATTGTTATGACTTGCAAACAGGCCCAGGCTAGGAAGGTGGTTATTTTTATGCCGTATCCATTCTGCTGGTGTACCCTCACCCGATTGTTTGAAGGTTAACTTGCTGAGCTCTTATTTATGCAAAGTAGTTTCCCTTACCTCCTCTTGCCACATTCTATCCTTTGAATCTTAGGCTGGATAGTCCTTTCAACAGGAAACACAAACTTCTCATTTGAAAGGCCAGTTTCTCTACCTATCCCTGCTCATCTTTACCTGCCACTTCTACCCACCTCCCCAACTCACTTCGTCTGCTCAAGGACTCCTTCTATCTTGACAAAGCTCTGAGATAGCTTTGTCCTGATTTCTGCTTTTGGTGCTTTTCTGCCTGGCAATGCTTTCAACTTGCTTCTCTCAGGCCTTAATCCCAAAGCCTTATTGAAACACTTTTCAAAGCTGCTTCCAGTAATTAAGTGGATACAACAAGAAGAGGTGACTTGACCTGAGGAACGAGGGGTCAGAAATGTTGAGTTCCTGATTTGGGATCCTTGTTACCTAGCTTTCTGACTAGCAGCATTTCACTTCTCCTTTGTGAATCAGTCTTTGTCGGTTACCTTCACCAGGAATTGTTTTATTGCAGATCTGTCTTGTATGGTCAGCTCCTTTATATCATTCAAGTTTCAGCTTAAATATAATGTCCTCAAATAGGCCTTAAGTATTTCCTAGTGTCATTTTCCTCTAACATCATTCTCTGTAGCATTATCATCTGTCTTCTTCAAGCACTTTCTATCTGCAAGTGTCTTTTTTTAAAAAAAGATTTTAAATTGATTTTTAGAGAGAAATAAGGGGGCGGGGGAGAGAAAGAGAGGGATATGAGAGGGAAACATGATTGGTTGTCTCCTGTATGCCCCCTACTGGGGATGGAGCCTGCAACCCAGGCATGTGCCCTGACCAGGAATCGAACCAGCAACCTTTCAGTACACAGGACAACACCCAGCCACACTGGCCAGGGCTATCTGCAATTGTTTTTATGTTTCCTTGATTATTTTGTTTCCTCCTAAGAGCTTTAAGACCCAAGAGAGCTGGGGCTTGTCTGTCTTGTCCCCATCTATATTCCCCACTCCTGGCACATAGAAGATGCTCAATAAATATGTGTAGAACGAAAAGAACTGTAAAATTTAAGCAGTTGGACCAAACGAACTTTAAGGGTATTTACAGCTTTAAGATGAACATTGTCAAAAATATGTAAGTGAAAAATGAAGTGACAACAACCATTGCAATAAAATACTGAATACAGTGTGTGTGTCCACTTGTGCTGCCAAGTTCTTGGGTGTGTCATAGTACTGGTTTTCTATCGTTTGCCATGGAGTGTGAAGTGAGTTTCTGAGCTTTATAAAAAAGTATCTAACAAGTATAGCAGGTAGCTGTCTAAACAGTAAACCACCGTTATTATAGAATTAGAGTGGAATCGTCTTAGATTACAACTTCTTCAATTTACAGGGATGGAAACTAAGGCCCAGAGAAGGAAGCATGTTTGGACACTTGGAACCAAATACAATGCTGCTTGTCAGTGAGGAACACATACACCACTCCCACTTCCGTATAATCATTATTAATAGCATAGCAATACTTCATGGTTGAACCAGTGGTTCTGCAACTTGAGCGTGGAGAATGTGTTAAAGCACAGATTGCTGCCCCCCCCCCCGCCCTCGCCCCCGCCCCGGAGTTTCTGATTCTGTAGGGTCGGAGGGGTGCGGAAACCCAGAAAGTTTAAGATCAATTGTACCAACCTTAACACACCTACTCTCAATTTAAAGGCTCCGCGTGGCGCGCAGAGAACTACTAATCCCGGCGTGCCTCGCGCACAGTGGGCGGAACGTCGGGCACTTCCGCCCCACCCAGCGCCGCTGCCCCGCGTCTCGACGTGTCACCGGCAGCGCCGCGGCTGGGGCTGGAGCTGGAGCCGACTGGGGAGTTCTAGGCGGCGGCAGCGGCGCGACCGGCCTGGATCTGCCCCGGCGCGGAAGTGTCCCGGGGTCCGTGGGGAGCTGGAGAGGGCGGCGCGGCCCGGCCCGCGCGCGGCACGATGTTGAACATGTGGAAGGTGCGGGAACTGGTGGACAAAGCGTGAGTATCGGGGGCAGTTGTGGCCAGGCCCACGCGGGGGAGGGGAAAGGTGAGGGGAGCTGGCCCTGTGCACGGCGACCCGTGTCACGCCCCCCCGCCCGGCCCGGCCATCATGGCGGCGGCCCGCTCGCTCCGGGGCCCAGTCCTCGTCCCGATCGGCGAGGCTGGGAAGGGACTCTTCCTCCTGGCCCCCTCCGCTCCTGTCCAGGCCTTCTTCCCGATTCCTACCCCCGCCCTCCCAGGCACAGACCCTTTGGTCAGGGAAGGGGGCGGGACTGGCGGAGCGTGGTCACTGCCCCGGCGGAGGACTGCCTTGGCCCCAGGCTGTGCGCTTTGCCTCCGGGGCAGCAGGGGAGGCTTGAGGGTGGGGGACGCAGTGCACTGGCCCTGTGTCCCACGGGTGTGGTACAGAGTCCTTACGCCTGGTCGGGATAGATCCTTTACCTTGCTGGGTTTCTTTTGCTTCCTAATGAACCTGCAGTTGGAGTGGGTGATAGGTGTAACAAGTGGCCATTGTGGTCAGGCTGGAGTTAAAATCAAGAGGAGACTCATCCTTCCTTTTCTAACACTAGTGAAAGTAGATCACCACATGACTTCTTGTGATTCTTTTCCTGTTTCAACACTACAGTTTTGGAGGGCCCCTTGTTTCATTACGTTTAATTAACGAGTCATTAAGAGATTTCCCCTAAAAAAAGAAAACAACCCAGGTTTATATCTTGTTGATCTGCTTTAACTTCCCTGACAGGTAAAATGACTAATACTTGGTTGATTTCCAGTAAGACTTAAATGATAACTTTAGTACCTTACTACACTAAGAAAACTTGAACACTTAGATCGATTATATCAGTTATAACAGGGCTTAAGTCAGGCCTTCTAGGCAGGAAATAAAGTTAAAGAATTTAACCAGTCTCTTCCTTTTGGGTATGCAGTTCATTTGTGTCACCCATCCCATCTAAAATTAGGAAGTGTAGGTGGCAAACTGTTAGGCTTTCCTGACTCCAGAAAAAATAATTCACGTTGGCTGTGATAATACATCACATAGAACTTAAAGTTTGACCATATTTTCAAATTTTCTATGCTACCAAGAAGGCAGTAGATCGCCTAAGGAGCGTAGTTTTTAAGAGTTGGTTCAAACGCTCTAACCCTGGCAAATTAATTCACCTCAAGTGCCCCAGTGTTGTCAGGTGCAGTATGAAAATAAGGATAGATTCTTATCTTAGAATGCTAGAATTAAGGTCTAAGAATTTAGATAACACAATATGTTTAGATCAGTATACTTTTGATAACTATAGCAACTGTTCTGCATTGAGAGTGAGATAAACTTCATTAAGAGATAAATAAGCCCTATGTTTGAAAAGTGATTTGCTTTAATAATTTTCATTTATCAACTATTCATTTGACCATTAAATGGGCTTATTTTGCTGTTTATGTACTTGCTTTCCAAAGATAAAATACTGTTTCTTTTCCAGATCCAGGTTCATTGGTTGTTTTTTCATATGTGGTGTAAAGACTAGGGTACTAGCTTAGACAGTTTTTAAAATTCCAGAAGTTTCTAGGAAGGAGGACAGGGAAAAAGCCCCACTAAAAAATACCTTGTTATCTTAGAGGATTAAATTTATGGTACTCAAAAAATTTGAAGAGGCTGTACATTTCTCAGGAGATAGAAATCAAGACAATATTCCTGCTGCTGGTATTCATTTCATTGTATGTCTTCATCACCTGCCTTACTAATCGTCCAGTGCTTTAGGTTAAATTTGCCACATAAGCAGTTACCAAGTCATCCAATAGAAGAGCTGTTGTTGAAAAATAACTTCTACCTTTGTAAGACCCAAATTAGAATGGAGACTTGAACCAAGTTATTCAAGAACTTGTAAGAATGTTGCCACCAGGGACTTTTGAAAGCTTTTGTGGATGTCTGACACATGATATTAAGATTAGAACATGAGGTTATTTTATTGATGAATACTGGGGATTTAATTTTCATCTTTCCCTGGCAGGAGAGAAGAAATTCTTCCCCAGAAATGTAAGCATCTTACAGAACCAATACCTGTGGCACTGTGTCCAGTTAGACTGTTCACCTTAAAATGCTATTAATGGAGGTGAAATGGATCCATAGAATGGCTGCTCTGATTAGCAAGGAGATAAGGTGATCAGGAAACTTGCAGATGAGGAAACAATGAAGTGATTAAGGACTGCTCCGAGAAGTCAGATTCTTAAAATGAGGACTTATCATAGAAAGGACATTGGTTTGGGGTTTGAAGCTTGGGGCACTCAGTTCAGATTCTGTCACTGGCTTTTAAATTAGTTATATGTATGATTTGAGGCAGAATCACATGAATCTCCAAACCTTGTTTTCCTTATCTGAAAAATGAGGGATTGGCTTAGAGTAGGACTTTTTTCAACTTTGCTGGCTATTTGGAGACATGAATTTCCACCACAAGAAAAAACTGGAACTAGTATTTCATAATAGAAGATAAATTTTGGAAAGTCATTATCCTCCTGAGACAGTTTTGGCTAAAAAAGGATATTTTTTAAAAAAGAGTGGTAATCAATAAATATTCTATTTAAATGCTTTATGCAATAAATAAGTGCAACCTATGACTCAGGAAAACTAGGACTTTTATTTAGTGTATATCCTTACCCAATGAGGTTTACTTCAGGAAGAAAAATATATTCTTTCAAATAGGTTTCCTGGAGCTACTGTTTGATCCAGTATGGTGGCAGTTCTTAAGTATAATGATATATTTCAAATACTGGCTTTTGAGACCTTTAAGACTTACAGAAGGTGTGGAGATATTTTCCACGATTGTGGCACCTCCTGGTGGTACTAAATAGTTCTGTTTTGCAGAACATTGTAGAACTGAGGAAAAGCAGAT
Source organism: Plecotus auritus (assembly GCF_963455305.1). NCBI lineage: Eukaryota > Metazoa > Chordata > Mammalia > Chiroptera > Vespertilionidae > Plecotus > Plecotus auritus. The sequence continues at coordinate 16,492,320 of NC_137773.1, forward strand.
AACGCTATAAGTCAGCAGAGCTTGGAGTGCCAGTTTCCTCCCACTTGTACTCAAGTTGCACAAAAGGCAGCTGTGGCAGGAAAGGATAAGTGGCACCACTCCCACCAGCCAGGATTAGCTTGACCATTGCTATCCTGTGGCCTGCCTCCCTTTATTTGAGGTTGTAATAAAATTGGATACTTTTATATTTTGTCACGCCATACATGATATAAATTGAAAGTTGCTGCAGTTCTGTTTTGTGTTGTTTTTTCCCCCCAAATTTTGGAAACAGGGTGACATGGTATAGTGGTAGATCAAAACTGCTACTTTTTGTTCAAGCCTGGCTTATCCTTCTGTTTCATCTCAGGGGTGATATTAATTAACTAGAGGCCCGGTGCACGAATTCATGCATGGGTAGGGTCTCTTGGGGTGGCTTGCAGGGATGGGGCCCCAGCTCGTGCCCCTAGGCTCGCAGCTCCAGCTCACACCCCCAGCCTCGTAGCCCTGCAACCCAGCCTGACACCCCACCGTGGCCTGGCACTGCCCCCCTCACCTGTTCCACCATCCCGCCTGCAGGATGATTAGTTGGAGCTGGGCCCCCACCCAACTCCCTCAGTGCCTGGGAGCTGGGCAGCGGCCCTGCCCCATTGGACCCCCGCTCGCACCTACCTTGGCCTAGCTCTACCTGCTCACCTGCTCCACCATTCTGCCACAGTCCAGCTCTCATTGGAGCCCACTGGGGTCAGCAGCGCCTCCACTGCCGCCTGCCATGTTCAGTGCCACCGCCTGGTGGTCATAGCAAGCGGTCAAACTCCCAGTCGAACAGTTTGCATATCAGGCTTTTATTATATAGGACTAGAAGCCTGATGCACAGAATTCATGCAAGGGGCTAGGCCCTCGCAGCTTGGCCCTTGCAGCCGTGGCGGCTTGCCTTGGCCCTCATAGCCCCAGCTTCGTCCGGAAGGTCATCCAGCTGACCGGTCTAATTAGCATGTTACGCTTTTATTACTATAGATGGTAAATCTATTTCTACAGTGGCTCTTATTCTTCTTATGATAGTGCAGTGGTCGGCAAACTCATTAGTCAACAGAGCGGCAAACCTCGGCTCAGGAGACACATGTGGCTCTCGAGCCGCAGTTTGCCGACCACTGTGATAACGATTTCAACAGTGCTGGCCAAGGTCCTAAGGCAGTGGTCGGCAAACTGCAGCTCGGCTCGTGACATGGTTTTCTGCTCAGTTGACTAATGAGTTTGCCGACCATTGACCTAGACTCTCGATTCCAATAATTGCAGGCTGTTGTTGTTCCCTGTGATTAAGCCCCTATCCCAGTGGTCGGAAAACTCATTAGTCAACAGAGTGGCAAACCGCGGCTTTCGAGCCACATGTGGCTCACGAGCCGCAGTTTGCCGACCACTGTGCTAATGCAACTGCCACAGATAGTCCATTTTAAGTTATTCTCTTAAGCATAGTTTGCATTTTCTGCCGGTAAGTTGTTTTTTTTTGGTGTTATGTGCAAGTTTTTAGTTCTTAAGTGTTAAATAATGTAATAGAGCTGTAGAAACTACTATTCTCATCAGGCTGACCCCAGAGGGAGAACCTTTTGCTTTTACAGAAAACTAGAGGCCCAGTGCACGAATTCGTGCATGGGCCGGCTCGGGGGAGGGGCCAAGGGCAGTTGGCTGGCCAGCCCCTCCCCTTATTGGGGTGGGGGGTCGGTGGGGGAGGGAACGCAGGTGGTTGGCAGGCTGGCCCCACCCCCTAGTCAAACTCTGGTCGAACTTCCAGTCAAGGTGACAATTTGCATATTAGCCTTTTATCATATAGGATAGTTCATTCAATTATTTCAACAGATAGTACATTTACTATTTATTGGATTAGTACTGTATTTTGTGAACTTGCAAAGTAAAATATCTGCCTTAAAGAAACTTGCCACTACAGCCCTAACTGGTTTGCTCAGTGGTTTGACTGTCTGCCCAAGGACTCAAGGGTCAAGGATTCAATTCTGGTCAAGGGCATGTATGCCCAGGTCGGGAGTCTGGGTGCATGCAGGAGGCAACCAGTCGATATGTCTCTTTCACATCAATGTTTCTCTCTCTCTTTCTCTCCCCCTCTCACTCTCTCTAAATATCAGTGGGAAAAATATCCTTCAGTGACGATTAACAAAAGAAGCTTGACACTACAAATGTGCCACACCTTGAACTTATCAATTGTTTTGCTTTTCTTTCAGTTTTCCCTCTTATTTTTCCTATCTTATCACTAAATCTCTGTTCAGTTTGCTTCTTAGAACTTGAAAGCAAAGATGATTGTCAGCTTTCTGTCTTCCCATATCAACTTTTCTTTGAACCAGTTGTAAATAATTGTTATTGCTGAAACAATAATTTAATTATCCTTCCTCTTTTCTAGTAACTGAACAGAAGTAGATAAGAATTTAATTCCAAAGAAAGATTAGTTTAATTTATCTTCTGACAGCATTTCTTAGGAGTGATTTTCTGTAGTTTAAATTAATCTATTTAGTACTGTGTCAAGATGCTTTTAAAAAGCACTTAACTGCCTTGGTTTTCCTGAACCCCCTTTAGTGTTAGTTTACAAATAGTTTTTCATATGTTTACTGATATATCCACTGAAAGTACTTGGCTTTCTTAAGTACTTCTTAGTAGTACTCCTAGTTTTTACAGTATGGCTTTCAGTTAAAACTTTTTCTATGCTCTTGTGTTATTTTCTTATTTCAATATTTAATTTCTTTTAAGAAGAATATAGGCAGCTTAAATAACATTTTTTAATCTTGAAGAAATTTTGTTTTATCTTTTATATTTAGATCTAGACTTCATATCCAGTTGGAATTTATGTTTGTTAGCTTTTATTATGCAAAATTTCAAATATATCAGAAAATGGAAGGATTATCTGTGTACACATGAATAGCTTCAACAGTTTGGGCAATCATGCTTCATCTGTACTTCTACCTAGCACCCCCACTCGATATTATTCTGAAGCAAATCTCAGACACCTATCATTTCATCTATAAATGTATCAATCTCTAAAAGGTAAGGAGCCATCTTTTTAAAAAAATTATAACCACAATCTATTTATATAAAAGCCTGAGTGACTGAACGACCGAACAACTGTTTGACTGGTCACTATGACGTGCACTGACCACCAGGGGCCAGACGCTCAATGACCACCAGGGTGGGAATGCACCCTGGTCGTCAGTGCATTCCCACAGCGGCAGCGCCGCTCAGCTGACTGACAGGTGGCAGACGCCAGGCTCATGGCTGGTGAGCACAGCTGTGGCAGTGTGAGCCTCTCCTGTATCCGTAGCAGCACAGGTGCAGCGGGGCCGGGATGAGCAGGAGTGGTGCAGCTCCTGGCTGGACTCGGACCTCTCCCCAGCCGCCTGCCTCTTCGAGCACTATTACATCCCCCAGGGGGTCCTGGATTGCGAGAAGGCGCAGGCCAGGCTGAGGGACCCCACCAGTACACGAATTTGTGCACTGGGCTCTAGTACCATTATAAAATCTTTAAAAAACGATGATTACTTAATATCAAATGTTCAGTCAGTATTCATTTTTTAATTGCCTTATAATTCCTTTTGTGATGTTTCTGGCTAATGGATATATCTCTTGATTCTCTTGATCTGTAGGTTCTGCCTCTACTGTTCTTCCCTCTTGAAGTTTATTTGTTGAAAAAACATGGTTATTTGCATTGCCCTTGGTCTACATTTTGCCATCTGGACCTCCATGGGCTTATTTAAAATGTTTCTCTAACCTCGGTATTTCCTATAAATTGGTTATTGTCTCTAGTTATTTTGATCAAATTCAAGTTCCAATTTTTGGAGAACAAAACTACCTCATAAATTCAAAGTACATTTTTAGTGCTTGTAATGAGTCTTATATACAAAGTTAACTCTTTTCAGCCTCAGCTGACATTTCTTAACATTTGCAACAACATATTTAACTGTTTAAACTTCTTGTTTTTTACTTCATATGAGCTTTCCTTGTTTAGCCTAATCATGTGTTTGTCCATTTTTATGGTAATTTCCTAGCCATACATACTCTCCTACTATACATAGGCACCTCCAGGTGTATTTAATAGATCTGGGAAATGGTTTGTGATTCAGAGATCAGAACTGGATTGAAATTGTATCACATCCAGTAGTAGTAGGTCCACTAAGAAACAGCACTGGAACAGTATCTCTCAATGTCTTTATCTATAAAAAGGAAATATTTATTTTACAGAGTTCATGTGAGGATTAAATGCATGTGAAACATGTGGCATACTACTACAAGAAGAACTGTGTCCTGATCCATAGATCATTATTTTCAGTGGGTACTCTTCACTTGAGTAGACATCTTAACCTACATATAGGAAAACTCAATAAATATCTCTGTTGTGTGTGCCCTGTGGTTGTGTTTACCAAATCATAAATGCTTTTACTTTAACATTGTAATGCTTTTACTTTAACATTGTAAAGCACATTACAGAAATTACTCCTTTGAAAGACATATTGAGGAATAAAGTCTTTGGAAAGATGTATTGCTCCATCTGTTCATTTTTGTTTAGTTTGTTTTGTATTTCCTCAAGATTTTTAAGATACTGCTAATGTAAACACCTTTAAAATGTAAAAAGATTTATTTTTTGAAGGGAAATTGAAGTTGACAATTTATCCTTAATGAGACTGAACAATATCAAGAAAAAGAACCCTCTAAAATATTATATCAAATTCATGATTTCTGACAATAGGTGAGCAGTATATACAAAGAAAGCACATTGCAGAAAGGGCTTTCCAATTATTCAACCCAATCTCTCCAACCAGCAAGAAATTCTTTTGGCTTACTAGAGCTCTTTAGCCTGAAAATTAAATACAGGTAAAAGAACATGGCGTGTTGGAACCAATTTATAGCTATTTATGAGTTGTGGATAGATTTGGCTAATGAATGATTAAATACGAATGATTTTGTTACTGTAGAGCAATAGATAGTCTTTTATACTTAAAAAAAGTCTAGTTAGCCAATTATTTTAGAATGTCTCCTTTTTGTATATGAATTTTGTTTAGTTTCTAAATTCTTAGTCTTTAATTCTAATATATTTTTTTATAACTTCCATACAAAAACATTATGTGGTAAATGTGTATGCATGCTTTTAAAATGTTTCACTCAGCCTAGCTGGTGTGGCTAAGTGATTGAACAAAGACTGTTATTCCTTAGATTAGTTCTAATTTTAGTGGCTATTTTATCATATCTGTAAAAACTAGAATTGGGATGGATCTATGATGCAGATTAAACTTATGCTATACTCACTTTTTAATACCTTGGATATTTGATCTGCTTGTCCCTTGGATATTTAATCTGCTTGTGGAGCCAGTTTAACATAGGATGCCTCTTGAAAACATCACACTGTCCTTTCTTTAAAAAAAAAAAAAATGGATTTACTAAAAAAAAGTAAATAACCTGTGCAAGTGACCTTACGCAACTGTCAGCAATAAGAAAGACTGTTTCACAATTAAACTTACATATAAAGCAATGTGAGTCTGAAGCTGCTTTAAGTACAGAGTAAGAGTGTTTTGGGTTGTTGAACAGTAATAATGTTCCCATTTTAAAAAAATAGACCTTGGGAGCTTAGGCTTTTAAATTTTATTAGAAATTGCATTTGAGGAACTGGCACTTGAATTGATAATGATATACAGTTGAATTTGTAATGAATGGAATTTGCAAAACAACTTTAAAAATATATTTTTTAATTGGTTTCAGAGAGAGGAAGGAAGGGAGAGGAAGAGAGGGATAGAAACATCAATGATGAGAGAGAATCACTGATGGGCTGCCTCCTGCACACCCACTTCTGGGGATTGAGCCCACAAGCAGTCCAGGGCATGTTCCCTGATCAGGAATTGAACCGTGACCTCCTGGTTCAACCACTGAGCCATATTAGCCAGGCGCAAAATAACTTTAAAATACTTTATGCTAAATATTTGGCTAAGCCCTAAGTGGTTTGGCTCAGTGGATAGAGTGTCAGCCTGCAGACTGAAGGGTCCCAGCTTCGATTCCGGTCAAGGGTATGTGCCTTGGTTGCGGGCACATACCCGGTGGGGAGTGTGCAGGAGGCAGCTGATCGATGTTTCTCATCGATGTTTCTAACTCTCTATCCCTCTCCCTTCCTCTCTGTAAAAAAATCAATAAAATATATTTTATTTTATTTTTTTTTTCTTAAAATATATTTTATTGATTTTTTACAGAGAGGAAGGGAGAAGAATAGAGTGTTAGAAACATCGATGAGAGAGAAACATCGATCAGCTGCCTAATGCACACCTCCTACTGGGGATGTGCCTGCAACCAAGGTACATGCCCTTGACCGGAATCGAACCTGGGACCCTTGAGTCAGCAGGCCGACGCTCTATCCACTGAGCCAAACCGGTTAGGGCTAAAATATATTTTAAATAAATAAATATTTGGCTAAAAGTTTTTCTAGCAAGTGGAAATTGGTGTCCTGGTAATGTAGAGTAATAAAAATGCTGTTACTATTATATCTAAACTAGAGGCTTGGTGCACAAAATTTGTGCACTGGGAGGAGTCCCTCAGCCTGGCCTGCGCCCTGTCGCATTCTGGGACCCCTCGGGGCATGTCTGCCTGCCGGGGATCAGCCTAAGCTGGCAGGCGGACATCCCTCTCGCAGTCCAGGATCCCTCTCGTAGTCCAGGACCCCTCGCTCCTTACCGCCTGCCTGCTCGCTGCTCCTTACCACTGGGCTCGTTGCTCCCTAGCGCTGCCTCAAAGGCGGGAGAGGCTCCTGCCACTGCCGCTGCACTCACCAGCTATGAGCCCGGCTTCTGGCTGAACCGTGCTTCCCCTGTGGGAGCGCACTGACCACCAGGGGGCAGCTCCTGTGTTGAGCATCTGCCATGGTCCAAAAAATATTAAATGGAGTTTAGATGTTCACTCTGCGTCTAAACTCTTCGATGCTTTAATGGAGGAATGATTGCACTTGAGAAAACTAGTTGTTGCCTAGTAAAATAAATGTTCTCCAAATTGTAAAGTCAAGAAAATGACAGTTCAAAATGAAAACGAAATAAACCAACCAGTCCTTTTCAAGATTAACTTTGCTCCAAGTTATATGTATTTCTTAAGCAGATTAAAAAAAATTTTTTTATTCAGGTAAGAGTCATGTAACATAAAATTAATCATTTTAAAGTATTAAATTCAGTGGCATTGAGTCTATCTCACTATGCAATGAGATTTTTGAATAACTTTTTATTTGAAATTAAAGTTTTAAAAATAATAAAGAGAACACCTATATACCCTATATCTAGATTCACCAATTTTTAAGATTTTTCCATATTTGCCATTCTCTTTTCCTTCTGCATTCTTTGTCTACACACCCACACACACTTTTCTGATCCATTTGAAAATTGTGGTTACAAGACCCCTTTCTTTGCCTCAAAGACTTCTGTGCGCACTTACTAAGAACAAGGATTATTCCCTTAACATAGCACAGTATCAGATTTAAAATTGAAACAATAATTTTATCTCTGTAGTCCATATTCTGATTTTGTCACTTATTCCACTCTATTACAGTATAGGATTTTGTCCAGGTCTATGTATTCTATTTAATTGTCATGATTATTTAGTCTCCTTTAATGAAGAGTTCCTTAATTTTTTTAAAAAAATCTTTCATAACATTGGTATTTTTGAGGATCACAGGCCAGTTATTTTATAGAATATTCCTCAATTTAGGTTTAACTGATGTTTCTCAGCTTATGTATCCTGAGCTGGAACATTACATTAAGTAATCTTGTGTCCTTTTCTGTAGGAAAACAATGTCTATATGTCCTTTCTTAGTCATTTTAATTGTGAATACTCAGTCAAGTTATTATATGGTCCCTCCACTTACAGTTTTTCTCATTGCAACTGATAAGCAATCTGTGGGGAGATATTCTGAGAGACCTCTCCTAATCAAACCCTAGAAACATCTACTATTGTTTCTTGCTTGAGCTAATCTTCACTGTAATGGTTACAAGTGGTAATTCCCCATGTCTAAACAACATTTATCTAACAGGTAGTTTCTCTGTAAGGCACAGCACAGCCTTCTTATGCTTAGAAACACTAGACAGCGCTTCAGCACTAGGGTTGGGGGCATATTAAACAGTGAAATCACCAAGAAAAAGCACAATGCAAAACATGGCACTAAATAGACCAGGGAAGGGACACTCATTTATAATATGAGAACAGAAAGAAGGCGGAATATCACCTTTGGGATCCAACCTCAGCTGGGAATGTGTATGAGGGACGACTCAAATTTTTTGCTGCTCTATACATGTTCACAGTGACCATGAAAGCACTGAATGTTAATTTGGGAGTTAAAATACATTTTAGTGAGCAAGCAAATTTGCAAATATGGAATGAAGTTTAAAAGATTTTTAAACCCCAGGGGAAAATGGGTACAAAACATAAAACAGATGAGACTTAAGACAGAAAACTAAGATCAACAGTAAAGATCAAAGAGATTTTTTAAAAATCTTACCTAATAAAAGAGTAATATGCAAATTAACCACCACTCTGCTACACCCACAAGCCACGCCCACCAGCCAATCAGGAGCGAATATGCAAATAAATCCAACCAAGATGGCTACAGCCACAGAGAGCAGGAGGGAGGCTTGGGTTTCCCTGGCAATGGAGGAAGCCAAGCTTTCCGCCTGCCCTTGCCGGCCCAGGCCTCCACTCAAGGCTACAAAGTTTCAATGATAGAAGATACATAAACCCAAACAGAAATGGCGGCAGCCACAGAGCTGGAAAGAGCAGGAGGCTAGGGTTGCCCCGGGCGATGGAGGAAGCCAAGCTTTCCACACACCCTGGCTGGCCCAGGCCTCCACTTAAGGCTACGAAGTTTCAATTATAGAAGATACATAAATCCCCCCAAAAATGGCTGCCACCACAGAGCAAGCAGAAGGCTTGGCTCCGCTCCAGGTTACAAAATTTCAATTGTAGAAGATAAATAAACCCCAGATCCCAAGGCCTCCGCTTGGGTCGCCAGGGGGCGTGGCCGGCCTGCAAACCACCACAGGCCCCTCGCCCAGGCCACCCCATGCCCCAAGGGAACCCCCACCCTGATCCGGGACATCCTTCAGGGCAAACCAGCTGGCCCCCACCCGTGCACCAGGCCTCTATCCTATCTAATAAAAGAATAATATGCAAACTGACCATCACTCCAACACACAAGGTGGCTGCCCTCATGTGGTCAAAGATCCTGCCCCCATGTGGACACAAGATGGCCAGCAGGGCAGGGCAGTTGGGAGGGACCAGGCCTGTAAGGGAGGGCAGTTGGGGGTGATCAAGCCTGCAGGGGAGGGCAGTTAGGGGTAACCAAGCTGGCAGAGGAGGGAAGTTGGGGGCAACCAGGCCTGCAGGGAAAGGCAGTTGGGAGGGACCCAGGCCTGCAGGGGAGAGCAGTTAGGGGTGACCAGGCTGGCAGGGGAGGGCAGTTAGGGGAAAACAGGCTGACAGGGGAGCAGTTAGGCATCAATCAGGCTGGCAGGGGAGTGGTTAGGGGGTGATCAGGCTGGCAGGCAGAAGCGGTTAAGGGCAATCAGGAAGGCAGGCAGGCGAGCAGTTGGGAGCCAGCAGTCCCGGGCCTAAACGGGCAGTCAGACATCCCTTGAGGGGTCCCAGATTGGAGAGGGTGCAGGCTGGGCTGAGGGACAACCCCCCCCCCCCCCAGTGCACGAATTTCGTGCACCGGGCCTCTAGTATCTATATAAAAGCTTAATATTCAGTGTCCCCTCAGGAATTCAACCAACTGGGAGTTCAATCGCTCACTATGATGTGCACTGACCACCAGGGGGTGGCGCGGAACAAAGGAAGGCCCTGGCCGGCAGCCAGCAGCTGCTAGGGACCCTACCCATGCACAAATTTCGTGGACTGGGCCTCTAGTGATAAAAATAAATGAGATGTAAAGGAAAATAAAAAGCAGAAAGCCAGCCAACAGAAAAATAAAAGATTAAAGGAAAAGTTATTAGGTAAAAAAGAAAAAAATATACAGGGGTTGGCAAAAGTAGGTTTACAGTTGTGAATACCCAAAATAGTTTATTTTTGTACTAGAGGCCCGGTGCACAAAATTTGTGCACAGGTGTGGTCCCTAGGCCTGGCCAGTGATTGAAGCACGAGCATCTGACATGGAAGGGCAGGTCCCAGCTGACCTCTGGGCCCCTGTGTGTCCCCCTCTGCCTGAGTCACGGCGCCTGAGTCTGCACGCAGAGATGCAGTGAGTGTGGCCGGACGCTGTGGGCCGGGGCGCAGAGTGGACCTCTGGGCCGCCCAGCAGCACCGCACGGACCAGCTCCTGCGCAAACCCACGGGAAGCCCAACCACCCCTGCGGTCCCAGCAGCTGCAGCCAGGCTCATCGGGAAGAGGCCGCGTGGGTTCCCAGCACCTGAGCGCGGGGGCTTTCGCGACACACGAGCCCTGGTATCCCAGGGGAGGCTAGCAGGGGGAGTGAGAGTGAGCTCGGCGGACACTCAGCATTCTCACCACACCTCTGTCCCCATCATCCCCGCCCACAGGTAGCCGGTGAGAAGTCGCAGCACATTGCTGACACCCACCATGTTCTGCGCCATCCCCTGGTGGTCAGCACACATCATAGCAAGAGGTCAAACTCCCAGTTTCCCCGTCGAATGACCACCTGAGGGGACAATTTGCATATTAGGCTTTTATTATATAGGATTGTTATTTATTAACTTTTGTATTATTTATTTGTATTGCAACTGTTGACCTACTTTTGCCCATTCCTGTACTGAATACTAAAAACCAAAATGGTGAGATGAAAGGTATAAACTACCTTTTTCGAAGTTTGAAAAACAAGGCAATTTTTAAAAATAGTATATCTATCTATCAAAATAGATTTCTGGGGACACTTACAAAATCTCCAGGGAAAAGATGTGTTGTCCCCAAAGTTTTAGTCTCATAGTGTACATTAGAATAGTAAAATCTCTGGAATTGTTGCAGAAATAAAGTTGCCTTTGTTTTTCTGTAACCTTTCCCAAAACTCACCATGCAGTCCTTTTCTCACATGACACTTGTTAATATCTACCAGAGTATTTTTCACAAAAGGACAGAATACTGTTTTAGGAGAAAATAAAAATGAAAATCTTAAAAGTTATAGAGATACATGACAGAAAATAGAAATAAATCAGTTGGAAATAGAAAACAGTTTTGGCTTGGGGCTGGCATTCCTGGGGAATAGTCTTCTGTTCTGGCAGCCCTGTTCTGCTGCTAGCCGAGGGGCAGAGAGCAAATGACACTACCTTCTGGCCCTCCCTCCAAAGTTGTCTTTTCAGAAAGCTTTTATCTGTGCAGACAGGGCACTGATATAACACACAGGCTGCTGAGCCAGGGAGTAGAAGCTGATCCTCAGCAGAATTAAATCAGCCCAGCCATAGGATACTTCCTTAGCAAGTCAAGGGGAGTTTTATACAAAAGTGCTGTTTTTCTTTCCTTTTTTTTAAAAAAGGAAATTTTTTTTCATTGTATAAATGGTTTTTATTCCATTTAGGCTTCGTCCATATACACATGTGTTTTTATATGGTTGATAGTGGTTAGTGCTCGTACAGTTTTGTGTTGTGATAGCTCTTTTTATATGACCATGAAAAGGAAAAGCATTTCCTAGTCATGGCTGCCTCTGCCTGTTCACTTGCTGCAATGTTCCAAGCACCATTCCTGTCACATTTTGGAAGCAGCTTTTATCCTGCTTCCCTGAACTATACAGGTCTTCTCTTTTGCCAGGCATACAACACTTTATCCCCTCTCCCAATCTTACTGCCTGCCACCAAAGTGCTTCTGAAAAATAACTCCTTAGCATCATGGGACTAGCTTATGTTGGGATAGCTTCTTGTGAGCCTGTCATCTGCTGCCCAGGTCATGATAGCAGCAGGACCTGTAGTAGAGGGGAGAGGAAGGACTTCCACATAAATCATCTTGGCCTTGGACATTCAGACATTTCCTAGTATTAATGATTTGTGTTCTTCCAGATGAAACAGTACAGAAACTGGGTATCATGACCCTTCCAAAACCTTTTTTGTTCAGCTAGATACTGCCTGGAGTGAGTTAACAGACCTTATTTTTGGCATTTTGAAAGTTCAGAATTCTGCCCCTTTGGATATTCCTAAATTGTAAATACAAAATTCATGCTAGATAATTTCCCTTCTTATTAGAATAGTTTTAGTCTTTGTTTTTGGCATAATCTGCTCTGGTATGTGCAACCCCAGTGGTTGACATCAGTGAGTTAGTTTAGTGAATCCAAAGAAGTTAGATACATTTTATCAGTCTATGGCAGTGGTTCTCAACCTTTCTAATGCCGTGACCCTTTAATACAGTTCCTCACCTTGTGGTGACCCCCAACCATAAAATTATTCGTTGCTACTTCATAACTGTAATTTTGCTACTGTTATGAATTGTAATGTAAATATCTTGTGTTTTCCGATGGTCTTAGGCTCTACAGAAGCGGTTCTCAACCTGTGGGTCATGACCCACAGGTTGAAAACCGCTAGCAGGGTCGCCTAAGACCATCGGAAAACACAGATTTTTAAGCATAAAATAGCAGTTTTGTGCTGAGTCTTGTATTAATAGACTAGAGGCCCGTTGCACGAAAATTCGTGCACTGTTGTGGGGGGGTCCCTCAGCCCAGCCTTCCCCCTCTCACAGTCCAAGAGCCCTCAGGGGATGTCCCAAGGGGAGCAGGCCTAAGCTGCAGTCTGGCCTCCTCTGCGGGAGGCCACCGGGATGATCAGGGGAAGGCACTGCCCTCATCATCCCGCTGCTGCTGGCCCTCGGCCCTCGCAGCCACCAAGGTGTTTTCATCAACATGGACTCCAGTCCCTTCACCACAAAAAAATGACAACTTTTTTTTTTTTAATTTTTTTAAAAATATATTTTATTGATATTTCACAGAGAGGAAGGGAGAGGGATAGAGAGCTAGAAACATCGATGAGAGAGAAACATCGATCAGCCGCCTCCTGCACACCTCCCACTGAGGATGTGCCCGCAACCAAGGTACATGCCCTTGACCGGAATCGAACCCGGGACCTTTCAGTCCGCAGGCCAATGCTCTATCCACTGAGCCAAACCGGTTTCGGCAACAACTTTCTTTAGGCATTTTCAAGATGTCTCTTTCATAGGATATGACCTCCCTCCCTCCCTGAGGATATTTTCCCATTGATTTTTAGAGAGCATGGAATAGAGAGGGAAAGACAAAAAGAAACATCAATGTGAGAGGGACACATCGATTGGTTGCCTTCTGCATGAGCCCTGACCTGGGCCCGCTGCTCAGCAGCTGCGGGGGCTGCTGATCAGGCACTGCCTCTCTCTCCGGGCCTCACAGCAGCCCCCACGGCTGCTGATCATACCCTGCCTCTCTTGCCGGGCGTTGCAGCAGCCGCATTGGCTGCTGATCAGGCCCTCCCCTGGCACAGATGCGCGGAGTCCCCTGCCGCGGCCCTGACCCCAGGCTGGGCTGTGGCGGAGGCCTGTGTACTTCCGCACGCCTCAGGACCTCCGGCACAGGCGCATGGAGGCCCCCACTGCGGCCCCGCCCCCAACGCTGCAAGTCCCTGCCCACCCACGCCTGCTGCGCTTGCAGCCTACTGATCAATCATTAGTGTGACGGCATCCTGGACAATTTGCATATTCCTCTATTAGTATAGATGCTTTGTCCTGTCTCTTAGTGATAACTCATTGCTAGCTCTTTGGCCATTTGTTTGTCATAAAGTCATTTCTGTCTTGCTGTATATTTATGTCTTCAAAATCTTCATTTTAGTTTCTACTTTGTGGGTCAGATAGGTTGCTAGTACTGTAAAGTTCTGCAACAATGAATGAGATGTGGGTAAGTATTATGCCAGTCTAAGGGGTCATATAAAGAATATCTTCAAACTAAAAATAGTATCTACTGGCAGAAAAATAACCATGTGTGCTAAATGCTTTACACATATAATTTCATTTCATCTCTAAATACATAGGAACTATCTTTCAGAAGAAGAAACTGAGACACAGAGTGGGTCATTTGTCCAGGGATCAGAGACAATATCCGGGCCCTATTAATTTCCTCATAAATTATTAATCAGTATTAACGTGCTTTTACATAAAATTAGCCATAAAAGATGAAGCAGATTATGAAAATACATAAATGTGCAATATTTTCCTCTGGCATGGCCTTGGATTTTAGAACAGTTCCTATAGTCAAGGTCCATTTTAATTTCTGAAAATGGGTTATTTTACTTGGTATTGCTAACCACTTAAGTAGTAAGGAAAGGGAAGTAGTTGTACTGTTTCTTCCTCTTACAGGTCATGATTTAGTTGTGTACATCAGGATGTTTTTCTTGGCTTATTTTATTCATAGCGTTTTCCTTGCACATCTGTTATATAAACTATAAAACTTACTTCCTTGAAAACTTGCCAGTTCAAGTCACACTTAATAGTGATCAAGAGGTCAGTATCTTTTGGGAAACAGAATTAAATGACAGACTTTGAGGGGCAGAAATCCAACTACCATCCTGGTTTAAGTATTTTTTTGTTTTGTTTTAGATCCATTCTTATATTTTTTGAGTCATTGAAATAATTATATGTGGTTGCTAGTGTTTCCCAAAAGACTTCATGTTAGACTATAAACATTTAATGACCTTTTATGTAAAATGAGGTATCTTAGTTACTGCCTCTATATGTTTTTATCTTTTCAGTGGTCAATTTACATATACATTCTACTATGGTACATAGTTTGCCATTTGAAACTAAATATGGGTTGTTGACTTCTTAATGATTATTCATTTTATGTAATCCTTTTCTTTTTAAAATCTTTTTATTGATTTCAGAGAGGAAGGGAGAGGGAGAGAGAGATAGAATATCAATGATGAGAATCATTGATTGGCTGCCTTCTGCACGCCCCCTACTAGGGATCGAGCCCGCAACCCGGGCATGTGCCCTGACTGGGAATCGAACCGTGACCTCCTGGTTCATAGGTCGATGCTCAACCACTGAGCCACGCCTGCCGGGCTGTAATCCTTCTTGAACTTGAATTCTACATAAACCATAAAATAATGATTTTCTGTGTTTTCTTGGGAAATCCATATATATAAAAGCCAAGCAACCAGAACGGCGGAATGACTGAAATGACCGGTCACTATGACGCGCACTGCAGCGGCCAACCGCCCAATGGGGGCCCCAGTCACCCCTCACCATCTTCCTGCAGCCCCTCCCCCGGGCCAGCCCCTGATTGGCCCCTGCAACCCTATTGGGGGCGGGGCTGGCCAGGCAACCTCCTGCAGCCCCTCCCCTGGCTGGCCCAGCCCTGATTGGTCCCCATGGGGCGAGCTGGCCGGACCCCATCTGTGCACAAATTCGTGCACCGGGCCTCTAGTAAATTCATTAGATTTATCCTTTAGTTACATTTTAGGACAATTTTGTACTTAATTGATGAACATATCAGTTTTTGTGACTCTCAGAAGTTTTATATGTGTCTGGTTAGTTTGGACCCGTGCAAACTGATATTGAATTAGTACTGGAAGTTTTCCTAGAATGTTAGATGAACTCTTCTGTAAGCAATGGACTGAGTACTTATTTCTTTAATGCACAATTTGAAATTGTGGGGATTTGGAATGTTGGTTTTTAAGCTTGAAATATTTAGATAAAGATATCATTTGGAATACTGATAATCTACAACGGCTATTTTTAAAGATTAGAAGAGAAAGTATGTTATAAATAGGTTAATGTTAGTTACTGTAAAAGTTCTTAAATTTTTTTACGTTACATTTACTATGAAACTGTTCTCCTTTCTAAAATACAGTAGATTCTCGATAGATTTTTCTGTTCAAAGTTTTGACTTTTTAAAACAGATCTAGAAAATTCATAAAAGAAAATAATATATAACTTTGTTATGATCCAGATTTGACTTGCAGGTGTAGAAACAGGCCACCTCGCTAAGCTGGTCACAGGCATCTACCTCACAGCTTTGTTGTGCTCCAGTTCTGGGACTGTGGTGAGAATTGAACTTCTTTGTGAAAAACAAAGAAAGCCAACCTCCAGTACTAGTAGTGAGCCTGGCAGAGCCTAAGAAAATGATGATTCACAGATAGAAAATAGAAGCTTTACATATACTTAGAGAGGAGCACCAGGTTTGGTGGTACCTTGGGTTAATGACACAGTCAAATCTATACAAAGTCAATAAAAGTTTATGAAAAGTGCTCTCCATGCAAAAGTTCTTACCTGAAAAATCAAACTTGGTGAATTTAAACATTGGTTTCCCTGTGCTGAATAAGTCTAGTTCGCACAGAATACTTTAACTCTTGTTCTAATATGGGAGATTGGAGTCTGTACAAACATTTTCATTTTCATAACTTTGAAGATACACAAAGGTGTTTAGGTA
Source organism: Plecotus auritus (assembly GCF_963455305.1). Lineage (NCBI taxonomy): Eukaryota > Metazoa > Chordata > Mammalia > Chiroptera > Vespertilionidae > Plecotus > Plecotus auritus. The sequence continues at coordinate 16,508,690 of NC_137773.1, forward strand.
GTCTTTCAAGAATGTTAGGGGCTTATTTTTATAGTTATTTTCTACCTGCAAAGTAGTGTTGGTGTTTAATTTGCTCCCACCCCCCCACCCCCCACAAAGCCCTGAAAAATAAGTACTTTTATAGAAAAGAGTTTTATAGAATTTATCTTTCTACTTTCTGTGACACAAGTACAGTCTAAAATTTTTATCTTTCTGTAACACAAGTACAGTCTAAAATTTTGAGTTTAGATTACAGGTATATATCTGTCAACAATGTTCAGTAATAGGAAAACATCAAGAATGATTAAAATTCTGTAGTTTACTTCTCCACCCCCACGATAATACTGGACTGAATTATTACTGAAGTTGAAGCTCATCATTGGTCTGAATGGATCTAAGAATTTGGTAGTAGAATTAATGTGAGAATGGCTTTTGGCTTAGAAAAGAGTATACAGTCCTTCATTTTTTTACTGCTTAAAACAATTGGGTATTTCAAAAACAGTTAACATCAGCTAGGGGTAGTTTTCTATTGTCTTATATCATTACTAGAGGTCCGGTGCATGAAATTCGTGCGGGGGTTGGGGGGTCCAATCAGCCCAGCCTGCACTCTCTCCAATCCGGGATCCCTCTCACAATCCAGGACTGCTGGCTCCTAACTGCTCACCTGCCTGATCACCCCCAACATCCCCCGCCCCCCCCGCCACTGGCCTGGTCGTCCCTAACTTCCCCCCTGCCGCCTGGTTTCCCCTTACTGCCCCCCTGCCGGCCTGGTCTCCCCCAACTACCCCCCCCCTCCAGCCTGGTCGCCCCTCACTGCCCCCCCTGCCGGCCTGGTCACCCCTAACTGCCCCCCCGCCGGCCAGGTCACCCCATGCAGCCTGCTGTTCAGTCATTTGGTAGCCCCTCTCTGCCCCCCCCCCCCCTGCTGGCCTGGTCACCCCACGCAGCCCGCTGCTCAGTCGTTTGGTCGTTCCTCACTAACCCCCCTGCCGGCCTGGTCACCCCACGCAGCCCGCTGCTCAGTCGTTTGGTTGTCTCTCACTAACCCCCCTGCTGGCCTGGTCGCCCCATGCAGCCCACTGCTCAGTCGTTTGCTCGTCCCTCAGTAACCCCCCTGCCGACCTGGTAACCCCATGCAGCCTGTTCGGTCATCCATTCGGTTGTTTCGGTTGCGACAGTCACTTAGGCTTCTATATATAGAGATGGGAGGGAACAATTGACGCGGTGTTTTGAACATTAATACAACATCTGTGGTTTTAATGTCATGTAGGCAGGTAGCTTAAGTTTGACTTAGGCAGTTTTTCTGCCTGTACTATGTTTTTAAAATGTTTTACGTATCTAGTCATTGTGTCTAACTTGCTCTTTGAGTATCTATACTTATTCTTGATCTTTAAAAAGGACCATGGGACTCCCCTCCTCCCTCAACAAAACCTGGCAGTAAGTAAACTGCTCTAAAGTGTTTATTTGTATTTAGTTTTGTTTTGTTTTTTGACTGATAGCTAAAAGGATGAGGTACATTATTTTCGGTGTAAATTCATGTTTCAGCATTTGGAATTTCAATGTTCTCTTTTGAAAAGTGAAGAGGCAAACAGAAGGTGCATAATCCTTTATGTAAATAGGTGAAGTCATAAATAGTATGCACATGAGATTCCCACATATAGGATATATGATTTTTAAGTAATCAGATTACTCTTTTCTGAAATCGTGTTACAGCAGGAGAATGGATAAGAAAGCCTCATACTTTAGATATCTTTAATTTCAGTTTTCCCCATTTTCTTCGCCCTACTTTTTTTTTAAATTTTATTGTTTAAGATTTTATAAAGAGGACATACGTCTCTTCCCCCCCCCCCAACTGATCTCCCCCCCGGCCTCCCCTACCCCCCAGCACTTGCCCTCGTCCCCTGCTCCCAGTGTCTTGCATCTGTTGGTTGTGTTTACATGCATGCATACAAGTCTTTCAGTTGATCTCTTGCCCTACTTTTAAGAGGAAGAGGGTACATTGGTTTCCTCCTTTACAGTTGAATAGTTTGTATTTAATATTTACTAAAGCCAAAGAAAATATAATTTCCATGACTTAGAATGTATTTTTTTAGGTCTTTTTAAATATTAAATCAGCATTTAGTTCTTTTAGTAGCACAGTTTGTGATGTTATCTTATATATTAGTTAGTAGGCTTTTCATGTAGGTCAGCTAATATTAGTAACTCTGATTTTAGGGCATAATGGCACAATAGAAAATGGGCTTTGGAATTAGAAAACCTAACAAAGTTTGAACATCTATCCACTTACCAATCATGTGATCCTGAGTGAGTTTCTTAACTCCTTAACTAAGGAGTTGTTACAAATATAATATTTTCCCCTCTCCTCATTTTTTTTTTTTTTTTTTTTTTTTAAGAAGAGCGGGCTGAGGAAACACTGTAGTTCTTGTCTTAGGATGGTGGCAATTTTATAACTAAGCTACTATATAATCAAATATGATAACATTTGCTTCAGTAGCATTGATTCTTCTATTGAACCACTGCTTGTGTTAAGATATTTTCCATTGTTTTGTGTTGCATTTTCAGATCAAGAAAATACTTTTTTTTTTTTTTTGATGGGTAGCAAATATCCAGCCAAGAGGATGAATCAGCTTTTCCACCTCCCTCACACCATTTCTATACAGCCTCACATTTTCTGCTAACAATGAAAATTATGTTAGTTCAGTTTGGGAGTACTGGAGTTCTTATTGTTGACCATAAATTTGATATTCTTTACAGAACTATAATAACATATAACTTGGTTTTAAAATATGAGTATTGAATCTATAAAATGTTCAGCTTGCAAATAAGGATAACAAGGTGAAGACCCTTTCCTGATGAAAAATGAGTATCACAGGGTCCATTATCAAGTTTTTAGAGCGGGAATTCTTAAAACTACTTCCCTAATGTTCTGGCTATAAAGATTTTTAAAGAAATAAAGGGTGTCCCCCAAAAATGCATACACATTTTAACAGCTAATAGCTCAATTTTGAAAATGAAATGTATTTTAATAAATACTGCCTTTATAATTACTCGAAGTGTGTATACATTTTTGGGGGATACCCTATATAACAAATTTTCCTGGCTTGAATGATTTGTTACCTCAGAAAACTTTCTTCATTGGTCATTTTGTGGATGTTTTATTATTTTTAAAAGTTTTTTTTTTTAAAGATTGATACTTTACAGGGAGCATAATAATTTTACCTAAATCATAAAAGAATCATCTGACTCTTTGTGGCATTGAGATTAAAAGTAGCTTTTAAATAGAGGTTTTATTTTTAGGAATCATTCTTCCCTAATATATAGTTTTTAAAAATCATTTTTAATTTCAATAGTAGGTACTTAAATTATTTCCTGGAGTTTTACATACATAGAACTTGATTTGTATACATATTTTAGTACATATACATATATTTTAGTTAGTAGTTTCCTGCACTTATTAGCCTGACAAAAACAAAACATTGGAAGTATAAATAATACTTATATGGTCTATCATGATGCTTATTTCCCTTTACATAGTTAAAGTGTAGCTACTAATACATTACTTGATTTATTTTTTAATGATATTTCATTTTCCTTTGATTACAATATAATGTTCATGGGGTAATTTTGGAAAATTCAGCAAAGTTGTAAGAAAGACATACTATTATTTAAAACCATTATTTTGAGTTGTCTTTGTCTTTTGCTGCCTATGTTTTCTGTGTCTATGAACCTCTGTTTATTAAGTGTGGATGTAAGTATGCATGCATACAATAAAATAGAAGTTTAAAGATCCAAAAGAAAATACTGCTAAATATTTTCCTGACCTTGGAGTAAATGAAGTATTTATAATAAATTTAAAACAAAAAGAAAAAACCATATTAAAAATGTAGTCACATTTGAATCCATCTTTAAAAAATAAGTAAAATTAAAAAGGCAAGCTGGAAAAAATACTTCTTACTACATCATTCCGTTTTAATTTCCTTATTCCTTTGTTAGTAGTTAGTACTGGATTACACTTATACTTCCCTTTTCCTCTTGTGTATAGTTTTGTTTTAATAAAGCCTTTTCTTGAGTTGACAAAAAAAAATATAAATGACTATACACGTTTCTTACCATTTTATTGATTATTCTTAATGCCGATTAGAAGCATTGACCATCTGTAAGTAAAAGCCCATTTTAGCTTATACTTTCAACCAATTTTTGCCTCTAAAACCAGGACTCAAACTGTTGTCAAGTAACTTGATATTTTATCATTAGTGAGTGGTGAAATTAGCAGAAAATGGGGAATAAAGAGGAAGGCTAAAGTGAACATTAATAATTTACAGATTGAGGAATCAACGCTCAACTAATTGAACTTGGTCTAAGTTCACACTGCCATGAAGCATGTGTGTAGAGCTTGAGGATGGTAAGTTTTAGCAGTTGGCATTAAAGATCCAGTGAGTGAGTGGTGCTGGGTTGTGTGAAGTTAAGTATACTCACTGGGGACTCTTAGTTTTGTCCTGCCTATTTACTAGGGTTTGTGAGGAATAAAAGTAAACTGTAAAAGAACTGTGGAAGCAATTAGCAGTTTTACAAATATAAGTAATAATAATTTTAATTGTGGATTTTATCCTTGTAAAAAGCAATTGTTCAGTATTGCTTAAAGGTAAAATCTTCAGGACATGATTAGCTTATATTCTTTACTGGTAATCTATCTATATATATAAAAGGCTAATATGCTAAGTGTCTCTCCTACCATCCAACCGGTTGCTATGACACACACTGACCACCAGGGGGCAGACACTCAGTGCAGGAGCTGCCGAGCTGCAGTGACTTGGCAGCTGCGGTTCTCGGGTGATGCATCCCAAAACCAGAGAGGAGGGAGCCCAATTCTTCGTGGGGTCGTGTGATTACCTTCGGCCGTGGGTTATGTTGTTGCTGGGGCACTGTCGGCCCCGAATCTGGTTTACTGCACACTTGTGTTTGCGTTCCACACCCTATTTGACAGCAGCTTTGCAGAGTGCCCTCTCGCACTCCAGGACCCCTCGGGGGATGTTGGAGAGCCAGTTTCGGACCAATCCCCGCAGGCCAGGCCAAGGGACCCCACCTGCCGGAGGGACCCTGCTCACTTGCAGACACTGGGGAGGGACTGTGGGAGGTTGGCTCCAGGGCGTGTTGGGCCTATCTCACCCAGTCCCGCCTCACCGGCCACCTTCTAATTAATCTCTTTTCAATGTGCACGAATCCGTGCACCGGGTCACTAGTTTCTTACAATTTTGTTTGTGGAATAGATCGAAGACCTTTGTCTGAATGTTATGTTTTTAAAAATTGATGATCGAGCCCCCTCTAGTGTCTGAAATATCCATTTTAAAACATTTGTGTCAATCATGGGAAGTTTTAGGGAATAAATTAGCTGCTTTTTCCTTTCACATCTGGACATAATTTTTTTTTTAACTTTTCTTTTTGGAGGGAGGGAGGGGTTTTCCTTTTTTTAAAAGGTCACCGGAATTATGGGTAGGGTGAGTATTGAGAGCAGTAGAAAACTTGGGAAAGGAAAGATCAAAATGCTATTTCTACCTTTTTAGAAATAGTTATTTTTGAATGACCTGGAATAAGGCCAAACTATACAGTGTTTTTTTGTTTTAGTTTACATTTGTTTCTGAATTGAGTCTTAAAAATACTTTGTTTTGAAATTCTTCATGATTAGATCTCATCTTAAGAGAATTCTTTCCAGTTTCTGAAAGCAAGTTTTAGTGGAAAATGACTTTAAAATAAAGCCTGCTTCTCTTCATGGAAGTGTTCTCATTTTGTTATTTTTTGTTATTATCGTTGCCATATCTTTCTGTGGATATACTTTATAACGATATTGTACGTCTATTTTAATGGCAAGTTGTCATTTTACATAGTTCCCATTGTTTTTTGAACCAATGAAATAAGGATATTCTTAAAATATTGGCTCTCTGCCACCTCTCCTAAACACACAATATTCAAACCCACAGGCCTTCAGCTAAGAATTTTGTGAAGGGTTATGGAAACAGGACCTTTCTCATTTGACCCATGGGCTTTTGTAGCTTGAACAAGGAAAGTAGTGTTCTGAAAGCAACAGCATTTATGAAGGCTCTAGTGAAAATATTTCGGGAGTATGGACTAAGAGATTAACTTCTTTAATCTTGTTCTCAAACAAATTAAACAATGCAAACAGATTTCAAGTGCATTCTTGGTAATGAAATGCTTGGATGAACTATAATCCTAATTGCTATTGTTCATTCCCACAGCTGCATTTTGACACTTTTAACTGCCTAAGCCACACATTCTTCAGCCAGTAGGACAAACAAAAGCATTCTGAAATCAATTATTTTGTGGCATCTTAAATTGCAAATCTGTCATTGGCTGCCTTGATTTTATTTTGGTTCCATTGTTGACAAAATTAGGAAAAAAAATATGATTATTCCCTTTATACATAAAATTATTGTCAACAGAATCATTAGTGGTTTTTATGTAAATTCACTCATAAATAGTATTAAATTTTAAAGGAGGCAGTGGAGATTGTGTATTTTATTTTACAATACACAATAACTTATGTATTGTAAAATAAATAATTTGTATTTACTTTATCACACTAATTAATATTTTCCAAGATTTAAAAGAAAATAATAGTGTTTTGCTTTTCTTCCTTAGTAGAACAGTATTTTGAATGTAAATTAGAAGTCAGGTATATTCTGTGATTTGGCAAGTCATAATTATATGTATAATGGTTCCTTTAAAATTTGACCCAAAACTGTTTATAACTAGTCTATTCCTTCAAAATAAATTGAAGTGTTTTCAGTAAATCTGAAGTTTATATTTCTTTATGTTTGAGAAAGATTCGGTTGCCAATTTTAATCAAACCTTTCTTATTTTAAAAGCAAAATTGTTTGATGGCTGAAAAACTATACAGCAAAAGTTGGATCTATTTAAGTAATAAATAGAAAACCAAATTCTGATTTCTCATTATTTCTAAGACTTAATTTTAAGTGGGAGATTTGAATTACCATATTCATTGTCATCTATTGTAACAATTGTTTAGTAACAATTGGAGCTTTAGATGTCAAATTAATGGTGGTATAGTGTGTCACATTTTCAAAGTATTTCTTTACTCCTCAGCATTTCTTTAAATTCTTAAATCCATATAAGCATGTGAAATTGCTTTAAATATCAAGCAGTTTTGCCATCTGATGTTTTAAATTTAAGGTACTCTTTAAAGTTAATCATTTTTTGTAAAAATATTTAATATTTTAAAATTCTAATAGGTGATTATTATCTTTAAGAATAAAAGCATAATAGCTAACATATTAAGCACTTCCTATGTGTCAGACACTTTGCTAATAATTAAGTACCATTTGATATGCTTCCCTTTGAATTAGTAATCTTATTTATCCTAATTTTGCATTTGAGTTAGCTGAGTTAGAATTAAAATAATTTTGTCAAAGGTTACAAAGTGATTGGAATGAGATCTTTCTGATTCTTAGAAGCCATGTTCTTGACCACTACTGAAGTCTAAGTGAAAGTTAAATGATTATCATACACTCTCCTGATGGAATATTCTGTAGCCATTAAAAGTGTGGGTTACAGTGACTATATAGTGAGGTTCAAAATGTATATGATAAGTGAAAAAGATTAAGTGTTTACAGTTAAATGTTCAAAGTGATTCTAAACATTTTTTGGAATGTTATCTCTTATTTGTTACTGCTTTTTAAAAAATAAAAATAATGTTCAGTTGTTATATAATTTTGTCAATTAATTTCCAGAATTTCTGTAAGCCAGAAATTTCAGACTGCATGTAAACTAGTTCGAGTCAGGAAACTGACAACTTTAGTTTATAATAAACTCTATCATGTTCAATTTTCTTTTTAATTTGACCCAAAATCATTTTTTACTGGACTTATGCCAGTTCTAATATAATCTATTATCAGTATCCTTGAAGAGCAATGGAATAGTAAAATCTTCTTAAAGATAACTTAAACGTGCTATATAGTGTCCTCAGGGTAGCTTGTGCATAGGAGATATTTTCTTTTCCACCCTATAGAGGTATCTCATTAGGACGCCCAGTAGTGTCATTATTAAGTTTTCATGTATTTCTCACATTTTGATGCTAATCTTTGTGCGTATGTGCGTGCATTTTTTTTCCTTTGCAGCACCAATGTGGTTATGAATTATTCAGAGATTGAGTCTAAGGTTCGAGAAGCAACGAATGATGATCCTTGGGGACCTTCTGGGCAACTCATGGGAGAGATTGCCAAGTAAGTTATAATTTGACTCAGCAGTGCAGAAAGAATCCAAGTATCTTTACACAGAAATGTGAAATTTGCTTTCAGTTTTAAATCGTTTAGCTGCCAGATAGAAATTTTGCATAATCATTCAAATATTAATGGAGGAAGTTTTTTTTACACCGGGTCCATTCCCTTTAAAAATTAGATCAAAAAAGTATAGCAAAAATTTTTGTCAATGAAGTTTAAAGACTTACTGTAACTTACCATGTAAAAGTTTGACATGTGTATAAAATAACTTGAAATAAACTTATGAAAATTTAAAGACTTGTAAAATATAATATTAGTTATTGGGGTTTATAAATGCACCACTAGATATTATACAAAATACAGGAAAAACACTTTTAAGGAAGCATATCATTAAATTTTTTTAATTAAGCTTATTAATTTTTTTAAGGCTCTTTAGGAAAACATAGCAACTTAGAACAAGCCTGCCATCTACTGTCAAAATTAACATATTGCAAGGAAAATTATTCTCTTTTCAGGGCCACATTTATGTATGAACAATTTCCAGAACTTATGAATATGCTTTGGTCACGAATGTTAAAAGACAACAAAAAAAATTGGAGAAGAGTTTATAAGGTATGGGCATTAGTCTGTTTTTATTACTTAACATGTTTAAAAAGAATGCTTGAAATTTTAAGGTGTATATTCATAAGTGACATTAAATCCTAGAATATCCTAAAACAAGTATTTGTGTTCTGTTTTCTAGTTACCATGAACAACTATTCTTAAAATGTTTAAAAATAATGTTAATACTACTTCTAAATGTTAAATGTTTTTATTTTATAGGTTAAAATTTTTCCAACTAAAAACATGCATATCAGAAGTAATGAATCAATAGTAGTATGCATATTTAGTGTATGAGCAATTAAGATGAAAACTATAGTCTAATATGGTTTGTCATCTCTACATAAAATTTTGCCTAATCTATAACAGTATTATTACAGTATTCTGCACCAAAAATGTTAGTTTAAAATAAAGTTAGAGAATCTGTTTTGATCTAATATAATCTAGAATAGTAAAACAAGATAGTCATCTCTTCTTCCTTTTCCACCATATTTTCTTGCTACTTGGAATAGTTCTAATATGCTTTCTAAAATGGTGTGTAATATTTATATTTGAAACTTTGAAAACAACATTTCTGGCTTTCAGGATTGGAAAACAATGTTTTAGTTACATATTTTGTATGCTGTTTGTTTCTAAAAACATTCACTGTTATTTCCTCAACTTGTACAGTAGTTGTGATAAAATAGTTAAAATTTCTGTGAATTAAATTTTTTAGAGTTTAAAATAATCCTGTGCAAACTACTTTTTAGGGGGCATATCTGTAATACTCTCAACAGTAAAGAAAAAATAAAAACACAAAATAATAAAAAAGTAAATCAATAATAGTTCCTGGTGGAGGGTTTTTACCACTCAATTTTGCGAACTTAGGTAAATTTTTATAGATCTTATCTTTATGTGAGGTTTGTTCCAAGCAAAGTTAAGATCAAAATGCACAATTCACTTCTTTTAGTGTAATTGTGCAGCATTCACCACTATTTAATACCAGAACATTTTTTATCACCTTAAAAAGAAACCTCATAAACGTTTTTTCTCTTTATTTGTTGGCAGCAAATGTTTGAAACAAAAGCCACATTATTAACCCCAAAATTAAATTTTATCTGTGGAAAAATCTGTGGGATCTTATAATTAATAGTTGTTCTCTTTAAACTTATGCTCTAACAAATCACACTTCCATGTGATGAAAAGTAAAAACTGAGCCAGCTTTCTAAAAGTTTAATATTCATTTATATCATACATTCAAATATTTCTTAACATCCGAATTTTATTTTTCATCTTCTGACACATGGTATTCAGTAGATAGTGCGTGGTATAAGGGGAACTGCAAATTGACACTATTACGCTTTAGACTGTATATAGTTTAATACACGTAAAGAGTTTCCACTCCCCTCACGAAGATTATTTATTGGCTAATGTTGGGATTATTTTCTTTAACCATTTACCAAAGCTCTACCAGTATTTATTTTGTTAAACTATTTGGTGCTTCTTATTTTTACAGTCATTGCTGCTCCTAGCTTACCTCATAAGGAATGGATCAGAGCGTGTTGTTACAAGTGCCAGAGAACACATTTATGATTTGCGATCCCTGGAAAATTACCACTTTGTAGGTGAGCAATAGAAAAACCTTATAAGCAAATTAAAACAGTAGTTGGAGTTGTCAGTCACCTGAACCAGCTTAGAAGCTTCTCCGCTCTAATTAGAATGTGACTGTTGCTCGTTGTGTGACGAGTGCAGAATCCAAGACGTGGGGCCCTAGAGTATTAATTAGTGAAGACAAGAACTTGCAGAAAAGACTGGCTAATAACAACAGAACCAACACAACATGAGTGTTCGGGTTTATATTAAAATATGCACTGGAGACTGGTCCCCTGTGGTGTCCATAAAGGAATAGCTTTAATCAGATGGGAAGAAAAGGTTAGAGCTCCAAAACACACACATCTGTTTGAAGCTGGGGGTTTTTTCCTCCCACCAAATAATATTTACTGTGCAAAGGCAGCAAGGCCAGAGTGTGTTCTGAATGTGAAAGAGGATACAGAATGAACTACATTTCATTTTGTAGTGTACCCCAGTTGAAAGCACTTTTAAAATTCAGTTTTTCAGCTACACTAAATTCTGGTAATTAGTGTTTTCAAACTTGTATTGGGAAAACCAAGGAATTGGGGGTGGGTACTTTTCAGTCATTAATTGTGAGTTTTAATGACTGAAGTGAGTGTTGCTTTTTGTTTTGTTAAAATCCCATCGAAAAAGAAAATAACATTTATGGATATAAGTCCATTTCATATGGTCATTATTAGTAATCCTTCTTAGTGGATCTTTAATTGATCTTGCATAGCGTTATCTCTGGTCCTTTATAGTTCACCTTTACAGGCTCTTACAAACCAAAATTGCATCTCAAACCTTAGAATTTGCTGATGAGGAAATGACAAATTTTAACAACACATTTTGCCTCTTTTTATTAATTTTAAAATATTGAAGTTAGTTTCTTATGTTGAAATTTTCATGCCTGTTTTTTGTGCTAAAGAATTCGATACAGATTAACTGAATTCTTAAGGTTTTGTTTCTCCCTTACCATCCTCACAGATGAGCATGGCAAGGATCAAGGTATAAATATTCGCCAGAAGGTGAAAGAATTGGTTGAATTTGCCCAGGATGACGACAGGCTTCGTGAAGAGCGAAAGAAAGCAAAGAAGAACAAAGACAAATATGTTGGGGTTTCCTCAGACAGTGTTGGAGGATTCAGATACAGTGAGTATCAAAAACAGACTGGCACCTAAATATCAATTTAGCTTCTTGGGTATATTTAAGAATCACTGAAATATGGAAGACCAAAATGCTATTTTTTTTTTTTAGGAATACATAGAATACTAAAATATATGTAATAGTCATTTCAACTCCTATTACATGAATTTTAGGAATCTTTCTCTTTATTTTTTACTTGGGTGGGTTCAAGAATAATATTTTAACCATTAATTGTTAATTAAATGACTGCAATAAAACTATATATCCTGCTCTCTTGGGATTATCATTCTTTAAAAAACGGATTTCTCTAATTCACCATTTAGCGCATAAAAATATGAATTTTGATGAGGTGATCTTCCTAATTTGAAACCAATTTAGCTGTTTTGGGCCAAAAATAGATACTAAACTTCATATAAGTTAGTTCAGCCTCGGTCTTTTCCCTTCATTAGGTAGTGCATTAATTTGACATAAAAAAGGTGACTGGCAATACCATCAATTTTCATCTAGGCCTATCGTTGTATTGTTCCTAACACATTTCAGAGCAGCTAGAACATTCATCTCCTGTGTTTATTTTATTTATTATTATCATTATTATTATTATTTTTATCCTCACCCGAGGATATGTTTATTGATTTTAGAGAAAGAGGGAGGGAAGAGGAGAGGGAAAGAGAAACATTGATGTGAGAGAGAGAAACATCAACCTGTTGCCTCCTGTATGCACCCTGACTGAGGTTTGAATCCCCAACCAAGGTATATTCCCTGACCAGGAATCGAACGTGCAACCTTTTGGTGTACGGGACAACACTCCAACCGAGCTACCCAGCCAGAGCTCCCGTGTTTATTTTTAATGTAATCATATAGTTTGCCTAAAATAGATCACTAGGTGCTTGAAACAGATACAGAAAGTAGATCTTTCAGAGCATGTCTCTTTGGACTTGGCTCTACTGGAGCTCTGGTCTCCCCTGGTCATTTTGTGGACACAGTGCTATGTATACTTAACTGCATATTGGGGCTCTCCGATTCTCCCCACCCATATCTGAATTGTTTATATTTGGATTATACTGAGAAGTCATAACTCATCATTGGAACTGTGTGAAAACTTTCTTGTCTTGTGATTACCTACTAGTATAAAAGAATATTTTCACTCCTTTGCAACTCTGCTTTCTTGCCCACAAGAAAAAATACTGGACTTAATTTGCTGTTAGAGGATGTTTCTAACAGCAGAAAAATTTCTTTATGTCTCAGCATCAAAAGGGAATTCGTGAATCGGGAAAAAATACTTATATTAAATAAATCATGTAAAGATGTTTTGGAGTTTTTATTTGTTTAGGGGAATAAGAAATTTTTAAATTATTTGCCTAAGTAATTTATTTTGTTCTTTATCTTTTTCAAACTAGCTGTAGCAATTTAATGTGTTTTTTAGTAGAAATTGCTCTTTGCAACTTATTTCCTCATTCTACTTGCTTAGAATCCTGTTTTTTTTTAACCAGCACAATGTAAAATTAAATTTAGAAAATTGAATAAGTTTTCAGAATCAGTCACAGTGAACTAATAATTACAGTATTTGCAGTGGAGATAGAGTTGTACATTCTATTTGCATCACATTCTTTTATAAATTATTTCAGAGACCTAACTAATCAACTTTAGCTATTTTATATGTGTGTTGTTGTTTTTTTCATTTTGACATCAGATAATGTTCTGCCAATATCCAGTATCTTTGGCACACACTTAGTATGACATCTACCACAATAACCAGTTTAGTTTTCATCTACTTTGATTTTTCTGGTAAAAATTTTTTTTCAGTCTGGTTTATCACATTGTCATTGAAATGTACATTATTAGAAAAACCACCATTTTAATAAAACCATCCTGGTTTAAATTTAATAAGCTTTATTTGTTCATGTTTTGTTCACGTTGGTGGTCACTTTCAAATTAGTAGACATATTTTAAAATCCTCAAGCTTTTACAGAAAATTTTGATTGCAGTTTTAGCAGACAACTCAGTAAATGGTTTTATTCAATCTCCAAAGGACATATATGCCATCAGAACTTGTTAACCAAAGTTCAAAACAAAAGCTCTCTTAGCCACATTTGAATTATTTTATTTCTCATTGCTCTTCCCCTTTTTCTCCAACCTGTCTTAATTTTCAGTGTTTTCTTCTCTTTAACCTCCTGACTTCTCTGTACCTTCTTTTCTTGCCTCTTAAGTTGAGTTTGGATATGGACAGGGAAATGGAAAAGTTCCCTTTAATGTTCATAATTCCTTTGGACCCCAAGGTCAAGGACGAAAACAGATCTTGACATTTTGGGGGTTTTTTTGTTCACTGCCATGATCTATTCCCTTCACTCTCAAATTCACACTGAGGCTCCCTAGGTTTTGCCAGTCCCAGCATATGTTTGTTCTGAACTGCTTGAGCATACTTCATGATTCCAGTCTGTGTAGCTTTTGGTAGAATATATTTTTCTTGTTACTGTAATTAAAAGATGCTTTCTCATGTCGTGAAGTCCATTGAGTTATATGTCTAGTTTGATACTAAGGAATGACATTTATGAGTCTTTTCAGCACATTGGGATATGTAGCATCCTATAGTTTGTGCTTTAGGAGACTTTGCCATCCAGTACTTTTCTAGTAATTGAAAAATCCTTGAGAGACAGGAATGAACTATAATTCATTAGTGACTTTTGTGAAAACAGAAAGATTTCCATTTCTCCTTTGCTTATATAGCCTGTGGTGGTTCTTGTGTTTTCCTCTACTCCTTCCAGCAGCCTTTAAGAACTTCCTGACAGTGCTGTGCTATGCATTAAGGTCATGCAAGTTTTCATAAATAAAAGCTTTTGAATCTGCATTCCTGCCACCTAATGACTGGCAGTACATGCTGTGCCTTGCTGTAATTGTGTTGATTCAGCACTGTGGGAGCTTTCTGTTTTCCTTTGAAAACTATTTTATTATGAGGAAAAGCTTCAGAAACAAGAACTGTAGATACCTTCTGAATTTAATATCCTTAGAGTTGCTTCTCTTTTTAATGCTTATATAGGTGAAAGATATGATCCTGAGCCCAAATCAAAATGGGATGAGGAGTGGGATAAAAACAAAAGTGCTTTTCCATTCAGTGATAAATTAGGTGAACTGAGTGATAAAATTGGAAGCACAATTGATGACACCATCAGCAAGTTCCGGAGGAAAGACAGAGAAGACTCTCCAGAAAGATGCAGGTATTAACACTTTGTATTCTGGGTCACTTGGAGAGGGTGCTAAAGTTATGCAGCTGGTTTTGTTTTTGTTTTGTTTTGGGTGTTATCATTATTTGAGGTCCAGCTTTTTTCCCCTAATATATTTAAGGGAATATATGTAAAAAATATATAATATGTAATATATAATATATATTATATATAACATATATAACATATATATTAAATATATAAAAGTTTTAGGTACCTGGGAAAATTGTGCATAAAGTACAAAGTTGCCATATTAACACACATAAAATTTCTTCTATCATTAACATCTCATATTAATATGGTTCATTTATTAATAATTGGTAACCAAAATTGATATATTGTTATTAACTGTGTTTGCATTAGGGTTCACTGTGTTGTACAGTTGACAAATGTATAATATCCACCATTAGAGAACCATATAGAATAGTTATGCCCTAAAAATGCCCTATGCAAAAATATGGAATGATTTATGAATTTGCATGTCATCCTTGCACATGGGTCATGCTAACCTTTTCTGTATTATCCCAATACTAGTATGTTTGTTGCTGATGACTGGCTGTGCAGCTGTTTTTAAAATGCAAGGTCAAACATTATTTTAAATTAGTATTAACACACTTTGCATATTGTCTATGTCCATTTATTTCTAAAGTTATCACATTTCCTACATGTTTTTATTCAGGCTATTTATTGGAATTACTTTTTTGCCAATAAGAACTTTCAGAGCTTATTTTTCATTTGGGCATCAGATTATCCAGAGATTAAGATATTGCTGAAGGATAACAAAATTTATTATTTTAAATTTAAAACTAGGGTTTGAAATTTGACTCCTCCTGTGACATTTCATTATGATTCTGTGCCAGTGTGTACCAGAAAAAAAATTCCAAATGGATTTTTGGACTAAATGTTTTTAAATATAGACCTATATTTTCACAAACTACATTTCTAATAGTAGGGCATTTTTATTTAGATTTATATAGAGCAATACTTGGAATAGCATTAATTTTTTTTCTACTTACCAATATAGCTATAATCTAGTTTTCCTTCTAGTTAAAAGAGCAATGTATGTTGAGCACTTCACTTGCAAAGCAAGTTTTACAAAATTTTTTATCACTTGTGCCCCTTAGTGTTTCTGATAGGCTAAAGAAAGGGTTTTTACCTTTACTGTATAGAAGTAAAACCTGAGGTCCATTAAGGCTGTGTGGAACTTGCTTAAAATAACAATTAGTGGTGGAAGCCTTCAAGTGACTTCTTATAACTAAGTACTATCTCTTTTTTTCCTTAAAACATATTAATAATTCAGATTTAGGGGTCATCAAAAGAGGAAATATAATTTTGAAACTAGGGATTTTTTAATATTTGTTTAGTGTTTCCATATATATTTAATCCCTGGAATTCCTGTCTTTTTCAACACTGTTTCTAGAATATCATCTTTGAAGAGCTAGAATTTATTTTTAGTGCTTTGAATATATATATCTATTTTATAACTACATTTCTAGCTCTTTAATACTGAAATAGTTACATATGGTAATAAATACTAAACTTGGGGAAACGGTGCCTACTTCAAATATTCTATGCAATTTTTCTCTCATTAATATTCTTGTGGCCTGTGTGTTTACATTTTTATTTTGGTTTAGAAAACACAGTGGCCATATATTCTGTTGCTATTTCCTGAAGAAGTGTGGGAATTAGGTAGATAAGTTGGCTAGACATCTATGTATTCTTGTGTTATTACTTTCCTTTGCCCTTCCATTCCCACATTCTCAGTTTTTCTTTCTGGGCTTTCGTCGTCTTATTCTTTTTTTTTCTTTTTCTACCTTGATTTTTTTTTTTTTTCTATGTTGACTCTAAGACAGGATCTGCTAGAGTTCCTAAATCTTTTATATAGAGTATCCAAGTTTAAGAGTGAAAGTACAGTGTGTATTACTTATCATAGTAATTAAAGGGCACACCAAGGACTTTACATCCTGGAATATTTTGAAGGAAAAGAGTAGATTTTTGGACAAAGTTGCATGTGACCTCTCTGGCATATTACTAGAATTTCAAACTTCTTGGTTCATTATTAGATTCAGGAATTTTTGAACATAGATCAGATCTGAGGCTTCCATTTCATTGTGTGCTAGTCAGGTTTATGTTATCAACTTATAAAGAAATTACCTTGTATTGAAATAAAATTGGACCTCAGAAAGGTAAGAAATTTCTGTTTTACCTATAGGACTGATGGTGGGGATCTTTAGGTCATTTGTGCTGAGAAATTATATAGTAATTGATAAGGGCTTTTAAACACTTAATCAGAATTTGTAGATTCCCTAAAATGCTTATAGATAAAAAGTGCATTTAATCCCTTCACTGTGTGTGGGAAGCCATTCTTCTTGAACCTTGATTTACACAGATTTGGAATGAAACCATTCAAATGTGTTAATTAGAAATTGTGTTAGATTAGTCTGAGTTTAAATTACATTAGTAATAATAGTCATAGTTTTAAAGAGAATTTTCAGTATTTTATTTCAGGGTATTTTAAAATTAATATTTATAAACCACCTACTCTAAAATTAATATAGGTAATGGAGTATACTTTAGATAATTTCACTCTGTGTTCTACCTGCACCAAAGGAAACCACAAAAACCCCAATGCTTTATTACTGGAAAAAGGACTAGCGCTGGCATTTTTTTTAATCCATGGCATATGAAAAACTCAGTTTTTTTTACTCATTTTGTATTTTTTCTTCTACACTGTTAAAAAATTCTTTTTGAATGTGCCTGAAAAAACATTTCAAAACATTTTAAATATATTTGTTTTCTGTGAAGCAATGTATTTGATCTGCTGATACTATAGTAAAAAAGAGCACAGTTGTTGTAAAGTGTATTACCTTATATTTCTTTGCATTTATAGATTAGTGTTTAATCATTTGAATTTAAATATGATAATATTTAAAACATATCCATGGAAATTGAAATATTTTATTATGTATTGCATTAGTATAGGAGGTTCAATGACAGAATTATGTTATATAAATGGAACTGTAGTCACACACAATCCATTTCAAGAAAATGGTCATCAGTTGCAGATGTTGGAACTCTTAGGATCTCCTCTGTTGATTCCGATATGATAATCTGTTATTTTTAATTAAGATTTAAATCTATAATAAGCACTTGATTTATTTCAGACATTTTTTGTTTGTACACATTTATGTAAATACATTTTTATAGCAGTGTTTTAGACTTATCTAGGGAATTGGTTGGGTTCCTACTTTCCCTCCCCAACACATCCATGTCATTATTCAGATAGCTTAGATAATATTCTGTTGATCCCTGTCAAATAGTCAAAGTATGGAATTTTAGAGTTACTGTATTTGAAATTCTCTAGCTCAAATCACCGAGGACTCCATTTTAAAATAATCCCTAGTCTTATTATTTTGCTTTATTTTTAATATCTTTTAGCGACAGTGACGAGGAAAAGAAAGCAAGAAGAGGCAGATCTCCCAAAGGTGAATTCAAAGATGAAGAGGAGACTGTGACGACAAAGCATATCCATATCACACAAGCCACAGAGACCACCACAACCAGGCACAAGCGCACAGCAAATCCTTCCAAAACCATTGATCTTGGAGCGGCAGCACATTACACAGGGGACAAAGCAAGTCCAGATCAGAATGCTTCAACTCATATGCCTCAGTCTTCAGTTAAGGTGGGAATGGCACGAATTGACATATTACACACAGTTTTATTCTTATAAATTACTTTTAGAATTACTGCATTAGTAGGCTTAGGCATTTCCAGGCAATCATATTAATTATAGATCATTTGGCATGTATTACTCAGAGTCATTCATTAATAATAAGAAATCTCTTGGGGGAAAGAAATCTGTCTAATTCCTGAATGAATGTCTGCACTTTCTATGAAAGTAAAAATGACACTCTTGGTTCACTTGGGAAAGGTTGGAATCAGAATATAGTACATCTGTTTTCGTCTAGTTACACCTCTGGTTACCAAGTACAACGAGATTCACTAAGGAAAACATGGGAATATTTGGAAGTTGTAAGAAAGGGCAAAAGAGGACCAAGTAGATATATAGGGGAAATGGTCTCATTTAATACAGAGATGGCGCCTTTAAATGGGAAGATTATTTACTTGGTGGTCACTATTGATCCATAGTAGCACTGACTCTTGTACCTTCCTCATTTGTTTTTCATTCACTACAGAAATGGATGTCTACCTACTAGATACCTGGCCACACCTAGTCCTTTATTTTTGTTTTTATTTTTACTTTCATTTTTGGAGGGGGCCTTCCGGTAAAAACCAGAAGACCTGCTGGACAAATTAAAAGAGCTGTAAGCACTCACAGCTAGTCTCTTAGACAGAAATCTGCCAAAGCGGGAGATTTATCTCAAAAAAGCTAAATTGTTGTTTTGTCACTCTCCCCCCTACTAGTGTTTGCTCATCTTGTATCTTTGCATCAGAAGTAGCTAAAAGCTAAGGGAAACATTTTTCTAATGCATCCTGCAAATAGTAGATGACTAAAAATAAAGTAGTTCTACTTATTGTCAAGAACAAGTACTATGTATGCCCTAGCCCAGTGGTCGGCAAACTCATTAGTCAACAGAGCCAAATATCAACAGTACAACGATTGAAATTTCTTGTGAGAGCCAAATTTTTTAAACTTAAACTTCTTCTAACGCCACTTCTTCAAAATAGACTCGCCCAGGCTGTGGTATTTTGTGGAAGAGCCACACTCAAGGGGCCAAAGAGCCACATGTGGCTCGCGAGCCGCAGTTTGCTGACCATGGCCCTAGCCGGTTTGGCTTAGTGGATAGAGCTTTGGCCTGCAGACCAAAGAGTCCCAGGTTCTATTATGGTCAGGGGCACATACCTTGGTTGCAGGCTCCTCTCCAGGCCTGGGTCCTGGTCAGGGCTCATGCAGTAGACAACCAATCAATGTATTTCTCTCACATCAATGTTTCTCTCTGTCTTTCCCTCTCTTTTCCACTCTTCCCTAAAAGTCAATGGAAAAATATCCTCAGGTGTGGATTAAAAAAACAAAAAGAAGAACAAGTACTATGTCAACTTTTGCCAAATATCTTCTAGTATATAATTTCACTCATATTTGCTCTTTTCAAGTTTTGATGAAAACCTCAAAATTACAACTCAACTTTAGTTGTAGTTAAAGAGGGGAAATGGCTGTTATTTCTTTCTGGTCTTAGATTTCCCCTCTTGTGGATATAGTTATTTTACTGATGATGACGGTACAGGATCTAGTGAATAGTTAAAACCCAAATACATGATGGTTATTATGTTGAGAATTCATTTAAGGTTACATGAAGAAAATTATCCCAACTGTATAGTTTTTAAACAATAAATCGAGATTTTTATATTTTATAGGATTTTGTCTGAATATGTCACTCTGCCATAAATATTTTATATTTTTTATTTGTTTTTACTACAAAAAAGTTTAGAAGGTCAAAGTTCTTAAAAAGTTTCTAAACTATTGTAGATCTCTTTCAATCTCAAAGCCTTTTTGAACCATGATACAATATTTTAATCTTCAAAGCTCAAATTAACAAGCCTAGGAACTCACGTTGTTTCTGTATTGCCTAGCAATTCTGTTCTCATGTAGCGTGTATGTATTGAATGTATAGCATATGCTTCATAGTACTTGGCACTATGGGGAAGAGAAAAATCATATTACAACTCCAGCCCCAATATTTAGTTTGGGAACTAAATATGAAATAATTAAATATCAAAGTATATAAAACAAAATAGAATTGTACTGACTTACATAGTATGCAAACAATAACTGTTGCTAAAGTTCACAGAATCATAGAATTTTAGAGCTTGATAGGATGTTGGCCTCTAATCCAGTGGATCCCAGACATTCTTAAGCATTGGAATTATCAAGGGAGCTTTGTAAGACTGTACAGGCCAAGATTCCAACCTAGGCAGTTATGACTCAATATATTGAGATGAGGCTAGACATATGTACTTCTTAATGCTTCTCATGATTCTGATATGTAGCGTTAAAATTTGAGTAGAAAGTATATGTTCCAGAGTGAAATGTAATAAGAAAAAATGAGTTAGGGAAAAGAGGAATGTGGATGTTACAGAAACTCTCTCTCCATAAGGATTTCAGAGTCACATCTGTTTTTTCAAGAAAACTAAATCTACCCCTATTAAGATAATTACAGGTATTTGTGTCTAAGTTGGAAATTAGAGTACAGCAGATTTAGAAAAAATAATAGAAATTAGCTTTCTAAGCTTATTAATTGTCTGTGTATTTTCAGACTTCAATGCCTAGTAGCAAGTCATCCGGTGACCTTGTTGATCTGTTTGATGGCCCCAGCCAATCAACAGGTAAGCTTCCACATTGGCTTTTTATTTTTTAGAAACCTTGGTTTAAGAGTAGTTTTTAAAAATGTCAAATAAAAGGTGGAATGAAAAATAAATTTTTTTGTTGTGGATTTATTTTTAATATGAAATTAGTGAGCTTTGAGCATTATTTGGGGGGAACTGTCTAGTTGCCTGAAATAAGGAAGAAGGGTCCTTAAATATTTGATCGATAATTTAGTAATCTCCTTAATTTCTTTACCACTGACTATTTGGGGTCCTTTGCTTTCTTCATAAGCAAAATGTACTGCTCTGCTTGTGTTACTATCTTTTGCTGAATCTTCAGGCTCTGAATGTCAGCCATGTCTAGAATTCATTCATTTATTCAACAAGTATTTGTTGTACCAGACACAGGTCTGGGTGCTAGAGGAATATAATGCTTAGGAAAACAGAGTTCTTGCCTTCTTGGGAAGATCAAGTGGTGGAAATGCAGTAATTGTTAATCAAGAGTCACAAGTAGTTACTTAGTTACAAACATGCTTAAAGAAAATTGAGATTTTAGGTTGCATTCAGTGATTATGGAATTCTAATAAACTTAATAAACTCCTGTGCAACAAGTCAAACAGCTTAAGAAATAAACTTTCTCTTTAAAGACAATTTTCCCCAACCTGTTTAAATTTCATTTCACATTAAATTGTAGATGGCAAGATTGGTATATAAATAATGTGCAAAAATAAGTTGATTGTTCCTAGTTGTCTGTAATGATTTTCTAAAACTGGATTAAAATTTACATTAGTGTTTAAGTGGAAGTCTGATGGAAATCACTTCATTAATAGTGTAGTACATATAATTAATATAAAGGCTCCTGTTATTTTCTTCTTGCCTACTGTCATAAAATTCTTGGACTGGGAGTGAACTCATAGTGTGTCTGGTTCAACCTAGTTTCTGAAATTCTTTAATTCCCATTCCCTTTTTTCTGTAACTATAAAATGTTTCTAAAATTATCCTTTAAACTCTATTGAACTGTAATGTGCAAGGTTACAAACAATTGCATTAGTTTGTTTTTTTTAACAATTTATGTGCTTTTTGTATGTTTAAGATTTTAATTGTAGTATTAACTGGCAGCTGGCATGAAGCCCTATAATAAAGACATAGAATATCAACTATTTTGGACTTCAAGGCATGAAATATTAAAGAGCCCCTTTCATGCATTTGTCTAAAGTTTTAATGGAGCAATCAGAGAAGAAATAACTAGGAAGGTCAGATGAGTGAATGTAACTTTTTCCCTCTGTGATTGCTTTGAACAGAGAGAATTATTATATACAAACATGCTTGCTTTGCTTGACAAGAAAACCTTGTGTGGTTTTTCTTCTCCAGTGCAAATAGTAGATTGATTATTTAATGGAAATAGCAATTCATATTAATATAGTAATAGAGACAAATGAAACCTGGAAGGTTTATCTTAATATTCTCTTAAAAAAACAATTGCATGTGGGAAGTCATCTCCTATTTGAAATAGTATGTTTAACCAATTTGTGCAGACTTCCCCAATCAGTACATAAATTTTGTTACCCAAAATATCTATCTATTTTAGTACTATATTTGAATTGAATTCAGCAGTGAAAAAATTGGACATTAAATCTTTAGCACCTATATACACATGAGGAAGTCTAAGAATCTACCATGTTAGCATTGCTATTTGGTATGCCATTGGGTGTCATTTACCAGATGTGCCTATGCTTTTAATGGTACCATCATGCACATAAAATGGACACAAACTATAAACCTAAGCAGATATGGCATCTGTAGTGCTCACCAGATAAATATCTCCTCTGAGAAAATGTTTAGATTTTCTCTTTTTATATGTTATATCCTTATTGTTAACAACTTCAAAAATATGTATGTGGTAAAATCATTGTAGGATATTTACCAGGTTTAAAAATATACATGTGAAATCCATTCATCAAGATTTACTTGAGCCCGGCCAGTGTTGCTCAGTGGTTAGGTGTTGACCTATGAACCAGGAGGTCACGGTTCGATTCTCGGTCAGGGCACATGCTCGGGTTTCGGGCTCAGTCCCCAGTGGGGGTGTGCTGGGGGCGTCCGATCAGTGATTTTCTCTCATCATTAATGTTTCTATCTCTCCCTCTTCCTTTCCTCTCTGAAATCAATAAAAATGTTTTTAAAATTTAAAAAAAAAATACTTACTTGAGACTATCTTTATAAATGTCCCACTGTGGTGATGTTCTTTTAAAATCTGTATTCAAATAATATTTTGGTGGCTTTTATATATAGGACATTTCTAAGTAAACATTTTTAAATGAATAATATTTTAAAGTTTTTAGAAAATAAGCCAATTAGAAATAGAATGCCCAAAACCATTCCATTTCATTTTTTAAGTATATCTCACTTTAAAAGTTCAAGTTGTCTCCTTTGTCCCTTTGTAATTAAGGAATTTAGGTCATCGTTAACATACTATTAAATAAGTTATTTCTAGTACAATAAATAATGTTGAAGAGAAAATACACCATAGTTGGTAGACATTACATGACTTGCATATGTTTTTATTTCTTTTTTTTAAGTTAACTTTTTTTAAAGATTAAAGTATATCAAGTCCAAAATGTTCATTACATTTACATTTGAACTTATTACCAGTATCTACTAATCTCTAAAGTTCGTTGAGGATATTTACATAAGTATGAGCCACGTTGTTACATCCTTAATACATCAATTTATATATTAGAATTTCCTGGAAGTTTTCTCTAGTTTAAGCCAAATTTACAAAAATAAAAAATTTTAATATATTTTCACTATAAAAGTAATGCTAGAAATTTCACTAGAAATTTGATGGAAAACAAGTGATTCACTGTACAGTTAACTATTAATTTTAGTGAATACTCTTTTTTAAATACATTTTTTGTATATTCAATATATCTTAGCATTTATTGTGTGGCAAATCTTTTGTCCATTTTTTAATTGGGGTGTTTATTCTTAAATGGTTTTTTAAAAAATTTCTTACATTAATTTGTCATATTTACATTTTCTTGTCATTAAAAAAATTTTGTTTTAGAATTCTTTATGCAGAAGTTCGTTTTTCTAATGCAATCTACATTAAATTTTTTTGTTAAAGGAAATTTCATTTGTAGTTCAGCTATATTTTTCCTGTTCTCACAGTATTGCTTTGGAAAATACATGTTCCCAGCTGGTGACTGTAAATAACCTCCTTGCTACTCTGAAAAGGCAGATGGAAATGGTTCATTTATAATGACAGCTCTCATGTGGGAATCTTGAAGGATAGCTCTTGGTGTGAAATTTAGCAGTCTTCCACATGCAGCATTTTTTGATAGACTCTTTTATTTAAATTCCCTTAGATAGAAGTTATCTGGGGAAATGCTTAAGTATAGAAAATTTCTGTTGAATTTAAGGCATTGGTATAAATAACACCATGCATATAGGTATGGATGGTCCCTTCTAGGAGAAAGACTTTTCCTAAATGAAATAAAGAAATCTTTAAATTTTAAGGTAGTTTTCAGAGTTGAAGATCAGATTGTGTAAAAACACAAGTAGAATCATAATCTCTGGCACTTTAGAAGATAAATGATAATCTTTTCAAGGAAGGGTGGCTTCTGTCTATAAAATAGTTAAGTGTGTATGTTTCCATTCTTTTTTTAAAATTTTTATTTAATGATTTTAGAGAGAGAAAGAAAGGAACAACTGGGTTACGGGCACATCCCCAGTAGGAGGTGTGCAGGAGGCAGCTGATCAGTGTTTCTCTCTCATCGATGTTTACATATGTATACATTCATTGGTTTTTGTATGTGCCCTGACCAGGGATTGAACCCACAACCTTGGCATGTTGGGACAACTCTGTAATCAGTTTAGCTACCCAGCCAGGCCATGTTTCCATTCTTTACTCCCAGTGTTCTTAATTAGTCATGTTGAAATCAAATTCCTTTATAGTATGGATAGAGAGGAGTAATATTTGCTAGAGTTATGCTATAAAAATAGTATAGTTTCAGTTTAGGTGTTAGAGGGTAGAACAGTAGAATAACCAAGGTAGGTAATTATCTAAAATATTACATTCAGGATGTGACAAAAATAAATATCTTACCCAATTTGAAGTTGTAATCTACAGTACTCAGTGCTTTTATCTGCAACATGAATTTTCTTTGTAGCCCAGACTGAATAGGATTTGAAGATTCCTTTCTTGTTTGGCATAATAAATTACATATTGATGCTTATTCACTGCTTGGATGAAGCAAATTAAAATAATCCCCAATTTTCAAATCCCTTAATGTAATAGTAAATGATTATCCTTTTGTTACCTAACAGTAAGTATACTTTGATCAATATTTTGAACATGAAGGAACATTACAGAAGACAACTTATGAATATTAAGCAGCAACTGTTTGCAACATTCATTTCCCTGCTATTTTTTTATTAATATATGTGCCTGTTTAAGTAGTTTAAAAATCATAAGTCATTGATCTTTTGTGCCCCTTGTCACATTTTATAATGACATATGTACCTATAAAGAGAAAAACAAGTCACTGTGATATTATTCTTTGGACAAAGCAAAAGTAGATGTATGAGCTGTAGTGTTGATAGGAGTAGAGAACCTTGGCCTTGGTGGGATGGGAGTTAGTTCATGCTGAGTGAGGATATATGTGAATATATGCATCTGTAATGTGGTGAAAGAATGAAGAATTAGTTATGCTTGCTGATAGTTGACTTCAATAAATGTGCATTAAAAAGAAATAATAAACACACATGTATCCGAAATTGATTTGTTCCTTTTATTACTGCTGGCCATTTATTAAGAAGGGGAGATGGTTCTAGTTTAATTAACCCAGTTGAGTGTAGCAGATGGGGCAGAATGTCTTGCAGCGATAAGACAATTCAGAAATGGCACCAGATGTTGGAAGCTGTCCCTGGTGGTGTTTGAGTGCAGCCCAGATGTTCCAGTCCCACCTGGCTAGTTTCTAAGCACTGCAGGCTAAGCAGCTGTGATGTAACCTGTATAATGTTCACATAACACTAAAAGCACCATAATTGAACTACTCTAAACTTCTAAGTTTGTGACTCTTAAGAGGTGAAATCTTTAAGGACAAACAAAAATAAGGACAACTATTTAAGGTTTTAGATCCTTTGGCTATTGCTATTTAAGTGATAATTGGAGAGAAATGGGATATTAAAATTTAATTTAATGTTACTGTTCAAATTGTAGATAAAAGTAAATATTCTTACCCAAGTAGTGTTTACAAATATGTAGTGTCTGATTGTATGAGAATGTGATGTTATGCACAGAGATTGATTTGGATCTCACCCTTTTAAAAACACCAATTTAGAAGTAGCAAAAAGCGGTTACTTTTTCTTATAATAAAAATGCAAATATTTGCTTGCTCATGGACTAAACAAAGTTTTTTCCCTTACTTTTATTTTTTAAAATGTCAAACCTACATAAAATTTGCCATATTTTTTTAAAAATATTTTTTATTGCTTTTTCACAGAGAGGAAGGGAGAGGGATAGAGAGTTAGAAACATCGATGAGAGAGAAACACTGATCAGCTGCCTCCTGCACACCTCCTACTGGGCATGTGCCCGCAACCCAGGTACATGCCCTTGACCAGAATTGAACCTGGGACCTTTCAGTCCGCAAGCCGACGCTCTATCCACTGAGCCAAACCAGTTAGGGCAAATTTGCCATATTTTATTTGCCATATTTTATCTTTCTCTCCTTAGTTCTTTTGTTGTTGTTTTATTGTGTACCATGCAAGGGAAAATTGCAAACATCATGATATTTTGCCCCTAAAATATTTCAGCACATATCTTGTTACAAGAAGGGAATTCTCCTTTTTAATCACAATATAATTACCATACTTGGGAAATTTAACATTAAAACAGTATTAGTGTCTAATAATATACAGGCCATATTCAAATTTCCCTGGTGTCTCAATTGTCATTTCAGGATAGCACTTTTTAAAAATGCAGAGTCCAATCAAGGATCATGTATTTCATTTACTTGTCGTGTTTCTTTAGGCTCCTTTCATTTAGCGCGGTCCCAGTCCTTTTGTCTTTTATGATGTTGACATTTTCTGAAGTCTTAAGAGTTGTTTTACAGAATGTCCTCAATTTGTATTTATCTTACTCATTCCTCATCATTAGATTCAGATTTAATATTTTTAGCAGGGATTTTCTACATGTGTGATGATCGACTTTTCAGTTCCTTACAGTAATGAGCCCATGAATACTATTTTGTCTGATTATTAAGTCTGATCACATCAGTTGTTATCCATCCAACTTCTCCACTGTAAAAGTAGCTTCTCCCCGTGGTATTTACTAAATAATCTGTGGGGTGGTATTTCGAGATTATGTGACTATCATATTTCCCAGCAACATTTTACCCAGGTTTTAGCATTCATTGAAGATTCTTATAAATACCACAGTTGGCTGGATAAACTGCATGCCCACATTATGTTCATGAAATATAAGCGAGTAGGGTCAATTATCCTACTAGACACAGAACTGAGGAATGTAAGAGTCTGTGGTAGCTTAAAGAGAACATGGTGACATGAAAACCTAGATCAACAAACTAGTTTTTATGGTGGGTCTGGGCCCTCTAATAGTGGGTGTGTTTTAAGTGTGGTGCTAAAATGGCTTCCTGAAATTACTATCAATTGTTCTGTGGTTCTAACAGTTTAACTTTTTCCTCATACTAAATTTCTAGGAGGATCAGCTGATTTATTTGGCGGATTTGCTGACTTTGGCTCAGCTGCTGCGTCAGGCAATTTCCCTTCCCAAGGTATGATCCGATTTGATTGGCCAGAAATCTAGGGTCTGTGAAAAGGTTATCAAAACAAAACAACTCCCTCCCTCCCACATCAGCTTCTTTTTGGCATTTCTTTCCCTCTTATATTTCTAATTCCTAGTGAATTTATTCAAAGATATATTATTGGGCCAATGTCTTAATTGTGCCAAAGGAATTAATTTGCTTACAAACCATTCAGGTACACCTAAATAAAATTGTTCTTATTCATAAATAACTCCTTTTTAGATTTTTTATTTTTGGGGGGGCGGGTAGGAAGTATGAATAAGAATAAATCTCATTTTAGCAGCAAGGGCATTGTGGTTTATGTTTAGCTTGTGATTTTCATGAATGAAATTCAGGGACCTTAGGTTTGGGCCGACTATCTTACTAAAATTCCTTTCTTTATAATCTGGATATCTTAAGAGCAAAGAGCATTTCTATGAAAGATAATTGAACTTCATTTTGACAAATCCTTAAATAGTGAGCAATTGGATGTCAGGAAAAATTTCTTTATTCCATGTTAGGTCAAAAGTAAAAAAATGCCCTAGACTTACTGTGGTGATCATTTCATAGTACATACAAATATTGAATCACTATGTTGTATACTTAAAACAAATATAATGATATATAAGCATGAGTTGCAATTTTAGAAAGTTGGAGGCTCATAGGCTTTCCCAAAGTTAAATGGTTACCACAGTATATGGCAGAGGTAGAAAGATAAAAATATTAATTAAAAAAGGGAAAAAAGAAAAAAGATCTTAATCCTTGATGTTTAAGCCTCTATTCTTCTTGGGCGTTGGCTTTTTTGCCTTTTTTTTTTTTTTTTTTGCCTTTTTAAAAAATGAAATATAATTGACATAAAAATTTTAGCTATAAAAATCTTAACCCCTTAGGTGAGGCAGGGAGGAAAGATGTAATTTAACTGAATTAGTCTTATTACTCATTTCTAGTAGAGTTATCTTTTTTTATAATAAGTGGGTTAAAATTTGTATTTAGTAATGTCTGGTTTAGGTTTGTAAGGATTTAGGAAGAAAGAGCCATAAGTTTTAATGTGGTTTGGGATTATTTTGACAGCCTACCTGTGTAAATTGCAAGTATTTCCCAGAAAGCAGAATTATGGAGTAATTAAACTGCTTCTTCTAGAAGTGTGGGTATGCCTTCTAAGGGTTCATATCTTGCTTTAGGCAAATCAAAGTGGAAGATAAACATTGCCCTAATTTTATAGACTGCCTGTGTAATTCTCAAGTTCTTATGTATATAAAGTTGCCTGCTATGCAAATAATTCAAATATATTACTGTTATTAAGTGATACATCTCTTCATCTGTATGAATGTGATTAATATAACTTGATCACCGTTACGCAAGGGGCTGAAATGGTTGCAACAATGATTAATCTTTCTGAACAATATATGCCCTGCTAGAAATATCTTCCTCCCATGATTAATCATCTCAGGTAAAGTTTTCAGATGGGGCAACACATTTTGCCCCAGTTTCCATTCTATTTGTTTTATATATCAAGCAAATAGAAAATCAGCATAAAGTATACTTTATCCAAGTCTTAAGTTAGTTTTAATTGTTTAATATGTAGAATTAGTAGTAAAACCTTAGTTGAGTCTCTTTTGTAAAGAAGATCAGAGACATGTTTTGTTTTTTTAATATATTTTATTGATTTTTTTACAGAGAGGAAGGGAGAGGGATAGAGAGTTAGAAACATCGATGAGAGAGAAACATCCATCAGCTGCCTCCTGCACACCTCCTACTGGGGATGTGCCCGCAACCAAGGTACATGCCCTTGACCGGAATCGAACCTGGGACCCTTCAGTCCACAGGCCGACGCTCTATCCACTGAGCCAAACCGGTTAGGACAGAGACATGTTTTAATAAAATCCTGATATAATGAATATTAGCCCAGTTCTTGTATTGAATTGTTGGTAGAGCTTAGGGTTTCTAAGTGAATTACTTTCTCTTTTGAGGTGCTTACATTTTAATATGGTAATCCTATATAATAAAAGGGTAATATGCAAATAGACCAAACAGCAGAACAACCAATCAAAGCGTAATATGCTAATGATATGCTAAGGGTGCTCAACTGCTAGCTATGATGTGCACTGACCACCAGGGGGCATGTGCGGAACATGGTGGGCATGGGCCGCTGCGGGATGGTGGAGCAGGTGGGGGAGGGGGGACGCCAGACCAAGGAGGGGCGCCGGTGGCTGTCATCGGGGCAAACCTCTGATGGTTACTGAAAATTCTTTGCTCCCGCGTGCTACGGTCCCGCCTGGCGCTCATACCTGCTGCCAGGGCCAGCCCCAGTCGCTCCTCAGGGCTTCTCCACCTCCCCCTGCTCCTGAGGGGTGATCAGGGCAGCAGCCCCCACTCACACCTGCTGCCGGTGCTGGCTCTAATTGCTCCATGCCGGCAGCAGGTGCAAGCGTGGCTGGCGCCGTCAGCGAATGGGAATGGCGGCAGCAGGAGCAGGGCTGCTGGCAGACCGGGGACCAGGGGCCAGCGGGAGGGGCCGGGCAGGGGCACAAAGGATGGGGGATAGGCTAGGGCAGTGGTCGGCAAACCATGGCTCGCAAGCCGCGGTTTGCCGCTCTGTTGACTAATGAGTTTGCCGACCACTGTCATATACTACCCTTTACCTCTTTGCACACTATATGCCACAATTGCCTAATCCTCACAGCTTCCAACTACACAGTAACATTTAATCTAGTCCAGTGGTCGACAAACTCATTAGTCAACAGAGCAGCAAACCGAGGCTCACGAGCCGCATGTGGCTCGCGAGCTGCGGTTTGCCAACCTCTGGGCTAGGGACCCTACTCATGCATGAATTTCGTGCACTGGGCCTCTAGTAAAGAATATAATATTAAAGACTGAATGTTGTTCTCTTGATATTTAGCATAATAAGACACAGTATTGCCGTGATTGGATTACCTTTTCACCTAAACAATGTATTTCCAAGTTGTAAGTGAACATGGAGTACAAAGAGATGATGTTAATTAACTTAGAAATACAAACTGTTTGCTTTCAGATGACAGTTTATATGTTGCTCTTTTTTAAAATTTGTTGTTCCATTTATTGATGCATTCATTGGTTGATTCTGGGTTTTGTTCTGTTTTTAGCTCTTTCTTCACTTTGCTTTTTCAACTTCCATGAATTCATATTTGTCCCTTTCTTAAAGAAAGGTTTATTTACTTAGACTTTTATGTAACCTGGTTGAAAACTTTTTAAGGTATCACTTGTCTTTATATTCATTGTGTTCAAAATAGTTAATATTATGTATGAAGAATTTATAAAGCTTGACTTACACTCTTATATAGCACACCTGAAGGAAAGAGTGTGATGTCTTGGCTCTCCCCTGTCTTTTCACAATTAATCCAAAGTAAATATAACAAACCTTTTACTTAATCTTCACAGCTTATGGTTGTGTTTGTTTGTTTAAGTGAGGCATAGAGAGGTTTAAGTAGCTTGCTCAGGGTTTCACAGCTAGTAAGATACAAAATCCATATTTTTAAACACCAGTCTTTTAACTTACCAATTTTTATATTATTGAATGCATTAAATCTTAAACTTATAGTTATACTTTGAAGTGTAGTGACCGTTATCTTTCTTTTTTTAAATATTAGCATGAGTTCCCCTCTGAAGACTATAACCCACATTTTATTTAAATAAATAGATTGAACAGTTCTATTTGAAGCAAGCAGTGTACTGAGGTGATACACACACACACACACACACACACACACACTAGAGGCCCGGTGCACGAAATATGTGCATGGGGGGGAGGGTCCCCTCAGCCCAGCCTGCACCCTCTCCAATCCAGGACCCCTTGGGGGACATCCCTCTCACAATCCTGGACCACTGGCTCCTAATAGCTCACCTGCCTGGTCACCCCTTACTGTCCCCCCTGCCAGCCTGGTCACCCCCAACTGCCTCCTTCTGCCGACTTGGTCACCCCAACTGCTGCCCCCCCCCACCCCCCCCGCCGGCGTAGTTGCCCCTCACTGCCCCCCCCTCCCCCCGCTGGCCTAAAAGCCCCTCCTGCCGGACTGGTCGCCTCCAACTGTCCCCCCACCCCCGCTGGCCTGGTTGCCCCTAACTGCCCCTCTGCCGGCCTGGTCACCCCATGCAGCCTGCTTGTTCAGTCATTTGGTCGTCCTTCACTAACCCCCTTGCCGGCCTGGTCGTAGGCAGCCATCTTGTGAGGGTGTGAGTCAATTTGCATATTACCTCTTTATTATATAGGCCAGCCTTGGGCAAACTACAGCCCATGGGCCGGATCCGGCTGTTCTATCCGGTTCTCTTGGTCTCCCCTCTGCTCCTTTACTTTGAATTTATATTAGTTCACACAAACACTCCATCCATGCTTTTGTTCCGGCCCTCCGGTCCAGTTTAAGAACCCATTGTGGCCCTCGAGTCAAAAAGTTTGCCCATCCCTGATATAGGCTATTATGGCTACCTACAGCCTTTGTATTATCAATGGAGCATAGCTAAATGGGTGAGAACTTACAGAAATTTACTAACCCTATTCTTAATTTTATTTTTTTTCTCCATGCTTTTCTGCTTTTGTTTCATAAATTTAGTCTCATGAATTTGGGTTTTATTTACATGAGATGGTATAAATTGTAATTTGATTTTTCTTTGAACTTTTCTAAATAATGAATGAATGAAATGAGTATCTCTTTGCATAAAGATTCTGGATCTCCCAGCAAAAAGTTAACCAGTTTACAGGTTTTTCTTGCTTTTTTGGGGTCTCAGGCTAGTTCATATTTGTTTAACTGAAACCATATTTGATTTTGCAAACTAAGGTTGAAGGGAAGTTGTGATTATACTTTCTACTAGAGGCCCAGTGCACGATACATGCACCGGTGGGGTCCCTTGGCCTGGCCTGCGCCCTCTCACAATCCAGGACCCCTCGGGGGGATGTCGGACTGCCGGTTTCAGCCCAATCCCCGCAGGCCAGGCCAAGGGACCCGAGGGACCCCACCAGTGAACAAATCTGTACACCAGGCTAGTTTTGGCCCGATCCCCACAGGCCAGGCCGAAGGACCCCACTGGTGCACAAATCCGTGCACTGGGCCTCTACTATGCATTTAAGATCTTTGGTTAATCTCTTCCCACCCCTCCCTCTAAGATTCATCAGTCTGTTCCATGTTTCCATATCTGTGCATTGAACATCTGCCCCCTGGTGGTCAGTGCGCATCATAGCTAACAGTCGAACAGTCTAGGCTTTTACAGTAGGTCCTCAGGTTATGTCAGAGATCTGTTCCTAAGGTGCGACGTAACTCGATTTTTGCCGTAAGTTCGGAACCCACCTACATAAGCATCTACGTCACTCACATGGAGCACATGCACAGCAGTAATGAAGTGAAACAGTAAAAATAATTTAAAAGAAAGATAATAATTCCTGACCTTTACTTGTGGTAAATAAATAATAAAACATAAAGCACATATGTACATACGTTGAAATGACAGAACTTTCTTTTTTTTATAAATGGGAGATGGCGACGTAACCACGAAACGATGTACATCGAGTCTGACGTAACCCGAGGACTGCCTTGTATATATATAGATGTGTCACCTCTGACCTGCTAAGAGATGGATTTTACTTCATAGGAGTTTTATTTTTTTCTTTGTTACCTTGTTAACACTCGTGGAATATTCATGAGAAAAAACAATGTCCAGATGGAGGTGGTGGTACCTGCAGACGTTAATTTGGATGGACACAGATCATCTCTAATTTGTTTCAGTTTGTAGATTGTTATATTTGTACTGGCCACTTCAGAAAGTTTCTTACTCTTATCGTTCTCTCTTTCTCAGTAACTACAAGTGGGAATGGAGAGTTTGGTGATTGGAGTGCCTTCAACCAAGCCCCATCAGGCCCTGTTGCTTCCAGTGGTGAGCTCTTTGGCAGTGCCTCACAGCCAGCTGTAGAACTTGTCAGTGGCTCACAACCAGCTTTAGGTCCATCTCCAGCTGCCTCAAATTCTTCAGACCTATTTGATCTTATGGGCTCATCCCAGGCAACCATGACATCTTCTCAGAGTATGAATTTCTCTATGATGAGCACTAATACTGTAGGGCTGGGTTTGCCCATGTCAAGATCACAGGTGAGTTGTCTGCCTCCCCTGGAAATTGTGATTCAGAATCTTTGAGATGCTCTAACTAATTTAATAGTAGATTAGCATAAAACAAAAATGAGCAAGTAATGTATAGATAGCTTTTGCACATTGCATTTATCTTGCACACACTCTTCCTTGGTATAGTCATTTGAGTTCTGGAGGGCAAGCTTTCTCAATCATCTGTAGTCCATGCAAAGCCAAGCATGGTGCCTTGCACAATGATGGCACTTGTTGAAAATTTATTGAATTAATTTTAAAAATTGTATTTAATAGTTTTGAAAAATAGTTTTTAAGGATAAGGAATAGATAACTAGCATACCTCGTAGATATTGCAGGCTTGGTTCCACACCACCACAATAAAGTGAATAGCACAATAAAGCAAGTCACATGAATTTTTGGTTTTCCAGTGCACTTGAAATTTATGTTTGTGCTATATTGTAGTCTATTAAGTGTGTAATACCTTAATATCTAAATATATATATACCTTAATTTAAAAATACTTTATTGCTAACCATTGCCTGAGCCTTCATTCAACAAGTCGTAATCTTTTTGTTGACAAAAGTTATCTGCAAAATGCAATAAAAAGAGGTATACCTGTATTGGCTTCACCCATGGCCAACACTCACTCAGTAAAATCTCTGATTGAGTTCTTCAAGTGTCACTTATTGGTTGCAAACAATCACTGCTGATAAAGATAATCATTCCCTAAAAGGATCAGTGTTGTTTCATGTTCTGGGCCTGCTCTACATTATATAATGTTTATATAGGCTCTTCTTTCAACTCTCATTTTCATTAAGGAAAATTAAAATTGGGAGCTTTTTAATTCACTAACCTAATACTAACTTAGAATTTGGACAAGTGTAGGGTTGGAATATATATGTCTTAAGTTGTACCAAGAACTTACTATTTTTGATTGAACCTATTCAGAATATTTGTGTATGATGTTAATTACTCTTTTTTGTTGTTGTTGTTGTTGTTAATGCTAATGCTCACCCAAGGATATTTTTTCTGTTGGTTTTTAAAGAGAGTGGAAGGGAGGGGGAGAGATAGAGAGAGAAACATCAAAGTGAGAGGGACACATAGATAGGTTGCCTTCTGCACGCACCTGCTGGGGATTGAACCTGCAACCCAGGTATTTGCCCTTGACCAGGAATCTAACCCGTGACCTTTAGGTCCCAGGGCCAACGCTCTTAACCACTGAGTAACACTGGCCAGGGCTAATTACTCATTTTAATGTGTGGATTCTCCTCTTTTGGGTGTTAGGATGAATGAAGAGAAGAAAGAAGCAGAAGGTGACTACTCTTTATAACAGAAATTAGATCTAACATTAAGAAAATGGACATGAAAGCCACACTAATACCATTAAATTGAACTATGCACCACTGAACAAGCCCAAGCCACTTTATTTTCCAGTTTCTTTTTTACGATATAAGCATAAAGCCAATCTTCTTATTTGCAACTTTAGTTGCAGCTGTGTTGTGATTCTTTCCATTGGTACATTTTAAATTATGCTTCCTATTGCTATTCCTTTCCCTTTTTCTGTTCTTTTCACAGTTATCCTTAGTAACTACCGAACACCTTTGCTTCTCTCTCCTGAACTTCTTTCTCCTGAATTGGTCCACAAATATCAAGCTCCACTAGTGTTGCTCACTTTAGTCAATGGACATGGATATGGAGCAGGGAAATATCATCAGGATATATGAAATATAATTTGGTGTTTTGATTGTTTTGCTTTTTATAACATTAGAAATCATATCTTGAATTCCATTTTGTAAGAATATTCTTCTTATACTAGTATATTTCCTTAAAGCTATACTAACCTGGGATGGTGGCTTTTAGACTTTGGGTAATGGGAAGATAATTATTAGTGTAAATATGTTGTTTGTTTTCACCCCAAATATGATTTGGACTTCTAACTTTTGGGGAAGTTAGTGATTCAGGGTATTGAAGACTTAGTATAGAACATTTGTGGTTCTTTTTAGTTTCAAGAGTTTATTACAAAGTTTTGTATATATTTGGAGTTACTGTGATCCAACTGCCATCTGTTAATCTTTATAGAGTGGATGCTTAATTTTTAGAGCATTTTTCTATTTTCCAGCCTTTGCAAAATGTTAGCACAGTGCTGCAGAAGCCTAATCCTCTCTATAATCAGAATACAGATATGGTCCAGAAGTCAGTCAGCAAAACCCTGCCCTCTACTTGGTCTGACCCCAGTGTAAACATCAGCCTAGACAACTTGCTACCTGGTATGCAGCCTTCCAAACCCCAGCAGCCATCGCTCAATACAATGATTCAACAACAGAGTAAGTTGCCCCAAGACTTCCCATTTCTTTGTGTACATGTAATCTTTTGCCCTGATGCCAGGATTGCTTCAAGCCATGCATAAAAGTACATAACACAAACTGTGTGTGCACTTGAGATTATTTTCAAATAATACTTGTTATCCCTCCTGACACATTGAATTACTTTGTATTCTACTCTTGACATGATAAAACTTATTGTATTTTGGTGAGTGTTGGGGGCCTTATCACTAAAATAAAAATAGTTGTGGTAGAAAATTTTTTTAGTATAGGCAAATATGACAAGGATACAAAAATCATCTGCACTCCATAATCCATGGATAATCACCAGTAATTCATACTTTTTTCCATCTTTTCTGACTATGCAGAGGTGGGCAAAAGGAGGTTTACAGTATGTATGGAAAAAACATGAAGTTTGTGATTATAATGATACAAGAATAAACTGTGTTTTGTGTACTCATAACTGTAAACCTACTTTTGACTACCCCTGTACTTTTAATACTTGAGATCGTTCTGTCTGTATTTTGTTTCTTGCAGTTCTCATTCAACATAATTAACATTTTTTCCTATATTGAATATTAAGAAAAAAAATTTTAGATCTTTATAGTTATCCATCATATCAGTGTACAGTTCCTCTATTATTGGTTATTTCTATTGTTTCCAGCTTTTTGCTATTAAAAGAACTCCATAATTTTGTTTGTGCTTGTGATTTTTTTTTTCCTTAATATAATATTCTAAAAATAGAGTGAGTCACAGGATTTAAACTTTTTTTAGGCTTTTGATACACAGTAGCTCCTGACAACTTATTTGGTTGGATTCCACAATAGATTTTGTGGAAATGCTTTTAAAGTGCCTTCTGTTTTCCCCCAGGCCACTCTTACTGTTTCCACATCTTTGGGATACCAAAGCTAACAGCCACTGAATATTTCTCAAGAGTAAACAATGCAAGTTAATTGACTTCTCTTGTAAAATCACTAAAAGAATTTTATTGGGGCTTACAGATAATGATGGTCAGGAAGATTGCATTATTTTTCTGCTCTATGAATCTGAGAATTCAGTGTGGTAAAGTTCTTTTGTCTCTTTTCTTCTGGTAGATATGCAGCAACCTATGAATGTGATGACCCAAAGTTTTGGAGCTGTGAACCTCAGTTCTCCATCAAACATGCTTCCTGTCCGGCCCCAAACTAGCCCTTTGATGGGGGGACCCATGCCTATGAGCATGCCCAATGTGATGACTGGCACCATGGGAATGGCCCCTCTTGGAAATACTCCAATGATTAGCCCGAGCATGATGGGCATGAACATGAACATAGGGATGTCAACTGCTGGGATGGGCCTGACGGGCACAGTGGGAATGGGCATGCCCAACTTAGCTATGACTTCTGGAACTGTGCAACCCAAGCAAGATGCCTTTGCAAATTTCGCCAACTTTAGCAAATAAGAGATTGTAAAGGAGCAGATTGAATGAAGGATTTTTAGTGGTGCAGATAGGTGATGTTGGGATGGAAAATGCTAATCAATTCCCCTCTTATCAGTTAATTAAAATAAACCTATGTAAAGAACCAAAAAGGATGTTTTATAATAGTGAAATATCTAGTATTTCAAATTGCCAGGCAAGGGCAGTTCAGATGAGGCAGTCAAACCATTTCCCCAGTGAGAATTGACCAATGGGGTAGTGAGACCATTGAAAAAAAGCCTTTATAAAATTGAAGAACCCATTTTAACATAATTTGCGGGAGGACTGCAATAGGGCTGAATAAATATGTTTGAATCTCTAATTTTATACTTTTCTTTTCCTGAGGAACTTGATTTTTCTGTCCCTGAATCACCTTATCATAATTGGATCTGTTCCTTTTACTACCACTCTTGAGCCCATATATTAAATCATTAAAGTTGGATGATCAGTTTTTTATAAAAAAATATATTTTTATCCAAAAAAGGCATACATATGTGATTATGGCTAAATCAAAGGTAACTGGAATGTATATACTTTTGCTAATGTTCCAGCAACACTGCTAGTATACTATCCAAATTTTTATTGTAACAAAACCTCTTTAAGTAATTGGTGATAGCTATGGGAATTTTCCCATATCTTCTGCTATAATCCTGTGCAGAACTAAGAAAAATATTTTTTTTCAGGACTGCTCTATTGTTTCCTTTAAAAGAAAAGAAAGAAAAAAAAAAACACACCTCCAGTATTTTTGTTTGTTTTAGCAGTTATTATTTACAATTTGCAGTGGTTAACTTGGCAAGGCTTCCTTCCGTGTTTGTCCCTGTATCCACCATTTAACAGTTAGCAACAGTCAAAAGAGAAAAAATATTTATTTTTATTTTTTTGGTCTCTTTTCAAAAAATTGGAAAGATAAAAATCCACTAAGACATTAAGTTAAATATAAATGTTAGAACTCAGCAATGTTGACTTTTAGGTTTTATACAGTATTTGTTTTGTTTTGGTTTCGAGTGTGTATAATAAGGCATTAGCAATATGATTCCAATAGAGAGAGGTTAAATATATATAATTAAAGGAGACCTGTAGCAGTCAAAGATTTTATTGATTTAATGGCAAATAAAGGAAATTAATTAAAATGTTTTTGTTTTCCTGCTGTAATTCTGCATTAAGCTCACATGAGAAATCATGATTCCAGAGTTTGGAATGCAAAATTGTTTCACCCTCAAACTTGGGAATATTTTTTAAAAATAAATACTATAATATAGGTATCACATTATTACCTCCCACTTTGTGTTGAAATTTTTTTTATTGATAAAACTTTGTTTCCATTGTATTCATAATGTTCTGTTATACATAACATTAAAATGTTCATTAAAATCAATGTCGAACTGCTTTTTCTTTCATTCTGTTAGACATTTGAGACTGGAGGAAATAATTATAATTTGGGCAAAGTAATTTTTATAAATAATTTAAAATTATTTAATGACTTCTCTATTTTTCTTATCAGACTCTACTATTAGGAATTTAAAATGAAGCAGCAAAGATACCCTGACCCGCTCCATTCTTGCTAATGTTCCATCTACAACATTTCTAATTAAGCAGAAATTCATGTACTTCTGCTAAGTGGTAATGAAAAGTGATTCATTTGCTGAATAAGAGATGAGAGAGAGTGTAATTAGGTGACTGTGGTTTTTAATCTTTCAACAATTTAGTGTGTTTAAATTAGTTTCAAAGAATAGGAGCTTTCAAGTGTTGTTACTTCAGAGCATTCAAGCCCGGCTGCTGGTGGCAGTATGGAGAATATCTTCACTGATATTTAAAACTCATAATCTTAAATGAATTTTCTAGAAAATTGAGAGTTATAGCATCACCTTTATATGGTTCTTGGAGGAAATAAATACTTTGTTTCTAAACGTTTGTGTTTAAAATTCTTTTCCTAATAAAACTAAGATTTATTTCTAAAGCATTTTCTGTACTATGCCTTCTTCCTATGTTGTGTCTGTGGACAGAAGTAAGCTCCCATCTCAAGTTATTATTGCACCTCAACATACAATTTGATATTTTACCGGTATGTTTTGTCTTAGAGCCCATGAAAGAGAAAACAAGACTTGCCTCTCTGAAGGTCCATCCAATTTAATGATTCATCTCTGAAGGGGTTACTAAGTGATACTTCAAAGAAAAGTTCTAATATTCCCAAATCATTTGGATTTGGCAAGAAAATATGTTTCTTTAATAATCTATTGATCTCCCTTTTGCCCATCCTATACCCCTTTTCCTTTTCAGCAGCTTCTCTTTGTATCTATTTTTCATTCTGCCTAATATTTTGAAGGGTGGAGAGTGAAATAGTTACAGTTCTAGCAATTTACATATAAGGAGTTCCCACTGCCACTCCAGATTCATTTTTCTCTGATGCAATCTTCAGGTACTTTAAAAGTTTCCTTTATTGTTTAACATAAATTGCCTGAAGGATACCCATAATACTATTGGTTTGGGGGTAGTCACTAATAAGTTGAGACCTATAATTATATTTGGAGGGAAGGGTTAATAATTTTTTTTCAAATATTTATGAAACTGTCCTTATGATAAATAGGTTCTGAAGTAAACTGGCTTTGTGTTTCAGCTCTCCTGGGAGACTGCACTGCACTGTGGAAAGAGCTGGGACTTGGAAGCAGACAGTCTAATCCCCTTTCAACCACTCACTGTCTGGGTGACACCTGATCAACTTACCTGACTTCTTTGGGCACTAATGCATTTTTTTTCTATGAATCTGGAAGTGTTGTATAATTAATTTAAATGATGAGTGAAATCTACCAGCACTGATATACATATGCTTTAAATGTTTCTCTGCCTCCTATTTTTATTTATTTACTAGTATGTATGTATTAATTTATTTTTATTTTTTAAAGTATATTTTTATTGATTTCAGAGAGGGAGAGAGACATTGAAACAATGATGAGAGAGAATCATTGATTGGCTGCCTCCTGCACAACCCCTACTGGGGATTGGGCCTGCAACCCAGGTATGTACCCTTGACCAGCATCAAACCCGAGACCCTTTAGTCCCCAGGCCAACGATCTATCCAGAGCCAAACTGGCCAAGGCTGCCTCCCATTTTTTAATCTAAACGCACTTCCATATCAAAAACTTTCTATGTGCCAATCACTGAACTAAAAACGTCATGTGCATGTCATTTAATCTACACAGCAAACCCCAAATTCATATTTCTGTTTTATTCCTAAAAGCAGTGTTTAGTGAAGAAAGCCTGACTGTTCTGCTAAATTGATTTCTAATTGAGGATTTTCCTTACATGCCTGAATTTGATTCCACTTTTTTTTTTTTTTTAACAGAAAAGGAAATTGTAAATGAGCTGGCTTGTGAATGTATTGACTCACTTTTACGTATCACATTGGTGCAGATGTGAGGGAGAGAACTATGAAAGTGAGCTCCTAATATGAGATTTGCCACCCAAATAACCCTCAGAATGGTCTCAATTTTTAGAAGCAGTAGTGAGCTCAATATTTCTAGTGACTTTTATTAACTAAGATCTTGCTATTCTTATACCCAGATAAGCAATCAGATATAAAGACTGGGGGGAAAAAAATCTATCCAAGAAAGGATTTCTGGCTTGCTTTTAACTCATTATGACTTAATTCTGTGTCTTCCTTCTTTAATACTGGCAGCATCAGTAGCATCTTTACTCTGTGCTGCTTATGAGGGGTTTGGGAGAATTATCATGAAACCAATTCAGATGTTTAGCTTTCCAGGGATTCTGGAGGGATTTGAAAGTCCTGATGGACAAATGGATTTCATTTGTGACTCTTTAAAATAATTGTCATTAGTTTTAATGAGTCCTGGACTATGAAACCCTACCTTTTTCCCATTTGATTTTTCTTAACCATACATCTTGCAGCTGTGTTCTTTAAAGGCTCCAAGCACACTCTTCATTTTATAATGAGACTAGGGGCCCAGTGCACTAAGATTTGTGCACAGGGGTGGGTCCCTCAGCCAGACCTGCACCCTCTCCAATCTGGGAGCCCTCTCCAATCCAGGAATTTCTGTCTGTCTTTGCAATCATATGAGCAAATTGCCTGAGACCCCAACCCAGTTTGGTTTGTTGCTCACAGAATAATAGAGGCTTTTTCTTTTTTTTCTTCTTTGCTTCATTGGTGGAGATTTCCTGGAAGTTTTAGGATATCTTCCCTTTAATTTTTCCTAGACACTCTGATTTTACTTATGTCTCTCACCTTTGCTTTTCCTCCATCCCTCACTGCAACAGTAACTTGCTCCAGGCTCTAGTCACTAGAGTCTAGTATCTAGCTAGGAAATCCATCTGCCGCCAGAACTATGATTCCCAGCATTCCTGGTGCTCTCTGCGCTTCTGCTTCTGGTCCTGGGGCTGCCACCAGAACTATTCCCAGAATTCCTGGTGCTCCCCGTGCTCTTGGTTTTTCCCTTCCTGCTCTGTCTCCCTCCCACGGCCTCCAGCTCTGCCAAGTCCTCCAAGCAGCCAGCTCTCCCAAGTTCCCCAAGCTGCTCCACTCTCCTCCGGCTCTCCCACTCTGCTCTCCGCCCAGCGCCTGTGTATGCAAATTAACCCGCCATCTTTGTTGGGTTAATTTGCATACTCCTGATTGGCTGGTGAGCGTAGCGGAGGTACGGTCGATCTACATGTTTCTCTTTTATTATATAGGATAAGGGGGCTCAGAACCATCTTTACATCCTTAAAAATTATCCAGGACCCCAAAGAGCTTTTGTATATATGGGTCATATCTATCCATATGGGTTATATCAGTCGATATTCAAAATAATGGGAAAACTTTAAAAATATTGATTTTACAGTAACAATCCCTTTCCTAGCAAATTACAATTTAATAAAAGATTACATTTTCCAGAATAAAAATTTGTGAAAAGAGTGGCATTATTTTTACAATTTTGAAAGTCTCTTTATTACCTGGCTTAAAATACAGCTGGCCCTAGCCGGTTTGCTCAGTGGATAGAGCGTCGGCCTGAGGACCAAAGGGTCTCGGGTTCAATTCTGGTCAAGGGCATGTACCTCTGTTGCATGCTCCTCCCTGGCCCAGGCCCTGGTCAGGGCACGTGCAAGAGGCAACCAATTGATGTGTTTCTCTCACATCGGTGTTTCTGTCTTTTCCTCTCCCATTCTCTCTGAAAATCATTGGAAAAATATCCTCAGATGGGGATTAAAAATAAAGTACACCTGGATTCTCTTATCGGTCTCGGCACTCAATCTACTGTGCTATGTTGTTTTGTGGAAGTACTAACATATGGGAAAAGTCCAGCTTTGGGGATACATGGTTGGAACCTGGCAGGTCCCCTGAATGGGTTTCAGGCTCCCCAGTGGTCCTCAGGCCTCACTTGGAAAATTGTGGCTATCGAGAATAAACAGATAAGATTATTTCCTAGTAACTATGTATCCATTTGCTTGATTTATTCTGTTTATAAGGTGATCTAGTTGATGTACAAAGAACTTAGTTTTCCCTTTCACTTCAGTCACAAGCTAAGGCCTGTCACATGAAATTGCTCTCTGAATACTGAATATTAAAAATTGGTAACACCATAGCTTTTGCTCAGTTTCTGAAATTATTCTGATACATAGTGCATATTTAAAACTAGTAAATAAGTAAATGTCTTACCCACCTTGGATTTTTTAGAAAAGCTTAGACTGAGAGACTGGGTATTGAGTGCTTGGTAAGCTTCCTTTTCTGTCCTCTGAGGGAGTAAAATGGGTCAAACCCGAAGGCCTCTCAAGCAACCTTGTAGACTGTGTTCTCTGGCAAACACTTCACGGAGGATATGGCTATAGAAAGGTTCTATCCACATTCATAATGCTCCTTATAAGCCCTAGATAAATTTGATCCCCAAGACTGGAGGAATCCAGCAAGGTTCCTATCCTTCCATGAAATGGCAGGAGCCAGCTCTGCTGGGCACCTTCCATACCTCTGCTCTCTTCATTCTCATAGCCTATGGAACCATGACCTTCCTCTGGTAGATACAGAACAGGTGTGTCAGAAATGACACAGCCTAAGTGGCTTTGAAAAGATTGTTGTGCAGGGTCCCCAAACCAGAGACTTTGCTGATTTCCAGTAACTGACCACCGATGTTAGCCTTAAGTAAGAATGTTTGACAGAGTTTTTACTTGGAAAGAGGAAGGAAATCCTAGGCAGAATTCCCTCTCATCCTAGAAGAGCTTCTTTTAAAAACTAGTGCATATAATAAGCACAGAATCAACTTTTGTTAATGAATGATACATTGAAGATCTGATCTTTCGTGTCTAGTAATTTATATACCAATTTTATTAAACTGTATTTTCTAAAACGTAGCTAAAATACTAGGTTATGGACTGGGTTCCGTTATTTCTAGATATTTTTGCATGATATTTTCACTTGTCAATTATCAAAAATTAAATCAAGCCTGGCTGGTTTGGCTCAGTGGATAGAGTGTCGGCCTGCAGACTGAAGGGTCCCAGGTTCG
This sequence comes from Plecotus auritus, assembly GCF_963455305.1. Lineage (NCBI taxonomy): Eukaryota > Metazoa > Chordata > Mammalia > Chiroptera > Vespertilionidae > Plecotus > Plecotus auritus. The sequence continues at coordinate 16,552,967 of NC_137773.1, forward strand.
ATTCTGGCCAAGGGCACATGCCCAAGTTGCAAGCTCGATCCCAGTGGGGGGCATGCAGGAGACAGCTGATCAGTGATTCTCTCTCATCATTGATGTTTCTACATCTCTCTCCCTCTCTAAAATTAATACAAAATATATTTCAAAAAAATTAAATCAAGGACAACAATACTAAAACAGTCATGATAAAAATGTAGAAAATCTAAACCCTTCCAGCTCGGGAATGAGACTGCCATATGGCAATGGGCCACTAAACCAGAGGACCACTACCCAAAATTTCTTTCATGTGTTTACTCATACTATGTGCCTACAGCCTGCACTACCTCAAGTTATGTGCCACGGTGACTGCAGGAGAAACCCTTAAGATCACCACATGGAAATGTGCGCATGTGTAAGTGTTCTGAAGGAGATAATCAAGGTGCTGTTACACAAGAACAGGAGGGGCCTAATCTAGACAGGGTAACTCAAGAAGGCCTCTCTGAGAAGAGAGCTTTTTTTTTTTTTTTTAAATATATTTTATTGATATTTTTACAGAGAGGAAGGGAGAGGGATAGAGAGCCAGAAACATCGACGAGAGAGAAACATCGATCAGCCGCCTCCTGCACACCTCCCACTGGGGATGTGCCCGCAACCAAGGCACATGCCCTTGACCGGAATCGAACCCGGGACCCCCCAGTCCGCAGGCCGACGCTCTATCCACTGAGCCAAACCGGTTTCGGCGGAGAAGAGAGCTTTTATGCAGAGATCTGAAGAATGATGAAGAGGAGCTAGCCATGTGAACCCAAATGGTGAAAGAACCTTATGAAGTTTAGTGGGTGTGGTTGGACCTCGATGTAAAAGGGTAGAACTGAAGAGATAGGCAAGATGATAACAACTGGTGTCGAGGGCATTGAGATAAGTAATTACTTCACTCTCCTCAAAAGTTCCTCGGAGGGTACTATGACCGCCAGAGAGAGTACATTCCAAAGGCCCCATTTGCTTTTATTGCCATGGTTGTCACAGCACTCCCTTTGAAAAAGTTGACTTAGACTTTAAAAAACTTGGATAAAAAATGGTACGGCCGAAACCGGTTTGGCTCAGTGGATAGAGCGTCGGCCTGCGGACTGAAGGGTCCCGAGTTCGATTCCTGTCAAGGGCATGTACCTTGGTTGCGGGCACATCCCCAGTGGGAGGTGTGCAGGAGGCAGCTGATCGATGTTTCTCTCTCATCGATGTTTCTAACTCTCTATCCCTCTCTCTTCCTCTCTGTAAAATATCAATAAAATATATTTTTAAAAAAATGGTATGATAATCGTTATTTAACTGTCATAATTAATACTGAAATGCATTAATAGTTCATTTTTATATAAAAGATATAAATTTTTCTAAGGGGCATTTATAAATATAAATTGAGTATTTCAAAGAATATAACATGCATTTACAGAGTGAATTCGCACTCATTTCCTCCCAGATCGTCACAATAGCCTTAAACTAAGGAGATAGAACAGTTACTATCCCCTTGTTATAGATGAGGAAACAGGCTCCAAAAGATCAAAGTAGTTAGTGAAGCCAAGAAATCCAAATCCAGTTTCATTCCACCATCCATCTTTATTCCTATGTTAATATTTCAGACCTTTTAATTTAAGATTGTACATGCCATTCAGATAAATTGTCAGCTTTTTCTTACTTATCCCTTATCTCTAACCATATCCCAGATGCCATGTATCACTCCACACATAGTAGACAGCTAGTAAATGGTTGTTAAATATGCTTTAAGTAAGCACTGAATGTTTATGAACTCCATTTGCATCTCCTAAAGGTCACCAACAGGAGATGAGCCACAGAGCACATGAAAATGGACCTCTTCTGAAGAGTAAATCTTTTGTTTGTTTTGTAGAAATGGCAATATAATTTAGAGTAAGACATTAACCAAATCTCGAAAGCAAAAAATTTCAGCAGATTTGGAATGGTATAACACAAAGGCTCCTCCAGGGATCAGACATGTTAAGGGCTGCGTAAAGGTGGATGGCCTTGGATTGCTTGATTAACCCATTTCAAAAAATGCACTGCAATGCTTTCTAAAGATTGTGTGCTTTTGGCAACTTTTTATTTAATCCTGTAATTCTTGCATTTGAGAAATAGATTTGAGATACCTAGCCACCAAACAAAAGTAGAAATAAAATTTCTAGATTTAAGTTATTCTCAAGGGAATATTTGAATTAACATCTTTAGAATGGGATTTCAAAGGGCATTTAGAAATACCTGGCAATTAGAAAACTATAGTTTGGTTGCCATAGTTAAACCATCTTATTTTTGATAGAGAAAAAATACTAACTTTAGCAAAAAATATAAGATGAAGTTGAGGCATAAGTTACACAAAGAACCATTTTTCAAGTCATCTTTTAAAGGAAAGTGAGCTGAAACCGGTTTGGCTCAGTGGATAGAGCGTCTGCCTGCGGACTGAAGGGTCCCAGGTTCGATTCCGGTCAAGGGCATGTGCCTTGGTTGCGTGCACATCCCCAGTGGGGGGTGTGCAGGAGGCGGCTGATTGATGTTTCTCTCTCATCGATGTTTCTGACTCTATCCCTCTCCCTTCCTCTCTGTAAAAAAATCAATAAAATATATTTAAAAAAATAAAAAATAAATAAAGGAAAGTGATAAGATTAGATAAAAGAAATATTAAAGTACTAGAGGCCTAGTGCACGAAATTCGTCCACGGTGGGGGTGGGGGGGGGGCGCGTTCCCCTCAGCCCGGCTTGCAGTGATGCCCTGCGCCCCGGCCGGCCTCTGACCAGAGGCCTGCCTGCCCACCCTCCCTCCCTCCACGGGCCAGGGTGCGCGGGTCGCTGCGGCAACACCACCAGCATTCAGCACCCTGGCCGCTATGGATGTCGCCATCTTTGTGATGGAGTGACAGTTAATTTGCATATTACCCTTTTATTAGATAGGATTTTTACTTTTAATTGACTTACTAGATTTATCAGTGTTATCTTTTGGACCTAATTCCTATAATAAATCAAGGAAAGGATATTGTAGCTGAAAATTTTTCAGTTGTTAAGAACTTTTCACATACTTTTAATTCCTCCAACATTATGTGTCTCTCTATATAAATATATAATAAAGGTTGGCTCTTAAGTACTGTCTCTTTACCAAAATTTTTAGGTGTCCCAAGAGTTCTGAGATTTAAATGATAAAAAGGGTGCCATAAGGTACCGCTTTAGTAATTAACTGGTTCTTTAATAAGGCCTCAATTACTCTGTTTCATGATAAGGAAAAAAAAAATGTTCCAAGACAGAGTTACATTCGACATCTGGGAACCTCCTAACAGCTGGCTACCTAATGAATATGCATCTGCTTAAGAGGCTGTAGACCATTAATAAACCAATAGATGTAAAGCAGAAACAATCTTTGTCAGCTTCAAATGAGATTGGATGCAATGTGCTGTGAAGTGTCACTGTCACATTGAATCTAGTTTGGGAGGTTAACAATCAACTGTTATCTACTTGTGTCTTTGTAGCTCTACACTTCTTCTAACACTCTTTCCAAATGGGTGGTCACGTTTTTGATGTACAACTTTTTTCTCATTGCCTGATTTGAGGCTTACAATGTCTGTGTTCCAAAATGTCTTCCATTTTGTTCCATTAAATCATATGTTTGCCAAGACTCTTTAAAACAAAGGAGACATTTCTAGATGGGAAAGGCAGAAAATATCAGGATCAAATTGGTACAAGATGGACTTCCAGTGAACGGGAAAATATTTAGAAACTTCTGTGTGTCTGCAGGTAACTTGGGAACTGCTGGGTCTTTCTGAGGAAACCCTCACTCCCCATGCAGGCAGTGATTCAGATGTTGATAATTGGGTCAAATGAGACTCTCCAATAAGTTGGACACAGCTCTTGATAAGACTCCATTTCCCCCGCCTTGGCCTTTTCGAGGACAAAGTCTAATACAACTTTAGACTTTATTCTTTAGTTATATTCCCATGCACACCATGGGAATAAGTTTTGGGTTTTTTTAATGGGAACTAAGTCCCACCCACTCCCCACAACAGGAAAATGATTATTTTTATTTTTTATTTTATTATTTTTTTAAAATATATTTTATTGATTTTTTTTACAGAGAGGAAGGAAGAGGGATAGAGAGTTAGAAACATCGATGAGAGAGAAACATCGATCAGCTGCCTCCTGCACGCCCCCCACTGGGGATATGCCCGCAACCAAGGTACATGCCCTTGACCAGAATCGAACCCGGGACCCTTGAGTCCGCAGGCCGACGCTCTATCCACTGAGCCAAACCGGTTTTGGCGAAAATGATTTTTTTAAAACAAATGTGGTATTCTATCACAAGCTGAGAATTATGGTTGTTTTGGAAAGAACGATTAGCATCAAATACATATGTAAAACTCTGTAATCTCACTTGTCACCTTGAATTCTTACACAGAGATTATTACCTTATTTGTGGGGATGTAAGATCCATTTTTCCCCAAAACTGTATAAAAATTACCACCACAACTATCACTTCACCTAACAACACAGAATGAAAACCAAAACCAAAAACTTCTAATGATGGGTTGGCTCAGTGACAAAGAAAGTGGTTTTGTGGGGAAGGAGAAGTTGCATTGTTCACGTAAATATGACAATAATGAATACAACAATCCAGTAGGAAATCATATACTTGAATATGCAATAATATACTCTAACCTTGATGGTGTGGGGAAACATTTGAAGGGATTCCAATGCCATACTCAGTCAGGCACTATCAGGCAGATGCAATCATATTTGTATCATTTTCAGTACAAGTATGATAAAAAAAATTAATTTTCTTTAAGAAAAATTTCTTAAATTGTTATGCATCTTGTACATACACCTGCATATCTTAGATGCTAGCAAAAATAAATGGCTTAAACTCAGTGATGTAAATAATAATACTTACTCACCCATCATAACAACTTTCTTTTGTTAGTCAATTCTTTTGTTTCCTTTCACCTCACCACTTTTCAAAACTCTAGGGAAGATGATAGGTTCAGTCGGTTTGAATTGGAAGTACATTCTGAGATGAGGGTGTTTTTCTCTGTCAAGGTTATATGTTATATTTTTATTGTTATATGGCAAGTACAGGTGGGTCCCAGGCCCCACACTGGGGATTTTTCCATGGGCTTAAGAGATACATCCTCAGAATTCAGCCATCAGTGCTGAGTCCATAAAATTCTTCAATAATGTTGCCATTATTTAACTTCCTGTTAGTTGTAGCTTTGTAACTCCATATTTCATATTTGAAAAAGATTTTTAACTCATTGTTGAATGGTAAAAAGGCACTTCAAAACTTTTGAAAAGATGGCTGCACCAGTTTACATTCCCACCAACAGTGCACAAGGGTTCCCTTTTCTCCATCAATACCATCCTCAGTAACACTTAACTCTTGTCTTTTTGATGACAGTAATTCTAACAGGTGTAGGTGATAGCTCACTGTGATGTTTCCTTTAATTATTTTTTAAATTTCTTCCTATTTACATTAAGTAATGTTGGCATTCCATTTATGGTAGTGATCTAAAGAACTTTTTTAATTATATGAATTTAAGTGAAATGAGAAAACTTACAAGAAAAGTGCTTCTAAAATAACAATACCATGGTCCTCTGACGGGGTAGAAATTATGATGGTAAAGGCAGCACTTGGGGAAGCCTGGTGTTTCAGATGACTGCACATCTCTGTGAAAGCTTGGACCAGTGATCCCAAGAGAAGCTCCAGGGAAGGTCAAAGGCCAGAATGTTCTGTTTAATGCATTTTTCACTCAGATTCTTATACAAGAAATGCCCAAAATGCTCTTAAGGTGGCCCTAGCAGTAAATCTGTTCCCCATCAACACAGAGGTTTCTGCAAGAAACCAAGTTTACCTCAGGTTACCTCAATTGTTCTGAGCAGGGATTTCAATGGTTTGCATCACACAGGCCCTGGAAGAATGCCAGAGGATCCTCCACGGCATGAGAAGGATGGTATATCTATTTGTATTTATTTTATCTAAAATATAGAAAAATAAAAAATTTACTGATTAATATTGAGAATGACAGTGGAATAGATATTTCATAAATATAAATATTTGTGGTGGAACACTGAACACCCATTTTATGGATGTTCAATGAAAAAGGTTTGGTTACTACCAGGTGTGAGAAAAGAGTGATTAAGTCCTAGGACATGCACTACCCTACCCGTGTGTCTGCAGACCATTTGCTCTGAGCATACTTGTTCTCTCTCACCCTGTCAATCCCTGAGAGAGGGCAGAAGACCCTGAAGAATCCACTCCTGATAAAAGATGTGTGTCCCAGAGGTCACCCGTACATGTGAATGTTCATAGGTTGTTTACAGTCCTTTGCAGACCTCAAAACCCAACCATCTTGCTCCAGTTCCAAATTTTAAAAAGGAAAGAAGACCCAGGCCATAAATAGACTGTATTCCCAAATTTAGTATGATTAATTTTTCTAGAAAAACGGTTTACAATAATTCATTTTCTTAGAAAAGATCTACTTAATACTCAGTGTGGCAGAAACAGACATGTGCGATGACAATTTACAGATTACAATGCTGTTACAATGCTAGTGATTAAATGGAACAAAAATTGAATAAGAATAATTTATTTTGTTAGAGAAATTTATTTAGATAGCGAAAACCACAAGAATGAGTAAGAGAAACTTTTGTGAAGACTTTGAAAAAACCTTCTAGTCCGTTTCAAGGACCCGAGAGATGCACAGAACTAGCTTTTTCTTGTCCAAGTTCACTGCAAAACTCACAGCTCTTCTCTTCCTTAATACTCGAGTTCCACTAGCACACTCCTTCCACTTACATTCCTGACTGGGATCCACCCTGGATGGGTGAAGAGGGAAAGGAAAAATATTCACTTGGCTCTGATGGAACTTCACCCACCAAAGTAGTTATCCATTAATGTAGATGTCTGCTTACATTTAACCTTTTCTTGTCTCATTTGGGAAGAAAAAAATGTTCTTAATACAACTCTCAGAGATAATCCAGCTTGGGCTGGGAGTTGGGTATATAGTGGGACCCATGAGTCGGAGTTGGGAGAGGCACACTTCACTGGACCACTGTTTGTTTCACAATTGACAGAGATAATGGGGGCCCTTTCTGAAGTTTTCCATTAGGCAAGAGGGTATTTATTTTCCACGTATTTGAGTAGCACCCACATCAGATTTCTTGTTGGCACTAGGTTGCTCTTTCCAAAGAACTTAGCATCCCTGGGACAATGTGGAAATTTATAAATATTTTAAAGTTTCACAACACATCATGAAGGTGCTAAAACAGACTGGAAATACATAAAACATCACTGTGACCACTTGAGAACATGGCAGTGGCAGGAAGCAGGAGGGATGAGAAGCAATGCTTTCTGCAGTTCTGAACCCACCACCACACACACGAACAACCAAATGCACGCAAGTTTGTATCGGAGTCTGACTGCAAAAAGTGGCCACACTTGCAAAAGAATAATAAAGATGGCAACATAATGATGCCACCTCCTATTTTCCCTCAGTTTCTCCTTTACCTGCTACTCTCACCCCATCCCGCCTCCCTGTCTCTCTCTCTAGTTGCCTTCCCCATTCACCTCCACTAACTTCAAGCGGACATAAAGCAGAAAACAACTGGTGACACTGGGGAAAGAACAAACTCTATGTTGTTCAAAATCCTCCTGTCCATTTGCAAATGTTGTTGCTTTCCTCGGAGAGGCCTTCTCTGAAGACAACAAATCAGAAAGAACTGCCCCAGTCACCATCCATCAGTCCTCCATTCTTCTGTTTGAATTTTTTCATGGCACTTTGCACTGCCTAAAGCTGTTGCTTTTATTTTGTTTCCATGCAATGTATGATTTCTGTTGTGTTCCCCAATAGAATGTAAACACCAAGAGAGCAAGAAACTTGTCTGTCTAGTTCACCCCCAGTGTCTCCAGTGCTTAGAATAGTGCCTGGTTTCAGAGGTGCTCAGTAAATAAATGTCAACTAAACAAATACCTTGAACTACCCAAGAAGATAACTCAGGCAGTCGACACAATGTCTATTGGTAGTAAACACTCAATAAATGGGGCTATTATGTTTTTATTATATTATTTTTGGCCAGAAAATTACTTGGCCTCTAGGATTCGATGGTGTTCTTTCCCAGCCCAGCAAAGTGATTTGGTTCCTCTCACCTCACCCTGATCCTAAAAATAAAATTCTATTCCAAGCCTAAGAACTTCATCCTACTCATCCTCAGCCCTAGTCCCAACATCTCTGTGTATTAGCAATGTGGGCTTAATGCTATGAACCACAGTCTCCTTTGAGGATTTGGGGTGAAAAGTCCCCACAGGCTTAGCCTTAGCTTTCTTTGTTCACTTTGTTTGCTTTGAAGACCTGAACGCAGTGCTGGGAAATCAATAAGCAAGGCTTGCTGCTGACCCTGTATGCGTCTCCTGATTCTCCTCTGGGAGGCTCGGCTCACTCCAACGCACTGATAAGTCGTGAAGTGCCCAACTCGGTCTGCAAATTAAGGCTCTTGTAAGTCATCAGGGAGCGCCTAGTTTAGCGTGCGGTGGATTTTCCATCGTGAGTGTCATTAGATGAACTGAAAGTACATATTACAGGTTTGCATAATGAACAAGCCTCAAGTTAGGTTTGCCGTGATAGGGTTATCAGTCATCACACAAATAAATTATTTAGGAAAGCACTTTTTATAGTGGGTTTTCATTTAAGTTTTGCCCCTTGATATATGTGTATAAAAATGACGAATCCATCGGACACTGCTATTGTACTTGTGCATCTATCACTATCAGGCCTTTTTTTGTAATTGGTTTATTAATTATAGCATCTTAATGATCTGTTTAAAATAAATAAACCATTTGCACCATTTCAAAGGTATTTTGTGAGGCTCAGCTGATATTAAAATAGCACCAGCCTTATGTGCTTTTTCAGCAAGTGACCTAATTAGTTAATAAAGTAATTGAATATTAAAAAGGATGTTGCAAGTGATTAAAATTTAAGAGCCTTCAGAATGTTATTAAAGCTATAAATCATACATCACTGTTTTAATTTGCATAGCTACAGAATTACTAATGGTCCCATGTGCACACAGGGCTTGGCAATTAGTTCTTTAACAAAATGTTGGTGATGTTGAGGTACCAAATTCTTTCAACCTTTTTTGTTAGCTACATAGAAACCTGCTTTTGCCACATTAAATATCTAACTGTTGAAATTCTGCTTGTTTCCTTTGACAGATGTAAACATTCAGTCGCTCAACCAATATTTATGAATACCTACTGTGTTTGGTGTTGATTATAATGATGAACAACACAGACACGATTCTAATAGAGTTTACATTCTGGAGTTAGTTGGGTAGAGATACTAGTCATGTACTTCTCTAAATTCATGTATAATTACAAAATGTGATAAGGAGCTATGAAGCAAAAGTATAGAATGCTCCAAGAGGATTCTGCTTGCAGAATCTGACTTCATCTGTCAGATTAGGGACCAAACACTTAATTCCAGGTGAAGGGACTCAGTAAACTGAATTCTTGTTCAAGGGACAAATGCTTGATGAATCTGACAGTGGTGTGTACAAAGGACGAGCTGAAATTGTTGGTTGTTTACCTAACAGCCACCACTCTTGTCTGGCTAGTAAAATCCCAATTCTGTTTGGGTATAGGACTAGTACTATGCTCAGGGGATGTAGGCCCAGGCCCAAGGATAAATGCTGAAACATCTAAGCCAATTATGATTCCATTGCTCTTTGCCTATTACTGGTTAAAGGTAGATGTGTTCTAAGGGACTCTAAGAGGCTTTCTGGAAGAATTTTCTACGCTAGTAACGGAAAATACAGAGGAAAAAATACCCCTTTTCGCCATGCTTTTAGATGTCATCGTGAGTGGAGGTGATACTTGGAGCTATGCAGCCATATTGAGACCATGCGGGGAGGAGGAAGGCAAAACAAACACAACAACACACACTCCCTGAACCTAAGCCTTGATATTGTTATGTTGCTGAACCAACTCTGGAAACTTCGACTGTCTTAATGTATGAAAAAATAAATTTAGCCGAAACCGGTTTGGCTCAGTGGATAGAGCATCAGCCTGTGGACTGAAGGGTCCTGGGTTCGATTCCGGTCAAGGGCATGTACCTTGGTTGCGGGCACATCCCCAGTGGGGCATGTGCAGGAGGCAGCTGATCGATGTTTCTCTCTCATCGATGTTTCTAGCTCTCTATCCCTCTCCCTTCCTCTCTGTAAAATATCAATAAAATATATTTTTAAAAAAAGAGAAAAGAAAGTTATGTTGGATATTCTGTCACCTAAAGTGTCTTCACTGAACCAGATGTGTTTAAAATAGACACTGAAAAGACAAATTAAAAGGCTTATATAACTGTCAGAGGAAGAGCAATGCTAAATTATGGTGGGGTGGAATAGGAGGAATGGAAAGTAAGGTCAAGAACAGAGCAGAGGCATTGCAGACACAGAGTCAACAGAATTTGTTAATTCATTGGTTATCCAAGGTGTTAGGTAATAGTAACTGCTATTCATTGAATATTTCCTAGACTCCCAGCATTGTTCTGAGCATTTAACATACAGTATCTCACATAATCATTTCAACAGCTCTATGAAGTACTATTGTCACCATGATTCAATCCTGTTTCAGTCATGCCTTGATTTCCTAAGTCAAAATCTCAATACATAGTCTTTGCTACCACCAGTGGGTAAAAGCAGAAGAGTTATTTCAGATTCCTTCAGAAAGCTGCTGGCTAGACTGCTGCTTCCAACATTTTTCACTTTGTAATACACATGAAAAATGATAATAGTTTAAGATCCACACTGGGGTAAACTATAGGGGACTTAGAAAAAGCTTTCATTACCCTTTCTTTATATTATATAATTATAAGAAATGAAATTCAAAATTTAGGGAAATATTAAATACCGTACTAAATTTGTATAAAATTCTAAAAAATAATCTATTTAATTTTTAATGAAAAATTTGCCTTTTTTATGAATATAGCTTTTTAATATCAGATTTTATGCTTGAAAAATCTCAATTCCTGATGAAGAGTTTTAAATCCAATCAATATTTTTCAAATTCTTGATAGTCATCACTAACTATAAGTTTTATTCACATAAATTATATTTAAAAAATCACATTTTTGAAACCATTCTGAATTTGACAACATTATGGTCATATTGAAAGAATGTAACAGTTCTTCCTTTTCTTTCATTGACAATTGCACTGTTGACATTTTTTGAGATTGTGTAAATGGACTTCAAATCTTTCAGAACTTCCTCAAAGTATTTGAAAATAATGGTAATGCTTTAATTCGTAGACTACTCATGCATAGTTAGTAGTGGCTAAGCACAGCCAGCTTGGACGCCACTGAAAGGGCATGTCAGTCACAGAAGGAAGAATCCAGTATGTTGTGAAGACAGATTTGGGGCTGTGCCTGCCAAGAAGCCCCCTGCCCCACTCCCTGCCCCTGATGAACTTCCGACTGGCTCCACTTTGGCCTTGTGCTGTGCTTCGTGCAGGGCCGGCTTCATGGATACTTAGTAGGACCCCATGCCTGGTTTAATGCTCTGCTATCATCTTGAAATGGTTTTTGAACAAGTGGCCCTGCATTTTCATTCTTCACTGGGCTCTGCAAATTATGTATGTGGTGCTGACATCTGGGGCACCTGGAACACAAACGCCTTTGGTAGCTACCCTGTGCCTTTGCACAGGATGGGCCCAGGCTTTGAGATGTCGAGCAACTTCTTAGCCGCTGTACTCAGCTCCTGGACATGGAGCAAACACTTTGGATGTCATCAGGCTTGTCAGGTTTGATGTTCCCATAACCATGGGCCACACCTTCCTAGCTTGTTCCATTTAGCCACCCCCAAGGGGCCCTGAGGAAGCCGTTGATGCTTGTAGTTAGAGGTGACTGGCCCAGAGATTCCAGCTACCCCAAAAACTGAGGCATCAGTTACATAATTCAAGATGTCATGTCTTACCATTTACCAGTCCTGTGCAAAGTTAATTCCCAGGTATGTTACCTTCTGATAAAATCTCTGTGACCAAAGATAAGTCTAATAGGTCATTGGTAATAGCTTTCAAAATGAAGAGTCAGTATTAACTTCTGAATACCCACTCAGTGCAAGAGAGCCCAGAGTTGAGGGTTATAGCTGGGAAAGACTGATCCGAAAGGTAGAGTAGGAGGAAAACATTCAGAATCCTGGCCTATTCCTTTGGCACATGAGGGTTTAAACCAGTTTTTCCCAACCATTTTGGAATTGGAATCTCTGTATCACTCTTGGTTTGATATCATAATGTTGATATCTCTATTAAAATGCCATATACAGGGTATCCCAAAAAATGTATACACACTTTGAATAATTATGAAGGCAGTGTTTATTAAAATACATTTCATTTTCAAAATGTAATAGAATCTACAGACATTGTATGTATATATTTTTGGGAAACCCTATATATTAATATATAAAGGTAGATAAATGTCTCTCTCTCTCTTTCTACACACACACACACACACACACACACACACACACACACATAAAATAAGTAAAAACAGTTCTAAGCCAGTCAGGACAGATGACTCCCAGCACAGGGGAAAGCAGCTTTTGCCAAAATACTTTTCATGGAGCAACAGATGTGCTCAGATGAACTCTGGGGACAGGGGAGGACGGGGTGAGAAGCCTTGCTGAGGCATAATTGGACTTGGCAATGGTAGGGAAGAGGCCATAATGCAAGCCTCAGATTCCTCACACAGAATACCAAATGAACTAATCACTTTCTGCCCTCAGAGGCAAAGATCACAAGTATGTATTGGTCTTAGAACAAGGCCATACAAACAGAATCCTAATAGATCATTCTTAAGTAAATAAAATTTTTATACTATTTTTTATAAATACATACATCATACTCACCAATTACACAATCTTACTGTTCCAATAAGTATTGTGCAATGAGAACATTGTAGATGTTAAAGAGCACAGAGTCCTCTACCTGCTCTTTACTGTGTGTGTGTGTGTGTTGAGAGAGAGAGAGAGAGACCAATTATTAAAGAACTCATCAGGTCCACATGTAATGGAAGAAAACTATAATTGCATTTCTGCCTGTTAATATTTAGATTTTTCTGGTCTAAGTCTTTTGGCACTTATAAAATGGTCTGGCCCTCTTGCTACCAATTAACGACTTTCTAAGGATGATGAGAAAGCTGTAAAAGTGGGATAACTCGCCCAGCTGATGTGGCTCAGCAGTTGAGCATTGACCTATGAACCCGGTGGTCACGGTTCGATTCCCGGTCAGGGCACATGCCCAGGTTTCGAGCTCAATCCCCAGTGTGGGGCTTGCAGAAGGCAGCCAATCAATGATTCTCTGTTATCATTGATGTTTCTATCTCTCTCTCCTTCTCCTTTTCTGAAATCAATAAAAAACATATATATTTTTAAAGTGGGATAACTCAAGCAGCACTGAAATAATGGGAGTGACTGCAGCAAGAATCCACAAGGTTAAGGGGAACACAAGAAGAAAAGTGGAAACTATTCATCTCACTGTTCTACACCCCAGACTTTGTTTCCACATTGCTAAAATGTCACATTCTGCCTTATGGTATATTTGAACCCAGATTTCTATGTAAGTTAATGCTCCTGGCAGGGCTCATCTCCTGACCTGGGGGCAGGGAGGAAAGACCCTTGGACCTCACACTCACAAAGACCTGACATCCAGACCTCCAAATGAGGCTACACACCCACTCACAGGTACACAGAAGGTTGAAAGCTGCCCTCATTCAACCTGAATTTATAAAATATACACTGCTTTGACATTTCTTCATTTTTAATGTGTTGAGCTCTCTGTCCACCCTGAAGAGGCCCGTGTGTGTGTATGTGTGTCTCTGCTTTTTATGTGTATTTGTCCTCCAGTGCACATTTTCATAAATGGACTGGATGTAACATGCTCAATTAATTAGGGAATATATTTTTATTACCAACACCACTATTGGTTGTATCTTGCTCTCCATAAGGAACTGGCCAACTGGGGAGAGTGGCATAAACTGGCTCATAACTGGAGGGGAACAAGGATGTTGTGAAGACTACACATCTGCTTTCGTGTTTGCTTTGTTTACTATAAAATGGATGATAATGATAAGGATGTGTAAGAAACAGTGTTAATGATAATACCAGCAGAGAGTGCAAACAAAAGCCACAACTTTTGAGCTAAAGCTAGATGTAAATTAAACCCTAGATTTGTTCAGTTTAGGTTTTATAGCTACATATTTATGGCTATTAGGAAGACATCTGTGTTAAAATTCTTATACAAGAATAATTTCATCGCTTCAAGTGTGAAACTCCCCAGTCACTGTTCCCAACTCTTCCCATTAAAGCAATTACTTTATAATACTGTTTTTACTGATGTGACCATTTTGTTACAGAACAATGTATTATATAACACATGCAGTTTATACACCTGCAACATTTATTAACACACAGTACACTGATCACTTGTGGCTCAGGAGGTGTTTACAGTTGGTACGAAGATTAACACTTTAATTTCAATAGTTGTATATTTATTTTAATGTGTAAATTTAGGGTAAATTTCCCAATTTTTTATTGATGGTAGTGATGCACCAACACTTTTAAGTGTAAGCTAAAAAGTGAGTCAATTTACACAAAAATTCTGAATAAATAAAAATGCAGTGATCTACCTAGGATAAGGCAAAAAATCATGAAGGAGCTCCGAAAATGACCCAAGTTTTGGAAACAGCCTATGCAATAAGAAAGAGAATGTAGGCTTTGGATTGGGTTTTCGATAGTGATGATGGCTACACTGAGCCATCTTGGTGAGCAATGCCACACATGTAAGGCTGCTGTCTGACGGCCCAGGAGCGTGCTTTTCCACGTGACACTAATTGGCCCACACAGGAGTGAAACCATGACCCTTCCCTCATTAGCCACATGCTCAGACCAGCTGAGCTAGCTCGCTCTGGGTCACTGGGGTCCCATGTAGGAAATTACCATTCCAGTGCCCTATGGTCCTTTTGTAACCTCAACTAATGAATGTCCCGTGGAGTCTAATGTCATTCCTGGGGGAGCACACAGCTCTCCCAGCAGTGGGGAAGTTGATGATATTCTGAAGTTTTAACCCAGGGAGAGCCAATTGAAGAAGCGGGGAGAACTCAGGCAGCCTGGAAACAATCTTTCAAACACCTGTGTGTAAGTCTAAAGGATGACAACATGCTGCTGTGTCCATTTGTTTGCCAGGCCCGGTCTCAGGACATGAAACACAAGCACAGGGAAGCGAAGAAAGCTGCTGAGCACCACACAGCAAGCTCATCACAACAGGAATTACACTAAATCTTTGCTGTCTGGACCAAGCACGTCCCATCACCAACCCCATGAGGCAGGTGTTATTGTCCCTATTTTAGAGATCCAGAAACTGAGACTCTAAAGTAACTAGTGAAAGAGCCTAGGATAGTGGGCTCTTCCCAGGATTGCCATATTCCGGGAATAAACACATCATCAAGTAGGTGGGAATTTTACAAGATAGACAACTTACCAAACCTTTCTGCCTGTGATCCCTTTTAGGTCTCAGGAGACTCTGGGTTCTTTATTTTTCTGTAGCTTTATCATATCCATAATTTAGCTTTGAGAATTGTTTAAATCAGAAAAGTTTATAGTTAAGACTGAGAGAAAGCATTCTTCCCAAGTGCTGGAACACAGTGGAAAGAAAGGGATGGCAGACTTTCTAAATGCACAGTGATAATAATTGGGAAAAACCATGAGTCACTCTGTATTTTTAACAAGACTATTGTATTGATAACCCTCCAATGCCCAAACTGGTGGGTAAAATACCATTTGGTAGCCACCCTTCCCAGGGCCACCACTGGTCCACAGCCCTGGGAGTGCCCACTGCCCTGGTCCTCTCTGGAAGCCATGAAGGCCTGAGTGCACACTCACCGCTTGTCAAAGGATCGTGCAAATCAGAAGAGACCAGGCACTTGAGCAAACCAACAAGCCATATTTTAAATTCAGCCCTCTGGTATCTGATTAGTCTAAGGCAGTGGTCGGCAAACTGCGGCTCGCGAGCCGCGGTTTGCGGCTCTGTTGACTAATGAGTTTGCCAACCACTGGGATAGGGGCTTAATCACAAGGAACAACAACAGCCTGTAATTATTAGAATCGAGAGTCTAGGTCAGTGGTCGGCAAACTCATTAGTCAACAGAGCTGCAGTTTGCCGACCACTGGTCTAAGGGGATATCTCAGCTTGTCCTTAAAATTTGCTAGTTAATACCTAAGGAATATAGTTATTTTTAAGGTGCAATTGACTAACAAAAAACTTATGAGTCAGAGATTTAGATAGAATTGCTAATTCACCATTTATTAGCAGAGAGATGTTGGCAAGTTACTTAACCTGTTTCAGTTCCTTCCCATATTAATAAGGACCAAAATCTTCCTCATGGTGGTTGTATGTAAATAATATAATCATGCATGTAACATGTTTGGCACAGGGTTGAAATGCTAAAAAATTATAATATTTCTCATTGCATGCTCTGTCTGTCCTCTTCCCTGTCACAGTGTGTTTGAGTGTAGTACAAGCTACCAAGGTCCAAAAACGCATGAGACAAAGCTCTTTATTGTAATCTTATTTTTAATTTATTCATTTGAAGATAGTATCTATTTATTATTTCACATACTGTATTTCTCTTCACCAGAGGCTGCTGGGAAATTATTTCTTGAGGTAGAGAGGGGAAGGTCTTTTGAAGGCATTGACATGAAGTGCTGAGACTTCCTGGCACTGTCCACCCACTCCTTCTGCCCCGGTGCCCAGCCTAAAACTACAGACTTTTCTGTGTCTATTATAAATTTTCCTCTGACTTGACAGCATATTTGCTTGTAGTTTTGGAGGCCCAATTCTGGTTGTGAGATCAGAAGAAAGCTGCAGCCTTTCTCAAAATGGGCTCTCAGGCATCCACACTGGGTGGATTGTTTCCAAAATTGAAACAGCCACTGAGAAATAGGGGCTTCAAGACAGCTTTACAGGGTGATCCTTGGCCAGTAGATAGGAAGAGGATGAGTGGAGTTGACAGTATTCCAAGATGAAATGAGGAAACCCATGATATGAGAATAGCAATAGACTCCCTAAAACAGTGGACACTGGGCAATCTCTTTTTTAAACACTCTTTGCCAAGCACTTTCACTGGCTAACTGCCACCAGTCAGGCTTCCTAAGTTTCACATTTGGTAAATTCAATATTGGTAAGAAACGTTTATATTGTCACTTGAGTTGATTATAGCTTGGTTTTCCTTGATTATCTCAGTCCGAATTTGTGAGCATTTAACAATTAATTGTTGCAGTGATTGGAGATTCTGGATAGGCAGGTCCTTCTGGGACTTCTAGTTTCTAGTTAAGCCGTTCTCTTTAACTCACTGCCACCTAGTGGTAATTTAGCAGACTGAAAAGAAAAAGCTTTACTTTTACCCAAGGAGAGAATATAGTTGGGCAAGAAACTTTCTTTCCTTGACAGTCCTACCTAGAAAGCATAGGGAAAGGGTGATATATGTCATTCCACTGGCCTCCATTCTGCTGCCAATATTTAACTGTCACTGTATATTTTAAATGTCAAGCTAGCTGATACTTTCGCCTTTATTTCGATTCATGAGGACATTCTCATTTAATCAGAAATCTTTGAGGTACAAAACAAACAAGCAAGACCAGAACTGGAGCATTTCTAACATCTTCAGTGGTTAGAAATTTCCTGTATGTTAGCCGAGTCCAACATAATAAGTGGGGAACTGGGTCTTGACAGTTAACTTGAGGTTTCCCTCTCTAAGAATCGA
Organism: Plecotus auritus; assembly: GCF_963455305.1. NCBI lineage: Eukaryota > Metazoa > Chordata > Mammalia > Chiroptera > Vespertilionidae > Plecotus > Plecotus auritus. The sequence goes on from NC_137773.1 coordinate 16,570,779, forward strand.
GATTTTTGTTTATCCATCTTTCCAAAGTGACTCAGCTCTGGAAGCACACTGAGGAGATCAAGTAATCAATGTGGCAAATCTTTGTGCAGTTCAACTTTCTATACACATGCACAGAGAAAAGCTGGTGGCAAATTCAGACATTTCTGGAAGCAGTGAGGATCGATTAATCAGATGTGGTAAAACAGTCAGAGGGGAGCAGTCGATGGTGACCTCAGTAGATCGTGAAGACAGTGGATTAATGCCAGTGAGCTATTACGTGGAATGAATTCACAGGGCAATTACCATTGCTTGGGGCTTAGAAGAGATAATTTGCAATGTGGGCCAAGTTTCTTTTCTAAGTATGAACGTCAAATAAACTTGGAAGAATAAAGCTACCTCAGGATAGAAATCTAGATGTATGTGCTTTGGTTAAAAAAAGAAGAAGGGGGGGAAAAAGGCACAAGGTTACAACAATGACATTGCTGGAAATGTTTTAACCAGTATCTTCACTTGGTAGCGGACTTTCCTGCCTCCTCTCCCTTCCCCCAAAATCAACAGAGACAAAGCAGCCAGTACATTAGTATAATCATATTTATTACAGCTTCCAGACTCCCATATGACACATATCTAAAGCAGAACATTGCAAACTGACGTTACTAGCAGCAATCCTCCCTAAACAGGAAGTGGTTAGCTGAACTTATTAGGAGTAATTTCAAGACAAGATTATAAGTCATGGTTTTTCTTTTAGCAGCTGGTATATGAATAGAAAAACTATAAATTCATAGAGTCATCCAGGTTTAGCCTTGTCTAAAAAAACATTAAATATTTGCAGATGGATATCCCCAGGGTAGCCCAGAAGGCTATGTCTTTAGATGTCAGTAAATCACTTTTTAAGACATCACTTACTATCTGCTTTACTGCCAGGACAATAGAAAAAGGACTGGACAGCTGCCCTAGAGCCTAGCTCACACAGAATTCAGTCATATAATCATTGTTTAAATAATATCTGTTAAACATTTTTAGATATTTTCCCCCACAGCTCAAAAAACATAACATCAGACATTTGCTCAAAGGACTAAAAATCAAAAGCAATTGCAATGTACTGGGAATAGCTTTTGTAGCTTTCCTGAGGGAGTGTTCCCATCTTTTCAGTGTTTTTAAAGGAGCACTAACTCTGGCTGCTTATCAGACTACTCTTTATTCTAAAGAAATAAAAGACCAACTGAAGGTCTCAGGTGTACTTTCGCCCCCCTCGATCTCCGAATCATCCAAAGCCATTTCTTGACAGAGAGCTTTCATTTTTATTAGAGGAGTGCAAGAGAACTTACAAACATTTGAAAAATACTGAAAACACTAAGAGTAAAGAAGGCCCAACCCTTCCTCGGAACTCAGGAAACTGTGACAGGAACTCCAAAGGCTTATCTTAAACCCATCACTCAATTTGTCAGAAAGCAATGACAGACCACCCACCTTAGCAACACAAGCCCACATAAGATTTTTTTGCTTTATAATCACTAAGAAAAGCCTTTTGGGAGTTATTGCCCTGAAAAACACAAGTTAGTGAAAAGGGGTTGAATGCATTCTGTATCTAGCACAGGAAAAGAGAAATTAAAACAGTTGGGAAACAATTATATTTATACCATGATACACTTACATAAACCTTGACCTGAACCACAGAAATCATTTCATTCATTAAAAAATACACAAAGGACTGGAAAACTTTAGGACAGCTAGCTATCTTTGAATAATTTAAATTTTTTTCTAAAGGCAAAATTTAGACAAAATTTAAAGAAGTAATTTACAGAACCTATTATATCATTATTTTACCCATGTCAGCTACTACAGGAATAGTGCAAATAATAAATATAAATATCTACTCTTCATCAAGTTAGGTTTCTATTTTTTCTCAAGGGATAAAAGCAGTACACCTACTTTCCATAAGGCTTCTGAGGATTAAGAGCAGCTCATGGCTCATGACCTAACAATTTCTAAAGGTGCTTTTAAGACTATTTCACCATGAAAACAGATGAACCCCTCTCGATTCACTAACAACTCATAGCAAGGACTCCTATCTAGACTTTAGTGTTAAAGGTTTCTAAGCTTTCTGGCTTGACATGCAACATGCACAGAGAGCAGGAAGGGTACTGCTTAGGCACTGCTAACTCTGGCTAACCATCTCACCAACGGCCCACCTCTTTCATAAGAGGTCTCTGAAAGGAAGAATAAATGCTTCCCAGATACTAAAATGAACAACCTAAAGTGCAAGTTTGCCTTGTGGTAGAGCAGAATCATCTCTCTGTACAAAGAATGGCACACGAAACTATTCTGGGTGTAATAGCATATCTTCAATTTCTCAATCCCTTGTTCTTATCTAACAAAGCTGGAAACTCCTGAGAGGACCTCAGCAAGTACACAGACAGGTATGCCCTGTGAAATGTCTGGAAAACACATTCCCATGTTTAGAGATTACTTTGAAGAACCAAATTGGATGTTCAAAAATAAGTACTATTCCTACCAAGTTTCCCAAATCCAAATCTCTGGGGAATACTAGAAACCAGTTTTGCTGACCTGCAGTGGCTTAGAGCCCCCTTCAGGTGGAAGGGCCCCCAGGTCTCTACCATTGTAGCGGTTACTGCCTCCTTTTCTCTCTTGAGGAAGACATCAGTGGTTTCCATAGCAACTTACTATAATATCCTAGATGATCACATTTTTTGAGCAACATAAACACTGTTAGGACCTATTTTTTCTTCCTTATGAAAAATTTCTCCAACAATAAAGAAAAAGGCTATGATTTTTAAAAACTGACTTCTCTAAAAAAGTATGCTTTGTGCAAAATAACACAATACTAGACAGTCCATTCATTCCAGGATCACTGTCCAAAGCAAACAAATAAATGGGCACCTAAGATATATCACAGTTTTAAATTTTTCAGAGCCAGAATTGTTAAGTTGGGCAGAAAAGCAGTAAATCAACCCTCACACGAATATATAAAAATTATATACAAACATTATGAAAACCAGCATTATGTAAAATAAATTAGGTTAGATTTAATCAGGCACTAGACTGAAACAGAAATTGATTATATTCCTTTTGATTCCAAATTTCTATTTTACTGGAAAAATCTAATATCCATTACAGCTTCTAGCTAAGGAACAAGAGGGCAGACAGATAAGACAGCCAAACAAGGAAGACTGGTAAAGAGGTAGAGGCAGGGTGCCTGATGATTAAACAAGACAACTATTAATTGCAGAACTGAAATTTTAGACACATTATTTAGAAGAGATTAGATTGGCAGAGTCCAAAGATGATGGTTCAAGTTTGTGATCTGGAACCTCTCTAAATATTTAGTACACCTGCTCTGGCTCTAAAAAACATATTTAAAATGCATTTTAAAATAAAAACAAATAAACAAAACAATTTCTACAAATTCCCTTTTAGGGATGTGTTATTTTTAGATGCTCATTCTCCCTTTGGTATTATCATACAAACCAATGAGAAGTTCAGGGGAATTCTTTCTGAAAATGATCAGAAAGGGTAGGGGCTAGTATGTAGAGGAGCAGCAAAGAAATGTTATTCTCCTCCTACTCAAGATGTTCTTCTGAAACTTCCACTGTCCTTTAGGAGAGAGGAATGGAACATGGCTAATAGTTCCTGATGATACTGCTGCCTTCCGATCACAGCAAGATCATACTTATGACACCTACAGAGATTATCTGCCTTGCTCATAAGCATTCTAACCAAACCATAGAGTTAGTAAAAATGACTCATGGTTCCTAAACATGTTTAGAGGCTTTAAAATGTCTTCCTAAAATTCTTTGCCTCAGTGCTCCTGTGAGGTAGGTGTCTGATGGGCAAAAACTGAGGCTCTCCTTTCATTATATGATGAGCCAGTGACCCATCTAGCAGAAGGACCAGGTATCTAAGTTACACAACAAATACAGCAGGGGAAATATTTCTTTTCAAGCATTTTAACTAGTTAGCTATTTCTTATTCGTACTCTGAACATGAATTATCTAAAATAAAACAAAATATAAACTAACAAAACAAAACAATTCAATATTACCTAACAGTCTGTAGCCTATTCTGCACTGTTGACTGAGAAAGCATATAGCATGATTCAAGTAGTATTGGAGAGTGCTATGGTATTTCTGCTACTGAAGCTGGCTGTGAGTAAAGTGTCCCTAAGTCAACACCTACTCTAGTTTGTAAGAACCTCTTTGGTCTGACACAAGGGAATAAAACTACTGCTGCTATCTCATGAAAACCATTCTGAAAGATATTCTACACAGGACCAGCCCTGCCTGGAAAAGGGATTCTCAGCTGTATGATGCATGTATATTACTGAGTTCATGCAAGCACTCTTTGAAGATAGACATGAAGGTCACAGTCTCTTGCCATAAAGCTTATAGGACAGGTCACAGAGAATCAATACACAGGGTACATGCACTAGCACTATGCCACACAAGTTAGAAAGACAAGAATCCACCACATGAGCATCTTATAGTTCCATCTGGTATGCCATTCACAGAAGTTATCTCTGGTAAGGGAAGACTGCTGAGGTCCCACATTCCTTTCCACAATAAGGAGAGGGATAAAATCAGGGCATTCATTGCTGGCTTCTTTAAGCATACCAATTATTCAAATTTTGCATGAATTACATAAATTGGTAGCTTTCTTAGATCTTACAGATATCCAAAGATAATAGATTACGTTTCTTGATTAAGAGAAAACGGTGTAGAGCAAAATTCAACAGTTACAAGATGTTGGTGTAGGGTTCCAGGGCAATTTATACTGCTTCTCTTAGAATCAAATTCGTGAGTATTCAGAGTACTAGCTTTAAAATGAGATCATTGTTTTTGAGGTGAGTTTCTCTCCTCCACACTTAAGAGTCCATAGAGTGAATTTAATTCATACCATAACCCCTGATTCAAATGGAAGATCATATATTTGGTCAGAGTGTCTGAAGTAGAGCATGATACCAAATCAGATGTGTGTACTCATATGCATCCTGGTATTACTGTTTTGATATTAATGCAAACAACCCACCCTCCCAAGACCTGTCTCCCTTGAGGGAGCTCATCTCCCAGAGAGCCCGAGCCTGGTTCTCTCCTCAACACATGCAGTACTAGAGGGGATCATTCCAACTCAGGGTTTCACGGGGATACTAGGATACAGCATAGCAGCAATTCATGCATTTTGTTTCTAAATACTAAAGCTCAAGTGAAGCGGAGTTGCTCACTGTGCAAGATGAACTAGCAGGACATTCTCGCCTCGAATGAAAATCTGATTTATGTGTCTAGTGAATACCTGTTGGTAATCTACTTTGGGCTTTCTCTTTTTCTTACGGGACTGGCCCCTAGAAAGGGTAGTAGCTCTGGAAAAGGTACCTCCCGCACTAGACCCTTCTGTCCGAATAGTCCTCCCTGACAGCTCTGACCTGGACTCCTCCCTTGTAGATGCCTGCAGGGAAGAAGGGACAGAGCGGGAATGTTTGCGTGAGCCCCGGTCAGTGTCTTCTCTTCCCCACACTGAGGCTACCTTCCAAGTGGATGTCTGGGAGTATCTGGACAGAGTGGAGTCTTCAACTGCAGACTTAGAATCTGCCTCCTTCTTGGAGGAATCTTGAAGTTTTAGTCGATCAAATAGCTATAAGGAAAGCAATGACAAATATTAGCCTTAAACATCCCTCTTTCAATATATAGGGGAAAAAAGACCAGATTCCTTAATTATGCTCTGTGGACAACTTGCTTTGCAATTTTTAAAAAGTTAGTAATAAATTTTCTAGTTCTACCTATAACTCAGATAAATCAGTAAGTGTGTCAAGAGAAAAGGTACCTGCTTATTTCTACTGGGTAAAACAGAAAGACTTTTAAGCCCTATAAAAGGTAACTTGCTGCTCAAATAATATGCAGGTCTGAATCAGAAACTCACTTGAGATTAAAAGAATGCATGAGAAGAGAGACTAAGGAAGACCTTGGTCTGGCATACCTGGTTGACAGCACCAGGGCTTTCCCACTATGAAACACTGCTCACTGGGCTCAGTGATCTTAATTCCTAAGCCTGAAAGCATGCTAGGTACTCAGGAAGTCAGGAGAAATTGCCTACCCTCGTGAGAGTCAATGAAGAATCCCGCTCATATGCTTTGCCTAGAACAGGCTTTCGGTAGGTCTCATCCACATCAGTAAGTGCCTAGAGAAATAGCCCAAAGGGGGGAAAATGAGGTGGAGTTAAAAATATTATTTATAGCTTTCAGAAAAAAAAATTTAAAGGCAGAACAACATCTAATTGTAGCAGGATTAAACCTAAGTGAAGCAGCTCTTGGGCAGGGAAAAAAAGGTAATACCTGGCACCCTCTGAGTAGGATTTCCAAGTGGCCTATGACCATATAAGACAAGTTTCTTCTGTGGTAAGGGGCCTTTATGGCTGCACAGAAGTTCTTAAATTTCAGTTTATAAATATCCAGGAAGCTTATTAAAGTGTGAATCCAAGGCTACTACTCTCCCAGAGATACAGATTCAATAGGTCTGGGATGAAGCCCAGGGATTTTCTGTTTTAACCAGAAACCCCAGGTGATTCTGATGCAGGTAGCTTTAGGCCATATTTTGAGAAACACTCTACTGTATCTTTTCCCTTTCCAGTTTCTATGTTTTGTGACAGCAATTAACAGAGACTGACCAGAGTTACAGACTGAATTGCTGATGAATTCTCACCATTGAGAGATCAACCGCACAGGACAGCTATTAGGATCAAATGAGATCGTGTATGAGAAGTGACTTTGAAAAGTGTTAATCACCATACAAGTATAAGCTGACAGTATTATCATTACCAGCACTATCACTACATATGTTCTCTTAAATCCTTTTCCTTCAAAGGTAAAATGATAATAATAAAAAAAATTTTCTTACATTTTAGAGGTGAGAAAACTGAGCCTCAGAGAAATTACCTTGCCTAGAGTCACACAGTTACCAAGTAGTAAAGCTAGGATTAAAACCAGGGTTTCCGATTCCATAATGGTTAAAAGCCTGGTTTCAGAAGTCAGAAAGATATATAATAAAGTTCTGGTACTTCCACTTACTAAGAGTGTGATCTGTACCAATCTTCCAAAATCTGTAGCCTCAATTCCTTCATTTGTGAAATGGAACAGTAATAGACCTACAATTCATTCATTGAGATAATATATATAAAGTTCTTAGTATAGTATCTGGCACATAACAAGTGCTTAGTACATATTAGCAACTATTATTATTATCCAAGGGAATGCATGGATGGAGATAAAGCACAAAGAAAAGTTGGAGATGAACAACCATATGGAAAAGAAACACTAGAAAGCCTGGTGGCTCCTATTTTAACCGCCCCACATTATAGTTGTGCTATAATACATCCCTACTTTCCTTCAAATATCCAGTAAACAGTAAGCCTCTAGGAGGCTAGGAGTGTGTGGTACACTCCTTCATAAGGAAACAGCATGTAAACTAACTTGCTTATTAGTATGTCTGCTCCCCTTCTATCCATATATATCTTTCAAAAAACAGTAGCGTGAAAATTTCTTTCTGAAACTTCTGTACTTAGCACTGTGCCCAAAGTGGAACATAAATATTTTTAATAGGAAATCAATATAAAATTACTAAGCAGATGAAATAATGATTGCTTAAGGCTGGGTTTCTCAATCTTGGCATTAAAAAGATTCTGCACTGGATAATTTTTTGTTGTTGGGGGGTGTCTATGTATTGGAGGACAAGCAGCAGAATCCGTGGCCTCTACCCACTAGATGCCCGTAACACCCTATCCCACAGTTGTGATAATCAAAAAAATGTCCCCTGAGGGAGAAAAAGGCAAAATCACCTCTGCTGAAAGCCACAGCCTTAAGGAAATAGAAGCAATAAGAGAAACTTTTTTTTGTTATTTCTCAAGAAAGTGTAGATTCTAGTTCTTCTGGGAAGTTATTCTGTAGGTTTCTCTGAATAAGGTTCCTCAGGATCTTTAGATTTATAAAAGATTTAATCCCCAAGAGGTTCTCCAGCACCCTAAGGAGGGTTTAATTACCATATTCCAGAACTTGTCAAATGCAACAAGGAAGCCTGTACAGACGCCCCGAAGTCCCTTGAAAGTGCGGATGTGAACATTCACCTTCACCCCCTCCCGGATACAACGATGGAGTTCACCCAGAGGGCTGCCTTCGTGCACTGCAACGAGAGAATAGTTACATCGCATGAACATATGCTCTCATTCCCAGAAGTAACAACCAAGACCACCCATCCATCTCCAGCAATACGAGGCAGCATGGTGCAGTGGCAACCTCACTGTGGGAACAGGAAGGCCCAAAGGGCAATATGGCTGTCAATGGACAACACACACTGAAATGAGATAAGATTCATAATGTGGATAAACCATCTGAATGGCTATCATCTAAAAGTTTCACCTCTCTATATCCCATAGCCCAGTGGTCAGCAAACTGCGGCTCGCGAGCCACATGCGGCTCTTTGGCCCCTTGAGTGTGGCTCTTCCACAAAATACGACGGCCTGGGCGAGTCTATTTTGAAGAAGTGGCGTTAGAAGAAGTTTAAGTTTAAAAAATTTGGCTCTCAAAAGAAATTTCAATCGTTGTACTGTTGGTATTTGGCTCTGTTGACTAATCAGTTTGCCGACCACTGCCTAGGCCAGTGGTCAGCAAATCCATTAGTCAACAGAATGGCAAACCGCGGCTCGCGAGCCGCAGTTTGCCGACCACTGCCATAGCCTATGCCATTGATTCAGATGCATCATCATTTAAAACCTTTTGGGCAAAAAAGAATTACCACATTAAATGTACATAGTAGCTAGTCTTCTCAGTTGTCTTAAGACAACTTTTTTTCAGGATAATTCTCATGAACGACATATCTAGCTTAAGCCTCCCAAAGAACCAAAAATCTTGTTCATATGTTTAAAGAAAATAAACTGTGTAACACATCTGCCCTTAAACACATGTAACCCTCCAAGAGAGAACGGCCTTTAGGCTCTCCAGTCTCAGCTACTACATGCATGAGCTCTCTAGAGCCACTAGTGTTTCAATGTGCATCACCGTCACACTGGCACTCAGAGACCTGCTTGTATTCCAAGCCTTGCTGGGGTAGAGGCACCTGCTGAGCATCTGGTTCCTATGAGACTGATGATGAACATCATTAAAAAGAGCAGCATGATAATTCATAAGAAGAATGCTGGGATTATAATTTCAGCCTTTACTGTGATGGATTCTGTTTTTCAGAGCTCGGGAGCAGGTATGAATTTTATTTCTATTACTTCATGTTAACTTACCCTTCACAATATTCTGGCTATAATATATATACATATCGTTCCAAAAGAAAAATCATATACATACACATACTCTCTCACATTCATGTATATAGTCTCTGTTTTTCCCTCCCTCCCAAATTTGCAAGGCAAAATTCTTTGGAGATTGCCATTGATAGTAAACAAATAAAAAAATCACTCTCTGTTTTATTTCTAGTGATATAAAATAGAACAGTCCTGCACTTCAGTTTGGATAACTAAGTTAGCTACTCTTTTTTTTAAATATATATATATATATATATATATATATATATATATAATTGATTTTAGAGAGGAAGGGAGATGGAGAGAGAGAGATTGAATCATCAATGATGAGAGAGAATTATCCATCAGCTGTCTCCTGTATGCCCCCTACTGGAGATCAAGCCCACAACTGGGCAAGTGCCCTGACTGGAAATCAAACTGTAATCTCCTGGTTCATAGGTCAATTCTTAACCACTGAACCATACGGCCGGGCTAGGTGGTTACTCTTGACTTCCTTATTCTTCACTCATGGATGCACTTATAAATGATGGCAGTGATAAATAAAAGAAAATACTCTTGGAAAAAAGTGACTTAACAGATAAGAAGTAGGAGCTTATAAAGATTCAGCAAGAAGGCACAGGTGGAGCAGAGTGACAGAAACAGCAGCCTTGGAAAGAAACATGAGAACCTTGGTCTGACCTTCATCATCTACCCTTCCTCTAGCAATATCCTAAAATTATTTGCACTTTTGATATTTAAGGGTGTATGTGTATATGTACATGTATCTGGATATGTGTTACAGACTGTGTTAAAGCCAGCATTGTAAACAACATTTAGGTAATTATCACTAGTTGTGTGATCTTGGTGAGTAACTTTCTACAAGTCTGAGTTTCCTCATTTATAAAATGAAGTTAGAAGATTAGTTAGCTTCTAGATTCCAGAATAAATCTCTATAATTCAATGTCTTAGAAAGTGATTACAATGCCTGCATTTACTCCCTTTGCCTATATACACACACGCTGCCCCCCCCCCACCGCCACACACCCCCATACACATATGTGTTTCCACAAAGAGAAGACAGACCATTCTTTTCCTAACTTGGAAAAAAAAAGGGTACCACTTCTCTCACACCCCCAAATCAAAAAGAAAAGACAAGCTTGTATCTTAACAACAGTCTCTTATTCTAATGGCAAATGGTGAACTCAGGTCTTCAACTCTCATATCTGTGTCTTTCTCTTGACTTTTTTTCTTTCAAAATTTAATAAGGTGTAATTCCAGGAACCATGTCTCTCCTTCTGTGATCAAAGGTGCAACACTAGCACCACCTATCGGAGCAAACTGTCAAGGCAAAAATGAGCTCTGCATTCTGAATCAGAATGCACATTCTGAATCTCTTTCCAGCAGTCTCTGTAACAAATTCCAAATAGATATGAGCTAAGCTTATAAAACTTAATATGACCAAGGGAGAGAAAAAAAGCCTCATTTTTGCAGGACTTTTTTCTTCCAAATCCTCCTCCCTTTCCATTGCCACTATGCTTGGGCCACACCCTTCCAAGTCCAGGTCATTTTTAACTCCACTCTTTACTTCTCCCTGCTCATGCAATCATAAAACTCAGACAATAGATTCTCAGTAACTAAGACCTTTCTCCCACAACCAATCACATCATCATCATCACTGTCACCATCATTATCACAAATTACTGAACCCTCAGTGAGGCCCTGCCCTGTGCTAAGTTTAACTTTATGTACATTATTTTACTTAGTCCTCACAACTAACACAGAGGCACTCTTATTTCCCCTCATTCTATAAATGTTGAAACCAAGGCTCAGAAGAGTTTAAATAATTTGCTCAAAGTTACTTCCCTAGTAAACAGCTGAGCCAACAGTCAATGTCAGGTTACATGCATCCTGACCTAGTGCTTTTAATTATGACAGTCTAACAGTGATTTTTAACATTCACCGAGAATTTCCCTATATGCTAAGGAAGATTACTGTTGTAAATGCTTTAAATGTGTTAACTAATTTAAACCTAACAACAATAGGTGGATTCTATCATTGTACTCATTTCACAGATGAGGAAATTGAGGCCCTCAAGAGTTTAAGTAACTTGCCTAAACCAGAACAGCTACAAAATGGAGGAGCCAGTATTCAGACATAGACAGTCAAACTGTGTTCCACTCTACCCCCAAATAACTTTTCTACTAGAAACTTAGCTCCTAGAAACATCTGCCCTAAAAGTGCTTTTGCTTAAGAAAATACACCATGGTTCCCACTCTCTATCATCACAAAGTCAAACAAAAAATCTTTGGTTTGGCTCTTCAACACATTCTAGCAACAAATCCCTCGCTGGATCCAAATTCCATTCTCTTTGCTTTGGACACAAATCCTCTGCCTCATATATGCACCACCCTTCACACACCAAAAACAAGCAAGCATTACAATGTGCTTTCCTCTTCCCTCTCCTGAGACTAGCATAATGGGTAAGCACATACCTGAAGTTGGACAAACCCAGGATTCTCAGCTGCAAACTAACCAGTTATGTGACCCTAGGCCAGTGGTCAGCAAACCACGGCTCGCGAGCCAAATGCGGCTCTTTGGCCCCTTGAGTGTGGCTCTTCCACAAAATACCACGTGCGGGCGCGCACGTACAGTGCGATTGAAACTTCGTGGCCCATGCTCAGAAGTCAGTTTTCAGCTCTCAAAAGAAATTTCAATCATTGTACTATTGATATTTGGCTCTGTTGACTAATGAGTTTGCCGACCACTGCCCTAGGCAATAACAGGTAATAACTGAGACTCAGTTTCTTCATCTATAAAGTTGTTTCTAAAGATAAAATGAAATATAATGCACTAAAGGGCTTAGCAAAGTGTATAGCACATATGTGCTCAATAACAGTAAGTATACTTAGCAACATTAAAATTATCACCTGACTTACAAAGGGGCATGAGGAAACTTTTGGGGTGATGGAATTATTCTGTATCATGATTGTGGTGGTGATTTCAAAACTCACTTTAAAAGGCTGTATTCTGCTATATGTAAATTACACCTCAATAGCCTGATTTTCAAATAATTACTGTTATCTGCAATCATGCCCCTCTTTAACTTCAAGACCTAAAGCTTACCTCTTATAGGAACCCTTTCTTGAATAAATCTAATCCTCACCCATGCTGGGAGGGTGGGAGGGTTGTTGGTTTGTTTCTGTTGTTGTTGTTTTTTCTTTCTGAAGGTCAGCAACTCTTTGTGATGTCCAGCCCCCTCTACCGTGTACACTCCGCTGTTTCCAGTGGCATAATTAAAATTTTAAGTGCCTAGGGCACATTCTCTGAGACCTTGACTCCAGGCATATATTTTATAGTGGGGAGTCGACAAAGGTGGTCTTAACACTGTCAGAATAATACAGCAAAGTGCTCTGTAGGTGAAGGTAAAGCCACCCACTACACAGAAGTATTTCTTTTCCTTGACAATCTTGGGAGCAAAGCAATAACTGGCAAAATGGAAACGAATGTTACGTTCTAAGTCCGAGTTGGCAAAAAATAGATGCAAAATTGGGTCCCCCAAACGGCTCTTATTTTAAGAACATGAAACTCCATCTTTGTGTTGCTGCTGGACAAGCAAGCTGGGGTGAACCCTAATTTTTGGCAGGGATGTTCTGGCATGGTGGATCATCTGACAAAGGCACCCCTAACAGCACACAGATTTTCAAGATGTTTCTCTCTTAACAAACACATTTCTAGGAATAAAACAAAATATACTTGTGCTTAGCACAACCCTCCATTCCAAAGGCAGTGAGTGACTTAATAATGTCACAATTTAGCTATCAGGGTACAGATGCTCTGAATGGCTAAGTAGGTCATTGCATTCACGGGGCAAATGTCAGAACTGCTTGCCAGATGACAAAAGATATATAACCCTGGGCTATTTTTATTCTGTTTATACGAGACCTAACTCACACATTAGCAACCTCTGCTGTTTACAGCTTTACTTGAGAGATCTATTAGGAGGATCCGGGAAATTCCCCTGAGCCATTTACACCTTCAGAACGTAAAATAACCTGTGCTTATGGTAATAAGAGCCTGACAGACACAGTCCTGCACCCAGCCTAGCAGAGTGGCTGTAATACAGTGTGTGTCTTAGTGGCATTTTGTGCCTGCTGCATTCTAGCACGAGTGATTTGGCAACGTGAGCATGTGTGTATCAAGACCCTGCAACCCTTCTCCGGCTTAGAGCACCCCAGAATGAGCCGTTACTTAATGCGGTATCTGAACAGATCTCCCCACATCCCACTGACCGACCACTCATTCCCCTAGCACTGGCTGTGCACCGCCTCCTCCGTCCGTGGTCCCCAAGACCTCTAATCGCGGCTGCAAAGCCTCCCTAAGCTGTCCGGGCCCCACCACCTCTCCAGACCCCGCCCCTCCTGCGGATCCTCTCCGCAGGCGCCTCATCACCTCGAGCTACTTCCAGGGACCCCGCCACCTCTGCAGACAGACACCCATTACCTTCGCCGACCCTCACGGCTCCTCATGGCCTCTACAGCCTTTTCCACTGCCCCACGGCTCATGCAGACCCTTCATTACTCAAGACCACCGCCCTATTTCCCACATTACTCAAGCACAACCTACCCCCGCCTCCCGGTCGCTATCTCCGCAAACCTTCCCCGAGACCCTCCCCCTAACAGGCCAAGCCCCTATCATCCGTCAAAGGCCCCCTCGGCCGTCCCCTCCGGACCGCCTGCCGGCCCCTCGTCCCCGCCCGCCGGACTCACAGGGCATTCGCGTGAGCACGTTGCGCGGCGCTCTCCTGCCCCGGCCCGGGGCGCGGCGGCTCTCCCCGTCGGCCTCGTCCCCTTCCTTCTTGACCACCATGAGGCGGCGGAGGCGCTCGATGCGCTCGGGGTCCGGGGCGGGGGCGTCCCGGCGGCGGCGGGTCCTGCTCGAGGGTCCGGCGGCAGCGGGGGCCCCTGGGGCCGGGTCCGCGCTCCGCGCCCGCCCTCGCCCGCCCCGGCAGCCGGTCCTGAGGAAGGTCTCGTAGGCGGCCACGTTGTTGAAGCAGGGCGCGTTGGGGTAGGGGATGGGGGGCAGGCACGGCGCGTACAGGGCCAGCAGCGGGTCGAAGCGGTCAGAGTTGACATCCAGGCGCGGGCTGGGCGGGCGCGCGGGGCTGCCGGCACCGGGCGACCTCGCCCCCCACTCCCGCTCCCGCTCCTCCATGTTTGAAAGGCCCGCAAGCTGAGGCCGATGGGAAGAAGGAGCGGGGCCGCCAGAGGGCGGCACTGCGCAGCCGCGGGGCGGGGTCGCACTGCGCCGGCGCAGCCGCCGGAGGGCGCACCTGTCCGTGGTCTGCTTCGCCGGGGGCGTGGCGCGCGGCTGAGGCTCGCCAGGGTCGGCCCCGCCCCCTCAGGGCCTCAGCAGGCGGGTGACAGGTTAACCTGCTTTAATGCAATTTCCCCATCTATATCATTATCTAGGATGTTTGTTAATACTCCAGATTCCCCGGGGTGGAGCCCGGAACCAGTGTGTTAACAGACTCCCCAGGCTTTTCTCTGCTCTCATGAGCTGGCGGGTAGAGGGCAAAGAATGTCCCGATTTGCTTTCACGCTGAGTACCACTGAGGGTTGGCCTACCTGGACTCAAATACTTAGCTTTTCTGGATCTTTATATTCTCATCTGAAACATAACAGAAATATTACCTACGTTCTAGAATTGTCCTAAGAATGAAGATATAGTGCATATAGAGTGCATAATAAATGCTCTATGAATGTTAGCTAATACTGGTTAAGTGCACAGTGAAATAATTTAGAGTGGATAGATCCCAGTCTTCCATTTCCTACATCCTATTCAAAAAGTAATTTGCACCAACACCAGGAACCTTAGTATTAAAGAAAATTCATTATATCACTGATTTTCTGAACATTGCTAAGCAACTGGAGGAAATGATCCAGCTCTTATAAACCAGGATGATGGAGGATTTACAAGATTGGTTGTACTTTATAACCTCTGCTCTACAAAACATTTTTTTTTATATTAAAATGATAGTCTGCACAAAAGGCCCAGGTATTAATTATTCCCTCATCCAGTAGAGGTAAGATACTCCAGTCACCTACACGCCACAAAAATCTAACTGCCGCTAGTCCCCAAAGCTATCAATATTAACTCTATACCAGCTGCTTTTTTTTTTCTTTAGATTTGGAAAGGAAGCCCAAGAGAACACTATTCTCTTAGCAAGATGAAAATGAATATAAAACTGCAATGTACATTGGAAAGCATACAATACCCGTCAAGCATGGAGCTTCTATGTAATAGCACTATAGACTTAGTTATAGCATGAGTATTAAACCTAGTATATTCATTTGCTCAAAACCTTGTGCCAAAACAAAAATCTCAAATCTGCAAACTGCTGGCAATTCAAGGAACAAATGCTTGTCTCCTTTACCTTGTAACAAAATCAAGTGATAGCCTTTGTAGTATTACATAGCACATTTCTTCAGATGGTTTTGTCTTTAAAACTTGTTATTTTAATGCCTATATATTTATTTTGATATTAAATGCAATAAATTCACCACTTACATTTCCCAGCTAAGAGCTACATTATTTTATTGCCTCATTTGGCCTGTCACAGTATACCTGTGGCCCAAAATGCAGCATATCAATGACCACAGACACCAGAAGCTTTTGGGATTATAAACCAGATTACTGAACCCCAAATTTTTGGGGGGAGGGAGGAAGGGGATATGGAATTAGCATTTTAAACAAGCATTTCAAGTAAATTTTTGCATCCATAAGTCTGTAAACCACTGCTGTGATGAAAGGTATGTGTATTCTGGCTTAGATACACAAACACATACAAAACTTAGATTCATACACTGCATTTGTATGAGAAAAATAAATGAAAATTTAGGCCAAGGGAGTTGAAACCTTTATTTTTCCTCTCAAAGAGATTTTATCAATTACTAAACATCTCCTATTCCTCTGGAGAACAAGAAGGGAAAACATGGCGTCGACAGATGGGGTATCAATTGGTGAGGGACGAAACCAGCCGTCACTCAAAAATACATTTTCTTCTTGGGTATAAATTCTGCAATGCGGGACTAGGCACTGAGACATGAGCTGCCTCTTAATTCTTAATAGAGCCAAATGACTTTCCTCTAAAATATGAAATGAGGACAAGAGGCAATGTGAGTTCTACCACCTGTCCCCACTACCTCCCCCTCAGAGGCCAAGAGCTTGGCAACATGAAATTACTACTGCAGCTCTCTGCACCTCACCCAACCCATCTCTACTGGCCATCAGCAGGTGGAGCTATTAGGACTCCTTTGACACCTGCCACCTGTAACCACAGAGTGTTGACCCCTCTGCTCTCCAACTCAAATGTCATTGTTCTGATTATACAGAGGCTACCTGAGAATCTTTTTCAGATAGTCCAACAGGTGACAAGGTGACTTTTTTTTTAATATATTTTTTATTGATTTTTTACAGAGAGGAAGGGAGAGGGATAGAGAGTCAGAAACACTGATGGGAGAGAAACATCGATTCGCTGCCTCCTGCACACTCCCTACTGAAGATGTGCCTGCAACCAAGGTACATGCCCTTGACCAGAATCAAACCTGGGACCTTTCAGTCCACGGCTGACGCTCTATCCACCGAGCCAAACCAGCCAGGGCACAAGGTGACTTTTAAGTATCTAAAGAACATGGAGTGAATGTTTCTCCTTCTTTGTTCACTCATTCTCACACATTTTCTTTCTCTCAAATATGCACTAACTAGAGTCCTAGTGCATGAAATTAGAAGGCAGCCCGGCCCCTGGTCAAACTCCGGGTAGAGGGGACAATTTGCATATTAGGCTTTTATTATATAGGATTCTTAGAAAGTGGTAATTGGTCTTGCAAATGCCTCTGGCAAGACAATGATCATGCTAATTAACTCTACAAAATCAATCCATAAATGCTTCAGAACATCCAGTCTACTCATTTGTTCAGCCAAGGATGCCAACTTGGAGACTGACACAGAGCCCTGAGCTTTCCCTGGAATTCTTGAATTCAGAATCATACTGCAGGCATCAAGCTATATTTATCTCCAGGTCTGCCAAAGATGAATGCAAGTAGATGGGTGGGAAAGGTGAGATTTAAGGTCACTGGATTCTCTAGTAAGGAATAGGTGCGCAAAAATAACCTTTGGGCTCATCTTCCATCTTAGGTGAAAAGAGTTTGGCAGGGTTTGTAAAACTTAATGCCACAATCTAAAAATGATCCATTCTGTAAGGCATAAAATAATACTCACTTTATAAAAATAGTATCACAATTCTTTTAAAAATGCACTTCTACCAAAGGAACCATGTTCCAACATTGCAAAAAAGGTGTTCCACTTAAAGCAGAACAAGATACCTCACCCCATCCATGCCTTTCTTCCCTGATCCCCTCCCAACCAGTCATGTCACCCCTGGGACACTGTTCTGGGTGGTAGGAATGCTTGGGCCACCAGAGGCCAGAAGACTTGGGGGGCCTTCCATAGTTAAGCAAAGAAGGACAGAAAAGCAAAGCGTCAGCTGTCTTCCTCTAGGATCTCTGAGTGTTCCTTCCAGAAAGCATCCCCGATGATATCACAGTGCAAGGGCACTGGCTTAGTCCTGGTTCGGGTCACTGCCATCTTTTTCCCTTCCATTTCTGCTGGCAGTTTAACTTCTTTTGTCATGACTTCATCCACCTACAGGTTAGGTTAAAATATTGACATCGTTAACTTGAGAGTGGATTTGGGAGAGAAGGGGGAGATGTGAGGGAGGTTTATTTTTTTTACTTTATATAGTAAAAAATATGAGGCATTTATCAGACCATACACACATATCTCAACATACATGAATTTCTTTACAATTAAAAATACTTTTAAAAAGAATCATTTTGCTATATTCTAAAAGAACATCTTAGGAATAAAGGAGATTTCTTGTTCCTTGTTAGCAAAAACTATAGAATTAGTGGTATTTTTGTTCTCCCACCTGCGATAGGAAATATCTAAGTGTGCCAAAGATTAAATGTGCTTTAAAAATACTAGTAAAAGAGCTGAAGTTGCTAATGGAATGACTAGCTCTCAAGGTTCCCCTTAATACTTAGAAACATTTCAGAAAAACTACTTTGGATGGAGGGAAATAAACTTAGAGAAGTCATTATGCCCAGGAGCTGGTATGAGAGGAAATATTGGCATAATTAAGGATTTAGGTAAGTGTACACTCATTACAGAATATGAAGGTGTATGAATGTCTGGGGAATCTCATGAATATTCTGCAAGTGTCAGAACCCTCATATCAACATCTCTTAGAGCCTCATATGGCAGTTGTCACAGGATGGATGGATCCTTTAATGGTCTTATCCAGTGTGGGAGAACGTACTCTTTTAAATGTTCTATGAATGCAAAAATCCTCATACCTGTACTATACCCCTTAAACGGGGTTTTACTTTATTTGAGGAGAGCTTATGACACAGAAAAATAAGTGTAACATTTCTAAAATTCTGTGTTTCTACTTACAGGGGAGATTCAAAATCACTGACAAACTGATACAGAGAGCATGGACTGACAACAACAACAAGCATTGAAATAGGAACCTCTAGCATCTCGTTTTGGAAAGGATCGAATTTGTGTTAGCAACTGCAGTCACACCAGCATACTGGTAGCAGGCAAGATACATTTGGGATGGGCACAGACTCTCTTCTTTCCTGACCTCCATTTTTTCTCGGGAAACAACAGCATTACCTTTTGCCATATCAACACGGTCCCTTTCCTATACATCAGCGGCTCATTATTATAGTTGATGTTGAATTCAGAAAACAAAATCTCATTCTTGTCTGCTGCAAGAGTCCCCTGAGAAAATAAAAACAGATATACAAAGCTTTGTATGTCTTATCTCTCCTCCCCTAACCTTACCAGTCTACCCTCTACCTAAACTTCCACAAACAAATCAAGTGGAAGTGTTTTAGCAAACATATTTTGATACTAAAAAATTTGCATAATGTTAAATCTTTACGTGTGTAAATTCATAAAATTCTCTTCTGCTAACCACTATGCTATCTCCCTGAAACTAGTACCAAATAATATTGAATGTAAGAAATTCTCTTCTGTAGCAAATAACGGCTTCACAAGTCATGAATGTGATGGGGTGACAGGAATTAATAGTGAGACCACCCATTCTGTACTAGATACTTTACTAGTATGTATACATTCTTATTTGACCTGAAAACCATCTCCATTTTAGAGATGAGAACTCTGAAGCTTAGAAAGTTTATATAAATTGCCCAAGACTATCGTTTGCTCTTATCCATCTAGAACCAAAACCTAAAGTTAGCTCTTCCAAAGTAGATAGACCTATTCATATTCCTATTACTGCTATATATAAATCTTCATCATCGTTAGTAATGACAACCATTTACTGAATAATTATAAAGTACTAGGCATTGTATTGAGTTGTTATAATACATCATCTCATTTCAGAGTTAATCATCCTACAAGCAGCACTGTCATCT
The DNA here is from genome assembly GCF_963455305.1 of Plecotus auritus. NCBI lineage: Eukaryota > Metazoa > Chordata > Mammalia > Chiroptera > Vespertilionidae > Plecotus > Plecotus auritus. Next base: position 16,590,554 of record NC_137773.1, read on the forward strand.
AATAATAAAAGCTAGTGTTTATTAAGTACTTACAGTGTGCTTTGTGTTATCCTATGTTTTACATGCGCCATGCCACTTAATTCTCAACATAAAACTATGAGGTAGGAACTATCACTTTGCCTATTTTACCTATAAAAAACTAGGCAGAGAGGATAAAATTAAACAGAAGACTGATCTAAGTATGATTATTTGACTCCTGAAGCCTAGACTCTTTACCTGAGAAACTACAGGTGCCCAGCAGGGAATGGCAAATAGGCAACAGGCCAGATGGGACTGACAGAAAAAGGGCACATGCCCTGTCGAGACAGGGCAGCCAATACTCAGTTCCAGTCAAGCATTACCCTGTGGGAATGCAGACCCAATGTCACTGATCCCATTTTCCAGCTGAGGACACTGAGGCTCAGGGAGAAGTAGCAGCGTCACAGACCCAGCCAGCAAGTAGCAGAGTTGCTACTAATGTGATTTTTATATGCTCTCAAAACAAAGCTGTAGAGAGCTGGAAAAGAATGCAAAATATCATGGGAGAGCCTACAGAAAACTGTCCCATTAAGCATTAGTTCAGTAAGATCTCTGTACCTGTAATCTCCCTTGAGCTTGTGCTGGTGTTAGTCCAGACTGCTGTACGAGTGCCCAGAAAACTGTGTTATAAAGATTATTGATATGACCTGTGAGGAGAACAAAGTAGCACTGTTTATACATACATAATCTTTATTCAGCTTTAAAGAATACTAGAACCCCACCTCTCTCCTCTTTAAAGTAAAGAAATCTCAGAGATATTTAGTGATCTGCCCAAAACCATACGTAGGAAACATGGGGGGAAGTAGGCAACCAGAAACAAACTTATTTCCTAAGTTTTTTATTATGTCATTTCAGTTAACTTGTGCACCAAGCTAGGAATACTTTCAAAGTTATGTGATTCACATTATTCATACCTCTTTTCCAGTTCTGACAAAATCAAGATACACCAAATGAAAAAAAGTCTCACAAACATTTCATCATATTCATGTAAGGCAGGAGTCACAACTCAAACCCACTGAGTAGGTCACCCCTTCCCTACCTCGGGGAACAGGGAATAGTAGACTGGCACACTGGCATGTGTGTGTGTGTGTGTGTGTGTGTGTGTGTGTGTGTGTGTAAAGGAAGCACTGCACAGGTTCTGTCCACTACTCTGTGGGAATACAGACTTAGGACTGCTAGATCTTCTGATTTAAAAAAAGCAAAAAAGCTGGAAATTGGGGGTATTGACATGAAATCTCCCAATTTTTCAATTACTTTCAACTAATTTAAAATTTTTTGAGTCCTGGCTGGTGTGGCTCAGTTGATTGAGCGTTGTCCTGTGCACCAAAAGGTCACCAGTTCGATTCCCTGTCAGAGCACATGCTCAGGTTGTGGGTTCAGCCCCTGGTCAGGGTGCATATGGGAGGCAACCGATAGATGTTTCTCTCCCTCTCCCTCTCACTCTCTGGACCTTCCTCTCTCTCTAAAAAATCAATTAAAAACATGCTAAAAAATGTTTTTTGAAATATTTCATTCCAAACAAAATACATGTGAGCCAAACCTGTACCAGATCACCCACCACCTCTAAAGTATGGAGTTGGTGGTTTAATTACATCTGCTTAATTTCTTTCACTTACAATCTGCTTGCCGCCAACTGAGGTAGTCCTTTAAGGTCTGGTTGTTAGGATACACCACAACTCTTCCATCAAAGCCTGGGGGATACAGAAGGGGCTGGTCTTCAAAGTAATCCCGCCAATAAAACACGTAGCTGGAGGCGAACTGGGAGGCCACATGAGTCATGAACTTACTTGCAAGTGTAAGGCACAGTGGGTGGAGCAAGAAAAGAGAAAATACATGACGTTAACTCAACACTCTGATAGGGCCTGTGGGTGTAACAGAGAGATTACACAAACTGGCCAGCAAACCTAGAGATAAAATATGTTGGGACAAGAAAAACTATTTTAATATTTCAGTTACATATATGAAATGTAGCCTGCCTCTCCTTCTAGTCCTTTAAGTAATTAACTAATACCAATTTTTTTTCCTGTAGGATGTAATGTGAATTTATGGTTCAAGAGGTATTTTTTTAAGTCTTGAAAGGAGGGGAACCATTGTTTTAAAAACATACCAATTTATTATATGATTTGTTTCCTTTAAGAGTATCAAAATACTCAAATATGAGGTTTGTCTATTTTGTACTGAAATTCTCCTTCATTAAAGGTTTAAGCAATACTGCAATGCCTATATAAGTGTCTGTCACTGACTAAAGCCAAGCTATGAATCACAAATATTATATTCCATGGTCTATTTTTCTAGTCTTAAATGTTCAACGCCAAATCAGTCTAGAGCAAGCGTCCTCAAACTATGGCCCGCAGGCCACATGCAGCCCGCCGAGGACATTTATCTGGCCCGCCGGGTCCCGCTGCCTGTCCTGCTTAGCAGCCGACTCGTCCCGGGCCAGCAGTGCGCATAGGAATTTGTTCATAGTTTTTTTTTAAACTATAGTCCGGCCCTCCAATCGTCTGAGGGACAGTGAACTGGCCCCCTGTTTAAAAAGTTTGAGGACCCCTGGTCTAGAGCAGTGGTTCTCAACCTTTCTAATGCCGCGACCCTTTAATACAGTTCCTCATGTTGTGGTGACCCCCAACCATAAAATTATTTTCGTTGCTACTTCATAACTGTAATTTTGCTGTTGTTATGAATCTCAGAGGTTGAGAACCGCTAGCAGGGTCGCCTAAGACAATCGGAAAACACAGATATTTACATTACGATTCATAACAGTAGCAAAATTACAGTTATGAAGTAGCAACGAAAATAATTTTATGGTTGGGGGTCACCACAACATGAGGAACTGTACTAAAAGGTCGCGGCATAAGAAAGGTTGAAAACCACTGTTCTAGAGGATAAAGTGATGGGGAATGGAGTGGAAAGAATCAGATGAAGAGGGATATGGAATGCTGAGATATCAGATAGAGGTACAACAGTCCACACAGAAATATACAAACATTCTGCAATTGCAAATACTGCAGACATATTGTGGTCTGCGAGTCTGTGTTTAAGAAAAGCAGAAACCAGATGCTGATAAATATTCTGATGAAGCTGGGCTATGTAATTACCTGGCTCTTCTTTTAAACCAATTGCTTTTCCGCTTGAACACAAAGCTGTACTCATCACTCTGTCCATATGCAATCACAATATCCTCCAGTTCTTCCATTACAGTCTGGGCACATTTGGTCATTAGGTGGAGAGCACGGATGTCATTAGGTTTTGCAAAGCTGTGCTTCTCAGAAAACCTTCATAAAAGAAAGAAAAGAGGGGGAGGAACATGAATGTAAGAGAGCTTGTCATGAACACTAAGGATCAAAGAGGCTGTTCAAAGAGGAAGGTACTGAAATAGTACTGTGAGTCCAAACACTCCACTAGCCACAACCTAATCAATTCCCTTAAGATTTCAGGTTTTTCTTGTCCTGACCAACAGAGAAAAGTGGACATAATTGCTAAGCCTCAATTCCCTCTTCTATAAAACTAGAGGCCTAGTGCACAAAATTCATGCATGGGTAGGGTCCCTAGGCCTGGCCGGTGATCAGGGCCAATCTGTGGGCAACTGGCGGGGTGATCGGGGCCCCTGCTGGCACCCGGCTTGCCTGCTCGCTGGTCCCACCCCCCACCGCTGGTGGCCTCCCTCTGTGGGGCAACCAGCAGGGTAATTGGGGGGGGCCCACTGGCACCCGAGTTGGCTGGCCTGGGGCCTGCAGGCTGGGGGCAGCTCCTGTGTTGAGCGTCTGCCCCTGGGGTGGTCAGTGCGCATCATAGCACCTGGTCGTTCCAACAGTTGTTCCGCTGTTCAGTTCATTTGCATATTAGTTTTTATTATATAGGATGGGGATAGTCTTTACTTTATAGAATTGTCCTGACGATTAGGGGAAGATAACAAATGTAATTATGCCTGGCTCCATAGAAGTGTTCAATAAATGTTAATTATAACAATCATTATTATAATAGCTCTTTAAAATATTGATTTGTTATATTTCTGCCTTTTTTCTGACTTTATTTCCTCCTGAGCCCAGACCATGTGGCCTGTTACTGACAGTGAAAGAACACACTGTAAGAGTTGCCCAAAGCAAGGCCTAAATGGGCCTCTGAACAGTCAGCACTCTTAACAAAATGGCTGGACAATTGGCTGAAGAGCTAAAGTACTGTGCCCGAGAGTGACTTTTTCCCCACAAGGTCCTTACGAACAGGTCTATGCTCGCATAAAACCCAGCCCGGCTTCTAATCAGGGAGCACCCAGTCCCACTGAACTACCCAGACAGCTTGCTTCCAAGCTCATCTTAGCCAGCACACAGAATGATGCTCAATGCCGCGAGCTCATTGGCTGCCGCGTTACCTCGGTAACAATGAGCCGGCGCCCCCGATAGCTGGAGTAGGATTTACCCGGAAGCGCCGACGGGCCGCGCGGCCCGGAGCTGAGCTCACTCACCGATGGAAATTCCTGCCATCCAGCCGCACCACCACCCAGCAGTGGGGCAGGCAGGTGTCGTCAGTCTCGAAGTCCCGCACATACTCGAACTTGCTCTTTGCCATGGTCGCCCCCAATTTCAGGCACCGTTTCAGAGTGACGGAAGTGGAAGCCAAGCAATCGCAAACCTTCACGTTACATGTGGTCCACATTCCCGCCTCCACCCCGCCACTCGGAGGGTAAAAAAAAAAAAGAGAACCCCGCCCCGGAAGTCCTATGTCTTTTTTGTGGCCGCTCTAGCCCCAGTGGAGGTCGTCATCTTTCTCGCCTCTCCTTGTAGTTCTCAAACCACTTCCGGGCCTGGAAGGAGGGTTTCAGCCTTCCCTTTGCATGACCCAGCGTTGCTGGCTTTCTCCCATCCTACAGCAAATCACTCTGACGAAGTTTATAAAAATTTTCATCTAAGTTTAAAGTTTTGTGATTTTTTCTTTCTAATTAGCATTTATTTATTTGTTGTAGAAAATGTAAAATGTACAGAAAAATATAATTAAGCAAATTGATACTATCTTCCCTCTCCATGGCAAAGTGTGGAGTTTCCTTCCAGTCTCTTTTCTCTTTGTACACAGGGAACACACAAAATTGTAATTAAAAATAATGACAATTAAATCCTATTATTTGTATTTTGTTTTATGATTTATATAGCTCTTTTGAATTCATTACTTACATTATTGTTTTTATACTCAAGAAAATTATTCAAACAATATAAAATGATATACTAGTATGGTGAAAAGTCTCTTGCTAATTCCTAACTCCCTGCTTTTAGGCAATTACTTTTACCAGTTTCTTGTATCCCCATCCAGGGAAAGATATAGATAGATAGATGATCTAGATGAGTACATATTACATATAAATAAAATCTATAATAATAAAAGCATAATATGCTAATTAGACCAGACAGCCAAACAACCTTCCAGATGTCCTTCTGGACGAAGCCAGGGCTGCGAGGAGCTGCAAGGGCCAGCCGAGGCAGCCAGGGCTGTGAAGGCTGACCCCCTTGCACTAATTTCGTGCATTGGGCCTCGTGTGTGTGTGTGTGTGTGTGTGTGTGTGTGTGTGTGTGTCAAAGCAACAAGATTACTTCCTTCCCTCCCCATATGTCTTCCACCACCTCCAGCACCCACTCTGCCCCCAGGACAAGTAGTGACAGGTTGGGAGAGCCTTCAAGAGCAGGCAAGAAGGGAGGACTGCTTCCTCACTTGCCAGTTGGGAAGATGCAGAGTTTTCCTGGTGCTGCCACTGTAGGAGGGAAAGAGAGTCACTGGAAGATCCTGATAGGCATCATCTTCCTATTTTCTTCAAGTTTGGGGGTGTATGTGAATGTAGAGACAACTGACTACATCATACTTGGAGGTTTCTGGAGCAGTCTAAGCCAGTAGATGAGAAGGAGCAGCAATGTGATGTGCTGAGCAAAGGATAGAGATACCTCACTGCAGTTTTCCCCAGCCTTTGAGGCCTGGAAAATATCATCACCATTAGTCCCATAAAAAGGAGCTCACAAGTTACAGGGGGAGGCAGAAGCCAGGAGCTGCCTATGAAGTCACCCCTCCTGAAGAGGGTTTTGAGACAGAGCTGGAAGAGTCAAAAGGAGCTACTCCTCTTCAAGGGATCCAAGAAAGATCAGCTCATGCTAAGAATGGCCTCAACACAACCATGCACCATGCCAAAGCAGGAAGAGAGATGATGTTCCACCACCAGGTTGAAAGCCAATTACATAAGGAGGACTCTGCCTCCCTTACACCCAGTCCACCCCTCAATGGAACAGGAATTAAGCCTTGAAAAGAGTGGGATGACTTCAGAACCAGACCATGTTTGCCACCTCCATCCCAGGTTGTTGGAGTCTGGGCAGAGTAAAAGAGCAGACCCAGGGCCTCCCACTCCAAGTACCTTTAGTAATAAGCCTGGCCTGTGCTGGGGCCAGGGAGGGAGTAACAAATACAAATACTGTATGATTCTGGATACTCAATGAAGTACTTATAGTAGTCAAATTCACAAAGAAAGTAGAATGATGGTTGCTAGTGGGTAAAGGTAGTGGGGAAGGGTGAATTGTTGTTTAATGGGTGTAGAATTTCAATTTTGTAAAAGATGAAGAGTTCTAGAGATTGGTTGCACAACAATACAAATGTACTTTACTGAACTGTACAATTAAAATTGTTAAGATGGTAAATTGTATGTTATATGTATTTTATAATCCTATCTAATAAAAGAGTAATATGCAAATTAACCATCACTCCGTTACACCCACAAGTCACGCCCACCAGCCACACCCACCAGTCAATCAGGAGTGTGTATGCAAATTAACCCAACCAAGATGGCTGCGGCCACAGAGAGAGCAGGAGGGAGGCTTGGGTTTCCCCGGCGATGGAGGAAGCCAAGCTTTCCGCACACCCTGGCCAGCCCAGGCCTCCACTCCAGGCAACAAAGTTTCAATTATAGAAGATAAATAAATCCCAACAAAAATGGCGGCAGCCACAGAGCTGGAGAGAGCAGGAGGCTAGGGTTGCCCCCGGTGATGGAGGAAGCCAAGCTTTCCACACACCCTGGCCAGTCCAGGCCTCTCCACTCCAGGCTACAAAGTTTCAATTGTAGAAGATAAATAAATCCCAGATACCAGGGCCTCTGCTTGGGTCACCGGGGGGCGTGGCCGGCCTGCAAACTACCACAGGCCCCTCGCCCAGGCCGCCTCACACCCCAAGGGAACCCCCACCCTGATCCGGGACACCCTTCAGGGCAAACCAGCTGGCCCTCACCCATGCACCAGGCCTCTATTCTATCTAATAAAAGAGTAATATGCAGATTGACCATCACTCCAACACACAAGATGGCTTCCCCCATGTGGTCAAAGATCCTGCCCCCATGTGGGCACAAGATGGCTGCGACAAGATGGCCAGCAGGCGAGGGCAGCTGGGAGGGATGAGGCCTGCAAGGGAGGGCAGTTGTGGGCGATCAGGCCTGCAGGGGAGGGCAGTTGGGAGGGACCAGGCCTGCAAGGGAGGGCAGTTGGGGGTGACCAGGCCTGCAGGGGAGGGCAGTTAGGGGTGACCAGGCCGGCAGAGGAGGGAAGTTGGGGGTGACTGGGCCTTCAGGGAAGGGCAGTTGGGAGGGACCCAGGCCTGCAGGGGAGAGCAGTTGGGGGGGATCAGGCCCGCAGGGAAGGGCAGTTAGGGGAAAACAGGCCGGCAGGGGAGCAGTTAGGCATCAATCAGGCTGGCAGGGGAGTGGTTAGGGGGTGATCAGGCTGGCAGGCAGAAGCGGTTAGGAGCAATCAGGAAGGCAGGCAGGCGAGCAGTTGGGAGCCAGCAGTCCTGGATTGGAAAGGGTGCAGGCTGGGCTGAGGGACACCCCCCCCCTGCCGTGCACGAATTTCATGCACCAGGCCTCTAGTTAAAAATAAAAAGATTCCATATACAACAGATATTTATGACCTCCCTGGAAATTGGCCTATATTTTTTAAAAAATTTATATTACTTAGGAGATCACTTACCCACTGAGGCTGACAGAAAGAAAAGTAAGTATTTTTGGTATGGAAGTCATATTTCAATTTGCCCTGATGCTGACTCATTTCATTTGTACTAAGAGCTGCATTACATAAATGAAATTAATGGTGCAAGGGATAAGAAGAGGGAATAATTTGACTCTAAAATCTCCCTCCCCACTCTAAATCACTCTAATCAAATTTCTGGCTGGAAGTAATGTACAGTATTGCTTCCAGGAATGGACTGCCTAGTTCTGGCATGGTTTTGAAGTTGTAGTTTTGCCTGCCCAGCATCCCTTTTCTGACTCCTGGCAGTGACACCCCAACTGTCCTTTCCCCACCCTCAGATCATTTGGTTTATGTGGGATAAACTCATCTCACCTTTGCTCCAAGGTGAGCACATGACCAAGACCACTGTGTGTCTCACTGTGAATCATAAAAAGGCCCCCCTCTCCCACATAGTCATGCACCAGCCAAAGAATTGGTAAGTATGCCCTGCACTGGATTTCAGTCCCTGCTTTATCTTCTTTGCATTGAAAGCTTGCACAAACAATGGTGGCCTCCCAATTACTGAGATCTGGCCAGTCCAGTTCAGAGCTATGCACCTGATCCAAGCCAGGTCAATGAGACAGTCTGGCACTCTGCAAGACTGGGGAAAAGTCTCTCTTCTGTTAGAATTACTACACCGGTGGCTACATTGCCTCCAAGAGGGAAGATCTGGGCTATGCAAAGAAAAAAACCTGAGAGATTCAGAAAAGTATTTCTGATGACACTGAGCATTGTCCTGGAGCCAGCACTACTCCTAGACTCCTACAAGTTCCAGGAGGGCAGGAACCTCGCTTAATATTTTTCAAAGCTGTATCCCCTGTGCCTAGAACAGTGCCTAGCACATGGAGCAATCAAATAATATTACTTGAGAGATTTTGACAATAAATTCCCTTTTTGTTTATGAAATTGGGTCTTTAGAAGTCTCAATTCATTGGGGTAAAAGTAAATAATAACTTCATTTTTCTGCATAACTGCTCTCTCGTGTTCTCCTTTCTTTCTGGTTAGCAATTCTCATGAAGAATTTTGGCCAGCTCTAGCTGGTTTGACTCAATGGATAGAGCATCGGCCTGCGGACCATAGGTTCCCAGGTTCAATTCCTGTCAAGGGCATGTACTTGGTTGCAGGCTCCTCCCCAGCACAGGCCCTGGTCGGGGCTTGTGCAGGAGGCAACCAATTGATGTGTTTCTCTCACATTGATATTTCTCTGTCTTTCCCTCTCTCTGAAAATCAATGGAAAAAAATATCCTCGAATGAGGATGAAAAAAAAAAAAAAAAAAGAAGAAAATAGAAAAGAATCTTGGCCAGAACCCCTAACTTCCCAGTTAGCAAAATGTTAGTCAAGAACAATGTGCTCCACCAATGCAGGCAAGTTTCTACAGCTCAGTCCTATTCCTGCCTGAATCAACTCAGAGTAGGAAGGTGATTTAGATAGCAGATCCGGTTCTGGTTTTTTAAACAAGTCTTTCAGGGGGCAGCTGACTCAAACTTGTAGGGGCTCTTTGAACTTAGAAGTGGGCTACTTCACATCTTATGTTCTCAGTTTGGGGCCTTAGGTATAATTTCAAAACATGAGGAAAAATCCCACTCAACATCTTGTGTATCGGGTTTGAGTTGGATCAAAAAGCAATTCATATAGATGAGATGAACTTGACATTTTGGATAAATTCTGGTATGTGAGTAATATATGCAAGGTATATTGAGGGACATGTGAACACCCACAAAGAGATATAAAATTAATCTGGCTATAGTGTGAAGAGTAACTGAAAGTGAAGAAAACCTGGAGGCAGCTAGACAACTGAGAATCTACTTCAATATTTCAGATATGCAGTGCTGATTATAAGGAAGAGATAGATGAAGAAAAAAGAAAAACAAAGAATTTGGTAGCCATAAAATGTTTTCAGGCCCTAAATCACAAAAAGCTTTAATCCTTTTTAGAAAAGGCAAGGTATTAAGAGGTTTTGAAAAAATGTAGATATTATTATTGATACAGAGACAGAGTCACATTCACCACAACTAACTAGGAGTTATTTATAGGGCTACATATTGAGCACCCCATAATAATTTGGCCCTGAATGGGCCTTAAGTTGGTAGCAAAATTATACAGGCAGATATATTTCCTTTTCTTCCATCAGTGGCTAGACTGGTTTATTAAAAAAGGAATTTGAAGTCTTCCCCCCCACACTTCATGTCCATATAAAAGTGAAATCTGGCATGTGAATTGATTTTCTATGTAACTTAATATTGTTACTCATTTCTAAGCAATAGAAATTAAAGGTAAAAGAAAATCTAGTCATTTTTGAGTAAAAATTTGCTTGGAAAAAATTATTTCCTAATTCAAAGACCATAGCAGAAGTCAATTTTTAAAAAAACAGCAAAACAATTAGAAAATCAGGGAAACTGATAGTTGATTTTTTAAAAAGATCTATACAGTTGATGAAATTTTAGTACAATGACCAAGAAAAAAAAGAGAAAAGATACAAATTGCCAAAATTAGGAATGAAAGAGGAAACATTTGAAGCCTACTAAAATTAAAAGGAATATAAAGAAATATTATGAACAACCTCATGCCAATAATTTGACAACTTTGTTGAAATGGGAAAATTCGTAGACATAAATGATAAAACTGGCTCAAAGAGAAATATAAAATCTGAACAGACCTTTATCAAATAAAGACATTAAATTAGTTAACTTAGATATTAAAAAATTTTTCTAGTTCGGCTGGCATGGCTAAGTGGTTGAGCGTTGACCTATGAACCAGGAGGTCATGGTTTGATTCTAGTCAGGGGCACATGCCCGGGTTGTGGGCTCCATCCCCAGTAGGGGGCATGCAGGAGGCAGCTGATCGGTGATTCCCTCTCATCATTGATGTGTGTTTTTTTTTTTTTTAAATATTTTATTGATATTTTACAGAGAGGAAGGGAGAGGGATAGAGAGCTAGAAACATCGATGAGAGAGAAACATCGATCAGCTGCCTCCTGCACACCCCCTACTGGGGATATGCCCGCAACCAAGGTACATGCCCTTAACCAGAATCGAACCCGGGACCCTTCAGTCCGCAGGCCGATGCTCTATCCACTGAGCCAAACCGATTTCGGCCATCATTGATGTTTTTATCTTTCTTTCCCTCTCCCTTCCTCTCTGAAATCAATAAAAAAAATTTTTTTTAAAAATCTTTCTATAAAGGAAAGCCCATGCCCAGATGACTTTCTTTACTGGTGAATTCTATCAACATTTAAGGAATTACTAATACTAATCAAACACAAACCCTTTCAAAAACAGAAGAGAAAGGAACATTTTCAAGCTCATTTTACCTTGATACCAAAGCTGTAGACAAAGATAGCACAAGAAACTACAGACCAATACCCTTCATCACTATAAATGCTAAAATTCTTAAGGGAATAGCAATTGGATCCAGAAATGTATAGAAAGGATTATACATCATGACCAAGTGGAGTTTATCCAGGAATGCAGGTTAGCTAACATCTAAATATAAATTAATGTAATAAACATATTAGTAGACTAAAGCAGGGGTCAGCAAACTATGGTCCATAGGCCAAATATGACATGCCTTTTGTTTTTGTAAGTTTTATTGAAGCATAATCATGTCCCATGTTGTCTATAATTGTTTTCATGCTACAATAGAGTTGATTGGTTGCAAGATAGATCATACAACTCACAAAACCAAAAAGTATTTATTATATCGCCCTTCCTAGAAAATGTTGCTGACCCCTGGAATAAAGTAGAAAGCTATATGATCATCTCAATAGATGTAGAAAAAGCATTTGATGAAATATAAAAATCATACATCATCAAGCTCTGCACAAACTAGGAATAGAAGGAAACTTCTACATAAAACCTACAACTATCATCAAACTTAAAGATCAAAGACAATGCTTTCCCCCTAACATTGGGTATAAAACAAGGATGTCCACTCTCACCACTTCTATTCAACATTGAGCTGGAGCTTCTATCCAGTGCAATAAGGCACAAAACTATGAATATAAAATCAATATACAACCAACTAGAGATGAAGAAAACAATTACATTCACAACAGCATAAAAAATATTCAGTAATACATTTAACAAAAGAAGTATAGAACTGTTCACTGGGAATTACAAAACACTGTAAAAGAAAAAGACAATGTTCTAGAACTGGATAACAGTTATGGTTACACAACTTAATAAATTTATTAAAAGGCACGGAATTTTACATTTAACTATATACTTATGACATATAAATCAAATTTCAATAAAGCTTTTTAAAATTTTTATGAAAAAGATTGCTTTCTGCTGAAAACACACTCTCCATATACTGTCTGCATTGCTGTCACAGAGGACTGTCAGATCACTTTCTTTGAAGTACTAATTCAGATTGGATTAACTGGTCTTGCAGGAAATCTACACTAACTTGATTTATTTCTCTGCCTATTTTATCAGCCTTTGTTTATGCCCATACTTAGCTTTACCAGTTAGACCCTTCTCAAAGTGTGGTTCAGGGACTGAATTAGAGAATCTGCTAGGTTAATATACTTTTCATAATAATTCTAAGACAATATTTGCCTTTTCGCTATAACCTCTCATGAATATACAATGAAGCTTTCTAGAGCCTTTATGACCCGTGCATCACAATAGATTGGAAGCAGAAGCAGACATGAGAATCCAACCGTGTTTTGTTTGTTTTTTAATTAGGAGGCCAGACATTAGAGTCACAATGCTACTCTTCTAATTTGGGGGAAAATATAGTTTTACTATGAAAATATGTTATGTGAATATGTAATGGGTTTATATTGATATCTTAAACTACTTGACAACTAAATATTTTTTAAAGTCCTCAGTTTTTATTTATATGGCAAATATATATAAAGCCACACAAATAAAAGCTCTTTGTACTCTTCAGTCATTTTTGTGGGTATAAAGTTTCTTAAGATAGAAAAGTTTGAAACCACTGCCTTTGTGTACCTGCTAGATGTGAGAACTCCTGTTTGCCACATTTAACAACAGGAATTAGAAATAGAATTGGGACAGGTCTCCTTTCAGCGATAACTTGTCTTGGTTAAAAATATAATCTGCTTCAAGATAAATGTATAGCTTTTAGTTAGGACATCATTTAGAAATGTAGCAAATGTTAATACAAGATTTTTTTCCCCTTTTCCTTGGTGATGTTTGGTAAGAGTTTTAAAAGAGGGGATGAAGGTATGACTACATAAAGGAGATTTGACCTGATTTTCAGAGTCAGGAGAATACTTCTCTGAGAATGTGCCAGTTGAGCTCAAAACGAAAGCTGAGCTGAAGGAGAGCTAGTATTGGGGGCATATCCGAAGGCCTTCGAGGGAGGAGAGAGAATGATGAGAAGCCCAAAGGGTCAGTCAGAGCTACAATGGTGACTAGTAGTAGCACTATAGTCCAAACTATTTGGGGCTTTATAGACTTTGCCAAATACATTGAACCTTTACCAGGTGGCCAATGGGGAGCCATGGAAAATTTTAGGAGAGGGGGATATGACAAAACTACATTTGTATTTTTGTAAGATCCTTGGGAGCTGGAGTATAGGAGGTAAGAGTGAAAAGCATGGAGACTATTTACAGGGCTACGGCATTATCCAAGTGAAAGATAGAGCCTTGGAAGGCAGCAAAGGCAAGGAAACCGAAAGAAGTAGGTGAATTTGAGATGTATTGTGCAGGTCGGGCCTACGGGACTGGCGATTAAAGTTTAACTAGCACAATCGCACCAAGTTGAACACTCTTCCCAGCAAGGAAATCAACTAATGGGGTTATTGCGAAGTTGCAAAACCCCCCCCACCCCCACCCCGCACACACACACTTTTCTCCTTGGCATAGACTCAAAGGCCCCCATGATCCAGAGGATGTATAGTGTGTCCTGGCAGCACAAACAAACCGCGTACAAGGCTGGGTTCTCCAGGCCGTGCAAGGGACTCACGCGATTTTATCACCCGGAGGTCAGTGGCACAGAACCACAGTTTCCTGGGCAACGCCATTGTCCGCGCTCTGGGCGGGGGAGGGGTAACTAAGAACAACGGCCATAAGAGAACTCGGGAAGAAAAGGAGAGTCAGAGAAAAAAGGGGAAAATGGGCAGCACGTGCGGTAGTCCCCGCCATCGCTGGTGATTCGAGGACTCCGCACAAGGCGAGAGTGGAGGGCGGGAGGAGCCAGAGAACGCGCCGCTGATTGGCGGCACCGGGGTACTGGGACGTCTGTGATTGGGCGAGGCCGCACAGAGGCCTGCTTTTTTTTGAACCGCGTAGGGTTCTGGGTAGCAAAGGCTTTGGAAGGGTCTTAACCGAAAGAGGGAGGGGGAAGGTCGCCAACAAACGGCTGAGATCACAATCCATCTGGGACCAGGCCGGGGCGTTCCCCTACGTCCATGGAGAGAGCTAGGCCCGAGCCGTCGCCTCAGCCACGCCAACTGCCGCGGGCGACCCCGCCGCGTCCACTGCGCCCCGCTCCGCCCCAGCTGCCAGTCGAGGGCACCCCCTTTCGCCCTCAGTCGCCCCCAGCCCCGTGCGCGGCCGCCATCGCGACTGTGGCCTCGCCGTGCGGGGAAGTACCGGCGTCGGGCGTACAGCCCTCCGTACGGCGGCTGCTCCAGGTGAAGCCGGAGCAGGTGCTGCTGCTGCCGCCAGGGCCACCACTACCTCCGGCCAGGGACGAAGACGCCGCCGCCTCGCCCGCGCAGGCGCGGCTGCTGCAGTTGAGGCCTGAGCTGCTGCTGCTGCCGCCGCCGCCCACATCCGAGGGCGCACCCTGCAGGCCCGAGTTGCACCCGGTGCCGCCCCGGGTGCTGCAGGTCAAGGCGGAGAAGCAGGAGCTGGGGCCCGGCTTGGATCCCTCCGTGGGGCCTCGGAGGGCTGTCGAGGCGAGCCCGAGGGCCTCCAGGACGGCCAAGGTGGAAGGCCCTGGGTCGGCCCTGGACAATCGCCGAGGGGACCAGAAGAAGAGCAAGTTGGAGGCGGAGGAGGTCATGAGGGCCGCGGAGAAAGGCGGGGAAGGCAAAAGCCTGATGACGGCCATCAGAGAAAGAATCATCAAAACGGAGGAGCCCGAGAGACCCCACGAGGACTGCAGACTCGACAGGGAGCCCGCGTCTAATGGGCTGGTCCATGGCAGCAAGGAGGTCATCCTGGCCCAGCCGTCCAGCGCCTTTGGGCCGCACCAGCAAGACCTCAGGATCCCTCTGACTCTCCACACGGTCTCCCCTGGGGCCCAGATCCAATTTCAGGGACCTCCACCTTCAGAGCTGATACGATTGACCAAGGTCCCCTTGACACCAGTGCCTATTAAAATGCAATCCTTACTGGAGCCTTCTGTAAAAATTGAAACCAAAGATGTCCCGCTCACCGTGCTTCCCTCCGATGCAGGTATTAGACGGCAGGGGAATCTGGTTTTCAGATTTCGTCTATGTTGCCCCATAGCTGACATATCAGCAGTTCAGAAGCCTAAACTAGAAAAATAAAATCATGGAACTGATTCTTTTCAGGGCAAAGTGCACAGGTATCACTTCTGATTGACTTGTACATATACCAGTGAAATACACTAACATGTTCAAGATTACCAAACATTTTTTTAAAAAATCTACTAAGGCCCAATGAAGTTGAGATTTAGATGTGACTAATGTTTATACACAAAAATAGAAATATTTTTGCTAGATAATACAAAGTCCTCGGTTTATATGCTACAGATAATATTTTAAAATATTATAGTAGATCAATATTTTACATGTATCAAGAAACCAAAGAAAAAAATGTGTTTAATGAAAAAATGGTTATTATTAAAATAAAATAATTTAGAGGTGATTTTTCTTCTTTAAAAAGGAACAGTAGACATTGTTCTGGAAGAAAACAGTACATGATTAAATGTAACATTGTAGAATTATAAAAGCTAAGGATTTAGAGAAATTTGGAAAATGAAAATACTGTAGAATAAGCTAAAAAATGTTTTCAAAGAAGTGACTTGTAGTGGTAACAACTACAAGTAGATGTTTTATTCTATCCATTATTTCCAAATATATAGTTAGACAATTTCTTATTTTAAGGTTTCAGACAAAACACTGCCAATGAATGTCATGTTATATTAATCTTCATGTTTTCATTAACTTTCATATTTATTGTTTTTGTTACTTTCTTTACTGATTCTTTCTCCTCACTTGACCCTCTTATTTTTAACTTAGTTTTTAAATGTTATTTTTGTTTTCTAAAGGAAAGGGAAAGCTTTCTTTATAATACTTATTTCATCCTTTGTGCATTAAAAAATTGTTCATACATTAAGTAACCCTAAAGAGAAACAATATAAGAGGTTTATAGTCAGTTGTTTTTGATGAATTATGTAAGAGATATGAATTTAGTCAACTTACTTTATTGTAATATCAACTGGATCTGTGATTCTTAAAAAGTCACTTTTCTTATTTTTCTCCCAGGACATGGGACTAGTGTTGTTGACCCATATTGGTAGGAGTTTCACCTTCATAATGAGATATAACTAATATAATATTATAATATTATAAATATTTGGTTGAATGGACACTACAACAGCATGTAAATGAGTTCCTTGAAACATTTTGGGAACAGCTACCTAGTGCTAGGATTATACTCATGAATTAAGTCATAGTTCTTGTCCCCCATTAATAGAATAGTTTTTAATGGGAAGTAAATGGTAATGATTGATAGAGGTATTGATAAAGCTCAAAGAAGTAATAATCCAGCAGTTTATTGTCTTCAACATTATTCCACAATATCTTAAACAATATTTTTATTTTGAGAAAAAGAAGAGTCATTCTAAACTGCAGTTTAGAATGCTGAGTTCAGGGGTGATGAGGAGTTCTGGAACACTGGCAGTTCTTTGGCTATAGTCAAGTGTATATTTTCTCCAGATAGTTAAAAAATAAAAATGGAGGTGCATTTCACTTTAAAATTGTGTGTGAGTGTGTGTGTGTGAAACACATTAATTTAGTCTCTTAATTTTTGTCATGTAGGAATACCAGATACTCCCTTCAGTAAGGACAGAAATGGCCATGTGAAGCGACCCATGAATGCATTTATGGTTTGGGCAAGGATCCACCGGCCAGCACTAGCCAAAGCTAACCCAGCAGCTAACAATGCAGAAATCAGTGTCCAGCTTGGGTTAGAGTGGAACAAACTTAGTGAAGAACAAAAGAAACCTTATTATGATGAAGCACAAAAGATTAAAGAAAAGCACAGAGAGGAATTTCCTGGTAATTCAATGAATAAATTTCTTTTAAATCAATTTATTTAGGTAAAGATTTGGTTAGCATGAGATTGAAAGACAAAATGTGTAATCTTTTTTCTAATCTGATATGTACAATAACAAACTGACTAATATACTAATGATTGAATTGATACTGGGCATAAGTTTCTTTAAACAGAACCAATTAGGGGGCTATCTAGTCTTATTTGCTAACTAATGCAAACCAGGGGACATACAGTTTGATTGTGTTTTTGATTAAATATATAGATATAAACTTATGAAGATAAAAGCTCCAGGATTCTAGGCTATAGATTTGTAAACATACTAGAAAACAAAGTTTTAAAATTATAGCAATAGAAAAAAAAACATGCACACTTAAAGGCAATGAGAATGCAGGGATTCGCACCTTGCTCTATTTTAATATTATATCATTATAGATTTATCCTTATCATGATTTAATTTGAAATGAATTCTGATTTCTTCCCCAGCAGTGGGGACATTAAGATTAAGCCTGGGCCCTGCCAGCATGGCTCAGTGGTTGAACATCGACCTATGAACCAGGAAGGTCATGGTTCAATTCCTAGTCGGGGCACATGCCTGGGTTGTGGGCTCAATCCCTAGTGTGGGGCATGCAGGAGACAGCCAATCAATGATTCTCATCATTGATATTTCTCTCTCTCCCTCTCCCTTCCTCTCTGAAATCAATACAAAATATATATATATTTTAAAAAAGATTAAGCTTGGGATAGCAGCCAGCATAATTGTGCATGGTAAAAAAGAATTATTTTTTTTCTAAAGTATGAGCAAAGAGGTTCTAGGGGTGGGAAGTCAGAGACAGCAATTATAGGGAACCAGTAACTCTCCTGGTTATACTGTAGCTATAACTGCCATAATGCCACTCTTCAGACTTTGGAAGGAAATTTGGTTATTTGTGGACTTGGAGACTGCCAAGTCTAGGTGAGTGACTCTTCCTAAACTAGGCATAAAAATAGTGGTTGCTCATTATGACCATTTCAGTGTAAGATACAGGCAATTGTATCTTAGAGAAAGTAAGGAAACAGGAGGAGACAGATACTGTCTTACTGGGGCATTGTTTTATAGGTAGCGGAAAAGCCTTGGGATTCAGACTTAATGCCTTTAATGCTGATTTTACTAAGATTCCATGGGTTTAGATATAAGACATTTGACTTTAATTTCTTTGAATTATCACAATGTTGGCCACTACTTAGAAGCTATATGGATATATATGCTAAAATGCATAGAAATAGTATTATAGAGCTGGAAAAGATACTTTAGACAATAACTTATTTTTTAAAAACATAGCTAACAATGCAGAAATCAGTGTCCAGGTTTTCAGTTGTTAGTATGGAAAATAATACAATAATTAACAAATACTAATACAAGAATAAACTTTTGCATACTTACAACTGTAGGTCTACATTTGCCCCAGCCTATGTGTAAAGAACTATTTAAAGGCTACACAGGGTCCATATGTTCAAATTAAAAATAGTTTATTTTCTTCTATAGGTTGGGTTTATCAGCCTCGGCCAGGGAAGCGAAAACGCTTCCCTCTAAGTGTTTCCAATGTATTTTCTGGCACCACACAGAATATCACCTCTCCAAATCCTACAACAATTTATCCTTACCGCTCTCCTACCTACTCTGTGGTAATTCCCAGCCTACAAAACACCATCATTCATCCAGTTGGTGAGTTGGTTTTATTGTAGATTATGAATCTTTAAAGAGCTGTGTGAAAATTTTACCTCAAGTTGAAATTTTGCTTCTGTTAGCTTAAGAATTTAGAAAAACAGTATTAAGGGGGAAATGGAGAAAGTAAAAACATTAAATCAGAGGAGGAAAATTTTCAGTAGATGTCAACGAACTTGGTTTGCCAGAGTGGCAAGGATACCATGTGTAAAGCCTCAGACCTTTTAAGCAAATCAGGATGAGCCCATAGAATAGGCAGGGAATGCAGGAAATGTCTGAGGTCACTCAGTAGGAAATAGGAGTGTCTTTTTACTATCAGCATGAAAGAATGCCTTACTAATGGGGTATGAGACACCCTGTCCTGGAATTTAGTAATGATGACTGATCATTAAGACTGTTCTCTTGCTGCTCTAGAAAAGCAATGGAAGTAATCTATTTTCTACCAAATATTTGTCTCGTTATATTGTCTTTCCCTAAATTTCTCCTCTTTTATGAGTTTTTGCAACATTTTTGTCTGTTGCATTTAAGAACCCCAAATTAAGAATCTAGTAGCAAAACTTGTTATAGAGCTATCCATCATTGGTTTGTTCTTCCAGAACATATTTTAACCACATATTAGGCAGAGCTTTATACATCCACTATCTAAAGCTACCTGCTCAGATCCTCTGGTAATAAAGCCACCTCTATGTGCTGAGAGATTTAGATATCTTGAAAGTTGACTTATTAGAATTTTATGCATTTTCACCTTTTTTCTATAACAGTTTTAGCAATTAATAGCAACAAAGTCATATTCAGTATGTCTAGGCTGAAAAGAAAGATGCAGAAAGCGCTGATTTTATGTCCTTGTTCTTTCCCAGCCCAGTCAGGCACTTTTACCCTCCCCTATTGGCAGGATCTCTTTAAGCCTGTATTTCTATGTAGGCTTAATTATGCTTTTGTTAACTTACGTTGTTTTGTCTGTTATGTTATTTATGGTTTCTATTTTCACAATCTGTTTCTTCTCTTAATTCCTTTTTCTAAAACCTTTCCCTTCCATCTGCTTTTACTCACCATTAAATGCTGTATATTTGCCCAGGGACAAATATATCAAATTTCTTATTTGAGGCAGCTGACAGTTTTATACAATATACAGTTGACCTTTAAATAACACGGGTTTGAATTGCATGTATCCACTTATGCATAGATATTTTCCCCAATAAATCCAGTAGGCTCTCTGTATCAGCCGGCTTTACATCCACGATTCAACCAATAGTAAATACTATTTTTGATCAATGGATACAAAGGGCCAACTGAGCATCCTCAGATTTTGGTATTCGAGGGGGTCCTGAAACCAATCTTCATCGGATACCAAGGGCGGACTGTATTTTAAGCAATTCTGAGGAAAGACAATTACCAGGGAAGATCAAATACAGTTGTTTTACCTGTATTTAAAAATCCTGCCATATCTGTCATGCCCTGCTGCAATAAGATTCCTTTCATATCTACCACAAATTAACCCGTGGCAAATCCTGTTCTCACTTGGGAATTTCCCACCGTATTCACATTGAATGCAATAAAGTGAAAAAATTTTACTAATTGCTTCTTTAGCTTTTTCAATTAAAAAATTAAATGCCATTCATAATTCAGTATAATATACAGAAGTATACAAAGTAAAATAAAAATTATGCATGCCACTACACTGAAACCTCTATTAATATTAAAAATAAATTAATATATTTAGATAATAGAAAATTCAAACAGTATTGACAAATATAAAATGAAAATCTGGCTTTTTCTTCTGCTTCACTGCCCTGCCTCTCCTCCCAGATATCTGCTCCTTAAAAGTAACCTCTGTCAGTGGTTTCATATTACATATTTTAGAAATATTTATATATACATACCAACATTCCATGTTATTGTCTTGTATTTCATAACTCAATAATTTTATTCATTAAAAAAATAGTTGAGCATCTATTCAATGTCAAGAAGAATTTAGAGCCCTGGAGATAACAGCAGTGAACAAAACGAAAGGTCTCTCTTCTCATGGCACTTAGAATCTAGGTGAGAAAGAGAAACCAAACAATATAAAATAAGTAAACAAGGGTGACTTCAGTTTGTTCAAAATGCTATGAAGGAAATAAATAGAGGGGATTGATATTGGTGATGCTGTTAGGTAAGGTGGTTACTAAGACTTCTGGTTGAAGAGTTTATTAAATTCAACTGAAACATGAAAAACATGGAGTGACTCAATTAATGCTTGACCTATGCTCTTTTTATTTCTGAAGGTGAAGCCCCACCTGCCATCCAGTTGCCCACACCTGCAGTCCAGCGTCTAAGCCCCATCACACTTTTCCAGCCTGCCGTCTCTAGTACTGCCCAGGTGGCCGTCCAGGCTCCAAATCTGCCCCTCCGCCCAGCACTCTCACCCCAGCGCTTTGCTGGGCCCTCCCAAACGGACACTCATCAGCTGCATTCTGGAGCCAGTCACTCTGTAAAGAGACCAACACCTGTCTCTCCGGAGAGCACCAATAGGATTCCAACTAGTGCAAGTACTGCCCATGCCAGATTTGCAACCTCGCCCATCCAACCTCCCAAGGAGTATCCAAGCGTTTCCACTTGTCCCAGAGGTGCTCCAATCCCTCAGGCTCCTCCTCTTCCACACTCACATGTCTACCAGACCCCTGCCCTTGGCCATCCAGCCACACTATTTGGGACACCACCTCGATTCTCTTTTCATCATCCTTACTTCCTGCCTGGACCTCACTACTTCCCATCAAGGTAAATGAACTTTTATTTCTTTTCACCTATAAATACATCTAATGAATTTTCACCTCTGAAGGCATCTCTTTTTTACTGAAAAAGGGACTTTCTCAATTCTGATTGGAATCTAATTTAGATTAGAGGCTGAATAGGGGCCAAGCAGTTAACATAAATACATGAAGGGGGCTAAATAAGGACTGGGGGAGCCAAAGAGAGTACATGCCCCATCTAATGGGGCAATTGCTTCAGCTCTAGCCAACTGTTGCCACATGAAATATGGGTGCCAGTGTTGCCAGATCTGATTTTTCATGAGAAAATAGTTATAGTGGACCTTAAGATTATTTAGTCACCCCCCCTTACTGTATAGACCTGTGTTTCTCAAATGTTATATGTATATGAATAACATGTGATCTTGTTAAAATACAGATTCTGAGTCGGTAGGTCTGGTGTATTTCATTTAAGAATGTCAAAGCAGTAGGTCAGCTATAAACATTAAACTGCATATAGTTTTCCAAAAGAGAAGACCAGCCTTGTAAAATTATAACATTGTTGGCTTTTCTAACTTCTACCTGTATGTATCTGATGATAATTTCCCCAAGGAAATGGATAATCTTACTTATGCTTGTTTAGATAGCATATTTCAGTAAAATCCAGCCTGGCTAAGTAACAAATTTAATTTTGAGTCCCCCTCAATTTTCTTATTGTCTCTGCTCTCAACTGATAACAGAATCTTCTATAAAGAATATTCTCCTCTACTCTAATCCATTCATGTGTGGAATTATTCAATCATTTCAATACCATAATTGAAATGACATTTGACATACATATCAATTATATGAATATATATCAAATATAAATATTTTCCAGAAGTCCATTTTGCCCTGTATATCTAAAATAAAAATCAAAGAGGTTAGCCACTATAATCAAGGAGTTATTTTATAAAACACAAGGACTTAGAAGTACTGATCCCTAGCTCTGAGAGCTAACATCTTTCTCCCTTCAAATCTTAACAAACCTTAACCATCTTTATACTGTGCTTATTGAAACAATCTCTTCCTGTACTACATTAATTTCTCAGTTTAGTTCTTTTTTTATCCCCTCACCCTTTCACCTCTTCTTTCTCCTCCTTGCAGTATTTATAGTTTTACAAAGAGATATCTAGGATATTTTCTTGTTGGCCATTGAGTAAATAAGTGTATTTAAAAGTTTATTGAAATTATGTATATAAAAAGGATGTAAAAGACAAATGGGAACTTGTTAATTTAAAATATATAGAAAATATAATCATATATATTTATGCATATATACCGTATTCACATACATATATACATATACATATACATGTATGGGAAGGTAAGTCCAAAGAATTCCCAGGTTTATGAGAATATATAGAATCTTAACTGTAAAATTTCAAAACAACATATCAAGGTTAAAAGCAATTATACTTTACCTTTGTTTGGGTTATAAGTCTATTTAAGAATTTGATTGAAGTTGTGGACCATTTCCCATAATAATGCACATCTACAGATATATACAATGTTTTGCATAAATCTTATGGAGGAGGGAACTTAAAGGCTCCAAACAAATATGTTAGACTTAGCTAACATGGAATACCTTCTACTGTAACTATCTAGAAATATGAAACTTAAATATTAACAATTTAATACCTACCTGAACTTATAATTTCCTTTGCTGTGTGGAAGTTTTTTAGTTTGATGTAGGGACATGTGCTTATTTTTGCTTTTGGTGTAAAATTCAAAATATCATTGCCAAGGCCAATGTGAAGGAACTTACTGCCTTTGTTTTCTTCTTAGAGTTTTATGTTCTTACTAGAAGCCCAGTGCACGAATTCGTGCACCAGTGGGGTCCCTTGGCCTGGCCTGCAGGATTGGGCTGAAACCGGCTCTCTGACATCCCCCAAGGGGTCCTCGATTGTGAGAGGGCACAGGCCAGGCTGAGGGACCCCACTGGTGCATGATCAGGGCAGGGGAGCGACGTGGGAAGTTGGCCAGCTGGAGAGGGACCGTGGGAGGACTCCAGGGCATGTCTGGCCCGTCTTGCTCAGTCCTGATTGGCCAGACCCCAGCAGCAAGCTAACCTACCGGCCGGAGTGTCTGTCCCCTGGTGGTCAGTGCACGTCATAGCAAGCAGTTGAGCACCTTTAGCATATCATTAGCATATTACGCTTTGATTGGTTGAACGGATGATCGGACAACCAGACACTTAGCATATTAGGCTTTTATTATATAAGATGTTTAAGTCTTTAATCCATTTTGAGTTGATTTTTGTGTTGTGATATAATAGAGGGGTCCAGTTTCATTCTTTTGCATGTGGCAATCTAGTTTTCCATTTATTGAAGACATTATTTTCCCCCATATATTCTTGGCTCCTTTGTCATAAGTTAACTGATCATATACATGTGCGCTTATATCTGGGCTCTCTATTTTATTCCATTGACCTATGTATCTATTTAATGATAATAGCATACTGTTTTGATTATGTAGCTTTGTAATATAATTTTAAACAAGGGAGTATAATGCCTCCAGATTTGTTGTTCTTTGTCAAGATTGCTTTGGCTATTTGGGGTCTTTTGTGATTTCATACAAATTTTAGAATTGTTTGCTCTATATCTCTAAAAAAAATGCCATTGGAAGTTTGATAGTCATTGCATTGAATCTGTAGATTGCTTTGGATAGTGTGGAAATTTTAACTATTATTTACTCCAATCTATGAACATGGAATATTTTCCCATTTATTTGTGTTTTCTTCAATCTCTTTCATTAGTGTCTCATAATTTTCAGTGTTTTAGTCTTTTACCTCTTTGGTTAAATTTATTCTTAGGTATTTTATCCTTTTTGATGCATTTATAGATGGGATTATTTTCTTAATTTTATTGAGATTTTGTTATTTGTGTATAGAAACACAACTGGTTTTTGTTTATTGATTCTGTATCCTGCAAATTTATTGAATTAATTGATTAGTTCCAACAGTTTTTTTGGTGGAATCTTTAGGGGTTTCTATATATAATGTCATCTACTAATAGAGACAGTTTTATGGTTTTTTCTTGCCTAATTGCTCTTGCTCTGACTTCTAATACTATGTTGAAAAAAAGTGGCAAGAGTGGGTATCTTTGTCTTATTTCAGCTTTTCAATGTTATCTGTGAATACTTAACTTTAAATAATGGATAGAAAACTATACATCCAAAAATGGCATGAAGATCAGTAATGAACTAGAAGACTGTACAATACTTTGAACCAAGTATATCTAAATACATACATATAAAATACTTCATCTAACAACAAAATATATATTTTTCTCAAGTGCACATGACATATTCTGTAGGATAGACCATATGTTAGATCACATGATAAGTCTCAAAAACTTTAAAAGATTGAAATCATACATAGTTTCTTCTCCAGTTATGATGGAATAAAACTAGTAATCAATAACAGAAAGAAAACTGGAAAATTTACAAGTATATGGAAATTAAACAACACACTCTTAAACAACCAATGGTCAAATAAGCCATCGTGAAGGAAATTTAAAAATACTTTGAGAAGAATGAAAATGAAAATACAACATACAAAAACGTAAGGGATTTTATTTTATAGTGAAAGCAGTGCTGATAGAGAAGATTATAACTTCAATGGCCTATATTTAAAAAGAAAGATCTCGCCCAACCGGTGTGGTTCAGTGGTTGAGCTTCAACCTATGAACCAGGAGGCCACGCTTGGATTCCCAGTCAGGGCACATGCCTGGGTTGTGGGCTCAATCCCCGGTGCGGGGCGTGCAGGAGGCAGCCAATCAATGATTCTCTTTCATCATTGATGTTTCTGTCTCTCTCTTTGTCTCCCTTCCTCTCTCTCTAAAATCAATAAAAACATATTTTTTAAAAAAGAAAGATCTTAAATCAACAAACTAACTTTATACCTTAAGGAAGTGAAAAAAAGAAGAGCAAAGAAAACCCAAAGCTAGCAGAAGGAAGGAAATAATGATTTGAGATAAATGAAATAAAGGATAGAAAAACAATAGAGAATTTCATGAAATAGAGAAAAGTCAACAAAAGTTGATCTTTTGAAAAGATCAACAAAATTGACAAAACCTTTAGCTAGACTAAGATAAAAAAGAAAGAAAAGATATTGTCCTGACCAAGTAGCTCAGTTGGTTAGGGTGTCACTCCTATATGCCAAGGTGTTGGGGGTTTGATCTCAGGTCAGGGCACATACAGGGGTCAACCAATGAATGCATACTAGTAAATAAGTAGAACAATAAATTGATATTTTTCTCTCTTTCTCCTCTCCCCTCCCTCCCTCCTTTCTCTCTTTCTCCCTTCCTCTCTCTCTAATCAATAAATAAAAATTTTTAAAAAGAAAGAAGACATAAATTATGGAAATCAGATATGAAATTGGTTACATTACTTCTGACCTTAGAGGTATAAAAATGATTATAGAATAATACAGTGAGTAATTGTACATCAACTAGTTAGGCAACGAAGATGAAATGGACAAATACATGAATTACCAAAACTGACTTAAGAAGAAACAGAAAATCTGATCAGACCTGTATCAAGATATTGAATCAGAAATCAAAAACCTCCCAACAAAGAAAAGCCCTGGACTAGATTGCTTCAAACATTTAAAGAGGAATTAACATCATTGCTATCAAACTCTTATAGAAAGTGTAAGAGGGAACACTTCTAAGGCCAACATTACTCTGTTACCAAAGCCAAAGATCTCACAAGAAAGAAAATTACAGACAAATGTATCTTATGAATATAGATGTAAAATATACTAAAAAATACTAGCACCTTGAATCTAGCAGCATAGTAAAAGGATTGAAAACCAGGAACAAGTGGGATTTACCCCAGGAATGTCTATGTGGTTTAACATTTGAAAATAACTTATTACAACAGACTTCATTAATAGAGCGAAGGAACAAAACCACCTGATAATTTTAATTGATGCAGAAAAGACATTTGATAAAATCCAACACCTTTTTATGACAAAAATCAGTTCCTAATTTCAAACTTATTCAGCAAACTAGGAATATAAGGGAACTTCCTCAACATAATAAAGGGAAAATATCAAAAGCCCACACTTAAATTCATGTTCAATGATGGAGGACTATGATTGGGAACAAGATAAGGATGCCCACTTGTATTTCTATAAACTAGAAATGAGCAATGAGCAAAATCCAAAAAGGATATTAACAATTTCATTTACAATAGCATCAAAAAGAATACTTAGAAATAAATCTAACCAAGGAGGTATAAGACTTGTAAACTGAAAAATATAAAACATTGCTGAAAGAAATTAAAGAACACTTAAATAAATGAAAAGATGTCTGTGTTCATGCATTGTAAGACTTAATATTGTTAAGGTGGCAATACTTCCCAAAGTGACTTACAGAATCAGTACAATCTCTCTTAAAACCCCAATGGCTTTTTTGCAGAAATGGAAAAGTTGATCCTAAATCATATGGAATTTTAAGTGACCTACAATCCTGAAAAAGGAGAATAAAATTGGAGTACTGATTTCAAACTTACTACAAAGCTACAGTACCAAACAATGTGGTATCAAAGCCATAGACAGGGAGAAAATATTTGTGAAAGATATAACTGATCATGGACTGTTATCCAAAATATGCAAGGAACTCTTAAGAAAATGAACAATCTTATTTAAAATGTACAAAATACCTGAATGGACACCTCATCAAGAAGATATACAGATGGCAACTTAAGCATATGAAAAGGTGCTCCACATCATCATGTATCATTAGGGAACTGCAAATTTAACACACATATCAGAATTACCAAAATCCAAAACACTGACAACACAATGCTGGTGAGGATGTGGAGCAAAAGAAACTCTTAATTCATTGCTGGTGGGAATGTACAACCACTTTGGAAGACAGTTTGGCAGTTTTTTACAAAACTAAAAATACTCTTACCATATGATCAGCAATCATACTTCTTAGTATTTATCCAAATGAATTGGAAACATGTCTACATAAAAACCTGCATGTGAATGTTTATAGCAGCTTTATTCATAAGATGAGTGGATAAACTGTGGTGCATCTAAACAGTGGAATATTCTTCAGCACTGAAAAGAAATGAACTGTCAAGCCATGAAAAGACATAGAGGAACTTTACATGCATATTACCAAGTCAGAGAAACCATGAAAAATATTTTATTTTTGCCATATTTACCATTTTGTTATAGAAATTTTCATATGCAAAACAGATGGAATAATCTCCATGTACCCAACTTCAACAATTATCAACATTTTAGCTCCTTCATTTATATATTTCCCCCTACCTTTTGGGGAAAGTGTCTTAAGTATTTTAAAGTGAATTATAGACATCATATAATTTCACCTGTAAATATATCAGTATGTATATTTACTAGTTAAGGATTTAAAAAAAATGGCCTTCTATTTTCATACCTAAAAAATTAATAATTCCTTATTGTTTAATTTTCCTCCATTGTCTCAGAACTGTCTTTTCACAATTGGTTTGTCTAAAGCAAGATCCAAGTAAGGAATACACATTGGATGTAATTATGTCTCTTAAGCCTCTTTTATGCTACAATAGTACTTACCTTTTTTTTTTTTTTTTAAATACCATGTATTTATTGAAGAAATAAGAAATTACCCACATCCTGAATTTGGCTTATTACATCCTTGGGTATTGTTTAACATGTTTCCCTATCACCCACTTTTCCTATAAAATGATAGTTATATCTTGTAACTGGATTAGATTCGGGTTCAGTTTTTTTCTTTTTTCTTTTTTTTTTTTTTTTTTTTGCAATGATACCTCATAGGTGGTGCTTTGTACTTCATATTGTATCACATCAAGAGGTACATAAAGTTTTTATTCGTGATGTTAGAATGATCTGTAGGTTCAGGTATTGTCAACCTGATCATAAATTTCCCCACCTAAAGCAGTGTTTCAAATATTCTCTTCTGTACAGTAGTATCACTTGAAGGTCTCAGACCAAATAAATCAGAATCTTTGGGGGTTAAGAGCCTGGGCAGCAGTGTTCTTTCAAAGTTTCCTTATGTAATTCTAATGGTCACTTAAGGTTGAGAAATAACTGTAATTATTTTAGTAGCTAAGATGATTGTTACCTTAGACACATGAGATTGCAAAATGATGATTTTCTGATTTGATATTCATTCATTAGCTGGAATTCTTTTATGAAGAAAAGCTTTTCCTCATCATCTATTTGATTACTTTGAAATTTGGAAGGACAGGACCAGCTCTTGATTCTTTCCACATATCAATGAATCTTGTTTTGTTTTGGGAATATCATTATGAATATTTTCTATATGTTATACTTTTTAATACTTTGCAGTCATTATTTATATCTTTTGATGCTCAAATTTTCCCATTTTTTTGTCTAGTTGGCTTTGTTCCTGTGTCCTTGATCTTTGGTTTGATAACTTTTTTGCTCTCTGGCACAGTATGTTCCAGATTTACCTTGTACCTTATTTATACCAGACCTGGAATCAACCGTTTTACCCAAAGTTCCAAGTTTCTTTTACTGAAAGTGATATTTAGGAATATCAATTTGGGCAATAGGCATGCTTATTGCTACTGAATTAACAGGGTATTTAGGTCTTTTCAGTAAAAATATGTATTTTTGTGAGAAAATTTGAGTTTATATTGATATTTCCAGAATAAATATAATATTGTAGAGTTTCACATGAAGTTCTTTGATTTTATGTGCCTAATATCTTCCCCTCCTAAAAATCTTGGTTCCTAATGATAATGAAATCATTACTTATTTGCTTATTTGCATCCTACCAAACATGTTTTTTTCTGATATACATACACATATATACACGAAGAGAGTATATTTCAAAACAATATCAATAGTTTCAAAGCAGTGATATCATAATAAAATTACTGAATGCAGTTTAAGATTTATTTGTGTTTCTTTTTCTTTATGGTTGTATTTTACCAGGAAGGTACAATGAAAATATCAGATTTAAATTATCTTGAAATATCTTTTCTCTGTATATTTAAGGCACCTACAACTTGATATAAACTTGGGTATATTTGCTTTCAATTTTTAGGGACTATTTTTTAAAAACTAAATTTGTTTAAAATTATATAAAATATTTATATGGTTTCAAAATCAGAATTTTCAGATTTGCTTTTTTTAAAAAAATCATCAGGTTTTTTTTGCCCTTTAAACCCCATAATAAAAGGTACATTTTAAGAAGTATGGCTTCCCTTCTTATTTCCTTTCCTCTTCTCTCCTCCTATAGCTAACCATTTTAATTAGATTTTATTTTATCTTTACGTTCTTTCTTTTTGAAAATAAAAGCAAAATGTACATGTATGTGTATATTTAGCAATACATTATTAAATGCAACTTCTTTTAAGGCTAATTATACATTGAAAGTGTTTCTGGTTTCCAAAGTACTCAATATACATTGAGTTACTCTCAAGCTCCTTATGACAGACCTTTTAAATTGGCAAAACAGGTAATATTATTTCTATTTTATATAAGGAGGCCCTACGGCCCAGATAACTTAAGATTTAAGATGACCGGTGTGTAAGCGGCACAGCTAGAACTAGTGCCCAGGTAGTGTGCTGTGGTAGTTAGGATAACAAGTTCTGGTGTCAGGTTGCCTGACTCTATTTTAATGCTTACTTAATTATGTGAGTTTGAGAAAGTTGCTTAATCTCTTTAAGACTCCATTCCCTTATCTGTAAAGTGGAGATATTATAGTATCCGTATCATAGAGTGGTTCCAAAGAATATTTAAGATAACATATATACTCCTTAGCCACTGTCTAGAAAACAATAAATGCTTATTAGATGCTTACTAATATTATTATTCTGATAGTTTTATTTGATGCTTTTCTCACTATACCATGATGCTTCTAGTTAATCATTTTCATCTATATAACCTTCTAGGATTACCCTTGTCTTAATATTTTTTATTCTCTGAATATAACACTAACTTTTTTTTAAACATACCAATATAGCCATGTGATGTTTGCATTTTAGACTTCAGCATATGCCTAGTATACAGCTAGATTTTAGGCCTATTTTAAACAAATTCTCCATCAAGCCTTACATAGTATCTTGCCTATATTTAGTCCAGAAAAAAAGTAGTGGTTGAATTGTTTCTAGCTGATGTGAATGCTTGGTGGAGGAGATAGCTTTGAGCACCCCCTGAAGTATCATGGACGGAGGGACCTGAAGGTGGAATGGGCACAGGAGCTAAGTCATAGTAGCTGGAAGCACAATTGTTCAGGACATATGCATTGAATTAAAAATGCCCGAATGAGGATGTGGCAGTAGGAACGGAAACCTGAAGCATTTTAGAAACTTGGCCTCATATTTGTGATATTTAACAAGGTCCCTGGCACTTGGAGATTTGGAGGGTGAGATACCAAACCACTGAATATAACCATATTTTCCAAGAGTTTGAGATGATAGTCTAGTATGTTCATCATACTTATGATTTTAAAGGGAAGGAAACAAAGTTGACTTTTTTTTTTTTAATGTGGGAGCATGAAATAAAACACCCACCTTATTATAGGTTTTTCTGAGAAGATCATTATGTTTATATTATCTGTCACTAGGTGGAGTCCATGAGCCCAGGGAAGTCTTGGTTGGACTTTTCTATATACCTCTTCCTGCAATTCCTGGATTCCTGTTCTGTGCCTTTGAAAGGGAGAAAAGATACTTAAAAAAAAAAAAGTATTTTTTTTGACAAATGGATTTGAATAGTAGAATTTTTAGATTTGCCTTTAAAAAATTATCATTGTTTTTGCCTTTTAAAAAATCATCAAAATAATTTTTTTCAATACTTCACATTCCTGCCCACCAAAAAATTTTTTTGGAAAAGATCTTTAAAACCACAATTTAATACCAGTTCTAAATCTTTCTGGTATTAACTGTTCTTTTTAAAAAATATATATTTGTATTGATTTCAGAGAGGAGGAGAGAGGGAGAGAGAGACAGAAACATCAATGATGAGAGACAATCATTGATCTGCTGCCTCCTGCATGCCCCACACCAGGGATTGAGCCCTCAACCAGGGCATGTGCCCTGACCGGGAATCAAATCGTGACCTTCTGGTTCATAGTTTGATGCTCAACCACTGAGCTTTGTTTCAAATATTCATAAGACATTGAAGCTTGCAACAGACTAATGTATTTCAGAGGGAAGGGAGCAGGGCAGGACGTGATCAACCAAAGAACTTATATGCATACTAGAGGCCCATTACATGATATTCGTGCAAGAATAGGCCCCTGGCTTCACTCCCAGCTGCCCGGGAGCCGGCACGTCCTCGCTTCTGTCTGGAACACCATTCCAGTAGCTCCCTCCACTGCCCCCCTTCCCCTCATAGCAGGCTTCACACCGCTCTGCGCCTGCATATGCAAATTAACCTCCATCTTTGTTGTGTTAATTTGCATACTCACTCTGATTGGCTGTGGGCGTAGCGGAGTGATGGTTAATTTGCATGTTTCTCTTTTATTAAGTAAGATATGCATAGCCCACGGACAGACAATAGTGTGGAGAAGGCCTGGGGAGGGGGTGGAACAGGGAGGAGAGGATCAATTGGGGGGGGGGACATCTGTAATATTTTCAACAATAAAGATACATTTTAAAAAATATTAATAACACTGACAGTAAGCAATGCAATAATTGTTCTTATTAATATTTTTTAAAATGTATCTTTATTGTTGAAAATATTACAGATGTCCCCCCCCCCCCCCCGCAATCTGAGGAGTCAAACCAAAGGCTGTCAAAAAGAAGCCGAAGGCTGATGATAGATAATAGTCTAGGGCAGTGGTCGGCAAACTCATTAGTCAACAGAGCCAAATATCAATAGTACAACGATTGAAATTTCTTTTGTGAGCCAAATTTTTTAAACTTAACTTCTTCTAACGCCACTTCTTCAAAATAGACTCTCCCAGGCCGTGGTATTTTGTGGAAGAGCCACACTCAAGGGGCCAAAGAGCCGCATGTGGCTCACGAGCCGCAGTTTGCCGACCCCTGGTCTAGTGAGTCACCTGCTTATTACTTTGCCATTTGTTTTCTGTTAGGGCTAAGCAGTAGTAAAAGAGCAAATGAATACATGACCTGGTAGCAGAAAGTTATCTTGGGAACCTTCCAGAGGATGCAGTTAAACTTGATCAATTAGTCTGTATGCGAGACAACATGTAGGCAAGGCATGATCTAATTCCTTTTTTGTCTTTCTGCTGCAGCACGTGTCCCTATAGTCGGCCTCCCTTTGGCTATGGAAATTTTCCAAGTTCAATGCCAGAATGCCTTGGTTATTATGAAGACAGGTACCAAAAACATGAGGCTATGTTTTCAGCTTTAAATAGAGACTATCCTTTCAGAGACTACCCAGAGGAACGCACACACAGTGAAGATTCTCGGAGTTGTGAGAGCATGGATGGGACCTCTTATTATAATAGTCATAGCCACAGTGGGGAAGAATTCCTAAATCCCATGCCTCAGCTGGACATCGGAGTCTTGGAGAATGTCTTAACAGCTCCTACATCAACTCCCTCTAGCATCCAGCAAGTCAATGTCACTGATAGTGATGAAGAGAAAGAAGAAAAAGTGCTCAGGA
This sequence comes from Plecotus auritus, assembly GCF_963455305.1. Classification (NCBI taxonomy): domain Eukaryota; kingdom Metazoa; phylum Chordata; class Mammalia; order Chiroptera; family Vespertilionidae; genus Plecotus; species Plecotus auritus. The sequence continues at coordinate 16,623,865 of NC_137773.1, forward strand.
ATTTATAATTTTAAAACAAATATGCACAGAAAATAAACATTTCTTAAAATATATTCTGGGTCAGTTGGTGTGAGAAAAAAAAGCCTACAATGCTTTGTTGAGAGTTTTCAGCCATGATTTGAGGAGTCAAACCAAATGCAATTTATCCTTCATAACGTTTTTATTAGTGAAACTGGAGTCCTGATGTTTCATCATAGGAATATTTAAGATACAAAATAGTTATTTTTATGGAAGAAATTTGCATCAACATATATTTTCATCATTTTATCTTGGAATGTGCAAAATACTAAATCTTCACAATTATATGTGAGGGAAAAAGGAGTATGACATGACAAGTGTGATTTGTATTTTATTTCAGGATACATTATTTATTTTTCTCATATGATTTTTTGTTTGGTCTTTATGTAATATTTATGGATGTAACATTTTGAAAATATTTTGATAACTTTTATTAGTGAATTGGGACTCAGTTACTAAATTTAATTTATACTGATAACCAATTATAACTTGCAAATGTGTTTTAATGTCACCTGGGTAATTCCTTCAGCTAAATTAGTCATTTCTGTTTCTAAACATTTTCATCATCTTTTTTTGGATATCTTTTTCCATTTGGTATTCATTGTTCTACTTTTGTTATAAATAAATGTAGATGAAATTGTTCTTGTTGGATGTTTTCTGTTTGGGGGATAGAAATAAGCAAAATGAGTACTCTTCAAATGAGGATGGTTCCCATACCATATAGATAATTACTTTTACTTAATAGCCTCCAGAATTACAGATTCTATTAGTTCACATGAGATCTAAAACTCTATTAACAAAGATGCTGTGCACATATTCCAATGCCATTTCCAAACTCTTTACACGCATATAGATGTGACTTAAGCACTCCTCAAAGTGCAAGGGCTCTTCCAGATTTGGTTCAAGCAGCTGTCTTTAAAACCATGGCATTCATGTAGAAGCACATTGGCATTTGTTTAATTCACAAAGAGCAAAAAAATCCTACTTGTAATGTGACTTCTTGGTAAGTGCCCACTTATGGATGGAGAGAACCTTTTTAGAAGAAGATCAGGATCACCAGAGATGGGGTCATCTACACGACACAGTGAATTGATGACCAGAAATAAACATAAAGCAATAGCTTTTCCCTCAATGATCTGTACAACATGCAAACTGGGATCTTGTTACTTAAACCTGCTTGGAAATTGTGTATGGAAACCTGTTCTAAGCTTTTAACTTCTTCCTTGCAAAATCTGTAGTATTTGTTCATTATTGTAATACTTTTCATCAGCCCTATACTTAATTGTACGTAAGATTTCCTCTTCCCAATAAAAATTTTATTTTTATATCTTATATTCTTAAATTACTCTGTGCAGTGCCATTTCAATGTGGTTAAAGAGCAAACTTGAATATTTTGTTGGAGAGCAAATGTAATTTCACATCAGAACTAAAACAACGTTTGTCTTCACACTTTATGTCTACACCATAAAGGAAAAATGTATTCAACAATTTGACCCCATCTCATTTTAATAGCACTTTAGTGACTAAATTGGCTTTTGATCACAGACCTATTCTTAAGACAGTCTGGTTAGGGGCATCCCCATATAAGGAATGATGTAGAACATGGTTCAGTGTTTCCTAACTACTTGTCTTCAGGCTAGCCCTGCCCCACCAATTCCAAACCCAGCTTTCTTTCTTTTTTTCCTTTTTTTAATATATTTTACTGATTTTTTTACAGAGAGGAAGGGAGAAAGATAGAGAGTTAGAAACATAGATGAGAGAGAAACATCTATCAGCCGCCTCCTGCACACCTGCTACTGGGGATGTGCCCGCAACCAAGGTACATGCCCTTGACTGGAATCGAACCTGGGACCTTTCAGTTCGCAGGCCCACGCTCTATCCACTAAGTCAAACCAGTCAGGGCCCCAGCTTTCTTTTTAATGGCTGTTGTGGCTTGGCAACTCTTTAGTTTTCTTCCTCCTCTTCCTCAGTGCTGGTATCAGAAGTCAGAAGTTTCAATTGTTTACAGATCCACTGTATAATTTGGGCTGGGAAATATGGGCAGCTCTTATGTTGAAAAGCACCCCATTGCAGATAAGCAAGCCTAACTACAAATGCCCATATCTTCTCATCTATTGTTCCTCAAACCACTGTTGGTTTTGACTAGAGATTCGTAGTTTAAACAAAGCCCTGCCCCATTGGCACCAATTCATCTGTCTCTCCAAGTCATCAAAGTGAAATTCTCTAACCTTAATGCCACAATCATTTTCTAATAGGTCTCATTGCCTTGTTTGTTCTTTTTTTAAATTATTTTTTTAATTTTTATTATTTTTTAAAAATATTTATTGTTGAAATTATTACAGATGTCCCTCTTTTTTCTCCCCATTGACCCCCCCCCCCCCCAATCTGGTTCCCACTCCACCCCAGGCTTTCGCCATCCTATTGTCTGTGTCCATAGGTAATGCATATATGCATATAAGATCTTTGTTTAACCTCTTTCCACCTCCCCACCCCCCTTCCCTCTGAGAATCATCAGTCTCTTCCATTTCCATGCCTCTGATTCCATTTTATTCACCAGTTTATTCTGTTCATTAGATTTCTTATTTGTTATTTTGATTTTTAGATTCAATTGTAGATAGGTATGTATTTGTTGTCATTTTGTTGTTCTTATTTTTTATCTTTTTCTTCTTCTTCCTCTTCTTAAAGAATACCCTTCAACAACATTTCATATCACACTGGTTTGGTGGTGATGAACTCCTTTAGCTTTTTCTGGTCTGTGAAGCTCTTTATGTGACCTTCAATTCTAAATGATAGGTTTGCTGGGTAGAGTAATCTTGGTTGTAGGTCCTCGCTATTTATCGCTTTGAATATTTCTTGCCACTCCCTTCTGGCCTGCATAGTTTCTGTTGAGAAATCAGCTGGCAGTCATATGGGCAGTCCCTTGTAGGTAACTAACTGCTTTTCTCTTGCTGCTTTTAAGATTCTCTCTTTGTCTTTAGCCCTTGGCATTTAAATTATGATGTGTCTTGGTGCGGCCCTCTTTGGGTTCCTCTTGTTTGTGACTCTCTGTGCTTCCTGGACTTGTAAGTCCATTTCTTTCACCAGGTAGGGGAAGTTTTCTGTCATTATTTCTTCAAATAGGTTTTCAATATGTTGCTCTCTCTCTTCTGGCACCCCCATAATGTGAATGTTGGTACACTTGAAGTTGTCCCAGAGTCTCCTTACATTATCTTCACATTTTTGGATTCTTTTTTCTTTTTGCTCTTCTGGTTGGGTGTGTTTTGCTTCCCCATATTTCAAATCATTGATTTGATTCTCAGAATCCTTTACTGTTGAATTCCTGTATATTATTCTTTATTTCAGTCAGTGTATGCTTAATTTCTGACTGGTTCTTTTCCATTTTTTGGATGTTTCTAGAAGATTCTTGAGTAACCTTATAACCTTAAAATTGTGTCTATTTCTATGTATTGGTAGAGCTGCTATGTCTCCTTGACTTGGTAGTGGCCTTGTGTAGTAGGTGTTCTGTAGGGCCCAGTAGCTCAGCCTCCCCAGTCACCTGAGCTGGGACCTCTAGGTGCGCCCCTTTGTGGGCTGTAAGCTCAGTCTTGTAGTTGAGACTTGATTGCTGTTGGTGTTACTGGGAGGAATTGATCTCCAGGCCAATTGGCTGTGAGGACCAGCTGCGACTACAGTGGGAGAGCTGCTGTGCAGGAGACACCCCTATGGAGAAGGACTTACTTCGATGTGGCTTTTGTGCTCACTGAGTCTGCCCCTTGAGTGTGTCACTTATGAATGTGTAGAGTTGTAATCTGGTATGGTCTGACACTGACCACTGGGTACACTGGCTCTTGGGTTTCCAGGGAGGTGCAAAGTCAGCCACTGCCTGGGACGACCCAACAGGAGTGACAAAGAGATCTGTAGATTCCTCCTCTTTGTATCAGGTTTGGAAGTGCCCAGATGAGGCCCAGCTATGAAGCAAAGCAGGCTGGTGCTGGTGCCGGGTCTTGGGCCTTTTATTGATAGGTTTGGAGCTTCCTGACCCAGCTGCAGCTTGAGAGATTTAATTCTGATCAAGAACAGGTCATTAATTTGCAAAAGCCTCTGCACACAGCTTGGTTGGGGTTATAAATTGGATGAGGCGGGGTCTTAGGGAATCACCAGGGTGGAGCAGTCAGAAATGGCTGCCAGTAAGCTGTGAGATCTCAGCACAGGAACAATTATTTCTGTGAGCTCCTCTGTCTGGGAGAAAGTCACCCCCAGATTCCTGCCCTAATGCCAAATAATACAGTTCCTCTACGTATGTGTCTGTATCCCCCAGAGCCTCACCCTGGTGCCGGAGCTCAGAGGAAGCAAGACCTAGTAAGTTCAGTTTCTGGTGCCAGCCTTTTAAGAGGAACAGCTGGGTCTCCAGCAGCCTCTGTGTCACTGAGTCCCAATCTGCACTGGTTTTTACAGCCCATAGTTCTTCTTTTCCCAGCTCTGGGACCCTGGGCTGGGGGTCTGGTGTAGGTCTGGGACCTTTTGCTCCTCTGGGCCACCTCCGCAGAAATGATCTCCATCCTGATTAAAACAGCAGTGCACATGGGTGCCAGACCAGCCCGTTCTGCACCTCTGCACCTCTGCACCTCTGCACCTCCTACCAGTCTCAGTGGGCTTTCTTTACTTCTCTAGTTGTAAGACTTCCCTTCAGCCAGCTTTCTAGTGGTCTGGATGATGGTTGTTGTGTATTGTAGTTGTAATTTTGAGGTGGTTGTGGGAGGCGGTAAGTACAGGAGTTTACCTATGCCACCATCTTCAAGATCTGCCTTGTTTGTTCTTATTATTAATTGGAATCTAATGATGTTTGTAATAACAATAGCCTTCTTTAAATGTGTGTTTAGATGTCAATATGTTTAGAATGTCAAACTAATCTGTGCTCTGGCTATCCTATCTAATAAAAGAGTAATATGCAAATTGACCATCACTCCAACACACAAGATGGCTGCCCTCATGTGGACACAAGATGGTCACAGCAAGATGGCCAGCAGGGGAGGGCAGTTGGGAGGGATGAGGCCTGCAAGGGAGGGCAGTTGTGGGCGATCAGGCCAGCAGGGGAGGGCAGTTGGGAGGGACCAGGCCTGCAAGGGAGGGCAGTTGGAGGTGATCAAGCCTGCAGGGGAGGGCAGTTAGGGATGACCAGGCCGGGAGAGGAGGGAAGTTGGGGGCGATCAAGCCTGCAGAGGAGGGCAGTTAGGGGTGACCAGGCTGGCAGAGGAGGGAAGTTGGGGGCGTCAGGCCTGCAGGGGAGGCCAGTTAGAGGTGACCAGGCCAGCAGAGGAGGGAAGTTGGGGGTGACAGGCCTGCAGGGGAGGCCAGTTAGAGGTGACCAGGCCGGCAGAGGAGGGAAGTTGCGGGCGACAGGGCCTGCAGGGAAGGGCAGTTGCGGGGGACCCAGGCCTGCAGGGGAGAGCAGTTGGGGGGAACCAGGCCTGCAGGGGAGGGCAGTTAGGGGCAATCAGGCTGGCAGGGGAGCAGTTAGGCATCAATCAGGCTGGCAAAGGAGTGGTTAGGGGGTGATCAGGCTGGCAGGCAGAAGCGGTTAGGGGCAATCAGGAAGGCAGGCAAGTGAGCAGTTGGGAGCCAGCAGTCCTGGATTGTGAGAGTGATGTCTGACTGCCTGTTTAGGCCTGATCCTACCTGGATCCGGCCTAAACGGACAGTCGTACATCCCTTGAGAGGGTGCAGGCTGGGCTGAGGGACACACCCCCCCCCCCCCCGTGCACGAATTTCATGCACCGGGCCTCTAGTTTGCAAATAAAAACTGTTTTCAATGCCAATAGACTGGAAATAAATTCAGTCCCAACTTTTGCATAGAGTAGCTGGCTTATCAAATTTAAAGGAGAGAGCAGAGTTTCTCTAAGTGTATTAGTTGGAACCAAGTCTTTTTAGGTATTCTGACAATATTTGATCAAATAATCTCGGGAAACACATGCCAGGCCCATCTGGGACAGTGTCAGTTATCTCTCTGAAGGTTCTCAAAAGTCTCATGCTAGAGAAACATGGCGAACTCTGCATATCACAGCACTCCCCAAACAATTAGCTTGAGACCCCTTTTTTTCTTTGCACATAATATCTACTAACATCTCACGAGTCCACTTTGGCAAATACTGATTATTATTAGATCTGGTGGCTTTGCTTTTTAGCTGTTAACTTCACACATGGTTTTATGTACTGATCTTCTTAAATCTTTTACTGAGAGCCCTAACCCATTTGGCTCAGTGGATAAAGTGTCGGCCTGCGGACTCAGGGGTCCCAGGTTCGATTCCAGTCAAGAGCATGTACCTTAGTTGCAGGCACCTACCCAGTAGGGAGTGTGCAGGAGGCAGCTGATCGATGTTTTTAACTCTCTATCCCTCTCCCTTCCTCTCTGTAAAAAAATCAATAAAATATATATTTTAAAAAATCTTTTACTGAGAGAAGCTGGTGGCCAAATATAGTTTTCTGCACTAACCATCTGATGGTGTGAAAAAAATGCAGAGCTGAAACGAATAGTTGTAAATGATCATTGTTTACTAAACTGACTTTTTCATGAAAATTGATATTGCACCCTGGATTTCAAGTGGGCAAATGTGCTAAGTTCCCAAGCAAGCATATTCTTCAGTGTAAACCAGCTGTCAGTACAATTACTCCTGAGTAAAAAGTATAAGCTACTTTTGAAAGTTGAACTGATTTTGAAATGGAATTCTGGGGAATTTGAATTACAATATTTTAAAGAAGTATAATTTTAATGTGAACAGGGTAATTCTGAAAATTTTTGTTCTACTTTTTGGAACAGACTGCTGAGGCACATCCTTTTTTAGCTTCCTGAATCATCTTTTCAGGATTTTAGAAAAATTCCAAAGGCTTTACAAAAAAACTGAAATTAAATGTAGAAGGGAGTTACTTTCTATCCAATTGTACTTGATGAAAAAAATCCATATTTTTTAATTTATTTTTTTAACTTCTTTATTGATTAAAGTATTACATATGTGTCCTTAATCACCATTACCCCCCACTTCCCATTCATGCCCCCACCCCCCTGTTGTCTGTGTCCATTGATTAGGCTTACATAAAAATCTGTATCTTCTAGGCGGATTTAATCTTTATTTCTAGGTTCTCCTTTCTAATTGCCTGGTCCAAACCTACATGTCTCCTTTCTGATGTTGAAACCCACACAAATCTTAGTAAACTTCTCACTAAGTGAGGAAGCTTATAGGAAACACGGGAAGACAGAGTGCTATTTGCTACACCTTTGTGTCTCTGACCCTTATCTGAAACCACTTCAGGGAAATTTTTTCTAAAAATAATGAACAGCATCTTATATATGTTCTTTTTCAAAGGAAGATCTTTAAAAAGCTAAGTGTTTGCCTGTGTTCCCTGAGACATTGTCTGGGAGGCTAACAACCGTTTCTAGAGAATGTCTTTTCTTCTAAGCTATATGTTATTACATAAGTCATAGGCTGCCCCAGTTTGTCCAGTACTGAGGGGCAGGGTGTCTAGGGACATGGGACTTTTCAGTGCTGAAACAGGGAAACTCCCAGGTAAACTGAGATAAGCTAGTCACTTTATTCAATGAATAAAATGAGTGTAAAGTCATCAGAGGGCTGGCTTATACAGATTGTGCTATCCAGATGTAGAGTTTTAAATTGCCATGCTTCATTCAAAAAGGCAGAGTTTAGCTGAATTTGTGTCAGGCCTATTACAAAGGCATGGGGTATGGTACAGGATGTATGGGGTCTGTAGGAGAACTGGAGATATGTTAACTGTGAATACCAACGGTGCTTTTGTCAGCTTCATGTTCACTTGGGAGACTAAAAGAAAAAGATCAAAGTGGTACCTTTTAGTGATATTTTATTTTATAAACCAGGGAAAGAGAGAGAGATAATGAGTGTGGGTGTTTTTTTCTTAATTTTCTAAACTTTTTTTTTTTTCAAAGAGGAAGGGAGAGGGAGAGATAGAAACATCAATGATGAGAGAGAATCATTGATTGGTTGCCTCCTGCACAACCCCTACTGGGGATCAAGCCTGCAACCTAGGCATGTGCCATTGACCAGAATCGAATCTGGGACCCTTCAGTCCACAGGCTGACATTCTATCCACTGAGCCAAATCAGCTAGGGTAAGACATGATGAGTTTTGATGTCATTTGAGAGGTCATTTTAGATCTGAGCACTGATTGGCTAGGAAGGCAGGCCCATTCTAGATGGAACTTTGGGTCACAATATGAAGAATGAGGAATTGAGCATGTGGGAAGAAAAGTCTCTTCAGCAGGAAGGGACTGTTCACTTTCTGGACAGTCTTTGCTTTGTAACTTCCCTTGCCTATTGCTGCTCATTCTTCATATCTCAGCTTAGACTCTGCCAGAGTCTCCCAATGGCTGCTTTCCTTTTCTGTTTTCAGTGACAGAACCCTGTATTTTTAGCTGTGCTTCATTTGAAGCAAGGTGTGGCCAAGTACCTATGTTCCAGACTATAAGATGTCAAGGGAAGATTCATGTGCAACTTCCAGAAAATGGCCTTTATGGGGGAGATTGTTTCCTTCACTCTTTTGTCCTTCCAGCTGGTAGGAATATGGGAGTGATGGCCGGAATGTGAGCGACCATCTTGGACCACATAAGCCCATACCTAGGGTGGTAGAAAACCAGAAAGGAATCTAAAGCACAATACCAGCATGCGTTAGTTTCCTTAAGGCCTTTATATGAGAAAAATTAATTTCTATCTGGTTTAAACCAATTTTGTGATTTCTGTCACATGCTGCTGAATCAAATTCTAACCTATCCAGAATTCTTCCCCTCCAGAAAGTTTTCTCTGAAACTCAGACTAAGTTAGTTGTTCCTGCTTTATATTCTCACATCATTTTCATTTGTATCGCCTGCTAGGTTCTAAGTTCCTGGAGGGCCAGCTAGGACAAATATCCTAGAAACTAAAAAACTAAACATATGGCGACCAGTGGAATAATAGGCACAGTCCTGCAGTCTCAGCCTCAGTGATCCACAGCCTCCGTGGAATTCAGAGGCTGGCTGACAAGCGGTGCTTGCCATGTCTGGTAGCCCATCAGAATTACCAGGGAACTTTAAAAACATTCTGGAACTCCAGACGTCAAATGTTTATGGGTGGGAGCTGGGGGTCTGCATCTTTTAAGGCTCCCCAGGTGATTCTGAAGCCCACTAGACAATGATTCACAAAATGGCATTTGGGAGCTATGGCACAGTGCCAAGATTTTCTTCCCACCAACACCCCACATTCATATTCTCTCTCTCTCTCTCTCTCTCTCTCTCTCTCTCTCTCTCTCTCTCTCTCTCTCCCCCCTCCCCCCCATCTCCTCCACATCACTTTAAGAGCCAGTAGTTTAATGCTTTTTCAAACTCATACTTAATGCAATTGTTAAACTCTCTTTAACTTGAAAGTGGCTGCCAATACATAAAGGAGTGGAGAGGGCTTGAATAGGAGGTTTTTACACTAATATAAATATAAGCACAGAAGTAATTTTATTTTTCAAAGCACTTATCACCGTCTGTAATCATCTTGTTTGCTTCCTCCTCACCAACCCCCACCACTTGAAGCTCCCAGAGAGGAGGAGCATTGTCTTTCTTGCTCGATGCATTTATCCTTGACACCTAGCACTGTGCCTGTAATATAGTACATATTTAATAATATTGGTTGAATTAACTAATAGATAGGAGTTACACTTTACTGAGCACCTACTATGTACCACTGTATCTGGTATTATATGTGAGAGACAGGGGTACAGACTCCCTTTGGCCTGAGGGGATAGTCCAGAGCACTGATGAATCTGGAAGCGCTTGCACAGTGTCTTACTGAGAAGGCAGCAGCACAAGCAGGCGACTTTATGGAGCTGGGTAGAAGCAACGTAAGCACACCACCTCTGCTCCTGATGCCCCAGCCTTGGGCAGGGCCACACCTTGTAACAAATGGACAGATGTCAGAGAAGACCCGGAAGTCGGTAAAGATGCCAAATATAAACAAGACGATAATAGAGGCTACTGATTCAGGACACAATTCAGCTGCCCTGAGAGGAACTCTGGAGTCAGCCTTTGTAACAGTCCAGCTATGGTTAGCTTATCAAACCTGGATGGAGCTAAAGCCCTAAGATCCACCCCTCCATCAAAAACAAGTCTGAACAAGCCAGGCACTGTCCGTCAGATACCCAGGCATTTTTGACGGTTCAGTTCTGAGCACCAGCCAAATGTAAATTGAGAACTCCAAGTCATCCATCATGCTTTAGCCACGCGTGAGGTTAATGCCTCATCTTTTAGAGGCACACAAAGGGCCATTTGAGTAGGAAAGTCCCACCAAATCCCGCTGAAACACACAGCCCACATTCGGATCATCTTTCTGAACAGCGTCTTGGTTTGGAAGGCACAGCTGCTGCTGAGATCCCTGAATGCAGCCTGCTGTTCTCTGTGGAAGCTGGGGTAGATTAGGGTGGTGAACTTGATATACAGGAAAGCCCTCCAGACTGCCCCTTCCTCCAAATAGCCAGGCTGCTTAGAGCCAAAGTGTTTGCCAAAGTATCCCTGTCTGCTTGCCAGTGGGCAAAGCTGGGTGGTAGTTGAACTCGTATGACTTTAGGAATGTCAGCACCCCTCTCCGGGGGCCTTGTCCCATCGAATCAAGACTAGAAAGAATTCTACTTCATACTGGAAAGTCCCCTCGGGAATGGGTGCCCAGCCTCTCTGCTTCCTGGGAGCGTGATGATTAGAAGAAGTGGCCTTCTCTGACTCAAACCTCAGAAGTGTGGTTTATAGAGACTTCCATGAAACATGAGACATGGACCAAGAACAAAACTGAAATCAGGTTTAGGCCTCTAACAGCTGTGGTGTTTACATGGTTTCAGAACGAAGAAATTGAGTAACAGCTGAAGATTTACTCCTTGTTCTTGGAACGGGAGGTGATGGGTGAAAATACAATGGAGACACAACTGCAGGGCTATTTTCTCCTTCAGTAAATCCCAGTGATGTCTTAAGTTCTGTGAAGTAAGATGGAAAATTAGTGATCTGCTACAACCTAACCAAAATGAATACATGGAGGTAGGTACCCTCAACCCCTGTACCTCCCCAAATTCAGGTTAATATTTTTGCTTAAAGATGCCCCAGACTCAGTGAGTTCTAAGCGACCGTAGAGTTATCTAGTCTACACATGGGAATGACATGGTCCCACTATGTCATTCCGCATTCTGATGCCCATGGCAGGCATTGCTAGTCACAGAGCTCTTGCTTTCTTTCAGACCTTCCTTCTCATCACAGAAGTGGTCCAGGTAGTCCCTAGCAATGCTATGGAGTTGACACTCAGGATACAAGTGCATCCCTGACATAGCCCAACCCATGCATTTTACAGATGGAAAACTGAGGGCCAGGGAGGGGAAGAACCCACCAAAGTTATGCAGTGAATCAGTGACTTTGTAGGAAGTGAAAAGAAGGGCCCAGAATTTTTAGAAATGTCAAGTAAAAAATAGGTCACTACTTACTTAATATTTGTTCTCTCTGTTTTCAAGATTGATCAAACTTTTTTCTGTTTTTTTCATATATAAAAAGCAATACATCTCCGTAGAAATATAAATGAATGAAACAAAAAACCCACTTAAAAGCACCACCCACACATGAAACTATTGTGTTAAGCCAAGGTCCATAGACTATAGATATAGATATATCTATATATAGATATATAGATATAATATATTTATATGTATTGATATGTATCTGTGTTTTTATAAGGGAGTAATCAAGCTTCCTTGTTAAAGTTCCTGATTACAAGAATTCTTCAGGTCGTACCCTCAATATGGACCCATATTGTACATATTGTTTTGTGACCTGCTTTGTGTAAATGATCATCAATAATAATGTCTACATATGCATTTGACTTCTGTTAGACATTTAGACTGTTACCAAATTTTTGCTACTCTAAGTTAACTCTTAGCTCACAAGTTTCATTGTTTTCTTAAGGGCAAACACATTTTAAAGGCGTTGGACACAAATTGACAAATTGCTCTCCAATAACTCTCAAAGCGGGGCCCCATCTGTGCCTGAAAACTAAAGTGCATGGTTTTTCCCAATTTCATCAACTCAAAATCTCATCATTTCTGTTGTTCTTTTATTTTCTTGTCTGTATGTATAACAATAGAACATAGAATTCCCAAAGGCAAAGCCAGACTTCTGCAGTCCCCATGGTGAGAGCAAACTAATGATGAATGAACACTTCCTGAAGTGTACCAAGTGCCAGACATCAGGCATCAGCTCCCAAGCTTCACAGCAACCATTTTGCAGGGGAAGCTCAGAAGGGTTGAGCAACTTGCCTGATGCCACATAGGGACCAAGCTTAGGTAAGTCTGACAAGAGTCTGCATGCCAACCCCTTTGCCATGCTGCCTCCACATAGTCCCAACAAATATATATTTGTACACAGTTTGAATAATTGCTTGTTTACCTCTGGAAGGACAGACCGGAGCAACTCAGGAGGGAGCAGCCATAAAAACGGGCTAAAAATGCAGTCTGAGTTCTCCCAGTCAGTCCTGACTCAAACAGTCCCAATGGATTTCAGCAATGTTAAGCTGGGTTTGAGGGTATGACCCGAGGTAGTATTTTTATTAAGGATTTCTTATGACTGGGAACTCTAAGAAGGAAGCTTGAATTATCCCATACAAAAACACAGCCATCTAAGTTTATCAGTAGCCTTTCCTTTTTATAGTGTTTGGTGCTAATAATAGCCTCAAACTCCTCAACCCAACTTTCCAGATTTTTAAAAGAATAGTACTTATGAGAATGATGCCTGTGACTGGGTTTTATCCTGTGTTTCCTGTGGCTGCCCTGAAGGGGAAGGCGGAAGGCTCGGGAGTTGATGGCTATCACAGTCTCTGCGCTGCCCAGGGACCTGATGAAGGGCCCCCGGCCGCTGAGTGGGAGCCAGAGAGACAGACATTCCCCTAAGGAAGCGAGGTGGGCATGCAAGGCAGAAGGAGGAGAGAAGCCATGAGGGTGTTTCTGAAGGACTTAGACATAAGTCAGGTTATCTGTCCTAGATTCCAGGGAGCTGAGTGGAGAAAACGGGACCCTTTCTCCAAGTTTCCCTTTGGCAACCCTGCTCCTGCCAGGCCAGCGTGCCCTGTCTCCAAAGCAGAGAGTGATTTTATAAACGAATATGTTCCCTGAAGGTTTCTTGCCTTGCCTATCCCCATTCTTCCACCGCATTGTACACATGGAGGCTGCTCCCTGCCGCAGGGCCTGGGAACAATCACCACGTCTCAAGGTTCTTTTTGTAAAAAATCACTTTTTGGAGGTATAATAATATGCATCCATTTTAAGTGAACATACAAATGTGCTGACAAATGTGTTCTCAAGATTGAGAACACTTTCTCATCTCAAGAAATCCTTACCTGTCCCTCTGGCCAATCCTCTCCCCTCCTTCCCCCTTCCTCAGCCACCACCCATCTGCTTTTTTTTTTTTTTTTTAAATATATTTTATTGATATTTTACAGAGAGGAAGGGAGAGGGATAGAGAGTTAGAAACATCGATGAGAGAGAAACATTGATCAGCTGCCTCCTGCACACCTCCCACTGGGGATGTGCCCACAACCAAGGTACATGCCCTTGACCAGAATCGAACCTGGGACCTTTCAGTCCCCAGGCTGACGCTCTATCCACTGAGCCAAACCGGTTTCGGCACCACCCATCTGCTTTTTGTCACTACAGCTTAATTTTGCTTTTCCCAGAATTTCATAGAAATTGAATCATAAAGGACATACTATTTTGTTTCTGAGTTCCTTTACTCAGTAAAGATGTTTTTGAGATTCATCAGTGTTGCCTATTAACAGTTCTTTTCAAAAATATTTTTAAAATCTTTATGTTGAGATTATTACAGATGTCCCTCTTCCCCCTCACCCCCCATTGTCCCCTCTGCTCCCTTCCCGCTCCACCCTAGGCCTTTGCCATCCTATTGTCTGTGTCCATAGGTAATGCATATATGCATATAAGATCTTTGTTTAACCTCTTCCCACCTCCCCACCCCCCTTCTCTCTGAGAATCATCAGTCTCTTCCATTTCCATGCCTCTGATTCCATTTTATTCACCAGTTTATTCTGTTCATTAGATTTCTTATTTGTTATTTTGATTTTTAGATTCAATTGTAGATAGGTATGTATTTGTTGTCATTTTGTTGTTCTTATTTTTTATCTTTTTCTTCTTCTTCCTCTTCTTAAAGAATACCCTTCAACAACATTTCATATCACACTGGTTTGGTGATAGCTTTTTCTGGTCTGTGAAGCTCTTTATGTGACCTTCAATTCTAAATGATAGGTTTGCTGGGTAGAGTAATCTTGGTTGTAGGTCCTCGCTATTTATCGCTTTGAATATTTCTTGCCACTCCCTTCTGGCCTGCATAGTTTCTGTTGAGAAATCAGCTGGCAGTCATATGGGCAGTCCCTTGTAGGTAACTAACTGCTTTTCTCTTGCTGCTTTTAAGATTCTCTCTTTGTCTTTAGCCCTTGGCATTTAAATTATGATGTGTCTTGGTGCGGCCCTCTTTGGGTTCCTCTTGTTTGTGACTCTCTGTGCTTCCTGGACTTGTAAGTCCATTTCTTTCACCAGGTAGGGGAAGTTTTCTGTCATTATTTCTTCAAATAGGTTTTCAATATGTTGCTCTCTCTCTTCTGGCACCCCCATAATGTGAATGTTGGTACACTTGAAGTTGTCCCAGAGTCTCCTTACATTATTTTCACATTTTTGGCTTCTTTTTTCTTTTTGCTCTTCTGGTTGGGTGTGTTTTGCTTCCCCATATTTCAAATCATTGATTTGATTCTCAGAATCCTTTACTCTACTGTTGAATCCCTGTATATTATTCTTTATTTTAGTCAGTATATGTTTAATTTCTAACTGGTCCTTTTCCATTTTTTGGATGTTTCTAGAAGATTCTTGAGTAACCTTATAACCGTGGTTTTGAACTCTATATCCAGTAGTTTGCTTTCTCTCATTTCTTTTATTTGTGACATGTTTCTTTGTCTCCGCATTTTGGCCACTTCATTGTGTTTGTTTCTATATATTGGGTAGAGCTGCTATGTCTCCTTGACTTGGTAGTGGCCTTGTGTAGTAGGTGTTCTGTAGGGCCCAGTAGCTCAGCCTCCCCAGTCACCTGAGCTGGGACCTCTAGGTGCGCCCCTTTGTGGGCTGTGAGCTCAGTCTTGTTGTAGTTGAGACTTGATTGCTGTTGGTGTTACTGGGAGGAATTCACCTCTAGGCTAATTGGCTGTGAGGACCAGCTGCGACTACAGTGGAAGAGCTGCTGTGCAGGAGACACCCCTATGGAGCAGGACTTGCTTCAGTGTGGCTTTTGTGCTCACTGAATCTGCCCCTTGAGTGTGTCACTTATGGATGTGTAGAGTTGTAATCTGGTATGGTCTGACACTGACCACTGGGTACGCTGGCTCTTGGGTCTCCAGGGAGGTGCAAAGTCAGCCACTGCCTGCGACAACCCAGCAGGAGTGACAGAGAGATCTGCAGATTCCTCCTCTTTGTATCAGGTTTAGAAGTGCCCAGATGAGACCCAGCTATGAAGCAAAGCAGGCTGGTGCTGGTGCCGGGTCTTGGGCCTTTTATTGATAGGTTTGGAGTTCCCTGACCCAGCTGCAGCTTGTTTGAGATTTTAGCTTGAGCAAGAATAGGGCATTCATATGCAAAAGCCTCTGCACACAGCTTGGTTGGGGTTATAAATTAGATGAGGTGGGGTCTTGGGGAATCACCAGGGTGGAGCAATCAGAAATGGCTGCCAGTCAGCCCTGCGACCAGGGAGTCTCCCCTGAGTTCCTGCCCTGATGCCACACAATCCAGTTCCTCTTCATATATGACTGTGTTCCCCAGAGCCTCACCATGGCACTAGAGCTCAGAGAAAGCGGGACCGTGTAAGTTCAGTTCCTGGTGCCAGCCTTTTAAGAGGAACAGCTGGGTCTCCAGCAGCCTCTGTGTCACTGAGACCGAATCTACACTGGTTTTTACAGCCCATAGTTCTTACTTCTTTTCCCAGCTCTGGGACCTTGGGTTGGGGGTCTGGTGCGGGGCTGGGACCCCTGGCTCCTGATCTCCCTCCCGATTTAAAAAGCAGCACATGTGGGTGCCAAACCAGCCCATTCTGGGCCTCTGTACCTCCTACCAGTCTCAGTGCGCTTTCTTCTTTACTTCTCTAGTTGTAGGACTTCCATTCAGCCTGCTTTCTATTGATTCTGGATGATGGTTGTTCTCTATTGTAGTTGTAATTTTGATGTGGTTGTGGGAGGTGGCGAGTACAGGCATTTACCTATGCCATCTTCAAATCTCTCAATAGTTCTTTTTCACTACTGAGTAATATACTATTATATGGTTGCGCCACAATCTGTCTAGCCATTTGAGTTTGCCAGTTTTGTTTTGTTTTAAGTATTTTATTGTTGAGAGTATTACAGATGTCTCCCATTTCCCTTCTTTGTCCCCCTCTACCCGTATCCCCCTCCCAGGCCTTCACCTGTGTATTGTCTGTGTCCATGGACTATGCATATATGCTTATAAGTCCTTTGGTTAATCTCTTCCCCACCCTCCTTCCCACTTTCCCTCTGAGATCTGTCAGTCTGTTTCATGCTTCCATGACTGTGGTCCTATCTTGTTAGTCAGTTTATTTTTTCTGAGTTTGCCAGTTTTTTATAATTATGAATCAAATTGCTGTGCATTTTTCTGTAAAAATCTTTTTGTGGGCAATGCATTCATTTCTCTTGGGCAAATACCTAGGTGTGGGATTGTTGAGTCATAGTGAGTGTATGTTTAACTTAGTAGGAAACTGCCAAACTGTTTGCCACAGTATATTATTATCTGAAAGTTCAGTTCTTTCCCATCCCCACCAATACCTGGTATTGTCAGTCATTTTAAGTTTGGTCATTCTCAGTGCTGTAAAGTGGTATCTCATGGTGTTGTTTTTTACATAGTGGTTTTAATTTGCATTTCCTTGATAGCTAATCATGTTGAACATATTTTCATGTGCTTGTTGGTCATTTATATGTATCTTTCTTTAAAATATGTTTTTATTGATTTCAGAGAGAGGAAGGGAGAGGGAGAGAGAGATAGAAACATCAATGATGAGAGAGAATCATTGATCCGCTGCCTCCTGCACGCTCCACATTGGGGACCGAGCCTGAAACCCATGCATGTGCCCAGACCGGGAATCGAACCATGACCTCCTGTTTTATGGGTCGATGCTCAACCATTGAGCCACACCTGCCTGGCTATATGTATCTTTTTTGAATGGTTTGTTCAAATATTATGTTCATTTTATTTGAGTTACCTTCTTTTTATTGAATTTTCAGAGTTCCTTATATACTCTAGTTAAAAGTCCTTTATCTGGTATTTGCATTGCAAAGATTTTCTTCCAGATGTGGCTTGCTGTTTGGGTTTCTTAATAGTGTCTTATAAAATGCAGAAATTTTTTTTGTTATTTTGATGAAATCCAATTCATCTGTTTTTCCCCCTCTGTGGTTTATGCTTTCAAGTCCTGTTTATGAAATCTTTGCTTTCCTCAAGGTTGTCAATATTTTCTTCTATGATTTCTTCTAGGAGTTTATAGTTTTAGCTTTTACTGTGATTTATTTCCAGGTAATGCTTTGTGTATGAGTTGAAGTAAAGGTCAAGATTCCTTTTTCCATATGGATATCCAGTTGTTCCAGTACCACTTGTTGAAAAGATCACCCTTTTCCCATTGAATTACATTAGCACTTCTGTCAACAATCTGCTAAACATAAATGTGGGCTTATTTCTGGTTCTACTTCTCACTAGCTTCATGACCTGGGATAAAGATTTTGCCTCTTTGAGGTTTCATTTCTTTATCTGTAAAATGGGATAATAGTACCTACTTCTTCCTAGGGTACTTTTTTTCCCTTCAGTGAATAAATATATATACAAGATTTGTCACTGTGCTTAGCATAGTAGGTCCTATATAACTCTGGACTGTTATTATTCCTGATCTGAATACCAACGTCAATTTTATTTACAAAGCTATTTTCCATTTACAAAATACTTGAGAATATATTATTTGTTGTGATCTTATCCTATTCCATCTCAGGCTTTAAAGCTCCTGACAGAAAGAGCAGCACGACAGTCATTCTTGAACTTCATCTGTACTCAGTAAACACTGCCATTTCCTGACATGCAGAGTCTGTGTCTTACCCTTCTTTGCATTCTGTGCATTCTCTCCCAACACATAGATGGTGCCCAGCCACATGTACATGCTAGGTGCTCAAAGGTAGTGTGATTTTGGATGGTGGGACAAGAATTTATCTAAGTTTCTCTGGAAATTAGTCATGTTTCCAGTGTTTCATTTCTCTTTCTCTCCACAGAGACTTCATGGGTTCTGAATCAGCATTGATGATCAGCCCCGACTCCCACATTCTATCCTCTGTCTGGCCTGCTTCCATCCTCCCTCGTGTTTCCAACTCCTTCACACTCGTGGGAGCTATCTGAATCAAAGCTGTTTGGGTTGCAAGAAGCAGAAACTCATTCAAATTAGCTCAGGTAGAAAGCAATCTATTGAAAGTCTGCAGGGGCACTCATACAAACTGAGGGTGGGGACATGAGGGTGGAAGTTGTACCTCACAGGAGAGTTTGCTTGACTTGAGTGACCAAGGAGAGCCTCAAAGATTAACAAAGGAAGTCTGGCTGTCATTTGAAAAGGTGAACATGGTGTGAAAGGTCTTTTCCAGTAGATGGAACACCTTGTATAGAGGCAAGGAGATAGGAATGGACTAGTCATTTTCAAATACTGCTTAGCACTGTGGTTATTTGGGAATCCAACTTGTCTTCCCACCTGAATTCTGAGTGTGAACCTGATCTCATAATTCTTCATATTGATTTGGGACAAAATAATAACTAAGATTGTCATCACCATCACCATCACCAGCACAACTATTTATTCAACACTTACGATGTGCCAGGTATAGTACTAAATTCTTTCCCATATATATTTTTTTTAATCTTCAGAGCACCTTTGACATTTTATAGATGAGGCGTGTTCTTTAACTTGATCAAAGTGAAGAAAGAGTCTGGAATCCAATACAGGTCTGCCTGTTCCCAAATTCCCTTAATCTTGAACCCTAAGACTTCTTTAGAATCTGGTCTTAACCTTTGGCTTACTTGTTGAATGAAAAAGGCTCCATGTGATTGGTATTGGAAATTTCCCCAGTCATCTAAAACTATTCAACTGTTAGTGCAGTTCTGAACTAGAGAACTTAATGATGATTTCCTCCATCACCAGGAGTTCTGGCTCTTTGAAAAAGACTATTATTTCTTCTGACAAGCCCTTCTTCAAATGGGATCTTAATTCTTAAACCTTGTAGGAATATTGACACAAGGAGTAAGTTATTGCTCAGCCACAGTTAGCATTGCTAATCTTTGGGCAAACCTCTCCTTTTAAAGTTGGTTCCTTGGCTTGGCTTTTTACTTAGAGAATTTTGGTTACTTAGAACTCATAGGAGGCGCTTTGCAATTGATACTGACAGAGTCTGGGAGGAAACGATGCACTTAAGTGTTCCCCGAGGGCCAAATGCACTTTCAAGATAGCTACAACGGTGTCTTTTTTAAACCCAGGTCCCTGTTTAGAGAAAAAGGTTACTTTGCACATTTGTTGCAATCTTTTTGAGATGTAATCTTTGGGCCATCAAAGAAAATCCTGTCATCTCCTATCTCTAATGCTCCCCGTATACTACTGGAATTACTCATGGTCTGTAAAAGAGGAAGTGGGGCTATGGAGAAAGACCTTGCCCCAGGAAGCAGTGAGCCATTCCAGTGTGGTTTACCGGGCACCATCTACTGTTGGTATTAAATCCCACCTCTACTCTGCCCTCAGCAGCCACTCCTACTGCCTGCTCTGGTGATCTGTCAACATACGGTTGCATAAATATAGCTCTGAGTTGGTTGCTAACAGCATTTGTTTGCACCTGTATAACTCTTTGTAGTTTGCAAGGCATTTTGAATCATTTGTCAATCCATCCATCTATTCATGCATTCAGTAAATACATACAAAAACAGATCCAGAGACAGAGAAGCATCGATCAGACTGTCAAACCTCAGAGGGAAGGTAGCGGAGGGTGGGGGTAAGGGGGAGAGATCAACCAAAGGACTTGCATGCATGCATATAAGCCTAACCAATGGACACAGACACCAGGGGGGTGAGGACATGAGTGTGTGTGTGTGGGGGGGAATGGGGGGATAAGGACACATATGTAATACCTTAATCAATAAAGAAAAAAACACACACAAAATACATATTTAGTAATAATAGTAATGTTATGGGCCCACAATGGAGCAAGCATTGTGTCAGACATAGAGGCCAAAGTGATAATCAAAAGAGTTATACAGTCATGGTCACTTCCATCATGGACTAAGGGCAGTGTTTTGTTGTTCGTGTTGTTTTAAAACACAATTTACTCGAATTGTGTTGTAAAAGATATTTCTTACTGAGGATCCTGGTCAAAACATGGACAACACACTGTGGAGGCTATTGTGAAAGATTCCTTATCCTCCTCACAGCCACTGGAGAGCTCATGGAGTCTAGCGCAGGAGACAGAAAATATTATTACTGTTCCTGCTTATAATAGTACTCCTCGGTGAGTGTGCCTCCCAGGGGAAGCCAAGGTGGTCAAGCACATCAGTCCCGGCCTTTGATCCTCTTAGGTCTCCCTGTTACCCTCAGGACACAGGCTCAACCACCTTTACCTGGTATGGAAGCCACTTGTGGACGGTCTGGTCTCTATCTATCTCTCTATCTCCCTTCACTGCCGTTCATACTACTTCCTCCCTCCTCCTCAGATGCCCTTCTCACCTCACACCAGAAACAGAATCCATTCAGATAGCTTGTACATCTAAATGTAAAATGAAAACAGTAAAACATTTAGATAAAAACATAGAACATTTTTCTGATCCTGGGGCAGGGCACAATTTCTTGAATAGGACTCAAAAAGTACTAACCATAAAGAAAAAATGGATAAATTTGACTATCTTAAGAATTTATTTTAATCAAAGTGAGTGAAAAGGCATTTCATAAAGTGGAAGAAGATGTTTGCATACATATATCTGACCAAGGGCCTGTAGCCAGGATGTTTAAAGAACTACAAACCAATAAGAACACAATAGACCAATCAGTAAAAAAATGGGAAATAGACTTGAACAGATTCTTCAGAAAAGAGATTATCCAATGCCCAATAGTCATTTAAAGAAGTTTTCAACCTCATTAATCATTAAGAAAATGAAAATTAAAGCACAATTTTATCAACACACCCACCAGATGTCTAAAATTTTTAAAAATCAGAAAATACCAAGTGTTATCAAGGATGTGAAGAAAAGGCAACTCTCTTAGAAAGCTGGTGGGGGTGTAATTGGTGGAAACATTTTGTTAAAAGTTTTTTAGCAATACCTGCTAAAGTGGATCATATACCATGACCCAGCATTTTATGACCAGCAATGTCACCTCTAGGTATACCCCAAAGAAATGCAGATATATGTTAACCCAAATAATATTTACAACAGCACTATTTATAATAGCCTGGAAACTATCTAAATGTCTATAATTTGAAGAATAGATAAATAGCTTGTGGTACTTACCACTAATAGAATACCCTACAGAATAATCAATCTATAACTACATGCACAATATAGTGAAATCTCACAACCATAATATTAAGCAAAAGAAATCAGGACATCTCAACTCCCTCAGTCCCCATCCCCATAAACCATATTCTGTGTGATTTCATCTATACAAAGTACAAAAAGAGGCAAAATTAATCGATACTGTTAGAAGCCAGGCTAACAGTGACCCTTGGTGGCAGGGGGGTTTATGACCAGAAGGAGGAAAAGGTAGCTTCTGGTCATGTTCTCTTTCATGATCTGGGTATCAATCATTTCGGTATATTCAGGTTGTGAAAATGGTTGCACTATATACTTATGATATGTGCACTCAATGCGTGTTAATGCATGTTGGGTTTCAGTACAAAGTTGAAAATATAAATATTAGTAATGCTGCAGTGAACACCCTTGTAGCTGTATCTTTGTAGACATCCCTCTTTGTTTGTTTTTCTCTTGACTAAATTCCTAGAAGTGGAATTGCGGAGTCAAATGCTGTGAACATTTTATGGCTTTCGGTGCATCTTGCCAACTTGTCAGGACTGCTTTTATTTATCTTTGTCTCCCTGTGCCTCGCCATGCCACTGCCTAATAGACATTTGGTTTATAGATGAATGATGAATAAATGAAGGCCTTCTTTCAGTTCCTTGAATGAACCAGGCCCTTTCAAGTCTAAGAGCAGTTTCTGTTTGCTCTGCCTGGAACTCTCTCTCCTGTTCTTTATACCGCTGACTCTCAGCTTAGAAGACACTCAGCTGAGAGCCTTTCCCCACCATACCATCTAAAGTAGTCCTTATTTTCTTTCTTAGCTCCTTTTGTTTACAAATCTCAATGCTTAATTGTTATATTTTATTTATTTATGGAGTTAGTTGCTTGCTTATTGCCATCCCGCCCACTGGACGACTCTAAGTGCCATGATGATAGGAGTGAAATATGTCTTGCCCACTAATCCCAGCACCTAGCACAGTGCCTAGGATGGAGAAGCTCCTTATGTTAGTGAGAAAGTTTCAGCAACGAAAAACAGATCCCTAATCCAGACCAGTAAGAGAAAAAAAAATAAAAAATAAAAAAATTGGGGGCTCATGTAATTGAGAAGTTCAAGTAATTGGTTCACTTCAGACATG
The DNA here is from genome assembly GCF_963455305.1 of Plecotus auritus. Lineage (NCBI taxonomy): Eukaryota > Metazoa > Chordata > Mammalia > Chiroptera > Vespertilionidae > Plecotus > Plecotus auritus. Next base: position 16,646,636 of record NC_137773.1, read on the forward strand.
GCTAGATTGACAGGCTCAGATAATATTATTAGATCCCTGTCTCTCTCTTTTTATCTCTTGCCACTATTTGACTTCATTTTCAGACAGGTTCTTTCTTGCAGTGGTACCAAAGGACAATTCACAGCCCCAAATTTTCACTGTTCACCATCTCTTAAGGAAAGGAAGCAAGTTTTTGATAGGGCTGTCAGAGTCTTGGAGAGGATGTTCATCGGTCTGTCTTAGGGCCACATATTCATCCCTGAGCCAAACACAGCAGTTATGGGGATGGAGTTCTATGCCCAGGCCATGGTTTCTTGACTATCTCTGAGGGGGTGCATGGGTGGGAGAGGAAGCTCCACCCCACCCAAACCACAAGCACAGATGTGAACAGGTGCAAGGCCACCTGGTGTTGACTTATTTGTCTAGCTTCTAGTCCAACTTACTACTCAACCAGCTGCAGGAACTCAGCTCTCTCACTGGGTATTTGCAGCCATTAACCTAAAACCAGCAACTGAGAACTACAAATAATTGAGCTATTTTCCAGCTAAGTGAGGCTGAAATTAAGTGCTCCCTTGAACCTTGATTGCCATTTTTAATCAGGCAGTATATTGTCATTCCCTGAATGACTTTGGCTTTTGCAGTTTATTTGGGGTTTAGGTGGAGGCCTGCCTTTTGTAACAAACACAGGGGTGGAGCTCATATATGACCTTTTCCTCCCTCACAATCCTTATCCTAAACTGGATCTTTCATACAGTTGTCTTGACCTGTTCAAAGATTACCCCCTTCCTCCTTCCATTATATTCACATCCCTCTGCTTCAGTCAGCTCAGCCACAGTTGACTGAGCTAAGTGACAAACGGGAATTTTCTCATTGTTATGCTGAGATACTTCAGATACATAAACTCACGACAGCCTTAGTATTCACTGCCTTGCAGACTCATCACTTTAGCCTTCCAATTTGGCTCCTTTTTCAGGATTTGTGCATGACCTTGAGGAAATCAATTCTCGCTTTCTGAACTTTGGTAGCTCTAGCTGTAAAATTAAATCATTGCCTTGTCTGCTGAACAAGATGGTTTCTGAAGTGCCCCCCAGATCTCTGATTCTGGAACTGTCTTTCCCCTCCTCAGTAATCTAGTGACGAGAAGGTGACCATTAACTGTGGGTTGGCTGCAAGACAAGCCACAGGATTTGTTGGTCTCCAAACACAATGAGAATGTGCTGCTCTTGCTCACAAAGTATTAAGAATGTCAAGACAGCAACAGCAGAGCACTAAGCTGCGTGTGGACCTTCCTAAGAGTGGGGTCCTGTGCCACTGCCTGGGCTGCACTTTTGTGAAGCCAGCTCCAGGTGCCTGAACGAATCAGACAGGAGAAGCAGCTATGCTCACGCCCCTCCTCAAATTCTGTATTATGTCCCCACATCTTCTACAGGGACAGCAAAGTGAAATGCCTAGAAAATAAACAAGTAATGTGAACTGTGGGTGGTTGGTGACTGTGACAAAATGAACAAATGTTCTACCTAAAAGGAACAGCTTATACTGAAATCTAGCCAATTGTCACCATGGGAAAATTTAGGCTTACTATTTTTCAGGAAAAAAACAGAATAAGGATTTCTTTAAAAATACAAAATTTCCTGATTTTTAAAATGTTGGTGACTGTTGAGAAAAATTAGCCGAAGTTTGAAAAATGAGGCAATTCCTGTCAATGGCATCCAAGAACCATGGTTCTCCAAATATGCTCCCTTATCAAGAGCATTAGTATCACCCGAGAACAAAGCATCAGCATTTTACACACACACACACATATATATATATATATATATATACATATATATATATATATATATATATGTGTGTGTGTGTGTGTGTGTGTGTGTGTGTGTGTACAGGGTGTCCAAAAAAATGTATACATACTTTGAATGATTATAAAGTCACTATCAGTTAAACCTGAAAGGAGTGAAAATTAAGTTAGTTATCAGCTGTTAAAGTGTGTATACATTTTTTGAGACATCCTATATTTAACCATGAGATGTAGCAAGCCCACTCTTAATCTTTTTTTACCTTAGAGAAATGAAAACTTACGTTCACATAAAACTTGAGTATTTATAGTGACTTTATTCATAATTGTCAAAAACTGGAAAGATCCACATGTTCTTCACTGGTGAGTGGATAAACTATGGTACATCCACACAGTAGAATACTACTGAACAATAAAAAGGAACTATTGACACATTGGGCAACATGGGTGAATCTTTAGTGCATTATGCTAAATGAAAGAAGCCAGACTCACAAGGCTACATTTTTTTATAGTTCCCTATATATGACATTATGTTAAAAGCAACACTGTAAGAACATGAAGCAGGTCAGTGATTGCCAGGTTCTGGGAGTGACAGGAGAGGGGAGGGAAATTTTGGGGTGATCTTGATTGTGGAAGAGGTTATTTGGTTATATGCATTTGCCAAAACTCAGAGCCGTGTATACTAAAAAAAGAAAAAAAGGAGAATGTTAACGTATGTAAATTATACTTAAATAAAATGAACTTTTAAAAAGTCCTGGTTGCTGGGAAAACGATAGCAAATTATCACAGGCCAACATTATTCTCAAAGTATGGGCCAATGAAGACAATTTTCCCATAAGTAACTTGAAAGTTTGTGCAGAGCCAGAATGAAATAACTATAATTAATCACTTAATCAATTATTTAATTAAACATATATTGTGCCTTCCAAATGCTAAGAGGATGAGACTAGAACAAGGTCCAGCTCCTATTCACAAAGGGCTAACGTGTAGTGAGGGGTGGGGTAAGAAAAAGACAGTTGCAGTATAACCTGATCATTATCTTTGATAATCACGAAAGAATCAGTATATAATTAGGCTCTTCACACATTACACAACTAAAAGCACAAACTAAGCATTATATATGTCCCCCACCCCCATGCTTATTAGCAGTAGAACGAAGATCATAAAAGCTAGTATTTGACTGCTTACTATGTGAGAGGTATTACATTAAGTACCCATTTAAGCTTCACAAAAACTCAATGAGCTATGTTGAGTGAACTCAAAAAGTCTGGAGGCTTTGCTAGAAATAAATGATAAAGATTTACTCAAGGGTCTGGGAGTTTGCAAACTGGGAGCACAGCTAGGCAAAACCCCAGAAGTGTTCCAAAGGAGAAAGGAAAGTTAAAAGTTATTCTAGTAAAAAGTATGTTCTCTGGAATTATCAGTCCTGCATGCTTGGCTCTAGGATCACTCTAGGATGGTGATCAGACAGGTGTCGGTCGGGCAGGCAGGATGAGGGGAGCCAGGAGCTCTGGTCAGTCTGGACGTCTGGATAATGGGTGTCAAGGGGGTGTATCTGTTGAGTCAGGTGGTAGTCAGATGGCCTGGATCTGTAACTCCTTCAAGGGACAATTAGAGGGTTATCTGGAGTCTGATGTTCATACAGGACTGGAATACTTAAAAAATTTAAGTCCCTGGGCTAGTTAGAAAAAGAATGGAGTCTTGCCCTGACCGGTTTGGCTCAGTGGATAGAGCGTCAGCCTGCGGACTGAAGGGTCCTGGGTTCAATTCCGGTCAAGGGCATGTACCTTGGCTGCGGGCACATCTCCAGTGGGAGGTGTGCAGGAGGCAGCTGATCGATGTTTCTCTCTCATCGATGTTTCTGACTCTCTATCCCTCTCCCTTCCTCTCTGTAAAAAATCAATAAAATATATTAAAAAAAAAAAGAATGAAGTCTTTCCTAATGCCTCAACCTTCATAATGTTAGTTAATAATTTTAGCAGCTTGGTTAAAGTGATTTCATTATATATATTCCCTATCATCACTCTTTCCTCAGCTAGGAACTACCATTATCAGCATCCTTTATAGATGAGGGAACAAAGTCACAGAAAAGCTTTTTTTGCCCCTGGTCCTGCAGCCAGTTAAGGACAGCAAAAGGATTTAAACACTGGCAGGAACATCTCCTAACCATTTTAGTGTACTGTAGATGGGAACAATGACTTGTGTCACCTGGACTCCAGAAGTTTGAAACTTGTTGCTCTAACCCTGCCTCAGTTTCCCCAACATGAGAGGAGAGAGGTCAAGTATGCAAAACTTTCTGAGCCACCAGGATAAACTATTATTCCTTCTGAGTTCTTTTCCTGTCTTCACAATTTAACCCACCCACCCCCATTACTAAAGTCATACCTAAATATTGTAGGAAATAAGAGAGAGAGAGAGAGAGAAAAAACTGCACAAAAATAAACAACCAACCAAAAAAAAAAAATCAAGCTGAACCAAAAACTTTCATTCATCCAAAGTTTCACCACTCAGAGGTAACCACTACAAACATTTTTAGCACATTTCCTCTTAGTCCTTTTTAAAAATGTCTTATTTACATAGCTGAGGTCATACCTAAATGTAATTTTGGACCCTGCTTTTTTTCATTTAACATCAGAGCATAAACTCTTTGTGAAAAGTTATTTTAAATGCCTTCATAGTAATCCATCATATGGATATTCTGTAATTTATTAACTGTTCCTTCACAATTTGATATTTAGGTTTTTCCAGTATTTTCGTTACTATAAATAGCACCACTATGAACATTCTGGTCCATAAATCTTTGTGTGCATTGCAGATTATTTTATTTTTAGGATAGTTTCCCAGAAATGTAATTAGTAGGTTAAATGTCATGAAGATTTAAAAAATTATGTAGAGATGTAGTATTTTTTAAAAACAACAAATACATTCTTTACAAATAAATGGGAAGGCTTCCAAGGGGGTCAAAAGTTCGGTATATGTTTGTGCCCGTGTATAAGTGTGAAGGGGGTGGATAAGAAACAGAATAGAAACTTTATCACTCCTTGGTCAAAGTTCCATAACCACTGGACTTTTTCTCTTGTGAGCCACTTCCCAATGTTCAGGGGCACATGCTGATTAAATACTGATCAGCTGAGTGCCAGCAAATGGAAACAAATTTCAAGTGTGGAGTTTGCATGTCTTTTGTAAGTAGATGGTGCACAGAATTGGCATTTCAGCCTTTGTTGCCTGGGACAGCACTTTCACCACCATTATCTGAACAGCTTCTCATAGCTCTTGGGTGAGACGGATCGGGATAGCCATTCCCATTCCCAGGCCATTGGTCAGACATTCAGGCCCAGAAAGAAGTGACTTATCCAAGGTCACAGAGCTTGTTGGAGAGAGCTGGGACTAGAATCCTAGTCTTTGGCTCTAGGGGGAAAGCCCTTGTTGTGGACTAAATTATGTCCCCTACCCCCATCCATATGTTGAAGCAACTGTACTTGGAGATAGGACCTATAGACACCAAGATTGTTGCAATAAGATGACCAATGCAGTTAATCAGCCATTTTAATAGAAGCCAGGAATAGAGATGCGAGTATACTAGCTGAGAACCAGTTTGGACCAAAGGGAACAGAGTCAGGACGAAATAAAGAAAGGCGTTTAGACTTCTGTGATTCTACAGGACAGAACAATGGAGTTACTGGGCATGTTTTATCCTTGAAGGAAAGGGAAGAATGACCCTGAAGGTGATTCAGAGGTCATGAGGGCTGCCCTTCCTTCCCACTATAGGCGTAGAGCATACAGTCCTAGAGGGCAAGGCTCTTTCAGAGGGTGAGTCCCCCTCCTGGTTTCTGGGAGCCAGGCTGCCCAGGCCTAGTGCCTCAAGGGGCAGGGTTGCAGCAAAAAGCCACAGGGGCAGGGTTGCAGCAAAAAGCCACAAGGGCAGGGCTACTGCCTAGGGCCACGGGGATGACACTGATGCCCCAGCTACCTGGAAGGCAGAGCATCCAGCCAGAGGACTATTCTAGAGCTTTAAGATTTAGTGGATCAACCAAAGAACTGATAGGCAAATATGCATAACCCTGGGGTGGGGTGGGGGCTGGGAGGAGGGGGAAAAAGGGGGGGGGCATCTATAATACTGTCAACAATGAAAAAAAAGATTCAGTGGAATTTGCCTTGCTAGGTTTTGGACTTCCTCTGAACCATTACCCTTCTTTCTCATTTCTCCCTTTTGGAATAGGAATGTCTATCCTATACCTCTATTTTGGAAGCAGTAACTTGCCTGGTTTTACAGGTTCACTGATGGAGGGAAATTTGGCCTCAGGATGAATCATTCCTAGAGCCTCACCCATATCTAATCAGGTATTTAGATGAGACACTAGACTTGGAGTTGATGGTGGAATGGGTTAAGACTTTGAGGGCTATTGGAATGGCATGAATGTATTTTGCATGTAAGAAGGACATGCATTTTGGGGAGCAGAGGATGGAATATTATGGACTGAACTATGTCCCCCCAAATTCCTATATAGAAGCCCTGACCCCCAGTATGACTCTTTGGAGAAAGAACCTTTAGAGAGGTAATGACCTTGGGCAAATTAGCCTCTTAGGTCTGGTTTTCTCATCTGTAAAACAGGATACTCTTAGTACCTGCTCTAGGAAATTATGGGGCTAATGAAAAGAAATGATGTATGCAGATTTCCTGGCACATATTGAAAGGCAATAAAAGGGTAGTTTTTTCCCCTAGATTAATTAAGTAAATAAATGAATAAATGTTACATGTTGAGGACAGTGTCTGGTACTTAGTAAGCACTATGCCAGCTTCAGTTATAGTTATTTTCTGATTCCTGCAGAAAGTAAGCCCTTCACAGTCTTGAATCCTAACCATCCCAAATTCCAATTTCCCCTCAGTACAGCGGGAGGTCTTTCCCCCACTAATACGTTTCTCTAGGAGGCCACTTTCTCTGCCTGGTGCTCCAATCCTCCTCCTCCCTAGCTCAGATGTCTTCTCCCCTGGGAATCCTCTCTGCTCCATCTCCTTCCTCCCAGTCAGAGGGAATGGCTCCTTGATTTGTGTCCTGCTAAGAAAACAACTCCATATAGCACTTAGCTCTTTGTGCCCGGTGGTTCCATTAACCTGCTGAGTGAGTGGCCTCCGTGTCACCCAAGGCGTCTAGAATAGTGCGGGACAGAGGAACGGGCCGCTGTTCCGAGTTAAACGGGTGCAGTTTAACTCCTGCAAGCCCAAGCCCAGGACCCTCCCCAGGCCGCGCCCACCTAGAGTGAATCCTCAACCCATGAGGGCCTGGACTCTGCTTCCGCTGCTCGCTGCTCGGGGTCACCTGAGCCCGCTGGATTCCCCAGGGGTCCCGCCGGCTCCTCCCCTGGCGCCCCTCCCTCCTCCTCCGGGCGGGGCGTCCCCTCCTCCACCCGGCGGAGCCCCGCGGAGCTGAGGGCGGAGCATCTCTGATGGCTAAGAGCCGGCCAGGGAGGCCCTGGACGGTCAGTGGGTTGCAGACGCGCCGCCGCCTGGCTGGGGTGCCGGCATGGCCGCGGGCTTGTGAGCGCGGGGCGCGCACGAGGGGCCGCTGCCACCATGCCCGGGGGTGTGGGCGCTGCCCGGCGCTGCCTGCTGGCGCTCGCCCTGCTGGCATGGACCAGAAGTAAGTGGCGGGGCAAGGGACTGGGGTGAAGAAGGAGGTGGGTGAGCTGGGTGGTCCAGGGACCTGGCAGTTGCGCCCCCTCCCCCCCGCCTCCCCGCAACTCCGCGGGGCTGCACCCCGCTGCCCCAGCCGGGGAGCTCCCCCGGGAATCCGGCTTTGTTCCCACGTAGTATGCCGTGGGAGGTGGTCGAGGTCCTGAGCATGCAGAAAGCCGCGGGTCCCCTCCCTGGCTTCCCTTCCTTCCTCCCTCTCTTGCTTTTTCCTCCCTGTTTTTTTTTTTTTTTTTTTTTTTTCCTTCTTTCCTTGCTTTTGGCTTCTCTTTCCGCTGCTTTCCTAGTCTCTCCTCTTTTCTGCAGTCAGTCTTTGTGTTCCTATAAATATATACTGATAAAATTGGAACCATACCATATGTACAGTTTGGTGTCTTGCATTTTCTGCTTCACATAATGAGCATTTCCTACATTGTTACATTCTCCAAAACATGATTTTAATGACTATAAATTCCATCAAGAAATCGCAGAACTATAATCTTAAGAAAGTTAAAAATATGACTCTCATACAAATATAGGGTGAATGTGGCAAAGATTCGTTGGGTTCATTCTTGAGGCAGTGAATGGAATGGTGAAGCCAGTTCAGGAACAGGAGTGGTACAGGCATTGGAGGAAGAGTGTGGAAATCTTGTTCTGGGACAGATGCAAAAGTGGTCAGTGCCCCATGGGGCCAGACGACCAGATTCTTAGTTATCTTTCTACTACGGTGAAGTCATTTGCATCTCTACGGACCAGAAATCTAACAGTTAACACATACAGTCTTTTAATTAATAGTAAGTAAAAACAAGTCAGACAGAGGTCCATTCCCCTAGATAACTTAGTGATACTGGAAGGGCCCTTAATGCCGCAATGTGACATTGAGAGGACATCCTGCTTTCTCTTTGCCTTGTTTCCAAGTTTTGAACAATTTTTTTAAAGATCCTGTGATCCTCCATTACTGAGCCTTTAGATTGCTTTCAGTATTTTTTTTTTTTTTGCATCATAAAGATCATTTCAATTTTTAAATATTCCATTAAATATTATGTAATTCCTTTATTTATTTTTTATTTTTTGCAAAGAGTCTGGACTTAATCAGAGATACAGAATATCAAGCACTTAGCATAGTGCTCAGAAAACAGGTAATGGGTAAATGAATGCATTGCTTCAGATTTTTAGCAAAATGATGAATCTGATGCCAGGCTAATGAGATTATTTTTAGGATATATTTTTATTGAGAACACTTTATAACAGTAATCTGAAAGGAAAGTTAATCCCACAACTCTAACAAAACAACTAGGGCCATCTTTTCTCTCATTCACTACATTCTATGTGATTGATGTAGTTGGTTTAGACAGCATTGATTTTGGAGACCTCACCCTCATCCCCAGGAGTCCTATGGATTTAGCCTGTTTTTATGGAGACTGATTTGCCTAGGTTTTGGGAAATGACCACTTTATTAAGATTGTCTGCAACCAGTGTTTGAGGGTGCCACTGCCTTAGAACAAGTCTCCTCAAACAAGTTACAATTCGCCTTTCTTAAAAAATAGGATTCCTGCAACCTACCTCCCAGGGTTGTCATGAATATGAAGGAAAGCTGGGTGGTGAGATTGATTTGGAAAGTAGGGAGTGTCATCCAGATGCAGACTTCCCATTAGGAAGCTCAAGTTTATGCTGTGATGCTTTGTGACTTGAGAAGCAATTTCACAGTGACTCTCCCCAGTAATTCTGTGAGATGGGCAGGCAGGTATCATTATTTTCATCTTACAGATGAGAAAACTGAAGCACAATTGAAATACTGCCCATGGCCTTGACTCTAGAATATGCCCAGAATCCAACCACTTCATTCCTCTCCACTGATGTAATTCTAGTCTGAGGCACCGTCATCTCTCACCAGGGCTCCTGCAAAGTCTCCAGCCTTGCCTTCTGCTTTTACTCTCCCTTCCTCCCCTCTCCCCCACCCAGCAAGCCGAACAATCTTTTAAAAACTGCATACAGATCATATTGCTCTGTATTTAAACCCTCCAGTACTTTCCAAGTCTATTTATAATAAAATCCAGACACTTTCCATGGCCTCTGTGATACCAGACCCATGGCTGTCTTGCTGACCACGTCTCCTACCAACTTCCCCCTCATTTACTAGACTCCAGCTACCTTTATCCTCTGCTGCTTCCTTGAACAGGCCAAGGAAGTAACATTTTACCCACTTCTGCTCACGCAGCGCCATTGTGCCTGTGGTTCCTCTACTTGGGGCCCTCTTCTTCCAGATCTTTGCATGACTGCCTTTTTCTGGTCCCTCGGATCTCAATTAAATGCCATCTTTGCTGACCATCCTGTCTAAAATAGGGACCCCTCCTCCAGTGTCTCTTTATTCCATGACCCTATTGTACCATATGAGAATACTTGCGTGTTGTCCGTTTCCCACCGCTAGAAGATAAACTGTGAGGATACAGAGCCCTGGCTACCCCTGTTGAGCACAGTATTGCCAACACCTAGCAGAGTGCCTGACCCATAGTAAATGCTAAGATCCTGGAATCCAACAGGTCTTCTAATGAGCCAGTACGGGGTCCTTCTCAGTCACAGTGCACGCGGCTCAGCTAGGGTGCAGAGGGCTGGGATTCCAATGGTTGTGCATCCTGTGTTGGCAGGAGGAAGAGGGGAAGGCAGCCCCCAGCCACAGCATGAACTAATAATACCTCAGTGGAAGGCTGCAGAAGGCCCTATGGGAGAAAAGGTAAGACCAAAAGCTCTCCTTTTCAGAGGCAAGAGTTGACAACATCATTCTGTGAGGGTAGGGGCCACCTACTCGACTTTCCCGGAGGCCCTGTCATCACCGTTAGTTCTGTTTCTGACCCACTCTATCCTGTCTATTTGTCACTTTTGAAATCCCAGATGGGACTTTCTTTCATCGTGTGACACACTTCTAGAACTCTTTCAAATGCTATTAGTCGAGGAAATGAAAAACCACATTAACGCTGACACAAGCTAAGTGCAAATATGTGTCACAAAAATCACTGGCTCGATTGGAGTTAATTAAATATCGCCATTGGTATTTTTTGCTCTGCGTAATACATGCTTCATTTTATTGATGAGGTAATATACATGGAGAGAAAATGCTAATCCAAACCCTTCTATATATATAAAAGCCTAAGAGACCGTTACGACTGGCCGTTAGCTATGACGTGCACTGACCACCAGGGGGCAGATGCTCAACACAGGAGCTGCCCCTGGTGGTCAGTGCGCTCCCACAACCAACCTCCTGCAGCCAGCCAACTGTCTGTGGTCCCTCCATGCCACCCCCCATCTGCAGGCCCTAATCGCCGGCCAGGCCAAGGGACTCCACCATGCACGTTTTCATGCACCGGGCCTCTAATTTTTTAATAAGAGGTCAGGTAGGGACCCAGGACTCACTGGGGAATGTGTATCTTAAAATTCAGTAGGCATCTTGGGCCACAACACCAGAAGTACACAGGCTTTATCAAGGAGCTTGGGAATACGTCAGAAAACTATCCTGTGCCTGCAGAGAAGGCCTGTGCATCTAGGATATTCTTTGTGGCTCTGGCTTTACATGGGAGAGCTAGACAGAAAGATGTGATTGTTGACCTCCCACTTTGTGAACTTCGTTTCCTCACTTGTGAAATAGGGCTGAGAGGGAATAAGAAGGAAGAGGGCTGGGGAGCAGGGGTAGTGAATAAGATCCCTTTGGGTTCAAAGGATCAGTGATTTATTGGGAAACATCTGAGCGCAAGATTACAGTAGCAGAAAGAGGAGAGAGCTATGTCAGATAAGACTTCAGACTTTGTGGCTTTTAAGTCTAGAAAGGCAAATAGAGAGGAACAATGCCTAGAATCCTTACAGTTATGTTTAGAGTAATACAGACATGTCCCCCCCCCCCCCCCAAAAAAAAGCTCCAATTTGTATTTACTAAGAAAACTTACAGAGAAAATTTTAGGATAAATCAAAGCAAGTAACATTTTACCCTAAAGACAATGAGCGCATGGATTCATTTCATCAAAAAGTAAGAAAGGCTGAAAATAGCTTCAGGAAAAGTCTAGACAAATTAATGGATGGCCAGCCTTGAACAGGTTATTTTTAAAAATTAGTCCAGCCTACCCATTATTACCGAGCACTGTCTCTGATAGTCTTTGTAGAGGCTTCTCTTTTCTTTCCAGATGTGGGATGCCTGGCATCCTCAGGAAGGGTTTGAGAAACAAAGTGGAGTGCCAGATCCTGTCTTTGTTCCCAGCCATTGTCTGTCCAGAATCTGGGTATTGCGTTTTGTACGAATAGTCAGCACAGTGCCTGGCATCATAAGTATTTTTTTTAAATATATTTTTTTATTGATTTGTTACAGAGAGGAAGGAAGAGGGATAGAGAGTTAGAAACATTGATGGGAGAGAAACATCGATCAGCTGCCTCTTGCACACCTCCTACTGGGGATGTGCCCGCAATCAAGGTACATGCCCCCGACCGGAATCGAACCTGGGACCCTTCAGTCCGCAGGCCGACGCTCTATCCACTGAGCCAAACCGGTTAGGGCCACAAGTATTTTTTGAATGAACAAATGAAGGGATGGAGAGAGAGAGGGAGAGAGATATGGAAAGAGAGGGAGGAAGGTGGGTCTCACTCATGTCTCTTATTCTCATTTACATAATTAATTCATCAAACATCAATTGAACACTCACTGTATAGTAAATATCATATTAGATCTTAACGAGGATGCGATACATAGGACAGATTGCCAATACCCTGTGGAACTGAAGACCTATTTCATCCAGCACTAAAGTGAAAGGAATTTTAACCCTTCTCTGGGGTCAATATACTAGTGGGTCAGCTCCCTAGGAGAGGTGACGTCGCCCATTCCAAGCACACAGTGGAGTTGCAAGAGAAAAGCTCAGTAAAGCTGGACAGGGAAGCTGTGTAGATCCTTGCAATGCTGCTTCATTGTTTTGCTTGAAATGTCTCCTGGAAACAAGGAACATCATCTTTTAAAAATATCAGTGTCTGCGCATCTTCCAGACCAGAAAGAAATATATTTGGATTACTCACTTAAAAATAAATATTTACCCTCATGTTGCAGTTTGTGTCTCTGTTGGGGAGGGGTGACAGTGCTTCAATTTCTATCAGCTTTCCTTTTTTGTGTGGGCTGTCACATGGCCACCTGCCTCTTGGATAAGAGAATTGCTGCAGCTCTGTCACCATGTGCTTATTCTCAGATTACCACTTGGGACTGTGTCCCTGAAGCCTCATGTGATTGCACAGGGCCCTTGCTCCAGAACTCCCCAGAGTAAAGTGGCAAAGGACCAGCAACCAGAATAGACACGTGTTGGCAGAGCTGAAGCAGGACATCAGAAACGGAGAAGTGAATCCCTTAGTGGAAAGCTATTGGGCAAGCATCCACCTAACTTCCTCTCCCCATAGTTTTGAAATGTAGTTCTTCTTAAGAGAAGTCAATAGGACAAATTAGCCAAGAAAAAAGCGAAGGACAGGGTTGCTCAAGCATCCTGGATCAGAAAGTTCAGATCTCATCATAGCCCTGCAAGGGGTTGCCCAGGACTCTAATGGGAAGTGGGTTTTGAGGCAGAGGTGGGGGGTAATGGGGGAATAAGGACACATATGTAATACCTTAATCAATAAAGAAATTTTTTTTTAAAAAAGGAGTTTATCAGTGTCTTGGTATCAAGTTAGAGAGCATATATTTAAAATACTCCAGAGAATTGGTGCTGTTTTAAACAGGTTTAAATATGTAAATACCCTGATTCAAATAAGCTTTCCTTCAAAAATAGTTTACCCACCCTATGTTGAATTGTTGAAGCATGGAAGTTAGTTTTGACTTCGATTTTTAATTTCTTTGAAAGTGTCCACAATAATAAGGTAAAAAGAGATAAAAGCCCATTTCTTATGCAATGATGAAAACAGAAAATTACACAAAGGGAAATAAAATTAACCAATAATCCCATTGCCTGGCGGTAATTATAGTAACTTATTGGTTTAGTTTTTTTTTCTCTCTACTTTTTCCTTTTATAAAAGTATATTGAAATAAAATATATAGTGTTATATTTTGAGTCTTTGTGCCTAATGATGATCATGTATAGCTTCTTAATGTAGAAATTATTTAAGTGATTATTTAGTGTTTTGTCATATGAATAGATCATTGTTTATTTACCTCTTCTCCTATTTGGACATTTAGGTTATATTTCATTATTCAGGGTTGTAATTAATGAACATCCTTCAATATAATAAACCTTTGCCCATTCTTCCATTTGTTCCTTTCAGACATAGTCTTATATTACTGGGTCAGAAGGTCTAAACACTTAAAACTCTTAGTCCATACTGTCAGATATTTTCCGGAGTTGGTGGTGTCAATTTGAATTCTCACTGGTAGGGTATGAGAGTGCCCACTTTATAGTGTGCTCTGTTGCCCTATGAGTCATGGTTTTAAAAAAATCTGTCACTTTTATTTCTTTTAAAGGTATTTTTTAAAAAATTGGAGGTGGATAGTTACTAGTGACGTTGAACATACTTTCTTGTCTGATATCTTAAATGACCTATGATGGGTGTATACCAACTTTGAGCATCAGCAAATTTGCTTTAGTATGTAAAATGTTTCATCTTTTGGACTTACAAAACCTTAGTTTTGAAGTGCTCCTAGTTGTCTCCTCTGAGATGACTGGGGTATTTCTTTAAACTGGGAGCAAAACAAAATAATATAAAATGAGAACGTATTATGAAGGGGCTCTTCCTGGTATTTTCGATAATAGCCCCCATGTACTGGGGGCTTCCTATAGGCAGATAAATTCTTTGCATTCACTATGCCACTTAATCCTTCTGAGAGCCCCGTAAGTTTGGCTATTATCTGTTTTATAAGTGAGGAAACTGAGTTGTAGGGAGGTTTAGGAACATGCCCAAGTTCACATCACGGCAGTGCCAGAGCCAGCACTTGAATCCAGATCTGACTCCACACAGAATTTGCTGCTGAAGATCACGTTTTCCAGCATTTGCCTTTACCAGATCTGCACGCAAGCACTTACCAGCACACCACATTTCAGCTCTGAGTTTCTTTCCTTTGTCTTTTAGGCGAAGGCAGATGGGGGAGGGGAATTGGTCCTTCTGGGATTGCAGCTATTTTATGTTTGGGCTGGGAATGCAATTGACCCTTTCCCGTTCACTTCCTGTGGATCAATGTCAGAGGGCTGCCCTAGATCCTGTGTGTGTTCCTGGGTGCCTCTACCCTGCTTTTAAGAACTGACATTCTTCTGTTGTTGCTTTTAGCATCCACTCAAAGCTGAGCTCAGGGTAATGGCCGAGGGGCGAGAGCTGATCCTGGACCTGGAGAAGAATGAGTAAGTGGACTCCTTTGTCTAAAATGAAACAATTCACTTCCATGTCAATGCCGGACGCAGGTGCTGCTGTTTTGTAAGGAAGCAGTTAGTGAAGTGACCCAGGCTCTCAATCCGGGGTTTCTCTGTGCAGAGCCTCTTGCAAAGACAGTGTTTCCACAATCTCTTGACTTGCTGTGCAATTGCTGGATTGTTTAATGGGCTGTATTTCCGGGCTGCTTCTTAGAGTTCACTGTGTGTGTGTGAGTGTGTGGTGCGTAATGAGGGAGGGATGGACTGGAGGACTCTAGCAGCTGTCTCACTAGCTGCAGCACAGGGCATGGCAGGAAGCAAAGGAGATTAGAGGAAAACAGCAGAGAGGAGAGAGGCAAGGCGGAGTGTTCTGGGATTTGCACCTTCAACCCTGGCTGCTCTATCTGTTCGGGGTCGACTAAATCTGAGATTCTGCCAATAGGGGCATGGTCAGCAGTCTCTTGGCTTCTTTGGGCTGGTTCTTCCATCTTTCTAACCGCATTCACCTTGGGTGGTGGCCTGAGTCAGAAATATTTCCACATTGATTTGCCATCAAGCACAGTTATATCTTGATTCATGTTATGGAGCAGGTGAATAGATAATGCATAGCCCTGTCTGTTGCCTGTTCTTGGGCCATTCCCAATCTGCTTGGCCACTGGAGAGCTCTCCTTCATTGGCCTGGAGACCAAGGAGGCCTTTGGTATTTGCCCGCCAACGGTCCCCCTTTGATTCTGCCACACAGACCTTGCAGATAAGGCTGCCTGGCTCAGACAACTGCCCATCTCTTCTTGGCAGCCTCCCTGGAAGCAGATGAGTAATCAAACACATTACTGCCAAGAAAGGGATGGATGCGGTCCTTCCCATAACCAGAAGGATGGGAAGGGCTGCTGAGCTTGGGTGGAAAGCGAGAACATAAATTATTCCAAATTTGGGCTTTTGGACCCTTGCGAAAGGAGCGTGGGTGAAGTCGGAAGTGTGGTAGAAGTGAGACTTGAGCATGCGCAGTAATGCAGCTTCATCCACACCTTTCCTCTGCCTACAGAATGTTAGACATCTCAGTCATTTTTGCTTGACTGAGAATACGTTCTAGACTATGAACTAGAATGTGTTCTTTTTGTCCCATTTCCCTGGAACAGACCTGGCTGCCACTGTCCCAGAGGGTACCGGCTCTGCATGCCTGGGATTTCTCCTTGCATAGTCTTCCCTTTGTCCTGCAGGAAAAGGCCATTAGAGGGTCTGTTCTTGATAGTCTCTCTCAGGGGTCTGCTTCACTTTCTCATGGTCCCAGCCCTCTAACTCTGGTCTAGATGTTCCCTGTTGCCACTCAGTCTAATCTGCTCTATTCTGCCCCCAACTGGAGTATTTGACCCTCCAGCTTCCTCTGGGCAGTCCAAGTGGTGGGGTTGCTGTGATGGGCAAATCCTTAGGAGTTGGACTTGCCAAGGAGGGATCCCAGCGCTCACCCTTCCCTCCTCTTTTGGAGCCTTTGTAAGAGATCATAGGAAGTTGTAGTGGGAATTCACTTCAAAAAAATACTGAGTGCAACTGTCTTATGTGTGGAAGTAGAAACTTCAACTCAGAGAGGGGTAGACACTTATGTAAGGCCATATAGCAGGTAAGCGAGAGAGGTGAGAGTAGGATCCTTTGTGTTCTTGGCCTGGATCTGAAGTTAAGGAGAGCGCGTGGATGTGGTTCTATTGTGTTTTGCTCTGAGCAGCTCTCTGGCTTCCCCCCAGTGAGCGGCAGGGGCCTGGATGTGGTTCCTGGTCTCCTTGAGTTGGCAGGAGGCAGAAGACTTGACAAAAATGGAAACAGCAGCGTCAAGCACTATGACCTCATCAGGTATCCCTGGGGGACAGCTTCCTGCTATTTTCATCTAAATTGGGCTTTTTGTTTTTGAACATGTGTTAGTGAGCGGAACTCCAACTGCACACGACTTCCTATTGTGTTTATTTCCCAAAGCCTTCTCATTCATGGTGCGTGCGAGGCCAGATGCAAAACAGCTTGGGGGGTGGGGATGATGCTTTTCTGATTTTTCAAATCTCTCTGTTAAAGTTTTTATAATCATGATATTTAAGGGGGAAACTGGGCCCTGTGCTAAGCGACTCCTCAGTCTGTTTTTTAAGTTCCTCAATTGATTCATTCATTTTTTCATCTCCTATACGTCCATAGCAGTGTAGGCACTAGTGTCGGTACTGGGGATATAGTTGTGAATAAAACAGTTCGGCCCTTATGGGGCTTATAGTCTGCTGGCGAGAACAGTAAACAAACAAACAAGTGAATGTGTAGTATGTCTGGTGACAAGTGCTATGGAAACGAAGGAACATACGGGCTCAGAGAGCAGGGATGGGGAGGGAGGCGCCGTTTCAGAATGATGGTCAGAGAAGGGCTTGGTGGTGAATTGGTATTTAAGTCGAGACCTGAAGGAGATGAGAAAATGAGCCATGTGGTTGGCTAGGACAGTGGTCGGCTTGCGAGCCACGGTTTGCCGCTCTGTTGACTAATGAGTTTGCCGACCACTGCCTTAAGGAAAAACACTTAAAAAACATTTTAATAATGTATTAATGTCTTTAGCCTGAAGTCAAAACTTCTGGGTAAGGGTAATGCCTTACGCAGTGGTCGGCAAACTCATTAGTCAACAGAGCAGCAAACCGCGGCTCACGAGCCGCATGTGGCTCGTGAGCCGCAGTTTGCCGACCACTGGGCTAGGAGATGGCTATTCCAAGGAGAAGGAACAGCCAAGTTCAAAGGCCCTAATAGGTTATGAAGGTTTCTTTTCTCCCTTCCCAACCCCTATACATTTCCCCCTACATTGGATTCTCGAGCGCCCTGGGAGCTATGGGCAAGAGCTTCTAGCACTCTGAGGGGAGAGAAGACATTTCTAATTTCTTTTTCATCATCCTGAGGTGTCTGGACTTCTCCCATCAAATCAAAGCCCATGTGCTAATGCATGGCCCAAAATAGCAATGACCAGGCCTTTAATGGAATTCGCACATGGAGAGATTGCCAAGAATGGTGAGGATGGAGGAGCATGGGGGATGGGCCAGGAGAGGGGGAGGGGACTTTAGCTCAGGCAGCAGATACCCAAGGTGCCTTACTTCAATAGCATGGCAGCTGGCAGTCTTTTTCTGCT
Organism: Plecotus auritus; assembly: GCF_963455305.1. Classification (NCBI taxonomy): domain Eukaryota; kingdom Metazoa; phylum Chordata; class Mammalia; order Chiroptera; family Vespertilionidae; genus Plecotus; species Plecotus auritus. Next base: position 16,664,560 of record NC_137773.1, read on the forward strand.
GTGAAGCAAATCAGAATAAACAATGATGTTTATCTACTCAGTGCACAAGCATCGCAGAGATAATCTACATTTGGCTTTCATGTCAGATAGTCCTGGGTTCAGGTCCCAGCTCTCCCACCTCCTGGCTGGATGTCCTCTTTAAGCCTCAGATTCCCTATCTGGGGTATAATGAAAGTCACACGCTCGAGAGCCATGAAGATGAAATGAAATGGTTCATGTAAAGGTCCCAGCACAGTGCCTTGCTCATATTATATACTCAGTAAATGGCAGCTATGTGATTTCTCACGAGTGTCTTTATTCATTGCAACATGCTCACTGTAAAACATTCAGCAAAACCCAAGTATAATAAGTAAAAGAATGAAAGCCTCCTACCCACAAGAAGAATCCACTGTTAACAATTTTGATGGGCATACCTTGGACCTTTCCTATGAGTGTGGGAACCTGCACATAGATACTCATAGACACAGTCGCACAGAAGCACACACACACAGCCTGCTGTTTTAGTTGGGAAGGGAGGAGCAGAAAGAGATTATGCTATACATATTGGTCCACACTTGTTTTTTTAAAATTCAACCATATGTCATGAAGGTAGTACACTGCTCTACTAGAGTATGTATTACATTGTTTTATATTTATTCACACATATACACGTAATTTGCAAATATTGGTGCATAGCTGTTGTTCCGAGAACGTTTCTTGTGGTTAGGGCAGTGTGATACAGTCCTGAGCTCCGAGACAGACATGAGGAATTGGTCAAGAAGCCATTTGGCCCTTCTGGGCCTCAAATTTCTCATCTTTCAAATGGGTGTTTTTCCCCAGTTGGGCTCTAAGAGCTTCTCCTGTACCACTTATTTAAAGGATACCATGCAATACCACTTATTTAAAGGACACCATGCAAGTGGAAAAATGGAAAAGAAGCATAGAGTTTGCTCTCCATTCATGGAGACATCCCTGGAAAGAGGGGACAGTGGGATAAAGGAAAATCGCCTTCAAACCATGGACCTTGAAGTTGAGGATGAACTACTAGTTTAGGTAACATAAACACGAGAAGGGAAATTACAGAGAAGAAATGATGGTGCTGTTTCCACAAGCCACAGTTTGGAGGCATGCATCCATAATGTTTTTTCTCCATGTAATTTTCCCTATGCTCTGAGGACTGGCTCATCAACCCAGAGACCATATTGGACATAAAACAACAACAACAAAAACTTGTTTGCTGAAATGAAATGGAACCTTGCTGAGCTGTCGGCATCAGGGAGAGGCACACCTCAGGGAGTATAGGCCTTGTCTTCCTTCCCTTCTCCTTTCTTCACTTTTTCCCAAGAGGAGGGCACACTGAACTCCTGAACCAGCTTGCAGGATGCTCATTGGGCTGTATTACTAGAGGTCAGGGTCACGACATTAACTACATTGTAAGGTCACCTTCAAAGGCAAATAAACAGCTCAACTAGTGGGCACTGAGCCCAGAGGACCTCTGGCCATATGGTTCTCTCTGCTCGTCTCTTACACACATTTTGGAACTCTCATCTCTTCACTATACTGCCCTCCCTTGGAGTCCAAATGATGATAAGATTTGGGTTTTGGCTTGGAAAAGGGACAGCTGTCCTTTGGTCTCACCCCATTCATTGTGCTTCAGCCCTGGCTAAAGACAGATCCTGTTTGCATCAGTCTAGCTAGTAAGAATGGATATTTATTTTCTTCTCTGTGTGTATCTACCTCCAGACCTCCTGAGGAACAGTAATTGTCAAAGCAGAATGGGGGCATTTAGAGGTTTGCTGGTCATAGTACTCACCATTACATTACTTCTGACTTGAATCTCTCTTCATATCTCTGACTTTATATCAGTCCCTCAGAGATACCCTAGGGAAGGAGACTGCTTTTGTTGGCTTGGAAATCAGGCTACCACCTGGAAAATTAAGTCATTCGTGATTTAGCTCCCTCATTTTCTCCTTTTCCCCCTCAATCCTATTTGAGTTGTACAGTACTGGAGGACCAGAGAAGGGGAGAGCTAGCAGGCAAGAGAGGAGTTTCTCAGCACTAGACAGGATGGATTAGCTATCACCTCTTCTGCTGCACTTCTCTTCCAAGTAGGCCTGGTGGAAATATGAAGCCGATCCCGAGCAAAAAACCACGCATACCACCCAGGCCTCGGAGCTCTCCCCCGCCCCCACCCTCCCGGCTTCCCCTTGCATCAGGAGTACACTTTAACATCTATCTATGACTAGGAAAAAGGACCACTCCCTTCGTCCCTCTCTTGTCAGGAGCTTCATTTGTTGTTGGCAAAATTCAGTGTCCTGGATCAAAGAGAAGCTTAAGAAAGGTGTAGGACAATAGCCCCATGCTTTTGGGAAACCATGTTTCACTGAGTTGCATTTAAATGAGTCGCACACATATGGATTACATTTCACTTAAAATACACATGGCTTAAGAAATTAGAGGATATCATTCTCTAACCTAGTACTTGGCAGATCTCAAGTATTCATAATGTTTTTCCAAACTCAGCACGCAGCTGGGCTCCCCACTCCCTGCAGCTGAGATTGTCCAACCCAAGGAGACCGGTGCCGAGGAAACGATTGGATGGATGGGTGGGGACACCAGAATTTGATGAGAGCTGCCTGTGAGTGTTGGAAGCTTTTGTCAAATACTGTTTTTGAAGTATCAGCAACTGAATTAACCCTGCCGCATTGACTCAGAGGCAGTGAGTGCGTGAGTGAATTTGAATTCTAAGCGCTGTGCTTGGCTGGCATCTTGCCCCTGAGAGACTCTGTGGTCCTGTTTAAGATGCCATTCCCAATGCTGGCTTTGTAGACAGAGGTTAATTCCATTTCTAGTTCTCTTAATGCCCAGAACCTCTGAAGTCACAGACCATGTGGATTGCCAGCCGATCTGATGTGATCTTTGTACAGGCCAAATTCTCAACCCTCCTGCTGCATAAGCAGAATCCCCATTATTTCTAAATCATTGGAAAAATGATGTTACTGTCATAGGGTCCATTGTATAAACTCGGTCTCAGTAATTCGGACTGGTGATTGGCAGGGGTGCAGCTATACAGGTGATGGAAAAGAGGATCAAGTAGCATCTGGAATTGAAATAACCTAGGTGTGTTGATTCTGAAAACTGTGAGCACATAAACCTCAAATCCCATAATCCATAGAGCAAAACAGGCTTGGGCTTTGGTGCCAGAGTGACCCAGATTAAATTCAGGCACTGGCACTTCCTGGTTAGTTGGCCTTCAGCCAATCACTTGCCCTCCGAATGTTATTTCTTCACCTGTGTTCACGATAATACCCCTCAGGCAGCATTTACTGAGAGCCGTCACCGTCCAGAGGCAGTTCACACTCTGTCTTATTTAATCTCCACTGCAACCTTTCGAAGGAGATATTATTGTTTCTCACATCCTATATAATAAAAGGGTAATATGCAAATAGACCAAACAACAGAACAACTGAACAACCAATCAAAGCGTAATATGCTAATGATATGCTAAGGTTGTTCAGCCGCTCACTATGATGTGCACTGACTACCAGGGGGCAGACAGTCAACTGGTCAACCATTCGCTATGACATGCACTGACCACCAGGGGGCAGGTGCTCTGACTGGTAGCTTAGCTTGCTGCTGGGGTATGGCTGATTGGGACTGATTGGGACTGAGCAAAATGGGCCGGACATGCCCTGGAGCCTTCCCTCGGTCCCTCCCCAGCCCAGTCGTGCACTGGTGGTGTCCCTCAGCCTGGCCTGTGCCCTCTCGCAATCCAGGACCCCTCAGGGGATGTCAGAAAGCCGGTTTCAGTGTGATCCCGCAGGCTACTCACAGCAGGTAGGAGCTGCAGGTGGCGTTGCACTGTGGGTTTCAGCCGGATCCCTGCAGGCCACCCAGAGGGACCCCACCCGTGCACGAATTTGTGCACCGGGCCTCTAGTTTTATAAATAAAGACACTTAAGTGTGAGGAATTCAGGTAATTTACCCAGTGTCAGCCAGAGCCAAGAGTTCAACTCAGGTCTACCCGCCACTTACTATATTCTACTGCCTCATAGGAAATAGACATTAATACCTTCATGGCAGGGTGAGGTAGGCTGAAAAAATACCCCTCCCCCCCAATACTGTCCTAAGATAGCCACATTCTAATCCCTGAGGCTGTGCTACCTTATATGGCAAAAAAGAGACTTTGTCAATGTGACTAAATTAAGAATCTCGAGAAGGGGAGATTATTTTGGATTGTCTGGGTGACCTCTATATGAGTGTAGACAGAGGAGGATTTGCCCATAGTTGAAGAAAAGAAGGCAATGTTGACCTTGGGGGCAGAGATTGGAGTATTAAAGCCACAAGCCAAGGAATGCAGGGAGTCACCGGAAACTGAAAGAGCCAAGGAATAGAGTCACCCACAGGGAGATTTCAGCTCAGTAATACTGATTTCATTCTTTTGGTCTCCAGAACTGAGTGAGACTAGCATTCTGTTGTTTTAAACCACCAAACGTGTGTAATTTGTTACACAGCAGCCACAGGAAACGAATACGTGGGTGTGTGAGGTTTAGAGATAATGTAGTACAGTACCTGGCAAATAACAAGCAGTTTTTCAAAATGTGCTAACATTCATTAATGCAAAGTTAAGAACGTGTTTTCTGAAGTGTCTTGGTGATGCAAAACATTGCGTGTGTCCCCTGTGACTGTCTTCAAATAGGAAAGTGACAACAGAAAAACATATTGACAAATAGGACGTGTGGTTATTGTTCATCAGCATTTCCTAAGTTCCGGGTCATGCACTCTGATGCCCTGTTTGCCTTCGAATTCTGGCTGAGGAACGGGGGTCAGATATGAATAATGATGTCATCAATCATGGTGATAGCTGTAGTGTAGGAGATGCCTCTATAGCAGGCTCTGTTCTGAAGTGCAAGTGCCTATATTAGCCCCATTTGGCAGATGGGGACCCTGAAGCATGGAGCCACGTGACTTGCTCAAGGTCACCTGGATGGGAAGGGCAGAGCCAGGCTCTTAATCATTGCCTTTCAGATGCCCTGTCCTTGCTGTTCTTCTGTTAGTGCTAGCGTTACGTCTCCGTTATTCTGCCCTTCCTCTTTTCTTTCCTTCTTTCTTCCCTAGGCTCTGATTAGAATTTGGCTTTCAGTGTCCTGTAGTGGTGTAATCCAGGCAGGCTGGATCCAGAGCCTGGCGCCTGGTGCCCACTGGTGATACACGCTTTGGCAACTTGCTTCATCTTTGCATGTCTCAGTTTCCTCATCCACCTGATGGGGCTAATAGTAGTGGCCCATGTCAGATGTCGTGTGAATTTGCTAATGCAATGCTCTTAAAGGACTTATACCATGTGTGGTACACTGTGAGAGCCCAATAAAATAGTCACTGTTACTCGTGCTTTGTGGGGTTGGAAAAACATGTAAGAATGAAGTAAGAGGGAATTCCCCTGAGTTGGTTTCCAAATGTAATTAAGAAGACTTGACCTTAAAACCCATTGCCCCCGGGAGGAAGCTCACTTTTGCTCTGCAGCCAGTGCCCAGGTTGACCTCATTGTATCTCAAGAATACAGCATTGCAGGGTCCCCCGGGCCAAACTGTATCTCTTCTCTGTGCCTGCGGAATCAGTGCCCGGTCCCGCCCTTGGCAAGTCCCTGAACTGTACGATAAGGAGTCAGGATCTGTTCCCCGGTTCCGGCTCTCTCTCCTTCCAGGGACCCACAGCCAGGGCTGCCTTTGTAGCCAGGAAGGATGTCCACGGTTTTCTTTTGTCTCCAGCTTATTTCTCCTGGCGGCCCTTCAGCAGGAGTGCGGGGTAAAATGAATGGGAGGAAGCTGTCAGCTGGCCTGTCGGCCTTAGATGGACCCTTGTCAGAGTGCGGGGAAGCTGTGCACTCGGAGGAAGTCGGGAGTTTATTCTTGAGTCTGAGGATTCCTTTACTGTTAAGCACCTTCAGGGAATGAGAGCTGGCGTCCAGTGAGTGAGCATTTACCATGAGCATACTATTTTACATAGATTTTTTTTAACCCTACGTATATTTACCCAAATAGGAATATATAGTATCTTCAGTTTTTTTCACTTGGAAATATAGCATCCCAAATCATTAAAAAATTTTTTTACATGAGAACTTTTGGGACTGTTTGAAAACTTGGATAATAAATTCTAGGAAAAAATTACACAAGTAATAGAGTTTTAAAATAAATCAGCTCCTACTTTATATGTTATTCTGTAACTTGCTTTTTCATTATTTGTCTTTAATATCTTTTTATGTAGCACATTTATAGGCCTCCTGTTTTATTCTGTTTAATGGCAATATAGGATTCCATTGAATGGATGGACCAAAATTTATTAATTTCTCTTTCATGGACAGTTAGTCTCCCAACTTCTTGCTATTACCAATAATGCTGCAGCAATAGGCTTATACATAATCTTTAAGCACATTTGCAAGTATTTCTGTAGGACTGAGAGAAGTAGTGTAGCAAGGTCAAATAGCATATGTGTCCCCTTTTTTCCCTTCACTTTCAGAAACAGTGCTGGAGTGAACACCCTTGTATTCTTTGGAAGGTTATACCTATAGTGTAGGAGATGCCTGCTATAGCGGCGTCTGCTAGATCTGAGTCACTGGGTCACACCTCCTAGATGTGAATCATTGGGTCAAAGGAAATTTACATGGAACACATAGATGGATTAAGGCACGTTGCCTTTGGTTTCTCTCTAAATTACAGCTCATCACCTTTGTTTAGATAACTTGCTTCACATGCTATTGACAGTGGTTGACTGTGGAGTTTGGGCAGACTCTTTAAACCCAAGCTCTCCTGCATTTAAAAAAACAACAACAAAAAACAAACCATCACAAACAGCTTTATTGAGCTATAACTTAGATACCATATGCTTTATCCACTTAAAGTACACAATTCAATGTCTTTTTAGTATATTTGCAGATCAGTGCAACCCCACCATATTCTGGTTTTTGAACATTTTTATCACTCTGAAAAGAAGTCATCAGAAGTTATGGGTTGAATGTGTCCCCCCAAATTCATATGTCAAAGTCCTAACCATGAAGTGCCTCAGAGTGACCTTATTTGGAAATAGAGTTATTGTGGATATAATTAGTTAAGATGAGCTCATCCTGGAGAAAGGTGGTCCCTAATTCAATATGACTGATGTTCTTATAAAAAGGGGGAATTTAGACACAAACATGCACACAGGGCGAACTCCATGTGAAGATTAGAGTTATGCTGCCACAGCCAAGGAACTACCAGCAGCTGGGAGAGGAGCCCAGAACAGATCCTCCCTGAGAGCCTTCAGAGACAGCATGGCTGTGCCAACACCTTGATCTTGGACTTCTGGCCTCCAGAACTGTAAGACAATAAATTTGTCTTTTTAAACCACACAGTTTGTGGTACTTTGGTTGGGCAGCCCCAGCAAACTCGTAGAAGTAGTCGCTCCTCACCTACCCCATTCAGCCCTAGGAAACCACTAACCTGATTCCTGTCTCTATGGATTTGCTTATTCTGGACGTTTCCTATAAAAGGAATATTCAATATGTGGTCCATTGGGACTGGCTTCTTTCACTTAGTGTATTGTTTGTGAGTTTTATCCATGTTGAACAGCATGTATCAGTACTTCAGTCCTTTTTGTTGTTATTCCATTGTATGAAGTTACAACTTTTAGTTTATCCATCCATCCATTGATGGATCTCCTGCCTTTTCAGCCACAGCTAACTTGACCTCTTCTACAAGGTTGATTTCAGGAAATACTGATTAAGCACCTATGTGTACCAGTAAAGCCCTATGCTAGGTGCTCTAGGGAGCAGGAGCAAACACATTTTCCTTGCCATCTGGCTGTGTACTCTCTGAGAGAGAAAACATGGACAGCCAAATCCAAGGCATATTACAGTTTTACATAAGAGAGTTGAAAGTTCACTGCTGAGGAGACAGGAGGGAAGAGAGGATTTCTGACTTTGGGAGAGAGAAAGCTTCTCTAAGGAGGACAGCTTAGAGCTCTGTCTTGCAGGAGTAAGGAGGAGAGTCTTTGGATGAGGGAGGGAGGGAGGGAAGAGAGCTGAGTGGAAGCATGAAAAGGAATTCAGACTGAGAAATTAATATATAAATATTTGGTCTAGATCAAGGGGAATCAAAGCTGTGGTGCTAATAATCTCGTAGGAATTCAGTATTCCAACCAGCCAAATCATTTTAATTCTGAAGAGTGGACATGCTGTGATGGAGGAGGTTGAGATACTGTGGGAGCATGGGGAAGGGGAACCTACCCTGGATTGAGGGTCAGCTTCTAGGAGGAAGTGAATAAATAAGAAATAGGGCTGTGATAAACTCCCCTACGCTGACTGTGTAGGTGTCAATCTCTGCCTTAAAGTCCATCAAGAGGTTTTTAATGTACTTGGGTGCTCCTATATTGAGTACATCTATGTTTACAAGATTTATATTTTCTTGTTGAATCATTCCCTTTAGTATTATGTAGTGACCTTCTCTGTCTCTTGTTAGGGCCTTTGTTTTGAAGTCTATTTTGTCTGATATGAGTATTGCTACCCCAGCTTTTTTGTCCTTTCCATTTGAATGGAATACATTTTTCCATCCCTTCACTCTCGGTCTGTGTGTATCTTTTGTTCTGAGGTGAGTCTGTTGTAGACAGCATATATATGAATCATGTTTTTGTATCCATTCAGTCACCCTAGGTCTTTTGACTGAAGTATTTAATCCATTTACATTTAAGGTTATTATTAATAGGTATTTATTTATTGCCATTTTTATTTTCTTTATGATCTTCTCTCTCTCCGTTTCTTCTTCTTACAGCAGTCCCTTTAACATTTCTTGCATTGCTGGTTTGGTGGTAATGTACTCCTTTAACATTTTTTTGTCTGGAAAGTTTTTTATTTCACCTTCAATTTTAAATGATAGCCTTGCTGGATACAGCAGTCTTAGATTTAGCCCTTGCTTTTCATTACTTTGAATACTTCATGCCACTCCCTCCTGGCCTAAAGTATTTCTTTTGAGAAGTCAGCTGTCATTCTAATGGGAACTCCATTGCAGGTAATTTTCCGTCTCTTTCTTGCTGCCTTTAAGATTCTTTCTTTGTCTTTAATGTTTGCCATTTTAATATGATGTGTCTAGGTGTGGGTCTCTTTAGGTTCATCTCGATTGGGACTTTCTGTGCCTCCTGAACTTGTGTGACATTTTTCTTGGAGAAATTTTCTTTTTTTTATTTTTATTTTTTATTTTTTATTTCTCTGAGTAGTTTTATTTCAATGGTAAAAGCATACAGACACGTAGAGTACTTGCCAGTTTCTACACAAACCATACTCTTCTTTTTTCAATGATCTTCCCCCAAATACCCTCCAGCCAATCCATAAGAGTGTCCATTTCCACACACCCTAACCAACCCTCTGCATTACCAAACTTTTTTTAAAAAAATAAATCTTGAGAAGAAACCAAGATGGCGGCATAGGTAAACACCTATACTGCTGCCTCGTACAACAATTTCAAAACTGCAACTGGAAGAGAGAGCGGACATCATCCAGAACCACTAGAAAGCTGGCTGAGTGGAAATTCTGCAACTAGAAGGAAAGATAAAAGGACACTGAGACCCAGAGGAGCTGTGGAGGACAGAGGTGCGGAGAACCACGTGCGGAAAGGGCGAGCGGCTGAATACGCGGCTGGCTTACTCGCAGCGCGCGGAGAGGGCGGGCAGCAAGCACGCAGCTAGCTTTCTCGTTCAGGAGGGAAACAAAACTTCCCGACTGCACTGAAATCCAGTTCTGGGTGAGACTTTGGGTACCCACACTCATTTGGGGAGAAACTGGACTGTCTGGCAGCAGACGAAACTCGAGGGCAGCCTTCTCTCAGAGGTGTGTGCAGCCATTGCTGCAGGACACTGAGACATAGGGGCCTCGTAGGGTGGGGCTGATGGAAAACCAAGGCTGTCTGCTCCACCCTGAGACTCTGCCCCATCCAAGCTGAGCACAGAACCTCTCCCAGCAGAGACACAGCTGAACCTCACAGCCAATTGGCCTGGAGGTCAACTCCCCCCAGTGATACTAACAACAATCTAGGCTTAACTACAACAAGACTGCACACAGCCCACAAAGGGGCCCATCAAGAGTGTCCACCTCAGGTAACTGGGAAGGCTGAGCCACTGGGCCCTGCTAGGACACCTTGCACACAAAGCCACTCCATCAACTCAAGGAAGCAGCCAAAATGTGGAGACAAAGAGGCAGGTCACAAATGAAGGAAATGGATGAAAGTAAACGACTGGATATAGAGTTCAAAACCATGGTTATAAGGTTTTTCAAGAATTTCCTAGAAAAGGCTGATAAATTTAACAAGACCCTCGAGGATATGAAAAAGGATCAACTAGAAATTAAGCATACACTGAATGAAATAAAAAATATTATACAGAGACCTAAAAGCAGACTAGAGCGCATTGCAAGAACCAAATCAAAGATTTGGAATACAAAGAAGCAAAAAACACTTAACCGGAAAAGCAAAAAGAAAAAAGAATCCAAAAAGTTGAAGATAGTGTAAGAAGCCTCTGGGACAACTTCAAACGTACCAACATCAGAATTATGGGGGTGCCAGAAGAAGAGAGAGAGCAAGATACTGAAAACCTATTTGAAGAAATAATGACTGAAAACTTCCCCCACCTGGTGAAAGAAATAGACTTACAAGTCCAGGAAGCGCACAGAACCCCAAACAAAAGGAATCCAAAGAGGACCACACCAAGACACATCATAATTAAAATGCCAAGAGCAAAAGACAAAAAGAGAATATTAAAAGCAGCAAGAGAAAAACAGTTAGTTACCTACAAGGGAGCACCCATACGACTGTCAGCTGATTTCTCAACAGAAACTATGCAGGCCAGAAGGGAATGGCAAGAAATATTCAAAGTGATGAATAGCAAGAACCTACAACCAAGATTATTCTACCCAGCAAAGCTATCATTCAGAATTGAAGGTCAGATAAAGAGCTTCACAGACAAGAAAAAGCTGAAGGAGTTCATCACCACCAAACCAGAATTATAGGAAATGCTGAAAGGTATTATTTAAGAAGAGGAAGAAGAATAAAAATATAAAGATAAAAATTATGAACAACAAATACGTATCTATCAACAAGTGAATCTAAAAACCAAGGGAATAAAAAAGCTGATGAACAGTATTAACTGGTGAATATAATAGAATCAGGGGCATAGAAAGGGAGTGGACTGACAATTCTTGGGGGAAAAGGGGAGTGGGGGGTGCGGGAAGAGCCTGGACAAAAAGCGTACACCTGTGGATGAGGACAGTGGTGGGGAGGTAAGGGCAGAGGGTGGGGTAGGAACCTGGTGGAGGGGATCTATGGGGGGGAAAAAAGAGGAACAATTATAATAATCTGAACAATAAAGATTAATTAAATTAAAAAAATAAAAGAAAAAAATCTTTATTGTTCAGATTATTACAGGTGTTCCTCTTTTTTTTCCCCCCATAGCTCCCCTCCACCTGATTTCCCACCCCACCCCATGCTCTTACCCCCCCGACACTGTCTTCATCCATAGGTGTAAGATTTTTGTCCAATCTCTTCCTGCACCCCTCACACCCCCTTCCCCCTGAGAATTGTCAGTCTACTCCCTTTCTATGTCCCTGATTCTATTATATTCATTATTCCATTCTGTTCATCAGATTTTTTATTCACTTGATTTTTAGATTCACTTGTTGGTAGGTATGTATTTGTTGTCATTTTGTTGTTCATAATTTTTATCTTTACCTTTTTCTTCTTCTTCCTCTTCCTAAAGAATACCCTTCAGCATTTGATATAATTTTGGTTTGGCGGTGATGAACTCCTTTAGCTTTTTCTTGTCTGTGAAGCTCTTTATCTGACCTTCAACTCTGAATGATAGCTTTGCTGGTTAGAGTAATCTTGGTTGTAGGTTCTTGCTGTTCATCACTTTGAATATTTCTTGCCACTCCCTTCTGGCCTGCATAGTTTCTGCCGAGAAATCAGCTGACAGTCGTATGGGTACTCCCTTGTAGGTATCCAACCATTTTTCTCTTGCTGCTTTCAAGATTCTCTCTTTGTCTTTTGCCCTTGGCATTTTAATTATGATGTGTCTTGGTGTGGTCCTCTTTGGATTCCTCTTGTTTGGGGTTCTCTGTGCTTCCTGGACTTGTAAGTCTATTTCTTTCACTAGGTAGGGAAAGTTTTCAGTCATTATTTCTTCTAATAGGTTTTCAATATTTTGCTCTCTCTCTTCTTCTGGCACCCCAATAATTCGGATGTTGGTATGCTTAAAGTTGTCCCAGAGGCTCCTTACACTATCTTCATATTTTTGGATTCCTTTTTCTTTTTGTTTTTCTGGTTGGGTGTTTTTTGTTTCCTAATATTTCAGATCTTTGGTTTGATTCTTGGGGTCCTTTGATCTACAGTTGAATTTCTGTATATTCTTTATTTCAGACAGTGTATGCTTAATTTCTGACTGGTCCTTTTCCATTTTTTTTGGCATTCTCATTAAGGTCCTTGATGGTCTCACTAAGCTCCTCGGAGGTCTCATCAAGTTTCTCGGTGGTTTTTAGAAGATTCTTGAGTAACCTTATAAATGTGGTTTTGAACTCTATGTCCAGTAGTTTGCTTTCCTCCATTTCTTTCATTCGTGACATGTTTCTTTGTCTCTGCATTTTGCTGCTTCCCTGTGTTGATGGAGTGGTTTTCTGTGGTAGGTCACCAGTGGTTCAGCCTATCACCTGAGGTGGACACTCTTGGTGCACCGCTTTGTGGGCTGAGTGCAAAGTCTTGGTGTAGTTAAGCCTTGACTGCTGTTGGTACACTGGGAGGAATTGACCTCCAGGCCAATTGGCTGTGAGGACCTGCTGTGTTTATAATGGAAGAACTGCTGTGCTGGAGACATGCTTATGGGGCAGGACTTGCTTCAGTGGGGCTTTGGTGCTCACTGAGTCTGCCTCTTGAATGTGTCACTTATGGATGTGAGTAGTTGAACTCTGATGTCGTCTCACACTGACCACTAGATACACTAGCTCTGGATCTCCAATGGGGTGCAGGTCAGCTAATGTCTGAGGCCACCCGGCAGGAGCTACAGCAAGAACTACAGTTTTCTCCTCTTTGCTTGGGGTTTGGAGGTTTTGGAGCTGTCTGACCAGAGCTGCAGTTTGTTAGGTTAAGCTGCGATAGGGCAGGCCATTTATATGCAAAAGCCGCTCTGTGGAGCTTGGGTGGGTTTGTAGATTGTGCGGGGCGGGGTCTCAGGGAGTCACTAGGCTAGGGCGTGGCAAACAGTGATGGCTGCCAGTTAGCTGTCTCTGCGTCTCCGCGTTTCCAAGTCCCCGCGCCTCGCGCCCCAGCACAGTAAACAATAATTGCTGCGCGCACCTCTGCAAGAAAGCCGCCTTCACTTTCTGACCCAATGGCAGACAGTCCAGCTTCTCCCCGTAGGAGTTTGGGTCCCCAGCGTCTCCCCAGAGACTGGAGTTCAGAGTAATCAGGAGCTTGTCACCCTTTGGATTGAAAAAAGCAGTGCACCCAGTCGCCCGCCGCCAGCCTGATTCGCGCACCTCTGTACCTCAGCTTTTCAGCACTTGTGCACATCTCACTGCTCTTTTCTCTTTCCTTCTAGTTGTAGAACTTCCACTCAGCCAGCTTTCCCGTGATTCTGGGTGATAGACGTTTTGTCTTTTAGTTGTAGTTTTGAAATAGTTGTGTGAGGCAGCAGTTTAGGTGTTTACCTATGCCGCCATCTTGGTTCAGATCTCTTGGAGAAATTTTCTGTCATTATTTTTTTAAACAGATTCTCTGGCCGAAACCGGTTTGGCTCAATGGATAGAGCGTCGGCCTGCGGACTGAAGGGTCCCGGGTTCGATTCCGGTCAAGGGCATGTACCTTGGTTGTGGGCACATCCCCAGTGGGAGGTGTGCAGGAGGCAGCTGATCGATGTTTCTCTCTCATCGATGTTTCTAGCTCTCTATCCCTCTCCCTTCCTCTCTGTAAAAAAATCAATAAAATATATTTAAAAATAAAAATAAAAAAAAAAATAAACAGATTCTCTGTTCCTCGCTCACCCTCTTCCCCTGCTGGTATTCCTATAATGTGGATGTTGTTACGGTTCATGGTGTCCCAGCGCTCCTTTAAGCCATCTTCCTGCTTTCTAATTCATTTTTCTCTTTGCTGCTGTAATTGGGTATTTATTTCTATCTTGTCTTCCAAATTGGTGATTCAATCTCTGCTTCATCCAATCTAGTTTTAATTCCTTCCAGTGTGTTCTTGATGTCATATGTTATTCTTAATTTCTGTATGGTTCTGGTTAATGGTTTCTATTTCCTTTTTCATGCTACTATAGTTCCCTCTGAGTTCTTTGTAAGTTGCACTAAGCTCCTTAAGCACCTTTATAACCATTACTTTGAACTCTATGTCTGATAGATTGCATGTCTCCATTTCATTTAGTTCTTTTTTTGGAGATTCCTTCTTTTCTTTCATTTGGGGGTTGTTTCTTTGTCTCCCCATTTTAGCTGTCTCTTTGTATTTGTTTTTATGTATTAGATAGAACTGTTATGCCTCCCAGTCTTTGTGGGATGGCCTTATGTAGAAAATATCTTGAGGGATCAGTGGTGCAGTTTCTTTGTTCACCTGAGCTGGATGCTCTAGGAATGTGCCTTGTGTGTGTTATTTAGGCTCTCCTGTTGTAATTTGAACTTGATTGTTGATGTCCTGTTTGTGGGAGGGTTCTTCCCTCCGACTTGTTGCTGGTGAGGTTCAACCCCAACATCATGGTGCCAGCTGTTATACAGGTGTTGAAAAAACAGAATAAGATACAACAGGACCAAACCAAAAACCACGAAAATCAAGCTATTCAGTGTAACAAAAACAGGAAAGAAGAGAAAGCAAAGAAAAGAAAAAAAGAAAAAGAATACTAAAAGACACGCGACCGAAGACTTAGAGTGGATATAAAGAAAAAGGGAAAAAATAAGAAGATGAAAAAATGGCTATATGGAAGCAAAGAGGAAGATAAAAGAACTATAGGAGAAAAAAAGAAAAGACAGAAAATAAATGAAATAATAATAATGAATTTAAAATATAGTAATAATGGGTATACGAAGATATAGATAGGAAAAGTAAAATGTAAAAAAATGAGGAAAAAGATAAAAACAAAACAAAGTAAGAAAAATTAATAACAGTAAGGATAAACTAATAGAATAGAATCAAAATTAGAGAAATGTAAGAAATTAGAGATATATAAGAAAAAAGAGGAAAAAACAAACAATAAAAGCAAAAAAATCCACACACACACACACACACCCCAACAAACAAAACCACACACACTCACATACTCAAAAACCTTTGGGTCTGCTATTTGTGGAGCTCACTGGATTTTTGCTCTGATGTTGTTGAATCTTGTCCCTTGGTGTGTCTATCCTGGGCCTCCTGGGAGCTTCTGTGGTGCAGGTCAGTGTGAATCACTGTCCCTTTCTGTCCCTGAGCTACCTGATTGAGGTCTAAGAGGTCAAAGCCCCTAGTAGTCCAGCACGTAGGTAGTTCTTAGCCCAGAAGCTGGGTCTGCCTTGAGTCTCACACCTTGATTGTCCCTGTTCTGAGCTATACTTCCTTTCCCCATGGAGTTGGTCCTGGAGGTGTCAGCTGCAGGTGCTCAGGGTCCTGCTTAGTTGGGGGGTGCGGGTGTTGTCTGCAGCAGGTGCGCATGGGTTCTGGGTTGTGTCCTGATGAAGAATATTTTAAAAGCCAGATAGTGACAGCACCCAAAAAACATTTGAGCAGGACTACTTCCACTGAAGTGTGGAGAATGGATTGGAAGAAGCAAGACCAGCAATAGTAACAAAATCCATCAAAAGTTTTATTATAATCTGAGTGAGAAATTATGGTGATTTAATTTAAGGAAGAGGTACCTGATTTGGAGAGAAGGGGATGGATTTTAAAGATATTTATATGGTAGAGTTGTGGAAACTGGAGATGGGTTGAATAGGGCTGAGGGAGAGGATGGATTCAGAACCAGTCTGAGGTTCCTGCTTCAGGAAGTAGTAGGACAGTGGTGCCAATCCCTGGGTTTGTCCTTAGCTTGTGGTGGGACCTGGGACAAGCTACTTCTTTCCTCAGGTCTTTAGGTTTCTCATTAGATCAAGGTAGTAATCCCCAGTCACCAACTTTGCAGGATTGTAGTGGGGAGCCAATGGTGAAATCTATGTGAAAAGTAGTCTCCTGTATATTTTCCGTGACCCCAAAAGGAAGGTCTGTCCTTGTCTTGTAATTTGTGCTCTGACATAGTCTTTCCTCCTTATCTAAAATTCTAAGCACTTGATATTCTAGGAACTGGTTAGATCTTTGCCCATTCTAGCAGCTGAGGCCTTACTGGGGACCTCTCTGAGGGTTCTCAAACCAGCTTTTGTTGAAAACAATGATATCATTGAATGGGTGGACCGGGCCAGGCTTCCCTCAGCCAGTTTAAGGAGAAATGGGGTCTTTATGACTTCTGTACTGATGGCTCTTTTCCAGTCTCTTCCATAGTTCCCAAGGGCCACACTACCCCCTTTTCCTCTTTCTTTTTCCCCTGAGGTTATGGGTTTGCAGAAAACTGGCAACCTCCACATTTTCTTCTCTTGCATCAGTCTCCCTGGAGAGAGGTCCAGATGGGCCAAGGGGCTATAATGGCTGCATTATATCAGGCATGGTTTCTTTTTCCAAACCCCCTCCCCCCTTTCTGGGGAAAGGAAGAGAAAGTCATAGAAAGGGATTCCTTTGGAGGGAGGCGAGTGCTAGCAAAAGAGGTGATTCTAAGTGTTGGCAAATATGACAGGCTCTTGGTATTCTAGAAGTTCTTTATATCTTGATTTATTTTATTTTATTTTTCAATTATAGTTCACATTCAGTATTATTTTGTATTAAGTTTCAAGTGTTCAGCATAGTGGTTATAATCATATGCTTTACAAAATGTCCCCCCTAGTATTTTCAGTACCAACTTGATACCATATGTAGTTATTACAATACTAGTGGCCCAGTACACGAATTCGTGCACATTGAAAGGAAATTAATTAGAAGAAATATTTTAATATCACTATTCACCCTTTCTCTATAATAAAGTGTCAACCAAATTCATGATCGACAATGACAGATGGAAACTCACACAAGCGATTGGCACCAGTGAGAGCTTTATATGTATTGCACATGCACAAGTCAACTTAGCCTTTTATATATATAGATAGATATAGATAAACTTGCTTAATTAGACCTGCTTTCTGATTTAGCCCAGTGAAGCACCCCAACTTCTCTTTCAGGTAATTGTCAGCAACACAGGAGTAAATATTAACATGAAGCAGATTATTATTGTAGATTATGCAGGGAGAACAAAGGGTAAAATATTTAACTGCAGCAGTGTTTGACTATATTCTGCGCAGTGAGAAAACCTGAAGTCATTTTCAAGGTCCACCATTTCTTCTTTTCAATCGGGTCAAGTTTCTAAGCTTTCTAAATCTCCGTTTTCCGGCTAATGAAAAGAAAATAGGATTCCACCGAGTCTCCTGTCTCCCTGCTCCAGGACTTCTGTGAGAATCAAATGAGATGAGGCATGGAAAACGCTTCACAGACATTTGGTTAACGTGTAAAGTGTTTCCACCTGGCTGTGAAGCAAGTTGTGTTCCTGGGCTGAAGAAACTCCAAGGAGGATAGTTGCTAGGCTAGGTAGAAGAAGCCGGGCATTGCTACATGACATCATTACCCAGATGGACACTTAGCATATTAGCCTTTTATATATATAGATTATTGACTATATTCCCTGTGCTGCTGTACTTTATATTCCTGTGACTGTTTTGTAACTACCAATTTGTACTTCTCAATTCCTTCACCTTTTTCACCCAGTCCCCCAACCTCCTTTCCCTCTGACACCTATCATTCTGTTCTTTATGATCTCTTGACTTCTTGATGTTAGATTTGTGGTTTGGATAAACTGGCTTTCAGTTGTGTGGTGATAGGAGATCAGCAATGTTGAGTGAGCATTCTGACCTGATCTGTTGGCTGTCTTTCTTCTCCGCCTTACCCGCATGCATGCATGCACACATGCACAGATTTGCCCCCCTGCTCTATATTTGTCTACATGTAGGCAGCTTGTTAGGGGAATTAGTAAGTTGGTTGCAGCACTGGTTTGCAGCAATTCTAGGAAGGCAGGAAGATGAGCCTTGAAACAGTGACTTGGGTTCTGAGAACGAGATAGTGATATCTACCTTCTGTGTGGCCTGTTAGTGTTTGCAAAGGACTTTCACAGATGTCCTTATAGGGAAGAAAAAAATAATTTTCCCTCTAGCTGTCTAAGTTCTCAGCTGGTTGGCAAGAGGGATTAGCAAGAGAAAAACAAACAGAAATTAATGTGTCTACATGGGTGCTACCCAGGGAAAAAGGAGCAACTCACTTAGAATTCAGGATTCTATAGCATCCTCGATAAAGAACAATAAGTGTGTAGAGAAATGGCAGGATAAAGGAAAGAGCTATTAGGCCTCTAAAGGCAGTAAGCTGTGCGTAAGTAAATGGTAAATAAATGGTGGATAAAGGTTAGTTAGTCAAGTTTGTTTTGCAAATTCCACTGGTGCCTTCTCCAAGCTGATAGGGTCTAAAGTTGTCTCTGGTAATTAACTTATGTCCTTGAGAGAGTGGGGCGGAGGGAGGCCTTTGAAAATTAATGTCCTGCTTCTAGGCAAATAGGGGAAGGCCAAGGTTCTTTGTTTGTAGTATCTGCTTCTTCTCAATTGTCTTCAGCACAAAATAATCCTGTGCTAAAGTGGTATATTTGGGGGGAGGCATATTCTGCCACCATTCAGCCTCCTCTAATCTTCATGATGGGAGATATAGATGCAGGAAAACCGTGCATGGTGCTTGGCACACAATTGGCCTCAATAAGTGTTTGTGGCATGAGTGAGTGGGCTTGCAAACGCAGAGCCTAGGGCTCAGAAGAGGTGCTGCTGCTTGGCCCAAGACCCAGAGCAAATAGGTGATGGATTCAAGCCAGGAGGAACTTGGTCTTCCCGATGCCATGTGCCCCATAGTGTATACACTATTATGCTGCTTAATAAGCAATTATTGATGAGATTGCATGCACATCCTTCCTCTCTGCCCTCTGGGAGTGTCTGGATGGCTGACTCTTGGATTATTTACCACTGACATTTAGCTTATCTTACTTTGGTTTATTTAGACTGATGGGTTTAGAAACAAAATCTAACTGTGTGATGGTAGATATATTGCTTTTGCTCATTTTCAAGTTCTTCATCTGTAAAAGTGAAATGGGGTAAGCATTGGACAGAGAGGATGGCATATAGGTTCTTTTTTTGTGGTAAATTCTGTAATTTCTGCACTAATGCCCCTCCCCACAAAAAAACCCTTCATGGAAAGGATATGGGACAGCACGTTGAATGAGGGAAAAGGTGTAGGACTGGGGCTTGGGAAGGATAGGATCAAGGAATTCATAGACAGTCTCCTCAGGTGCCATCACTGGAGTGACTCAGCTCCAGCCATTTTCACGAGGTGTCACTCATCTTGAAATTCAGCTAAGTGAGACCTGATTGTCCTGGCTTGTCATGACTGACTCTGGGTGCTCCCAGCTAGTAGGTAGAGAAAGGGGAACATTTCTCTAAATGCAAATCAGGGGACTGTTATCCCAAGGAGGCGGCAGGGATGCTGGAGGCCAGGACAACAGATGTTCTTGACGACTTAGGAGGCCTTTCCAAGTTCTAACCTTTTTGGCTTGTGCTTGGGCTGTGGTTTGTGCTTTAGGATGCAAAGAAACTCTGGGCAATATTTATCAAAGTTATGGGATATTTAATCAGAGCCTAAAAGGGACCAGGCACCCACCTGTAAGGCAAGTTGGATTGTGGTCTTCACCCACCTGCTTTTTGTTTGTTTTTCATGGGATGGTCCACCTATTCCCTTCTTTCTAAGCATATTCTCAAAGGTCCTGTGATCTCAGAGGTTCATTTTCTTCACGTCCTCTGTCTCATCCACAAAGTTTATCTCTACATATGGCTGGTTACCTCCCTCTCACATTGGTTACCCCCCCTTCCTTTCAGGTTAATCTGATAAACAAGCATTCGTGGTTATTTATCAAAGACTGGTTGCTAAGAGGCTACTATCAAGCAATGTTTCACTTTTTTATCTTTCTCAGAAATAGTAAAATAGTACCCCATTTCTCTTATCTGCTCTTATCCATTTCCAGTAAATACCCATAGTGGGCTATGCAGGACTGAAACAGAGCTGTAACCTGTGTGTGGGTGAGCCATTTTTAGGGCTCCACAGGTCCCTGCCAGTTAAGCTCCCTGATCCCAAGATGTTGACCCTATCTGCACAGAGAGCTTGCTCATCTTTGTGGAAGCAGCCAAGAGGGAGGCCTGAAGAGGATTAAATAAAGACCCTGCTGACCGAAGGAGCAAACAGCGCTTATCCAAACATCCTTTGGTATTTAACATAAAAGCAAAACACGGGATCAGGAGCTGGTCAGAAGGGTACCAGGTCTTGTGGGGACTAGGAGCCGATGTAAGGGGAAGTGGTTGGTGAAAAGGAGTGTTGATTTAACGCATTGTTGGGAAACTTCCTTAATAGAAGGTTAAAAAAACACACATGCCAAGTAGCTTTGGCTTTGGGCCAGGCTTGCGGGTGGTGCCATCTTGCTCCCCAGTGCTGCTGCTGGAGCTGGTCCCCGGGCAGCGATGAGGCTTACTCCAGGGAGGCCTTGGGGTAGAAGGAGATTCCTGCTCTTTCAAGGTCCCCCTTCTATGGCCTTTCTGTTCCCTCAGAAAGGAACGTGGGCCCTTGGACTTGTCAGTCCCTTATTTGGCTTTGGGGCTTGACTTGGCATGTTTATTTCCATTCCTTTGGAATCAGGAATGGAATGAGCACTGGTTAGGAAATCTTGATTCTAAAACAGCTCGAGCCATTTCTTCGCCCCCTTGTCTTTCTTCTTCGAAAACAAAAGAAAACAAAGCAATACTTACTGAATTTGGTATATGACTGTCCCAAATATGGCAGGCCTTGTCCGCTCTCTGAGACTAGCGCTCTGCTTCTCTCCAACCCTTCCCAGAACCTGCCCGTCCTGGGCATCACCGCTTTCATTTGATAGGGAACAGGCTGAGTAGCTTGTGACTTGCATAGTATCTCCATGCTCATTAAAAAATATTAATATTAAAATTTCCAAACATCCCTGAGGGGAGAGAAACTAGATTACGAACCCTCAAAAACTCATTATCTCTATGTAACAATGATTAAAGTTTCATAGGTATTTCTGGAAAAAATGATGCCAACGATATTTGTAAAACACAAATATTTTACACTGTTCAAGGAGTTTAAAAAAGTTTTTTTACATTTCTTCATTTTATTTAAGCACATTTTATTTTATTTTTTAAAATTTCTTTATTGATTAAGGTATTACATATGTGTCCTTTACCCACCCCCCCATCTCCTCTACTCATGCCCTCACCCCCCTGGTGTCTGTGTCCATTGGTTAGGCTTATATGCATGCATACAAGTCCTTTGGTTGATCTCTCCCCCTTGCCCCCACCCTCCCCTACCTTCCCTCTATGTTTGATGGTCTGATCGATGTTTCTCTGTCTCTGGATCTATTTTTGTTCATTACTTTATGTTGTTCATTATATTCCATAAATGAGTGAGATCATGTGATATTTATCTTTCTCTGACTGGCTTATTTCACTTAGCATAATGCTCTCCAGTTCCATCCATGCTGTTGCAAATGGTAAGAACTCCTTTTTTACCGCAGCGTAGTATTCCATTGTGTAGATGTACCACAGTTTTTTAATCCACTCATCTGCTGATGGACACTTAGCCTGTTTCCAAATCTTAGCTGTGGTGAATTGTGCTGCTATGAACATAGAAGTGCATTAAGCACATATTTTAAATTAGCTAGTCTTCTAACATTTTACAGCAACCATATGAAGTAGATTGTCTTTTCCCCCATTTTATTGATGAGAAAACTGGGGCACAAACTCACAGAACTAATAAGCATCAGAGCTAGTATTTGAATGTATTTCCCCATTTGATCCTCTCGAGTAAGCTGTGAGGTAGTATTTATTCCTCTGTTCACTTGCCATCTAGGAAATCGGGGGCTTGAGTAAGTGAAGCACTTCTCATACAAATGCACCTCTCAGTCTTATTCACTGACAAATGTGGGGGGTGGGGGTAGCAGGATGATAAAACTGGTTTAAAAATTAGAAAAAAGTAATGTTGAAATAGAGTGCTTAAATTAGATACAAAGCTTGTTAATTAATATCCTAGGGGCAATAAAGCCCTGCATAACCTTTGGCATTCTCTCTTCCACTGGATGGAAATAATTTGCATCTCTTAATAGGTTTTTACAAGTTACAGTCTCGTTTTTAAAAAAGCTCCCCTGATTAATTGTGAACAGTCTTTTCCAGTTTAAGGAAACTGGCCTCTCAGAGTCTATGACCTGACAGTGCCCTTTTTGTGACATTGAGAGGGACTTCAGGCATCTTGACTCATTTCCAGGGTTTGGAAGGTCAGTCATCTAGAGGGTAGTGTGGCTGGTACTCAAACCAAAGCTTTCCGAGCCCTAGATTTTCCCTATACCTTGTGCTGGTATCGTTTTTTAGGTTTTGGGAGGTTAGAAATGGGAAACAGAATTTAAAATGTTAAAATTGATCCAGTGGAGCAGGAGAATTCTCAGAGCCTGAAAAGGTATCACCTGGAAAAACTATTAAAAATACAGATTTCTGAGTCCTTCTCTAGGGAATAGAATTCTCTGGGTCTGGGATGTGGCCTGGGATTTTTTTTTCCCACAGCATTTCCGGGTGTAGTGCAGTTACTGGACTAAGTCCCATAATGATGGCATTAAGAGCATGAGCAAGAAATGAAAGAGTCTTACGTCATCACCAACACAGGACAGCAGGGAAAAGGTCCTCCAGGGAAAATAAGAGGGACCAGCCAGGCTGCACCTCCCAAGCATCATCAGTGTCTAAGTGCCCGGAAACTCTTGGAAAAGCAAGATGGGACCAAAAGCTGGGGGAAGAAGCTGTCAGTAAAAATAGCCCCTGGATAGCGGAGTAATGTTTGCTTCCGCTGAGCTTGTCTGCATAGGTTTTTCAAGGTAGTTTGGAAATTGTTAGCACTCTGTCTTCACCGGTTTGCTTATCTGAAGCAGCAGGAAGGAGAGCTGATCTGAGAGATATTTTGCAACTTTGCTTTGATTTGAAGTTTAGAGAGGCATTTCAGGTTTGGATGGTGCTGGGTTTGAAGGCCCCGAGCCTTAGGAAAGGTGGGGTCAGGGGAGTGTGCCTTTGGGATCAGACTACACGTATAAAAAGGTTCCAGGCTGCCACGGGCAGTTCACTTGTCCTTCCCCGGAGAGCAGCCTTATGTTTTATGTCTGATATTTGGGAGCTTATTTTCCCAGGTGGCATTCAGAAGATACAGGTCTTGCTCAAGGACTTTGGGGTCTGGGGCAGCCTGGGTTTCGCCAGGTGGACATTCCAGTGCTGGCTGCTGTTAGTATTGGACAGGATGTGGACCTGCCTGTGGGCTTGTGAGCCTGGAGGGACCCACAGGGGGCTCTTACAGAGGGCAGGAGGGTGCACAGAAACTGCTTTTCCATCAAAGCCAGAAAAAAGGAGGGGGCGGGGTGGGAAATCTTAGATAGCCCTTCTCTCTTCCTGGACACACATCACTCACAACTCGTTTCCTGAAAATCCTAATACACTCCAGTGCTGAGAGACGGCTTCCTGCCGATCTGCTGAGCCAGCTCCTTGTCAGGGAGGAGATGAGAACAAGATGTGGTCAGAGAAGGGGCAGGCGGGCCGAGCTGGGCTGCTCAGTGGCCCCATGGCCACTCTGCGAGGGGACAGCAGTGTCTGCAGGTCCTGAGAGCAGTGCCAGGGCACCACATGGACACAGATGGGCCCAGCTCAGGGCAGTGGAAAGTTCGAAAGCAGTGTCTCATCAGTAAAATTTCACAGATGGTGGTGATGAAACATGACCCTTCCTTTTGCTTCAAGAAGAAAGGACCTTCCTGGCCAACATCTGCAACCCCATTTGGGGAAAGGGTTGTTATTGCAAAAAAACACACAAAAAACCAAAACACTAGCCCTGAAGTTCTCACATGTCCATCCTCTTCTTCCTGCCCCATGCTTTGCTTACGCCTATTGCTCCTCTCTGCATCCAGTCGCACTTAAGAGCTGAGTCTCCTTTGTGTGACAGCACATGTGTCCTCAAGGCCACTGTCATCACCATCAAACTGTGTTTTGGACTGCTGGTTCCTGGCAGTGCTGTAGTTTTATGCTTCCACCTTCTAAGAGAGACAGAACAGAAAACTGCTTTAAAAGTATGGCCAGGACCAGCAGACCTGCTTTGAAACCCGGCTCTGACACGGTACGGTGAGAACCTGGACAGTTACACGTCCCAGTTCCCAGTGTCCTCAGTTACAACATGGGGAAGGGGTTAGTACCATGAAGGTGAAGTAATTGAACACTTAAATATATGTGAATGATTCTGATTGCAACTTTTCCGGGTTTCCCAAGCTCAGAAGGATCCAGGGTGCGGTGGAGGCAGGAAGGTGACCCAAGCTTCTTTGATATTTCTGAAGATTGCCTTCCTTAAAAATATGTTGAAATCTTGTGGTCTAGAGTGTTAGTTTTGATCCCAACCCCAGAGTTCTGTCTGCTTCAGTGTACCTGGGGTGGAGCCCGACAGGCTGCATTTTTAACTAGCTCCTAGCAGTTAGGTAGAAGAGGAAGCAGATTGTTCCTTGGAGATTCAGAAGACAAAGGAAAGGCCAAGTAGGTGCCCGTCACAGAGAGGTAGTTTCTGGTTCAGTGTAAGGACTTTCTTTAACTCTCAGGAGCTCCCTGTTGCTGGATGTGTCCAGGGATGAATGGCCATCTGGCAGATTCCTGTACAAGGTAGAATGGTCATTCATTTATTCATTCGTCCACTTATTCACCAAATAAACATGGGCCTCCTGCCTTGTAGCAGCTGGAAGCTGGGGAGAAGCCTCAAACAAGGCAGCCATGTCCCCTGCTCTTAGGGAGCCCATAGTCCAGTGAGTTTGGCTGATTCCTAAAGTCCCTTTCAATGTGGAGACTCTGAGAGGCCTATGAGTGGCCAAGGACTGGCAAGAATGTGGTCACCTGTGAGGTTCCCTCTGGATGGCTTTCTTTGGAGCATCTTAGTGTCATCGGATGAATAATTCTCCCCCTAAGACTGAGAAGAGGCTGATAATGTATTTGTCAGGAGTACATTTTCAGTGAGAACATTTACATCCCACTGGCGCCTGGATAGACAATTAAACTCTGAACCCCTGCCTGTCTGTCCATTACGCAGTCTCTGAAACCAGACCTAGGAAATGGGGCTGCAGGAATGAGCTAATTGCTTTTTTTTTTTTTTTTTGCCACTCCCAAGTGATCTACTGGAGAGTTACTGGCTGGGGAGATTTAAAGGGAAATAGGCAACTCCATCAGTTTTGCTGGGTCCTTCCATTGTACTTCCTGTTGAAAGCAATAGTGATAAACGCTAACCTTTACGGAGCTCCACTCTGTACCTACTTGGTGGTAAGCCCTTTTCATGCATTTTGTCGGTTTACTCTTATGGCAATCCTGTCAAGTAAGAATGTTATCTTCATTTCTGAAGAAGAGAAAACAGATATATATTCAGAGGGAAAAAGTAAGTCGCTTATGGCCATAGAGACAATAAATGTCAGAACTGGTATTGAAACCTTACTCTTGCCGACTCCAGACCATGTTCTCAACTCCTAGCATGCCGATCGATTCATACATTTACTTGTTCCTTCATTTATCCATTCCTTCATCCAATAATTAGTTAAATTGTTCTTTCATTGAGTAATTGTTAAACAGGGATATATACTGGTGAGCAGAGCAGCTTGGCCTTTGTCCTATGGGGCCCACAGTATATCTCCCTCCGACACATAAGTGACTCCTCTCTAGGTACTTGGCTACTTAGATGCTCAGGAGAAAGAGGACGGCTAGGAGGCAGAACTCGGCAAGTTAGCTACTGACACAGTGTTTCCTTGTAATGAGAGCTTCTCTACACAAGCTGAGTTTTGGGCTTTGCTTTATTTTTACATTTCCTCGTTGGGTTTCTTTTCTTGTTGTCCAAGGCTGGATGTTGAAGGGCTTGACATGATGCAAGAGATCATTCTCGTGGCATTTGCCTTCTGACTGCACTCTAGGGGCAGAGGGGAATCCGAGCGTTAGGAGTCCCAGAACTCTTAGAGTTGGGAGTGACTCTAGAGACTCTCTTCAGGGACCCCATCTTTCTGGGAAATCTCACCTCTTCCAGAATCAGAGTGGTCCCTGCAGATTCCTTTGGTTTTCCATGCTGGCCTGAGCCTATATTTTCTTCTTCTGAAAAGGAGTTTCAAATTAGGTTTTCAGTTTTCAAAATAAACGCAAGATCATTATTTTAAAAAAGCAACCGATTTTCAGAAATATGCAACTGACATTGTGAACATCTGCAGTCCCCTGAGATAACCACCATCAGCAGTGGGCACTTGCTTCCCCAGTTGTTTTCAATGCATACACTAGGGCAGCGGTCACCAACTGGTGGTCCGCGGACCATTGGTGGTCCGTGAGGTCTGAAAGGTTGGTGACCGCTGCACTATTGTGTACTATTATTGTTTTTCATTTAAAGGGATTTTGAAAATGCATACTTTCCTAAAATTTATTTTTTTATCGAACTCAATTTTAGACATTCTTTTCAACTAGTACATATAGATCTACTTAATTCTTTGTTTTTTTGTTAGACTCCAATTTCTCTTCCATTAGAAACCCTTTGCCCCCTGACCTTGATTTTCTATAGGTACATTCTGCTTTCAGTGTGGCTGAGCTAATTGGAACATCCATTTGGCTCCATTATTATTATTATTATTATTATTATTATTATTATTAGAGGCATGGTGCACAAATTCTTGCACAGGTGGGGTCCCTCCTATCTGGGCCTGGGGTGCGGGTGAACCAGATTCGAGGCTGTCAGGGCCCCAGCAGCAAGGTCTGGGTCAGTGCGCATCGTAGCTACTGGCCAGTCGTCTGGTCGTTCCGGTTGTTTGGTTGTAAAGGTCGCTTGGGCTTTTATATATATAGATTATGTTTTACTTTTAGAGAAATTCTAGGAATCTTGTTTGGTGTCCCTTTCCTTTGGTGAAATATTCTTAACCTCAGCTTCAGGTGGTCTGTAGTAAGAGAGAAACCAATGTATAATTTTAGAAAAGAAAAGAATTTATTAGAAGGGTAACACACAGAAATACCAGGTCTCAGGAAATTTGAACCACTAGGTCTCAGAAAGGACAGGCCAAGGCAGACTCAGGAATCCATGCAGCAGGAACAAAGGAACAGATGAATTGCTCCCATCTGTTCAGCTCTTGCGGCATTAT
This sequence comes from Plecotus auritus, assembly GCF_963455305.1. NCBI lineage: Eukaryota > Metazoa > Chordata > Mammalia > Chiroptera > Vespertilionidae > Plecotus > Plecotus auritus. The sequence goes on from NC_137773.1 coordinate 16,691,917, forward strand.
TCCATTGGCTTAGCTTGGATCATGGCCACCCTTGGCTAGGCTAGGGAGGACACCTGGATTGACAGTCTCACCAAAACATGCAACAGGGGAGAGGTATTTCATTAAAGAAAAATTGGTGTGCTGATCCTTCCTTGGATGCAGTGGTAGAAAAATCAATCCAGGTAAATTTTGAGTTATGTGTTTGCATGTGTGTTCCCAGGACCCAGAAAAAGTTGAAGATCACTGCTTTAGTCCGTTGACTCCATCTGGTTGTCTGAACTCAATGACGACCCCCACAAATACAAAATTCATAGCAAACTCTCCCTCATGGTTTTCTTTTAGTTTCTTAGGCCCTATGGCCGCCCCATTTCTCCTGCACTGAGATGTGGGGGGTAGTTCTGCCTGCTTCAGTTAGAATGGCTAGCCATAGTTCCCAGGAGGGTGGAGTCCATCACCTCAGGAGACTAATGTCTTTTCTTATTCTTCACAGGTACCTTTTCGCTCCAACCTACACAGAAACGCATTATACTCCGAGTGGCAACCCTCGAACCTCCACGCTGAAATCCGAGGTAAGTTCCAGTCAACGAATAGCTACCAAACAGCTGCCCTCCCTGGCCCCACCCCTGGGAAGTGAGGAGACAATAGCAGGACTCTATGGAGGTGTCCTCCTCCAAAGCCATTGTTTCTCCTGACTGAAGACCAAGGGAGCCAGCAGGAGAGGCCAGGTGTGAACCTCTTGTTTCCTACATGTGCCCTCTCCTTTGATGGCTAAAATGGTCAACTTTAGGATAATTGCATCTGATTAAAATTGGTATAAATCACCATGAAGCATACATTTTCCTTGCTTTATGTTAATTACTCACATATTAATAGAAGGTTAAGCAAAAGGGGTGATTTCCTGGCAATCCTGTCATCTTACCCAATCAGATGTCTAATTGTTCCTTTTTCATTTGGATCTGTGAAGTTTTGTAATCTGCTAAGTTTTTTGTAGCCTGCAATGTGTTTTTTAAATGTGACTTTAGGTTATGAAGATTTTCTTATTTTACTTCTATATCCATATTGGCTATTTTCCCCCTCAAAGTGGTTTTTCAGTACAGATGTTTGTCATTTAAAAATGGTTTTTCAGATGGATACATTTTTAGTTGGCTTCACCACAACCCACTGGTGGACATTGAAGGTAGTGAATCATGCACATTTCATGGTTTGCCTGCTCTTCCTACCAGGGGACCCATTAAAGTCATAGGCTCAGAGCAGTGGTTCTCAATCAGGAGTGATTTTGTTTTAAATCATCCATTTACTTAAACTTTCGTTGATATGCGGGTAACTAACATGAAGCAAAGAAAATATGCTTCACGATGATTTATACCAATTTTAATTCAATGTAATTATCATAAAATATACTATTTGTTTGTTTGACCATTTGAGCCAGCAAAAGAGGGGGGCACTTGGCAATGTCTGGAGACAGTTTTGATTGTCATGGCCAAGAGATGGATGCTATTGGCACCTAAAAGGTAGAGGCCAGGGATGCTGCTAACCTACAACACAGGACAATCCCCCTTTCCCCTGGGGAATTATCTGGCTCCGAGTGTCACTGGTGCCCAAGTTGAGACACTGGGTTGCATAGACCCTTCTCAGATGCTGGGCTGATGGGATGGGCTGAAGAAGAAAGGAAGATGAACTCTGGCAGGGGACATAAGGGACTTGAGTGGCATGTACATAGAGATGGGAGATGTGGCGTGAAGACAGCAGCACAGGCCACTGTCAGTCATTACCAACTCAGGTTACTTTATCAGATTACCCTTGAATGACGAAAGGGACACTAGATGTGTGGTAGCAGGTAGCAGGCAAGTTGGCTGTGTCTTTTTATCTTTGGGGAGGCTGTCCAGCTGTGGTGTGTCCTCACATATTCTTCAATGCCCCTTGGCCAAAACTCTTTCCTTCCTTAAGATTTCTGTTCTCCACCTTGGGGGAGATAGGGAGGGGACAGGCGTGCCTCGAAAGCCCTATGTCTTGAAAGCCCTAGCCATGACAACCTCACAAAGCACCCTCCTCTGTGTTGGGCTCTGCATCGGTATACCAGCAGCTCAAGAATGGGTCTTAGTGCACAAGTTTGCTGTGACCTCATGCTTCCTGCTATGAAAGCCCCTCAGGGTGGCCCCCTCAGGCCAAGGAGCTGAGAAGGAATGAGATGACTTCATGACTGTTCATTTACTTGCTCTTTGTGCTCTCAGAATTAGGCAGAGAACCAGCCCTCTATCCCAGAATGCCCCTCTTCCTGAAGGTCTTGCTGACCCAAGTATGGCAGAAGTTATTGTTTTCTTACATCCCCTGCTACAGCAAAGCCCCCACCCTGCCTCATGGGGCTCCCAGTCAGCTTTCTTATTTGGGAGCTGAAGACTCAAAGAGAAGTGGGAATAGAATGAACCATTTAGCTACATTTGACCCAAAAGTTGAGGACCACACTCTACTACCAAACTTGGCCTGGGGCAGCGGGAGTTCTGGGAACCTTATCAAATTCATCGGCTGGGCCGCTAGGCTGTAGGCTACAGCCCTAATCTAGGTCAGATCGCTGGGGGAATGGGTCTGTGAATGTGTTCCAATAGAAAGAGTTACAGCGTTTGGGGTCTGAAGCCAGGGTTTTAGTCTTGGCTTTAGCTATTTGACCTTAAACAACCCTTTTGACTACAGTAGTGTTGAGTTTCTTCTTCTGAAAATTGAATATGCTAAGATCTGACTCTCAGGGCTGTGGAAGGGTAAAATGAAGCACTGATTTTATGGGAATTTATAAACATCTCTTGCAATGCCACATTTTACACATGAGGAAATTGAGAGAAAAGAAAAAGTAACATGCTTCAGTTCAGATAACCAGCGAGAGACTAGACCTCAAGTTTCCATTGGTGCTAGAAGATCATAGTTTTGACAAGTTAATTGGTATGCACTTTGCTGGGAGAGGCAGAGCATGGAGTCTGAAGTCAGCCTGCCGGGGTTTTAATCTCCATTCTGCTGTGTGGCCTGTGAATGACGAAACCTCCCCAACCTTTAGTTTCCCTTTTTTAAAAAATGGGACAACTATATCTACCTCATAAGGCTTTGGTCAGAATTTTTTTAAAAAATCTGTGTAAGTTGTTTATCCAGTAGTAAAAGCTGGATGGATGTTATCCCTTGTTGTTACTAACACTGAATGGCAGGCATTATTACAGTATACTTGCGACATCGTGTGTGAAAGCCCTTTGGAAATTTAAGGCATGCTACAAAAGTCAGTAGGGATGCTGTTTCAGAGAGCACCAGGCAGTGAGCACGTCAGCGCCAGCCCAATGGGAGGAGGTACCAGGACTCTTCATGGCTCTGAATTCTCTTTACATTTGTGTACTTCTTGACTCTCCATCACTCCAATATCTGCGAGTCCCATTTACCCCATACAGGCTCAGCCCCCTCTTCTACCCACAAATGATCCTGGGTCGTGGAGTCCATGGCCTTGTTGCTGAGTTCTAAGGACCAGGTTTAGAACTTAAATGCCGACCATGTGCCTCCAGGTCCCACAAGAGCCAGGGGCGGGGGGTGGGGGGATGGAGTAGGGGGAGATAGGTGGAGAAGCCATGTGGCAGGCTGGCATTTGAGCGTAGATGGACTCCTGGCTGGAAGGAGGGTCATGCCCACCTCCCCTCTTTTACTGGTGCTGCAGGATGTCCCTGGCTCAGTGGCTTTCCTTTGTGCCCCGCTAAAGGTCGGGATCTGACTTGTTTCAAATCCTTAACTGCCTCCTCCTGACTGCCTGGGCATGAATCGGGGAGGAGCCACCCTGCTGGTAGCAGATTGTGTCTGAGCAGGTGAAAGAGCACTGGACTGAGATTGACCCTGAGTGGAGTGCCAGCCTGGCCTGTCCACTGTGACCTGGCTGCCTGGCTCAGCTGGGCAGGGCATAGAATTGGCACAGCACAGGCCAAAGATTCAGCCCCTTGGTGGGCTTGCCGCTCCCTGAGGCCACATTCTGCCTTTGACAAAGGATCACTAATGTTTATTGCCGGCTGCCCCAGGCCTGTAACCTTGCATTCACCCCTTGAGTTAGCACTTGAGGTCAGACAGAGGTTGTGCAATTGTTCACATAGCTGCTCGGTATGGAGCTTGTATTTAAACCTGGCCTGGGCGTGCCAGAATGCTCAAGTTTAATTATTAGGCTATTAATTAAATAGCCCTGGGCAGGAGATGGAGCCAGAGAAGACAGATGAATGGGTCACTTCACCTAGGTCACATGTCTATCTGCTGGGTAGCAAGGAACATCCTGCTGGTGGATCGCTGGGACTGCGCAGCCTCAGGGTGTTGTGGTGGGTGGGGGAGGAAGCTTCCAGCAGCTACATAGTTTATATCCTTCCTAACACTTACCTGTTCAGGACCTGGCTCTGCCCTGGGGGTTACCCTCTCTCCCTTCTGACCAGCTTCTCTCTCTCAACCATTTGGGAAGGAGCTTGCAGCGATGGCCCTTTGTTACCACCCCTCACTGTGCCCAGGACAGTCCCGGTTTGCACCCTCTGTAGCCTTCTCAGCAGTGTCCTGGTTTGCCTCCTAAATGCTCTGGTTGCCCTACTTATAAAGCCCTCTGCTGGCATCTCCAACCTTTATTTCGAGCCACTCTTCATGGTTTGTAATTATATCTCTGTATGGCTTTTTCCTTTAAGATTGGCTCTCACCAGACCGTGGAGTCCCACTGTAGCTGGATCTCTGTTTGTTCATTGTTGTGTCTCTGGGGCCTCGCCCGGGGCCTGGCACACAGCAGTGCTCCACAGATGTTCATAGTCACGGAGGAATCCAGCCGGGCTGGGAGGCCACATGGCCCTGAGACACACTGACTAGAGAGCAGCATCGGGCCTTTGGCGTCCACAGATGTAGGTGCCAAGTTCAGGCACGCAGGGATTCAGGGAGGTACAGAAAAGCTGGCTCTCTCCATTTCCTAGGGCTGCTGTAACAAAGCACCATGAACTTGGAGGTTTAAAACAACAGAAATGGATTCCCTCATAATTCTGGAGGCTAGAAGTCCAAAATCAAGGTGTCGGCTGGGCCACGCTCCCTCTGTAGTCTAGGGAAGAATCCTTCCTGGCCTCTTCCTAGCTTCTGCTGGCCCCTGGCCATCCTTGGTGCTCCTTGGCCTGTAGCTTCATCACTCTAATCTCTGCCTCTTCTTAAAAGCACCCCAGTCTAGTATCACTTCATCTTAACTTAATTACATCTGCAAAGTTCCTATTCCAAATATGACCACATTCTGAGGTTCTGGGTAGACATGAATTTGGGGGAACACTCTTCAACCCTGTAGAGCTGGGGTGGGGAACCTTTTTTCTGCCGAGGGCCATTTGGATATTTATAATATAATTCGTGGGCCATACAAAATTATCAACTTAAAAATTAGCCTGCTATATTTGGTCAAACATTTCATTAACTCACCCCTAATGACTTGGCAGGGCCAGATCAAATGACTTCATGGGTCTTATACAGCCTGTGGGCCTGATGTTCCCTACCCCTGCTATAGGTACCTCTAGTGGGGAGGTGGGCTCTTCAGAAGCCAGTGTTCCTGTGGCCAATATCATGGAAAGAACTCTGCACTGGCTCTGAAATCCTGGTCCTGCACTAGCAGAAGGACCTGCGGCAAACCTCTGTGCTCCTCTGAGCCTCAGCTTCTTTGTCTGTTCATTGGGGACGATGACATCTGCCCCGTCCCACCTCTCAGGACTATGATGAGGATCAAGTAAAGTGGAGGCTTGGAAAGCTGTCCGCTGGTTGTCAGTCAGGTTAGGCTACAAATATGATCATCCGTGACCTTCACGGGACGTTAACATTGCTGGGCCTGACCTCCCCTTTCTCCTGGCTAGGATCACTGCTTTTACCATGGGACGGTGAGGAAGGCGGAAGAGTCCAGTGTCACGCTCAGCACCTGCCGGGGAATGAGGTAAGAGGCCCTGACAGTGCTGGGGGACACCTGGCTCTCTCCCAGGAGTGGGATTCTCAGGACAGCAGGGCTGGCCTTGGGCAGGGGCCTTGAGAAGCCGTCCATTGGGTGTGTATGCAAGCCAGTTCTGAGAAGGGCTGAGCTTGGGAATGAACTCGAGGCTCTTGAGTTTCAGTGATACTCAGGTATGGTGAAGCATCGGAGCAGGAGAGGGATGACTGCCCCCAAAGAGACAGTTGGCTATACTCAAGATCCCAAGAGGGGCTTGCTGTGTGTGTATGTGTGTATGGCGGGGTGGAGGGCATACTGAAAGCACAGGGGTCAGTCAGGAGGCAGAGGGGGAAAGGGAGATGTGGCAAGAGTCTTTATTGCAGCTTCTGCAGGAAGAAACAGGCAAGGCTTGGGATTAGTTTCAATAATTTCCGTGGGATCTGGGGCTCAGGGGCTGTCTCTAGTTGTCTGGTACCTGGCCTGAGGTGAACAGGGCAGGGGGATAGTGGCCCAGAAGTTGAAAGCCACATTTGAAATGCATGCTCACTGGCGAGTTGTTTACTGTCTCAAGGAATTGGCTAACCCTGGGAGCAGATGTCAAAGCATCAGAATGTAGAATATAAACGATGGGGTCCACACACTTGAAACTGATGAGTTGGAACATTTATTCCCACTTCCCCTTTGCTCTTCTCTGGTAGAAGTACTTCTAGGTGGCAAAAAAATGAAATAGGCAGTAGTGAAAAGAGAGGGCGGGAAGAGAAAGGAGAAGCAAGGATAATGTTCAAGACAGAAAGTTAACGGAAAAGTTCCGCCTAGTAGGCACGTGGGAGAGAGAGTGACTCTTCATTCTCTGGGCCAGGCTACCTGGGTGTGAGCCAGTGGCCCTTTACCTGCTGGGCGACCTTGGGTCTCGATGATCTGTCTCATTTGTAAAATGTGGATAAAGGGACTATATTCCTAGTGTCGTGAGGATTGGATGGGTTAATAGATACCTAGTGTGTACAACTGGCTGTCACATAGGAGCACCCAGTCACCTCCTCGATCCTTGCTTTCTGGGTGTGGCATGCAGAGGGCCAGCGTCACCTGGGAGCGTGTTCAGTATGCAGTGTCCCTGGTCCCACCCAGACCTACGGGTTATAATCTGCATTTTACCAAGATCCCCCAGTGTGCCCGGTACAGTTTGTCCCTGAGAATGTATCTCCTTGACAGTATAAATTCTATCTCCAATATCTGTTTCTCCAGCCTACCCGAGTGCTTTGCATATAGTAGGACCTATACATGTAGATTGAAGTAGTAAATACCACTTGTTTAGACTCTCCCCACACTCCCTTTCTTTTGGAAAAGAGATGATCTGAAAATTCCCTATTTTAATTGCCTGGTTTTTTTTGTTTTAATATATTTTTTTTGATTTCAGAGAGAAAGGGAGAGGGAGAGAGATATAGAAATATCAGTGATAAGAGAGAATCATTGATTGGCTGCCTCATGTACACTCCCTACTAGGGATTGACCAGGAATCGAACAGTGACCTCCTGGTTCACAGGTTAATGCTCAACCACTAGCTACACCAGTCAGGCTAATTTCCTGGGTTTTAATGTGATGCCTATACCTAATGTGTTGATACACTGTCTCTATGAAAAAAAAAAAAAAAGAAAGAAAGAAAAAGCCCTGATGTGTAGCATCTGCCAGTATGCTGGTAAAGCTATTCCCACCATGAACCATTTAAAGTAGACAGCATGACGGTACTGCAGGCAGAACTGGGAAGATATGCACATGACTGCCTCTTATGATCCCGTAGGTTTTTCCACTGTGTACCCTTCTTCTCTGTCAACTGATTCATTCAATAATTGTTTGTTTCATTCAGCATATTAATAGTGAGTGCTTGCTCTCTGCCCATGCCCTACACAGATGGAGGAAAGACAGGCATTGAAAAGTACTTTTCTGGGCCCTCAGTTTCCTCACCTGTAAAATGGGCATCAATGACAGGCATGGTAGAGAATGAGATGTGCTATGTTAACTGCACAAGCATATGCAATTATTGTCGTCTTACACCATTTTATAACGGTGAACTGCTCAGATTTACATAGGCCCACATGCAAATGCTAGGCTGCAGATCCCACGTGTTTGTTTATAAATTGGCCATGTCTCCTCTGTAGGGCTCCACGGTGAATCAGCCAGAGGGAATTAGGCAGGAAACAAGCTTTGGCTGGGCCATAACAGTGGCCTCCAGTCCCCCTACTCAAGTGTCTTGGTTGAGCCAAGCCAACTGGCCTCCCGGTGGTGTTTACAGGCCCAGCCAAGGCCACCTGCAGTCTGCAAGTAAACAACCGTCTTTCCCAAGAAGCAGGAAAGGGAGCATGCAGGTGTGACTTGCATCTCTCCACCCCTTCCTCTGTCCCCTTGGTCTGGAGCGGTGGGAAGTTGGCTTGGCCTCTTGTAAATCATTCCCGCAGCCGAGCTGACAGGGGAAACCGGGTGAGCCGCCCATGTGTTTCTGTTTTGCATGCTTCCCTCTGGTGGGGCCCACTCGCCTTCCTTTCCCAGCCATCTCACTACACACCTTAAGCAACCAAGGGTGTCTGTGGACTCGACTGATTTAAGAGCTGGAGACTCGTGCCAGATGGCTCCATTCGGGCTCGGGAAGGAGCAGCTGCGGCAGCTGCAGCCTTCAGACCCGTTTAACACTCAAGTCCCCCACCCCCACCCTGGCTCATAAAGTGATGTCGCAATGGAAAATCTTTTAGCAATTGAGCTTGTCCTGGAAACATGCTCCTGTGATTGGAGAAAGTAGGTAGGACTTATACCAAGTGGATTCTTCAGATACAGAGGAATTCAGCTGAGTTTCTAGATGGTTGCTAGGCCCCCTCTTCCCTCCAAACCAGTTCTTTAAGCTACTTCAATTGAAGAAGTAATACATGATCATAGTAAAAAAAAAAAATTCAGATAGTACAAGAGTATACAATGAAAGGTAGGTCTCTTACCCTGAATTTACAGAATCTTCCCTTTTAAGCGGTGGGCATTGTTCTCAGTGTCTTGTGTGTCCCGTTAGATATTCCTTGCAAAAAAAGAATATAGGTATGTAATGAAGTGCTTTTGTCATCTTATTTGGGCCACTGACCCCTTTGAGAATTGAGTGGAAGCTATGGATACTTATAAACTACACCAGTAAAAAGATGTACTACAGCATTTTGTTAGGGATGTCGGGTGTCCATACCCATCAAGTCTGTCTCCAATGAAGAACTCATCCTCTGAATGTCTACAGGACTTCTCATCTGCACAGATACGTGGCAAACTAACACAGAGTAGAAATGTAAGGAGCGAGGATTATTTGTGAAGAAGTCTAGGCAGCACTGGGCAGAAATGTTCTTGATTGAACCTGTGGGTTGTGGGAGACACTGTGTGTGTGTGAGTATGTGTGTCCCTAGCTCACTGTCAGCAGGAGAGATATTGGTTGCAGTAAAAATATTTTTTAAAATCTGATTGGTCAACTTATTTTTTTTTTTAAATATATTTTATTGATATTTCACAGAAAGGAAGGGAGAGGGATAGAAAGCTAGAAACATCGATGAGAGAGAAACATCGATCAGCTGCCTCCTGCACACCTCCCACTGAGGATGTGCCCGCAGCCAAGGTACATGCCCTTGACCGGAATCGAACCCGGGACCTTTCAGTCCGCAGGCCGACGCTCTATCCATTGAGCCAAACCGGTTTCGGCGGTCAACTTATTTTTAAAGAAACTGCTTATTAAGAATTGTCATTACATAATTAATTAGTGTGTCAAACATTCAAATAATGTAGCAGTGTTAAATGAAAAAAGTGCAAGTTCTTTATTTTGTCCACCCTTTCAACCAATCCCATTCCCCATCTGTAATCACTGTTGGGTGTATATATAATTGAAATACATAATTGTGTGTATATCGTATATATATGTTACACATATATATTACTTTTTAATCCAAATGAGATTACCCCATACATACCATTCTGTAATTTTTTTTCCATTTAACAAAAAATTGTATTTAAAATAAGTAGAAATCACAAAGTTTACATGGCAAATTCTGTAGAATTAATAGATGACCTCAAATGCTCCATACTTATCTATCCACATCTTGTCCTCACGAGTTCTACTCTATAGTCAAACAATTTCCTTAAACTGATTTGATTTCTTTCTCTTTTTTTAAATTGAATTTATTGGGGTGACATTAGTTAATAAAGTTATATAGATTTCAGGTGTACAATTCTATAATAATTATCTGTATATTACATTGTATTCACCACTCCAACTCAAGTCTCTTTCCATCATGTAATTTTGTTTCAATTTAACATTATGTCTTAGGCATACAGATCTATCTCATTCTTTTAATGGCCGCATAGTTGCTTATGTACTAATTTATGGCATAGTTTCTTACGTACTAAAGTCTGTCAAAGACACACAGTAGATCATCTGTAGTGATCTTTTTTTTTTTTTTAAATAAATCTTTATTCAGATTATTACAATTATTTCTCCTTTTTCCCCCCATAGCTCCCCTCCACCCCTTTCCCACCCCACCTTCTGCCCTTACCTCCCCCCCCACTGTCCTCATCCATAGGTGTATGATTTTTGTCCATTCTCTTCATGAACCCCCCATACCCCTTTCCCCCTGAGAATTATCAGCCCACTCCCTTTCTATGCCCCTGATTCTATTATATTCACCAGATTATTCTGCTCCTCAGGTTTTTAATTCACTTGATTTTTAGGTTCGCTTGTTGATAGATATGTATTTGTTGTTCATAATTTTTTCTCTTTTTCTTCTTCCTCTTCTTTAAGAATACCTTTCAGCATTTCATATAATACTGGTTTGGTGGTGATGAACTCCTTCAGCTTTTTCTTATCTGTGAAGCTCTTTATCTGCCCTTCAATTCTGAATGATAGCTTTGCTGGGTAGAGTAATCTTGGTTGTAGGTTCTTGCTATTCATCACATTGAAAATTTCTTGCCACTCCCGTCTGGCCTGCATAGTTTCTGTTGAGAAGTCAGCTGACAGTCGTATGGGTGCTCCCTTGTAGGTAATTAACTGTTTTTCTCTTGCTGCTTTTAATATTCTCTCTTTGTCTTTTGCTCTTGGCATTTTAATTATGATGTGTCTTGGTGTGGTCCTCTTTGGATTCCTTTTGTTTGGGGTTCTGTGGGCTTCCTGGACTTGTAAGTCTATTTCTTTCACCAGGTGGGGGAAGTTTTCGGTCATTATTTCTTCAAATAGGTTTTCAGTATCTTGCTCTCTCTCTTCTTCTGGCACCCCCATAATTCTGATGTTGGTACGCTTGAAGTTGTCCCAGAGTCTTCTTACATTATCTTCAACTTTTTGGATTTTTTTTTTTGCTTTTTGCTTTTTCGGTTGAGTGTTTTTTGCTTCTTTGTATTTCAATTCTTTGACTTGATTCTTGTGTTCCTCTATTCTGTTTCTGGGTCTCTGTATAATATTTTTTATTTCAGTCAGTGTATGTTTAATTTCTAGTTGGTCCTTTTTCATATCTTCGAGGGTCTCGTTATATTTATCGGCCTTATCTAGGATATTCTTAAAAAGTCTTATAACGGTGGTTTTGAATTCTATATCCAGTCGTTTGTTTTCCTCCATTTCTTTCGTTTGTGATCTGATTCTTTGACCCCGCATTTTCATTGATTCCCTGAGTTGGTAAGGTAGATATTTGTGCTAGGTTTCCAATATGGCCCAGTGGGTCTGCTTCCCCAGTTAACCTGAGGTGGACACTCTTGGTGCACCCCTTTGTGGACTGTGTGTACAGCCTTGTTGTAATTAAGTCTTTATTGTTGTTGGTATCACTGGGAAGAATTAACCTCCGGGCCAGTTGGCTGTAAGGATCAGCTGTGTCTATGCTGGGAGAAGCCCGGTGCTGGAGACAGCCCTATAGGATTAGACTTGCCAAATTGCAATAGCCTCTGTGCTCAGCTTGGATGGGGTGGAGTCTCAGTCTTGGCTTCCTGTCAGCCCCGCCCCTGCGCGCATGTGCGCTTTCAGTCCTCCGCCTTCCCCAGCTCGAGTCTCCGCCTGAGAGTCCAGACTCCCCCCACAAGAGCGTGGGTCCCCAGGGGCTCGCCTGGAACTGGGGTTCACTGCAGTCAGAACTGGGGCTCGGTGCAGTCAGAATCCTCTGACTCCCCTCCACTAGGGAAAGCCTGTGGCAACCCCCGCAGCCTTTGTGCGCACCGGCGTGGCGCGTGTGCGCACTTTCAGTCCTCCGCCTTCCCCGGCTCCCGAGTCTCCGCCCGAGAGTCCAGACTCCCCCTACAAGAGCGTGGGTCCCCAGGGGCTCGCCTGGAACCAGGGTTCACTGCAGTCAGAACTGGGGCTCAGTCAGGATCCTCTGACTCCCTTCCACTAGGGAAAGCCTATGGCTACCTCCGCAGCCTTTGTGCGCACTGGCCTGTGTGCGCCTTCAGACTTCTGCCTTTCCCAGCTCGCGGTCCGAGGCTTCCTTCCCCCTTCCGCCAGAGGAAGTCAGCCAGGCTCTCAGCCGCCCTTCCTCTCTGCGCGCACAAAGCCCCTTTGCCATACCTCCAATTCTCTGTGAGCTTTTCTCCTTCCTTCTAGTTGTAGAATTTTCAATCAGCCTGCTTTCCTGTGGTTCTGGATGGTGTCCATTCTGTCTTTTAGTTGTAGTTTTGAAATTGTTGTGCGAGGCAGCAGTTTAGGTGTTTACCTATGCCGCCATCTTGGTTTCTCCGCTCTGTAGTGATCTTTTTGATGCATTACTCTTATAGCAGATCCGTCCTCAAAACTCTGGGGCCCACACTCACTGTGGTTGGACTCAGGTTCTGTGGGAGACTGAGGATGAATAGAAGAGTATGCATGGGAAGGGTGCATGACGGCCTGGAAGGCACCTGAGTTTGTGATCTGACTCCACACCTCCCCGCCATGTGATCTCTGAGCTTTCCTCCCCTATTTCATTTTCTCCTTAGCTTTGTATTGGCGGGGCTGGTGCCTCCCTGTGGTCCTTACTCAGTTCTATTAGATGGTTCCCAGGAGGCTGCTGAGTCCTGGGAGGGGACTTGGGGATGGTGTCTGGGCCCCACCACAGGCAATGAGCCTGGTCAGGAAACCTGGGATCGGCTCCCTGCCCCAACAGTAACTTATTACGTGACCTCGGGCAAGTACCTTTTTCTCTGGACTTTGGTTCCTCTCACCTGATAAAGGAGGGTAGACCAGACCATGTAAAGAACCCTTCAGCGTTGGAAGTTCTGCTCTGCAGAGCGAGTGGACAGAATCTCAGGGAGGTGGCACCTGGGACAGAAGGAGGTGGCCCATAAACACACAGCCAGTCCATACCTGCCTGCCTCTGCCAAGGAGTGGCAAAGCCCATGCTCCTTTGAATACCTGGCCTTCCTTATGCAGAATGGATGAGAAGTGCTACCTCTGAATCAGGCGCAGAGTAAGCCCTCATAGGGAGTACCATTAAACTGTGACATGTGTAGACTGGAATCAGACAATTCCTGGTTTAAAACCTGACAGTTTGCTTCAGTTCTCCATCCTCAAATTTTCTCACCTGTGAAATGGGAACAATAGTGACATCAATGGGTGATGGGTGCAACCTCCTTGAGAGCGGGGACCTTTTTTCCCATCGTGCTGCATCCCCAGTGCCTGGAATAGTTCCTGACAATTGTAGGTTCTCAATACACATGCGTCGAATGGCTATCAAATAAAATGCTCTGTACCCTCCCTGATGTGTAATATATGCCAGTGGTCGGCAAACCGCGGCTCGTGAGCCACATGTGGCTCGCAAGCTGTGGTTTGCCGCTCTGTTGACTAATGAGTTTGCCGACCACTGACCTAGACTCTAATATCGATTCCAATAATTACAGGCTGTTGTTGTTCCTTGTGATTAAGCCCCTATCCCAGAGCCGCATGTGGCTCGCAAGCCGCAGTTTGCCGACCACTGGTATATGCTATTCTTTTTAATGTTATTTTGATTGTTATTAAACATTGCCTATTCCGTCAGTTATCACAGCAGCCTTGGGAGATGGCCAGCATTGTTGAGTGACTTGTCACACAGCTAGGAGACAGCAGAGTCAGAGTTGGAATCCAGGTGTGCCTCACCCCAGCCCATGCTCTTCACATGTGCCACCCCTGGGGGAGCACATCACCTGTCTGCCTCTTTCCTCCCTTCTATGCCACCTTCGAAGCTCCTACTCCTCACTTGGATGCAAATTGGGGTTAAGGGGGAGGAAGGAAAGGTCATTACCTCCTAGGGCCGCTGTGGATGTAGGGAGGCAGGGTGTGTCCCCCTGGGTTTAGCTCTGAATGGACAAATTCCCAGGAAGCAGCCTTGCTTAGTTCCTTGAAGGACGCTAGTGGACCAGTCCTGCAGTCACTCAGGAGTCAAACCCGAATTGGCTACTGTCAGCCTGCCCTGCCCTGCCAGGGTTCCTCTGTGCAGTTTCATTTGTATCAAGCTCTTAACAATGAGGGATAGGATGGAGAGCGGAATGGAGAATAGCTTGTGAGGTCCCAGCCGCCGGGCCCCCTCCCATGCCCCTGGTGAAGCTTGGCCATGCTTATATTTAGCAAATTAGATCAACCGAGGCTGCTAGAAGGATAAACAATTGGTGAGCGTTCACAGGAGGGCAGCCAGCAGGACCTGAGGGTGGTGACGGGGGAGGGCTCCAGGAACTAGGTTCTTAGAAATCCCCCACTGTCAAAGCTGGGGTTCGCTGTGAGGTGCTGAGACTTGTGCCAGCCTCTCCCCCGACCCTAGGCAGTCTGGGAGGATTGCAACTGTGACATGGGGTGAGTCAGCAGGGGCCACAACCGGGGGGCGGGGGTGGGAAGTGGGGGACAAGGGGAGGGCCACAGAGTCCTATTGTTGAGAGGACTTCCAGTGTCCTTCTGAGCCTGTGTTTCTCAAATGGTCATCTGCCCTGTCCCTGAAACAGAACTGCTAGGGGCTTTGTGAGAGCTGGGCCCCTGCTGCACAGCCTGGACTCCAGGCTGCAGTTCCGCGTGTAGCTGTGCAAGGAATTGCTGTGGGACTTGTTAAGTGCCGATACCCAGGCTTGTAGAATCCAAGATTCCTACATTTGTATTTATCACGCACTTTGTGGAATGTTCTAGTATAGAGCTCTGCGAGCTCTGTCTGATCCTAGCAAACTCTGACCCATAGGTTTGGAGCTCACTGATGGAGGCAGCGTAGAGGTTAAGGGCATGGTGTCCAGAATCTACCAGACCTTAAATCTTTGGCCCCAATCTCATGAGAGCTTGTTATTTAATCTCTCTTTGGGCTCAGTTTCCTCGTCTATAAAATGGGACCTCGTAGTGTTGATGGGGGAATGAAATAAGAAAGATGGTGTCTTACTTCAGATAGGCTGGTTGGGTAATGGCCCCTCTGAGGGGGTGCTGGTGCCTGACATTTGTAGCCGTCCATAACCTGGAGATACCATTCTGACCCACTTTACAGTGCTATTGGACAGAGGCAAGTGAGGTCATGGGACCTGGAGCCAGACTGCTTAGGTCCTTGCTACCTGTGTAAGTTTGAGTTGGTTATCTAACCTCACTGAGTCTTAGTTTTCTCATTTGCACAATGGGGATAATGTTTGTAAGGATCATGGAAGCTGGTGTAAATAGTAAAATACTCAGCACAGTGCCTGGTCCTTAGAAAGGCTCACTATTTATAACCACAGTGATTATTAATATTCACCCTGCACTAAACTTTGGCATCGTCTCTGTCCACTTGGCCCAGAGGCCTATTCAAGTGATGCCCCGTCAGCTACTCTGGAACTTGCCCCAATTCCTACCTGGAACTTTCCATTCACTGAGTGTTATCTCCATAGCCCAACCTGACCTACACAATAGCATTAGCTGGTTTGTGGTCCAGCCTTCTGTGTTTGCAAAGTTCATAGCCATCGGGGGAAACTGAGGTGACGGGAAGGGCCTTGGTCAGCCGAGATGAGAGATAGTTTGGGAACAGGATGCCCGTAGCAGCTCTGCCCTGTCTGGGTTTGGGAACGGATGTGACCCTTGCTCTTTACCCCATTTCCACCCCTTGCTGTCCAGGGAGCACCTTGGGTGTCCCACCGATGGGCAGCTGCAGGATAGCTCTGGGATTGCTGTGTCAGCCTGGGCGAGGCCGCCTGGAAGCCGCCAGGCTCCAGCACCGGAATGAGGTCAGGCAGGGATGGTTCCAGGAAGGGCTGCTGCTGATCAGTCTGGCCTGTCTCTCCTGAGAGCATCACAGGCTCTCCCCGAAGGGCAGAACCTGGGTGGGGTTCCTGAGGAGCTCGGGTGGGGCTGGAAGCCAACACAGCTGAAGAGAGCAGTCCTTTGAATTTGGAGTGGCAAAGGCTGACGCGGACATAATTTAACTTGTGAGTTTTCTGGATGGATGAGAGCCTGCGGTTTTGGAGTACATGAAATGCTGCGGGGCCCCTGGGGCTCATTGCTGGGCTTCTTCCTCCCCCGGAGTCCTGGGTGCATTCTCTTGTAGTCATGTCACTGCATCAAGGATGGCAAATGGGCTTCTCCTCACCCTTCCATTGATTATTTTAAGTTCTTTTAATCCCACTTGAGGATATGTTTTCATTGATTTTAGAGAGACAGGGAGGGGGAGGGAGAGAGAGAAACATCAACTGGTTGCCGCTCGTACATACTGCGACCGGGGATGGAACCCGGAATCTGGGTATATGCCTTGACCTGGAATCGAACCCGTGACCTTTTGGTGTATGGGACGATGCTTCAGCCATACTGGACAGGGCTACTCACCCTTCCAGTGATTATTTGCACTAGTGATCAACAATAAGTCATAGCACTCTTTCTCACCTCACTGATGCAACCCTTCAGGCAGCTGCGTCCAGTCCATCAGTGTTGGGTGATGAAACCTCCTTGCTATCTCTGTTATGTACTGTAGTGATTTACTCCCATGTCCAGACCCCAGGCTCCGTGAGGGCAGGCACTTTGTTTGTTTTGTTCGCTATGTCATCTTCAGCAACAACAGGATGCCTGGCCCATAGCAGGGGCTTGGGAAATATTTGTGGAATGAATGTCTGTCCTTCAGTGGGCTGTGAATTACTTGAGGACAGGGGTTATGTCTAGATTACATCTGGTACAGAGTAAGGGCTCAGTGAGTAAATATAATGAACAAATATATCTTTATTTTGCGTTCAAAGGTAGTGTCTGTAATCAAGAGAAGGAGTAGTCGCACATGCTTGGTTGTGGATGTCACTTTACCAAAGAGCTGCCTTGCTGACATGGGGAAGTTGGGGCTAGAAGGAATGCCATTGGTGATGCCTCCAACTCTGGTTTCCAAGGACAAAGATACTTGTCATCCCATTTAATCATCCCAAGAGTCCCCATGAGTTAGTAAATTACCATTTGCATTTACACCTGGGAAAACTGAGGTTCAGAATTATTTAAGAGCGTCTGTTGAAGAGCATTTGACAATTTCATGTTGAAGCTAAGACCAGGACTTGGGTCTCCTCACCTCCAGGCCAGTGTTCTTCCTCTGGTCAGCATACCATCTTTTTCTGAGTCTATAAAATTTTGCCCTATGACTTACCATATATCATGTTTGGGTTTGGGAAGCTTTTTTGAATCCTGGTCCTACCACATTTGTAACTATTAACTGTTCCTGGTCCAGCCTTTTTAGAACCTTTGGGCTTCTCTGTGATAAGCTTTAGTACCTGAAAGTGTGTACCACATTTACACACATGCACATTTACATTTCTCTGGAGAGGAAGTCTGAGCTTGCCTCAGCTTTTCACCAAAGGGTGCATGACTCCATAATAAGGTTAAGAACCAATGATTAGCCCTGGCCCTTGTGCATAGCGGCTAGAGCGTTGGCCCATGCACAGAAGAGTCTTGGGTTCCATTCCCAGTCACGGGCATGTACCTGGGTTGCAGGTTTGATCGGCAGGGCACTGTGGGAGGCAACCAATCAATGTGTCTCTCTCACATTTATGCCTCTCTCTCTCTCTCTCTCTCTCTCTCTCTCTCTCTCTCTCTCTCTCTCCACTTCCCTCCCTCCCTTTCACTTTCTCTAAAAATCAGTGGGGAAAATATCCTCAGGTGAGGATTAACAAACAAACAAAAAGAACCAGCGATCACAACCAACTTTGCCATTTTGCATGTGGGGAAACTGAGTCCTGAGCAAGGGACTTTTCCAGGGCCTCAATCTTTAACCAGAGATTCTATTTATCCTATTGACAGAGGACTGATTGTGGTGAACAGTAACCTCAGCTACATCATCGAGCCCCTCCCCGACAGTGGGGGCCACCACCTTATTTACAGATCTGAACATCTCAAGCTGCCTCCCGGGAACTGTGGGTTCGAGCACTCTGGAAACACCAGCAGGGACTGGGGCTTTCAGTTTACAAACCAGATCAAGAAACGACCTCACCGGGTGAGTTTTCAGCGCGGGAGTCACCTCGGGATAGGCTTGTCGTCTCTGAGGGCCCTTACTTTGGATCCAGGGATAATTCTGAAGTAAAGGGAGATGGCTAAAAGGAGTAAGTAGCTTTCTCTCTCATTCTAAGTCGTTGTTGAGTGTGGGTTACCCTTGTATTTGCTAGAATAATGCTTTGGGGAAAACACTACTACATCTAAAATACTCTGAGATGCTAATTTCAGAAACTTCAAAATGTGAGGGGGAAAAATGTACACTTCCCATTTTTGAATAGCCTCTTAACCTTATGCCCAAAGTGTTTGCTTACTTACACCGACAATAGAGGTATGTGGTTTAAATGGTTTGAGGGAACTTGATGTCAACATGTCCCCCACACAGTGTGTTGGCCTCTGACCTTCCTGGACTAGGCAGCTGGGACTAGAGGACAGGACCCAGTGTCCCAGAGCAGCTGCCGGTGGTACCCAACATGGCAGGCCGAGGGGGCACTGAGGGGGGTGGCGACCAAGGCTGGAGCTGGCCCGTGTGCCCAAATACAAAATCAAACTAGCACCACTGCTTTGAAATGAGGCCAAGTCGCCATTTCTCCAGGCTCTGATCTGCTTGTATCTCCTTCTTAGATGAAAAGGGAAGACTTGAACTACATGAAGTACGTGGAGCTCTACATCGTGGCTGATGCTGCAGAGGTAAGGGGGAGGCAGAGGCTTTTAGCAGAACTGCTCTTTTAATAGCTTCCATCCCACGCTTCCAACTGCTCTGGGGGAATGCTGAAGCACTCGTCTTTCTCCCATTCGTCATAGGATTTTGACCTTAACTCTGAGCAAGGCCTCTTTTGGCTGTTTTAAACATGGTTGGAGGAGAAAAACAAGGAAAGTCTTCTAGCCCTGATACATTAATCAGATAAAAAAAAATCAGTGCAATTGCATTAGTGGGATTACCATTTCTTAGCCTGGGTCTGAAGACTTCTAGGTTTTGGTGCTTATTCTTGGGGAGTCTGAATTCTCTATAGAAATTTAAAAAACAATTTTTTTTTGTACAGATAATAGGTGTATTCTGAGTCATCGGACTTAATACAATTTTCTTGCCCATATATGTGTCCATTTTAATAATCAGGTTGGCACTAAATGAAAACCCGAAGGTGTGGTTCCCAAAATGTAGTCCCTGGACCAGTAGTATCGGTAGCACCCGGAATTTGTGAAAATGCCAATTCCTGGGCTGTACCCCAGAACTACTGAATCCTGAGCTGTGGGGCTGGGGTCCAGCAATCTAGGTTTTAACAAGCCCTCTGGGTGATTCTGATACACAGGTAAGCTGGAGAACTACTGACACAAAGGAATAGCTGTTTGGCCTTTATTTCCATATGCCTCAAATTAGACAGATTCTCGCAGGCCTTGACTTCTAAGATTTGATGAACACTCATCTCTCTCTTTCATTTATTCATCCGTGATTTCTCAATTCTCTCTTATGTGCCAAGCACAGAACTTGGCCCCAAGAGATACAGACAGACCTGCCCCTGGAGTCACAGAACTGACAACCGCAGCAGGGAACTGCATACTGGCTCCCAGTGTGGTAATTGCTAGGATGTTCCATTACAGAGGATTAGAAATGCAGACAATGAGGGAGCCAACACGGTGGCTTTGGAAATTGGCAAAGCTTCTCCAAGGTGGTGAGGTTGAAGTTGACACCCGAAGAATGGGTTCACGCCCCAGAGCCCATATTTGCCTAAATTAGCCATATTTTACCTCCAATTCTCACTTTATGTGGCGACTCGACCACATAGCTAAGCACATCTTTTGGGCATGGACGACATGAGCACCTGAGCACTCACTGGGCTGTAGGCTCGCTGCATGCTCGCCAGGGGCTCCCTGAGGCTGAGGCTTATCCGAGCTCCAGTCCATTTCATACCCCATCCAAGTGGTTTAGGTATCAGCTCCCCAGAGGGCCTCCTTCCAAGGCCGCTCTACCTGGTCCACAGTCCCAAAGCTCAGGTTTTGGAGGCAGTGCAGGGTAGTTGGAAGGACACTAGATTCCAGTCCGGAAGACCTGCCTTCGTGGGTCATTGGCAGGAGGAGGTGGCCTTGAGCTGTTCTAAAGGAACAGGGTGTTAACTGGGCAGAGAGGTGGAGGCGAAGGGCACTCCAGGCCTGGGGAACACCATGTTCTGCTTTGAGAAGAGTTTTGCTTTTTAACTGATGTTGGTATTGGTTTTTAGCAGCCTCTTTCCCCCCTTTTGTTTTCCTTTCCGAAGACTGGTGTAGGCTGGGAGCAGGGTGGGGTCAGGATCCAAAGCTGATGCAAAGGCCAAGGCCCCAGGGTCATGGGAGGCGGTAACCCTCACTGGCCCCTAGCAGGAGGGTTGCTGGAAGAGCTGAGCTCTTCTGACTCCAGGCCATGTTTTCATTTTAACTTTGCATCTCAGATCATCTAATGCAGTGTTCATGAACCAGTTTTTTTAAGCCACAGAATCCTTTGTTCAGACGAAAGCTCCTGGGACCCAGGAGTTAAGCACATAGAAACACAGCCACTCTGTTGTAAAGGTGGGGGACCCTCCCCTTCAGCCCTGCACTCTCCCCAGTGGAATCTTGGGGCAGGGTTTTAAAACCCACTGGATGTGAGTCTCTGCAAGTCAGAGAAGCAGGGCAGAGAAGGGATTGGGCATCCTTAGTCTCCTGACCTTCAGGGTCGCAGAAAACGCACACAAGGAAAACCAGCTGCTCGGGATGCCTTCAGGACTAAGGTGTCGCCTGGGCCACCATCCTTTTTCAGAGGGGCTGCTTTCAGCAGCAGCCAGCATGCGTTCCTGACAGACAGGCGGGCTCAAGCTGCCTGGGACGGGAACTGGCTTATTTCTCAGGGTCCTGGGCTTTGAATGAGTCATGGGGAGGGGGGGAGGAAGGAGAAGGGGAGGGGGGAGAGGGAGGGGGTACAATAGGCCAGGCTGGTTCTCAGGCTCACAAATCCCTCCCCCTCGCCACCTCTCCCCCACTCCCTCTTCCAAGGGCCTCTTGGCCTTGGCCTCTGCAGGCAGAAATGTATTCCTGACAATTAATCTGGAAGGATGGGAAGGCAGGGAGGGGGAGGGGAGCCTTATCTGTGATTTACAACCTGGTGCTTAGACAGGCCAAGCTCCTTCTCTGGGCTGCACAGGGAGCAGAGACAGATAGTGCTGCTGTTGCTGCTGAGAGAGACTGGTGAGGGAGAGGGAGAGGGAGCAGAACGAGAGGGAGTATTGTCAGCAGTAAAACAGCTCACTGCCTGGGTCTAGGTGGGAACACCTGGGTGGGTCTCAGTTTATTTCCTCAGGCAAAATGGGAAATCCAGGAGCGGGAAGGGCAAGATGGGGTGTTGCAGAAGGGGGCAGGACAGCTGTAAGAGCGGGAATGCCAAGAACTTGCATGTCAAATCCAGCCCACACGTTTTTGTAGGCAGAGTTTTACTTCCATGCCTACTGCGGCGCGTATTGTCCAATGGCAGGGTTGAGTAGATGCAACAGAGACAATATGGCTGCAAAGCCTGAAATATTTACAATCTGCCCATTTAAGAAAAAGTTTGCTGGCTCCTGCTTGAGACTCTTCTGGATGACGCGGTACATTCCTTAAATGGACAGTTGCTTGAAGATAAGAGCAGTATATTAGAAAGACAATAAAACATGACTCTGATTTTATAATAAACTAGAGGCCCAGTGCATGAAATTCGTGCATGGGGGGGGGGTGTCCCTCAGCCCAGCCTACACCCTCTCCAATCTGGGATCCCTCTCACAATCCAGGACTACTGGCTCCCAACTGCTCACCTGCCTGCCTTCCTGATTACCCCTAACTGCTCCTGCCTGCCAGCCTGATCACCCCCTAACCACTCCCCTGCCAGCCTGATTGATGCCTAACTGCTCCCTTGCCAGCCTGTTTGCCCCTAACTGCCCTCCCCTGCAGGCCTGGTCCCCCCCATATGATCTCCCCTGCAGGCCTGGGTCCCTCCCAACTGCCTTTCCCTGCAGGCCTGGGTCCCTCCCAACTGCCCTTCCCTGCAGGCCTGGTCTTCCCAACTTCCCTCCTCTGCCGGCTTGGTCACCCCTAACTGCCCTCCCCTGCTGGCCTGATCGCCCACAACTGCCCTCCTTGGAGACCTGGTCCCTCCCAACTGCCCTCCCCTGCTGGCCATCTTGGGTCCACATGGGGGCAGGATCTTTGACCACATGGGGGCAGCCATCTTGTGTGTTGGAGTGATGGTCAATCTGCATATTACTCTTTTATTAGATAGGATATTCACTAAATCCTGCCACACTTTCTGCGCAGTGAGACCAATTTAGAAATGGGATGGCTGTATATTGAGAAACTTCAGGATTAATACCTTGTAAAGTCTAAGTCACAATGCCTGATACTGACTTGAACTCTTAGAAAACACTAGTGAAAGTGAGGTGAGTGACAGTTCCAAGGAAGCCCAGGAATGTCAGTGCAGTGGAAGATTAGGGAAGGGTGGTTTTCTCCCTCATGGCAGAGACACACCCATCACAACCAATATCCTTGCGAGTTTTATCTGGATGTTCTTTATTTCTTGTTTGGCTATTCTTGCTGAAGGAGGTGGAGGAAGGGCGTGGAGGTTTAGAATTGAAGTGGCATATATAGTTGTGTACCCAAGGTAAATGAGATAGGTACCCAGATTCTGTGTAACAATGATAGCAGACAGGACATGCCCATCACTTGCAAATGTAGGTCAGTTGTGGCAGATTTTATCTTTACACGGGGACGCTTTCCTTCATCATTGCAGCTGAAAGAGGGCTATCCTTTTGAAGCAGGAAGGATAAATGTGAGGCTGCATCATGAAATGTCTTCTTTCTGGTACCCATGGCGGACATTTCCAATCGGGCACAGAACTCTTTCCTGCTGAGCCCCAGGCAGTCTCAGAATTCTTCTCACCATAGAAGGCACTGCCAGTTAATCTGAGCCGCGTGCCAGACAAACCCGGGTCTTATGATCCTCGATACCAGCACCCGCTTTGTATCACTCCTGTGGCCTCCTGTTGCCATGATTTCTGTCCATGTTTTCTCAGTCCATTTCAGTTATATGCCCCTTCAATACAGAATCTGCCATTGCTGTTATTTCTGGCCCTCTCTCTGTTGTAACTGAAGCTCTTCTAGGCTAGGACCAGGATCTCACACCGAGTGCCAAGTCCAGTGCCTTGTGTAGAGCAGGCGGTCAGCAACAATTTGACCACTGCTGATAGATCACATGAAAGGAGCCCTGTTGAAACCCCTGGGATGGTGGCTTTATGTTGGATGATGCCCAGGGCAGGGATCAGATTGGTCCCTCTTCTAAGGCCCAGTGAGTTTGTGGGAGGCCTTCTCATTTGGAGGACAGGAGAACAAGGTTGACTTCAAGGGCTGGAGAAAGAGAATTCAATTCACTGTACAACCATGGCATGCCTACTCCGTGCTGGGCACTGGTGGGTGGGGATACCAGGATGGATGTGATCCAGCTCTGCTCTCCCTCAGCTGACACTGTGTGTATGTGTAGTGTGTGTGTGTGTGTGTGTGTGTGTGTGTGTGTGTGTGTGGTGAGGAGATAGCTATGTAAAAATGACTGCTCATAGAAGATGGGAGAAAGTAAAAACTAATTCAGAGACAAGTAATGGGCATGGGAGGGGTTATGAGAGAGGCCCTGGCGTCTTACCTAGTTCTGCTTGTCCCATTTAGTTTACCAAGAATGGACGAGATCTGGAAGCCACCAAAAACAAGCTCATTGAGATCGCCAATTATGTTGATAAGGTGAGACCAGGTGTGTACTTTGTGGGAACAGTGCCAGCACTCAGAGGACAGGAGATCACACGGCCCCTGAGCTGCCTCGTGTGTGATGGACTGGCCGGCCCAGCCAGCCTCTGAGAGGGAACAACAATGCCTCAGAGGCGCAGGTGAACTTGCGAAGCTCAACTATGTGACCTGAGCCAAGTGACTCATCTTCTTTGGCTTGAAGTTTTGTTTTGTTTTGAATTTATAAAATAGAGGGGTTGGCCTAACTCAATGGTTTTGGATAATTTTTTTTTTTTCTGGTGGCTTCCTTTTTTTGTGGTTGTTTAAATATATATACTTTTTATTGATTTCAGAGAGGGAGAGATAGAAACATCAGTGATAACAGAGAATCATTGATTGGCTGCCTCCTGTACGCCCCCTACTGGGGATCGAGCCTGCAACCTGGGCATGTGCCCTGACCGGGAATGGACCTTTGACCTCCTGGTTCATAGGTTGACACTCAACCACTGAGCCACACCAGCCAGACAGGTGACATCCTTTTTTATTTTATTTATTTATTTTTTTAAAAAATATATTTTATTGATTTTTTACAGAGGGGAAGGGAGAGGGAGAGAGAGTTAGAAACATCGATGAGAGAGAAACATCAATCAGCTGCTTCCTGCACACACCCTACTGGGGATGTGCCTGCAACCAAGGTATATGCCCGAATTGAACCTGGGACCCTTGAGTCCGCAGGCCGACGCTCTATCCACTGAGCCAAACCGGTTAGGGGGTGACATCCTTTTTAAAAATGAAATCTTGTGTCACTGTCCATGCATTGTAAGCCCTGGCATTGTTTGCTTATTTTGTTTTTGTAATGCAAGTGCCTGGCTTAAGCTTTGAGTGCCCAGGCCTTCATTACCAAGAGGCATCCACTTCGAAGTGGGCTCTCCCGGCCACTGCAGGATGGGGAAGGACCAGGCCCCCTCCCTCCACTGAGGCTCTTCTGTTTTAGAGATCTTGGTTGATTTTAGTAAGAGACCATTTGGGTACATGTGTGGTTTTTCTTTCAACCCAATAAAAGCTGAACCCAGGCCCTTTCTCTCTCTTCTCCCCTCACCTCCCCCACCCCCACTCCCCACCTCGCTATGTGGCCCCAGGTGTGCTGTGTGATTTCCAGGTCTTGTGAATAATAAACCTGTATCTGTTCAGTTTTCTGATGGTTATTGCTGAAGGGAGTCTTGCAATCATAATAAGAATCACAAGGGTGGTCCAGCTCTATAACGCTGGTTATTCATAGGCTGAGATCAATTCAAAACCATCCAATATAAGTCAGATGAAACGGGCTGCTCCAAGCTGAAGCAGGGTGAGGACTAGAGCTCTGCCCTCTCACCCCTTCTCTCCATCCCTGCAGTGGACATGGAGTAGCTCGGTTTAAGAATGCTTTAAGGTTCTTTAAGGCTCTAAGGTTCCTTCCAGGCACAGAGCTCAGGAGTACTCTGACTGAGGAGAGAATTGAGCTAGGTCAGCAAGGGAAAAGGACAGAATCTTAAAAGTTGAGGAGTGGCTTGTTTCCGGAACAATCTGTATAGTCTCTATCTGTGAAAGATTCTAGAGTGATTTCCTGTGTCAGAAATACCATGCCCATGGCTGACTTTCCGAGGGCAGGCCTTTCAAACATGCTCTTAGGGAATGCCCAAATTCTCGACTTTTATTAGAACAGGCTGGTCTGGGACATGGTCCTTAAAATATTTTTTTAAATATTGTTATAGTGCAAAACGTAGTAGAACAGGTAATCTAGCCTCTTCATAGGCTAGCAGCCATTTTAAAATGTAGGTTCTAATATGTTTGGGGTCACAGGTCTCTTTGAGACTCTAACAACACTGTACAAGTTCTAACAAAACTGAACTCCTGCAGCTTTAACTCTGGGCTGGCTAGGGAGTCATGGGTCCCATATCCAAAGGAGAAATCATTTTTTCCTAAACACTAGAGTATAAAGGAGAGAGCTTAAATATTTTCTAGACACTTACAAGCAGATTTGGTAGTATTCTGATGTCATCAGGTGAGAAAGTCTATGCCAAAAATAGCTCTGGAAATTCCAGAAGGCCTGTGGTCAGTGACTGGTGAAAGTCAAACATTGGCATTTCCTGGAAGGAAGGGTTCCAGGAGTGCAGTCCAGTCCTCTCTAGCTCTCCACTCACTCAACAATAACATCTAAATGGTCCTCCAACCCAAACACTCAACATCTGGGAAAACAAGAAAAGCGTAATTCCCTGAGGGGTATACAGGAGGCGGGCTCTGTTATCACCCACATGACATCTATTGTTCTGCAGACACGGCAGGTGGCAGGTTTGGCTGGGTCTCCCCTTTGTGAACTGTCCGGCTGGTCTGGGTGATAGGACTGACCAAGGGTGCTGAAGAAAGACGGAAGGAGAGGAGAGCCCTGAGCAGAGCCCAGCCCGCCCTCGGAGCCTGGCCTGGCGAGCTGGTTCCTTCTGTGGAGCAGTCTCGGTTCTGTCCTCAGCATTCCTGGCTGGAAGGCTAGCCCACTTCTCTGAGGCTGCTGACCCAGCTACTTGAACTGAACTGTTGTTGAACTAAACCTGGAATGAACTGCACTAATTTGCTGAATCATGAACCCAATCCAAAATGCTTTTCTTTAGCTGTGAAAAAGCCAAGTTTAAGTCCTTAAAAAGCTCCCTTAGTGAAGCAATTTCAAATTGGAATTCAAATCTTTTATTTGCTGTAATGATTGGCCTGGCACAAAACAGGAAAATCAAAATTTCCGTTGAGATCAACGGATGTTTTGCTGAATCTGGAGCCCATCTTACACCACAGCATCTTGGAGGCAAGTGGATGGTGTGGTTGTAAAACCGCCCACACTAAAGCAGTGTGGGGCCATGCAGAGGCTCTGAGATCTGATCATTTTGTCTCGAATCCTGGCTCTACCATTTTTCTGCTGAGAGTTGGGACAAGGAAGGTTTTAACTCCAAACCTCAGTACATAGTGCATAGAAAGTGCTCCAGTTGCTGCTTTTAGCTGGGGCAGTACCTGCCCAAAGTCATCCAGTATTTTTGTTTTTTAAAATACATTTTTATTGATTTGAGAGAGAGAGAGAGAAGCATCAATGATGAACGAGAATTATTGATTGGCTGTCTCCTGCACGCCCCACACTGGGGATCGAGCCTGCAACCTGGGCATGTACCCTGACCGGGAATCGAACCCTGACCTCTTGGCTCATAGGCCAATGCTCAACCACTGAGCCACGCCAGTCGGGCAAATCATCCAGTTTTGGATTAAATGGTATCTTCTTGCTCATATGACCTAGATTTACATGCACCTTTTTTTTTTTGTAAGTCATTGCCTCAGTAGTCTCTAGGGCATGCCAGTCAAAGAATTGCTTATACCCACACCTTCCAGTAGTCATCTTGTTATATATATATGACATAAAAGATACAGTATATCATAAAGGTTAGATAGAGCTGTAGCCTTAAGGTCCCAAGAGTCAGGTCTCATGTACAGAATTTCCAAATCTTTGGGTTGGACGGAACCCTGACAATTATCTGGGACCTTTGCAGTCTAATGCTTTGTAGCCTTGATAAAAGCTGGACACCTCCAGTGATGGGGAAGGAAACTTCTGAGAGTAAGCATGTCTACCTACTTATATACACATGTACTTCCTAAACGAGTGCAGACATCTGACCATGAAATGTCCATCTACCATTGGGCGCGTTTATCCGATGGCATGCTGTTTAGCCACCTGAGATGTTTCAGCTCCTCCCTGGCATTGGCAGATGAAGGTGATGCTGTAGCTTTTCTCTTTCACCCAACAGTTTTACCGACCCTACAACATCCGGATTGCTCTCGTGGGCTTGGAAGTATGGACTCATGGGGATCAGTGTGAAATTTCGACGAACCCATACACCACCCTCTGGTCATTTCTTCGTTGGCGGCGCAAGCTGGTCTTTCGGAAGAAGCACGACAATGCACAGTTAATCACGTAAGTAGCCTTTCTCTACAGGCATTGCTTTGGCCTTGGCTGCAGAGCCCCTGCCGCAGTGCTGTGCTGGCTGCCCCGTCATTTCCTGGTGCTGAGTGTCGGTTGCCCTGGGCCACCTTGACTTTCGGTCCCGGGGAATTGGGTATTTCTCAGACATGTGCTCTGTAGCTAGCACACGCTGGAAAAGACTTAAAAAGAGTCATAACAGTCCCAAGAAGTATTTACAACCTAGGTGAGAAAATTAGACCGACACATATTCAGTTGAGCATCTGAAACAATTGGGTGTGTTTGGGGAAGTGACTGACTGACTTGTGGTCATGGGCAGTTTTTTGTTTTTTTTTTTAAATATATTTTATTGATTTTTTACAGAGAGGAAGGGAGAGGGACAGAGAGCTAGAAACATCAATGAGAGAGAAACATCGATCAGCTGCCTCCTGCACACCCCCCACTGGGGATGTGCCCGCAACCAAGGTACATGCCCTTGACCGGAATCAAACCCGGGACCCTTCAGTCCGCAGGCCGACGCTCCATCCACTGAGCCAAACCGGTCAGGGCAGTCATGGGCAGTTTTGAAACAGACTTTCTAAGGGGCTCATCTTCATCTTGGGGCTCTGAAGCAGGCCTGGGCCCGGGAGGAGGACGAGGGCTCCCTCGGTTGTCCTTCACTTCGTTCTGAGGGGCTGAGGGCTGACTGCCCAAGGTGGTCCAAGTGGCAGATGGTGCAGGAACTGTGTGCTCAGTCGGAGGGAGACCTGGAAGGGGGTGGGGTGAGGGTTGTGTTGGAGTTTCTTCCATCCCAGGGGGAAAAAGAGAAGATGCTGACAGGGGTCATGGTGGCATGTGACAGTCCCTGGGGGGTGATTATCTGGTGTTTATTAGGGTTGACTTCCAAAGGTATTCTGAGACAGTTACAACAGAAGTCCCACACATAGTAAGTCACTGCCTTCCTGATGCTTAAATACCTTTCTGAATCAACAAGCATTTAAACCTTTGTTTACTCGTTTTAAAAGGCATGGTATGTCCCATTGGTTTTAAAATATAGCGCTCCAGTGTCCTTGCTAATTGTTACTTCAGTTTTGTTTTCCTTTTTAAGCCACAAGTTATTTAGGAGTTATTAGACGTTATTTAGAAGTTTTCCACAAAAAGCTTATTTAAAATTTTTGTTTTTAATTTTAAAAATAATAAAGACCCAGGAAATAGCTGTACCAAAAGCCTGGGCAATGAGTACAGTCTGGTTACCAAGACTTTTGGCCTGAATCTAGGTTTCCAGGTGGATTTCCTCAGAGCCATTGTCTAAGTTTATAAAATAAACGGTGGGACCTCATGTACATTGGCATGCATTTTGTGTATTCCTTTGCATCTTGTTTCTCTGAAGAAGAGTCTGTCTGGACTTCATCAAACATTTTTTAATGTTTATTTTTTAAATGCATTTTTATTGATTTCAGAGAGGAAGGGAGAGGGATAGAGAAATAGAAACATCAATGATGAGAGAGAATCATTGATCGGCTGCCTCCTGCACGCCCCCTACTGGAGATTGAGCCCACAACCCTGGCATGTGCCCAGCCTGGGAATCGAACCATAACCTCCGGTTCATAGTTCAACGCTCAACCACTGAGCCACTCTGGCCAGGCTCATCAAACAGTTATTAAGCACCCACTATATTTCAGAGTCTATGCTAGGTTCTAGTGATCCCAATCAGATAGTCTCAGCTCTCAAAGATAGCAGGGTCTAGATAAGAAGACAGCATGGAGATATAGAAGTACCGCACACCGAATTTCTTTATAGATCCTTTAAACAAATTACGTTTTGTGGCATGCATGAAAACACTGGGTTTTAGTTATTCCCTGGCCCCTGCCCTGGGGGAGGGATGGATTAAACTGGGGGAATGGAGCTTGGCTGTTGGCAGATTAGGATCACAGTTGTGAAACAGAGGCAGAAACAGGTCATTCTCGCACCCTGCTGCACTTTGAGAGGCTTCCGATGGGACACATCTGTTTTCTTGGCCCCTGAGTGATGTGGGAATGAAGCATCAGCCCTCTGGCAGCTGTTACCTCCCCCCGCCCCTGCATCCTCCCCATCTACCCCCAGGCACATACCCCAGAGCCAGGATGTGGCATGCGACCCCAGCAGCTGGAGGAAGTGGGCATGATTCACTTCAGCATCAGCCCCTGTGCCATTCTTCCCTCACCTCACCCCTCCCTGTGACCTTTTCCTGTGCAGCAGGGATGGGATGCAACTTTGCAAGCCCTGCCCATTTCCTTCCAGAGAATGGGGCTGTGGGCATATGTAGGACAAAGGGACCTTTCACTCTCTCTTTCTGTTTTTTTTAGAGCGGTGAGAGGGTAGGTGAGAGGAAATGAGAGGTGTGGCTGCCTGGAATCTGTCCAGCTGGCCTGGAAAACCAGGGCCTCACCCCTTGGGAATGATCTGGGAGTGTCAGAGGGGCCAGTGGACACCATGGCGGCCACCTGCATGGGCACATTGAAACAGCCCACTCAGTCCCCTCCCTAGTCACCCTCTCCTTCCCTTCTGCAGGGGCGTGCGTTTCCAGGGCGTCACCATCGGCCTGGCCCCCCTCAACGTCATGTGTTCCGTGTACCAGTCTGGAGGAGTGAACATGGTGAGTCTCAGCTGATACATTGTGTCACAGAAGGCAGAAGACCACCTCACAGGACAGGAGGTCATCTGGTCAAAAACAATTAATGGGGGGGGTGCGGGGGCGGGTGACTGATCAGTGATTCTCTCATCATTGGTATTTCTGTCTCTCCCTCTCCCTTCCTCTCTGAAATCAAGAAAAATATGTATTTTTTAAAAAAACCACAACCCCTCCCCCCAAACCCACAATTTTATATGTAGTATGCAGAAAAAAGAAAAGCTTCGAGTAGTTGTTTAAAAGGAAGTCAGTCAGTGATCAGAGATGGAGATACCTGGGGTGGATTTTCATGGGTTGGTGCTTATCCCCAATTGTCAAGCCCAGGAAAACCCAGAAGCAGTCACATTAATACATCGCTAGGTCTTTCATATATTCCAAGCTAGGGGAGGAGTAAGACAACAGATGGAGGTTTTTTCAGTTCTAGGTTTTATGTTATGTTTCATCATTATGAAACAAGAGCCTGTCTCAAAGTCATGGTTAGGAACTTCCTGCCTTCTTTAGAAATTCTCTCTGACTTGGTGACTACTTATTAAATGACTTTGTTCATTTCTGACCTGTGAAGTGGATATCACGGAGCCTGCTAGCATCTGTCTGTCCATCCTCTATCCAGCCCTTATGATTGGCAGTGCAGCCTGTAGTTAAAAGAACAGGTTTTTATCAAGCTGCCAGGCGTGGCCAAAGGAAAGGCAGGTTTGGGGTCAGGGTCTGTCTTCCTGACCTGCACTCTCTCCCTGAACAGGACCACTCTGAGAATTCCATTGGCGTGGCTGCCACCATGGCCCATGAGATGGGCCACAACTTCGGCATGACCCATGATCTGAAAGGTTGTTGCCACGCCAGCGCAGCTGACGGTGGGTGCATCATGGCAGCCGCCACCGGGTGAGTCACGAAGGAAGGGGAGGGCGGGGCAGAGGGCAGAGCACGGAGGCCAGTGCAACCCCGCGCTCCTCCCAGCTGGCCCCAGGGGGCCTCTGTTAGACCTCGGAGAGAAATGCGGTTTTGACAACTAAGAAATGGGAAGAGGACAAAGGAAGCAAACGTATGCAAGGAGCACCAGGTGTCTAGCAGGAGGTTTGCTGTCCTAGGTCTTCAGCTGCAAAATTCGCCCGAAGACCTGTGTCCTTTTCTTTTCAGGAATTTTTGATGAGGATCCATTTTAATAATAGTCCCAATTCTTAGTCCCTCCATTCCAAGGGGGTTTGATGAGTGCTCTTACTTCCCCGGCTTGATTGTCAGGGCTGATGTAGGCTCCAGAACAAGGGAAAGAAAGAGGAGCATCTGTACACCCCACAGCGAGCCCACAGGGGATTTACAGGCTGCGTTTACCCGGAACAAGGGCAAGGCAGCCTCATCTCCCTGTAGCTGTGAGGGGTTTAAAACCCAGAGCCTTTAAAAGAGAATTCTGGAGTTTACTCAGAGGCTGATAGTGCCTGGACTCACTCAGCAGAGAGCATTGGGTTCTCCCAGGACGCGGGTCACCCTTTGGAAGGCATCATGGTGGAAGCCTGTGTTCCTCCCACCCCAAACCATTAGGACCTGCGTATGCTTCTTAGAGAAATGGTGTCAGTGTCTCCAGGAGCAAATTGGAGCCCCAGGGGCCAGTGCCGTTCCCATCTATTCTGTTCCCATCCCTTCTCTGCTGTGACACACAGAGGAGGGTGTTGCCATGCAGGATACAAGTCCATGGGCCATGTTCACAGCCCATTAGCTCCTGGTTAAGTCCACCTCTTTCTTCCCCAATCGAAAGAGCATATTCGTAGACAAGCAGCTGAGAGTTATATTAATTACTGCTCCAGTTTGTTTTTAACATAGTTATCAATTTCGGTAGTTTAACAGTTAGTAACAAATTCCGTGTGATAGAGGGAAAACCCTCTAGTGTCTAACCCGGGGGTGGGCAAACTTTTTGCCTCGAGGGCCACAGTGGGTTCTTAAACTGGACCGGAGGGCCGGAACAAAAGCATGGATGGAGTGTTTGTGTGAACTAATATAAATTCAAAGTAAAGGAGCGGAGGGGAGAGCAAGAGAACCGGATAGAACAGCCGCATCCGGCCCACGGGCCATAGTTTGCCCATGGCTGGACCTGTAGTTGGCTTAGAGAATTGGGATCAGGATGACTTCTTTTAGAGACCCAAATGGTAATTCTGACCTGCTACCAGGGAATGAATGACTTTTAATTCTTTTTCCCAACAGTGGGCCCCAGGCCCTTTCATACCCTTGTGATAAAGAATGTGCCTTTGCCAGTTGGATGGGTGAATTTGAAGCACTGCCTGTATCCTTAGTACAGAGAGCAGATCACTGGCCCAACAAAACAAAAAAAACCCACCATGATCTTGGCCCTTTTTGGCCCGGTCCTCTGTCCCAAGAAAATCTCAATCTAATACCAGCTTCAGAAAACGTTTGAGTTGGCTGGTATTTTATTCAGCTCTAAGGCACTGGAGACCTGTTGTAACACTCACATGCCTTTATTTATTGCAACCCCTTCATGCAAAGGGCAGAAATGGCTGCTTCTGATTCTCATATACTTCCTGTGGGCAGAAGGACAGGAAAAACATTATGGGGTGGTTACTATTTCTTTATTCTTAGAAAGAATTGTAAGTTAATATAGCGCTAAAGTTCTAAAAGGGCAAAAGGTATGTGCATGGGACTAGTGGGGGTCTGAGTCCATCAGCCCGATGGGCAGAAGGATTGACAGCTGTTCTGGCTGCTTGATGTGCAGACTCCCAACTAACTCCAACCTCATTCTCTTCTAGGCATCCTTTCCCCAAAGTGTTCAATGGATGCAACAGGAGGGAGCTGGAAAGGTATTTGCAGTCAGGCGGTGGGATGTGTCTCTCGAACATGCCAGACATCAAGATGCTGTACGGAGGCCGGAGATGCGGAAATGGGTACCTGGAAGAAGGGGAAGAGTGTGACTGTGGGGAGGAAGAGGTAAGGTGTCATGGCAGCACAGGCAAGAGAGAAAGAATTTGCGTTCGTTTCAAATCTCAAGGTCAAAGAGAATGCAATTGAAAATTTTCTTATTCATGCACATTTCCTACGACATCACAAATAAGACATGGAGGGTCAGCCTTCACTGTGGACCACCTCTGCAGACTCCCAGTTTGAGCTTGGCACTGTTGATGTCCAAGTTTGGGTGGAGTTCTTCCTGTGAGTGTCTGATCTAACCACAAACCACAGTCCACACCAGTGCAGTGACAGGTGCCCTTCTTGGCCTCCCAGCTGCACCAAATTTATTCTGGTGGCCCCGCAGCTGGATATCTGAACTTGACCCTGGGCCTTTGGAGGATGCTGAAAGTAATAAGCTGGGCTGCATAGCCTGGAGACGAGATGGTGGAAAGGGGAAGTGGTCAGGTCTGAAAGGGCCGCCAGGGGGAAGGAGCAAGCTGTTTTGATCTTCAAAATGAGTGGCAGGCATACAGCATAGCTGTGTCACTTTAGCAGATGCGTGTGGTCCTGCAAGAAGCAGAACTGGGTAGTTTCATCTCTATTTTTTGAAAGATGGAAATATGTACATTAACAAATGAAAACAAATTGGGGGAGAAAACATGAGGAACAGCTATGGTGGTGAGATTTCAAGTCTGTATATGTGGGAAAAGTATTTGATTTTGTAACCTAGCTTGATTTTTTTTCCCTGTCAGCATGTAAATATTATAATAAACTAGAGACCTGGTGCACGAATTTGTGCACAGTTGGGGTCCGGGCAGGCCAGGGGGAGGGGACAGGGGAGGTTTGCTGGACAGCCCTGCCCCTGGTTGACTCCCCATCAAACTCCTGGTTGAGGGGACAATTTGCATATTAGCCTTTTATTATATAGGATAGGACAAGACCTAGTTAAGACTGTGCCATGAGTTCAGAGCAGTCAGCCCAGATGCTTCAGAAAGGAGGTGGGGTTGAGGAACACCCCCAAGTGGGTTCAGCCTATTGGCTTATATTTGGAGCAGCTGCTGATTCTACAGTTTTTTACTAATTGGGGGGTACTATGCTGGTGCTAGGGTTAGGATAAATACAGCAAAAATAGATGTGGTCCTTGTCCGTGTGGAGCATATAGTACAGTTGGGGAAACACTTTGACCAAATAGCTGCAAAGGTATCTAAATACAATCCATGGTAAACGCTAGGAGGCTCAATGACAAGATGCCATGACTATTTGTAGTGTGAGGAGAGCTGCCCTCCTGAGTGTGGGTGTGACTTCTGACCCCATACACGAAGGCTATGAGGAGTGAGTGAGGAGCACAAGGCGAGAAGACACACTGTGCCTAGAGGTGGGAAGAGATATGATATGTTAGAAGGGAGGGAACGGTCTGCCCGGAGCCCAGGGTGGTGAGGGATGGATGGAAGGGAAGTGTTCTAATTCCCTCTCTTAGGGAAGATGGGTGGGCATCTATAGTCAGGCAGTGGTGTCTCCAATATGCTTGACCTGGACAGTTATGGTTATGATATGGTTAATAAGCATGAAGTGGGCCCCAGGTAGGCATGGCTTGAATTCTGCTCCAACACTTGCCAGGTGTGTGTGCCTCGACTTGTTTCAGCCCCAGTTTCCCCGTCTGTGAAGTGGGAATGGTCTTGCCTCGCTGTCTGTGATGGTCCTATGCACGGAGACCGGCACATTGTCAAGAAATGTTTGTGGCCAGGCCTGTGACTATAGTTGGAGTGTTATAAGGACACTCACAGCCACTGGCCATCTCATCATCCTTTTAAATCTCTTGCTGTCAGCAAATGGGGAGCAGTAGGGCAGGAAGGAAGCAAGGAGAGCGTGGAAGCCCTAGAGACCTGTCCCGGAAAGGCCCGGGCTGGCGAGGCTTGAGGAAGAGCAGCAGATGGTGAGAGAAGTCTGAGGAAGCAGGCCAGGAGCTGACGTAAACTGTGTGCAAGGTTGTTGCAGGATGCCCTGGCTCCTGATGGCCTCTTTTTGTGGGATAGAAAGGCCTGGGGGTGGGAGGAATGGGGCGGCGGCAGGGAGGGCAGTGTAGAAAAGCACAGAAGACAGAGTCTTGGGGTATTTTATTGGGGATGAGAAAAAAATCACAATTTCCATATAGTGGGATGCTATTCTGAAAATCAGGTTTGGGAAGGAAATATGATTATAAGGAGGTGTGTGCATATTACATTGTGTTAAAAAGCAGTGTGGATACTTCGATTTTATAAAATAAGTGTATGTGTATAGGAAAATGCCTGGAAAAATATCCACACTCAAAATGTAGTTGTGTCTAAGCTGATAATTGTGTGTGTGTGTGTGTGTGTGTGTGTGTGTATTAAATACAAATATAAACAATATATATTTCCCCACCACTAGGATAAATATACATTACCTTAGCGATTAAGCTATAAAGTGATTTTTTTATAAAGGCTTCCTAGGGAGAGGCTCTGGGCACGTGGGCAGGGGTGGGGAGATGGGAGAGGCAGGTGAATGAAGGCCCTGACCCCTCCCAGACTCTGTCTCCCTGTCCTGCTGCCCCGGAGGCTCACGCCCACTCCCACTGCCTCCCCAGGAATGTGACAATCCCTGCTGCAATGCCTCTAACTGCACCCTGAGGGGAGGGGCGGAGTGTGCCCACGGCTCCTGCTGTCACCGCTGTAAGGTGAGTGGCCCTTTCCCTGACCTAACAGAACCGCTGTGGGGTGAGGGACAGGACACAGCCTCCTTCTGGGAGAAGAGAAGAGAGGGCCTCAAAGTTTCAGTAACACGGAACCTGGACCCCCTTGAACACATAATGAGCACATGTGAGTATACATGTAGGTGTTCTGGGCAAATGTGCATATATATATAATTTGGATGTAAATGTGTGAATGGATCTATATATTTGCATATGTGAGTTTATAAGGTGTGTGTGTGTGTGTGTGTCCGTGTATATATTAGTGGGCCTGGTTCTTTTGCCATTTATTCACCATGAGGCTTTGGATGCATTGCTTAACCTCTTCGGCCTCAGGTTTCATAATCTGTAAAATAGGGATAATTATTACATAAACCTGTCATGAAAACTAAATGAAGTAATAGTTGTACTGGGCACCAAAGCGGGAGCTCCATAAAAGTAGCCGTTATTACTGAAGTACTTAGTCAACTGTAAGTTGTTGCATAAATATGATCTCTGCCCGACCTCCTCTGGAGAGGAAGTGAGTTACCTTTGTGAAAACACCTGGAAAACTCTAAGTCACTGTTCACGTTAGAGTTTGAACCACTGAGGGCCTGTGAAATAATGGGAATGGGAATTCCGTTCCACAGAGTGATGCTCACGGGCCCTCTCTGGGAGGCTGGAGGGAGATTGATGTCTTCCCCGCTTTCCCTCGCCCAGCTGGTGGCCCCTGGCACGCTGTGCCGCCCACAGGCCCGGCAGTGCGACCTTCCAGAGTTCTGCACGGGCAAGTCTCCCCACTGTCCCACCAACTTCTACCAGATGGACGGCACCTCCTGCGAGGGCGGCCAGGCCTACTGCTACAACGGCATGTGCCTCACCTACCAGGCCCAGTGTGAGCAGCTGTGGGGTCCCGGTAAGTGAGCCAGGGTGAGCCCTCATCCCACCCACCTCTGCTGAGCGTGGCATCTTGGCTTCAACGCAGCATCTCCAGATGCTGCCCTTGGGTCAGGGTAGACTTTTAGGGAGAGGCAGTGGACTGTGTGTGTTCCTCCCAGTTCCTCGATGCTGTCAGTTCTCAGAGCGGGTAAATGGATAAGAATCATCTAAAAGACAAATGGGCAGAGGATGGAGACAGAACAGGAAGATGCTTACCCGCACTCATATGAAGTGAAGGCAAATGATAACTACTCTAAGAAGGGATTGTTCATGCATCAGATTGGCAGCAACTGAAGAGTTAATGTGATGTAATAGTAATAATAATGATACTCTAATGACCACAAGAGCAATGATAATATAGTGATGTGGTGAGTGAGGGGACTACAGATAGGTACAGCCCCTACAGAGAGCAATTTGGTGATGTGAACATTTTAATTGGGGCCATCCATTCTACTACTTAGGCATGTATCTTCCACTGTACTTGAACATGTATGTGAAGGTAAAGTTTACAAGGATAATTGTTGCAGCATTCTTATTTGTAGCAATAACAGCCTATACATCCTTCATAGGGGCCAATTAAATTAATTCTGGTACATCCATACCATGGAACACGACGCAGCTGAATAAAAGGCGCAGCTCAGTGTCTACTGAATAAAATCTTCTCCCACAGTGAATTGAGAGAACAGTGCAGGATGCAGAACGGTCAATAGAACAGGCTGTCATTCTTGATTAGATAAATTATCTCCAAAAGATACACAAGAATTGTGTCTAGAAGATACATAGTTCTCTGTAGAAGATATAGCATTAATCATGATTACTTATCCAGGGTGTAGGGAAGTAAGAATTGGAATGGCTAGTCCCAAGAAAATTCCCAAGACATGCTTCATTTCTTTAAACATTTGCACATTTAAAAATCCCTAAAAGGACAGGGTTTCTTTACTAGAGAAAAGAAGGCTTAACATACAAACCCACAGGTAGATACAAAACCTCGGTAAAGTACAAAGAGCTGATATGAAAGCTTTTGCTGAGTAGGAATGGAGTAACCTGGTGGGGGGTACAGGAAGAAAACATTCTCTCCCCAAAAGCTTTCTTCACCTTGACTCTTTACCAAGGACTGGCTTTGCCCATTGGGGATTTCTGACTTCTCCTCACGTTGCCTAGAGTCCTGACGAATGTTTCTTGCCCATTCAGGAGCCCGGCTTGCTCATGACCTCTGCTTCGAGAGGGTGAATGTGGCAGGGGACACCTACGGGAACTGTGGGAAGGACATGAATGGGAAACACAAGAAGTGCAGCATCAGGTAATGACCGCTGGGCGGACCCCGTGGGATGAGGGGTAACAAAGCAATTCCTTCTGTGTCCTCCTCACTCCTCCCTCCCACCGGCTCAGCAGCTTGGCAGCCCCGGAGCTGGGCCATAAATAAATCTTTCAGTGGGTTGTTGGACAATGCCCCATTCAGCTTGAGGAAGTCCAAGGGAGGGTGCGGATGGCAGTGCTTTCTAGAAAACCAATCAGACTTCCTTTTAGGACTTTCTTACAGTAGGGCAGGGAATCAGCCTTCTTGGGGTCATTTCTCTAGGGTGCTAATTACACCCTCATCTGAATAACCCGTCATTCATTCACTCAGTCACTCATTAATTCATTTATTCATTCATTTCAACCATTCATCCACCCGTTCACCTATCCACTCTCTGTGGAGGGTGTACCATGTGCCAGATACTCTGCTGAGTACATGGAACTATTAATTATGTAGCATGATAATGGACATGATCTTAGTGGGTGCATGTGGTTTCCCAAAGGAAGTTATGCCTATGTGGAGATCTGGACAAATTATCTCATTGAATAGGGTGGGGAATGGTGCTAGTCCCTGGGAGGAGTGTCCCAGGCAGAGATGAGAAGAGAAAAATCGGTGGTCAGTAGGACTGATAACAATTTGATATAAAGTATGATGTTGGGGTGCAATGGAGAAGGGGCTGTTGAGAAATGAGACTGGGTAGTTAGGCAGGGACCAGATCATAAATTCCTTGAAGACATGGCTGAGAGATAGTGGACTTCGGCTTGAGAGCAATTTAGAAATTAGATTCTAATGGGGCAAGACTGGAGGCAGAAAGATCAGTTTCCTGGGGTCCAGATGAGAGAGGACGATGATGTGGTTGCAGCATCTGGGTGCATGGGGTGCAAGGACCATAGGGGCAGATTGCTCAGTTCCGGCCGCTGTCCTGGCAGGAAAGAGGACATCCTAAGGCCAGTGCTCCGGCCTGGATCTGCTTGGGGACAAGGATCTTGTTTCTTTCCCTTTGTCTAAGTCCACGTGGGGTCTCTCCTGGTGGGTCCCTAGAGCATGCCCGTTGCTCCTTTGCCCTTTCCCCAGGTTTGCAAGCCTGCTGTCCTGGTCAAGAAAAACTAAGCTCTTCTGTGCCCAGTTCTTTCCCAGCCTCTGATTCCACCTCCTTCTCTCTTGGGCCCAGAGATGCCAAGTGTGGGAAGATCCAGTGTCAGGCTTCTCAGTCCCGGCCCCTGGAGTACAACGCTGTGGCCATCGACACCACCATCACCATAAATGGGAGGGAAGTCCAGTGTCGGGGCATCCACGTCTACCAAAGTACCGAGGAGGAGAATGACATGCTGGACCCAGGCCTGGTGCTGACGGGGACCAAGTGTGGCTACA
Organism: Plecotus auritus; assembly: GCF_963455305.1. Taxonomy (NCBI): domain Eukaryota; kingdom Metazoa; phylum Chordata; class Mammalia; order Chiroptera; family Vespertilionidae; genus Plecotus; species Plecotus auritus. Next base: position 16,731,750 of record NC_137773.1, read on the forward strand.
ACCATGTGAGTCTCTACCTCCAGCTCTACTCAGGGTTTGGGCTGCAGAGGACAGTGACTGAGGAGCATGAACTCAGGAGGGAGGATGCCTGAGCTCAAATTGAAGCCAGCCCAACATGACTGCACTTCCACAGGCTAGCTTCTGTCATCATCACTTTAGTCCTCATCATTAATATCATATGAATTAAGACTAGGCGTCAGAGAAGCCTGGGGGAAATAGTGGCACCATCTCAGAGTTAACTATGAGAATGCAATTATTTTTAAAAAACATAGAATGCATTTTGTATAGCACCTGGCACAGAGTAGACTGCTGTCACCATCATCATTATTTTTAAATGTAATATTAAAATTAGTGCCTATTAGCATACAGTTAAGGAACTAACATATACCAGCATATAAAAACACAGGATGTAATAACACATATTTATTATATTATTAGATATTTATATTATTGTTTTAACAATATGATATTTGTTGTTTTCTCGCTAATCACAAAAGTAAAAGTGGAATTTAGTTAACTGCTATCCAGCCCTTTGCTTTTTTTGGTTTTCGAATTTTCACTATAATGTATAACCTGACGTGGGCTGCCTTTTTGAGTCCCATAGGTCCTAGGTGCAAAGCCCCAGTCTTCTGATTGTCGAGCAGTGTCCCTTTGCTTGTTCTGACAGTTCGGTCTCCTCCTCACTGCAGATTTGCTTCGAGGGGGAGTGCAGGAACACCTCTTTCTTTGAAACCGAAGGCTGCGGGAAGAAGTGCAATGGCCACGGGGTACGTGTGCCCAGGGTTCTGGGGCTCCTCCGCTTGTGTCCCTGCTGCAGGCCCTGTGGGAGGCGGGAGCTCTCCAGGGTGCTGACGCCTCTGCCCGGCCCTCGCTCCAGGTCTGCAACAACAACCAGAACTGCCACTGCATCCCGGGCTGGGCCCCACCCTACTGCAACACGCCTGGCTTTGGGGGCAGCATCGACAGCGGGCCCATGCCCCCCGAGGGTGAGTGCCTGGCCTGCCCACCTTTGTGAGGAGTTGTTGGCACCAGGGGGGCAGGGGGCACGTTGCAAAGGGATAATGCATCAGCTTTATTATCCTGATTTTGTAGATGAGGGAACAAGAAAAAGAGGGGCTGATGGGGAGGGTCAACTGAGGCTGGCAGCCTGGTGTGGGGATCAGCTCAGTTGCTCTTCTTCTGTCTTCTCTATTGAGGAGAGTGAACCCTCTTAGAGAGAGGGAGATTAAGACAGACCATAGGTTACTGAATGATCTCACCCTTTTGGGGGTGGGTGGCAACCAGTCCTCCTCAGCCACTTAAAAATAATCAGGAACCTGGAGCACATTCTAGTGCTTCAGATTCCCTTGGATGAACAAAGCTTAAAATGGAGAACCAGACACTCAGAAAAATGTACAGTGTTTTCCCGGAAATCTCAAAGATTCCAGCCCTTTGGTTTCCAAGCTTTTTAAAATATATTTTTATGATAGTATTTAAATTAAGTAATACACATTCACTGTGAATCGAATATCTGAGGAAGAATCAGGATATGTTGTTTGGAACCCACTGCGGTCGCCCAGGCAGCGTCTGCGTCTCTCACCGGGCTCTGTTCTGGAAGGCGTAGGTCCCGTGCTGGCCGGCGTGTTCTCGGCCCTCTTCGTGCTGGCGGTGCTCGTGCTGATGTACTACTGCTGCAAGCAGGACAGCAGGCTGGGCCAGCTCAAGGCCTTTGCCCTTCCCTCCAAGTTGAGGCAACAGTTCAGGTATGACGGGGTGCCACAAAGGCCTTGGGGTCCCTTGTGGGTCATAGCGCTTTCTGTGGTGGTGGATATAATTCAGGGAAGGTCAATGCAAGGTGCATGCCACCCTCTCCCCTTGGCCATGCTCCAAGACCACGGCAGACAGTGCTCGTCGACCTTACTTTATGTATTCTCTACAGAGCTTGGTCATCACTCAGAATCCTTCTCAGCAGAATGCTCCCAATCAGTTAAAGTTGAAGAACTCTATTTTCCATCCTTTATCTAATTGATTTGTTTCCCATTTTAAAGAGCAGGAAACTGAGGCAACAGAGAAAGAATGGCTAGCCCAGGACACTCACAGCGGGGGCTGGGCATCAACTCAAGACAAACACTAAGTTTTTTTTAAGCAATTCATCCCTTGGGATATTGAAGATGTCTAGTCTCTGAGTCCTGTATTATATTACACTGTCCTGCAGGGGATTTTAAAGCCCTGGTCCTTCTGAATCGATGCCTTAAGGGGGATTAGTTGATGGTTGATGACATCCTTGAGTCTCCTTGGAGGAGAAAGGTCTTAAATGGGTAAAGAGAAGGTGCTGAGGAAAACTGTGGTTTGAATAAGGCCAACTCTTATTCCCTGGGAATTCTCCATTGGCCACATGTCTTTATACCTAGGGAGCTGGGGTTCAGGGGGACCAATCTTATTTCCTCCAGAGCAGAATTTGGGGAGGATTTAGCTGTTTACTGGCCGTGCTCAGGTGAGAGGGAACTCAGGCACTGACCCTCGAAGATCACCCCCATTTCTTCTTCCCCCAATCCTTGTTACTAGTTGTCCCTTCAGGGTGTCTCAGAACAGTGGAACTGGACATGCCAACCCAACATTCAAGTTGCAGACCCCCCAGGGCAAGCGAAAGGTAAGGACTTTGCACCTTGAACTTTGCTACTTTTTCTTATCATCAGGACCCTACTGGGTTTTCCTAATAGCCTCTGTGGTTTGTGAAATAGATAATAAAAACCCCTAGTGACTTGAAAGGTTGCATCTGGCTTCTGGGATCGCCGGGAATTAAGAAGTCACCCAGTTCTCCCTCAGCCTTTGGTCTCACAAGGGTACCCCTGAGTTTTTAAGTGCATTGAGAGTTCCTTTGTCTTAGACATTCCTTGTCTTATGCATATAGGTGATCAACACCCCTGAACCCCCACGGAAGCCTCCTGTGCCCCCTCCGGACTATCTGCAGGGCAACTCCCCACCTGTGCCATTGCCAGCACATCTCCTCAGGACTCCTAGGAACCCCCCTGGGGCTGGACCCCAAGTAGAGCGGAAGGAGTCAGCCCGGAGGCCTCCCCCAAGCCGGCCAATGCCCCCCGCACCAAATTGCATCCTCTCGCAGGTAAGTGGATGCTCAGCAAAAAGCTGGGGACATTGCTTTTAAGGCCACTGGCCATGGAGCGTGACTGAGGCTGGGAAGGGGGAGCTCACGAAGTCTGAGCTGACTGCGTTTTCTGCGTTCTGATAACGACAGGGTAAGAGTGAAGAGTCTGGGGAAATGTGCTCCCAGGCAGCCCCTGACCTACAGGGGATTTCCTCCCTGGGTGGCCTGTTTTATGACAAGTCACTACCCACCCATCTTCCACACCAAAGTAACGTCTCCCAGTTCCCCGCGGCCGTCTTCCCTTCTCTAGGTCTTTGCAAAGGCTGTTTCCTCTGCTGAATGCCCAGCTCCTCTTCATCCTCAGGTCTCCCCTCAGATGCCACCTCTCCCAAGAAGCCTCCTCTGACCCCGGAAGCCTGAATGGGGCAGCCCCAGACTTCCCTCATCTTTGTAATTAGCCCACCAAATTGTACCGATGGGTGCCGTCCACTAGGCAGGAAGCCTGAGGAGGGGTGTGCCATGATGCCTGGCTCATGGGGGCCTGTGGGGGGTGGTGGGCCTGGGCTGTACTCCCAGGGGTGCCCTTCGGAAGCCGAGCAGCCCCGCCCGGCTGCCTGTTTACCCGGCGCCTGTGCTCTGAGGCTGCAACTGTACCTCCTGGCAGAAGTTCGCGCAGGCAGACCCAGATGTTTCCAGGGCGGCGGCCGGCCTTCCCGAGCCAAACTGTATTTTGGGTGTGACCCCACCGTGGAGCGGGGGATTTGCTTATTTTCCTCTTGGGACTGCTTTTCTTGGGCACAGTCCAGAGGGCGTCACAGCGGCCCAGCCTGTCTCTGAACCTGGGACTGCTGTTGGCACCAGGTCTCTGGGGGCCCCTGGGACACAGGCAGTGTCACCGTTTGGCAGAGATCAGAACACCAGGTTTGGTTCTCTGATAAGCTGAAACTGGGGTGGGGGCGGGGTGGATGGGAGAAGCTGTGTGGACAGGGAGGCAGGGGAAAGACTGGCGGAGGAGGGGGGGCAAGATGAGAGCTCATTAATCTGCTTGGGCAGCCATAGCAAACATCACAGGCCAGTGGCCTAAACAACAGAAATCTGTTTTCTCTAGACTCTAGAGCAGGGGTGGGCAAACTTTTTGACTCGAGGGCCACAATGGGTTCTTAAACTGGACCGGAGGGCCGGAACAAAAGCATGGATGGAGTGTTTGTGTGAACTAATATAAATTCAAACTAAAGGAGCGGAGGGGAGAGCAAGAGAACCGGATAGAACAGCCGGATCCGGCCCGCGGGCGTAGTTTGCCCACAGCTGGTATAGATGCTACAAGTCCATGATCAAGGTGTCAGTAGATTTGGTTTCATCTGAGGCCTCTCTCCTTGGCTTCTCCCACGTCCTCATACGTCCTTCCTTCATGCATGTGTGCCCCATGTATCCCTTTGTCTGATGGCCTCTGCCGAGGACACCAGGGGGATTGAATTAGGGCCTCATTTTTAACTTAATCACCCCTTTAAAGGCCCTCTCTCCAAAGACAGTTCCATTCTGAGGTACTGGGGGTTAAGGCTGCAACATATGGATTTGGAGGGGCACAGTTTAGCCCATAACAGAGGGGGTGCAGGAGAGAAGGGGAGCAAGAAGGGAGAAAGCAGGGCAAGCGACAGGGTGTGAAGGGAGTACAGAGGTGTGGGAGGAGAGACGGAGGGAGCAGTCTGATGAGACAGCTGTCCCTGTGACCCCCACACTGGAGGCTTGTTGAATAAAGATGGTGTCAGCCTCACCCCAAGGCACTGAGCTGGAGGGGTGGGGCACCAGGGGCGAGGTGTTAATTTTAAGTAAGATGGTCTGGGACGGCCTCATGGAGAAGGAGATAAAACATGAAGGTAACATAAAAGCAGAGAGGAAAGAATTCCTGTTCATTGTGCCCCTCATAGCTAACCAGTCATTTTCCCACTTTATTTTTATTTGCACAAATGATGCACATACATGGTCTTGCGGAAAAAAAGTACATGTTCTCCTGGTTGAACACCCTCAGCTCACACCCCATCCCTAATCTCAGTTATCAGTGTGGTCTGTGTCCTTCCTGACTTTCTTCCGTACAGTTGTATTTACCCCAGGGACGGGTGAGAGGCCGTGGTGGCAGATTTTACGTGAACTCGCCTCTGCCGCTTATACTAGTAGGTCAGCTCCCAGTGACTCTTGGTCATCTTTCCACATTAGCACATATCAGCCGACTTCATTCCTTTTAAATGCTGCCTCCTAGTCACTGTATAAATGCAGTCATTTGTCTCCCGATGGAAATTATGGTCATTTATAGTTTCTTTGGCTGTGACAAACAGTGCTGCAAGGACCGTCCTTGTCATTTCACTTTTGTGTATCTGTGCAGGTAGTTCTCTAACCTGAGTCCTACGAAGTGGGAGGGCTCAATAGGAGAATGGTTCTTTCTCGTGTTCATAGGTGCTGCCGACTTGCTCTCCAAGGCTTTTTCCTGAGCGTTAACACACAGATGCACACAGCTTCTTTTCACCTGGCACCGTATAGGAGAGCATGTCCCCTTTCTCACCTGCCTGCTCCGGTATAATGGGAAACCCTTTTGAACAGGCCCCTCCAGGCTGTGAGTGAGGCTTGTGGCTTTCTCCCCAGGATATCTCCAGGCCTCGGCCACCTCAGAAGGCGCTCCCGGCAAACCCCGTGCCAGGCCGCAAGAACGTCTCCAGGCCCGGCGGTGCCGCCATCCTGCCACCCACCGCCGCAGGCCGCCCTCAGCAGTCCTGGCCTCTGTTAGCACCTGCCCCAAAGGTGAGTCTGAAGAAGCCCTCAAGGTCAAGCTGAAGCCAGAGGATCCCGGGGCCAAGACTGTGATTGAGAAAACACACTGAGTTCACGCTTCCTGTTGGAGGGCTGAGCTTCTGAACCAAAGCCAAGGACAAAAGCTTAGTGTTTCTCGGTGCCTGTGTGACTGTCCCTTAAGTAGGGGCTAGGGGTCTTTTTGTCTCATGTGGAAAGTGATGCTTAGGAGCCTGAGCTCTGATGGCTCCACACCTGGATCTGCACCCGACTGGCTGGGTGGCCCTGAGCAAGCCACCCTCCTGAGCCTGTTTCCTTTCCTGGAAAGAGGCAACAAGAAACAGCACCCCCCCTCCCCCCAGGCTGCCATGAAGGCCAAGGCAGTTCACGGATGCAGACTGCCGGCCTCTGGTAGGATGTGCACAGTGACTCCTCCTCCCCCTTCCCCGGGCTGACCTGCTCTCCGGCTGCCAGGCCTGGGAGTCGGAGCACAGGGGAGGGGAGGAAGCTGGCTGTCTCCCTGTGTTCCCAGGGGGCCCTGGGAAATCTGTGGACTGAGCTCCAGCTTTGCGGGGAGGAAGGGAGATGGCTTGTCAGCTCGGGGTGGGGATCCACCATGCGGAGTTATGTCATGGGAAACCATTTCTCTGTCATGCGTCTGACCTGTCCACACCCCAGAGGACACCACCAGTCGCAGGTAGCTGATGCCTGTCTCCCCCCCACTCCCTCTCTTTCCACAGTTTCCTGACTACACAGCGCAGAGGGCTGGGTGGATGACTAACTCAAGAATCTAGACCTGCCTAAGGGGCTGCTCCCTTTCCTGGGACTCTGAACACCACAGTCTGGAAAAAGCCGCCTGGCCGCCTCCGAGCCCCTCCTCCCAGACCACCGCATCTCCGAAAATCTCCTTCTTGACTCATTGCCTCCCCAGCCTCCTCAGAGGCCCAGAGTCCCCATCATCCAACGGCATCCAAGTGTTGTTTTGTGCAATATACAGCCCCGGGGGACGGGGGAGGGCACACGGGAGAGGATGAATGGCAGCTTCTCCAACCTCCCTTCAGCTGGCCCCTCACCGCAGAGGTGCCCAGGCCCGGGCTGTCTGCGCCGAGGAGCTCGGCTGGGAAAAGTCCCCTGAGCCCTTCAGGTCAGGACTTAGCATGGAGGAGCCGTCCATCCTCGTCCCGTGGTGGAAGGTATGCAAGGGAGCTTCCCAGTGCTTGTCTTCTTGAAGGTCCCCGGCTGGACGGAGGCTGGGCACTTACCCATCCTTCGTAGCTCTGAGACTGAGGGCCAAACCAGCCGCCGCTGTGTCCCTGCCCGGACTTGGTGGGCGTCACAGCTTCTGGCTCGGCATCCACACGGGAACAAGTCTAGTTCCCTCCTCTGTCCTCCCACATCCCACATCCCCTTATTTCTCGGGTCTCTCTGACTCAGACAGGTACTAGTTGTAGGCAATGTCGACAGCAGGGGGAGCACCAGGCCTCCCCTGAGCCGTAATGCCAAAGGTTTCGACTCCGGACTCATGGTCATTCTTGATTGCCATTGTCTTCTGCACTTTCTAAGTGCCCCACGCTTTTCCCCGCTTGGACCCGCCCCGTGTGAGGTGCTGCGGGGAGTGGACCACAGCAGTCCTGACTTCCTGGGAACCTGGTGCTTGTGTCCTGCCTGAGGGTTCGCTCCATCGGTTCTCACGGGTGTTGACCAAAGCGGACTCGGGCCCTGGCTGTGGGGGCGTGGCTTCATTTTCCATTATGTTTTGTGACCTCAGCAGGGTGAGTGTCTCCCCCTTACTCCCTGACCTAAACCTAAGCAAGGTCCCTAGGGGCAGGGACGGCAGCAGGTGCAGTGACCTAGGGAGCAGACGTCCGAGGAACCCCAGTCTGTGCCTAGGTCTGGTCACGGCCCTCGACAGAGCAGCCCTCTCTCTAGAGGTCCCTAAGAAGCAGCAATCGGCCGTCTCGAAGGAAGAGTGTCTGAGCTGGCGCCAACTCGGCTGTTTAGGCTCTACTTCCTTGCGTTCTCTCTGGTCACTGCCTTACCTGCCCTCACAGAGAGAACTCAGAGCAGCCTCCGACGCCGCTCAGAGGGTCCTGCCCTCCCCGGAGCAGGGAGGGAGGGCTGTGTGGTGCTCTGTATGGTCAGACCACTTGTTGCTGGAATGTTCTCTGGGACTGCCACCCCCAGGAAGGTGCTTTTGGAAACCTCAGTGCACGGAAGAGACTTGAGCTCTCACCCCCGACCCCTTACAGTTCTCTGCACACAACAGGTGCTCAATAGATTGGGTTTGTAGGCAAGTGGGAGGTTGGGGATCTGCACCTGGGGACACACATCGGTGGGTTTAGAAGGTCTCAGGGAAATGGGGTCTCTTCCCTCAGGTAGTCATGATGTTCACACCCCGTCTCCCTGACATGGGCCCTGGTGGCCCCCCCATAGCCAATTTCTGCCTTCCTTGCTGTCAGTTAAGTCGGGGGGCAGCCTGTCATTGAAGTGTGGTACTGCAAACGTCCAGGCCTCAATGCTGGGTCCCAGAAATGTAAAGAACAACCCCCTGCAAAAAAAAAAAAAAAATCACCCTCAAAGCCACCCCTTGGCTCACAGATTCTCCTGTGGCGTGTCCAGCTTTTCTCCCTCATGTCAGGGGGCAGATGGCCCTGCAGGGGAAATGCCACAGCCCTGTGGCTGCTTGAGCCTTTTGAACCTGAAGTCCACTCTCCCTGGAACCATAACCCAAAGAGATCTGGGTTGTTGCTTTCTTGTTTTTGTTTTGTTTTGTTTTTGTTTTCCATTATTACCACCTCCATCCCATAAAATTGTACTGTGAACTGGAAGATGGTAGGATTTTTTAAATTTGATAGATTTTTGGCAGCCGGTTCTATTGGCTGTTTCACTCTGGGCTCTGTTTGTGGGGCCAGGAGTCGCCACTCTGGCAGGCCACGGTGGCTGCCCAGGAGCAGAACCGGCCATGCTGTGCCCCCTTCCCCGCCTGTGCCCATGTGCTGCAAAGACAAATCCGGACTCAAGGAAGGAGGGGCTGTGTTTGAAAGGATCACTGCAAGACTGGGAAAGGGAGTATTTCAGCAGGAGAATGCTCAGGCAAGCTGCCGCCAGGGCTGCCCGCCTCCCAGAGCTCCAGAAGAGAGGCCTTTGCTTTCACAGGGAGGAGTGAAAGAGGTGTATTCAGGGACCATCTTGTGCTCAGCCTTTTGGGGGAGGAGCTGTATGTTGGGCTGAGGATGGGTCCAGGTTCAGAGTCCCATGGGGAGGAGAGGAGCATAGCTAAGGTTTCGTGGACTGAGTTAACCAGCGCTTTGTTCAGATGGAGCTGTGCATAAATCTTTTTTAAAGCTAATTTAGCCTTCTGCCAGTTTTACAACCTTGGAAATGTTTTCCTTACAAGCCTGGGAGCCATCTCTGAAATGTAAACCTCAGGGGACCTCAGGGAGACAGCGCCTGGCTCCCTGCCTCTCTCGGTGGGAGCGTCAGGCCAGGCATGGGGCTCCAGGTGGGAACTACCTGCCGGCCTGGGTTCTCTTTGGCCTTGTTTACTTCTCCCTGTAAAAGAAGAGCCCTTTCTGCCCCAGCTCTGAGACGCTTACAGGTCTCGCCGGATTGCAGTAGCCCCTGGCCCCACTGCCCTTGCTGCCTCTTGGCATAATCTTTTTGAATACAGCCTCCCCTTACCCATGTCCAAATTCGTATTTGGCAGAGGGGATGGCAGACTTGTATATTTAAATTGGGGACCAGTTCTGCAGTCAGTGACTGTGTGAACTGCGTGTATAGTAGCTCTGCTGGACACCCCAGGAAGCCACGGGTATGCCGACTAGAAAGGTGCTAAGAGGGGTTCTGCAGAATCTAAGCCAGGCGCCCCCAAAGCTCCCCTTCCCCGCATCCTCTCACACCATCCACTACGTGTGCGTGTGTGTGTGTGTCTGAGATCCAGGGCAATGTGAATTTTCTTTTATATGGGAGATTGTTCATAGGAAACAGATCATCTTCTCTCTCGTCCACCTAGTAATTGTTTACAGTATTTGTACATCTATGCAAAATACTTGAATGGGCCATGGTGCCTTTTTCCCGTGTTTGTATTTAATTAAACTAAATTGTCATTTGAAATGTCTGGTTTGGCTATTCCTTGTTTGTTTGAATGTCCTACTGCTCAGCCTGGAGAGGATCTGTTGCCGGAGGACTCCTCAGGAGAGTGCCCACAGAGACCACAGCCCGCAGCCTTAATGGGAGAAGTTGGAGCTGTACACAAGCCTTGGGCTGCCCCAGACCAGTCGAAGGGGCTGTTAGTCTGCACTTGGATATAGGCTGGTCTAGTTCAATTAGGTTCTGGGTCAGGAAAGGTATGAATGATCCTGGGGTTTCCTGGTATGAGTTTAGGAGGCAGCTGAGACCCTCTGTTCTCATCTTAATTGCTAGGGATTCTAAACTTCAGAAGAGTCAAAGAGAGAGGACTTGCCCCTGTCTATTGGGCTGGGTGGGCACATGGGGCTGGGGGTGGGGGGTGGGGGGTGCTTTCAGACTCCAGAGCTCATCCATTAATGCTTCCCAAACCACGAAAGGGTCCCACCCTCATTCCCTCATTGGACCCACTTCAAGTTTGAGGCTCTCTCAAGACAGACAGGATCCGCATAACCGTGATAGCAGGAAGCATTTACTGAGTACTTACCCAGCTGGGCTCCGAGTGCTACTTCGCCTCATTTATTCTTCACAGCAGCCCTGGGAGGGTCCTTGATTCTGATCCTACTTTTCTAGTGATGAGTTTGCCTAAGGACATCAAAGACGTCAAACACAAGGGCCCTGCCTACTAAAGTGCCTGCTCAGGAAAGCCCCCACCAAACAGCCCTGCCTGCCTAACAGCATCATCGAAGCCAACCACTGTTCAGACACGGAGCCTGGCTGCCCAGACCTGGGTTCAGATTCCGCCTCTGCTGCTTGCTAGATGTGTGAGAGGGGGTACGTTCCAGAGCCCCGAGTCTCCTTTTAATGCAGGTGGGGATAACTCCCGCCTCGGGAATGCGGGAATGCCGTGCTCATTAGCAAAGTGCCCTGCGGGAGCCCGCCCAGCTGGGGCTGGCCCAGCTAAGTGCTCAGAGATGACATCTGTGTCAGAGCTGAGCATGGGGTTCGATTAGAACTTACTCTGGGTTGAGAGCTGGTCCCCAAGAGAGTTGGGGCCAAGGAGGACTATTTGGGATGGTATTTTTCCTTCATTCAATAAAGGTTTTTATGAGTCCCAGCTATGTGCTTAGGAGAGTGGTCGGCAAACCGCGGCTCTTGAGCCACATGCGGCTCTTTGGCCCCTTGAGTGTGGCTCTTCCACAAAATACCACGTGCGGGTGTGCACGTACAGTGCGATGAAGGAGTACCCTAATTAAGTTAATGACAAGGTATCTACCTATATAGTTTAGGTTTAAAAAATTTGGCTCTCAAAAGAAATTTCAATTGTTGTACTGTTGATATTTGGCTCTGTTGACTAATGAGTTTGCCCACCACTGGCTTAGGACAACCATCCGGGCCTTGGTGTTCGCTCTGTACTCTGAGGCGGTGACAGCACAGATCACAGAAGACATGAGCAGAGTAATATCACACTGTGCCTGGGGGTTAAGACTGCAGACTTGGAGCCAGATATCAACGTGGACTCTTCCTGGCTGTGTGGCCTTGGGCAGTTTCTTAACCTCTGACTGAGAACCTTTCTTCATATATAAGATGAGGATAAAAAAATATCTGCCTTGCCGAAACCGGTTTGGCTCAGTGGAGAGAGCATCGGCCTGCGGACTGAAGGGTCCCGGGTTCAATTCGGGTCAAGGGCATGTACCTTGGTTGCGGGCACATCCCCAGTGGGAGGTGTGCAGGAGGCAGCTGATGGATGTTTCTCTCTCATCCATGTTTCTAGCTCTCTATCCCTCTCCCTTCCTCTCTGTAAAATATCAATAAAATATATTAAAAAATATATATATCTGCCTTGAGGATTTGGGAGGACATAAAGAGAGAATTTACGTGAAGCTCTTAGCATGCTGTAAGGGCTCGGGCATCTTCTGACTCTGTTCCCTAATCAGCCTTCCGCTGTAGGAACTTCCTTGGAAGCCACAACCCTCCAGAGATCGGGGACTGGCTTCCCAGCACTAGAGGGACCAGGGTAATTAATTGTTCCGTGTCCAAGGAAGGCTAAGACGCAAGTCTAAAGTAAACACACCTGAAGGTCTTTATTCATGACCCTGCAGACCACACTCTCAGGGCCCTCAGATTACTGCTATTCCCAAGATCGAACATGTTGCATTGATTTTAGTTACAGACAGAAATCCACATTCCTTAACAACTGGGGATTTGAGGCTGGAGGTGCAGGAAGCCAGCCTGTTGGCCAGCTGCACCTTGGGAGCTCCAAGGCCAGCAAGAGACTGGCCTGGGCTTGGCTGCACCAGAGGGGGGAGGGGAGGGAGGTATGTAAACACAGGGCACAGCAGGGAGCTCTCAGGGGAGGTGCTGCCCCAGCTCAGGGACTGAGGGTCAACTCCTCCCTCTTTCCAGATACTTGGCTCCATTCAGTAGTCCTTGTAGCAACTCGCACTCTCCTGCAGCTGGAAAGCAGACTTGAAGGGAAGGATATCAAGTATCTCTCTCTCCAGCTGCTCCTGTTTTGTGAATGTCTCTGGCCAAGTGTGAGGGGACCAACAGCAGTCCCCAAAGCAGGTGGTATTGGAGCATCATGACATGCTGCTTCCCAGGTGGGCAGCTCATCAGGGCAACTGGGGGCTTGGTGGCAATCTGGTCAACAGCCAGATGCTCCCGTGCCAAGCCTACACTCCACTTGGTCACTGAAGTTCAAAGCTGGTCCCAATGGCCAAGCCTCTAAGGCTGGAGCCCAGAAATTACCCAGAGCCCTCTCTGCCTGGGGAGTTGGTTGGGCACCAAAGTAAACACAAAAGTTAGCTCCTGGTTTCCATGGAGCCAGTGGCTGCTTCCTGCCAAATCCTGACTTTGCTCTTCACTCTCCCCATCTTCCAAATATTTTGTTTCATTCCTCGGTGAAAAGAAAAGTGCATCTGCCAATAGCTCGACAGGGCACGTTTAAGAGCAGTGCAATTGCTGTTCTCTGGGGCAGAAGGACACACTGGGTTTGGCCAGCAGAGCTTGGCTGTGAAGCATCTTTTGTTGTGGTGGTTGTCGCTTTGCTTTGAGTTCTGAGATAACTGACTGAACATCTCAGTGATGGACTCCTTAAGATGTAATGAGAGAGGAAAGGGGCAGGCATGGGGGAGGAGGCCATGGGAACGAAGATGCTGACCTCTGGACTGGAGTACTTGGGGAGTGGGGCTGGTGGAAATGTTTCCCTGAGACACCAGGTGACTTTCACAGTAAGAAGGTCAGTTGAGGTCTTAGTTCTGTCTCCAAAGAAAGAGGAAGTGGCGAAAGCAGCAAGACATTTTTCCTTAGCTGTGTCTCTGGACAGGGAGGCATGGCGATCGCCTTGAGCCTTGTCTTTGGGCTGAGGAATGGCGAGTCAGTCTCAGGAGAATGGTGCTGAGGATTTCCTGATGACCAACATCTCAGGGAAGTCCTTAGACTGTGCTACATTCAACAGGTCAGATTCTGTCTTCTTCCCACCCACATACAGATGGCACCCAGGAAACACGTGGGAAGGGAGGTCCAGGAGTCCTGCTGGCAACAGTATAAGCAGGGCGTTTGGTCACTGAGGCTGTGATCCCAGGAAGTTCTGTCCCCACCACTCAGTGGGTATGGGTTTTCCTTCTGGAAACAGTGATGAGGTATAAATGAACATCTCAGAAAAGAGAGCCCGTCGGTAACAGCTGTGCTGAAAATAACTTCCCACACGGAGAAGTCAGGCTGTACCACGGGGCTCATCCTCACTTGGGACCCCTGAGCTTTAAGAATGGACGATAAATACTTTAGGTTTCTCTTCTGGCGAGGGGGTCCTGGAGAGTTCTATATTGTCCACGAGGACATTCTTGTCTTCGAGTCTAATGACAGTGGGCTCGGGGGCAGGGGCTGGGGTGGGGGTTTTGTGCATGTGGGGCAAGCGTGTCTGGCTCATGTCCAGGTCTCTGAAAGCATGAAGCATGAACACACCCAGGATGATGGTGACGAAGCCCGAGAGGGTGCCCACGATGTCCACGGCGGACATGCTGTGCCACTCCTTGAAGAGGATGATGGAGGAGGTGACCACGATGGTGGTGAAGAACACGTAGTAGATGGGGAACACCAGGGAGGTATTGAAGATATCCAGCGCCCTGTTGAGGAAGTTGACCTGAGTGCTGAGCGAAAGGGCGAGGATGAGGGACAGGATATAGGGGAGGGGGTGCCGCACGACTGGCAACCCCTGGAAGAAGTTCTTGATGGTGATGCCCAGACCCTTGACGGCAGACACCGAGAAGGCCCCGATCACAGAGCAGATGACAATGTAGACGAGGATGTTCCTTTGTCCGTAACGTGGGGCGACGACAAAGATGAGGATGAGGCAGAAGACCAGCAGCAGCACAGCAAACACGATGTACCCTTCAGAGGAGAGGGGGACAGAGAAACCCCAAGGCCTTGGTTTCCTCATTTGTAAACTAAGACTAATAATAAGACCTTCCTGGGGAGGGTGGGTGGGAAGAGATCAACCAATGAACTTGTATGCATCTATGCATAACCCGTGGACATAGACAATGGGGTGGTGAGGGTGGGCGGAGGGGGGGATGGGAGCGAGCTGGAAGAGGTTAATGGGGAGAGGAGGACCTATGTAATACTTTTAACAATAAACATTAAAAAAAGACCTTCCACAGAGAGCTTTTCTCATAGGATTAAATGAGATAATGTATGCTGTAAGACAGAATGTGTTTCCCCAAATTCATATGTTGAAACATAATCCCCAAAGTGTTGGTATTTGGAGGTGGGGCCTTTGGGAGGTGATTGGTCATGAGGATGGAGCCCTCATGAATGGGATTAGTATCCTTATTAAAGAACCTCAGAGAACTCCCTCCACTCCTCTGCCCATGGGACACAGTGGGAAGGAAGATGGTTATCTATGAATCCGGAAGTCAGCTTTTGCCAGACACCCAGTCTGCCAGCACCTTGATCATGGACTTTCCAGCGTCCAGAACCATGGGAAATAATTGCTGTTGTTTATAAGCCAGCCAGTCTATGGCATTCTGTTATAGCAGCCACAACTGACAAAGACAATGCCGGGGTGGGGAACCTTTTTTCTGCCAAGGGCCATTTGGATATTTATAACATCATTCTCAGGCCATACAAAAGTATCCACTTAAAAATTAGCCTGCTCTATTTGGTCAAACATTTCATTAACTCACCCCTAATGCTTAGGCAGGGCCAGACCAAATGATTTCATGGGCCTTACATGGCCCACGGGCTGGACGTTCCCCACCCCTGGATAATGCAGATAAAGCATTCAGCACAGTGCCTGGCACACACTAAACACTGAATAAATGGGGTGGGTATATATCAAGCTGGGAAACCAATAAGCTGGCCTTAGCACCAGCCGCCAACTTTCTTTAGCTTGCCTTCGCCTCCAGGTGGCAGCACCTGAGATGCTCCCAACCCAGTCAGCCCTTCCACTTGGTTCATCCCCCAGGGCTTTCCTGCTCAGGGGTGGAGGGAGAGGGGCTGCGGGGTAGGTGGGGGGCCTGGAGCCTACCTGTGTCTTTCATCTTGGCAGCCATCTCAACGACAGTGGTGACCTTCTCCTCCTCGGGGGCATGGATCACCATCACCGTGCTGCCAGTCACACAGATCACACAGCCCAGCTTCCCCAGCAGGTTCAGACTCTCTCCCAGGAAATAGGAGGAAAGGATGGCACTGCGGGTGGGAATGGGAGGAAGCCATGAGGCAGCCAGGCCTGTGCAGCACCCAGGAGAGAAACGGGGTCTGAGCAAGTGGTCCCTGAGAACAACAGAGGACGCACTCCTCTCTCACAGGGGAGCTTTTCGAGACTCCCCCAAAGCCCTCACTGATTGAGGGTTACGGTGTGTGCTGTTGGGACTGCGGACATGCATGGGAGTTCCTTTCACTCTAGAGCAGTGGTTCTCAACCTTTCTAATGCCGCGACCCTTTAATACAGTTCCTCATGTTGTGGTGACCCCCCAACCATAAAAGTATTTTCGTTGCTACTTCATAACTGTAATTTTGCTACTGTTAATGAACTGTAATGTAAATATCTGTGTTTTCCGATGGTCTTAGGCGACCCTGCTAGCGGTTCTCAACCTGTGAGTCGCGACCCACAGGTTGAAAACCGCTGCTGTGAGACCTTTGGGCTGTTGGAAACCCTTCCCATGGGTTTGGACTTGGCCTGCCCCTCCATTGCCCGTTGAGATGAGGAGATGCCAGAGCCACTGGCAGCAAGCAATTCCAGGAGCCAGAGCTCTGAACAGCATAATGCCTCCTCTGGGAGCTGGGACCGACCCACGTCCCTCATTGCAAGTGGCAGTTGACTCCACTTGGCAGTTCCAGACCTCAACAAACTGAAAATAGGAAGAGCCAGGGAAAGCAAGAGAGGTGACAATAACCTGATGAGGACACTCAGCGCTCCCAGAGGTGTGATGACGGTCGCAGGAGCGAATGCGTAGGCCCCGAAGTTGGCGATTTCTCCAGCAGCCACTAGGAAATGAAGGGAGAAAAGAGGCTCCAATGCCCCATCCCCAGCCCAAATGAATCTGGGTGGAGACGGCTTCATTCAGTGTGGGGCCATTCACAGAATCCCAGACTAGCAGTCCTTAAAGTCCTGATCCTTATGCTCTCTCCCTGGAGAATCTGATCAGAAGGCGAGGCCCAGGTCATCCTGATCAAATCTTTCCATGTTAAAGATGGGGAAGCTAGGCCCAGCGTTCAAAGTCACATGACATGGTTGTGGGTAGACATGATCTTATTGTTGAGGTCTCTTGGCTTCTAGTCCAGGCATAGTTAAGTGTGTCTCAAGGACTGCCAATATTTGCTCTGTATCTTTAAGATAAGTTCTAAAAAGTGTTAATTATCAAGTAAAGAAACAGTTACAGTTATCAGTTCTCCAGGTAACAACTGGTCCATAGCCATCTTTCCCAGATGAACTGTGGGTGGTTTACAACAGAGAGGCAGGTGATTAGAAAGCCTGACATCCTCAAAGGGCCCAGTTCTCCCCCATTTGCAGACTCCTGCCATGCCTCTTCTGTCTCTCCGCTAGAAGAGAATGACCTGGGTCTGCCCTTTGAAAGCAAATGATAAATGCGATAGCTCTGGCTAGGACTGGAATCAAAACCCGACGTGGGGAATTATAAATGGAAAGCTGGCTAATTTTCCATCTGAAAGAATTAGGGCTTAAAAGCCATAGAGGGTGGGTGGAACTGTGTGAATGTGAAAATTTGGGCAAACCTTAAGTGGCAGACCAGCCTTGTTCTAAGTGAACCAACCCACAGATTGCCTGTGGAATGGAGGAACTGGCTCAGGAGCACCAGCTTCTGCACGGAGAAGTCCAAGAGATGCCAACAGACAATGATATCTCCCTATATTTCAGGGGAAGCTGAGAAATTGCTCTTTTATCATGACCAGCTCTGTACAAACCTCTCTGGGAACAGATGCTTCATGGATGAAAAACTGACTTGGGGTTGAGAAAGTGATCTGAGATGCAGGTAAGATGTTCTACCTGCAAAGACTCTCAGGCTTCCCCCTGAAAACCTGGGCCTCACATTCATACTTTGCACACTAGAGACAAAAACGTCCCCTCCACCCTTCCTTTCATCTCTGCCTCTGCCATCAACAGGTCACTGTCATTAGTAGCAAAGCCCCCACTTACTGGTGAGAAATCCGGCCCACCACATTGAGTCCTTCAGGTAGCCATAGCCTCCGTCCACTGTGGAAAGAAAGGGACACAAAGTTAGAGCTTGGCCACACTTTCTCCGGCACCGTTTCTATCTCTGCCTTCGCTCCACAATCTCTAAAGTTCAATGTGTGTAAGCTGTGGTTAGTCCTCCGGGCTTGCTTCTGGGCCCTTTCCTAGTGAGTTCACCCATTCCCCAAATTTTAAATACTGACTATGTGCTAGTGTCCCTATTTCCTGTATGTGCCCCGATCCTTTCTTCTGAGCCCAGATGTATATCCAGTTGCTTATTTGACATCTCTTGGATCTCTCGAAGGCACCTCAGACTCTGACCTAAATGGAACTCTTGATTTTACATGCTCCCCATCCACCCACCAAATGAAACTCAGTAACTGGCACCTCCATGTACCTAGTTGCTGAAGCCAGAAACCAGGCTTAATCCTTGACTCCTCCCACCCTTCCACCTTCTGCATCCAGTCCATCCTGCTGATTCTGTCTCCAAAAAGCATCTTACATGTGTTCTCTCCACGGCCACCACCCAACTCCATTATAATCCATTCCTTTCATAGCATCCAGTGGTCTATGATTTAGTCATTCTCAGCTTATAGCTGGCCAATGGCTTCCAAATATACTCTTAGGATAAAAACTATGAACAAGTTCACCTCTCCCAAGGCATCCCCTGCCACTCTTCTTACCGCTCAGGCTCTATTTTAGTTCTTCAAAAATGATGAGTCTTTTATATATATCATATATATATATATATATATATATATATATATATATATATATATATTTCAGAGAGGAAGGGAGAGAGAGAGACAGAAACATCAATGATGAGAGAGAATCATTGATCGGCTGCCTCCTGCGCACCCCCTACTGGCGATAGAGCCCACAACCCGGGCATGTGCCCTGACCAGGAATCGAACTGCGTGACCTCCTGGTTCATAGTTCAAGGCTAAACCACTGAATCACACCTGACAAGCTCGGCCTTAAGACCTTTGCACATGCTTTTCTGTGTTCGGAATAGTCTCCTTAAGGATATTTGCCTGAATCTACACCCACTCTATAGGGTCTCTGCCTGAGTGATGCTGCCTCTGAGACCTTTCTCCCTTGGGGCTTTCTATCATCTCACCCAGCTCTTCTTCCTCATGTGTATCATCTATACTGTGAACCGATCTATTTATTTTCTGGCATTTCTCCCACTAAAATGGAATTGTGTCTGCTTTGCTCACATGGTGGGCACAGAGCCTGGTCCATAGTCAATACTCAATAATATTAGCAATGATGATGATAATGGCTGGGTTAAAGATGGTTCTGTGAAGATCCAAAATTGCATGTCACTTTTTGTACATTCCCATTTTTCTAAGAAGGTCTTTAGGTTCCTAAAGGAGTTAAAATCTCTCATACATGCACACAAAAAAAGTTAACAGCTCTGAAAGCATTTTACTCTAAGGTTTGAAATCTCAGAAGATATTAAAATAGCAGAAAATTAAATTGAACATGTCCCAACTTGAACACATCATCTTCCCACAAACCTGCTCCTCCTGCATTATTCATCTCTCAAAACAGCACCCTCATCTCCCCAGTTGCTCAAACCGTAAAGCTGTGTCATCCTTGACTCGTGTCCTTACCTTCCCCTTCAACATCAAACCCAGTAAGTTCTACCTCCAAAACTGGACTCCACCACTTGTCTCCATGCCCACTTCCCTCTCTCAGGCCCAGACAAAGTTCTGTTATCTCTCTCCCCTAATTGGTCTTCCAACTTATCCCTAATTCATCCTCTACCCAGCCACCAGGAATCATCTCACATCATAAATTTCAGTCACTTACAATCACACTCAAATTTTGAAGCCCAGTTTACTCGACCCGTCATGATCTGACCCCAACACCATCTCTTCCCTGGCCATGCTCCAGCCATCCTGAACTACATTCAGTTTCTAACACCACTCATGCTCTCTTACCTCTGAGCCTTCGCACATGCTGTTCTTTCTGCCTAGAACACTACATCCTCCTTCCCCCCGCTCACCTTGTTATCACCTCATTATTTAGGTCTCAGCTTCTGAATTGCTTTTCCAGAAAACCTCCCCTAACCCCCAAAGCCCAGGTTTTACATGCCCCTCCAAAATATTGCCATAGCATCCTATTTTTCCCACGACAGCACTTAACACACAATGGAACAACTGCCTACTGTCATGCCTGTCTCTCCCACCAGATTCAATGCCCCAGGGCACTGTGTCCCATGTCCAACGTGGCACCTGGCCCACAGCAGGTACACAATGAATGATGATTAAATGAGGACATTCTTGTACACGTGATGCCATTTCTAAAGAAATGTTTCATGGGTACACGTCTTATTTTCCAAACAAGCACATCCCTGTGGACAGAGATTCCACAATTTTGTGTAGGCCATAAAGGGGGTCAATATGCTAGCAAGTGAGGGCACAGTAGTGTCTGACATTGTTCCAGACAGAGGTACTTGTAGTCTTATTTTGTAGGGAAGTTGTGACTTGTCTATGATGACACAACTGATAAGAAATAAAACTGGGACTAGACCTGGGGTTTCTGATTCTTGGCCCTGAGACTCTTCCCTCTCTTCACCCCAGTTAACTGATCATGAGGATGTCAGGATATATTGGACTGGATTCCCAGTGGGGTTGACAGTGAGCCTTTTGCGCCCTTCCAGGCCAGGCTTTCAAACTGCTGCAGTGAAGGGAGGTTCACAGGGCTGTCTGAGGGTTCAGCTGCCCAGCACCCCATCTCTACCTCCCCCCACCCCCCGCCCCAGGAGCCTACCAGCCCGCGTGGCCCCCGAGGCCACCAGACGCAGGAGGCCTTTCTTCTTGAGGATGACGCTGCTGCCGATGAGGAAGCTGGACAGGAAGGCCAGACCCAGGCCGACATAAAAGCTGTAGTTCTTCGTGAACCTCTCATGCCAGCTGATAGAGGTGACATTGCTGGGTGCCTGGGGGTTGAGGTCACCGACGATCTGGCACAGGACTTGCTGGGAGGAGCAGTATAGGGTGATCAGGGAACCTAGGCGGGAAGATCAGGGTGAGAGACATTGGCATGCTTTAAAAATATTAGAATCAACCACCCTTTCAGACCCCATGCTTCAACCATGGCAGGACTCCATCCGCACCCTGGGCCCCCCACCTAAAAACAACAGTTAGCATTCACTAGAGCTTACGCCAGGCTTGCATGAACTCATCAGATTCTTACAACCACCTGTCACATAAGTGCTGTCTTTCAATCCCATTTCACAGACACGGATTTGGAAGCCCTGAGAGGTCAGGCACCTCACCTACGACCACAGATGGACTCCCGAACTCCAGCACCTAGCCACTCAGCTCTTCTGATGCCCAAACAACAGGCGGGGTCCCCGACCTCTCCTTGAGTCCAACCTCCCACCTCCACAGGAATCCCCTCCCAGCCTCTGGGCCTCCAACAGCTCAGGATCACACAGGGATTCTCCCTCCGAGGACCTGCTCACTTACATCTCCCTAACAGCCACAATGGAGACCCTGACAGGTAACACGAGGCAGTGAGGTTAGAGAGCCCATAGTCCTTTTTAGGCCTGAGGATGACGAAATATAAGCGTTCAGTTTGTTATAACTGACCATTCCCAGGCCTTACTTCTGAGACCTCCCGTGCTTGGGGCCAGTGGCTGGGACTTATTTTCAGGCCTCAGAGGGACCAGTGTCTCTCTCAGATTCTGATTGTATTTTGCTTTCTAAGTCCTAGAGTCTGTGAGTCTGAATCTGCCCTCATGCCCCAGAGCCCTCTGCTTGCCCTTCTGGCACAAACACCGAGGACAACAGGACAAACTTGGGCCTGAGGGGCAGACCCTTAGTCAAAAAGCTAAGCTGTCCAAGTTCAAGGAACAGTACAAAGCATAGCCAATGGTCCTCCATTGCTAGTGCTCACGTGGCCCTCTGCTCCAGGGTTTTCCATGGACCTTCCCATCATGAAAATGGCACAGTTATCATATCCAGGGTTTTAGCTGGAGAAATTGGGACCCTGATAAGTTCCACAACCTGCCTAAGGCTACATTGCTGGAAACTGGTGAAGCCAGAATTGGACCCCAAACCTACCTCCTGCCAAAGCCCATGCTCTCAACCACCACCATCCCTCAAAATAGGGAGCAAGGGGGTGGTGGTGTTTCATTCAGCCTCTTGAGGGTTATTTTAAAATATGAATTTGTTACCAACATTTAAAAATCAGGAGATTTCTCATGAAAATGCAGCTCTTGGTTACCTTATGGGGCAGACCTTCCCACTGTAACAATTGGCTGCCGCGGAGCACTGTTATCCCCCTAGAGAGGACATGCTCTTTGCCATGCCCCAGAGTCCATACCAGGCTTCCTTCAGTTATTTTTTTATGTGCTCGGCCTTTGTAGGCTTTTGAATTTGTGACCGCTGGTGGTAGGTCTTTTTCTAACTGTGTGTCATAAAGACCCGTATCCTGTGTCAAGGATGTAAGCCTGGACCAAGCTTGCAATAATTCAAAGTCAAGCATCTCTGGCTTTGGAATACCCAGCCCCCAGAGTGGCATCTCGGTGGAACTAAACAAGGGCAATGTTGACCTTTCTTCCTTGGCACAGAAGCACGAGCTGGAACAGCTCTTAGAAGGCACCCGTCTAGCCCTCTTTCAGCTGGGGAAACTGAGGCCCGAGAAGGGGAAGTACTAACTTGTATACCTCTGTGTCCTTTACAGTGGGTGATCTATCTTTCTGACATCAGTGTCACAATCGAGAGAAGATGAGACAAGAAGCCATCCCGGCCCCTAATAAACTCGTTCTGATTGCTCACTCCTGTTCCTCAAGAGTCAAGTCTGGGAGTTCCCTGCGCTCAGGAAATGAGCCAGAGCCTGGGAGGACGTGGGCCAAGGAAGGCGACTCCCAAGGGGAAGGACAAGCCCATCCCCATGCCATCCCCTGCAGGTGGAACCAAAGCGCCCACTGTGGGTTTGGCTGTTTTGGAGAGGCCTGAAGCCCCCTGGGGCACAGCACCCTACATTGAGTCAAGTTCTCCCATAGGGATAAAGAGAAAAAGAGAGAGGGCTGAGGGCCAAAGGAAATCCAGTTCTGGGAAGGATGCCATCGGACAAGCAGGTGTTGAGCCACATCATTCCTGCTTCTCTTCCAGAATACACTAGGGCTGGGGAACATGTTCTTCCCCAGGGGAAGGAGAGGCTGAAAATGAACTACCTTGTTGGTCAGGAAACCAGAGCCAGCCAACACCCAACAGGCCGGCTTTGAAAGCTTCACTGGAGAGAGAAGTTAGAACAACAGGGGTATCCCACAGCTTAGAACGGTGAGAAAGCAGAGACATGGCAACAACGATTTGAGCACAGTGGTGTGAGTATGGGTTTCAGAATCCAAGAGCCCTCGTTCTATATTCCACTTCCCCACTGTATTACCCTGAGTTTTCAGACTTTCCAGAGCAGCGGAATCTCTGTCTCTAGACAGTAAGGCAATCATAGCTACCTGTCTTCCAGGGTTGTGTTAGGAGTTAAATGGTAAGAAGTCAATGTAAAGCCAAGGGTCTTGCCTTATGGCTTGTTCTTTCCCACTTTTTTCTAAAAGGTGTGTGTGGGTTTGGGGGGTGCCCTCACCTGTCTTTAGTGGGCTCCAGGGAGACAGCCAGACATGGGTAGCTACTAAAGTCTGAAGCAAGTATTACATTAAAAGAAACCTGGGATCCCACACCTCTAGATCGACCTATTGCAATCAATGCCTGCTTCCCCCTCCTCCCTACCCCATTTGTCCCCCTTTCTCCCATTGTCCCTTCAGCTACCCAGCTCCCAAGGTTATGGGGCAAGTCAGCCAGAACCCCAGCTCCTTCCCAAGGTAGGTCTGAGAACTGGGTGGGAGACAACTCGTACTGACCTCCCTCCCCACCCCCACCCCCACCCCACCCCCACACACATCACCCCTCGGTTTTGGGCGCCCCTGGCAGGAGAGGATGTGAAGGAAAGGAGAGCAGAATGGAAGGCGCGCAGTCCCCTGGGTTCTCCCTACCCCGCCCCCACCCCTTCTTGGCCCTGTACCCACCGTTCTCGCAGCTGGCATAGCTGGCATTGCTGGCGGGCGGCTCCATGGGCCCTGGGCGCACGCACCGACGCGCGCGGATGGCGCCGGGCGCCCGGGCTCCGGAGCAGGTGGCTGAGACTTGTCCCGGGCGTGCGAGAAGCCGCCCGGGTCGGGCCCCAGGGGTAGGGAGAATGACGCGCCCCAGAAGGGGAGGGTCCCTGGGGAGGAGTCACCCAGGGTCTTGGGCAACTCTAAGGCCGGGGTACCCCCCGCGCCTTGCACTCGAGCTGCCGCAGAGGGGCGCACGCCCTCTGGGGGGCGGACGCTGCGGGGCTCAGCGAGAGGGAGTCACCGCCCCTCGCCCAGCGCAGGCGGCTGGGGGCGGGTCCCCGGGCGCCACCACCCTCCGAAGCTGGGACTGGCACCCAGATCCCTCTCCAGTGACGGCGTTGATGGGCCCCAGGACGGTGGCGGGAGAGAGGCCAGTTTTCTGGCCAAGGTGGAAATGGGGGGTGGAAGGGGACACTGGTGCCAGTTGGGGCCCTCTCCGGCCACGGGGAGGGGGTCCAGGACCCTCGTTTTTTCCTTCCTGCCTGCCTTCCTGACTTCCTACCTCCCTGCCTTGCTCATTCATTCAACGTAGGTCTGATAGTGCTGGGCACATAGTGGATGCGCGGTAAATAGTCGGTATACATGTGGAATGAATGATGATAGAAGCTTGGTAAATTGAATGAAAGAAGGAAGTGAAGTGACTGGAGGCCAAAATGAGTCATACTTGGTCCCTGTTCCCAGAGAACCTTATGTATTATGGGGAAAAACACAATGGGATCAATTATCTAAATCACTGCTTAAAAAATAGGGTGATGGAAAGACTGTGTTACTGTTGTGTAACAATAAAAACAGAGGACAAGAGAGGTGGAGCGGGTCCCTGTGGCCTGGCCTTTTAAATCATGGGAGAGCCCCTTGAGGTTACAGTGCATTGTGCAGCCCAGATCCTGAGATACAGACGCCCACGTGCTGTTAATACACTTATTTTTGTATGTGTCTGTGACTGGTGGAGCCACTACATCTCAGAGTGCAGGTCTGGGCCCCCTTTCCCAGAGCTAAGGGCAGTCCTGAGTTCATCCTGTGCTTCGAGACAGGGCCTTTCAGATTAGGCGAATTTCCTGTTTCAGCGCAGTGGGCTGAACTGGAGGGAGCTGGGATCTACTGGAGAGCCCTCCACACCCCCTCTGGGCCCAGGGTCCTGCTTGTTCTAGGAGGGGGCGGGGCCTCGCCGGGCTGCCATCCAGTGCATCCTGGGAGTGCGGGCATAAAGGGCCCCATTGAACTGCAGGCTCCTCACTGCTTCCCGACAAAGCCCTTTTCTCCCGGAGCCACAATAGCCCTGTCAGGCAGGTAGCAGGGCCTGCAGCGTTGTCTCCCCAGAAGAGAACAGGGCGCACTGTTTGTCCCAGGCTCAGTCCCCCAGGGAGGGCGGGTGGCTTTGGGAAGAGTCTGACCAGCCTGGGACCGAGGGGCTCTGCCCTTAGCCAGCCAGGCCCTGGGAGCCAGCCACATCTCATTTGGCCAACAATTTGGGGATGAGTAGAAAAACAAACTTACCAAAACCCCAATTCTTAAAAACGTGGCTTCTCTAAGTGCATGACTACATGTTTTCTATTAGCGAGCCATCGTGTCCAGTATGGTAGCCACCAGCTCCATGTGACTATTGGCTGATCTGCACTGTGCTAGATTGTACGTGTAAAACAGGCACTGTTTCTGCTTTGTTGGGGGGCTGCCCTGTGCATGGAGGGTGGTTAGCAGCATCCTGGTCTCTGCCCTCTAGATGCCAGTAGACACACGGCTGCACTCCCTGCCCCTCCCCTTGTGACAACTAAAATCATCCAAATTTCAAACTTAGTAAGAAAAATAAAGAACAAAATATCTAATTAATATTTTTAGTATTGATGACTTGCTGAAATGATATCTTGGCTACATGGGTTAAGAAAACTATATTATTAAAATTAATTTTCTTGACTTCTACTAAACAATTTAAAATTATATATGTGGCTCACATTGTATTTCTCTTGGACAGCGTTGTTATAGAGGAAGAAGCTGAGGGCCAGAGAGGGAAGGTGACTAGTGGAAGGTTCCAGAGCACCAGAGAGGCAGAGGAGGGCTTCAGTCAGGTTTCCAGACTGGAATCCCACATCAACTCTACTACCCCAGACCACTCTGCAGCTGAAAGGAAACCCCAAAATCGATGCCCTGTGTGTTTCCAGTGTGCTATGGAGGAGGGATAGAGAGTAGAGACATGAGTAATATGAATGCTATTTACAGAGGGCTGGCTATATGTTACACATATGTTCATGTAGTCTTTGCAACACCCCTGAGAAGTAGGCTCTATTAGTAAGTGTCTCATTTCTCAAATGAGGAAACTGAGGTCCAGTGAGGGCACTCAGCCTGTAATCCAACACAGAAGCCAAGAATCCAGCACAGACCCTCTTTTTGATGCTACCAGACTGCCTTGTGGTCCTCGGTCTAGGAACACGCCATGAGACTCGGATAGGTCACTTCTCCTGCATTCCTACCCCAGGTAAAGGGCTGAGCAAGAAGGAGCTTACAGTCCTTCCCAGCCCCGCAGAGCTGGTCTTCTGGGCAGGCAGGGAAGGACGAATGGCTGCCATCATCTTCAGGCTGACCTGGCATCATGCGAATCTGGACGATTGACATGCAGAGGCAGGTCCCCAGGAGGCCACTGTCCTCATAAAGAGCTTTATTGTCAATAGAAATAATGTTTGGAATGGACTCACGTGCACTCAGACTGGCTCTAAGAAAAGCACCTTGCCCAGCAGTGGGGTCCACACCAATAGGCACCAATAACGATGAAAAGAACACACTAGTATAGGACTGACTTCTTCCTCTGTGTGCTAAGCACTTTGAAGGCATTGGCTCATGTGGTCATTACTCTGGGTACCATTTTAGGCCCCATTTTACAGATGAAGGAACTGAGGCTCAGGGAGGTGAAGTGCCTTTCCCAGGTCACACCCAGCAGTAGAAACAGAACTTCAAGCCGGGCTGGTGAGTTCCCAGAGCAGCTCTCTTAACCAAGGTACTGGCTGAGGAGGCCAGAGCCTTCTTCCCAGACCTCGTCTTGGTTCTGCTCGGCATGGGGTGGCTGGGAACACTGGGCCCATCCAGAAACCACACGGGCCAGACATACAACTTTTCCTCAGCCTCCTTCAGAGTTAGAGCTGGAAGCCCTCAACTAATACAACCTCTCTGGTTTGCAGATGGGGAAACTGAGGCACGGAGAGGACAAGTTCAGGCCCACAACACCCTGCTAATCAGTGGCACTTAAGAATGCCAGTCCAGCACTTTTATCTCCAACTACGCTTTTGCTCTGGGCAGAAAGGGCTGACTTGGGGCAAATAAGAAGAGTTATTAATTTTTGGCCACTTTTTAAGGATGAGCCAGTGCGCTAAGGATTTCACACACATGATCCTATTTACTCTTCACAATGAGCCTAGGAGTGAGGTGTGGCTGGGATTCTGATTTCAGAGATGAGAAAGAGGTTAAATAACTTGTCTGGAATTAAGCCGTGGAGCCAAGATGAAACCCAGCAGACTGATCACACTGCATTTGTGGGATTCCCTCATCGGAGTATCTGCCTACAGGTGGAAGACGTTTCAAATTCCTAGGGAGGGCAGAGCTCTCTGCGGGGAATATATGTGGAAGCGCAGCATTGCTCGGCCTTGGAGTGGGTGTGCACTTGGTGTATGGAAAGGAACTTCAGATCTCATCGAAAACCAGCACTAGTTAGAATGATACTGAGATGAACGAGGACTTGCTGCACAACGTCCGTGCTGCAGGTTGCTTACATGTATTAACCTCTGGTCCTTAGTCTCACGAGGCGCAGGAAGTTACCCTCGTTTTGCAGGCGATGACAGTGAGGCTCTGGGAGGTCTAGTGACTTGTTCATGGTCAGGCAGATAATAAAGTGGCTACACTGGGATCTGAGCAGGTCCTCAAAGCTCTTACTGTGGTCTCTTCCTTGTTCCTTGCCTCCCGCTTGCCTGAGTCCCTGCTCAGGCAGCAACCTCAGGGTGGTGGACGGGGGCACTGTAGTGACACTTGTCCCCTGCACCTATAGCATCTGGTATGTGGGAACAGGGAGGAAAGAGGCACAGTGGACTTTGTGGACAGAGGGAAGACTCTGATTTTAAAGTGGGAAGAGTCAACTTGAAGATGAAGAACAAACTTAGGCTCTGTTTTCCCTCTGAGATTTTAAAAACAATAAATCCATGTTAAACGTTGATGTCTGAGAGGTTGGTATTAAAAAGTCAAGGGAGCCCTGGCCGGTTTGGCTTAGTGGATAGAGCGTCGGCCTGCAGACTGAAGGATCCCAGGTTCCATTCCAGTCAAGGGCATGTGCCTGGGTTGCAGGCTCAATCCCCAGTGTGGAGAGTGCAGGAAGCAGCCGATCAATGATTCTCTCTCATCACTGATGTTTCTAGCTCTCTCTGTCCCTCTCCCTTTCTCTCTGAAATCAATGAAAATATATTAAAAAAAAAAAAAGTCAGAGGATGTGAGTTCTAGTCCCCATTCTGCCACTAACACACTGGGACCTGAGGCAGGTCCTCCCCTTTTGGGTCTCAGTTTCCCCAATATATGCAATGAAATGAAGCACTAGATCAGTGGTTTTTAAAGGTGTGTGTGTGTGTGTGTGTGTGTGTGTGTGTGTGTGTGTGATGGGGGTAAGCAGCAAAATCTTTATTCCAAGCAGAAAGTTACATGGCGGGACAACATACAAATCTCCTTAAAGAGAGCTTCTTTAATACATTCAGGGCAGGAGACTGAACCTTGTCCCCTAGGCCTCCATGTCCTGTCCCTGTTGCCCCTCCTCCCCTTCCCCTGCAGCAGTGCCTAGACATCCCCCACTCACGCCAAGACTTGGAAGATCCCAGGTCCACAGTAGGGGCCTGTGTGCCTCCTGAGCACACAACATTTGCATTGCCCATTCCTCTGATGGGATGCTCCCACAGAGCCAGTTCAGGGTTCAGAGGAATGAGCGGGGACTTCACTGCATGGAGGCTCTTGCAGGGATGCCTTGCCCGAAGGATCTTCCCAGTTCTCCAGGCCTATTTGTCAGGGTCCCGGGACCTGGGCACACTGTTGCCAAGTGGGTCTGAACACTCCTGTGTGGCCGATCTGATCTGGTCTCAGGGGGAAATTCCCACACTCTCCTGAGTGCCATGCCAGCATGAGAGTGAAAGCCCCAAGGGGTAGGAATCAGGAAACCGAAACCCCAGCCTCCAAGTCTACCTATCACTTGCCTGTATTGAGTGCTTGAGGGATGTATGCCAGCCTCTGTGCTGTATAAAAGCTTTACATAAAGGAATGGGCCCTGAACCAGACAGCCTAGGTGTGCATCCCAACTCGGTCACTTCGCAGCTGTGTGGCCCTAGGCCAGTTGCTTACTCTCTCTGTGTGCTAGGATCCTCTCCCAGGTGCAGCCCTGCCATCTGCCTCATTCCAAGGAGAGACCGCGGACAGGGCACCTGGCTCTGCCTGCTTGGGCAAATCTGCTGCAGCTGCTGCCCAGTTCTCCTGGGCGGCTCATTAACTTTCTGCCAACAGTCACACTGGAAATTCTGGTTTGCAAGCCGGGCCTGCATGAGGGGCCTCAAAGGAATCCAGAACGTGGGTTAAGGTTTCTTCCCGGTTTTTCAGGTGGGGCAGGGGCCAAAGCTGCTTCTCCAGGTGGACCTCAGGCAGGAGGGAGCCGGGCAGAGGTGCGCCTCGGATTGGCTGCAGACCAAGGCCCTGGGCCAATGGGAAGCTACACCCTTTTTTTTTTTTTTCAGTGGAGCCAAAGAGCAACTAGTGATAATTATCTGCATCTTGCTCCCCAAAGAAAAATGTCGTTGCTTGTTTGGTGACTGGCCCGATAAAGATGTTTGTGCCTCTTCATCTCACATTCTGCATTCCCAGAAAGGCTGGTCTGCCCAGAGTGGTCTGACCTTGAGTCAAAGCCAGCAGAACCAGGAGGGAGTAGTCCTCAGTGTAGAGAAGGGCCTCGCTGGGCCTTTTTAACTCGCTAGGGGTCCCATATCCCTTTAAGCATCTGACACAAATCGGTAAAGCTTGCTCCGGAAAGATGCACACACCTACCTACACAGACCGCTTATACTGACTTTCAAGGGAATCAGGTTAGTAACTCTTGGCTTTTGGCCAAAGGAAAAAGAAATCCTAAGTTTTTCAGTGCACTTTTTATTGGGGCAGCACTTCATAAAGAATAGTGCACAGATGTTAAAATGATGTGTGGAAATCAATGTATTGTTACATATGTATACACCCTTGTAGCTGCCGTCCTGAGAAGAATATGGACTATCTCCATGACCCAAGGCGTTTTTGAGGCCTTCATAACACCTACTCCAAACCAAGATAGAGTTCATTGCCCTCAATGGTGCCACCAGGCCACACACACAAGATGGTTATACTTACTATCTCTGTCACCACCGAAGCCCAGTGGTACCATGTTAATCCTCACAACCCGATGCTGATGACAGGAGGCACCATGGCACTCAAGATGAGTGCACCGAACTAAACCGAAGTTCCTCCTCTGGATCTCACCGCCTTCTCTGAGTTGGGCTTATTCAGAAAAACACCTGCAAGTCATTGAGTGTTAAGCCTTGTGCTAGACTTAACAAATCTAACTTTCGTGCTTGCAACAACCCTATGTACTAAGTGGTATTATCACTAGTTCACATTGAGGTTTTGCTGAGGTTAAAAGTCTTGCCCAAGACCACAAAGCTGGTCTTGGTGGTAGCACTTGGATGCAAGCCCAGGTCTTTGTGAATCTCCACATTTGCATATTAACCACTCTTTCCTTAGCTCCTTCGGCCGGGCGGGGGGGGGGGGGGGGGGGGGGGCGGGCTGGGGAGCTGGAGAGGGATGGGGACTGAAGTTACAGGAAGAGGAGACCAGTCCTCATGCATCCTGATTCTAGCTTCCTGAAGATGACCTCAGAGTATTGGTCAAAGTGCTGAATTTCAGCTGGGACATATGGTTTTTGAATTATAAAAGTCATACATACTTTCAGCAAAAATGGATGAATAACTAAATTGCTGTTCAGAAGAGCATATAATGAAGGATAAAAATCCCCTGGCTGCTGCCAAGAGGCAGTCACCACCACTAACAGATTGTTTGGCAGCCATCCAGAAATCACACACACACATAGCCACAAAGGTGTATATTCTTTTAAAAAATGGGATCACATTATACAGATTGTATTTCATTCTTCTCTTTTCACTTTACAGTGTTTCCTGCGGACTTTTTCATATTAGGACATATACATGTACTTCATTATACTTAGAACACTGCACTTTTTAGAATATTCTAGCATATGAACATTCCACAAATTATTTAACCACATTTCTACTGATTACCAACAGGACAGGCTGTTTTCAGGCTTCAGTATTATAAACTCGGCTGTAAGAGACATTCCTGAACATACACCTTAATGCATGTGTAGAGTTATACCTGTGGGAGAGATCCTGGAAGTGAAATTGCTGGATCAAAGGGTATCATTATTTAAAAAGTTGATTCCTCCCCAAGGGCTGTGGTAGGCTGAATAGTAGCCCCCCACGCCCCCGCCCCGCCCCTGCAAAACAAAACAAAAAACAAAACCAAACCACAATCTAATCCCTGGAACCTACGAATATGTTACCTTACATTGTAAAATACAGGACTTTGTAGATGTGATTATATTAAGAATCATGCAATGGGGAGATTATCCTGCCATATCTGGGTGGGCCTGCAAGGGTCCTTATAAGAGGGCACAGGAGGGTCAGAGTCAGAGGAGGCCCCCATGAGGAGGGAAGCAGAGATGGAGGCCCCGTGGCCCCGAGCGGCAGCCTAGGCTGCAGAGGCCAGGGGCAGAGTGTTCCCTGGAGCCTTTAGAAGGAAGCAGCCCTGCTGACACTTTGATTTTAACCTGGAGACTAAGTCGCATTTGGTCTTCTTGTGCCCATTACTGTAAGATAATAAATGTGTGTTGCTTTAAGCCACTCAATTGGTGGCAATTTGTACAAGCAGCTGCAGGAGACAAACATGCTCTCATTTGTACCCACAGTGAGAGGGTGCTTGATCCCCCCAATCATTCCCAACAGTGGAAATATAGTCTAAACGTCACCAGGTCAGGGCAGAAGTTGTGAATCTGTTTGGATTCCTTTGAAAACCTGAGGCTATCTATGAACCACTTTCTCTAAAGAAGAAAAAAATGCACATCTATATGCACACCTACTATTTCAGAGAGACCGCAGACCCCTGAAGCTTGTCCCTGGCCCTTGTGAGGTCTTGAGCCTTTTAAGACTTCAGTTCCCTTCTCTTTCAAGGTTCCCTAAGGCTGGCGGAGATTCACAGCTATGGTCTCAGTGTGAAAATCTGACTGTCGGGGCAGGAAGAGTCCTTGGAGGTCATCTGGGTACCACGCTCATTTTAATGATGGAGAAAATGAGGCCGAGCTACGGTAGTAAAACTAGGACCAGACCCAGGTCTCATGACTCCCAGGCCTGCTTGCTCTGTGTCTGCAGGCTCTGTCTGTGTGCAGGGAGGAGGAGGAGGGCTGGGGAAGCATTCCTGGGCCTGGCCAGTTTTCTTAACCAACCATTGGCCTTCCCCAGGCCCTGCCTTCTCCCCTCTGACCTCCTGGCTGCCTGGGTTCTTGACAGTCCCTTCCACTGGTTCTTTCTTCATCTAGGCATTGTCGGTTCTTGAATCTGCTGGAAAATAGCTTTGGACTGAATGGGGGTGGGGGTGAGTGAGATCTCCATGGGGAGTCCTGAGTGGAAACCCAGGTTGGAGAGAAGGAAGGAGCACGTGACTGCAGAGGAAAACCTGAGTGGCTGTGGCTGGCAGAGCCCTCTTTTCTGACCCAGTCCCAGCGGTTGAGGACTGACAGTGTGCCAGGTGCCGTGCTAAGGTGGTCCGTGCATGCTATCATTAGATCCTTGCAGAAACCTGAGAAATAGGTGAAACCACTGTTAACTCTTCTTATCAATACGGATCACGGTGTTCAGAGAGATTGAGAACTTGCTAGTTCCTGGCAGAGCTGGGTTTTCAACAACCAGCTTTTACCCAGTTACTAGCTTTTGCCCCCATTCTTGGCTGAGGAAGATCCCAAGAGAGAGAAAATGACCACCACCAGGAACTGCTCCCAGCAGGCTCTGCCTCCACGCTGTTCCCCAAACCTCACGCCCATCCGTTCCTGTTCTTTCTTGTATTTGTCCCTGTCCCTTCTGCACGACCCCACCTCCAGTCCTCCCTACCACCCAGTATAGTACAACCATAGCGCTTATAGTCGACACCAGACAACTAGGCCTTTGTTCTCCTCTCTTTTATGATGGCTGCTGATTTAAGGCAGGCTGACTTATTAACACCATTACAAGCTTTTTTTGAGGGAGCAGGGGGATGGATTCATTCAGCAGACATAGTTGGAGCACTTCTGACATGTCACACCCTGTGACAGTCACAGGCACTATGATGACGAGCAAGACGGATGCAATCCCTATACCCACAGCCTGTGTCCAGTAACTGGCCACACAACCTTGAATTATAATTTTGATAAACAGCAAGAAGGTCAAGTACAGAATGAGTGGAGAGTATTTAACGGAGCAACTGCGACCTAGGCTTCAGGAGGAGGGGTGTTTTAGTGAGACTTGAAGGGCGATGGAAGGCTCAGTCTGAAGATGGGGAGGGGATGTATGATTGGGGTGGGGGCATTCCCTGAAGGCAGGGGTAGGGGTGAGTGTCTCTGTGAGCAACAGGGTCCTTGGGACCTCAGGATGAACTGAAAAAGGCTAGTGGTGTGGTTGTTCAATCTGTATTGTTTTCTTTTCTTTTTTAAATTAAATTTATTGTGGTGACATTGATTAATAGGCTCAGATAGGTTTCAGGTGTAGATTTCTATGATACAAGGTCTGGACATTGCACTGTATGCCTGGGTCCTCAAGTATAAAGTGGGTGTACTGATGATGGGAGAAGTGGATAAGATGAGAATAGGTGGTAGCTGTGGATGGGCTGACCCCAGGCTGTCCAGCAAGAGTCAGGCCCTCCTTGCCCACTGCAACCACCAGAGTCCGGGGAGCTTCCTCCAGCTCAGGGCTGGGCTCCTTGCCAGAAAGTGTTTAAGCCCCAACCAGAGGCTTGTTGATTTCCCCTTTTCCTGTTGGTCTGAAACTCCAGAAGGCAGAAATCCCTGGGTTTTATTCTGACTAATGAGGGTGGAGCTTAGGGGCCACATATTTTTAGCTCCGATAGCATCTCACGACATATTTTCCCAGGGAAACCCTGCGCCTTCCCCATTCTGCCGGAAACTCTGGTCCAGCCAGACGGTGCAGCATCTGGGGATGGCTGGGAACAGGCTGAGAAGGGGGCGCAGACGGAGGAAATCAGAGTAAATCAAACCAGATGGGGAAGGGGGGACTGGCTTGGGGGGCGGGTTACTCTCCTCCTCACCCAGAGGGAAGCAAATGTGTCTTTGTTTCTTTCCCACCTCCGGCTTTACTCTCTTTAGGGGAACTGACGGCAGGATCAGAGCCAGCCCCCTCCCACCGTCTGCAGGGTTTAGGGCAAAAGTACCACATACCATATGTCTCTAAATAATCAAAAGTTCTAAATCACGCTGTTACACTGTTATAAAATATGCTCTGTCTTCCTGATGACAAAATATACATTTATAACACAAAATAAAGTCTATGTGATGTCAAGGGTTTTGTATGACTACAAGTTGGCAAAAATACCAATGACTGCATTTAATTATCACTGCATATTTCTGGGTGTTCTGTTGTTGAGCCAGCCATGTTTGAATGGATAAAATAAAGACATCTGTAATTCATAAATTAATATGTATTTATTTTATAAATTTAATTTTTCTTGCTTTTGGTTTAGCAACCTTATTCTGTTCTTATAGTCAAGATTCCCTTTACCCCAGTTTTATTGAGATATAAAAATAAAAATTGTATGTATTTAAGGTGTTCTATGTAATGTTTTGATATACATTTTGAAATGATCACCACAACCAAGTTAATTAACTCATCCATCACCTCACATTTACCTTTTTTCTTTTTTTGGTGTAGGAGAACACCTAAGATCTCCTTGGTGGTGGTGGTGGAGGGGGTGGGGGGTAAGTTATCAACCAAAGGACTTGTATGCATGCATATAAGCATAACTAATGGACACAGACAGTAGGGGGATGAGGGCACGTGCTGGGGGGTGGGAGCGGCAGGGGAGAGGTGAATGGGGGAAAAATGAGACAAATGTAATACTTCAACAATAAAGAATTTTAAAAAAATCTCCTTGGCTTATAGGTGTCCATCTTCTCCCTCTGTCTTCACCTAGTAACTGTGTGAAAATGAACACAGTACAGTCTGTCAAAGTGGGATATGACACAGAAAGTGACTGTGCTTGGGTCACAGGAATGATGAATGGGATTTAGCACAGTGTCCACACTTACCAGGCCTCATTAAATATTAATTCTCATTCTTCCTCTTAAAACTAGGGATCTAGGGTGCCAGTTTCTCAGTGAGACTATGCATTCCCTAAGGACAGGAAATATCTCCTATATCTTGCCCTGCACAAGTCAATTTGTAAAGAGGTAATTTCTTCAGTGAAAAAGCAAAGCAAGCCGTTAGTTTAGGGGATGCTGACCTGCTGGGTCTATCTTCTCCCACTCCATTCAGTTTTTTTAAAAAAATATATATTTTTATTGATTTCAGAGAGGGAGGGAGAGGGAGAGAGAGATAAGAAACATCAATGATGAGAATCATCAATCGGATGCCTCCTGTATGCCCCCTATTGGGTACCAAGGCTGTAACCCAGGCATGTGCCCTGACTGGGAATCAAACCTTGACTTCCTGGTTCATAGGTCGATGCTCAACCACTGAGCCACACCAGCCAGGCTGGGTTATTTTCTTAGTCATCAGTTTTAATGTGGTCTTCCAAAGGTGACGAGGACTGGAAAATGACCTGGAATCATGACTAAGATGCTGGTTTCACCATTTTGGAAGCAATTTTAATGAAGATGGAAATGTTTATCAACTCAACACAGGTACTCCAAAATACAAAGCAAAATATCATCTTCAGCTGCATAGCAAATATGATTTAAGAATTTAACATCATTATTTGATCACAAGGGTAGATAGAAGTCACCATAAATAAATGTAAATTCATTGTACAAAAATCCCCAACATCTCTTAATACAAATATGGTACATTTGACAATTTCTGAAACAGATGTGTTTTTTTTTTAACTTTTTAAAACCTATGCATGTTTTGTGTTTTTTTTTTTTACTTGATTCTTAAGACACACAAAAAACAAAAACACAAAAGGGGGGGTGGGTATAATATCAAGGTGTAAAGAATTTTAAACCTCTTCAATGCTCATAAATAAATGCTGCTGGCAAGCTGGGGAAATGAGATGTCTCTCCCGAAGGTGAAGACCTCAATTTACTGGGATAGAATCTCCTGAGGATAATGGGATTCTACCCAGAGGGTCAAATTCAGATTCATGAATGCAGGGCCAGGAGGGTGGGTGGTTGAAATTGCAACCTCATCAAATGGATGATCCAAATCTGCACAAAATCAACAGTCAAGGATCTGGAAAGACCTCGAGGACTTAAGAACCTGTCATCTGTCTGCAAGAGCGACTATTCCCAGACAGGACTGGAGGTTTAGAAGGCTCTGGAACTTAAGAGATTTGATGCAGGTTTTGAAGGCATGTTCTGTGTCATTCAACCATGGGATGTAACCTTTCTCTCTTGCGTTTGGGACATTTCTATGGTCATCAAGAGGAAAAAATGAAATATTGGAATAGGAAGTGGCACCTCCAGACAAGATCTGCCAGCTTCCACCTTGAACCACTCTCCTTCCATACAAATAGCTAGCAGGGGAGAGCACTTCTACAGCAGTGGTCCTCGGACTTCCATGTGCAACAGAACTCAGATCGCTCCATCTTACTCCCAGGGATGCAAAATAAGTGGGTTTGAGTCGGAGCCCAGAAATTGGCATTAAATGTGGTAATCTCAGGAGGCTCCGGTAGGAGACGTTTGGACTACACTTGGGCGAGCCCCAGCTCCCTCCTGCCTGGTGAGCATCGGTGTATCACACAAGCCTCTTGCTCTGGACTCGTGCTTGCTCTTCCCATGGGGTTAAAATGGGCCATCTGATGAATGGTAACCAATTCCATCCATCCACCCCGTGGGAGGGGATCATTATTGTTCTCTCTTTTCTCTTTTCTTTTCCTCCCCAGGGAAGGGGGGTGGTGGTGGAGGTGGGAGATATAAAATACTTTACTTTATATTTTCTTACAAGCCCAGGAGCACAGGCCCCCTTTAAAGATGGTGCGCTCTGTAACGAGACATTCACTTCCACAGGCTTCTTTCTGTCTTTCCATTCTCCCCAGGCCTGGAGGGAGATGCTGCTAGGGATTTTGGATCAGTCTGGGAAATTGAAGTAGTTACGCCCCTGTGGGATACGCCCCATCCCTCAACACCTAAGTTAAGGAATGTTAAGGAAGTTGAGAGCAAAAGATAAAATGTCTCAAGAATCCATTTCTAGGACAATGGAAGTCCTAATTCACTGAAACAACTCCTTTCTGTGGGTGTATCTTGGTATTAAAAGCTCATTGACAAATTTTATTTGAATTCCTCACCTCCTTGACCCCAATATGTTTCTGGCTCCTATTAAATAGCCCCTTAATATTTTCTTGATGACAGTCTGTGCAAAGAAGTGGCCTCTAATTTGCTTGCTGACTTGTTCCATGCTACAGTCCAGAGTCCATCGCCCTGCGAGGCTTAGTGATCAGTAAGTATTTGCTTAATGAATAAAGGAACCATCTCGCCATCAAGCTGATGGAATGTTCCAATAACTTTCTGTTTCGGGCTGTGGAATCCTGGCTGTGTTCATCAATGCCTCTTCCACACACTGGGCCGGACCACCCTCCTACCCAGTTCCACCCAGTGGGATACAGCTGTGAACGCATGTCTGAGCTCTAGGAGAGCCCCGAGAGGAGAGCTGGGATGTGGGTTGGAGTCCACGGAAGGTCAGAGCCAACACCATCTACCAGGGTGCTGACACCTTGTCCTCTTTCGCCAGGGCTCTCAGCGCCTGGTCCAGAAGTAAGTAATCTTGGCGGTAGAATCCCTGGTGTCCAGAGCAGGAGGAGGTGCCCACCTGGAAAAACTGGGGGAGGGAGCCAGAGGAGGTGAAGAAGCCAGTAAGAGGAGGCATAACCATCAGGTTAGGCTGATTTCTCAGGCCATGGCCACACTCTTCTCCATTTCTGAGACTTCAGCTTTGAGGTCACACGTGGGCACCGGGTAGGAGGTCACCATCTGGGAGGAAATCTTGGGAAGCAACCACAGATGTGGGGTGGGGCTGTGAGATGGAGAAAGGGTGAAACTAGGGCTCTTAACACAGCTGAGGGAAAAAAAAAGAAGAAAACAAAAGCACATACTGCCCTGGTTTTTTGTTTTGTGTTTTTTTCATTTATACTAGGGCAAAACCACCATGGAGATGTCAGGGGAGAGCATGCACAGGCCCAGCCTTGGGAGGCGTAGATGTGTTTGGGGAGGTTCCTATTGGCTTCCAGGTGCATCCCACACGCTGTCCAGTCGGACCCCATTGCAGGGCTGGCCATGGCTTTCTCTCTCCTGCTGCGTGGTCTCCTCCAGGTTGAGGGTTTGCAGGACCTTCTGCCTAGCAGGTGGTAGCCAGGGACTGGTGGATGGGTGGCTGGAAGCAGCGCACGTGCTCCACGGTGGAACTGTCTGTCTCCACGGACTTCATGTACTTGTTCAGGATGGCAAAAACCTCATTGTTCAAGATCTGGTACTTCCTGATCCTGTCTGCCATTTTTTTCAGCGGCTGCAAAGGACACGGCCATTCAGGTTAGGGGTGGGAGG
Source organism: Plecotus auritus (assembly GCF_963455305.1). Lineage (NCBI taxonomy): Eukaryota > Metazoa > Chordata > Mammalia > Chiroptera > Vespertilionidae > Plecotus > Plecotus auritus. The sequence goes on from NC_137773.1 coordinate 16,770,397, forward strand.
GGGAGATAGAGGAATAAAGGGTGAGCAAGAGAAAAATTCAGCGAGGTTGGGGTCTAGGGTCCCGATGCCTCAATGATCACATCACTCTCTTGCTTAAAGGCTTCTATGGGTTCCCAGAGCTTGGTAATCAAATGTTAACTTGGCCATAAAACACCTTGTGAGTTTCAAAACTTACTACAAAGCCGAGTGGCACTGGCATGAAGGCAGACAGATAGATCAATGGAATGGATAGCCCAGAAATCAATTCTTCCATATACAGTCAAATGATTTCTGACAAGGGTGCCAAGATCGTTCAATGGAGAACAGGTAGTCTTTTCAACAAATGGTGCTGGGAAAATTGGATATCCACATGCAAATGAATGAAATTGGATCCTTACCTTATACCATATACAAATAATTAGCTCAAAATGGATCAAAGGCCTACATAAGAGCTAAAGCTAAAAAACTCTTAGAAGATAACGAGAAAAAAAATTCATGACATTGAATTTGTCAATGATTTCTTGGATGTGACACCAAAAGCACAGGTAATAAAAGAAAAAAACAAATTGGACTACATTAAAAAGCTTGTCTGTATCAAAGGACATTACCAACTGTGTGAGAAGGCAATCCATGGAATGGGAGAAAATACTTGTAAATCACATACCTGATACAAGGATTACTATCCAGAATATATAAAGAACTCTTATAATTCAATAACAACAACAACAAAAAACAATTAAAAAGTGAACAAAAGACTAGAGTGGACTCTCGGAAGAAGATAAATAGCCAATAAGAACATAAAAAGATGCTCACATCACTAATCATTAAGGAAATGAGAATCAAATCACAAGGGGATGCCTCTTCACACTCATTAGGATGGTTATTACCAAAAAGTCCAGAAAATAACAAATGCTGGGGAGGATGTGAAGAAATTGGAACCCTTGTGCCTTACTGGGAATGTAAAAGGGTGCAGATCTATGGAGAACAACATGGTGGTTCTCCAGAAATTCAAAATAGAAGTCCTATATGACCCAGCAATTCCACCTTTGGTATATACCTCAAATAAATGAAAGCTGGAACCTGAACAGTTATTTGTACACTCATGATCAGAGTAGCATTTTCTACAACAGCCAAAAGGTAGAAGCAACTCAAATGTTTATGAACAGATGAACTGATAAAATGTGGTACATTCAGCCTTAAAAAGGAAGGAAATTCTGAAACGTGCTACAACCTGCTGAACCTGAAATATATAATGCTAAATGAGGATTCCACTATATGAGTTCCCAACAGTAGTTAGATTCACAGAAGCAGAAAGTGGAAGGGTGAAGGGTGGTTGCCACTGGCTGGGGGGCGGGGGAGGAGGGGTAGGGGAGAGAGGAGCGGGGGCGGCAGGAGATGAGAAGTTAGTGTTTCATGGACAGAGTTTCAGGAAGATGAATAAGTTCCTGGGATAGTGGTGATGGCTGCACAACAATGTGGGCGTACTGAGTGTACTTAATACACTGAAATGTAAAAATAGTGAAACTCTCCACTTAACATGGTTAAAATGGTAAATTGTATGTTCTATATATTCTCCCATAATGAAAAACAAAACAGAACAAAACAAAAACCAACCCTTTGAGGTCCTCCTGCCTCTTTCTCCCCTCAGCTGGTCCTGAATACCCACCCTTGGTTCCTGCTACACATCTTCATGTCGGTGTCTTTGCTGTAGCTGCCCCGCTGTTTGGAATATTCTGGACCCCATTTTCTGCCTGGCTATTTGCTGCTGATCATCCTGAACTTGGTCCAAGCATCACCTCCCTGGGAAGTCTCCTCTGCCTGTCCCCCCACCCCCCGCCGGGTTTAGACAGCCCTCCTGGAGGCTCCCCAGCAGCACTGCGTACCCCACACCTGCACAATTCCCACGTTCAGTGAAAGTTTGTGCAGACGAGGAACTGGCATTGGCCGAGCCTGGCTGGCACAGGGAAGGTGTATTTCAGGTCTGGAGCCCAGCCCGGCCCTGTTCAAGCCATCACCTGCAGGGTGACCTGATTCATCCCAGCGGGTTAGGAGCAAATGATTCACGGCTTTCTATGAGAAGGTCCCCTCCGCGGAGTGTCTCTACCTCCCTGCAGTGTGGGGAGTTGGCTCCATAATCAGCTCACCCTCCTTTTCAGAGAAAAGCCTGCTTGTCAGGCCTGGCCCCATCTCCTGAGCCCCAGCTGCTTACCACATTCTTAATGATTTCATCCTTCCCGTCCTGCCTCTGCACTTTCAGCAGGTGGTAGCAGAAGTCGAACAGGTCGAAGCGACGCTGCTGGCCCAACAGGACGATGATGGAGCAGCCGGCCCAGTTCAAGCCATCACCAAAACATTGCCTGGAAGCAGGAGAGGAAGCAGCTGGAGTGAGAGGCAGGGAGGGGTGGGAAGGGGCCTCGTCTTAGACCAGGAGCACCGCTAGTGAGTAGCTGGTCTCTGGGACAATTCCTTAATCTGTGAAATGGGTATAAGAAGCTATAGATTCGCTTGTTCCAGGGAATGTGGTTATATTATAAGCCCTTCTAACCACAAAGAGGTGTCAGTCTGTTGTCCCACTAATGTAGGAAAAATCACCTTTGAAGAAGACAAATTTGCAAGAAAAAAACCCAACCAGCCCATAAGATTTATATGGCTGCTATTTCCAGCAAGTCAAAGAAGAATCTGCTTTGGCCCCATGAAGGAGCCAGGGAGCACCTGTGAAGGGAAGAGCCCTTTCAGACAGGAGACCAACTGGCCGGGGCAGGCCAGGAGGGCAGGGACGGGGCTCGGGGGCCCATGAGCGATGCTGCCGGTGTGTGGGGTGGGGCTGCAAGTCCTCTTGAGTCTGATACAGCTCAGCCTGCACGCTCCAAGTCTCAACAGCAATTCGGGCAATCTGGGAGGCCGAGGGGTCATCTCTCTGCTCTTTCTTGTCCTCAAGCAGCAGCTGCAACCCAACCTGGGCAGGTTTTCCCCTCCTGCCCATTCGATCAGCCCAGCTTCCAGTCTCAGAAAGACAAGGGCCCTCATACAAGGTCCGCAGTCCCTAATGTGCACCCTCGCATGCACATGCTCATCTCTGCCTCTGGCCACGTGTTGCCTTTCCTGGAATGTGCCCTTCTCCCCTCTAAGATATAAATCCCAGTGATGTCCAAGGCTCAGTTCTAGTCCATCAGTTAAATTCTAATAACCGACTTCTCTCCCTTTTCACATCTGTCATCCTTCCTGCCCTTGCTGTCTCATTCAATGTGCCTTATGTCTCTGCATAGGCCCCCTAACCCCCACAAGGCCGGGAACTGTCTAGTTTTGCTCAGCACTGGTGTAGGTCCAGCACCTCACACAGTGACCAGCACATAGTATGTGCTCAATAAATAGTCACTGGACAGCCCTGCCCCTGCCCACCACGTTTCTGGCTGGGCTCTGGCAGCTGATGCCTCTTGGGGGGACCAGCAGGTTGGAAGTGACCTGCCTTCCCTAGGGGGTACTCACTCGGCTGTGAACTCGTTGGTCCCCACGGGAATGCAGTAGACGAACTGCATGGCACTCCACAGCCGGTGGAACTCCACGCACTCGTCCACGTGCATGACACCATTGGTGGGCGGCGGGCCCCGCCAGATGGGGTCCTGCAGGTAGCTCCGAATGCGGGTCAGGATGACTTCGAACATGGACAGGCCGCAGCACAGCCGCTCCTTGGTCAGCAGGTCACCCTCCCGAGCGATGGCGATTTGCTGGGGACAGAAGCATATACATAAAACTTCTATGTACATCTCAGACCCCGTCTTCCACCAGAGATTCCCAAATGCTGGAGCTGGCTATACCTGGAATTCATTCATCAGAACTGACATCTTACCCAGAGCAAGGTATTTGTAAACCTGAGGGCAGCAACAGGGAAGTCTGGTGATAAGTAAAGTCCAGGAGCCATGGGGAGAGGGACAGTTTTAAAGAATTTTGACACACCCATGTAATTAGTGAAATGCTACGTAGACACTGAAAAGACTGAGATGATCCTACTAATGGCATGATTGCTACCACGGTGCTATTGACTACTGGCTCATACTCACTGAGTGTGTAACACAGCAGGCCCTGTTCTAAGCACTTGGTAAGTATTGACTTAATTTATTCCTTACACCAACCTTGTGTAGTATGTGCCATTATTACCCCCATTTTACAGATGAAGAAACTGAGGGTCAGGGAGGCAGCCAGTGAGTGATACAGTGAGGCTCTGAATCCTGGTAGGTCTGTGGGTTAAATTGTTAAGTGAATAGAGAAAGTTGCAGGAAAGGACATCTCTATTATAAAAATCCTGTGGCCATGATGCCGTCACAACCAAATGCCTAAAGGCACCTGTTGAACGCCATATGATTTCTTCATGGGAACAAGTAAGTGTTGCTCTGTTCAATTCTCATCTTTCAACAAAGGTCAATGTTAGTGCTCCCGAGAAGGAAAGGTTAGGGCAGGAAACTATTCTTATCTCCGTCCACAACTGTCTTCAAGGTGGGTGGGGCTGCGAGGCGCACGCGGGTGGGCGGGGACTTGACCCTGGGTCCCTCGAGATTTCACACAGTGGGCCTCTAGTATACTATAATCCTATTAAAAGACATCAATAACACACAAGCCCATAGACACACACACAACTCTGTGTGGGGTGTGTATAAAACATTTTAGAAAGTTAGAAGGATTAACATCAGTTGTGGGAACAGATGGGCTTGACGAAATGGGTGAGAGTTTCCCTTTTTACCTTAAGTACTTCTGTACAGTTGAATGTGTTACAATGAGCGTATGTTACTCTTAAAATTTGCCCCTGAATTCCCAGAATTACTTCCTCTAGCTAGAAGTCCTCTGACCACTGTAAATAATCTATTAATAATGTAAACTGGCTCTCCCCTGGCATCTGCTTATTGCATCTCTGGCCATCGGCTGGCTAGACCAGCACATCAAAATGCATTACTGTCTGTGTGCCGAGTAAAAATATCTAGCGGTACATGTCTCAAAAGCCACGTGCAAAGTAAGAGAGATGTTAACATCTAAGGTCAAAGTATGGTCTCCAAATCTAGGGACAAAGCTAAAGAGGGTGGCTTCTAAGACCAAGAGATCCACAGGGTACTTGTGGGATGGGCTCCCCAGGTGGTGGGCTCCCCAGAGAGCTCATTTTACAGGGAGCCTGGTGGGGGGGTCTGCCTGATTTCTTTTTCTTTTTTCTTTTTTTTAAATATATTTTATTGATTTTTTACAGAGAGGAAGGAAGAGTGATAGATACTCAGAAACATCGATGAGAGAGAAACATCGATCAGCTGCCTCCTGCACACCCCCCACTGGGGATGTGCCCGCAACCAAGGCACATGCCCCTGACCGGAATCGAACCCGGGACCCCTCAGTCCGCAGGCCGACGCTCTATCCACTGAGCCAAACCGGTTTTGGCAGTCTGCCTGATTTCTTGATACAAGCTCTCACCCTGGAGCCCCCAGGAAGAAGACAACCTCTCAATTAATCTGTGGAGGGAAATAAATCAGGAAACACCACTGTTGGAGCCTGTTAGGATATTATGGGCCAGGAGTGCAGTTGTCATGACAACTATACGTTAAAGAAGTCTCCAAATAAACCATGAATTGGGGAAGAAGAGTTTCACAACATTTGTTTCAAACAGGAAGGAGAGGGAACCCTGATTCAAGGGGACTCGTCTTGATTCTGTGGGCAGAGAAACATAGCCACTGAGCAGAGAAGGGAGCACTCAAGTTGCCACTGTGAACTAGGAATAGCTCTTGCAGAATCCTGGGCTTGGGGCTTATATATTGTTTAACATGAATCTTATCCATTTCTTTTCTATTCCACTGGGCGGGTGGGGGGGGGGTGGTTCTCATTTTCTGCTGTTCTTTTCTGAGTTAACAAGGGACTAGACGAAGCACTTGTGAAACCACATGGAAATACATTTCCACATGGAGCACTCTGATTACATCTAGTGGCCTTTGAAGGAGAATGATATCTCGATACTCGGCCTTTTTTAAGAAGTATTTCTTATTGATTTCAGAGAGAAAGGAAGGGAGAGAGAGAGAGAGAGAGAGAGAGAGAGAGAGAGAGAGAGAGAGAGAGAGAGAGAAACATCAATGATGACAGAGAATCACTGATCTGCTGCCTACTGCATGCCCCACACTGGGGAGCAAGGCTGCAACCCAGGCACATGCCCTGATCAGGAATCCAACTGCCACTTCCTGGTTCATAGGTCGATGCTCAACCACTGAGTCAAGTTGGCAGGGCTGATGCTGTTCTTCTTAAAAAAATAATTCTTTGTGTTTTTAGAAGCCTTTTACTTATTTGTTCATCATAATGATTATGCAAGACAGTTCAGCTAAGGAGACAAAACAGCTACTAGCCCATTTAATAGATGGGAAAACAAAGACTGAGATATTAAATGTCTAGCGTTAGGTTATGTGACAATGCAGGGGTGAAGCTAGGACCAGGACCCCTGGTCTTTTGACCCTCTGCCAGAGTGTTCCTTCCAGGATAGCACCGGGCAACAAGTCAGGTCACCTCAATGTGTCCCAGAAACCAATGCAAACGATGCAATCATGTTAAAACCTCCTGACTTTGAATATGTAGCCAAACTGCCCTGTCACCCACCTAAATACGGGTGGGGCAAAGGAGGTGTATAGTTGTGAGGAGGCGAAACACAGAGTTTATTCTTGTATTTTTACTTATTCATTATTGTATCATTTTCCATATGAACAACTATGAACCTCCTTTTGCCTCACCCTGTATTACATGAGCCCCCGCCCCCCTCAAACCACAGCCTGCTCAGAAGTTAGTATTTAGCTAACTTTTCTTGGGCCCACAGGATGAGCACAGTTTTAGACTCTTCCTTGAGGGCCGGCAGATTTGTAAAACTGGCATTTCCTCTCCTGCAGACTGTCTAGGCTTTTGTTTATAAAATACTCAGCGTTTGACAAATTGCGATTTATATCGGTCCCCAGGAAATGGTGTTGGCCAGAGCAGGGCAGGAATCCAGCGCTCTGAGTGGAAACGCATGCCACAGCCCGGTGCGAGGGCCGGGATTCTTGCAGGATGACACCAGCTGAGGGGCAGGCACCCTGCTATGTTGCCGGCCTGGGGGATTTCTCCCTAAAAGGAAATCGTTAGAGGATCTCCTCTGTTCAGCCCCCGAAAGCCAGGAAAGAAAGTGTGCGCCCTGCACAGTGTCTGAACTCTCTGAGGGGTGACTCAAAGAGCCTGCCCACAGGAACCGTTAGTCATGTTTTCAGGAGGAGGTGGGTGGCATGCAGAGGGTCTGGCTCATCAGAGTGACACCGGGGCAAATCGGTTCTGCAATTTGCCCCAAATGCTTGCTGTGCTTTTCGAGAGAAGAGAGGCCCCAGGGTGTGAGTCTTCAGATACACACAGGACAGAGGACCACAGGAATGCAAGGCCAAGAGGGAGCTGAATCCTAAACCTGCGACAGTGAGCTTTGGCGACCAAAACGAACCATCTTGGCTTGGCTCCCTCTGGTGCCCTGGGTCTCTCTTCTTCCTGAATTCTGCCCTCCAGCACATGGTTTTCTTGTCTCTCTCCCCATTTTCCTTCTGTCCTGACCCCCTGCACAGTCTGTGAGTTCTCTGAAGGCAAGGGTTCCTGTCTTACTTGTCTCCACGTTCAAAGCCACTGGTAGGACTGGTTTGTAAAAATCAGTTGCTGAATTCATGCCCATTCACCTTTGATAACATTTGAGCATCTCAGAGGAAGCTGGTCTTTGATCCCCCCATCTCCGTCTCTCATCTTCATCAGAGCTTGCCTAGATGTGTATCATTTTCTACGAAAAGTTTTATTTATATGGTTTTTGTGTGTGTGGGTGGGTTTAAAAATATACAAATGGCATCAGACTGTATGAGCTGTGGTATAACAACTTGCTTTATTCATCCAACCATGTGCTTATGATCTATGCACACGGATGCACCCAGGTTGAATTTTCCTTTTCATGATTACATTACAAGCGCTCCGCATGTAGATGATGTCACCTCCTTTTGTTTAGTCAACCCTGCACTGACTGACATTTAGGTTGCTTCTAGCTTTTGCTTTAATGAACAACGCGGCAGTAAACACCTGGTTCCTGCAAGCGTTTCTCTAGAAAATATGTGCAGACGTGGGCTGCTGGCTCACAGGGTGTGCGGAGTTTTAATTCTGAGAGATAACATAGCAGAACTCTCGAAACCTAACAGGGCATCATGGGTACTTGTCTGACTTCCTTCTTTCTTGGCAGCATAGAGGATACAGGGGGTGGAAGGAAGAACTCAGGCTTGAGAGCCAGCAAATCTCATTCCAGACCTGCCCTGCCACTAACAGGCTTTGCGGTTAGACAATCTCTTCCTCTCTCTGGGCTTTAATTCCCCTGTAAAAGGAGGGGCTGGACCACATGCTCTCCCTCTAAAGCTCCTTTTGGTGAAGGATCATACCTGAGGGGTCCCCAGCCGCTCTATCAGAGGGACCAGGTGAAGGGGGGCATACTTGGCTTCCAGGCGTTTCATTCGGACTTCCAGACGCTCCCCCTCTGTCAAAGGAGCAGTAAGCAGAGTGTGAGATTCAGGCCACATCAGGGGGATCTGGAGAAGGGACACTCCCAGAGGATGCGGTGACTTATTTGCATTCTAAAACTTGAATGAAGCCTGTAGAACTATTCTCCTTGTTTTTGGTGAGTGTAATCAGGACTCACTATAAGGAAAAAGGTTCGATTCTCTCTGTCCAACAATGGAATCATCTACCTCGTGGAATAATGAGTTCCCCATCATTTGAAGGATTCACACCCAGGCTAGACAGCAAGAGGCTAGGGATGTTCCAGAAGGACGAAGAAACAAGGCCTGGGTACCTTGTCCAAGTCTACCAATCTGTGACCATTTCATAGCAGCCTAAAGCTTTAACCTTCTCCCGTTCTGACTGCAGATCTGGTTTACTGAGATTAAGTAAGCATGAAGTTCAAAATCAAGTTGGCTATTGCGTGGCTGTTAATGGTTTCTTACCTTTGATGTAGACTCTCGGCAAGATATTTTGGAAGGGTGCAGCATGGAGCAAATCACAGACTTCCTCTTGAGACTGCAAACAGAGATGGAGGGAAATTAAAAAAAAAAATCACTTTAAACCAGGGAGAATTTTCATTCCTGAAAATTTGAGCACTGGAGTCAGCCAGACCTGAGTTCAAATCCTGCCACTTTTACTTGCTAGCTGTGGGATAGTAGTCTCTCTGAGACTATTTATCTGCAAAATGAAGATGTGAATAGTACCCATTTTAATGGGCTGCTGTGAGGATTAATTGAGAGAATGCATAACTTCATAGCAAAGTCCCTGACACATAATGAGTGTGCAACACATTTTCATTATAATCATATAAGGAGTTTGCTGAAGAATTCAAATGAGTGACAGTGGGATCAAGCAGAGATAAGGGGCCCCAGACTGTGTTTGTCTCATTGGTTGTGAGGCCTGTGGATTCAAAGCAGCTAGCCGGGCCAACCCTCCAACTCACTAATCCAGGATGATGCTGACCTCATAAGGTAAGTTGGGAAGAGATTCCCCTTTTGTATTTTCTGGGAGAGTGTGTAGAATGGGTATTACTTCGTCCCTAAGTGTTTGTTAGAATTCACAAGTGAAACCATCTGCATCTGAAATATTCTTTGCTGAAAGCTTTTAAAAAACACACGAAGTATAGCCCTGCCGGTTGGCTCAGTGTTTGAGCATTGACCTATGAACCAGTAGGTCATGGTTTGATTCCAGGTCAGGGCATACCCTGGTTGCAGCCTCGATCTCCAGTAGGGGGGTGCATTAGGCAGTTGATTAATGATTCTCTCTCATCACTGATGTTTCTATCTCTCCCTCTCCCTTCTTCTCTGAAATAAATAAAAATATATTTTAAAAAAAGCTAGGTATAAAATTTCTTAAGTAATAGGACCATTTAGGTTATTGATATTTTTGAGTGAGTTTGGGGGTTTGTGTGTCTCAAGGACTTGCTCCTTTTATCTAAGTTTAATTTGTGGACATGGAGTTGCTTGTAGTAGACCTTTGATGTCTGTGGGATCTATAGTAATCTCCCTATTTCATTCCTGGTATTGGTAATTTGTGTCTTCTCTTTTTTCTCTCTGTCAGTCTAGCTAGAGGTTTGTCAATTTCATTAATTTTTCCCCCCAAAGAACCAGCTTTTAGTTTCATTCATATTTCTCTATAGTTTTTGCTTTCGATGTTACTGATTTCTGTTCTTGTCTTTATTATGTTCTTCCTTCTGCTCGCTTTGGGTTTAATTTGCTTTTCTTTCTCTAGTTCCTTATGATACAAGCATAGATACTGATTTAATAACTTCTTTTTTAAGATAACATTCAGGCTACTCTTCTATACCTCCAGTAATCAATAGCTCAGTACTTCTGGAGGCAGCCCAATTCATTTTTGAGCCTAGGACATAAAAGTTTCTCAATTATTTATTAAGTGAATGAATATTTACCCCTTCTGTTTCTTAGATGAATATGTAAATGAGTATATTTATCTACGACAACCCTCCAAATACAAGAATACATACATTCATTCATCTTACAAATACGTATTGAGCACTAGGCACTGTTCTAGGTTTTGCAGATATGATGTTGAACAAGTTAGACTAGATCTTTGCACTCACATGGCATTTACAGTCTAGTTCATAGAGACAGATAAACAAAGGTAAATAAATCAGGAAGTTTCACATAGTGATAAGATACAATAGGGTAATAAGCTAGAGTGACTGGGGAAGGGACTACTTGAGAGAAGGTAGTTAGGTAAAAATCTTTTTTGAGGCAAACACATTTAAATAAAGAATGGAATGAAGTGAGGGAGCAAGCTATGTAGGTATGAGGTAAGAGCATTCCAGTGCAAAGGGCCTGGGGCAGAAAGTCAACTGGAGTAAAGTGATGCAGGAATCATAGTCCAGTCTGAGGCCCTGATGGTAGGGAGGGACCATTTCATGTGTGGCCTCATAGGCATGGTATGAAGCCTGTATTTTATTTGAAGGGCAATGAGGAACTGCTAAAGTATCCAGGCAGATACACATCACCCCACTGCCAAGTTTTTTATCTTTCCTGTTTGCTTCCAAAATTTTAGTTGCTCCTAGAAATGTCTTGTTACTAGAAAAGTTGCCCATTGTACAAACTATCAACTTTCTGTTTTGTTAATGTGGATAAAATTGATCTTGGGAGACCTTTAGGAGATGGGAAAAGAGGCAATGCTGCTGATTTATCCATTTTACATGATGAGTTTCCACTTCAAATTTCTTTAGGGGAGACAAGAGTGTTCCATTTACCCCTCTCCTCCCCACCACCACTCCGAGTTTGCAAACTTTAGGACTCCAAAGGTTCTTGGGGAGGATGCTTCATGCTGGCCTGCTTCCTGTGTGTTCTCCACCTGGCAATGCCACTTGTTAATGAAGGTGAGGAAAGACACAAGGATGTGGTGTCCTGGCAAAGGTGGGAAAACATTTGCCAAGGAGCTCCCAGAGGAGGCGTTATGTGGCCATTTGCATGGTAAGGTGGCTGCATACTCTGCAACACCTTCTTGGAAGGTATTTGTTTGCTGAGGCCAAAGTGATGGTAAAAATGTCTAGTTCAGTGTGGAACACACACAGGCCTGAGTCAGGGATCCAAACAAGCTTCCATTGTGGGTGCCAATGCTAACGGCTGACCTCCCTCTTGTCCAATCTCAGTCTGAAAGGATCCACACTTGTCCTTCAACTCTGCCCAGGAACCCACCCAGCCACTGGCCTGTGAAGTCCACTGAGAGTGTGTAGAATCAATATTACTGCTGCACCAGAGTATAATGTAAATATATTATCACTGGTTACAAGAGAAAACAACAGAAATTCTAAGTAGTATAATGAAATATTGAGAAGAGTGAGGAGAGATGTAAATGAGCTAAAATCTCATCTTTCCATTAGGGAGTCTGTAAGTATTGTCTGAAGTGGCTAAGTATCCTCATATTATTAGGCGTTATGGAGATAACTAGAAGAACTTGAATCAGGAATGATGAGAACATGTTGCCTGGCAACTGGGATGCAGGTGGGGAGAGGTGCAGTCGAGCCAAGAAGGATGCTTTGCATCATGAGCTCATCTATATTTTTTTTATTTATTTTCAGGTGCAATTAAGAACAATTTAAATGGAACAAAATGAAGAGGTTGGATTAAATGGTGTCTCAGGGTCCTTTCCTAGAACAGAGTCTGTAACAACATAATCACTTTGTTCTCCAGGGAACGGGAGGAAACCAGTATTTACTGAGCACCATGTGCCAGGTGCTTTGTACCCACTATCTGCCCTACACCGCAGAACATCCTGGGAGGCAGCTCTTATGATCCCGTCCTATGGGGGAGGAATGGAGGCTCTCAGGAAGGTGAAGTTCCCAAACATAGTGATAAAGAAGCAGTGGGGTGGACACTGAGACCCAAGGCCCCTCACTTCCACACCCACTGCTTTTCCACAGCAGCCCATGCGGCCAAAGCCTTGGAACACTTGAAATACGCTCCCTACCTCCCATTTTACATACATATGATGAAAAAAAAGTAAAGTGATCAAAAACAGAACAGCAGAAAATTACTTAAAATCTCACCAATGAACTTTTTAGCCTCACTCATAGCTGATAGGATCACATCTTTTGTTGCTTTATTTGCTGGGTTTCTGGTCATAGCTACTAATGTTCTTTAAACTTAAACATACTGTAATATGTATATGCAGCTTGAAGAATGAAATGAACCTTGAGCCATCTTCCGGAAAAAAGAAATAGGAAGGTACTGATACCTGTGTTCTCTACCCCCCAAAGGTAGTCTCTATCCTGAACTTGTGTAAGTAGTTTCTTTGCAGGCAGCAAATTTTGAAAGATCTGCTGGTGTTATTCCAAGGTAAGGTACAGGACCACTCATGTGGTCAAATTTATACCCATAGATTTATACCTATAAATTCCTTCCAAACCAACCTTTTCCACTCACTCTTACCCATTCCACAAAGACTTATTCAAATTTCATCTTCTGGGAGTCTTCCAAGCCCCTCCAGTCTACAGTTTTCTTTTTAAAAACGATCAGCCCAGCCAGTATGGCTCAGTGGTTGAGCGTCCACCTATGAACCAGGAGGTCAGGGTTCGATTGCCGGTCAGGGCGCATGCCCAGGTTGTGGGCTTAATACCCTTGCCTTCTCCTTTGCCTCTTGATGCCTTTTTGGTCTTCTTCTGTGTGATCGTCTTTAGACTTAGAGATACCATTTCTTTAATTGGGAGACACTGTGTATTTATTAGGATATAAGTAAAGACAGTAGTGCTTCTTATTAAATGAAGAAATGGGTGGCAGCGGGGAGCTGAGACCTCCCAGGACTGTCTGGCTTGATCTGTAAGTGGCCATGGGCCTACAGGACAATCATCTTTCCTAAAACCAACCTTACATTTTTCTCCCTCAAGTTTGTGTTATGAAAAATGTTAAACAAACAAAACACTTGAAAGAACAATGAACATCCTTATACCCTTGATGCAGCATCGCTGCAAACATTTTGCCACATCTGCTTTGACTATATGTTTTACTGAATCACCTGAAAGTAAGTTAAAGCTATTGCATTACTTGGCGTTAAATACTTCAGCACGCAACTCCTAAAAACAAGGACAACCTCAGTGCTATGATCACAACACTAAAAAAATAATTCTTAGCCCTGGCCAGGTATCTCAGTTGGTTAAAGCATCATCCAATACATCAATGTTGCCTGTTTGATCCCCAGCCAGGGCATATACAAGAAGCAATGTCCCCCCTGCCCCCCGCCTCTCTCTCAAAGTCTACACTAATAAAAGAGTAAGATGAAAATTGACTGTACCTTCGCAACACCCACCAGCCAATCAGGAGCGAGTATGCAAATTAACTCAATAAAGATGGCGGGTTAATTTGCATACACAGGTGCCGAGTAGTTGGGGGCGGGGCGGGGTGGGACGCAGGCATTCTGCACCGCCCCAGCCGCTCCAGGCCTCTGGGCAGCATGGGAAGGCGGAAAGGCAGCTCTGGGCTGGAGCGAAAAGGCGGCTCTGGCTGGAGTGAAGGCGGTGCCAGCAGCCAGGGGAATGAAGGCCCATTCTTGCACGAATCTTCGTGCATCGGGGATTTAGTTAATTAATAAGTAAATTTTAAAATTCTTAATATCATATAATATGCAGTCAATACCAAAATTTGCTCAGTTCTTAAAACATTTCTTTTATAGTCTGGTGTTTTTTTTTAACTGGGATCCAACCACGATGAGTTTTCTAAAGTTTCTGCACCTACCAAATGCCACAGTAATGCTTATTATTCCTGTTGCTTAGGACAACCACTAATGTATTATGGTTACGAGAGAAGTAATCATTAGAAGATTAATAAGGATAAAGATTGAATGTAAAATTGCTCTTTGCCAACAGTGCAAGTCAAAGCCAAAAGGTTTTTGGTCAGAATGCAAAAATATTTTATTGGTAAGGAACCCACATCAAAATTCTTCAAGGGATGAGTATTTTATTTTGGCACTGCTTTCAGCCTTAAAAATGTCCTTTTCTGTTTCACTTAATTTAAAACTGATAGACCATCAAATACCACAAAAACCTCATGTTCCCAATGTAGTCCACGAGGTTAATGGGGGACTGCTTTCTCTCGGTTAAAGGATACCATGAAAATTCAAAATGCATATTTTAAAACACAGGGTCACTGTGATCCCAGGCATGCTGGGCTCATGTAGAACAATAGCCTCTCCCTTTAGGCTCTGTTTCTGGGTGAAAAACACCATACCATTTGAGCAGATTTCCTAAAGGTAGTCATCAGAGCAATCTCGGAACAATATTTTCTCAAATAAGTTTGCTCTGAGTTTTGAGGCCACAAAAAGACACATAACACTAACATGAATGTCATATGTTTTTATCTTTGTCAAGTGAGTGAGGAGAAATGAGCTGGCAAACTGGAGGTCGAGCCCCCACAGGAATCCCCTGCGGTTTTCTGGCTCAGAAAGGCAGGGAGGGGATGGGGCCTGACCAGAGAGCCCAGCGGTCTGGTTTAAACATTCCCTTATATGGATGCACATAGATGGTCAGTGTCTGTGCTTCCCGCATACTGATGCTAAGCCCCAAGGATACAGGGCCTGCGGAGCAGGCAAGAAATTAGGCTTCCCACATCCACATGACCCTCCTTGGTACAGAACGTACCAGCTGTGGCTTCCAGCCCCTCATCTGGGGCTGCAGGTACAGGGGGAAGCTGAGGTGCTCCTGCTCTGTGGACCCCTCCCTTCCAGGAGCCAGCTCTCTGTAGCCCTGGCTAAATAAATCAGTACTTTAATCTGATCTGATTCTGTGTGTGGTCTTCCCCACCAATCTGAGCCTCACCTGCATTAATGCTCCATATTGTGATGTCTCACCTCCACCCCTTCCCCCACCCCCCAAACTGTCAAGAGGAAAAATAATTATTATTCTGGATCAGAATCATGTGTGGTCAACTGGGAAAGCTCTACAACCAAGAAACTGGCCTAGAAAGTAACTCTCTTCCCCTCCCTCCCCAACAAGTGCATGTCCATGTCTACCAAGGTGGGCATTTCCCAAAAGGTATGGATTGGGGGTACAGGGAAAGAGCATTTCATAATAGTGAGTCACACAGTGAGAAAGTTACTGCCTTTCCAGTTTCCTATCCATCGTTCTGACAACTTTAATGAGAAAGTCTCCATTTGCAACCTTTCCTAAGAGCAACCCTATTACCTCTTGAAACATGTGCTAAGCTCTGTTTTTAACACAGAGAGGGAGCAGGCCTCTGGTGCAGAGGCCCGGGCAGGTGGCAGCTGGAATGACACAGCCTTGCCTTATTCTGATTGAATTTATTATTCTGGTTGCTTTCTAAGGGTGATAAGAGATGATGAATTTTTCATGGAAGTGATATAAAGTGTTCCTTGAAAATAAGTTGAAGTTACGAAGTAAGCAAATAAAAATAAAAATATCATGTAAGGAAAGGACCTGTGGTCTGCAGGTACAGCAGGAACTGGGACAAGTACACAGCAGTGACTGAGCTCTGGAAACAGCAGTTCAAGGAGACCCCTTCTAGGTCAGTGGCTCTCCATCCTGGTTGCACGCCTCCGTTTGGTGAATGACTACACAAAGTGAAAACATATACATGAGGGAAATCTATAGGCTGAGACATGAAAGCGTCTGGAAGGCGTCCTCCGGAATGTGAACAACGGCTATGGCAGCGTGGTAATGTGGCCTTTGTGTTCTTCTTTCTGCTCCTCTGGGTGTTCTAGCAGTGAATTTATTTCAGTTATGCAACAAGGCAAACCAAATTAAAGGGACTATAAAGTGGGAGCAGAAGATAAAGGAACCAGATGTGAAGCTGGAATTGAAACAAAAATAAAAAGTAAAACCCCAAACCCACACAGCAGTCTGCACAGTGCTGCGGATCGCCTCTCTGTCCCTGAGTGCCAGCCGGAAGGCTCCTGGTTCTCGCCCGACTCCCGCTCTAGCTGAACCCCTGGGAAGGGCGTCTCCCTCGCAGGGCCTCAGTTTCCATTCTGTGAAATGGGGGATTGTACTGGATTGGTGGTTCTCAACAGGGGAAGGTTTTGTCCTCCAAAAGAATATCAGGCAGTGTCTGGAAACCTTTTCAGTGTCATACTGGGGAGGGTGCTACTGGCACCTAGTGGGTAGACCCCAGAGATGCTGCCCAAGATCCTACAGTGCACAGGACGGGCCTCTACAACAAAGGATTATCTGCCCAAAATGTCAGCGGTGCTGGGGCAGAGACATGTACCCTGTATGGTCTCTGATGGTTTCCCCAGATCTGAGCTACATTCGAGTCTGTGAGTTTGGGCCCAGCATCTCCTCACCTCTTGTAAGAGAAGCAAAGCTCTCACGGCCGACCAGACTGTGGCTGTGGCCCACTCAACTCTGAGGGGGAGAGAAGAAATAAACAACAGGGTCAAAGGCAGGAAACAGTCTCAAGTCCTTAGCGGGAGGCCTGGCAGTAAAAGGCAGATGTGGACTGAAGCCTCCCTTCCTCATGTGAATGAACAGGGCCCCCTCCTGGTGCGTGTTGGCATAGCAAGCAATGGGCTGATGGATGGGAAACCACACAATATTTGAATAAAAACATGGTGTCGGTGGGATATTTCCCTAATGACCACCTTATGACTGCTTGGGGTGAAAGAGAAAATATTAGTCAATCACAGCAGAATTTCCTTGAAAAACATAACAGACTTATAAACAGTTACTTAAGAAATGCTGGCTCATTTTAGATTAGACTCAAAATATTGAAGAGCCTGCCACAACCAGACCCTTTGTGGACGCTTGATAAATGACAGATGCAGCAAGACAACGCAGAGTGGGGAGGAGAGGTCTTTTCAATCGGTGGTGCTGGGCCAGCTTGGCAAGAAATGAGATTGGATTCCTACCTCCCAGGAAACACAAGCATCCAGTCCAGATACATAACACACTTAAAAGCCTGTTACACCTTAAAAGGCTAAACTCTAAAACTTTCAGAAGATAACTTAACTTCATGACTTTACAGTAAGGAAGACTTTTTAAATAAGTCAAAGAGCACCAGCCATACAGGAAAAAAAAAAAGATAAAATACACCACACCTTAGGAACTTCTGTTCATCAAAAGACAAGCTGTAGGAATATATTTGCAATACGTATATCCACAATATATAAATAACAGCCACAAGTCAATAAGAAAAAGGTAACTCAATAAGAAATAGGTGAAAACACTGAACAGCATTTCACAAAGAGGCGGTCCAAATGGCAATACCATATGGAGAGACTCAGCCTCATTGGTCATCAGGGAAGTAAAAACCATAATGAGATATCATGACACATCTACCAGAATGCCTATGATTGTTGAGAAGAGAGAAAGTGTTCACGAGGATGCAAAGAATTAAAACTCCAATACCTCGCTGAATGGGAAAATAAATGGGTACAACCATTTTGTAAAACTGCTTGGCAGTCTCTACTGAAGCTAAACATGTGTCTATACATTGACTCAGCCATTGTATTTGCCTGATACAAATGAGAGCCTATATTCACCAAAAGAAATGTACAAGGATATTCATGATAGCTCCTTTCATAACAGTATCAAACTGTAAATATTCAAATGTCCATCCAAAGTAAAATGGACAATTCAATTAATCTATGCAGTGAGAATACTGCATATTCTGTATATTACTGAATGTACAGTGGACCTTAATCAAAAGCACCAAGAAAACAAACACCCCACTCCATACGTGTATGGGGTTCTGTATTAATATTGCACCCTGAATATTAAGAAAATTTACAAGCACCTAAGTTAAAGAAGAAAATACTTTGTCTAAGTCCGTGGTTGGCAAACCGCGGCTCGCGAGCCACATGCGGCTCTTTGGCCCCTTGAGTGTGGCTCTTCCACAAAATACCATGGCCTGGGCGAGTCTATTTTGAAGAAGTGGCGTCAGAAGAAATTTAAGTTTAAAAAATTTCAATCATTGTACTATTGATATTTGACTCTGTTGACTAATGAGTTTGCCGACCACTGGTCTAAGTAATCACTTTTCTTTTTAAATATATTTTATTGGTTTTTGACAGAGAGGAAGGGAGAGGGGTAGAGAGGTAGAAACATCGATGGGAGAGAAACACCGATCAGCTGCCTCCTGCACACCTCCCACTGGGGATGTGCCCGCAACCAAGGTACATGCCCCTGACCGGAATCAAACCTGGGACCCTTCAGTCCGCAGGCCGACGCTCTATCCACTGAGCCAAACCGGTCAGGGCTAAGTAATCACTTTTCAATTTATATTCTCTCTACCTAAAAAGTAATGAGATACTAATAACCTGTTAAAAACAAAAAGGTAAGCCACAGAATGAGAGAAGGTGCTTGCAGAATATACACCAATGTGGAGCCCACACCAGAAAAAACTGCAAGTCTGTTAGAAAAAGACAGATGATACCAAAGAAAAATGGGCAAGACTTCTCACTTTGTACTTTTCAGTATCTTTCCAGGTTTTCTAAACTATTATATACACTTCTACCTTTTTATATTTACTTTCAGTTCAATAATACTACACGAATATAGTTTCCATGTAAAATATCAGACACTCCAGATAAAAGTCCCTGTTGACCTTTAATCCTGATCCCCTCCAATAATAGAGAAAATGACTAAACTACTATGCTTTTTTTCCTAGCTTTTTTTTTTTTTAAATGCAGTAATCTTTTTTGGGTTTTAATGTTTTCTTTATTTTACATGTATGGCATCATACTGATGTGTGTCTTGTCTTGGGACTAGCTTTTTCCCCACTCAATATGACTTTTACCATGTTTTCTGCTCGTATGTACAAAGTTACTGTAGTTATTACCTTACTCTTTTAAAAAATAATTTTTTTTATTGATTTCAGAGAGGTAGGGAGAGGGAGGGAAACATCAATGATGAGAATCATTGATTGGCTGCCTCCTGCACGCCCCACAGTAGGGATTGAGCCTGCAACCTGGCCAAGTGCCCTGATCGGGAATCGAACCATGACTTCCTGGTTCATAGGTCGACGCTCAACCACTGAGCCAATCGGCCAGGCTAGTACCTTATTCTTTTTCATGACTTCAGAGTCCTCCATAGAATGGATGCTCCACAGTCACACTCTTTCCTCCTTGCCACCCCACCCCTTATCTTTGCTCCTAGTTCCCCTCTTTAATGAGAACAATTGATATGTTATTTAAATATGTATGTAATTCTAGCTTCATAAAGTAAAAATCTCCAGAAAGTTTATGCCTCATTCTAACCTCAGAAAGTGTCATGGCTTTGAGATTTCCCCAGCTGTCTACGTAGAAAGCGGAGTGCACAGCTTTGGGGAGCCCTGACCTTTGCTATGTGCCCGCCCCCCATCCCCCAGGACTGGGAATGGTACTAAAAATCTATGACTTTGTTTTTCTATCTCGGTTGCTGATGTGCTGTGAGACCTTGGGTGAGTGGCTCCCCTCTCTGGTTCCTCACTTCCCCACTTACGAATGGGGGTGGGGGGAGAGGTTGGAACATATACTCTGTTGAGGTCTCCCTCAGCTCTGAAGTGTCCTGTTGTCCTCAGTGATACATGCAAGTGATCACCAAGGCAGGGATGCCTGAGGAAAGTTTTCCCTTTCCTTGTAGCCCCGTCCATAGTCTGCCTCTCAGGGTCTGTCAGGAAAAGTGTAATCGATGCTCAGGAGGTGCGCACAGGAGATAACCCAGGACCTGAGGCTTCAGGGACCTGCTCTCCCTCCCCCAACCACCCCACCGCCCCTCCCACCCCCCGACCCAGCCCCTGGAACATCTCCTCATCTTCCTGAGGCTTTGACAGAGCAGTGCTTCCTACTTATCTTATCCCCATGACTGCTGAAGGCTAAGTTGACATGACAACCCAGGCCCACTGAACCACGTTATAAACCTGTTTCTATAAAGAGGAACACTTAGTTGTCTGGAGAGTACTTCTAAAGGGGAGCAGAGAGGCAATTACTCATGGAGGAGGAGCAAACCTGCATATTTCAGACCTTCCAGTGCGCACATGTCCCTCCTGTGGAGATGGGACCCTGAGGCATGGACTTACAGACAACCGGAAGCAAGAACCTTCCTGGTCTCTTCTTCTGAGCTCTTGCTATCATGGCCTCCTTCATATCTCTCTCCACCTTTGTTCCCCTCCTTCCTAATGCCTTCCTTTTCCCTCCCTTCTCCATGTGCCTGCCTGCAAGGTGACCCCTGGGATGGACAACTGCAAAAGCCTTGTCCTTGACTCACCTTCCAGCTGGTCCTTCTCCAAATGGCCAAAGGGGCCTTTAAAGAAAGTCTATCAGACCCCCATCACTCTCCATCTCACAAGGGGATGGCCAGGGACTGCAGCCACCTGCTTCTCCCCCCTCAGCCCCGACCTTGTCCCCTTACCCTCCGCAGTCCAGCTCACTATGGGCTGCTTTTTCTTAAAGACATTCAAGCCTCATCCTCTCCCAACACCCATCACTCTCTGTGTGTCCTATTTCCCTCAGCACGTACATCATCTGCATTCACAATCTCTGCTTATTTACTTCTTCCACCGCCTCCCTCTCCTGAATAAAAATAGCAATAATCTGTCTCTTCTGTTCCTGGCCATTTATCTTCCACACAAACCTGCACCTGGCCAGGCTGCAGGCTATCAACACTCTCAACACCACAGCAGGCTCTCGGTTCTATGTCCCCATTAAACCCTGCACTCGTCCCTCATGGCACTGACTGTGACTGTGACTACATCACTTCTGGGTAAATACTGCTCAAATGGGTCTCCTCGTGACTGCCCAGGACACGAGGCAGGGACTGGCTACTGCTATGTCCAGGAGGGCAACGCCTGTCCTACGGCAGCCAAGGAGTCATTATTTGTTTAATGAGTGTCGGGAAAATTAAAACTCCCAGATGGCCACGGTCCGGCCACTAGTGAAGGTGGGCAGGGTGGGACCTGCGTTTCTCCCTAGCGCTCAGGTGCGGTGGGGCCTCAGGAGTCTGCCGGGAGGCGGGGGGGGGGGGGGGGGGGGGGAGGGGGGGGAGGACTCACCAGAGCTTGCTCTATAAGCAGGCAGAACAGGATGGCGTTGCCCACTTCCCTCAGGCTCTGGAACACGTCTGTTTTGAGCTCTGCGTACTCAATAATGTCCTTCAGCTGGTGGTGGAAGAACTCCAGGATCCCTGAGGGTGCAGAGGGGCGGTCAGCGGGGAGTTGACACAGCTCAGCCGGGTTCATGGGACCTGTCAACTGAGCAGCAGCCCCAGACCTGACTCAGGGACAGCCAAGAGCCAAACCTGCGGGCCCTGGGTAAGGCTTCCTTCAGGCTCAGTACTAGAGAAAGATCAGGAGGCAGGTTCCAATCTTTTATGGAACAAAACAAAACACACACACAGTGAGCAGCCCTGGGTCTTTCCCAGTCCCTCCAAAAACTTACCTGAATTCTCAATAATGACAGGCATTAACATTTATTTAGCAGTGTTAGATGCTGTGCTAAGGACTTTATCTGCAATCCCTCATTTGATACTCATAGCAACACTATGAATCAGGCACTATTACTCTCGTTTTCAGATGAGGCTCAGAGAGGGTAAGTGGCATGCCCAGAGTCACACAGCTTAGTACATGGGACAGCTGAGACTGAGCACCAGAGTTTTTGGCCCCAGCCCTTTCCTGTTTTAAATCACAATGACCCAGCAGATATCTTTCTGGATGCCCCAAGCCCCCAATTCAGTCTCTACTCCACTGACTATGAGGGAAGGGAAGAATCCCTTCTCTGCCCAGATGTCAAATGGCAAAAACTCCTGTTTCCGGACTCACTTTAGAAATGCCACCTGGGGCCGATGGAGGATGGAATCCTAGAGATGCTAAGCTAATGAAGACCTTTATGAGTAAACCTTGCTCTCCCGTTTGCATCCTCGTACAGCTTCCCAGCAGGCCTGTGAGGCAGGCCCAGCTGCCATCATTTGCCTTCGCTGATGGAAGAATACTGCCGCTCAGAGAGATAAAAAAATGGTTGGAGGCTAGCTTCTAGCACAGCCGTGGGCAAACTACGGCCCACGGGCCGGATCCGGCTGTTCTATCCAGTTCTCTTGCTCTCCACTCCGCTCCTTTACTTTGAATTTATATTAGTTCACACAAACACTCCATCCATGCTTTTGTTCTGGCCCTCCGGTCCAGTTTAAGAACCCATTGTGGCCCTCGAGTCAAAAAGTTTGCCCACCCCTGTTAGTGGCAGAGGGAGGATGCAAACCCAGAGCTCTGCCAGCGTGTGAGTATTTTAGAGAAGCAGACCCTCCAAGGCAGGTGGCCGGAGTCCCTTCCCACCACGGGAGGGGTTTGCATTATTTTCCTCTCACCACCCCTGCCCCGGTACCCCATCACCCACCTGGGGAGCCATATTCATGCCGGGGCAAGCGGCATATCTTGGGCATCACTTCGATCAGTGTTTTCACATACTGGAGAATGGTCCCCTGGAGCTGAGAAAACAAGAGTAAAAATGAAATAATCCACCGCTGCTGCTCAGGTGCATCTCTAGGCTGAACGCTGGGCTATAGGGGTGTACAGGGGTTCTGCTGAAACCAGTGGGTAAGTGGGATGCTGAATGTGTCCCTAAATTCATGTGTTGAAACCCTAATTCCCAATGTAATGGTATTTGGAGATGAGGCCTTCCAGAGGTAATTAATCATGAGGGTGGGGCTCTCACAATGGGATTAGTGCTCTTATACGAAGAGATAGGCGAGAGATGATGTCTCTCTGTCATGGGAGGACACAGCCAGAAGGCAATGAACTAGGAGAAAGACTCTCACCAGAACCTGACCATGCTTGCCTGATCTTGGACCTCCAGCCTCCAGAACTGTGAGAAATAAGCATGCTGTTTAAGCCACCCAGTCTGTGGTATGTTCGTTACAGCAGCCTGAGCTGATTGAGACAGTAAGGCTCTGTTCCCTGATAGGACAGGACAGGGCAGGTTCTCCCCTAACGATGGGCGGCAGCCCCGGTGCCCTTTCTAAGGGAAAATGGGCCTTTATAAGACAAAAGAGGGAGCTTTCTCATTAGCCCCCTGGACTTATAGACTTCAAGGAGGACAGTTTCTAGGCATGCTGTCCTTCCCCGGGTAGGGGGCTTACATGGGACCCAGACAAAGAGCTGAAACGAAATGGGGCCAGGGAGCTGTGGAGTGAGACAGTCTCATCTTCAAGCAGGGAAAACCCACAGCACATTTATGCCCCGTGTTCAAGGCAGACTTCTTTAATCAATTCACATTTTCTGGATTGAGCATCACAATTCATAATCCATGGCTCCACACAGCTGCTACCAGAGAACTGGAGTTAGCCAGTGAATCCTGCTTGCCATGCCTGACATGGTTATACATTACTTTTTTATTTCTCTTTCATCAACTCAAATTTTCAGGAAAATCTTGTTTCACCCTTGCTTTAACAGTGTTGTGAGGAATTAAATGAAGGTTCAGATGACCATACGTGGGGCAGAGACAGAATGGTGACAAAGGGATTGGCTTGAGGCCAGTGCAGTATTGGTAGCAGAATTTAGCAAGAAATCCCAAGGGGAAGAAGCACGGTGATTGATTAGAGATGTCTGCCAGGGACATGGGAGGCGTAAATGGTAGCACCCGTGCCATAGGTATACTATGCAGAAATTAGACAATATGGCACAGGAGGGGACTACAAGCAACCATTACTAGACCCTGAAGGTCAACGTCAGGATTGCTGAGTTCAGTCATCAAGCACAGGGAGTAAGCTCAGGGTCAGACAATGAGAGGCATAGGCACAAGTCAGAAGGATCACAGAAATGTAACAGAGCAACAGGCAAGAGGAACCAAGGGATAAGGAGAAAGGTCTCTACCTACAGACACAGCTGAAGTGTCTTGATTTCAGAGCCAGGTAAAAAGTGACAGCAGATCTTGTTTCTATCAACCATGCTGGGGCACATCCCAGGCCTCATGTGGCCCGTCCTTACCAAGCTCTTTACGATCTTCAGCAGCTCCTCCATGACTACGGCGATGCCCTGGTAGCCCAGGAGTCTGCAGATGGTCTTGAAGTGAGGGGGCCCCACGAAGTTCCTGTAGGAGCTGTAGATGTGGCTGTAGGCGATGTTGAGAGGCTGGAGAAGAGAGGATGTGCAAGATAAGCGGCTGAGCATGGGATGGACGCCAGCCTGCATCCTGTCCAGGTGGGAGAAGTAGCACTGACAGAAAGGATGGAACCTGATGTCACCCAGTGCTCTCACTGGGCGCCCCAGGGAATATGTTTGCAAGATGCTGGCCATGGAGAGAGGTGTGGTCAGTGGCCACAGGACGGAGCAAAGGCCCCTAGATAAAGCAGGGGTTCCCCAGGGAAAGAGGAGAAAGAATTTCCAGTTGAGTATCTTTTTTACAAAGACTCTTGCTACCCCAACTGTCCACACACACACCTGGAGTTTTACAAACTGAGCTATGGGTGGGGGTAAAAGGGACAATTTTCTTTTTCTAGAGACATTTTTGACCTAGAAACTGGCTGGAAGAACCATGTGAAAGCACAATAGGAGGTTAACACTGGCTTCTTTCTTCTACTTTAGTTGTCTCCGTCTATGACAGGGCAGGGTCTTGGGAAGGAACAGTCCTGGGCATCAGGAGACTTCTGCTGAGTGCTTGGGAAAATCAGTTTCCTCATCTATGAAATGAGGGGGCTGGACCAAACCAGGGCTTTCCTAACTTTCTGAGTAGCTGTCCAAAGGAAAGATGCCATAGGAACTAATATGTGAAACAGGCAAAAGCAGACCTGCTCTGTTTGGGTGTTGGTGGGGGCCTTAGGGCCCCAGCCATTGACTGGCCACCTCCATATCCTCAGAACCCCCATGACACCTTTGGTGAATAGGGGGATCTCTTTAAGATCTCTGTCTGAGAATATATGATCAAAATATAGGTCTCTTAATTGCACTCCTGTGGTTACCAGAGTTGTCACTGACTTGGTTTTGAAATGCTGCCACTTACAGAGCACCTCATGCCAGGCTCCGTGAAGCCTTCCATGTGCAATCTCATTTAACCTACACAACCAACATGTGGATATGGCCAATCCTTAGTCCCATTTCACAGACAAGGGAACTGAGGCTCAGGGTGGTTAAACAGCTTGCCCAAGGTCACACAGGTCACAGGTAACTGAGCCCTGCTCTGTACCCATGTAGGTCAGATTCCAAAGCCCACATTCCTAATCTCTACTTACAATGGCGGACTTTGGAACTGAATTCTATTATAAACCATATCCATTTTTTTAGATAAGGCCTCACTCCAAAGCTTAGTTCTGAGTGTAGTTTTCCTGCCCGGAATTATAAAAATCTTGAACACATACCATGCATATACGAGACCACACCTGATAGTCTACTAGCTGAAATTCTCTAGTAGTTGGCTAATGAGAAATCCTGCATGAATGAACCAGGAACTGTAAACAATGCGTTTGGAGGACTGCAAGGGTCTCAACTCCCTCTGGAGCCATGGCGGGAAGATGTAATTAGGTTCAGTCTAGGTTTTGGGTTGAGTATGTTTTGTGTAGATGAATTCTTCTGAACTTTACAAACTAAGCATCACGATCATCGTGCCCTCTACTATCAAGGATACATGAACACACCTGGGAAACCCACTGGCAGCGAGGATTTGTGAGAAGCAGAACACCCACATATCCAGCAGGTTGAATGACAGTTCGTTTGGGAAACTAATGAGAAATCCTACATGAATGAACCAGGAACTGTAAACAATGCCTACATGTGGGAGGCTCAGAAAGAGACAAAGAGCAGCTCCGCACTCCATTCAGATGTGCTCTCACAGTAAACTCTGCCTGTGCCTGGTGGGTGAATAGCTTGTATGTAGTTCCTAAGGATTTCTAAGTGTTGCGGGGCAGGAATGGTTTATGCAGGGCGGGAACTATAACCGACTTAAAGCATGATGTTCACTAAAGCCGATGTTCAGCAAATCCTGGAAGTATATGAATTGTTGAGTTTGATTTAGCTGATCATAGGGGCCAGGCCATATCGTTTTCTGTGTGAGTAAAACAGGCCACCTAGTCTAACAGAGCGGGGTGTAGGGTGGGTTGAGTGAGGCACTAGAGCACAAAATGTTAGGAAGGGCTCTCTCTCTCTCTCTCTCTCTCTCTCTCTCTCTGTGAGTGTATCCCAGTTCTGGCTCTGTTTTCAGAGCCTCATTCTGTATTCTCCTGCTTTAGGGATGAGGAGTATATCGCCAACACCAAACCAACCATGGCTTACCTCTGGTAGGGGAAAAAGACTGACTAGAAAGGGGCATGAGAGAACTTTCTAGGCGATGGAAATGCCCTACATGTTGCTTTGGTTGTTGACTACACAGATGTATATACGTTTGTCAAAACTCATAAAACTACATGTACCCTTATGATTGTGCATTTATGGACGAGTGGTTGTATTTCCCCAACTTCTTATGTTGAAATCCTAACCTCTATGTGTGGGACTTTTGGGAGGTCATTAAGTCATGCGGGTGGAGCCTTCATGAATGGGATTAGTGCCCTTGTAAAAAGAGATGCCAGAGCTTCCCCCAATCCCCATGATGTGGGATACAATGAGAACAAGGCCATCTGGAAGCGGGCTTTCACCAGACACCAGATCCACTGGCACCTTGATCTTGGACTTCCCAGCCTTGAGGTAATAAAGAAATTTTAAGCCACCCAGTTGATGGTAATCTTGTTATAGCAGCCGGATCTAAGTGCATTTTACTATATATGATTATGTGACCATAAAAAAGTAAATAAAAAAACCCACTGGGCTACATCATAGCTTAATTTACTTGCCAACATTTGTTTTCAAAGATTAAAAAACAACAACCTTAATTTAATTTCCTCTGGAAGAGGGCTGCAGCTCAAGCCTGCACAGGCACGAGGGAATGGTGACCTGGCTCTGCTCACGGCCCCAAGGGACACTTGACAGGGTGCATGGGCTGCCATAACTCCCTTCCATTCTCCCCACACACCACACACTCTGGGCCTTGCCTCTGAACCCAGTAAAGCTCTGAGCACTTTTTCTTCATCCCCTTTCAAATCCTATATAATAAAAGGGTAATATGCAAATTGACCAAACAGTGGAACGATGGGTCACTATGATGTGCACTGACCACCAAGGGGTAGACGCTCAATGCAGGAGCTGCCGTCTGGTGGTCAGTGCACTCCCACAGGGGAGTGCGGCTCAGCCAGAAGCCGGCTCATGGCTGGTGAGCGCAGCTGCGGTGGTGGGAGCCTCTCCTGCCTCTGAGGCAGTTGGACATTCCCGCCCGCCCCCCCCACCCCAGGGCTCCTGGACTGCGAGAGGGCACAGGCTGGGCTGAGGAATCCCCCCCACTCCAGTGCATGAATTTCATGTGCTGGGCCTCTAGTGTCCTATAAAAGGCATTTCTGAGCAGCAGGCAGGGTGATTTCCAATGGCTATCCCTGGAGGAGACAAAAAATAATCAGCTACTTTATTTCTTCTGTCTGATTCTATGACTTCTTTTTTTGCCTTGTCTGAGTCTATAGTTATAAATGGGCATGGGCACACCTGAGCACAAATCCCAGGTTGATAAATTTACTAGCTAGATGATCTTGAGCAAATTACTTAACCTCCCTTAGCTTTGGTTTGCCCTAAGTAAAGATAATGCCATTTCCAATAGGGCTATTGAGAGAACAGATAGAAAACACTGAGCCCGGTGCCTGACACTCTGCAAGCACTCATTGCAATAGCAGCCATTCCTAATGCTTTGTTCGATAATTTGGTAAGTAAACCAGGGAAATACAGCGTCCTGGTCAAATCCCCTCCCCCCGCCCCCAAGCAGTCATGATGCTCTGAATGTGAAGAGGGAGGTGCGTACATGGGGTACAAGTCTACACAACACAGTGGATGTCCCACAGAGGACACAGCTTGGAACCAGCTGCTGAAGTGCACCCCAAAATGCAGATTTTGCTTAATATTTACAACATTATAAAAGTGAGAGCTGTGCAACAACAGACTGCACTGGGTAGGAGCTCTCACTGCTGCAAATGTTTGGGTGGAGGCTGAGAAACATGGCTCAGGTTGCTGGAAGGGAACCTGCCTGGGATTGAGCACTGGAAGGGATGGGATTAATGCTCCCTTCAGAAGTGCAAGCTCCAGTGAGGTCTTCCTGGATGCTCATCCTCCCAGGCAGTCTTCTTAACCCCACCCAAGGAGCTTCTAGGACCAAGTCTTCTTTGGCACTTGCTGGCAAGCACACACACACAAAATATATATAGGGTTCAACAGCCCTCCCCAGTTCTAGACAGAAGAGAAGAACATTTTGGAATTGTTTTACCACACACAAGGGTTTTTTAAAGTCCCCCTTATAGGCCTGCTCAATGCACACAGGCAGCCTCTTGTTCTTATATCAGTCTTGGATTCTGGTCAAGACCAGAAGTTTAAGCTTCAGCTGATGACTCAGGCTCAGAAAGGACCAGCATGAATTGAGCAGAATTCAAATCCTTCTAAGTGAACAAGCACCCCTCACCCCCAAAATACACCACACCCATGCAAGAAGCACACACACATGCCAAAAAGTACATGCACACACACCCCCGGAGGGCACCCATCTGACCTGCTGGCTCAGTAGGAGGCTGGGCCCTATTGAGAAAATGTGGGAATATGGGAGCCTGGGCATTTTCTGAGGTTGGTAAAGGAAAAAAAGGAATGCAACATGGCTTGAGACATTGAAAACTGCTCCAAAGCTCTTATACTGAACCAGTCCTGCTAACTGACTCAGGTTACAACCCAAGGGCCTACTTTAGAAATGAATTACGATTAGGATGGCTTTTAATATCAAGCTAAACAAGCTTGCACCATCCACACGGCACAAAATAATTTTATGAGATCTTAAGAGATAAATTATCCTGGTACAGGAATTAGAGTCATCTTATTAATGTGTGACACAGATGTGCATTGCTTTAAAAAGGCAAAACAGTATTTTAAGGAGAGAAAAAAAAAATATGGTGAGCTCGACCTGGCAGATCCTGGGCACTATATTATCTGTACATGGACCTTTTAAAAATTGTGATAAAGCACACATAGCACAGAAGCTACCGTTTAAGCCATGTGAAAGTGTGGTATATGGGCTTTTAGTCAGGTCTCTTTCACCAGATAGCAAATAGGGCCAGTTCAAACAATGAGACCTATTTATTTAGCCAACTGAATTTGCATGCAATTTGTATCCGCTTTCTGGAATCACAATTGCTGTTTTCCCAGATCCCAAGAGGAATTAAAACTGTTTCTAATTTCCTGTTTTAGTTATAATTTTTCTAATGTTCCTTGAGCAATCTGAACACTATCAGCCACCAACACAAACACAGCTCTCTAATCCGGTTCAGAGAGCGAACTGCAGATCAACTCTGAAATCCCTGCAGGTAAACGAATAAAACAGCAATACCAGAGAAGAGCACAGGTAAGAGGCACAAAAGACTGGTAACTTCTGAGTTACAGGTTCAAATCCATTGCCAGGGCATGGGGAAAACTGCGGATGTGTCTGTCTGTCCATCCCTTCTTGATGTCTAGTGAGCTGTAGGGCTGGGTCTCCAACATCTGGGTTCCTTGTTGGTCTTCTCAGCTGAGAGGCTGGAAGAGTCAAGGCAGGTGCTGTAGAGACCTCAAGAAATGATGCTCCTCTTCCTTGTCTTACAAAGTCAGTCCTTTGGAGAAGGCAAGAGGGAGAGCAGGAACTGGGCCTTCCAATTCAGAGATACCATATCAACCCTCTAACACTAAATTTTTAGAAGAAACCAATGTCACCACTTTTTTTCATAATCGAATATAATAATGAGGATATATATATATATATATATATATATATATATATACATATATATATATATACACCAGTATATATAATGCTTCTCTGTTTATGAATGTTTTCAGCTAATAATTTCTTCATAACTGTCCAGGTGCATTCTGTGGCTATGGTAGCAAATTACCATAAACGGGGGTGGGGGGGGTGGGGGAGGGCTTACAATGACAGAAATTTATTCTCTTGTAATTCTAGAATCCATCATCCAAAATCAGTATCACTGGGCCACAATCAGGTCAGCAGGGCCACACTTTTTCCAGACTCTCTAGAGAAGAATTTGTCCCTTGCTTCTTCCAGCTCTGGTGGCAGCCAGCATTCCTTGGGTTGTGGCTGCATCACTCCAATCTTCCAATGTCTCTGCTGAGATCTGGTCTTCTCCTCTGTATGTGTATAACTTCCCTCATTTTTTTAAAAAAAATAATATTTTTATTTCAGAAAGGAAGGGAGAGGGAGAGATAGAAACATCAATGATGAGGAGAATCATTAATTGGCTGCCTCCTGCACAACCTCCACTGGGGATCGAGCCCACAACCTGGGCATGTGCCCTGACCGGGAATCAAACCCTGACCTCCTGTTTCATAGGTCAACGCTCAACCACTGAGCCGGCTGGGAAAACCTCCCTCTTATGAGGATACTTGTGATGGCATTTAGGATTCATCCTGGTAATCCAGGATAATTTTCCTACCATACGATCCTTTACTTAATCACCTCTGCAAAGCCCTTTATCCAAATCAAGTAACATTCCTAGGTTCCAGGATCAGGACCTGATATCTCTGGAGGCCATTACCAGCCTACACCACCAGGTGAGGCAGGTGCAACCATCCCTATTTAGCAGAGGAGGAATTTAAGTGAGGTAACTTGCCTGAGGTGGCATACAAGAGGATATTCTGCTATATGTATAAATTGCCAAAATCACGGAATTCTCTAGATGGTGAATAAATAACGTGTAGC
This sequence comes from Plecotus auritus, assembly GCF_963455305.1. NCBI lineage: Eukaryota > Metazoa > Chordata > Mammalia > Chiroptera > Vespertilionidae > Plecotus > Plecotus auritus. The sequence continues at coordinate 16,801,621 of NC_137773.1, forward strand.
CTGGGAGTGAGACCACGCAGACATGAGTAGGGATGGCAGCAGCAAAGTGGGTGGCACTGCTGATGGTGTTGTCAGCGGGACCAAGGCAGACTCCCAGGTCAGGCCACGTGGCAAGAGCTGGCGCCCAGGTATGGACCCAGCTGGGATATATCCAGGTTGCTACAGGAAAGCCCCTCAGGACAATGACTGAATGGGGAAGGCATTGCAGGACTAGGATACATTTCCCTGAGGTCAAATCATGCCTTGGGGCATCATGTAGCCAGTGACGACCACTTGCTAAAGACTGAAAAATGATCAGGAAATCACTGGTATAATTGAAAGAATGATTTGTGCCACAATCTGCATCACTTGGAAGGTAGCTGTTTGATATATTCTATATAATTTACTTTGCTTAGGTAATATACTTTTAAAGTTTGGGCTCATGTGCTAATTTTGATTACTGAATCAGTTGATGAAGGTTTTTTTTACCTTTAACATCAACCCTGACCTGAACTGAGAGTTCTCAGGCTCAGGCAGGTGCACTTGGCCTCCAGATTCCTGAGGGAAGGTAGCATCATGCAGGGTACAAACCTTGCCCATTGCAGCCTGTGGACTAACCAACTCAGGAAATGGCTCTGACCCGCTGACCTCTTCTTAAGTAGTCACTGCTACTCTTCCTAAGCCAGCACTTCGTAGAGAGGGGTTCATCTTGCTGCTACAACACTATAAGGCAGGCATTATTGATATTTGCATTTTATACAAGAGTTCCCCAAGGTATAAAAAGTGAGGAACTTGTCCAAGACCACACAGGTAGAATGTGAGCCCAGCCTGGGAGGATTCAGGGCCTGCACTCTGAGCCCTGGGTGCAATCAGTTTTGGGGCTCAGGTAAGCACTCATGTGGTCTTTTTACCACCACCTTCAGGAAGGGCATAGGAACCCCACTCCTGGCTGATTTCCTCAGGCAGTGATTTATATCTGGTGTACACAGCCTGGCCTGTACCCCTGGCACAGCCTACAACGTGGACACACTGCAGATGGGCCTCCCTGAAGGTGAGCCAGAGTGCACGTGGCTGGGGTGTGATTTCCTGGGCCACTGACCTCACTCATAGAGCGCTGCACTGGCTCCCCTGGATGCTGGTGAACGGTGGTGCCCAAAGGAGCAGGATGAGCCCCGGCTAGGGATTCGGTTTCCACCCCAGGTTCTGCCACAGCCCAAGGAATGCTGTCCCTTCTCTCGGAATCCATGAAGCCAAAGGACTTGTAAGGCCTCATATTCTGAGCATCTCAACTTCTCAATAAAATGCTCAGTGTTAAAAATGGCAGCCAGAAGCATTAAAAAGAAATTCCCCTTTTCTGTGGCAAAGGCTTGTGTTCTATCTTATCACTCCACAGGCTCCTTAATTGGTATTTTTATTCCCTTCAAAATAACCTTTTCAAAAGGCACCGGCAGACTAGCACACTGGCCTTCTGTGGAGAGGACGCCTTCATGCTCTGTGGGGAGTTATCATTAGCAAGAATTACAGCAGATTATGACAGGCCCCTGGGAGGTCCGAAGCCATGGGAAAGCCACAAAGCACGGCTAACCAAGAGACGCTGGACACCCCGACTCCACACCTCACAGAGACCATTGGCCCGGGGGTGGGGGGTGGGGGTGGTTCTGTGACTCACAGGCAACTCGTGGCGACTTTTTGACTGACTATCCCTACCGTGAATCACAAGGAAACCTTCAGGGGTGCACTTGGCTACTTTGGCCAAAACTGAGAAGAAAAAAGCTGACTTTTAACAACACATAATTGTGTAAATAATTCAGGTTTCCACCTATCTGAGCTAGGGTTGTTGTAACGGATTACCTCGGGCTCAGTGGCTTTAAGATGACAGAACTGTATTCTCTATTTCAGCCGTGCCCTCTGACCTCTCCAACAGAACAGTGGCAATGTATTCTTTTAAGGTAGAGGGGAAAAGAAGGGGATGGAAGCTCAGAGGCAGGGAAATGAAAAAGGGCAAGGAAGCAAAGGCAGGATTCTTGAAAGAAAAGGAACTCTGGGGAACATCCAACCCAGGAGTAGTAAACAGTTTCTGGTGTCAACTCCACGTGATTGACTGATAGCAGTTTCTTGGGAGGGTTGTGTTAAGAAGGACTCTGAGGCTCTTTCTGAGCCCCGGTGGGAGGAGCGCTGTATTAGTTCTTTGGGGCTGCTGTAACAAATCACCACAAATGTGGTGGGTTCAAACAATAGAAATCTCACATCTCTCACAGTTCTGAAGGCCAGAAGCCTGAAATCAAGGAGTTAGCAGGGCCACACTGCCTCCAAAGGCTCCAGTGGGGAATCCTTCATTGCACCTTCCAGCTCTTGGCGATCCCTGGCGTTCCCTGGTTTATGGCATCACTCCACTCTCTGCCTCTGTCTTTACACAGCTTCTTCCTGTGGTGTCTCTCTGTGTGTATATCTCCCTCTCCTTTTCCTCCGAAAGACACCAGTCATTAGATTTAGGACTCCCTCTACATCCAGCATAAGATCATTTTGAGATCCTTAACTAATTAATTCCTCAAAGACCCTATTTCCAAATAAGGTCACATTCTGAGGTTCTGTGTGGACCTGAATTTTGCAGGGACATTCAAACTAACCCAGGACAAATACCACTATGGTTTAGTAAGCCTGACACGGTTCAGGGCTGGACAGGGGTAGTACCCATGTCTTCTATCTGCCACCCGATGTAGCCCATGCCCACAGCTTTACAGATGATAGAACTGAAGCCCAGAGAATAAAAGACTCTTGACCAGTGTCATATACCTAGGTGATGCCACAGGAGACCAGAATAAAGAAGAGGCTGCAGAGGTGAGATAGGAGGTAGGGGTGGGAGTGGGATCGGGGCGGGGGGAATGGAGATGAAATTACTGTTTTAGTTGTGGGATAATAGAGAAGGGCATCTTTGCATTTGAAACCATTGTCCAAAGAGTATCTAGATGTGGAAAAAAACACACCAACCAAATAAAAAAAAACAAAAAACCCTGAGCTAATTAGAAAATTTAGGAGCCTTGGAAGAATTAGTACCACTCTGAGGATCAGATTTGTTTGCCTTTTTTTTTTTTTTTTCCAAATAAACAAGAGCGCCTCTCTTTGGGCAAAAGCCTTTCCAGACTGGTCCCGAAAGTATCCTGCGTACTTATGCCTGCTGGTTGCCATGGTGAATGATGCTGATCTGAAGAAATGAATAGTGTGAGCGTTGGGGGCAGCAGTGGGATTACTCAGACGGTGGCGAGAGAGACATCAAGGAGAGCCCAGAGCAGAGGGGGAAAGGCACCATTCCCTTAGCTGGGGTCCACCCTGCCTCTGAAGGCTACGCTCTAACCAGATCCTCAGCACACAAGCATCAGGTAAGAGGGAAAACGGATCTTCTTGGAAATGAAAATGGCTTTTCCCTTCCTACTCCACTTGGAGGAGGGCCAGGCAATGCTAATATACATAGCTATGCACAGGGGGGTTTCCAAACAGAAGCAGAGGAAGGAAAATAAATAAGGGAGACAGATTTGGTCCTAAAAGCTGAGGATGCTGTTAGCATCTTGACAGAAAGCTCTTAAAAATGTCTGCTGTGGGGAACTCAGTCTGCAAAGACAGCCAGCTGCAGAGGGGAGGCAAACAGGAGAGAAGATTCACAACAAGAAACGGATTGCTAATTACCCCTGAAGGAAGGGTTTTACGAGGGCCATTGCTTGCCTCTATGTCCTTAGTCATGAATTAAGCTCTTTCACTGTGGTCGGAGGTGTATTTATAGGGATGTGTGGGGTCCTGGGTGGCGTGGATAGGTGTGCATGAGAGGGAGTCAGTCTCCTTCGCAATGACTGCCCCTGGAGGGATCCGAGCACACACACCTCTCTCGTCCCTTTCATGCCCCATTTTCCTGGGAGGAAATTTCCAGCCACATAGGAAGGAATGACTCCCCTTCCTGAGCATTTTAGTTCATTGTCATCCTTAGAGAAGGAAAACATGAATTGTGAAAGCACTAGACGTGATGCGTCTTTCTGCAGCTCACCCCCTCTAGGAACAGTGCAGGAAAACAGAAGGTGGGTGGGGGTGGGGGGGTGGGGGGGTGGGGAGGGAAGGAGGCAAGGAGGAGAGAGAGCAACTCCTCATGGAAGCCAGTCTGGCTTAATTTCTAATTCTGGTTAAAATCGGATTATTTTTTGACTGTGTCACTGCAACCTAAAACAAAACCTTCCGTATTTCACGGGAGAGGAGGAGCAGAGAACAGAGCAGGGGGAGACCTATACGTCAACATAGGAAGGTTGAATGTAGCTGCCCCTGGATTTTAGATGAGGGGAAATTCAGTGAGGGGGAAATACACAGAATGAAAAGAAACAAAAAGGCTTGAGGATGGCGCTCCCTTCCCAAAGCCAGAGAGCTGGCAATCTGAAGACGGCTGGTTGGATTTGTCTGGAAAAACAGCAACGGGTCCTAGTACCAGCGTCTCCTGTGGCAGTAACATTCTATTACTAAACCCAGCAGCCTTGCTCTGAAAATCCAGCGGTTAAGTGGCTTTGAGGCTGGTTCCTATTAGCTGTGTCACCTCGGATTGCTCATCCATAAAATGGAAATCTAGCTCAGAGGGTGTGATGACGAATAAAGGGAATTTGTTATTGTAGGTTGAACAGCTAGCAGGAGCTGCGAGAGGGCAATGGCTTGCTAACTGGTGGTTATTACTATTATTAACATTCATGGTCCCAGTAGTAATAAAGAGTAGCAGCTGTGCTGGTATTAGGCGCTGACTGTATTGATCTATGAAACTATTTCCTGGGTACCTTTGGCTTTGATAAAACAAACACAAGAGCAGAGGCTTTGGGGGGAAATGAGCCGCCAATGAGTGACAAAACAAATCTCTCGCCATGGGCAACAGAACTGGGAGGCAAAATGTTCTTGGTGGAGCTACCAGCACTCAGAGAAGATGCAAGAGGTCCAGAAGGGAAATCTATGTGAAACACCTGCCTGCTTGCAGGTCTCAGACCTGTGGTGACGCACGCAGGGACTCTGAGATGGTCCTGATTCCTCCGTTCGTTGCCTTTTTTCTTCTTGTTTTTAAGGCTTGGGAACAACGTTGTATGTAAAGGATCTGAACCAGGGCAGGACGGGACTGGGGAATGTGGGCTCATCTTTTTTTGGTCTGAAGGCCACCAGCTTTGGCATGAGAGAGCCCTGATGGGACGTCTGTCCTGCGGTTGTTTAGCTATGCCTAGCTGAGTAATGTTGCCGCTTGGTCTCCATTTTCTGGTCTGTAAAATGGGGGTAATATTAGTCTCCATCTCGAATGCTCCATAAAGAGTGGCTATGATGATCATAAATAAATAATTAAGGGGAAGTCACTCTTCACTCTGATTCTGGTTGCAGGATGGGGATGAACATCGAGGTGTGGAACCTTTCTTCTTCGAGAGCCATCATTACCTGGGTGGCCAAAGAGTCCTGCCAGGAGGACCATTACCATGTTATGTACAGGGCCAGCTGGAACAACATGTTCACTGGCTACGTTCGCAACAGCTTCCACTATGAGGAGAAGGTGCCTCGAACCGTCAGCAGGGTGGCCCTCGAGCACCTCGCCCCTTCCACTTTCTACTACCTGTGCGTCAGCTGCAAGAAGCTTACCACCTACCCCCAGAAGCATTACTGCACCATGTTCTACACCCCGGATAAGAACCCGCTGGTTCCCAGAGGCTACCTGGTAAACCCCCAGCTCTCCCTGTGGGTCCTGCTGGCCATTCTGCTGGCCTGCTTCACAGCTGTCCTTGCTTTTATCTGCCTCCAGTACTGGTGCATCCGCTGCCACGTGCCCCGTTGGTCTTACAGAGAGCCCCACATAATGGAAGCCAATGGGTTGGTGAGATGGCCACGGGATGGCCTCACTCCTGATCAGGAAGAGGAAGACCAGCAGGGGCTCCCCCTGGTGGAAAGGCCACACAGAGATTCAGGAGCTGGAGTGGAACAGGAGGCCGAAGCCGAGGCCGAAGCCGCAGCCGCAGCCGCAGCTGGTGCCAACCGGGATGCCCCCGATGCAGGTGCCCCCCAGAGGGAGGGTGGTGGCCAACCTGGCATTCTGCCTCAGTGAGAGGTGGGGTGGAGGCAGCCCCCAATCTGTGGCATCAAGCCCTTCACAGAGTAGTTCCTTTATAAAAATGTGTTCCAGATGGCCCTTTCCATGTCTCCTCGCAAATTCAGTGTTCTTGTGGATCACCTGGCTCAGCGACCACATTCCTCAAGCCGGAGGACTCACCCCCATGCTGTGCTCCGGGAGAAGCATGGCCTCTCAGGGGGGGCCTAGTGGGGGCCGGGGCAGTTAGAAATATAAACACTTATTTTAACATGAAAACACACGTGAATCCCTTAGGATGTAGAGAGTGAAATTTGCATAACTTGACTAAAACACAGGACTTCAGGGGAGCTGTGGAGGTGAAGACGGGCTCGCTGAGCTATGCTGCCAGTCAGCTTCAAGCCGAAGTCCAGCTTCTGCTTTTGAGGGGGCTGTTTTGGAAAAGTGGACAAAGGCTCGCCCCAGCTTCTTTTCCAACTTTCAGGCAATTACATACCACCTCGGACATTATTTTTGTGTGTGTTTTTTAAGCCAGATACCATCTTTACTATTCTTAGCAAATAGTTTTAAATTGACTCATATTTTAAAACTTAAACTTATTTTAAAAGGAAGCTGTACATTAATCCAAACATGAATACCGGCACCCTCCTGCCATAAAGAGAAGAGACATAAGGATAAATAGAACGAAAACAAAATAATAAATTTGACATAGATATTACTGCCTACTAAAGACTCCAAGTTTAAAGTCTGCTTTCTATTCTTTGATAAAAAGGGAGATTAGCAAGCATTGAAGTACTAAAGACCTATTAGCACCAACATTAAGTCTGTTTCCTTGATATAAACAACGATGTTTGAAAGAGAAGTGGAAAGGGAGGTTTTCTTTCTTTGTGAGTCCCTGGGATTTAAAGCCGTGGCCGTGAACCATCTAAAATGCTGTCTCGGCGTCGTAATGAGAATGTTGCCTTGACCAGGAGACACCTCCCAGCACTGCCCTGAGCGCCTCCAAGCCCCACCTCTAGGCCTGGCTGGCAGGAGCGCATCTGGGTTCACCACCCTTCCGAACCTAGGGCTCCCCGGCCCAGAGGACCACCTTTCTCAACAAGGTCACGTTTATCCATTCGGTTCCTCTTCTAAGTTCATCGGAAAATGGGATCAAAGGTGGCCATTTTATTGCACCACAAACAGAAATGTTGGCTTTTTTGTTGTTGACACACCTCACCGCTTCAGTGGCATTCTTCAGTCCGTCCTCCCTTAGCCCCCCGGGGAAGAAGTGAATCTCCTCCATCATGATGGGGAGACCATGCACGTTGCTCCCTATCGTCACCATGAGGTGGAACTGGAACTTGAGGAGGGCAGTGGTGACGTCTGCTTCAATCTCTATTACACCCCCAGCATGTAAGCCACCTCGAATCAGCCGAGAAACAGGAGGCGAGGGGAAACGCCAAGACGAGAAACCCCATGCATGCACTGCCCCGCTCCCCTCCCCAAAACATTCCTGCGCAGGATCCAGCCCCTGGCTGGAATTCACCCCCATCCTTGCTAGTTATGAACAAATACAGATGAATAAACTCACAGTCATTTCCGCCTGGATCTCACTGCTGCCTCCTTGTCTCCACACCTTGCTTTTCTCTTTCGGGGAAGACTTTTCTATTTGCTTTTGCTCACTAGCCCCCTTAGAGGTAGGACATGGACAAGACGACTCACCTTGGACCCATAGAGGTAATAAGGCTGGACGTTAGCAGGTTTATCTCTTTGCGGTTCTTGGGTGAAAGGAATGGCAGTTCGGACAAAACTAGGGGAAGAAAGATAGGGCAGTAGTTAACCAAGTCCTGATATTCTTCAGGGGACATGATGTACTGGGAGCCCTTCCTGACCAGGTGCAACCACACCACTTCCTAGGTCGGTGCCTCTGACATACTCCCATCCAACCTCTGCCTCCTCCTCAAATATGGGAAAGCTGCAGTCCAGACCACAGGCTTGATGTGGGGCCTGTGGCTGCTCAGGACAGTGGGCTGGGCCTGAGAATGGCCTGCTCCAGGCCCCACCTCTCCACCTCCTCACCCCCATGTTGGTTTCCCCAGAGCAGGGTTCTGCAAACTCTTTCTGTAAAGGCCCAGACAGCCAATATTTTCAGCTTCGCCAGCCAGATGGTCTCTGCTGCAAATAAATCAGCTCTGCTGGTTGCATGAAAGCTCCCGTAAACAACAGTAAATGAATGAGCGTGGCTGAGCTCCTATGAATTTCAAATACTTTCCACTTGCCAACACATGATGATTCTTCTTTGGAATCCCCCTCTCCCTCACCATTTAAAAACATCAACACCATTCTTAGTTCATGGGCTGTACAAAAACAGCGGGGAATTGGATGTGGCGTGTGGGCCAGGGTTTGCAAACTTCTGCTCAAGAAGATTAAAGGTCCCAAATCTTCAGAGAACAGGAAGTGTGTCTTGCTAAGTGTGTGGGTTCAGGAGCATCTGTGGATTCCTCCCAGACCTCCCATTCACTCAGCACATGCTTACTGAATGCTGGTCCCAGGGATACTGAGAGCTCCTGCACACAGTTCTGCTCATCCTTACGTACTTATTTTGAAGTGAATACCTCTCACCTCTTCCACCAGGTTGTGAACCTCTGTGGGGATATGGGATTAGGTCTTGTTTCTACCTTGGTGCCTGGCCCAGGGCGGAGTGCACCTGCAGGAGACATGCTCCACTTTGCCATGCATGTGTGTGCTCTGCATACATATGCCTGTTTGCACACATGCATTCCCATGTGTGGATGTCCTCACAAAAGTGCCATCTGATCATGTCACTCCCCTTCCTTCAAGGTTGATAAATGCTCGATCCTAATGTGGTCTGCGGAGCAGTCCAGTCTGGTCCTGCTTCCTCCTGCAGCCTGCTGCATCTTTCATGGCACCGTTCCCCATCCCACCTGCTCCACCCTTACTAGCTTCCTGGCTCCTCAGAAACTTTGCCTGGAATGCTCTTCTGCCTTTTTGCTTTATTTATGCCTAATCATCCTCCGGGTTGCAACCCAAGCATGCGTGCTCAGAGGAGGAAGCCTCTCCTGCGGTCTGCATGGCTCCCCGGACTGGATCAGGATCAGGCGGTGCTGTTCTCTTGTGGCTCCATTGGCTTTCTTCCATCTCTGTGTTCACCGCTTATCACAGCACATTTATTGTGTGATGTACCGTTTCATAGATCGTGTGATTGTTTGATCTAGCCCAAAGGCTCCAAGAGGCAGGAAGGTGTCTACTTGCCTCCAGCACAGAACCTGTACCCAGGAGGGGCCCCGTGAGATGCCTGTGGCAGGGACGAGCTGACCCCTGGGCTGGGCCTAGTTTGGAGGAGGCAACTGGCTGCTCCCGGGGCCCCAGTCTGCCCCGCCCCCTCCGACAGGGACTCCTTACCGGTTGGTGGATCCATTGTAGCAGTAGTTGGGGAGGAAGTCAAAGTTCAGCTCCCAGAAGACGTGCAGGGTGATGCGGCCGTAGGGGGCGGACACGTTGTGGTTGGCCTCCCGGAACATGGCATCGAAGCTGTCCAGGGTCATGTGCTTGCACAGCAGCCGGTGCGTGAGCCGGTTGATCTCCAGCAGCCACTCCAGCTCCTGGCCGAGAGAGAACCGCAGCTGCTGAGGACTCCACATACCTTACAGGTGTGTACCACTTGGTCTGACCCATTCCTGTCACACAGGCGAGAGCCCCTCACACAACCTCCCAACAGCCGGCATGGGGACCAGGACCCAAGCAGCCGCGTGACAACGTTCTCTTGTTCTGAGTGGAAGGAATTGATTGACAGCCGCTGCCCAGGCTGCGTGCCTGTCCCAGGAAGGGGACCAGGTCATGTGCAAATGCCTGTCTGCTCGCCTCTGGGTACAAAGCATGCCTGCTTGCTCTCCAGATTCCATCTGTGAGAAAAAGCCTGTCCCTCAGGGTCACAGGTAACGTAAAAGGAAGCTGTGACTGGCTGTCACCAGAGGCTACATGTTTGCCCGGCATTAAGCAGGCATGCTAGGTGCTTACGATGAGGTCAGATCACACGAAGCTACTGATATTTTTGGTCAAACACCATCAAATATGAGTAACTTCATAGGGTTCAACCTAATATGTGCCAAGCAGTATTTTAAGCACTTTATATGTGCTAATGAAAATTTAATGCTCAACGCCCCCCCCCCCCACCATGAAGTCAGTATTATTGCTGCCTTACTTTGCACATAGAGAAACCGAAGCTTTGAGAAGTGAAGTAGCTTAGCTTCAAATCTGGGAAGCTGGGCTGCAAAGTCCACATTCCTAACCCTGTGGAACACCTATAGAATTCTGAAAACAGCTGGGAGCAGATCGTCTCCCCCTTTGGGCTGCAGGTACCTCAGTCACACAGGGGTAGTCGTCACCCTGGCCTAGGTGTGGCTGCAAGCGGTGGATGAGCAACCTGCTGTTGGCCACAATGACCTGAGTGAGCTGTGGGCCGACTGTTGGAATCCCACCTTCGGGCAGAGAATGGGAGCAGAGCGGATGCTACCTAGACACAACAGGGCACTGCATTTGCTGAGGAGTGAAAGGAGAGTGAACCCTTTGGGCTCGTCTAGTCCCTTATTACATTGCCATTGAAAAGCATCAGAGCACAGTCTCGTGCTGAGAGAGAGAGAGAGAGGGAGGGAGGGAGGGAGGGAGGGAGGGAGGGAGAGGAAGAGAAAAAGAGAGAGAAGGAGAGAGAGAGAGAGAGAAGGCAGCCTCCACGTGATGCCTCAGGATACTCCTGCACTGTTGTGGCTAAGCTGTCTCTTGAGATGGGAACAACTGGCCCTGTTTCATAGAGGGGAAACTGAGGCTTGGCGGGTGAAGTAACTTGCCCAAGATCACACAGGACATATGTAACAGGGCTTAGGATGCGAATCCAGGTCTTCAGACTCCAATTCATGTGTGTTTGGCCCCTGTGACACAGATAGCTGCCTGGAGTAAAGAAATAATGGCTAAGAAAGCCTCTGAAAATAAAGACGGTCTTAAGGGCAGTTAGTTCACCAGAGTGCAGCCCAGAGGTGGGACAGTTAGTGCAGCTTAATTGTCTGTGGTCACAGGAGGCAGCCCCACCCCAGTGACTCCATTTCATTCTCATCGGCCACAAAGCCTCCTGAACCCTGGTCGGGGTCCAGAGTGTGGTCAGGTGATGGTCCCCGGCCACGCTTCCCATCTTGGAGCTTAGCCACTCTGAAACTCAGATTCTGTGGCTCTAAGTTGGGGGCACAGAACTGGATCGCAGCCTGCAAGCTTAAATGGCTGCAGGGCCAGACAGGAGAGGTAAGTGGGACAAGCGGGGCAGGAGGGAGTCGTGGGCTGGGTTGTCTGTGGCAAATCGGAGCGCTCGGCCCAGAGAAGGCACAGCTGCGATTAACTCCATCTGATTGTGGCATTGGAAAGGGGCTGCGTGAGAGAGAGCAGATCCTGCCATTTCTCAAAAATAGGTCAACATCTGGATTCCAATTCTGGAGTGGCAGCTGGAAGAGTAAGAGTCCAGTCCCTGTGCACCATGAGAAAGAGGAGGGCAGACCCACAGAGCAGCTCTCTGCTTCTTTCTTTTGGCCCAGCTAGCTGGACTTCATCTTTGTTTCAATTCACTTAGGATAGGTAAAAAATAACAATAATATGAAGAGTAGCCGAAACCGGTTTGGCTCAGTGGATAGAGCGTCGGCCTGCAGACTGAAAGGTCCCAAGTTCGATTCCGGTCAAGGGCATGTACCTTGGTTGCAAGCATGTCCCCAGTAGGGGGTGTGCAGGAGGCAGCTGATCGATGTTTCTCTCTCATCGATGTTTCTAACTATCCCTCTCCCTTCCTCTCTGTAAAAAAATCAATAAAATATATTAAAAAAAGAAAAAAAAAAGAAGAGTAAACGCTAAGGAGTACACTTTTAAGATCCATGAGTCGTCCCGCTATGAGGAAGATAGCTGCAGATAAGAAAGCGGGGGACCACTTCTGTCCTGCTGTTCTGTGCTTTCCACAGTCTCAGGAATGCGTGTCCGTGTTGACAAGGGGACCAGGGGAGCGCTCTCAGCTCTGCTGGTGTGGGGGCTGCTGGAAGTGGAGGTCCCGCGCCTGCCGTGCAGCAGCACAAGGGTGTTTCTTTGTGACGTAATCCCCATAGTGGTCTTACATCAGCCGTGTTCTCCCGGCCTTCCTTCAGGGGGGCCCCTGCCTGTGGGACAGATGCAGGGCTCGGTGCAGAGGGTTTAAAAGGCACGTGAGTGGGTCAGGCACCTTCAGAGAGGATGTCAGCATTCCACAGTAAAGTCGGTTTACTGAGGAGATAAAATGGGCAATTCTGTGAAGTACGGGAAGAGCTCTTCAAGGGCAACCAGAAACCCGAGCGTCAGCCACATGGGCCTGGTGACCAGCTCTGTGGCCCCAGGGAGGCAAGAAGATCTGGGTTCTCGAACTCAGGGTCAGTGAGCGCTGGTAGGTCAGATCCATGAATGATGTGTCCCGGGAGCTGGCAGCAAACTGACAGCACAGCCCAGCTGCCGGGGATGCCTGGGCAATGGTCACCAGCTGGGAGGGTGGTCTGGTGCTGCCAGAACTTCTGCACATTTACTCGCATTCTCCCACATTTTTAATGTTGGCTCAAAATTTCAAATATGCTCTGCAGCCTGAGGCTGCCACCTCTCAGCTGCAGTTTTTTTAAAAAATATATATTTCTATTGATTTCAGAGAGGAAGGGAGAAGGAGAGAGAGATAGAAACAATAATGATGAGAGAGAATCATTGATCGGCTGCCTCCTACATGACCGAGGATCGAGCCTGCAACTTGGGCATGTGCCCTGACCAGGAATCGACCAGTGACCTCCTGGTTCCTAGGTCAATGTTCAATCACTGAGCCACACTGGCACTGGCCGGGGTCATCTTCAGCTTTTCACAGCTCTCTCAGAGCATCTATTTACGTGGTTGCGTAGGAGGATGGTGACTGACAGGAAAGGTTTGCAGCCTCCCAACCGGCATCAGTCTGCCTCCCCATCTCAGATAGGAGTTTCTAAGGTGGAGGGAAGGGCTGAGGGCAGCGCATTCCTGGGTTTGTTTTTCAGAAGAGGCTGAAGCCTCTCAGCGGAGGTGAGGGGGGGTGTCTCCTGACTCCACAGGGGAGAGTGTCCCTGGGGCCTCCTCTTCAAGGGCTTCAGGGGCAGTGGCTGCTCTCCTGGGGGCCATCATCCTCACCTGCTAAACACCGGCTTTCACTGCTTGTTTTGATTTTATTCTTGGCTCAAAGAACAGTCAGTGCCTTTCAAGGGTTGGGCCATGCACACCCACGCACACCCCAAACCAGTTTTCCCATACGATAAGCTCATTTATTACTGGAAAACTGGAAGATACAGATAGATTAAAAAAAAAAAAAAAGACGAAAACAAAAGTCCTACCATTTGGAGATAATCACTGCTAACATTTGGGCATAAACAAAGAAAAATCTATTTCTTGAAATAGATGTCCTGGAAGGAGGCATGCTACATGACAGTCTCTTCCCGTAAGGGACCTGGGGCTGAGGTGGGCAGCTGGGTCAAGTCCTCTTATGAAACGTTGTTGAAAATTCACCCCGAGAACATTTCACTGCAGCTCCAGATTCCTATGTTCCTCTCCTCTGTTTTTCCCCATAGGCTATTATTTATTAAGTGCAATGAACTATGCAAAGCTCTTTCCAGGCAGTAGCTCATTTCATCCTTGCAACAACGCCATGAGGTGAATGCTAATCTTTCCTCCATGGTGTAGGTAGGGAAACAGGCTTACAGAAGATAAAGAACTTGCCAAGGTCACCCAGCCAGTAAGAGGCAGGGTCAGGACTGTGCCCGCTAGTCTTTCTGACTCTGAAGCCCTACTTTATAATCCTTCTTTTAAAGTTCTTGTCCACTTAAAAATGAACAAACATCTTTCTATTTGCAAATAATTTTAGACTTACACAAAAGTGAAAACAGCATAATTCCAGCCTACCCCTGACCCTGTTTATCCAATGTTAACCTCTTACATAACCACGGCATGATTATCAAAAGTGGGAAATTAACGTCGGTACAGTGCTATTAACTCAACGACAGACCTTATTTGAATTTCACCAGTTTGTCCACAAAGGTGCTTTTTGTTGCTTTGGAATTCAATCCAGGACCCACATTGCATTTAGTGGTCCTGTCTTTTAGGCTTTTTCCAACTCTAGTTGTTTTCAGTCTTTCTTTGCCTTTTATGATCTGGATGCTTTTGAAAAGTATTGTTCACTGTTTGTGTGTGTGTGTGTTTCTTTTGAGGGACTATCTTTGATTTGGGTTTATGTGCTTTTTCTCATGATTAGATTGAGATTATGCATTTTGGAAATACCACAGAAAAATACATATCAGGGGACACATGAATATATCTTATTACTACCTTTGATGCCTGGGTAAGAGGGTCTGCTAAGTCTCCCCATTGTAAACATACTATTCTTCTATTTGGAGCAAATAAATGTCTTGAAGGAGATAATTTGATATTATTTTGCAAGTATTCTGTTTCTTCCCAAAGTTATTTTGGGGGTAATTCTTTTTTTTTTATTGTGGGAAAATATACATAACATAAAATTTACCATTTTAACTATTTTTAAATGTAAATTTCTGTGGCATTAAGTACCTTCACATTATTGTGCAACCATCACTACCATCCATCTCCAGAACTTCTTAATCTTCCTCAACAGAAACTCCGTACCCATTAAACACTAACACTCCTTCCCCACAACCACCCCCCTACTTTCTATCTCCATGAATCTGGCTACTCTGGGAATCTCCTAATAATTGGAATCATAATATGTTTTTCTTAAAGTTCTGTTCACTGCCCTCACTGATGTGGCTCAGTGGGTTGGGTGTCATCTTGTGCACCGAAAGGTTGCTGGTTTGATTCCAGGTCAGGGCACATGCCTGGGTTGTGGGCTCGATCCCCAGTAGGGCGCATGCAGGAGGCAGCCAATCAATGTTTGGCATTCTCTCTCCCAAAAATAAATCGATAAAAAAGTCTTAAAAAAAATCCTGCCCACTAATTTTAGCATCCATGTAGTGATCTAATGGTGACTTCATTCCTTCTACTCATCTGCTTTTGAAAGCATTAAAGCCTTCCTTTGATTCTCACTTAAAGACTTACTGATCAATCAAGCTTACTCTAATTCTTGGAAAGAATTAATATAGAGAAGTTCAAAAGCTGTTTAATAAAGGGAATGTCTATTCTTGTGAAACAGGACTGATTATTATTTTCATTTCATTCAGGTCCCCTGGCAAATGAAAATGCGGGGGCCTTTGTTAAAAAACTATTAAGAATTTTAAGACAGCAAGAGCAGAGCATTAAACCCAGCACAGAGCCCCTCTGGGCCCTGTACTACGGCATACCCAGGAGGCCGGCCCTGTTATGCAACCTTCCCTGGCTTCATAGGACACCCACCTACTTGCCGGGATCTACAGCATCCTACAGGACAAGCAGCTGTGCCCCCAGGTTAGCCCTCCCAAGAGATTTCATGACCCCTCTCTGCTCTCACGGCAATCAGGAGGGTAAGATTATTCTCATTCTTAAGTCTATTTTTCCTGCTCTATTCAGATAGGAAGGAAACTTGCTGCCCTCTATAACTGGCCCGGTACTAAGCTCACAACAACATCTAGCTAGAATCCCAGATTGGCCCATCTCTTACCACTATGGAGGTCAGGTCCTCACTCTCAAAGCGGCTGATGGCCTGGTCCAAGGATTTGTACATGGCGGCAGAGATGCGCTGAGTAATGAGTCTGTTCAGGTCAATTGATCTACCCAGGAGCTGGATATGAGAGGGAGAGAGAGAGAGAGAGAGAGAGAGCACAGAATTACTTAGTAGTAAGATTTGCACAGATATGACAACGAAATGCAATGCACTGATAGGAACCTGGATTAAAAGTATAAAGGACATAACTGGGGCAAATGGGGACGCTCTGTAGAATACAGTACTGTTCAATTTCCTGAGTATGACAATTCTATTTTCATTACGAGAGAATGTCGTTGTTCTTAAAAGATAGGTGCTGAGGTGTTCAGGGGTAAAGTCTCATGATATATGCAACTTATTCTCAAATGGTTAAGAAAAAAAAAGTATATTCTTTTTAAAAAAATATATTTTTTTATTTCAGAGAGAGGAAGGAAGAAGGATAGGAACATCAATGATGAGAGAGAATCATTGATCAGCTGCCTCCTACATGCCCCCTAACAGGGAACAAACCTCAACCACTGAGCCACACTGGCTGGGCAAATAGTATATTCTCTAAAATATGTATTTCCATATATTATTTATATTTATACATAAATATATTTTATATATTTGCCGCATTTGTGGGAGAGAGAAAATATATACCTGAGAAAGAGAAAGTGGTAAAACATTAATAATCATGAATCTGTTTATAGAGAATATATGTACTCATTGTACTATTCTTTCAAGTTTCCTGTAGTTTTGAAATATAAAACATTGAGGGAAAATACAATTTATTCAGACTGCAGGAAGAGGCTCAGGACAGGCTCTGGCATCCGTGCAATGCCAACATCCTAAATTAGCCCTGAGCTCCTTCCTGAATCTGCCCTGTGCCCCAATTCACAGTCACCAGGAATAGCCACCCCTCAGCAAGGGCCGTTGTGTGCCTTTGTGGGGATGAATTTAAAAGCAGGAGCATGAGGGCTGGTTACAGAACGGAAAATGTAGCTTACAATAATTTCCACTGGGGAATGCAGGGGCAGTATTGCAGATGCTATAGAGAGAGCAGTAGACATTTACTGACCACCTGCTCTGTGCCCTGCACTTTACTAGGTACCCAAGGATTATCCTTAACCGTTTAATTTTTTCTACTTGTCTTCTGGGGTGAATTTTCTACCAACCGACGAGGGCCCCTTAAAGCCACAAGGTGGACACATAAAGCCCTCATTACTGAACACCCTGTGGCTAATTCTGCTGCATCAGTAAGTGACAGTCATAATTCTCTGTTGTTGGCAGAAGAGAGAATGAATGTTCTCTTTCCTGTTATGATTCTCCATTTCCCTTGCATTTCTCATAGCAACGGGAATGTCAGGGATTCCAAGGAACCCCTTTCCTCTTCATTGAGAGCATCTCCTCAGTGGAAGCTCGGCCCCCTTCACCTCAGTCTTTTCCATAAATGCCCTGGACCACAGGAGAAGCACACAGAGGCCACAGTGGAAAGGCCATTTCACCACCGTGTGGCTGCCAGCAGGGCCTAGGACAGCCGTGGGCAAACTACGGCCCGCGGGCCGGATCCGGCTGTTCTATCCGGTTCTCTTGCTCTCCCCTCCGCTCCTTTACTTTGAATTTATATTAGTTCACACAAACAACTCCATCCATGCTTTTGTTCCGGCCCTCCGGTCCAGTTTAAGAACCCATTGTGGCCCTCGAGTCAAAAAGTTTGCCCACCCCTGGCCTAGGAGCAGGGAGCAGTCTGCTGGGGCAGCTCTTATTGTGTCTGCCTTGTTCCGTTAATGTTTGTAAGCAGAAGTATGTGTCTGAGCTCCTGTTCCTCTATACCGGGGTTCAAGTGTTCACAGAAACCAATTCCACAAAAATAAACCATAATTTCTACCCTGGGTTTAGCCTGACATGCTTTGTTTCAAAGACCCGAAGCTCTCCATCGCTGAGGCTAGCATCTGACCTTGCAGGGACACATTTACCCACTGCCGAGCAGCAGTCCCGATGGAAAGAAGTGGGTGGCAGCTTAGGATGGGAAGACAGAGGCTTTGGTGGCCACTGCTCCCAGAGGTGAGCGGCAGACGAGCGGAGAGCCGGGAACTTGAACCAGAGGAGGCCCCGTGCCTTTGCACTGTTTGTAGACTCTGTGTCACACCTATCTTAGATGTCCACATGGGCAATGTGCAGACAGCACAGTCCTGCTTTCTGACCTCCATGCTAACCTCACAGCTACTCTCCCCTGTCTGCTCCAGTTCCACTGTGGGTTCCGTTCCCTATTACCTGGACGTGTCTCTGTTTCAGCAGCGTTTCGTAGCGGTTGGACGGCGGGTATGGAATGATGACTCCATAGTTCTTACATTCGGCTCTAAAACGTTTATCCAACAGGACACTGGAAGGGATGAGAGTTAATGAGGCCAGCCAACGTGACAGTGGATCGTTTTCAACTGCCCCACCACGTCTGCTTTAGACCAGGATCTACCCATAAAGCACTGTTTTATGCATTTTAAGTAAAATTTCTTTTCTGTTTTAGAGGAAAGTCCTTCAAATTTCTTTTCAACCAGAAGAGCTCAATATGTGAACCAGAATGTCTAAGTTAAAGACTGGCAACACAGAAGCTGAATGACTTTCCTCTTTTATTCACTGACCAAAAAAAACAACACACAACAACAACAAAATGGAGTGCATGCTCGTCATATCCCAGATCCTTGCTTGGGACAGACAGTTCCCAATGGAAAACATTCTAAGTACTAGGACAGGGGTGGGCAAACTTTTTGACTCGAGGGCCACAATGGGTTCTTAAACTGGACCGGAGGGCCGGAACAAAAGCATGGATGGAGTGTTTGTGTGAACTAATATAAATTCAAAGTAAAGGAGTGGAGGGGAGAGCAAGAGAACCCTCCGCTCTTTCGGCTCCGCGGGCCGGATAGAACAGCCGAACGGGCCGGATCCAGCCCGCGGGCCGTAGTTTGCCCACGGCTGTCAAAGTTCCTGTCCTCTGGAAGTCTACGTTCTAGTGAGAAGAGACTGAAACTAAAAAAGTAGGCAGAGGAATAAAATAATTTCAAATAGTGTCCGTCTGCATGGTATTCATTATTTATCAGGTGTGCACACGCATGCTTTTCATCTCACATCTATGAATTGGAAGTACCATTATCACCTTTCACACTGAAGCGCACACTGTAATAAGTGCTCTGAAAACAATAAAACAGGACCATCCGGTATGAGGAGGTCAGAGAAAGCCTCTCTGGAGAGGTTTTGTTGGACAGAGACCTACATGCGAAAAATGGCCAGATCTGGGGGAAGAATCCCTCAGGCACAATGAGCTTGGGATGTCTGAGAAAAGAAAAGATGGCCAGCGTGAATACAGGGCAGGGCCTGGAGGAGAACATGGTACAAAAATGAACTCAGAAAGTTAGTCCAGGGGCCAGGTCACGTGGGACTACCTAAGCCACAGGAAAGAGGTTAGATGCTCTCCAGATGTAACTGGATGTCATGGAAAGGAAGTCATGAAGCAGGACAGTGGCCCAATCTAAATGCACATTCTCCAGTACAGAGAGCAGCCACCCACCCCATGAGCCCGCTGAGCTCCTGAGATGCGGTGGGTCCACGTGGAGATGCACTACGAATATAAACTACATTCTAGATTTTGAAGACTTAGACAAAAAAAAAGAAAACTATCAATTGTTACATGATGAAATTATAGTATTTTAGATATACTGGATTACATATTACATAAAATATATTGCTAAATTAACTTTGCCTATTTTTCCTTTTTTAAATATGGCAACTAAAATTTTTAAAATTACATTTGTGGCTCACATGTATAATTGCATTATATTTCTTCTCTCTTAAGATTTTAAATTATTTTTTGTTTTTGTTTTTTTTTTAGAGAGAGAAGGAAGAGGGAGAGAGAAACATCATCGATCCGCTGCCTCCTGCATGACCCCTACCAGGGATCTAGACTGCACCCTGGGCATGTGCCCTGACCGGCAACCTTTTGGTGCACGGGATGATGCCCAACCAACCTCATGGGCCAGGGCTAATTGCATTATATTTCTAATGGTCAGCAATGATCTAGATCATTCTCTCCCTCCTGTGCTTTCTAACTCTTCCAGCCTCTCTCCAGCTTTGTCATGCCGTTTGCTCCCTCTTGTGGTCTGTGGAGATCTATACATGTACTAATTCACCTTAATCCTCTCTCAACCGCCTCTTGAACTTTCCAAGTAATGCATACAATATATTAGTTTCAGGTGTACAACATGGTGATTTGACATTTATATACTTTCAGAAATGATCATCATGATAAGTCTAATAAGTATGTCACCATACAGAGTTGTTATTATAGTATTGATTATATTCCCTATGCTGCACACCGCATCTCCGTGGCTTATTTATTTTATAACTGGAAGTTTGTACTTCTTATTAAACTTGACCCTTTTCATCTACCCATCCACCCCTCCCCTCTGGCAACCATTAGCTTGCTCTCTGTGTCTGTAAATTTGTTTCTCTTTTTGTTTTGTTTGTGTGTTCTGTTTTTCAGATCCCACATATAAGTGACATCATGTGGTATCTGGCATGCTATTGTTACTATACTTCTGCCACAGGGATTTTGCATAAGTAGTTCCTTTTCCCTACATTTTCCTGTCCCCTCCTTCATCTAGTTTTACTTTACTCCTATCACCTTCAGAAATGAACTCAAATGTACCTTTCTCAGGATAGCCTTTCCAGCTCCCCACCTAAAGACTAGTTCAGGTTTAACCATCATACATTCCCATGAACTTTGCATTCACAGGAAGCACGTAACTCCCCTTGTCACTGTGCATTCACTAGTTTTTATTAATGTCTGTCTTCCCCAACATAGATCTGTCTATTTTCCTCTCCTACATTCTAGCACCCAGTCCAGGCCCATGGAAGCATTTAAGTTTCCTTACATGCTAATGAAGGGAGGTTTTGCAGCAGCAAACCCCAGGCTCTCTTACCTGCCGGCCATGGCTTTGTAGTAAGCGAAGATCTGATCCGCCAGCTTGTAGACAAACTGATCAAAACACAGGTTCACCTGGCGAAGAGGAAGCAGAACATGTCAGTGGTGTCTGTCCAGCTTTACCATAGAGACTTGGGCAACTCAAAGAGGGCAGTGGGCAGGTCTGCCTGAAGCTGTGGGGCGAGAGGCTTTGAAGGAAAAAGAAAAAAGATTATATGGCCAAGTTAACTTTGGGAAACCTGGTTCCTTGTTCTCACGGTCCTCAGTGAGGCACAGAGAAGGCAAAGTTCAAAAAATTGTTGAGGAAGTGCCCTCCCTTCTAGTCCCCTCTTCAGTGTCACAGGGGCCTGCCCAAGTGGGACGCCACAGACAGGTCTTCATGTCCTGTAATGATTCATGTCGGCCTCCCCTGGCCATCTCTCATGACAGACTTTCTTGTCTTTTCCTTTCACTGTACTTAACCTTGCTTTGCAAATAAAGAGGTGGATGGTCATCAGAAGTTTAAACACTCAAAAAATATGATGCTTAAAAATCTTTGATTTTTCAATGAACAAGGGGCTGTCTTGCCATGTCAACGTTTCATCCCATTGGTGATGAAGTTCACATCAGACACAGATGATCAAATCCCCACCCTCCAGCCCCGCAAGAGCAGGAAATGGCCGAGGGTGAAACTTCAAAGGGGGGTGGCAGTGTAACGTCAGAGGAAACAGATCATATTTAGGTGATTCATTTTCGATTCTTTTCTTACCAAATTCTCAGCTCTATATTCAAAGAGCTTTCATGCCTTTTGTCTTACACCCCAGGTGTTATTCTGAAGACAAAAACACAGTGGCATACACAGTGCTGGCCTCATATGCAGGTAATCAAGGCATCCGACCTGGACTTGAACTTCAAGGGCATTCGTTGGTTCTTCTCCAGGCCAAGAGCATGCAGGGTCCAGGTGGGGGTGCCCACTCATACCCCATGATCCTCCTCTAGAACCAGCTTTGAGTATCCTTGCCCAAGTGGCCCAAACCCCTTCCAGACCCTGCATGCTCTTTTCCCTGGGTTTACCCTTGAGGGTGAACTCTACTGCAGGTATGTGCACCCTTAGGGCTAGCCAAGGGGCCATTTGCTGTGGGCTAGGTAGTAGATGAAGCTTGGGCATATACATGAGGGGAGCATATACATGAGGGGAACAGGGAAGAGAAAAGGGATAGGGGACAGAGGATTGCATTTCAACTCCCATAGAAATTGGAGGATCTAGAAAGAAAGCAACAGCTTTTCTTTGGAATACATAAACTTTCAAACAAATCTGGTGGTACTGCATACCCTAAAACATTCATGTCTTTCCCTTATAAATAAGAACGCCCTATATTTGTATGACAATTTTACCAAATGGGCCTTGTTCCATATTTATAGAATCCCATGTACTTAAGTAGAACAGAGACTATCATCCAATTTCCAGAAGGTAAAACTAAGTCATTAGCACCTTTGATCTCATGTTTCTGCCCCCTTACTGGCCCATGGAAGGACTGCACTTCCTTGCTCCTCTTTGAAAGGAGGCACAGCCACGTGACTTGCTTTGATCAATGGCATGTGTCACTTTCAGGTGGAAGCTTTAAGTATCAAAGTATCAGAATGTGATTCACCCTAACCCTTCCCCATGCATCTAGTAAATATTCCAGATGGGTCCCAAACTGAAGACTACATAGAATAGAGCCCTCAGCCAACCCATAATGGAGAAACAAACCTTTGGCTTCAAGCTACTAAGACGTTGGGGTTGGTTGTTATTGCATCACAACCTAGCTTATCCTGACCATTACAGAAAAAAACCCTCTCTAGTAAACAGCTTTGCCAATTGAAAAGATGGCTATGTCAGTCCTATCAGTACTATACAGAGACTCTGTGGCCTTGGGGTAATGACACTTGACCCCTTGACATCTGTCACATAGGTAGTAGCACAGACTTTTTAAAATTGTTGTAAACATTACTTAAGACATTTATATAGTGCTTAGCACTATGCCTGGCAAATGGTAAATACATAATAATTGATAGGTGTATTACTGTTATTTTTATTAGCCCAGTAATCAAACCATAAAAGACCCATTGGAAAATTAATTTTACCCAAGCAGTCCTATCATGTCCCATCCCTTCAACATTTGAAAAAGAAAGACCTCATCCCGGTCTAGGTCCTTTGGGACAACCACGATGTTTATAAAGAGCACTCTCTGGAACCAGTCACTGATCCCATGCTATGGTCTCTGCCGGAAACCGATCATTGTCTCACTAATAGAAAGATGTGGACAAGGAACCTGGAAGGCTGGTCAACCTTGAAGCTCTGAAAGGTCAGAGCCGACTACTCCCTATCTAATTAAGACAATGGTAGCTGAAGCAACTTCCCCACCAAATAATCCTGTAAATCCTTACTGATAAGATAATCTGCCAGTTACTGGAATTACCTGCCTAAGGGCAATGGGTGTATCCCAAACCTGAATAAAAGGGATGGTAAGGCCAAAGCAAAGGATAGTCCTCCCACTAAAGGTGGGCTTCCGCCTGGCCCCCATTTCCCAAATTAATATTTCTCTAGTCTTTTTTCATTTGTGTGCGGCCTTCTCCAGAACCCGAACACTGAACTGGAACCCTGAACCACGTGGGACGTGAAAGGGGTTCCCACATCTGGCGCCTGACCTCGAGATGTCTGGAGGAGATGATATTTTTCGCCTAAGAGCGAAGGAAGGAAAAAATACACTGAGAAAAGGTGTGGAAAATTCACCGAGAAAAGGTGAGGGAAATTCACCGCACGCAAAGCCCACGGCCAGCTGCAGAGACTCGATCTGTAAGTAGGGTGGGAACGTCTTTTTCAGCCAGGCTAATGGGGAAGAATTAGATTATAAAATAATGTGGCTTCTTGTTCAAATTAAAATCTTAATTGGTATTTGGAATTTAAAATCTGTAATAAGAAATGAAACGCCACTGCTAAAACCGCCTCTGGTGGGGAGAAATTCAAAGGTGGCAGGAGAGGGCAGGGCTATTTGCTCTCCCCCAATGAGATTACTTAAGGTTTCGTTTAAAAATTATAAAAGAACTCGAAGGGAAATGTAAATCTTGTCCAAATTGGGTGCTAGTTATTACTTCGGAAAGCAAAAAAGAAAGAAAAAAATTAAGATCTGTCTATCTTTTAGGCATGAAAAGAAATTCGGCCAGATCTGTTGCTGAAACTTCCCGAAGTAAGCAGGATGTGGGGGAAGGGAGACATGTGGAGATTCAATATGGAAGCCCACTCTCCCAGTATGCTAATTTAAAGTTTCCTTTCTCGCCATGAAAAAGTCTTAAAAATTTAGAAATGCGTCTGGAATTTCTGAGCTTGTGGGGAGAGAACCTAGCTGTAAGACAGAATGTGTGCATGGTCCGATTTCGGACATTTCGATTGTCTTCAGCTGGAATCTCTCTGCAAAAGCTGTAGAAAATGAGAAACCCAGAATTGGTTCTTTTTCCTAAGAAAAATGGCGAAAAAGTCTTCTCGAAAGAAATTCAAGCTAATTCCAGCAACAGTAGTTTTTAAAATGCTAATGAACCTTGTTAAAAAAGTTAACTTTTAAGGTCTACGAGAAAATAAGTAAATTTGTCTCTGTTATAGAATTTATCCAAAGTAAATGTTTTAAAATAATTATAATTGACTCTAGAATCTCAAAGAAATTGTTGAAATATAGATAAATAATGTATTAATTATAAAGATCTAAGTAGCCCAGGTAACTGGCTACGCCCTTTGTTAATGGAGGAAGGGGTAGATGCCCTTCCCCCAGCAGACAGGTAATCTAGTTTCCTGCCAAGAACCATCTTTGAAAAATGTGGTAATTTACATTCGAATAAACCAAACCTGGTTTTACAGAGCTACTGGCAAATAAAAAGTAAAGTTTAAATTTGCCTCATAAAAAACCTAGAGGACAGAATTGAATCTATTAATTGATTATGTCTTATATTTTTCTTAAAAATGTAAAGTGTTATTAATCTAGGAAATGCTAACTATATTTGACTTGCCAGCTTTAAAAGTTCAAAGTGCAAATTAAATTGGGAGAAATTATATAGTTGTGGTAATTAAATGTCTAAAATATAAGAACTTATTTTTGAGAAAATAAAATGTTGTGTTTTCTCTAATTAGGAATTCAAAATAAGTTGCTTATTGTTGGTCTAATTAAAAAAGAGGATTAATTCTGTGATCCCAACCAAAATTTTTCTATGCAAAAACTAGTTTAAAATCTAATTGATATCTTAAGATAATTATAAAAAGTATTATAATCTTTAAATCATATATGGATATATATATATTTGATGGTTTTTTCCATGTTAAAATTTCAAGGCTTTAACAGAGATGATTCTTGGAAAGCTCCAAGGGCCCAGAGTAATACAAGAAATTTATTCTCTCTTCTTAAAGGAAATCTTTTAAAATTTAACAGATCTAATATACTTGAAATTGCATGGAAAGCCTTATCAAATAAAAATTAATAAATATATTTTAAATGTTATGAAGGTTTTGTCCTGTGAAGAAGGGCAAAATGAAGTAACTAAATATTTCTTATAATCCAACAGCAGAATTTAAAATGACAAAAAGCCCGTAGCCGCCTGCATTCTTAATTAAGCTAGAGGTGGGGCAACATTTGCGGCTTGTGAATCAGACGTAAACATTTACTAAATTTGCTTTGCTTTTTAAATGAAGATACCTACTTTAATTACTTAAATAAATCAGCTTCTTAAATTATAATCAAGGTTTTCAGCTAAATAAAAAGCCAATATTTTTATAAACAATTCTAATAAAGACCAGAAACAGCTAGTGAGATTTTTGTTTGTCTGCAATATAATTTTTTTTTAAAATATATTTTATTGATATTTTACAGAGAGGAAGGGAGAGGGATAGAGAGTTAGAAACATCGATGAGAGAGAAACATCGATCAGCTGCCTCCTGCACACTTCCCACTGGGGATGTGCCCGCAACCAAGGTACATGCCCTTGACCGGAATCGAACCTGGGACCTTCCAGTCCGCAGGCCGACGCTCTATCCACTGAGCCAAACCGGTTTCGGCTGCAATATAAATTTGACTGTCTTTTAAAAGAACAGATTAGACAGCCACCATGATGGCCACATGGCTTGCCGGTCTCCTGGGAAGCCATAGGGGACAACCCTTTCCTTTGGAATAAGCCAATGTCTTTGTAAGCAATTTGATTAAGTATTCTAAGAAAGTTTACTGAAGGCTTCCCATGATCCCTCTGTATATGCAAATTAGCTAATGGGGATACTCTTAAAAAAAAAAAATCCAGCTTAATAAAAAAAGGAGAAATTTGAAAATTTTGAAATCTCTTTCACTGGTATTTACAGGATAAACTGAGGATTGTTATTAAAATATTAAATCTAATCTGTACTAGGGGTCACCATAACCTTAAGAGAAATTGCTTCATGTAACAACGATTTTTAAATGAAACTCTCTGTAGCCTGAAAATTATTTTGGAAGGAAATAAAGAGAGGTTTCCTTCAAATATTGTAAGGATTGTAATTGATAACCAATGCATTAGGCCTCAGAAGGTGGAGATAAGATTGTCTTGCCCTGACCGGTTTGGCTCAGTGGATAGAGCATGGGCCTATGGACTGAAAGGTCCCAGGTTCGATTCCTGTCAAGGGCATGTACCTTGGTTGGGGGCACATCCCCAGTAGGGGGTGTGCAGGAGGCAGCTGATTGATGTTTCTCTCTCATCGATGTTTCTAACTCTCCCTCTCCCTTCATCTCTGTAAAAAAAGCAGAAATTATTAGGGGACATTAACTGGTTAAGACCTTATCTGAAGATCTCTACAGGAGAAAGGACAAACTTATTTAATTTACTTAGAGGTGACTCTAATCTTTCCTCTCCCCAAACATTAACAGATGAAGCTAGGAATGAGTTGCTAAGAATTGAGCAGGCAATTTCCTCAGCCCAAGTAGCACGGGTACAGCCTGAATTACCTTTATTGGGACAAATTAACCCTACTGCAAATAGTCCCACTGGAGTCATCTTTCAAAATAAAAATTCTCCTGCCATTATTGAATGGGTCCACCTAGAGCATCAAACCTCTAAAACTGCGGTTACTTATGTAGAACTATTGGCTCAATTAATATTTCAAATTAGAAAACATTGTAAACAGCTTAGAGGGGAAGAGCCCCAGAGTATCTACCTCCCCCTCACTGGGAAGCAATTAGAAATGTTATTTCAGACTGATATAAATTGGCAAATTGGGTTAAGTGGATATTCAGGGGAACTTAGCTGTCATCTATTAAAAGATAAATTACTACAATTTTTATATAATACCTCCATCATTATACCAAAAAATACTAGGCAGGAACCTATTCCTGGAGCTTTAACTGTTTTCACTGATGGATCATCTAATGGGAAAGCTGCCTATCATACAATAAATTCAGACCGGGTCATACTGACCAGTCATACTTCTGTACAAAGAATTGAATTAGAAGCCATTAAGGCTGCATTGCAGGATTTCCAAGAGCCTCTTAATATTGTCTCTAATTCCTTTTACGCTGCGAACTTAGTGAATAGAATTGAAACTGCCCGGTTGAAATGGCTCAGTGACCAAAGTTTATTTTTACTATTTAAACAAGTTCAGCAGATTGTACAACAGAGACAATATCCTTTTTATATCACTCACATCAGGGCTCATAGTGTCTTACTTGGTCCTTTAACAAAAGGAAATGCACATGTTGATCAATTGGTTACTTTATTAAAAGAAGCCTTAGAATCTCATCAGCTTTTACATCAGCCTGCCAAAATACTGTCTAAACAATTCTCAATCACTCGACAACAGGCAAAGCAGATTATTAAGGAATGTCCCACTTGAATGTTACATCTACCTCAAGGGCCTAACACAGGAGTCAACCCTAGAGGTTTGCTAAGAGATCATATCTGGCAAATGGATGTTCCTTTGGACACCTTGGGGCATTACATGTCTCTGTAGACACCTATTCAAAAGTCATATGGGCTACTACATCTACAGGAGAAATGGCAAAACAGGTTATTAATCATTGCCTAGCTGCTTTTGCCGTCGTGGGAGTTCCAAAAATTATTAAAACTGATAATAGGCCTGCTTACACAAGCTATCAATTCCAGGAATTTTGTAAAAGGTGGAAAATTCAGCACACTACAGGAATACCATATAATTCCCAAGGACAGGCCATTATTGAACGACAGCATCAGCGGCTAAAATCCCAATTTGAAAAACAAAAAGGGGAGATGATGGAGAAATCACCTGCAGGTAGGCTGCACCAAGCCTTAGTTACTTCAAATTTTTTCACTTGTGATGCTGATGGAAAGACACCTATGGAGCTGCATTGGTGTCAGAACAAAACAAAAGAAAATGGTCTAGTTAAATGGAAGGATCCCGAAACTGGTTTATGGAAGGGACCTGATCCATTATTAACCTTTGGCAGAGGGTATGCTTCTATATTTCCAGAGAATTTTTCCAAACCCGTGTGGATTCCTGCTAGAAATATTAAACTGCAACAGGGATTCAAGAGAGAAACTAGAGCCAGCCGTGGGCAAACTACGGCCCGTTCGGCTGTTCTATCCGGCCCGCGGAGCCGAAAGAGCAGAGGGTTCTCTTGCTCTCCCCTCTGCTCCTTTACTTTGAATTTATATTAGTTCACACAAACACTCCATCCATGCTTTTGTTCCGGCCCTCCGGTCCAGTTTAAGAACCCATTGTGGCCCTCGAGTCAAAAAGTTTGCCCACCCCTGAACTAGACAGACTAACAAGGACCTTGCACCTGGAGTTGCAGACAATCAACTACCTCAGCTGCAGACAGTCAACTACCTCAGCCACAGAGAGCAGCGACTCCAAGCAATCTACTGAAGATGAGGAGCAGGAGGAGGACAGGCCAGACAACAAACAGCCCAGAGACCACCTGGGGCATGGTAAAGAAGACAGTACAGATGCCTGAGAACGTCTTTCTTGCCATGCTAGTAGTGATCAGCTGTACGGTAATATTACCTGGGAAAAATGGGGCAAAAATGGGGAAGTATTTTTGACTTATGTTCCTGACCCTTCATGGGTAAGAACCCTTATGTGGGCTGATCCCCGCCTAATGTAGTCATCAATAATACCAAACACCTTGGTTCACCCAGGAGGAACATGGGTGGGGCAAGGAAGTATAATTACACAGGTGTCGCTACCCAGCTTCCCTTTTTGTATGACACAAAATCAAACCACTGCTCCTTTGTGTGTAAAATTAAAGAGAGGCCTATGGCTAGCGTGGACACCAAAGGAGGGGAAGCAAAAGCAAAAACATGTCTACTATCATTACTTGCTCCTGGGAGAGGTGCAGAAAATGTAACTAGACCTTGTCTATACAAAGAAACATTGACAGCCAGTTCGAAATTGAATTGTCATGGCTTAGAGCAAAGAATATCCTTACATGATATTATTCTACAATGTCATTATAATTTTCGATGTTTTATAACAGCATGTTGTACAATTGTTCCAAACAAACTTACAAACTAATTCTTTGAATGATTGGCAGTAATATAAAAAGGACATAAAAGGATTTAATCCCTTCCACTGTGTGGAAGGCCTCTTGGGAAGGTACTTGAGCATTCTATATTGGCCCTTCTTGCCCTTTTTGCCAAGAGGGACCCTCTTTTCACAATCCAATTGCCCACAGCTGTTGCCTGAGCTTTAGGTTGAAGCCTCGTAGTGGCTGGTACCATGGATCTGTCTCTCGCCCAATGGTATGGGCTGGGCCCTCCCTGGAGAAGAAACATGGGTTTCCAAGATTTGTGATCAGTGCTGGGGCCCCACCGGCGGCCGAGGTGGGATCCCGAGGCAGGTGCTGGGCATGGAGGCCACAGGGGCATAGACTACCAAGGAGACAGAAATGAACCTCACGTTACCCTGCTTGGCCCCGGAGGATGGCTGGTTAGCCAGAGACGGGTAAGATTCCTCAAGGAAGGAACAACCTAAGACAGGCACAGTTGCAGAGGGGCCATCAGGAGAGAACTTGAGGGTCAACAGAGGTGGGGCACAGACCCTCACCCCCCCAACATTGCAGGGGCTTGAACCCTCGCCCCTTCTGAGGGAGGTCTCCTGCCCCCATGGCTGCTTCGTGCTTCCCACACCCAGCTCAGATGGGGACCCAGGGAACAGAAAGAGACTTGGACCAGCTCAGATTGGGGCCTAGGCAACAAACAAGAGACTTGACCGACAGCAGCTGCCCTATATCTAAATCCAGCCTAGCACCAGGAATGCTCAGAGCCTATTCAAGAATGCAAATAATCCTTTCCACTAATATTTACAGGGCAAACTAAGATTGTTGTTAGAGTATTAAATTTGACAGTAAAATAGTAGTCAATTTTTAAGATTAATTTAAATTGGTCAAATGAAATAAGTGAATATTCAAGAAAATTTAATTGTACTGGACAAAAAGCTGTTCCTAAAGTATTAACTAAAATTTCTATTGGTAGTTCATCTCATGGTAAAATTACTTAACATGCAATGAACCTAAAGCAGTCATATTTTTTATGCAAAAATTAAAATTTAAAGTTATCAAGACTGCATTATAAAAATTTCCAAAAGCCTCCTAATAATTAAATCAAAAAAGGGGGGATAGTGGAGTAATATTATGTAAGGAAAAATATCTTGTAAGTAAATTACATCTAGAAAAATTTTTACTTTGAAAATTAATTTTCATTTGTTATGCTAACAGCAAGACACCCATGAAAAACACACATGGTGTCAAAATAAGCCAAAGGAAAATCATTTGTGCAAAAATAAAAAGGATCCCAAGTCAAATTTACAGAAAAGACTCCTTTATTAACTTTTGGTCAAGAATATGTTTGTATATTTTCAGAAAACAACTCCAAGACCATGTGGATTCCTGCAACACAGAGGAATTGATAGGACTGCTCCAGCCATGAAGACAGAAGAGAAACAGTTCAGAGATGGAAGACACTGATGATGCCTTGCCATGCTAGCAGTCAGCAGCTGTGCATCGCTGCAGGTTGCCCAGGACCAAACCAGAGAGGGTCGGACCTGCATTACCACCATTTGTCCACCATCCAGAACTGAAATATCATTGCTGACATGTACACACAAGGAACTGTTGGACATTGAAATTGGGACTCAAACATTTTTTGTTCTCATACGTTTATTCTAGTCTGCAGATGCAAGATTTTTTAAAGAAAAGAAACGGGGGAGATGCCGGAAACCAATCATTGTCTCACTAATAGAAAGATGTGGACAAGGAACCTGGAAGGCTGATCAACCTTGAAGCTCTGAAAGGTCAGAGCCAACCACTCCCTATCTAATTAAGACAGTGGTAGCTGAAGCAACTTCCTCACCAAATAATCCTGTAAATCCTTACTGATAAGATAATCTGCCTGTTACTGGAATTACCTGCCCAAGGGCAATGGGTGTATCCCAAACCTGAATAAAAGGGATGGCAAGGCCAAAGCAAAGGGTAGTCCTCCCACTAGAGGTGGGCTTCCACCTGGCCCCCAATATTCCCAAATTAATACTTTTCCAAGTCTCTTTTCATTTGTGTGCGGCATTCTCCAGAACCCGAACCCTGAACCGGAACCCTGAACCACACGGGACGTGAAAGGGGTTCCCACTGTCTCCCCCAAATTCATATGTTGAGATCCTAACCCCCAAGGTTGATGGTATTAAGAGGTGGGGCCTTTTGAGGGTTGGGGGATCAGGCCCTGAGGGTTCAGCCCCCATGAATGGGATTAGTGCTCTTACAAAAGAGACCCCGAGAGCTTCCTCTGGGTTTCCACCTCATGAGGACACGGTGAGAAGTCTGTGACCCAGAAGAGCGCCTTCACCCAACCATGCTGGCACCCTGGTCTCAGACCCCAGCTCCAGAACAGTGAGAAACACGTGTCTGTTGTTTATGAGCCACCCAGTCTGTGATATTGTTATAACTTGAATGGATTAAGACACCCCACTTGTGCCAATAGCTAAAGATGAGACAAGCCCATACGCCCAGAATAAGCCTGCAGGAACAGAGGGAGAAGCATCACTTGCCTCGGCTTCGATCTCGTCGTATAGGAACTGCTTTTTGAACTTGGTCAGAGCATAGTAGGCGCTGTCATTGTACAGGTCCAATGGGTAGAGGACGTACCTAAAGAGGAGAAAACAAGGGCCAGCAGCTTACTAATCATCTCTTACAGCAGCCAGACTTCTATCTGCTGGGAAACATGAAGATGTGGGGGAAAGACAGAAAAGGAGAACCTTTCAGCACTCTGTTTCCAGCCTCCACTTAGGAATGACTTACTTTATAATCTGCCCACAGAAATCAAAAGTCTATGATGCTAATAAATCCAGGGCCTGAAAAAATTGAGTTAGCTTCCTGATCCCCAGGGATGATACCCGCCCCCCCCCCCCCCCCCCCCCCGCCCCAGCATGACTGTTAGGAGAATGACAAAGCGTAGGAGAGGCAGATGGGCTGGTAGACTTCTGAACCTATCTGCAAGGCTGAGTCAAATCTGGTGTGGCCTTGGCCCGGCATAATGCCTCATCTGGAAACTCCGGGGAAAACAGAGCTCGCTGGCAAACTAGCCTCCACTGCACCCCCCGAACCTCCTCGCTGGCCCAAGCCTGCGTCTTACTCCATCATGGAAGGTTCTTTGGTTTCCAGGATATGGTCTGTTAGGATCCAGGGCATGGACATCTCAATGGGAAACTGGATCCGCCGGCCCATGGTCAGCTCCAGGAAGAACTCTCGGAACCAGAGCTGGGAGAGGTCACAGCACTGCTGAAGGGCTTCTGGAAAACACGAGGGAAAGGCCTGGGTTACAGCGGAGCACAAAGGGCCTGGGAGAGTACTGCTTATGAATGTTATTGTTATTCTTATGGCTGTGCTGGAGCACAGCAGGTCCTCAGAGGTATGACTTGACCATAGAACAGCCGTGGGCAAACTACGGCCTGCTGGCCGGATCCGGCCCGTCGGCTGTTCTATCCAGCCCGCGGAGCCGAAAGAGCGGAGGGTTCTCTTGCTCTCCCCTCCACTCCTTTACTTTGAATTTATATTAGTTCACACAAACACTCCACCCATGCTTTTGTTCCGGCCCTCCGGTCCAGTTTAAGAACCCATTGTGGCCCTCGAGTCAAAAAGTTTGCCTACCCCTGCCCCTGCTCTCTTGAATTTGAATGCCAGGCTAACGTTAGAAGACAGGGTTTGCTAAGCTTTAGAGGCAGAGACAGTGTGTGGGGGAGGGGGTGGTGATGTTTTAGAGC
The DNA here is from genome assembly GCF_963455305.1 of Plecotus auritus. Taxonomy (NCBI): domain Eukaryota; kingdom Metazoa; phylum Chordata; class Mammalia; order Chiroptera; family Vespertilionidae; genus Plecotus; species Plecotus auritus. The sequence goes on from NC_137773.1 coordinate 16,834,589, forward strand.
TTTCGGTGCCCCTCAATGTCCACTTCCCTCCCCCTGCTCCAAAGCCATCCTGAAAATACTTGCCATTCAAAGTGTGAAGAGAGGCCTTAGGTGTCTGCTTTTACCTGAACTGCAGCTCTGTGACCCCTTATACGTAATAATTCTGAACTCACTGCTCAGAGGCCTTGAAGGCCCTTCCTAGGCTGCTTCTGTGAAGAACTTGGGACTATTGGTTAAGATCTTTCTTCAATACCAACAGATGCATGACCACTCCCACCACTCTGGGCTGCTACTGTCCCTCTACTCTGCCCTGTCACGCCTGCACACACATCCTACAGACAGAAGAGGAGGAGTGGGGGACACAGGATTGAGGTGCAGCCAGGAACCTCCTTTGCTAGGAGCAACGAGCACTAATGGGCTCAGAGCTGCTGCTTAGATGCAAAACGCTGTGTGCACTGCTATTTCCGATCCCCTTTACTAAGGACTTCATGCCCAATCAGACACAATGTCTACTGGACAAATATTTCCAGCTAAGTCAGAGTAGCTGGACTGAGCCCGGCCTTTCCTAACTCCCAGAGTCCACCGGCAAGTGTGCGTTTTTTCCTTAGTGGCAAATGTGCCCCTTGGGTCAAGTGATCACAGCTCTCTGCAACTCCGGCCTCCTGACAGCTCAGTGGCTCTGGGACCGGGGAGCCCCCACGCTCACCACTGATGTTGAGTAAGTGGGTGAAGAAGAAGGACTGCTTGTGGAAGTCCTCTATGGCAAGGACAATGGGGCCATCCAGGCTGCTCCTCAGGGTCTTCTTGGAGCCGCTCTTGTCTGCGATGAGCGATTCGAGCATAGTCCGCACCATGTACAGCTTGAAAAAGAAAGAGGGGCAGGTCAGGGGCTGGCCCTGCATTGGGGGGAAGGATGCTTTGTGCTGCACTTATAGACATATATATTTTTTCCTTTAGATGCCCTTATAAAGCTTTGTCTAAGAAGCACCCATTTTAGGGTTGGAGAAGTGAATTTGGAGCATGTAAACTTTCAAGAGGGAGGCCAGCCAGCCCAGGAAGGCAGTTTTGTCTGGGGCCTGCGGCCACTTTGGGAAGGTGCACCTTGTAAAACTAGGAAGTTTAAGGTCCAGATTCCTGCTTGCCCTCTCAGTCAAGGGCGTGGGCATCAGAGGAGAACCTCATTCCATGACACCCTGGAGTCCCTGCCTTCCTGGACAGCCACGGTAGCACCGTGTGTGGAGCATTGGACCAAGAGTCAAAAGACTGGGGTGTCAAGGCCAGGCACTGCCGCTGACTTGCTGTGTGACCTTGGGCATCAGAGTCCCACTCCGGGCCTCAGTTTTCTTATCTGCCAACATGAAGGGGTTGTAGCTTTCGCAAACCAGTCCCCTTCAGCGCTAACATTCTGAGAACTGTGAAATGCGAGATTATCAGAATCAGCCCCCACCACCTCAAGTTTTTGACCCTCAGTATTTTGAATCCATCGCCCTCTGGTGGCACCAGCTGCATGGCACAGCCTGCCAAAATCCTGGGTGGAAAGCGGGTGAAGATTGGTACTTACACAGGAGCCTACTAGACAATTAACTCCCTCTTACAGAAGACCTTAAGTGCAAAGGGTACAAGTGCTAATCTAGATCTTTCCACATCATTTGTCTTTGAATCTTAGGGCTGGAAGGGGCCTCGAGGAGCCAGGCTAGTCCATTCCTGCTGCCTCCTGGAGAAGTGTACCCAAACCAACCCAGCCAGGCGGTGTTATACCAGGGATCGGCAGCCTCTTCGGCCCTGTGTGCCACCAGTGGGGTGAAACAAAGCCCGCGGGGACCACTGGCAGGCCTAAGACATAGATAGGAGAGAGGAGGAGGGGATGGGAGGGCAGGAGAGACAGGGAAGAGGGAGAGAAAGAAAAGAGAGAGAGAGAGAAAAGCAAGAGGTATTGTATACGGTGGGAAAGCCGTCACGACTGCTAGGGGCCACTTGCCGACCACCTCTGAGATGCTCCAACCTCCCTCTGCCACAGGTCCATCCTTCTCTGGGACCTCACCCACCATGCGCACTGCGCAGGGCAGCGAGGCCACAGAAAGGAGGGGCACCATCCCTACCATAGCCTTCCCTTTGCGGTAAAGGAGCTACCATGGATGCTGGTCTATCAGATGTCCACCCGCTGCAACCCTGTCGGTAGGCATGTCTATCACCCCTAAGAACCGAGAAGCCCTGTTCTAATGGAGGCCTCGAAGAAAGCATTCTTTACGTCCATCCATGTGAGTGTTGACTGATTTATATCAAATTCTAACGACTTGTCCATAAGAGGGGAAACTCCTTTCCCACTTCCTTTGAAACAGAGCATTTGACCCACCAGGACAGGCAACGTCCCAGCTACAATGGAGGCCCATGTTGACCGTGCTCCAATGTCTCTAGCAGAGCCCCGGGTGGGAGTCAGGAGACCTGGTTCTTGTCCCACCTCAACTTGTGACTCACCTTGCGGCTTGGACAAGTCACTTCCCCTCTATGGACCTCAGTTTCCCCATCTGTAAAATGGGGGGAGGGAACTGGGACTAGTTTGTCTCTAGGGGTGCTCCCAGCTCTGACTGTCTAGGAGCCTATTAAATGCATCTGTGCCACCTAACATGACTCGGTGGTGCTGGGGGGCTGATTGCTGGTGACATGCACCTTTCGCTTGTCTATATAAATAGTCCTGCTCTCTCCTCTCTCTTCTATCTCTTTCTCTGTCTGCTGGTCCCCCTTGCTCACCTTCCTCCTTTCCAGTTTTTCTTGTACCTTGTCTGTCTCTCCCTCACTCATGTCTAGGACTCACAGAAACACCGAAAGCCCTGCTCAGCTCCTCTGGGGCATTCTGGGATAGAAAGGTCTATGGCCCCTAACATTACACAGAACTCTTTGCACAGGCTTCCTCAGGACGGTCCACAACCAGCAGGCAAGGTGAGTGCAACTGGCCACGGGTTGGGAAGGCAGGGGATGTTAATGACGACAGAGCTGAGAACACACTTTGCCCCGTCCCTCTGCCCCATCCCCCTGCCCAGACACAGACACACACACAGTGAGAAGGGGCAGGGATGGCTCCTCTTAGGGACTCAGGATTTCAGGGCAGAGAGAGGCTGAAAGGTCATGTGAAGCGGAAGTCCCCAGCCTGGGGCTTCCATGGAGCCATATGTTTTCCCCCAACACCTCATAAGCTTACTAAAAACTAGTTGTCCTTTAAGTAGGTGACAGAGATTTAACTAAGATGCCCAGATTCTTTATTTCCCCCCTTCTGGAATTTTACAACTGCTTTGGATAAGCCACAGGCAACCTGTTGTTGTTCAGAAGCTCCAGTTGGAAACTTTGAATATCTCTGATTACTAGGCATTCTCTAAGCAGTCAAGGGCTTTTGATACTTGTCCTTCTGGGGTCATGAGGGGAATAAAAAGAAGGATCTAATCAGAAACATGATCTCATGCAAAGTTTTCATTTAACGGAGAAGATAATCAGAGCTCAGAGAGGTCAGCACTTTCCCAAGATCACAGGGCAAGTCAGAGGCAGAACTTGTGAATTCCCAAGCTAGGATGTCACTGCAGGGGAAGGGACAGGGTTCATTAAAGAGGGATGGGGAAGATGCATATAGAGTCTACTTTAAACTCTTCCTACACTTTGGAACCAGTCCTGGTATTACCCCCATTTGCCAGATTAGACAACTGAGGCACAAAGAGATTACATAACGTGCCCAAGGTCACACAGGTATCTAGGACGAGAATCCAGGTCTCCTGAATCTTAAGCCAGTGGTCCTCCCTCCTATATCAAAACAAGATGGTAGAATAAGACTAGAGCAGCTGCTTGACCCTGCCCCTCCTGCCCGAGGACCCCCAGCCCCAGTGCCCTATGGTCCAGCCAGGATGACCTACCAGGGCCTGGCTGGCCTGAGTCAGCAGAGCTGGCTTGTGCCCAGAGCCGCTTACCTGTGTGCTGGAGGGCCCCACAGCACGCCGGGGCACCTTGATGTCAAATCCACCTTTGGGATCCTTCTCCCCTCTCAGGCATGGGTCATTGGGGGGCTCTCGGCCGCCCTCCCAGTCACAGATGGTCTTCCGAATTGCCTGCAGGACACTGGGAAGGAAGGATGGAGGCTCAGACATAGTTTAAGCATCAGGAGGAGGGAAACACTGCAAGCCTGTTTCTAGGGTCTGTGGTGCCCCAAGGCCACTTTCCCAGAATTCTTGGAGTGCTTGTCAAAGGTGCTCATCCTGGGCCCCACCCCTGAGATGCTGGTGTAACAGATCTCAGGTGCAGTCCAGAGTCTGCATGCTACAGGCGTCCAGGTGATTCCAATGCCAATGGCTACCTGAGACCTCAGCTCTGAGCCTGTGCAGGGGCAAAGAACTCGAGTGAGGCAGGATGGCTGTTTCTGTTTTTGGTTATAGGAGAGTCTCACTAGTCCAATTAAATCTCTGATTATTTAAAGCTTATATAATAGCTTATATTCATTGCACACTTATTCCATGTGGCTGTGTGCTCAGGTCTACATGTGGATTATCCAATTTTATCATCCCAACAGCCTATGAGCAAGAACCATTATCCACATTTTATAAATGAGGGAAAGTGAGGTTCAGAGAAGGTAAGTAACTTGATGGGGTTCACATAACTAGACAGCAGTGGAGATGGGCTTCCAACCCAGAGACTGAGGACCAGTCATCTCAAATATCCAATCTCCTAAGAAGGTTTCCTAAAACCTGCTGGAAGGGTCTGTGTGTTCAGAGGCTGCCCTGGAAACTGACTGAGCAGGGATCTTCCTCTGTGCTCTGTACCTCGCACCCCTGATGTGCCCTGAAAAGGGCCATCGGAAGACCTACCTGATAAGAACGTTCTTCTTCTTCCGCACCGCCTGCCTCAGGGGCTCACGCAGCGTCACCTGGGCAAAGTCCTGCAGGGCCGCGTAGATGGTGTTCCTGATGGCCTGGTTGAAGACGCTCTCCATCCTGCCCATGAGCACCTGCAGGCCTTTGATCATGGCGATCACCTGCCAGGCACATATCAGGGTCAGTCTTCCCGCACCTGGGCACACTTGTCTGTCCAGTACCCTTCACCACATTGTAGAGAGGGCACTGGGTGAGATGCCCAGAAGCATGAGGCCAGCCAGTGCTGCCTCGAGTGCCGATCCAGGACTAGGTTAGAAGTGAGTGCTGGAATGGAAATCAGCACTCTGCCCCTCCATCAGAAAGCCCTGCTGCCAAGCAAAGATGTCGCTGCTGATTTTCATTCCGGCACCAGCTCCCTACCTTGTTGCGGACTGGTGACAAATGGCAGCTGGTCCAGGGACCGCATTTTGAGTACCACTCTGACTTCTGTGGCCTCTCCACACAGCATGCACCCACAGGCCATATCAAATAGAACTTTTTTTTTTTTTTTTTTTACCATACACATTTTAAAAGAATTTTTACAATCTTTGCTTTTGAAATAATTTGGCCAGCTGCTGCTTGAACCCATAAAATAGGGTTCCTGTAGAAGACTTGGGGGGAAGCCTCTGCCCCTCTAGTTGCCTCCTCCCTAGCCCCTTAACTCACTAATCTGCCTGCAGACGTGAGAGACTGGTGTCTGTGATGAGTATAGCCCTTGGTGCTCTCTCTTGGGATCTGCCTGCCTCCAGGGCGAGTGTCATCTCCCCTGGTTTCCTGTCTTCTATTAATCATCCCCTCCCTGCCCGAGGAAGGGAGTATGTATTTCTGTAGCTGCTTTGCCTGTTTCCCAGTGGGTAAGTTTAATGGGATGGGGGAGAAATAGGAAGTCTGGTGTGGCCTTAGGTGGAAGGCACAATCTCTGGTCCAGCTTTACCAGCAACAAACCTAATCCTTAACCTCCCACCCCCACCCCTGTTAGCCTCAAGTGCTAATTCCTAGATTGGTTCAGAATTCAGAGAAGAAAGCATGTGCCACATCAGCCTCATGACAACACCACACTTATCACACCCATTAGCAATAGAAGTGCCAGGAGGTCTGGGGAGCACTCAGCTCCAGGCCAAGTGTGATTACAATCACACCCCTGAACCCCAGTCCTTTAATGTGCAGCCTGGAGATGTGCAAAAGAAAACCTGAACTCCTGCTATGCCCTGACCCTTTCCAGTTTTCATAGCTCATTGACATCATTATCCCCTTTGACAACTATTGTTTAGTTCTGAGGAATAACCCTGGGATGAGGGGTTGGGTGGGCAAACTTTTTGACTCGAGGGCCACAATGGGTTCTTAAACTGGACCGGAGGGCCGGAACAAAAGCATGGATGGAGTGTTTGTGTGAACTAATATAAATTCAAAGTAAAGGAGCGGAGGGGAGAGCAAGAGAACCCTCCGCTCTTTCGGCTCCGCGGGCCGGATAGAACAGCTGAACGGGCCGGATCCGGCCCGTGGGCCGTAGTTTGCCCACAGCTGGGTTAGACTGTTGGCTCCATTTTACAGATGAAGAAGTTGAGGCTCCAAGAGATGAAGTGACCTTGGGCCCAGGGCTAGGATCCAGGACTTATAGACTTCAGATGGTCATGAAAGAGGTAGCTGTCACTCACAACTTAGTGTGAATGAATCCCCCCCCCCCCCCCCCCGCAAATAGAAATATCTTTTCACAATGAAACAAACAAAACACAAATCAGAAGGTTATAAACCAGGAAAGAAGAGTCTCCCCTCCAGAAATTACCACTATCAATATAAATACTTATGTCTTTTAGTTTTGAGTAAATATTCAAAAGTATATAACTTTTACTATAAATGGGGTCATTTTTTACATGCTATTCTTTAACCTGTTTATTTTAAACTCAACAATATACTGTGCATATCTTTCCACATCAGTACATCCATCTTAGGGGCCACACAGTTTTTGATGGCATAGCGGTACCTTCATTTATTTTACCTGGTCCCATGCTGAGGACATTTCAGTTGGTTCACATATTTTAGTATTATAAACAACTAGAGGCCCAGTGCACGAAATTCATGCACTGAGGGGGAGGGTGTCCCTCAGCCCAGCCTGCACCATCTCCAATCTGGGACCCCTTGGGGGATGTCCAACTGCTGGTTTAGGCCTGATGCCTGTGGGCCTATGTGGGATCGGGCCTAAACAGGCAGTCAGACATCCCTCTCACAATCCAGGACTGCTGGCTCCCAACTGCTCACCTGCCTGCCTGCCTGATTGCCCCTAACCGTTTCTGCCTGCTAGCCTGATCACCCCTAACCATTCCCCTGCCAGCCTGATCAATGCCTAACTGCTCCCCTGCCAGCCCGATTGCTCCCAACTGCCCTTCCCTGCTGGCCCAGTTGCCCCTAACTGCCCTCCCCTGCTGGCCTGGTTGCCCCTAACTGCCCTCCCCTGCTGGCCTGGTCGACCCCAACTGCCCTCCCCTAACTGCCCTCCCCTGCTGGCCTGATTGCCCACATCTACCCTCCCCTGCCGGCCATCTTGTGGCGGCCATCTTTGACCACATGGGGCGGCCATCTCATGTGAGGGTGTGAGGGTCAATTTGCATATTACCTCTTTATTATATAGGATACTGTGACAAATGTCTATGTGCACATGTCTTTGTGCAATTGGCTTAATTCCCTGGGATATATTTCTAGAACCTTCTGGGCCAAAGTGTATGCACATTAAACATTTGGGTACAGCTGCTCAGTCTGCCCTCATAGTAAGACTGTAAAATGTAGATGGGCTACCCAGTCTCTGAGAAGGTCTATTTCCCATGCTTCACCCAGCCACAGGCATCACCAACCTTCCAAGTCTTTACCATCATGACTGGTCAACAATACTATCCCATCTTAGTTTCAATCTGCAATTCTCTCTGAACACTCATTGGTTTGGGCATTTTTCTGAGCTCTTTCAGCCATTTTTTGGTTGGTTTGTTTCTGCTGCTGGTTTCCTTTTGCCCATTTTTCTAGTGAAGTGAACACTTTCCTTTGGATTTTTTAAGAACAGAATGACTTTCTAATAAGTTTGTGACTAACCTGACAGATTAATTTGGGGAGCAGGAAGGGGATGGGGAAGTACATGCACAGGAAGGGACCAAAGCTGCCATCTTGCTGGAAACCACTCCCTCCCACTGCGGGACCCTGAGCAGCAGCCTTGGGGCTGGAGGAGACCCAAGACTAGACGCCGGGAGGTCGGCACCCACCTCCACGAAGGCGAACTTCTCCTCGCTGGTGTAGTTGTAGCGTGTGGCTCTCTCGTACTCCTCCGCTGTGCCCGGGCAGTCCTTGTTACAGAACTTGTCGGTGGGGTGAACCAGCTTCCAGGAGTACTGGGGGTAGGAACAACCCAATGTCCATCAGCAGAGCAATGGACAGACAAAAGGAGGCGTGACCAAGCCCTGGGAGACTATTCAGCCACTGAACGGAATAAAGTACTGATTCATCCTACAGCATGGATGGACCTTAAAACCATATCATGTAAAAGAGGCCAGCCACAAAAGACCACACAATATAGGACTGTACTTCAGGAAACACCCAGAATTGGAAAATCTATGGAGACAGAAAGAAGATTAGGGCAGGGGAGACAGGGCATGGAGGGGGTGTGTGCAATTGAATTTTTGCAGTGATGAAAATGTTCTAAATGTGTGATTGCACCACTCTGTAAGTATACTGAAAACCAGGGAATCTACATTTTAAATGGGTGAATGGCATGGGATGTGAATTGTATCTCAGTAAAGCTGCTATAAAAAGGGTGCTTGTGGGGAGGCAGAGGCAGACAGGTTCCAAGTGAACCGAGGTCGGTCTAAAGGGGGCCGGGGAGGGGCAGCCTCCGCCTGGGGCACCTACCACCTCCATGACGTGGGCGCTCCACTTGGATAAGAGCTGCAGGCCCCGCAGGGCCAGGTCGAAGAGCTCGCGGTACTCCTCGTCGGACTTCTGGCTGTCCAGCCCCGAGCCCGTCACCACCTGGGGAGCATGAGCCGTCACTCCCACCATCCATGTTCCTGGCACTTTAATGCATTACTTCATTGATTCCCTTAAGATCGCTACACGGAGGTGCTTTAGGACATCCCCTTCACAGATAAAGTGAGGCTCGGACAGTGTCCTGCTGAGTGAGTTAATGTTCATGAAACAACATCTATTACACAAGGTGACTATAATCAGAAAAACACAAGGTTATGCACTCATCGGATGATGAAAGGGTTGTGACCAGAGTCTCACAGGAACCTAACCCTGTATTTCCCCCGGGGAGCAATGGTTCAGTATTGGTTAATTCAGTGTTCAGGGCCACTTCATAGAACATTACTGCAAATAATGAAAACGGTCTGCATATACACATGTATAAGCATATGATTTAAAAATAATGTTGAGACAGACTCATTCTTAGACCACAACCAAAACTTCACAAGGAATAAAGGAGACCCCTGCCCTTAAAGTCAATCCACAGCCTTAATTCAGTTGACTGGCACATATAGTTAAGAAAGTCAAAGAGGCCCGGTTGTTTGACTCAGTGCATAGAGCGTCAGCCTGCGAACTGAAAGGTCTCATATTCGATTCCGGTCAAGGACACATGCCTGGGTTGTGGGCTCGATCCCCAGTGGGGAACTTGCAGGAGGCAGCCGATCCATGATTCTCTCTCATCATGAATGTTTCTATCTCTCTCTCTCCCTCTTCCTTCTTCTCTGAAATCAATAAAAATATATTTAAAAAAAATAAAGTCAAAGAGTTTGCACTTGTCCCTGGTCCACGTCCACTGGCCTAAGACCACAATGTCAGCATTTGTCTGACTGTCCTCATTTCAAACACATTGCCTCTTTGATACAAGGCGTTTCTGAGTTTGGATTTGGAAAGCATGGGCACTATGGCTCCCAGCCACCTGGTGTAACCCGTGAGCAAACATGGGACAGTGCAGTCATTCACCCAAGAGCTCCGGGCAACAAAGGAACTCAAATCAGGGCACCTGTGCTACTAAACCAATATATACACTTATTGGAAGGGTTTAGTGGGAAGCGATCCAGGAGTGTATATTCACCCAAATATTCATCATATTCAGTTCTGGGTGGTAGGATCTTACATGACTGATTTCCCCGCCTTTTGCATATCTCTATTTTTTCTGAGGTTTGAGCATTTACTCTGTCCCTAATTGTATTTTCTGTTGTTTAATAATGTCATTATTGTGTAATTTAAAAATATTTAGATGGTGTTATAAGCAGGTGTGTTTAGAATTCTTTCTCTTGCTATCTAGGGTGGGGATGGTTTGGAACACGTTCTAACAATTAATTCCCAATTACTCTGCTAGGCACAATGCGTTTTCTGTGCATCAGAGAGTTTAATCCTCTCAATGAAACTTTCTGGATACTATTACCCTAATTCTGCAGAGGAGGAAATGGAGGCAGAGATGCTGAATAACTTGTGATGGTCAGCAGCAGAACCAGAATCAAACCCAGTTCTGTGTGGCTCTAAAAGCCATGCTCTTGGCCATTCTGCCTTCCTGCCTCTAGCGTGTATTCCCTCACTCCTGCTCTCCATCATCTCTGTGGTCATTTCTGTCCTGCCTGGTCCTCACCCCTTCTCACCCTGGCCTCCATCGCAGCAGCTGGAGTGAGCTCACCTCACTGTTGCTGTAGCGAGCAAGTTCGGAGATGAAGCGGATGTGGTCATCTCGGATCTGAACCATCTGCTCGCAGATATTGTACTGGGGGCTGATGCTGCTCTGGGTGCAGGTCCACCTGGGCAGAGAATCACAGGGTTGGAGCAGGTCCTGGTCTCAGGTGCCTGGCGGGACAGGCTCCTTCCACTTACATGTTGCTCCTGGTGCCCAGCCAAGGTGGCTGGCTCCCCTGGGTAGAACCAAGAGATAACCCAGACACGAGCAAGACAGCCTGTTCATCCCACATCGTGGGGGTCACAGGCTGAGCGGACCAGCCCTTCCTCCTCCTCTAGGACCCAATCACAGGCTTTCCAGATACCTGGTGTCCACGTACTTACCAGTTACACGAGGGAGAAGGGAACTGCAGCCTCTCGAGGGCTACAAAGGCCTGAAATCCACGCAAGGAAAAAAGCAAGGTGGGCGACCTCCCCAAGCCTGTCTACTGACTCTGACATCCTCAGGTTGAAGCCGGCTTAGGAGGGGCCTATGGGGAAGGACTAAGGAAACCTAAAGGGACTGTTCCCTTTTCAACAGTGACTCAGTAACATGCAAGCAAGCACTTCGTGGTGAGGATGACCATGGTCATTCTCTCTCTCTCTCTCCTCATCCTCGTCTTCTTCCACCACCTCTTCCTCCTCAACTATTATTTTTTAAACTTATCATTGGGGGAATCATCCTAAATTGGAGAGGAAATGAATGAATGAGAATCTTCACTCTCCTTCCTCAAGAGAACAAAGACAGGCCCCTTTACCCTCTAGTGCTGGGTGACCCGGCAGACAGATTAAAGCACAGTCACCAAAAAAGGCAGATAAACGTTTTGGCAAGAATTTAATATTTCAGCCCAGTCCAGTGTGGCTCAGTGGTTGACTACTGACCTATGAACCAGGAGGTCACAGTTTGATCCTGGTCAGGGCACATGCCCAGTTGGTGGGCTCAATTCCCAGTGGGGGGCCTGCAGGAGGCAGCCAATCAATGATTCTCTTTCATCACTGATGTTTCTCTCTCTCCCCCCCTTTCCCTTCTTCTCTCTGAAATCAGTGAAAACATATTTGGGAGGAAAAAAGAATTTGATATTTCAAAGGGAGCCCTGAAGCGGCCCTCACAGAATGTTCCAGACGGCGAGAGGCTTCCTCATGCTCGTTTTATTTTGGGCCAGCAGCGCAGGGATGGGGACACAACCACTCTGACTCCTGCCGCCCCACCCTGGGCGCATCACCGTTCCCAACCAACTTCCGGGGGCAGGGAATTCATGCAGAAACGTGAGGAAATGAGTGCAGCATTCTGGACTCCGTGCTTTTCCTAGAATACCTCCTGCCGCTCTGGCAGCCAGCGGGTTATGAAGAGCCTAACCCAGCTTTCCTTGGGCTCAAGGCTGGCAGTTTTAAGGCCTCAGCCCTGACTAAAGGACGGTCACTCCCTCCTTCACCTGGCCCCACCTCCCATATGGGAAGGTCAAAACCACCCAGCTTTGGAATGAGACGCAGGCAGAAGAAACCTCTTAACAATCCCAGAGATAAAGCCTATAGCTGGGTGTCCCTAATCCCATGAGGCACTGACACCCCAGACCCCAGATCTTAGCGTGGATTCCCTAGGATGATGGTTTATAGAACGACCTAAGGCGAGACCATCAACCAGTTCAGGCGGCTGGAACTGTCCAAACCATACACGCTGTGGTATACTTACTGCATGGACACGAAACCTGAGGAGGGAATCAGGGTAATAAAGAATGATGTCATCTTGCTTCTCAAGGAAGGAGGACTCCTGCTGTCCCAGTGCAGCTGGGACAGAGAAGGGGTGTGGCTGTGCTCTGAGCACTTTTGAACCCCAGCAGCAAAGGGTGGATACAAAAGGGCTCAGAGCACCCTCCACTACTCCCCTCTGGAATCCACCTGCCCAGGGCTCTGGGGAGGGGGGAGGGGCTGAAGTGGCCCCTCGGCCCCCTGCCCGGGCTGGGCGCCTCGCGGGAGCCGAGAGACATTACGGCAGGCACTCACTTGGACTTGTTCTCTTCATAGTGAGCACTGGTCTTAATGTATCTGGCCAGCTCTATCTGCATGTCGCCGAATAGGGGCACCACCTGCAGCTGCTGCAAAGGAAGCAAACACAGCGCGTGAGATGCTGAGGGGGGACTAGGTGGCTGCCTTCCACCGGGGGAGGCAGCCTCCCTCCGTGAGCCTCTGGGCGGACCCCTAGCTCCTGCTTCCGATGATGCTTCCGTGTGTCCCTGGAGCCAAAAAGAGCCCCAGCCAGCATACAGGTCCCCTGCCTCCAACCAACCGTATGATCCAGCAACTCAGCCCAGAGAGGCAGAATGACTTGTCCAAGGTCACCCAGCAGGCAGACCGGGTGAAGGATGAGGACCAGATGGCCTGCCTCCCAGGGCAGGGTCCTTTCTGCTCTGATTTCCCTCGGATTGGATGATCCTGCTGCTTGGAACTCTGGACTAGGAGTGGGTGCCTGGATGCCACTGGCTAAGTGTAGCGTTTCTGAGAAACTCCAGTGTAAGGTAACTGAAATCATAACACCTAACACCAGAGGGCAGACAAGTTCCATCTGTAGCCAGGACAAATGGAAGGGAGGCTGGCATTTATTGTCTGTTTCTGACGCCCTGGGCACGTTGCCAACTCCTTCAAAACCAGGGGGTTTTTAGGGCAGTGTAACTACTCTGTATGACACCAGAGTGTAGATACATGTCATTCTGCATTTGTCAAAACCCATAGAATGTACGATGTCAAGAGTGATCCCTAATGTAAACTGTGGATGGTGGGTGACAATGACGGGTCAATGCAGGTTCATCACTTTATAACAAATGCACCACTCTGGGGGGGCGGGGGGGAGGGGAGTATTGATAATGGAGGAGGCTGTGCATGACGGGGTGGGGTCAGGAGGTATAAGGAAATCTTCGTACTTTGTGCTCAGTTTTGCTGTGAACCTAAAACTGCCCTTAAAAATTAAATCTTTTAAACAAAACAAAAAATAGTATCTCAAGCCATACAGTAACCCTGTGAGGCCAGTACTATTCATTCCCATTTCAGAGATGGGAGTAAAGGAAGCTCAGATAGCACAAGTGATTTTTTTACAAAGTCAAACCAGCAGCAAGTCAAGGAGCCAGGACTATGAACCAGGGTGCCGACTCACCTATGCAATCCCAATGAACCCTCAAGGGAACCCTATAACATGGGCCCCCTCGGTATTCATGGGAGGCTGGGAACTAAGTCTCAGAGGTTTCAAGACTTTCCCAAAGTCGTCCAGCTCCTAAGTGGCAGAGTCAGACGAAAGCCCGGCCTGTCAGAGGTGATGCCCTGTTCTTCCCCTCCACCCCTGTCATCACCTTGATGAAGGCAGAGGCACACTTTGCACAGGTGCCCCAAGATGAGCCCTGCTTCCATTTGGGGCAGCTGCAGAGAAAGTGAAAGTTCTAGTCTCCCAAAGAAGACAAGGCACAGAATGACTGCTGGCGACTTATTTCCCCTTAACCTCAAAGAGTTGGTGGGACTCAGGCCCAGCCTGGTGTCCCCCATGTCACACCTGCAAAGGGGGTTCCGCTTTGAACGGTAAGCCTGGCTTTTCCAGGTCTGACCTCCAAGGCTCCACCCCATGTCTGCAATGCCCAACACTAGCATCAAATGACAACATGGAATTCGTCTCCAAAGTAGGAAATCCTTTTGCGAAAACCTCAACGGCTTAGCTTTAACCACAATGTTTTATTTTTAAAGATTTGGGTTGAGAAGATGTAATCTGTGGGGCACTGGAACAGACTGAGTGTATGAGGGAAGCTCTGAGGCATGCTGCCCAGGGGCAGGGCCAGCCAAGGTGGCCTCTGCTGGGCCAGGAGAGAGGCTGTAATTTTGCAACTGTCAATCAGTTTAAAATGCAGTCCAATCCTTCTGCTCCTGTGAGTTCAGATTTACATTGAAAAATAAAGCAGTCGCTGTCTTCTGCTATGTACCTTTGTTTGCATAGCAGGGGAGTTTGGGGAAAGGAAAAAGCAGGATGCATATTGGATCCAGCCAAATCCCAGCTGAATCCTCAGACTTGACCAAGTGTGACTTGTAAGGGACTGCCTTCTGGTGTAGATTCCTCTACTAAAGGCAGCTGGAGGCCCTGTCATTCAATCATCTTCCTCCTCCTGGGGTCTTTAGAGCTACAACCCAACCAACAAGCCTCACTGCTTGCTGGTTAATTTCATTTCTTTCCCTTGAGAGACAGCCCCTTGGCCCCTGCCCAGCCCCAGCCCCAGGTGCTGACCTTAAAGAATTTATCGATTTTACTGAGGTTGATTCTCTTCTTGGCATCCAGTTTGTAGATGTTACTGACATTTCCATCCATCAGGTAGAGACCAAAACCCATCACCTGGAGTGAGAAGGGGCAGAGCACAGAAGCCTGTCACATCTGATGGAAAAGTTAAAAACAAAAAAGTCTGACTGTACAGAGGAAGCCAGAGTGAACAAGTCACAACGCCACGCTGCCCTGCAAACTCCATCCAGGTGCCATGGAAATGTAAGGAAGGGCATGTCAACAGGCCTGGGGTGCTTAGACTAGCAGGAGTGACAAGGAGGAGAGGAGGAAAAAGCAAAGCCACCAGAGAGCTGTGAGAGGTGAGGTTCCGGGGAAGAAAGAATCAAAAGGGCTATGCCGTGTGTAAAAAGAACGTGGAGGCTGCTCATGTCAGTGCGACAGCTGTCAGCGAGCAATTAGGAACGTCCTGAGCAGCTAACAATAAAGTAACTAAAAAAAGGAAGCTCATCCATACGACGGCATTAATATTCCAACACGTTTAATGAAAAGGGATAAAGCTTACATAGGCATCGTTTATGTATACCGCATTTGTTGAAAATATAGAAGCATAGAAAAATGAGAAAGAAATACATTAAAATGCTAAAAGTGTTACCTCTGGATAGAAAGATTGTGAGAGATTAATATTTTCTGTGCTTCTCTGTATGATTCAGATTTTTCTACAATGATCAATATTACTTGGTAATTGAAAAATCAGACTTGTAAACTGATGGATCAACTGTGGCGATTTTGGCAAAACAGAGCAAATGCTTGAAGACTTTGCCTTTTTTTTTGAGTTGGTCACTTCTCCTCCTAGAAGTCTGACTCCACAAGGGTATGTACACAAAGGCTGTGCTATAAGAGTGTTCAATGCAGTTTAGCAAACAAATATCCAACGAGAGGGGATTGGTTAACTAACAATATCTCCACAGAAGAGCATACTTGGCATCCACTAAAAATAACATTGCGGAAATATCCTTAATGTCTGGAAAGGTGTAGATGACATGTTAAAGGGGGGAAAACCGATTACAAAACATTATGTGCAGTGAGATCTATATCCGTGTTTAAGTAAGAAAAAATATATGCCGTTTAAAAAAAAATGATTTAAAGTAAGAAGGAGGTGAGAGGGCACGCCCAGACCACTGGGTGTGTGACCACAGCGGTTGTACCTTGAGGAGCATGTGCTTCTCGCTGGGGGTCAGATACATCTTGTTCTCGTAGTAATCCACGCAGATGTTGACAATGTCTGCCAGCAGCTCCTCGTAGCCTGGGATCACTTCCAGTTGCTGATGGAGACAC
Organism: Plecotus auritus; assembly: GCF_963455305.1. Classification (NCBI taxonomy): domain Eukaryota; kingdom Metazoa; phylum Chordata; class Mammalia; order Chiroptera; family Vespertilionidae; genus Plecotus; species Plecotus auritus. Next base: position 16,850,720 of record NC_137773.1, read on the forward strand.
TAAACAGCAGCATCCCCCTCTGGTCAGCTCCTTTTCTGCTGCTGCACCCACATCCACACCATGTGGATGGACCCCCCTCCCCCACACACACACTAGCTGACCACTAGGGGGAGGAAGCCTGCATCCTGTCAGTGTCCCCACAGTGGCTGGTCTGAGCTCCTGCACATCTCCCCTGGCAGGGAACTCACTCCCCTAGGGGCCCTCCATTTTATTCCCTGCCAGTTTTGATGTTAAAAAGTATATTATTGGGCTGAGTTGAAAAGCAGCTCAGCCCTATCGCAGAAGGCCTGTTAGTCTTCCCAGTTTGGTTTTGAGGCTGTGGACTTAGCCACGGCGTCTCCTCAGATGATGGGGGATGGCCTAGCCCAGTGTAGGAGAGCTGGGCCAGCAGCGGTCTCCCTCCTGGCAGGACACAGCAGTATAGAAAGAAACGCATCTCCCAACAGAAGGGTCTCACAACATGGGACGGCGTCCCAGGAAAGAAACCTAGAGCCTCTAAGTTGATAGCCTTTTGCATTCAACAAGGAGTAGGGAGGGCCTAGCGAAGCCAGCAGCATCCCTGAGAGAGAGCTGAGTGTCCAAACCCTCCGAGGATGGAAGGACCCATTCAGCCTGAGTCCTGCTGACATTCTTGCTGGTGCCTGTTTAAGCTGAACTGACGATGAGCAAGCCAGGTTACGTCAGACAGAACATGCAAGCCACAGCCCAGTGGGGGTGCCCTGGCCAAGAGGTGGCAGTGATAACAGCTCCATTTTCTTATTCCCTTGCCATTTGTCAGGCTCTGCATACAGAGGGCTTTTATACAGTATCTTATGTATTTCTCACAACAGTCCTATCACATGGATTCTCATAACATTCTCAAAATCCCAGGCCCGTTTTACAGATGAGAAAACCGAGGCTTAGACCTTGCCCAAGGTCTCATGATAGGTCAGTGAAGGGTCTATGGTTCGAAAACAAGGCTGTTTAACTCCAGAACCCATGCTCTCAATCTGCACTAATGTGGGGGCAGGATAGTGGCTTGAGAAGGTTTTCAGGGAACCAAACTTGGAGAGGGTGAAAGGACTGTCAGGGAAGGGAAACTTAATCCAAAGTCTAACTCTGGAGTAGGGCAATGAGGGTGTTCGATCTGGACCCAGCTGCTCTGCTCATGGTCCACCCACCCTCCAGGCCCCTGCCTGTGTCCCGGGACGCCAGGCCCGGACTAACGTGGAGTTTGCCGTCACCTGGGTGATCCTGTTGTGGTTGGCCAGGAACATGGAGAGGTTCTGCGACTCCTGGATAGACTGGGGGTCTGCCATCTTCCTCAGGAACTGCGCCGCCCTGAAACACGGGGTCGCAGAGAGGAATGCTCAAGTAACCAGCCTAACCAGGCCTCTCGGGCTCCGCCTCCCACCCGACCTGAGTGACACTGCCCCGGAGGTTAACCAGCTCTGACATCACAGGTGACTAAAGTCAATGGAGAGTATGTTCTGGAGTCATAGGAATTGTTTACCCCTTCTGATACGGGTACCTGAGATTAAGAGGCAAGAATGCACTGAAGCTCAAACTCCAAGTTGAAGGGCAGCTAGCATCCTATCAACCAGCTGTAGCAGTAAGACAGACTGAAATGAGCATCCCTGGCCCTGCAGTGACCTCCAGTGGACCTGCACAGTCCGCCATGGAGCAGAACCAGGGGCAGGATGCTTTGATTTTATTCTGTATTGTGTTCTTTATTGGAAAATCTCTATGCTTCTAAAGCAAAGCATTACATAGAACCCAGTCTGTTTAACCTACTGGGATTGAGAGCGAAGGGATGATGGGTGTGGGGAACACACGTGGGACGTGAAGGGAAAAACTGTGGCGGCCCACTTTTCCGGCCTAACCTGGAACCTTTGTGAAAGGTGCCACTTCTGAGTCAGGTTTGTGAGGGGCTCTGCCTGCTGGGCACCCCAGGGTTCTTTCACAGATCACTCAGGAGCATAGCGTGTTGAGAATCAGTCTGTTGTCTGCTTTCTCCAGTGACCTAGGAGCCCTGGGATGACGTGTTTCAAGGAGGAGAGGCCTTTCATCAGACACAGAAAAGCCTTCCCAAGAGATGAGTCTAGACAATACAGAGGAAATGTGCTGCTTTGACTCACCCTCCCGCCCCCGCCCACTTTGGGGTGGCTGTACCTTAATTTCTAGAGAGGAACGAGCCCTTCCCCACTCTCTGTCCTTCTCTTGAGCTGACATTGATCCTCAAGTGACCCATGATGAGCACCTGTCCAATCAGAGCCCCCACCCACACAATGGCTGATGAGGAACCTGGCACACGACTAAGCTGGGACTTTTGCAAAATCATTTGCAAAGAGGAGCACCCTTTTCTTCCCTTGAAGCTGGGGTGGCTATGCCGGCCCAAGGGGGAGCGGGGTTAAAGCTGCCGGAGGCCACCCCAGGGCACAGCCTGCCTGAGAGTGAGCAGGGGCTCTTCAGTTCCAGGAGCCAACCCATCCCTCTTCCACAGAAGCAGTTTGAACTGGCTTTCTCATTCTTACAGGAATGACAGTGTGACCACTTCATGATGCTCTCACTGGCCCTGCACTACGCTGCTGCTCCACAGATGGAGAAATGAGCATCTGATTCCATCTTGAGACAGACAGCCCTGCACAGACCCAGTTCCCCCAGGACCCAGCCCTGACCTTTCTCCTCAAACCACACAAACAGGTCCGGCCCAGCTGCTGTGTGCCTGGGGAGTGGCTCGTTTGGTTCTGGAGAAGGGGCCTGTTAGACAGGCTCCATCCTCTTCCTCCCCTTGGCAGGCTACCCAGGAAGTGGGGGGCAGGGGAGGCTGACCTCTTGTAGGCAGAGTGGTCGTTCTTGACGCTGCACTTCATGTTCTTCAGCTCGTCCAGGACCGCGAACATGTTGATGAACTTGCCCAGCGTCAGGAGGTAGGCCTCGGAGACAAAGTCCTTCCTCCGCTCCGCATGGCACAGCCGCTTCACCTCGCTGCAGAACCGCTCGATGGCCTTGCGCTGCAGGCAGGGAGGGGGCAGCAGGTAAGGACGGGCCGCACGGGTGGGGGCGGCTCCCTGCACTCTCAGGTGGGGAGCAGGGTCAAGGCTCCCCTGGGGCCCTGGTCAGAGTCTGGACATTTAGAGGCAAATCCGCCAAGAGGTCTTCCTCAGAGCAGTCCCTACATTCAAAGCTGATTTCTCAAGGGAACACACCGCCCAAGTGAGTTGACCCCACGCATTTATTCTCAGGCCTTTGCAGAGAAGCACCGTGTTATTCACTTTTGTGTTCCAGCGCCTGGGATAGTGTCAGGCACCACTGGACAAGGGGGCAGAGATTCAGAGAAAGAGGTTCATTCAGCCAATAAATAGTACTTATTGAGTATCTACTATGCACGAGGCACCATTCTAGGCACCGTGGTAAAGAAGGAATGAAAAACAAAACAAAACAAATCTCTACCCCCACGGGGCTTACATTTTAGTGAGGGAAGACAGACAACAAAACAAACTACTTCTGTACATTACAGTGTGATATGTGTTATGGAGAAAAATAAAGCGGGGAAAGGGGGTGGGAGGATGCTTGCCCAGAGCTGGGATGGATGGGGGTATAATGGGGTGATAGCCACAGGGAATGGGATTTCTTTTTGGGGTGATAAGATGTTACAATTTGACCCTGGTAAAGAACACTTATTAGGTATTTACATTAATTTACATTCACAGGGTATTAATGTAAATACCTAGTGTACATTAATACCCTGTGAATGTACTAAAAATGATTGAACTGTCCTCTTTAAATGGATGAATTACATGGATGTTAATTATTTCTCAATAAATCTGTTACCAAAAAAAAAAGCAGTTGAATAACAATCCAAAAACAAGGCTAAAGAGTAACCCAGAGAGAGAGCCAGAGGGAGGAAGGGGAACAAGAGGAGGAGAGGAGGGAGAGAAATGACTCCTTGTGTGTGCTCTCCCCTCCTCAAGCCGGGATACCCACCCGTAATTCCTCACCCGTGAAGATCAGACTGGCCATGCCTTCTCCTTCCAGAGCCTAAGTCCAAGAGCACTTTCTATGATGGTGGAAACGTCCTATGTCTACAACCCCTAATACGAGAACCACTCACCGCATGTGGCTATTGAGCACTTGGTGGTTCGGGCAACGGAGGACCTGAATTTTACATTTTATTTAATTTTAATTAATGTAAATCCACTACACGGGGCTACTGTACAGAACAGCGTAGCTCCAGGTGATCCCAGGTCATCCTTTCTCGGTTTCTGTATAGTTTTTCTCTCTTGGACCTGCCTTCCTAAAGAGTCCATGATGCTATTAACAGCAGCTTCTGTGTGTTAACCCTACTGTGTAACTAGGGCTCTATGTGGCTCTTTACAATAGGCCTCTTTTATCCTCGCCACAAACCTGTGAAATAGGTATTATTTCCAAGGTGAGAAAACTGAAGGCGTCAGATATGCTAAGTCACCCACAGGCACAGTCACACTGTGGAGGAGCCTTGGTCTCCTGCCTCCGGAGCCAGTGTTCCTGCCCTGGGCTGCAGGTATCTGCACCTTCCCAGACATCCCATCTCACACCCAGCAGGCCATGCAGAGCTGAGTGTGGGGCTGAGCCTGGGGCTGAGCCTGGAGCTAAGCAGGGGTGGATATCCACCAGAGCCTGAAAGTCTGTTTACCAGTCTCAGCTCTCCGTGGAGCACGTGCAGGGCAGAGTGTGTGGCATGACCCCCGCCCTGGGGTACAGACTGGTCTTAAAGGGCTCAACCTGCATTCCTAAGCAGCTTCCAACCTGAGCATAATAATCAACCTGTTTGCCTTATTTTCCTTGGTTATTTGTTTAACCACCTGCCCTCTCTCGTTTTTTTTTTGTTTGTTTGTTTTTTTTAATTTAACTAGCCTGCCCTCATGAAAGCCCTTGGCTATCTTTTTCCTCTTTTCCTCCTTTAAAGATCACTCTTCCTGGCTTCCCAACTGGTCTTCCTGCTGCCACTCCTGTCCCCTCCTGCCCCTCACATCTGTGCTGCCCCCACCTCCCTTCCATTTCGCACCGAGCAGCCAGATGTTATAAACCCACCAATCAGATCGTGTCACTAGGGAAAACTCACAGGAGAGAACCCTGATACCCAAGGACTAAAGGTGGAGACAACATAGAGACTGGTAGGAGGGGCGGAGGCGTGAAAGGACTGGCCAGGCACCCACAGACGGCAACTGAAGTCCTGGAGAGATATCTCAGCTGTGGGGGGGTGCCACTGAGAACTCTGGGATCTAATCGCAATGCTGGGCTCCCCAAGCAGAAAGCACCAAACTGAGGAGGGTACCCACATAACATCTAGCTGTGAAAAGCAGTGGGGTGCTGTCTGCCAGGGAGTGGCAGCTGAAAGTTCAGGTGCCCCCTTAAAGGGCCAACGCACAAAAATTCCCTGTGGAGCTAACCACCTTGTGCTCTGGCAGAGGGAGGGTGAAGTGGACTGGAACTGTGAGAGCAGAACCCAGGACTGGGGGCTCGGGGGATAGAGCTCAGAAGGCAGACACCCCAAGTTTCCTGGGCTGAGTCATTCCCTCACACAGGGGAGGACATCTTTCCCACATAGACATCTGCCTTGCCTGGGGGAAAGACAGTTGACACACCCTATTGGAAAACACCTTGCCCTGAAGCCACTTATGAGATTAAAAGTAACAATTAGCTTCCAGGTAGAAGAAACTGCCCACTCTGTTGAAAAAAACTCTTGCCAAACTTGAGGATGACTGCCTGGGGGCAATTCAAGTCAGAATCCTATTAGTCTATAGACAGAGGTGGTGTCTGGAGGCTTTGAGTCTTTGCCTCATCCAATTAGCCAGAAACAGCCTTTAACACTGTCCTGCACTAGAGATTGAGAGGTATAGAAGATCTACCTAAAACATAGTCACAAACCCAAACAGACAACCAAAATGAGGAAACAAAGAAACAACCCCCAAATGAAAGAACTAGCAAATTCTCCAGAAGAAGAGATAAATGAAGCAGAGATAAGAAATTTATCTGAAACAGAGTTCAGAGTAATGATGTTAAAAATGCTCAACACTATGAAAAAAGAACAGTCTGAGATAAAGAGTGACATAACTCAAATAAAGAATACATTGGAAGGAATACACAGCAGATTAGGGGAAGCTGAGGATTGAATCAGTGAATTAGAAGACAGAGTTGAAAATATCACTCAATTAGAGAACCAAAAAGAAAAAAAAAACAATGAAAAAACAGGAGGTCAGCTTAAGGGAGCAGTGGGACAATGTGAAACACAACAATATTAGAATAGTAGGTGTACCAGAAGAGGCAGAAAGGGAGAAAGAAATAGGGAAGGTGTTTGAAGAAATAATGGTAGATCGTGTCACTAGAAACCTCCAGTGGTTTCTGTGGTGATTTAATAAAATCCGCATACTGTTTTCACATCCCACTTCATGGCCTGCAGTTCCCTGTGTGAGTGGGTCCCTGGCTACTGCTCCAGCCTCACCTTTTATCCCTCCCTCTCCTACCCTGCAGTCTCCCTGGCTTCCTTCTGTTTCTTAAACACATCCGGCCCCTTCGGGCTTCAGAGGCTTGGCCTTCACAGTTCCTTCTGTCTGAAACCCTCATCCTTGGACCATCACACACCAGCCCTTCTCATCACACAAACCTCAGTTCACAGGCCACCTCCTGAGAGGCTGTCCCTAAAGCTGCACCCACGTCGCAGACACCCTGCAGCCCAAGGATTTTTAAAATGTTATTTATTCATGGAACATATTATGCCCTGAGAATTGTTGTTTGTTGTTTATTGTCAGCCTCTCCTCCTGCCCAGAACATACTCCTGTGCTCACTAGGATGGAAATTTCAGGGAGGGAGGGAACTGTCCGTCTTGCTCACTTGGGGTGTGTGTCAGGGGCACTCAAAAAGTATTAACCGAATGAATAAGTAACATGGCACAAAAACCCAGATCCGTGTGTGTAGAAGGGAGAGGGCCTTCTCTAGTCTCCTGATCCAGATTCACCGACCCCTCACCTGGAAGTACATGAACTTCATGAGCTTGGTGACCTCCGGCTCTAGCACCTCCACCGTCTTCTCGTATATCTCCACACGGTTGGGCTGCTCATTACATTTCACCTGTGGACAGAAGGGTCTCAGACATCCTGATCCGCCCAGGCAGCCCTGGGTCAAGCCTGTTGACTTATTAACGGACCCCTTTCCACCCTCGAATGTACCTCATCCAGGATAATAAATGACAAGGTCACCCTGGTGAGAGAAGGCTGGGGTAGCCCTGTTTAATGGGTCTGACTGGGGGCGACACTGCTCCCCAGACACTGGCTGCAGGTAAGAAACCAGCTGGTCCCAAGAACAGAACCGTCCATCCCTTCAGTCTGTCTGTACTGTGACCAGTCGCTGTTTACACGTCCACGTTTATCTGCAAGGTCTCCCTCCTGCAGCCTTTCTTCACTCTGACCCCAGAGGGGCCCCGCCAGATTCCCAGCAGAGAAAAATATTCCATCCACTGCTCCGGATGCACCCGGGGTAGAGCCCCCGGCCACACTAAGGCCCACCAGGAAACCCATGTGCTCTGCCCAACAGGTTTCAACATATCACAACCACATGGCGGGTGTTTTCACAGCACGCACACCCGGGACTGCTAACAAGGTGGCCGAAACTGACGAGTGAGCGAAGGGTAAGTTCAAGGTCATTCTTCACACTGTTGTTTAGAAATTCTTAAAATGGGAGCAACAAGCTCAATGTCCAGGTGATTGAAAGAATAAAATATGATACACTCAATTCAATATCATTATGTAACAAGGAATGAGACAGATCTATGTCACCTGACATGGACAGACTGCCACCATAAACTGACAGGTAAAAACTGTGACGGGGCAGGAAGTATCACTTAGTCGCATTTTTGTTAAACAAAACAGTGTGTGTTTGTTTGTTTATATATGTTACAGGCATAGAAAATCCGAAAGAGTGAAAACCAAACTGTTAGTAAGTAGTTACCCCAGGGGACTAAGATTAAATGAAGGGTGAGGAACTGTTTCTCTTTATACATCTGTGCCTCATGGATTTTATTAAAATGGGACTCATGAAATATATGACAATTATAATGCTGGTTGACACATACACATATTATCTGTATGTGTCAACATGAAAAAATGTCATTGATAAAGAATAAAGTGTAGCCCAGCTGGAGTGGCTCAATGGTTGAGTGTCGACCTATGAACCAGAAGGTCATGGTTCGATTCCCGGTCAAGGCATATGACCAGGTTGTGGGCCCCAGGGTGGGGGGAGGGGGGGGCGGGTGCTGAAGGCAGCTGATCAATGATTCTCTCTCACCTTTGATGTTTCTATCTCTCTCTCCCTCTCTCTTCCTCTCTGAAATCAATAAAAATATATGTTTAAAAAAGAATACTAGTAAAGTGTAAAAAAATCAAGTGGCAGAACTATATAAGTAAAAAGCAACATACGCTTTGTAAATAATTATTTACAAAATAATAATCATAGAAATATTCAGGATAATCAGCGAGAAAGATCCAGAGGAACAGGCAGAAACACGTGTCCATAGCGATCATGCTCGGTTGGGAGGTGGGTTTGGGTGGTAGGGGTGAGGAGGTGGGGATGTCTTGCTTTTTACTTTATACCTTTCTTCAATGGTTTGGTGTTGTACAGTTAGCATATACTGTTTTCCAAATAAAGTATATTGAACAATTTTTTAAAAGTTGGCATCAGTTTTATGGGAAAGTCTCCGAAGGTTTTCAGCATGCCCCCTTGGATTAGCTTTGCTCCCTGCCACCTGGAGAAGCTCAGCTCCCTGAACGGGGTAAGGTGGAGGGTGGCGGCGCAGGAGAGCACCCAGGGAAGGACAGTCTCACCTGGGGGATGGCCCGGGAACAGCTGCGCCAGGTGTACAGCATGACCGCGTATTCGTGTCCTTCCTCCAGCATTTCATTCTGAAAAGCAAAGCACGCTTATCAGGGAGAAACCGCCCTGGTGCAACAGGCTTCTCATCAGTCCCCAAAACCTCGCTGCTCAGTGAGGTCTGTGCACCAGCAGTATCCCCATCACCTGGGAGGCTCATTAGGAATGCAGAGCCTCAGCCGCTGCCTGGCTGACAGAATCAGAATCTGCATTCAGGAACATTCCCAGGGGACGCACCCTCCCGGGTACAACATAAGTTTGAGAAGCACTGGCCTCAGGTATTCTCATCAGACACCAAGGGCTCTGTAAGCAGGCTGCAGTTTTCAAAGATGGATAGCCACCTCATAAAAAGGCAACAGATCTATTTGTTCCAACAGCAAAAGTTGTCCCAGATATACTTAGCAAGAAAATAAGCAAGTAGCAAAACAGTATGCATAGCAGCTAGGCTATAAAAAAGCTAAACAAAGAGTAGTAATTAGGAAAGTACTATATATTATGGTATACTGAGAGATATTTTAGTGGCATATGACTAGCAGGCTCTCTGTGGGGCACTCACTTTTCCTATCACATAGGACCATAAGGTTTTCACTTTTTAAAGAAGAGCTTATGTGACTATTTCACAAGCAGAAATATTATTCATATCAATTCTTTAAAATAATGCAGAGCAGATAGAGAAACCAACAACAGCACAAAAAATAAATCTGAAAAATACAGTGATGACACACCACACCTAGTAAGTGCTACCATGGAAAGAGCCCTGAACTCAGGGTCCAAATATCTGGGCTCAAATCTTAGCTTCATCACTCTTTGGCCGTTTGGCCTTCAGGAAATCACTGAACCTAAGATTCTCCATTTAGTGATGACGACAATGACAACCTCAGAAAGTTTTATGAGAACTAAATGGAACACACACACACACACACACACTCTACATAATCTGTAAAGGGAGTGAAGAGTATTACGAGGAAAAAAAACAGTCTGGCAGTTTCTCAAAAAGTTAAACACAGGGTAACCGTATAACCCAGCAATTTCACTCCCAGGGAAATGCCCACAGGTCCACACAGAAACTTGCATACTTGTTCATAGCAGTATTAATCTAATAGCCAAAAGTGGACGCAACCCAAAAAGTCCAACAACTGATAAATGGAGAACTAAAATGCGGTACAGCCAGAGAATGGAATAGTATGCACCTATAAAAGGAATAAAGTGCAGATACATTATACTAGTACAACATGGATGAATTTTGAGAACATGATGCTATGTGAGAGAAGCCAGACACAAAAGGCCACATATTGTAGAATCTATTTAGATGAAATGTTCAGAATTGACAAATTCATAGAAACAAAAAGTAGGTTAGTGTTTGCCAGGGAATAGGAAGAGAGAGGAATTGGGAGTGACTACTAACAGTTTTTGTTTTGTTTTGTTTTTGTGGTGATGAAAATTAGATAGTGGTGATGGTTGTCTAACATGGTGAATATATTAAAAAACACTGAACTGTTCACTTTAAAGGGTGAATTTTATGTTCTATGAACGATATCTCAAAAACACAGTAAAAAAGAGTATTACTAGACCATGTTTTCTGTAAATATTTCTATTGATATAAAAATGAACCCTTACTGATTTATTTTTTTTACTCCACATATCATGTCTATTTCATAATACCTTTCTAGTACAAGGTCAGATTTAATTTAGAGCTCATTACTTTTTATGGTTTTGTTTTCAACAGCAAATGCCACTGACACATCCACACTTTCAATCAGCACTTCGAAAATCAGGAACACGTTGCCCTTGAGATGACAGAAAACCAAGGTGAAGCGTGTAGGTCTCTTGCTGCAGCTGTTGCTTCCGAACACACATCAAAAAAGGGAAGTGAAAAGGAAGATGGCTGCTGACAGGAAGGCAGACTACAAGATAGTGTGTGAGTGAGGAAACAAAGGGAGAGTGTGTGGTCGCACGGGGAGTGTTTGTTGGTGAGTTGAGGGACAGCTATACTCCAGGAGACTGTGGGGACTGTTGGACAGGGCTCCCCTGACCGGGCAGCCCCACTGCTGCTGGGTTCCCTCCCGGAGCGACCGGCTCAGACGTGGAGACCGCGCCATCTTGAAGGGGAAAGTGGATGTTATCGGGAACCTGAAAAGCCCAGGGAATCTATAACTACGGCACCGACCAAACAGCTGTGAACCCGAGAACACCAAGTGGTGCAAGCACGTAGATTCAGAGGAGCTCTACACTCCACCACAGAAAGGTCAGATTTTGCCTGGGATAAGGAGAGAGAGAACTACATAACCAGACACGCGGAGAAGAGAGAACATGGGGAGACAAAGAAACAGCCCACATATGAAAGAAAAGCAGGCATCACCAGAAAAGGAAGTAAATGAAATGGAGGCAAGCAACCTGTCAGAGAAAGAATTCAGAGAAATGGTCATAAGGTGGCTGAAAAGAATGGAAGACAAATTCGACAATATGTGTAAGAACCAAGAGGAAATGAAGAAGAATCAAGAAGAAATGAAAAATGACATCACTGCTGTAAAGAACTCAATAGAAAGCATCAAGAGAAGACTAGAAGACGCAGAGGACCGCATCAGTGAGCTAGAAGACAAGGTAGGAAAAAATACCCAAGTAGAGCAGCTTCTAGAAAAAAAAATTAAAAAGCAGGAGGAGAGCCTAAGGGAACTTTGGGACAACATGAAACAAAACAACATCTGCATAATAGGGGTGCCAGAAAGAGAGGAAACTGAGCAGGGAATAGAAAACCTGTTTGAAGAAATAATGACAGAAAACTTCCTTGATATAGGGAAGAAAAAACCCACACAAATCCAAGAAGCTCACAGAGTCCCAAGCAAAATGAACCCCAAAAGACCGATGCCAAGGCACATTATAATTAAATTGGCAAACACCAACGACAAAGTAAGAATCTTAAAAGCGGCCAGAGAGAGACAGAAAGTTACCTACAAAGGATCTCTCATCAGACTAGCGACTGATTTCTCAACAGAAACACATCAGGCCAGAAGGGAATGCAATGAAATATACAAAGTCATGCAAAGGAAGGGTCTGAATCCAAGAATACTGTACCCAGCAAGGCTATCAATCAAAATTGAAAGTGAAATCAGGAGCTTCACAGACAAAAAAGGACTAAGGGAGTTTATTACCACCAAACCAGTAATGCAAGAAATGCTAAAGGGTCTTCTGTAAAAAAAAAAGAAATAGGAAGTGAAGAAGGAACACAGGGGTAAAGAATAAAAATGGCGACAAACAAGTACCTATCAATAATAACTTTAAATGTAAATGGATTAAATGTCCCAATCAAAAGACATAGGGCAGTGGTTGGCAAACTGCGGCTCGTGAGCCACATGCGGCTCTTGGGCACCTTGAGTGTGGCTCTTCCACAAAATACCACAGCCTGGGCGAGTCTATTTTGAAGAAGTGGCATTAGAAGAAGTTTAAGTTTACAAAATTTGGCTCTCAAAAGAAATTTCAATCGTTGTACTGTTGATATTTGGCTCTGTTGACTAATGAGTTTGCCGACCACTGACATAGGGTAACGGATTGGATAAGAAAATATGACCCATATATCTGCTATCTATAAGAAACCCACCTCAGAAAAAAAGACACACACAGACTGAGGGTGAAGGGATGGAAAAAGGTTTTTCAGGTGAATGGAAATGAAAAAAAAAAAGTGGGGGTAGCAATACTTATATCTGACAATTTAGATCTCAAAGTGAAGGACATAAAAAGAGATAAGGAAGGCCACTTCATAATACTAAAGGGAGCAATCCAACAAGAAGAAATAATTCTGGTCAACATATATGCACCCAATACAGGTGCAACCAAATACATAAAAAAACTCCCGGAAGATATCAAGGGAGAGATTGACAGCAATACAATCATAGTAGGAGACTTTAATACCCCACTATTACCATTGAACAAATCATCTAAACAAAAAATCAGCAAAGAAACATCAATCCTAAGTGACTCACTAGACCAGATGGAATTAATTTATATCTTCAGAACATTTCACCCCAAAGCCACAGAATATACATTCTTCTCAAGTGCACATGGGTCATTTTCAAAGATAGACCATATATTGGGTCACAGGCAAAGTCTCTTCAAATTCAAGAAGATAGAAATCATATCAAGTATCTTCTCAGATCACAGTGGCATAAAACTGGAAATCAACTACAATAAAAACAATCCAAAAAAATCAAACACATGGAGACTAAACAACATGCTATTAAACAATGACTGGGTTACCAGAGAAATCAAGGAAGAAATAAAAAACATCATGGCAAGAAATGACAATGAAAACACAACAATCCAAAATCTATGGGACACAGCGAAAGCAGTCTTGTGAGGGAAGTTCATAGCTCTACAAGCCTACTGCAAAAAAAACAAGAAACAATGGTAATAAATTATCTAACCCTACAACTCAAAGAGTTAGAACGAGAACAACAAGAAAAGCCCAGTGTAAGCAGAAGGAAGGAAATAATAAAGATCAGAGCGGAGATAAATGACATTGAGACCAAAAAAAAAAAAAAAAAAAAAAAAAAACCAACACAAAAGATCAACAAAACCAAAAGCTGGTTCTTTGAAATGATAAACAAGATTGATGAATCTCTAGCCAGGCTCACCAAGAAGCAAAGAGAGAGGACCCAAATAAACAAAATCAGAAATGAAAGAAGTGAAATAACAACAGACCCCACAGAAATACAAAGGATTGTTAAAAAATGCTATGAACAACTCTATTCCAACAAACTGGACAACCTGGAGGAAATGGACATATTCCTAGAAAAATATAACCTTCCAAAACTCAATCAGGAAGAATCTAAACATCTCAATAGGCCAATAACTATGGAAGAAATTGAAGCAGTCATCAAAAAGCTTCCAGCAAACAAAAGCCCGGGACCAGACCGGCTTCACAGGGGAGTTTTACCAAACATTCAAGAAAGAACTAAAACCTATCCTCCTCAGACTATTCCAAAAAATTCAAGAGGAAGGAACACTTCCAAGCTCATTCTATGAAGCCAGCATCACCCTAATACCAAAACCAGATAAAGACAACACAATGAAAGAGAATTACAGGCCAATATCCCTCATGAATGTAGATGCCAAAATCGTCAACAAAATTCTAGCAAATCGGATCCAGCAGTACATCAGAAAGATCATACACCATGACCAAGTAGGATTTATCCCAGGGATGCAAGGATGGTACAGTATCCGCAAATCAATAAATGTGATACATCACATAAACAAACTGAGAGATAAAAATCACATAGTCATATCAATTGATGCAGAAAAAGCATTTGACAAAATCCAACACCCTTTCTTGATAAAAACTCTCAGCAAGGTGGGAATAGAAGGATCATACCTCAACATAATAAAAGCCATATATGATAAACCCACAGCCAACATCATACTCAATGGGCAAAAACTAAACCCATTTCCCCTAAGAACAGGAACAAGACAGGGATGCCCACTCTCACCACTCCTGTTCAACACAGTACTGGAAGTATTAGCCATTGCAATTAGACAAGACGAAGAAATAAAAGGCATCCAAATTGGAAAAGAAGAAGTAAAGCTGTCCTTATTTGCAGATGACATGATATTGTACATAAAAAACCCTAAAGCCTCCATCAAAAAACTATTAGATTTAATAAATGAATTTGGCAATGTAGCAGGATACAAAATTAATGCCAAGAAATCTATGGCATTTCTATACACCAATAGTGAACTTACAGAAAGAGAGACTTAAAAAAGCAATCCCATTTACCATCGCACCAAAAAAAATTAAGATACCTAGGAATAAACTTAACTAAGGAGGTAAAAGACCTATACGCGGAAAACTACAGGACACTGAAAAAAGAGATAGAGGAAGACGTAAACAGGTGGAAGAACATACCATGTTCATTGATTGGTAGAATCAACATCATTAAAATGTCCATACTACCCAAACCAATCTACAGATTCAATGCACTCCCCATTAAAATATCAACGGCATATTTCACAGACCTAGAAAGAACTCTCCAAAAATTCATCTGGAATAAAAAAAGACCCCAAATAGCCACAGCAATCCTGAGAAAGAAGAACAAAGTAGGTGGGATCTCAATACCAGATTTCAAGCTGTATTACAGAGCCACTGTTCTCAAAACAGCCTGGTACTGGCACAAGAACAGACATATAGATCAATGGAATAGAATAGAGAACCCAGATATTGACCCAAACCACTATGCTCAATTAATATTTGACAAAGGAGGCACAAACATACAATGGAGTCAAGACAGTCTCTTCAACAAATGGTGTTGGGAAAATTGGACAGATTCATGGCAAAAATATGAAACTAGACCACCAACTTAAACCATACACAAAAATAAACTCAAAATGGATAAAGGACTTAAACATAAGATGGGAAACCATAAAAATACTAGAGGAATCCACAGGCAGAGAAATCTCAGACATATGCCGAATGAACTTCTTCACTGATACCGCTCCTAGGGCAATGGAAAATAAAGAGAAAATAAACAAATGGGACTACATCAAAATAAAAAGCTTTTGCACAGCAAAAGAAACCATCAACAAAGCAAGAAAGCCCACTGTTTGGAAGAACATATTTGCAAATGTTATCACTGATAAAGGTTTAATCTCCAACATCTACAGGGAACTTATACAACTTAATAAAAGGAAGATAAATGATCCAATAAAAAATGGGCAATGGACCTAAATAGAATCTTTTCGAAAGAAGACAGAAGGAAGGCCAAGAGACATATGAAAACATGCTCAAAGTCACTAATTATCCGAGAGATGCAAATCAAAACGACAATGCGGTACCATCTCACACCTGTCAGAATGGCAATCATCAACAAATCAACAAACGACAAGTGTTGGCGAGGATGCGGAGAAAAAGGAACCCTCGTGCACTGCTGGTGGGAATGCAGACTGGTGCAGCCACTGTGGAGAACAGTATGGAGTTTCCTCAAAAAACTGAAAATGGAACTCCCATTTGACCCAGTAATCCTACTCCTAGGAATATATCCTAAGAAACCAGAAACACCAATCAGAAAGGATATATGCACCCCTATGTTCATAGCAGCACAATTCACCATAGCTAAGATTTGGAAACAGCCTAAATGCCCATCAGCAGATGAGTGGATTAGAAAACTGTGGTACATCTACACAATGGAATACTACGCTGCTATAAAAACGAAGGAACTCTTACCATTTGCAGCAGCATGGATGGACCTGGAGAGCATTATTCTAAGTGAAATAAGCCAGGAAATGAAAGAAAAATACCACATGATCTCACTCACTTTATTTATGGAAAATAAAGAACATTATAACCTGATGAACAAAAAGATAGATACAGAGGCAGTAAAGCATTGAACAGACTGTCAAATTACAGCGGGAAGGCTGGGGAGTGTTGGGGAGGGCGGGAAGAGATCAACCAAGGACTTGTATGCATGCATATAAGCACAGCCAATGGACACAAGACACTGGGGGGTGAGATGAGGGCATGCGACAGGGGGTAGGGGAGGCTGGGGTAAGGTCAATGGGGAAAAAAAAGGAGATATATGTACTATATGTAATACTTTAAACAATAAAAAAAAATTAATGAGTATTAAAAAAAAGGGAAGTGACAGCAACATAAGGAACATGTCTCTACCTGTTAGCAACAAACTGGCCCCCGGTAGGCGTGAGTATTCCAACTCACTCACCCAAAGAATATTTGATCCCTGAGGGGTCCCAGCCTCTGCCCTCCATGCTGGGACTAGGGCAGTGAACAGGATGAGATGGACTCTGACCTATGGCCAGGGCAGGTGACCATCAACCCAGTTTGTTGTATAACTAAGCCTGCAATATAGAGGTCAGAATGGCGCGGTGGAAGGCGCCGCTGGTGGGGCCATGGAAAGCTTGATTTCTGGTTCTGGCTCTGTTGGGCCCACCTTTTACCTTGAAAATGTCATGGTTTTCTCATTGGAGGTAAAGAGTTGGTCTCAATCACTGTCTCACCCCTGGCTGCACATTAGTCACCTGGGGAACTTGGAAGACTCCTGGTGCCCAGGCCACGACTTTCTAGAAATAAATCATTATCCCTGGGGAGGGAGCCCTGGCATCAGCATTTTTAAATGTCCTCCAGGTGAACCCAACGGGCAGTCAGGTTGGCAGATGCAGGACTAAGGATCTCTAAAGTCCTTTACTTTTATAATATTCTGAAAGTCCATGACTTAAACCCAATGTGAGTTCAGCTCAAGTTTCAGGACAGGTAGTGACAGCCTGTCCCTCTCAGCACTTACTCAGCCCCTATCTCACCTCCAGCAAAGAGCCCTGACCGTTCCATGTAGCTGGTCAATTACATGGTTTATATACTTTCTCTCACTCCTCTTTCTTCTGGCTCTCCTGCCATTTGAGAGATTTACCAAGTGCAGGCAGGAGAAATACAAGAAGGTGAGCATCTAATGAAGACATTTTGCTGCTGATAAGGTACTCTAGAGAGAGAGTTAGCAAGTTACAAGGTAGAAATTGTTGAGTGAAGTGAGGTTTGGGCATTACTCAGGAATGTCAATGGTACACGCTATTCTTGACCCATCTAAGACCATATCAACACTATCCCTGTGTTGGCAGAATAACAGCCCCACAAAGATTCCTGAATCCTGATCCGCAGAACTGTGAATACAATCCTCTACTTAGCAAAAGGGCCTTTGCAGATGTAATTAAGTTAGAAACCTTGAAATGGGGAGGGAGGCTGTCCTGGATTATCTGGTGGACCCAAGGTAAGGATAAGGGTCCCAGTAAGTGAAAGAGGAAGGCAGGCGAGACAGAGACGGGATGGAGGGTGGAAGCAGAGATTGGAGTGATCGAATTGCTGGCTGGCAGAGGGTGGGTGGCCTGTAAAAGCTGGGAAAATCCAGGAAACGGAGTCGCCTCCACAGCCCTGCCAACACCTTGACTTTAACCCTGTAAAATCCTGGCTGGACTTCTGACAGAACTAAATTTGTGTTGTTTTAGGTCACTAAGTTTGTGACAATCTGCTACAGCAGAAATAGAAAACACAATCCCCCTCTAAACCAGCCCCTCCTCCTGACTCGCCTATTGGTGCCCCTGACCTGGTATTTATACAGCCAACTGTTAAGCCAGGTGGAGTTAACCTCCAGTGTCTCTCATATGCACTTCCTTAGCCAGCCCTCATGCCATCACCCTCACTCAGCCTTTAATACCTCCAATGTAGATAACCTTATCTCAACCAGTGTATTCGCCTCACAACTCATTCTACACATACCTAACAAATGGAACTTATTCCCCAAGCAGAGGTCTGTTCACATTTCTCTCATGGATAAACATTTTCTATTGCTTTTGATTTTTATTAAGTGAATTAAAGCCCTCTATGATGGGTGAATTGTGTCCCTCCAAAATTCACATGTTGACACCCTAACCCCCAATACCCTAGAACAGGACTGTATTTGGTGACAGGGCCTTTAAAGAGGTGATTAAGTTGAAATGAGGTCTTCATGGTGGGCCCTAATCCAATCGGACCGGTGTTCTTTTAATGAGAGGGAATTTGGACACACAGAGACACCATATGTGTGTGCACCCACAGAAGAAAGGCAATGTGAGGACACAGTGAGAAGGTGGCGGTATGCAAGCCAAGGAGAGAGGCCTCAGGAGAAACCAACCCTGCTGACATCTTGATATTGGACTTTTAGCCTCTGGAAGTGTGAGGCATCCAGTCTGCAGCATATCACAGACCCTTACCTAGTTTTCCATAAATACCAGAGAATTTCTTTATGCATACCTTACAGTCCAAACCTAGGCAGCCTTGAAAACTTTTGCCTCTGGACTGACCAGTGTGGCTCAGTGGTTGACCTATGAACCAGAGGATCAAGGTTCAATTCCCCATCAGGGCACATGCCCAGGCTGTGGGCTTGATCCCCAGTGTGGAGTGTGCAGGAAGCAGGCGATCAATGATTCTCTTTCATCATTGATGTTTCTATTTCTCTCTCTCCCTCTCCCTTCATCTCTGAAATAAATTAAAAAAAATGTTTTTAAAAAAGAAAAGAAAGTCCTGGATTCCAGGTGCAACCCCATGATTTACTAGTGGGATCATGAGCAACTTGCTATTAACTTCTCTAGGCCTCTGTTTTCTTATCCCTAAAATGGGTATAATGACCTCTTTGCAAGTCACAGGGCTGTTATAAGATTCCATGATATCATGTATGAATATAGCTTATACATTTTGAAGTACCATATATATATGGTTATAATGCAATTTGTGTATTTACATATTATAGTATACATACATATGTATAATACAAGGCCCTACTCAAAAGCCACTTCCTTCATCAAGCTCTCCCCAACACCCTCAAGGCCCCTTCAAAAACAAAGAACTTTGTACTTTTACCATGTCATTTACCTTTAATTTTGTGCATTTTTATTGATCTTGCAAAGAGTAGTCTAGAGCAGACAGACCTTATCAGTGGTAGGACCCCATGTACTAGTAACTTACTTAACTTTTCTGGGCGTCAGTTTTCACATCCATGAAATAAATGGGTATTGTAACAGAACCTACCTCACAGTGCAGTGAGTTGAGGACTGAGACAATGCATTTAAAATGTCTACACAGAAAGTGTTTGATAAATGGTAAGCTTGTCTATTTCCACTTGGCTCATTGAGAATCCCCGTTTGTCCTTGTATCCCCCTCCCCAGCATTTAGCACAGTCTCTGCAGGCCCCAGGTGCACACTATTTATTAAATAAATGGCTGGGGTATGGTAAGACCAGGTTTTAGAGTATACCTGATATAGAAAGAAAGGTCCAGAGAGCTGCAGGCATGGCCTGTGAACGAGGAATCTGAATTCCTCAAATTTCAGTGCTGCTTGAGAATAAAATCCATGAAAGCCCCAGAGGGAAGGAGCGATTCCTCACAGATGGGTCAGACAGCTGGCCCCGCGTATGAACAATTTAGGCCACCAGCTTCCTCAAGTCAACATGTGATTCCAAAGCCACCGTCCCTTTATGAGAAACCCTTCGTTTTGCTCAAGAGTATAAAGTAGCTCTAAAGTATAAAGCAAGGCAGGGTCTATCCACATGTTAACCCAAAGGCTAGAGGCGCTCAGGGAAGAGTAAGGATAATGTTGGGCCCTAGAGGTGAGCAGAGTTTGCAAAGCTGGAAGACACGGGCACAGGATGGCCTGCCTGAGGCTGGGGATCCTGGAATAGCTGCCCACAGCCCCTCCCGCCCTGGCAGGGTCCCAGAGACTCACCATGCTGGAGTGGACTGTAGCCTGTTCAATGTACCTTGCAATGCCTGTGACAAATGCATTCCTGTCCTCGAAGTTTGTGTCAAAGTTAGCCTGTGGGAATTGGAGGACAGGAACATTTGGTTATTGAAAAACAGGTCCAAGGTGGCTGGGTGCCCAGGGAACACACTGCTGCCAACAAATGCCACCAGTTCTCTGTAGAAAGCTATGTCCACATCACCCTCTCATCTCCACCCAGCCCCCGACCCACCCCCTCACCAAAACCCACTCGACCACACTGGACCGGAGCTGCCTACAGACAGGGCCCACATGCGCTTCCCATCAGGGTCACCCCTCCGGGCCCTGGGAATAAATGCTTACTGACACTCTACACACCTAACAGCTGTTGAAAAGTTAAGATGCACAATGCTTTCATCCAGCAGCTGCAAAAACACTCACCTGAGGGTACAGATACATATGTAAAGGGTAATAACTGCAGCATTTTTTGTGATAGAGAAAACTGGAAATCATTCAAATGTCCATTAACCATGAAAGGCTAAATAGATCATAGTATATCCATACAATGGACTTATATGTACTAGATGGTAGTTAAAAATAATGTGGCAGCATTGTAGTATTGTCAGGAAAAAATATACATAATAAATTTTAAGCTAAAAAAGTCAAATGATACAGCAATATATATAGTATGACTCCCTTGTTATATTAAAAATATATGTATATATATGGTAAAAATGTGTGTGTGTATATATAAATATGGACATATTTATTTTAAATTTTTTATTTGTTATACTTCCTTGTATTGCTTATAATTAAAAAGAGATTGTCTAGCCAACGTGGCTCAGTGGTTGAATGTGATCTAGGAACCAGGAGGACACAGTTCGAGTCCTGGTCAGGGCAGAAGCCCAAGTTGTAGGCTTGATCCCCAGTAGGGGTGTGCAGGAGGCAGCCGATCAATGATTCTCTCTCATCATTGAAGTTTCTATTTTTCTCTCCCTCTCCCTTCCTCTCTGAAATCAATAAGAATATTTTAAAAGATATTCACATAATTAAAATTTCAATCTGGGTTAGAAAATGTGAATAAACAAAGTTTATGAGCTGAAACTTCAGGCATGTGCTTCATAAATCTAATCTCTAGATGAAATTAAAAATACATTATGCATTATATTTAGTCTCATTTAGCAGCCCAAGAACTTTCAAAAGGTCAAATACAGCAAAGAATTTCAAATTAACTTATTTTTTTCTTAGCATGGCATACTCGCCCTGCACACCCAGACCAGGGGCTATTTGCAAGGCAGAATCCAGCTGCTCGATGCCCTTCCCCCATACCCTGGTGTATCACGGTTTTGTCATCTGATCATGGTTTAGCACAAGTTCACCCGTCTCGGGCGAAAGCAAACAACTGTGATGGGCTTCCCTGAGCCATTAGCTGCTGTGAGGAGTTGAAGAGCTCTTCTCACATACATGAAGGAAAAGTAATTACCCAGGCAGGCTCTAGGGGTTTCTAAATTGCAATATTTAATTCATGAGGTCAGAGCTGCCAAAGCCTTGGTTGGTGCTTTAGCAAGAACAGCCGGGAAGGTATTTGGGGTCAGAGCAGATCAACAAGCCTTCCCTGGGGAGGAGGAACAGCTCTGGTGTACATTTACTAGCTAATCTATTCCTTACATTCAGCTCCACCAGGGCACCAGGGACTCCATAAGCTCACGACCTTTCACCTTCTAGATGCAGAGCCCCCACTTCCCTCTGCCTTCAGAGCAAACCCTCTTAGGGGACCCCCAGAGCCCTCGGAGAATTGACCTGGTACATGATGGAGGAAGGCGGAGGCTCGATGCATGGCTGCTGGTCAGGGAGGGGCAGCTCTTCCAGCAGGTCCACGTTGGACAGGGCATCTTCCAGGGTGACGTGGGTGGTCATGGCTGCAGTTTCCGTACTCCGCACTGAGAGGAAGGGAGGGAAGCACCATGAAGAATTTCAGGGACCTCCAAACACTTCTCTCAATCTCACCCTGTTCAGACTCCCTCCAGAGAATGAAGGAAGTTAACATGCACTAAGACCACACTTGCTATTTCTTCACAAGGTGCCCTTAACCTGCAGCTGATATTTGAGGATCTCTTCATGGTTTACAAGCACTTCTACGTCTATGATCTCGGCTGAGCAGCATCACATTCCTCTGTGACCAGCATGGTATCATATCCACAGAGCTGATGAAGAAGCAAGGCTCGGAGAAGTTATGTGACACCCTTACAACCACAATGACCAAGGGCAAAGGACTTCAAATAACGCCTGATGTTAGGCCACAGGCCACGGTCAGCCCCCACCTTTTGTTCTTTATGAGAAAGTGTATCAGTTCCATGCTTAAATTATTGCACAGCACCAAAGCCCATGATTGCAATAGCCACGAGTATCCACTTGAAACCAGAGGCGAGGTCTCACAAGCTAATTCAACTGGGACTACAGAATTCAGACTCCAGCAATATTAACCTTATTTGCAAAAGTGAAGAGCCATCCATTGGCCTGGGTATGTTTTGTGAGCCCCACCAAACAAATCAGCCCTGAATGAACATTTTTGTGTCTGGGATGCTGGCAGAGTGCAGTGGCTTCAATGAGGATTTCCAGGCAGTCAGCATAGTTACCCAATTCAGCAAAGAGAATCCACATTGCTTTTTCAAACAGAAGTGAAATGTAGATAAAAACTGATCATCACTTAGACCATCAGGTTCTCCCAAACGTGATCACCTAGCAGTCACATTCACTGATCACAGTGCAGTAAAATCAGAACTCAATCATGCAAATAACAGCCAAAAGCACCCCACACCTATGGAAATGCATAAAAACACACTTCAAGGTAACTTATAATTAAAGAGGAATTCAAATAGAAGTTATAGAATATTTAGAACGGAAAGAGAGCATAAATAAGTGTCTTAAATGCATTTAGTAGAAAGTAGAAAAATGGAACTAAATGAAGTGAATTTTCCTCAGCCCAAAGAAATGAGAACGTAAGGATTGAGATAATAAAAAAGTAGACATACTAGTAAATGAAGCAAAGAACAAAGCAAACCAAAACACAAAAAGTAGACTACGTGAACAAAAATCTACAAACTGTTTTACAAGAAGATTAATAATAAGCTAACCCTTTAGCACATTTGAATAAGGAAGCAAAGAGAAGGCCCACTTTGCTGTCACAGAAGCCCTCCCACCCATCCCTTCCCACCCCAATCACAGGAGATGTGAGATGCGCTCAAGGGCAGGAGTTCTAGGAAATGGGGAAAAGGGGACCAAGGACCTGAGAACTGGGTCCAGGGGCTGAAACAGCTGGAGTGTCCCCAAGGGCTTGCTGCCCCTAAACTACTGTCGCCATTAGGCCTGTGGTTGGGAGGGCAGATGGGCTGAGCAGCTGACTATGACTCACACTACACCAGAGTTCTCCCCACACACCACCCTCACTCCTGTCATGCACTCTGGCAAGAGCCAAGGCCACATTTAATGAGGACACAGAGAGCTAAGAAGTGGTTTTCCCCTCTGCCTTCTACAGGCATCTGGCCTCATCTCGTGGTTTCAGGCCCTTCCCACACCTATGCTTCTTCCTCTTCTCTCCTCTCTCTCCTGAATTCTAAGTGTGACATTCAGTTCCACAGCAAAACCACTTGCCAATCCACAAAAAAAGATGGCCTTCTTTCTTGCATTAATATTAAGTCCATTTTTCAGGAGGCATTAATGATTTTATGGGGCAAGCTACAAAGCCCTGATGACACTATTCATGAATTCAAATAATAATAACATTAATAAAACTAAACATTTTTTTTAGCCCTTACTCTGTGTCAGACACTCTGCCAAATACTTGACTATTTTAACCTTGCATCAACACTACAAAGGTAGGTACTATGATTATTCCCATTTTACAGGTGAGCAAACAGAAACTCAGAATTTAAGTAATTGCACAAGGTCAAGTGCTGGCAAGTGGTGGAGCAGTAGTTGGAACCCAGGTTTGTCCTATAAAAAAAAAGGCCTAGAAGCAGCTAACTATTTAGTACTAATGGGGTTGTGTCAAAAGCACCCAGCAGCCAAGCTGAGGCAGCTTCCATTGGCCAAAGACAGGGCAATATGAGCACCACCTAGCATAACTCAGTGGACTTGAAACAACATCAAATATGTTTTAATCCATGAGATCATAAAGACACTTAATAAAAACTTGGATTTTATTACTTTATTTCTATTGGAGGATGCCTGTGAACCAATATTTATGTTGAAAATCAACTAATGAAAGGAAAGAAGCAAACACTTAACCAGTTTTTCCTATTCAAACTATACCACTTGAAAACCAAATTGCAGAAGACAGAGATGTTTTTCTCTATAACGTTCTTTCTCTTTTTATTTCCAGAAACAGTGACATAATTAAAATATTCGTATTTTTCCAGCCCCTAATAAACAAATGGATATAGGCGCTGACCATCAACTGTTATGAAAGAATCTGACATTATGCACCTTCTGATGGAAAAACACACCATCACTTTATGAAGAATGCTGGAGCCAAAACAAAAACTTTAATTTCATCAAGCCTTTGATACCAACTGACAGGAAACACAGAAGACAGCAGAACACATTAAAATATACCACAGTGATGTAATCAGTAAAATAGAACCTACGGGAAACTCTGCTAGACAAATGACTCAGTGACTTCAACAAATATTGCAAGAAAAAAAGAGATGGAGGGGGAAGCTACAGACGATAAGACCATATCTGGATCCTATTACAAACAAAGTATCATAAAAATAAAATTATCACATTTGTAAGAAAATTGGAAAATTTAACACTGACTCAGATATTTGATAATATCAAGGAAACAGTGCTAGTTTTTAGATGTGATAATAACATTGAGATTATGTTTTAAAAGCATTATCTTCTAGAAATACCCACTAAAATATAAATAAAAGGGTACAGGTATTTGCTTCCAAATGACAGTACATGAGGAAGAGTGGATACTAGATGGAACAAAATCGGCCATTCGGTAATAGTTGTCAATGCTGTGTGATGCTGACGTAGGAATTTATTATATTTTTGTCCAATTTTATAAATGTTGAAATTTCCCCTAGCTCAGTGTATGCACTCCCATTTTGAATCTGTCTGCCCTGACTCCTACTTGCCATGACCTTTCCCTTCTCCTTTCTCCTATAATCTGGGTTTCTTCTGGGCTTTGCAGACATCAAAATACCTGTTGACCAGAATAATCCTTAAGGTTTCCCGCTTCACAATAATAACCCTGAACTTCCCTTGAGGAGAATCATAAGTGAACAGCCTACAGAGCCAGTAAGTTAGGAGTCTTTATTTCGTTCATGCAACCTCTCTTTTCTCCTCGTAAATACAGCTTCTCTAATGGATTTCTCTGTGTGTTTGTAGATCACGCACTACCTAAGGGAGAAGGAAATCAGATGTTTTTAACTCAAGTGCTGAAAGTCACTGCCAACTCCACGTCAATCAGAAAGAAAAAAACGTACTGGAAATGTTAAGAGAGATATACATGGAAATGAAGTTATTTTCTGGCCCGCGTGCCCTGCCTGTTATGCAACCTTCCAAATGTGAGGCATTCTTTATATTCGACCTATGAACACATGGCCGTTTTGTCATTTTGGAAGAGAAATTAATAAAATGTTTAAAAATGAACAGTGTTCTGGGAGCATCATTTGCCTGACGCAGCTTGCCACCTCTCACTGTGGGGTATTCACGGCATATTTAAGTTCAGTGTCTTCACAACAAACTCAAACGCAGAAACCTGGGGTCACCAGACAAATAACAACACTGGGCTTGCAGTCAATGTGCTTCTGAGAAGGGCTTCAGGCCCCACCATCACCCATGGCTGAGATGACTGACAGAGTCCGAGCAAGAGGAGGTGGGCCCCACAAATGCAGGGTAGCTGCTAGGAGAACCTGGCTTTGGGAATGGAGGCCTGACTACCCACACCCCAAACCCTGCCACTCTGTGAGCAAAAGATGCACTGTCATTTTCTGTCTGACATTCTGGAAGGAGATGAAAAACGGTATTTTTACTGAAGAGGAATATTAGGCTAAGTATAGTAGTTAAGCTGGAGCTATGGGCTCAAATCTGTCTCCTGCCACTTACTAGCTATATAACATAAGCATATTACTTAACCTGAGCCTCAGTTTCCTTATCTGTAAAAGGGCGCTAATTAATAACAGCCACTGCCCTAGTGATTTAGTCTGAGAATTATATAACATAGATGGCATGTGGAATGCTTAGTCCAGCAGCAGAAACAGAGTAAGCACTGGGGAAATGTTAGCTGGTCAGGTGGCCTCTTTTTAATAGAGTGAATGGATGAATTAAATTAAACACTGCAGCAATTCTTCCACAAAAATGAAGGCATTATTATTATCAGACCTCTATATTTTTATCTCAATTCTACAGATCTTTCCGTTTGACTTCCTCAATCACAACTACCCTGCAGGTTTAAGAAAGTGCAGGTGCTATTTTCGCTGTTTTGCTGTTGTCACTGAGAAGTGAAAACTCCCATTCAAGGTCACATGGGCAGCCAGTGGCTGAGCTGGGCAGAAAGCAGATATCTTGACTCTCAGTTCTCTACCCTTTCTTTTAGACCACACCCACCTTTGTACCTTTCTGAAAGGTACCAAGCACTTACTTTTCCCCCCTCCAGATTGGCTGCCTTTTCCTTCCGCAAGAAGAACAAGATTCTCACAAGCTGGAAAGATTAGGTAACTTTGCCCTTTGGATTTCATGAACATCAAGAGGCCAGGAAATAGTTTCCGTCTGTGAATCTCTCCAGCTAGAAAGCAACTAAAATAAATAAATAAAAACAAATTTAAAAATAGATGTACATTGCCCGGCCGGTGTGGCTCATGGTTGAGCACTGACCTATGAACCAGGAGGTCAAGGTTTGATTCCTGGTCAGGGCACTTGCCCAGGTTGCAGGTTCGATTCCCAGTGCGGGGAGAGGGGAGGGTGGGTGTACAGGAGGCAGTTGATCAATGATTCTCTCATCATTGATGTTTCTGTCTCTCTCCTCTCCCTTCCTCTCTGATATCAATAAAAATATATTTTAAAAATATATGAATATTTATACACACAATAAAATATTATATAAATAAATATAAAAATTTTAAAAGGAAGCCTCAGATGGTCCCTCTTTTAAAAAAAAAAATGTTTTAAAAGTAGAATTTTACTGAGCAAGAAAAAAAAATCCCAAGAAGAAATCTGGCCAAAACCGGTTTGGCTCAGTGGAAGAGCGTCAGCCTGCGGACTGAAGGGTCCCAGGTTCGATTCCGGTCAAGGGCATGTACCTTGGTTGCGGGCACATCCCCTGTAGGAGGTGTGCAAGAGGCAGCTGATCGATGTTTCTCTCTCATCGATGTTTCTGACTATCTATCCCTCTTCCTTCCTCTCTGTAAAAAATCAATAAAAATATATTTTAAAAAAAGAAAAAGAAATCTGGCATCTAGCTAGCATGTCCATCGCGGGTGTAAGCTGGGTGTGTCTGGAGTTTGTATGGGGACTCAGGTTTGCTGTGACAGGTTATGGCTCTACAGGTCATAGCGTTCCCCTATAGCTGAGACCCTTTTACATGTCAGAGCTTCTTCATGGGTGTGGGGAGCCGAGCAGGGACATGGTCACTTGAGTGCATCTTGTAAGACTTCCAAAGAGTGCACCAAAATGGACCACGGAGCTCATTCTGTGCGGACAGGCAGTGAATTTTAGAGGAACACTCCCTCTTGTCCAGTGGTCAGACCTGTGGATCCAAGCCCACAGGGGCCACTTGGAGCCACCTGCAGAGTGTTACCTGTACCAATCTGTAAAACAAGTCGCAGGTTAGAAGCAGGCCGGATGCCAAGAGCAGCCAAGCCTCGCGGTGGCCTGTAGAGAGGAGACAGACCTACACAAGGTGGAGAGGAACCATACAGATGTAGCTCAGCCATGGAGTGAGGGAGTGACAACTCTCCGCACTTCAACAGTCTGCAGAAGTATCACCAATATCACGACTTACAACAGAACTCAACATACTTCATATGTTACCAGAATGATTCCAGAGCTGGGAGAGACTGAAAATGGTTACCTCCCAAGGAAGCCTTTCTGACCCCCTCCCCCACCTGAATCCACTTTCTCCCTCGTTCCTCATTGAACCTAGCATGCTTCTTCTTCCACGGCTTCTATAATACTTTATTATATGATTTAGCATGTTTTCACTCCTGACCTCACTGATAAACTCCTTCAGGGCAGGCACTGCGTCTAATTCACACTCAGCTCCCAGCACAGGGCTGAGCACACACTCATAACTCAATTGAACCCTGTGTTCCATGAGTGGATGAACCCAAGACATCAAGAAAGGCATTGCTATGTCCAAGACACCAGGTTTTTCAAAGCTGGGGAGTAGGAGAAGGAATATAAATAGCAAAGAAGCTGCTTATACTTTAGAAAGATCTGCATCAAAATGGTTCAAATTTTAACATTCAAGCACTTAAAGTGAAAAGCTTCCATAATTAGTAAACAGTTACCTATGAAATAAAATCTCTTCCCTCTATCATTGTGTGTCCTGATTTCACTCATCCTTCAAGGCCCCTCCCCTCTCCGACATGATGGCTCCTTCCTTGGAACTAACTCCCTGGGCTTCTTAGCAGTGTTGGTGAGGATGCGAAATCGGAACCTGAGTACACTGCTGGTAGGAATGTGAAATAACACAACCACTCTGGAAAACAGTTCGGCTGTTCCTCAATATTTGAATCATAGAGCTCCATTATATGCCAGCAATTCCACTCCTAGGTGTAGTCCCAAGAGAAATGAAAATATACATCCACACTAAAACTTGCACATAAATGTTCCTAGCAGCATTATTTGTAATAGCCAAAATGTGGAAACAA
This sequence comes from Plecotus auritus, assembly GCF_963455305.1. Lineage (NCBI taxonomy): Eukaryota > Metazoa > Chordata > Mammalia > Chiroptera > Vespertilionidae > Plecotus > Plecotus auritus. Next base: position 16,879,727 of record NC_137773.1, read on the forward strand.
CTCAAATGTCCATCAACTGATGAGTGAGTAAATAAAATGTGGTATAGCCATTCAATGGAATACTATTTGGCCATGAAAAGGAATGAAATGTGAAAATATGCTACAACACAGATGAACTTTGAAAATATTAGGCTAAGTGAAAGCAGCATAATATGCTTTTTTAAAGGAAATGTCCAGAATAGGCAAATCTACAGAGACATAAAGTATATTAGTGGGTGCCTAGGCAGGGGTAGGGACTAGGGGAAATAGGTGGTACTGCTGTAGGGCACAAGGTTTCTTTCTGGGGTAATGAAAATGTTCTAAAATTGATCATAAAGATGATTGCACAATTCTGTGAATATGCTAAAAATTACTGACCTGTATGTTTTAAATAGGTAAATTGTACAGTATGTGAACTATATCTCAATAACATCCTTACCAAAAAAATGTTAGTATTTGTATGACTACTTTGGGGAAATTTGGGGTACATAAGCAGGAGTGATACAAAGAGAGATGAAGCTGGAGCAGGAGCTTGGGGAGTTTGAGGAGTTTGAATCTGTCCTTATAAGCAGAGACTGTGTTGAGTAAAAATCAAAAGGTGACAGTAGGGGAGAAAAAGAGAGCAGCAGACACACCCATGCTAACCCCAAGGGGCAGCCCCCAAGGCTGCAGGGTGAGCTGGACCACCACAGGCAGGGCTCAAATCAGCCCCTCTCCCCCCGCCTGTTATGTGCACTGCCACCTGTCAGGTGCTGGGGCTGCCCCGCTCAGGAAGAGAGACTTCTCAGACAGTAAACCCCTCTGAGGTGGGGTGATAGGCTTGGTGAGAAGATGGTGGGTCTCAGCTCTCCTCCTCCCACCTGAACTCTCTTTCTGAGGCTTCGAGATGAGGAGCACTGTGTACATGGTCACTTGGGTCATTAGGGGCAGCGCTGGGGCTAACACTGACTTCCTGCGATGGGGACTTGATACAATAACAGATATGACAGACTGTAAAAGAAAAAGGGGGGATGTGAGAAATGGGGGGCGAATGCATTCTAATTCTGAGATAAAGCAAAAAGCCATGTAAGAAAGGAAATGGAGTCAAAGGACATTACTTGGCTCTTTTGTGATCATCATTTACACATCTTAATAATGTCGACACTTGCCCGGCTGGTGTGGCTCAGTGGTTGAGCGTTGATCTATGAACCAGGAGGTCACAGTTCCATTCCTGGTCAAGGCATATGCCTGGGTTGCAGGCTCGATCCCCAGTAGGAGGCAGTTGATCAATGATTCTCTATCACCGATGTTTCTATCTCTCTCTCCCTCTCTCTTCCTCTCTGAAATCAACACAAATATATTTAAGAAGAATAATAATGTGGACACTTTACAAAGGATTTCAGTTAAAATAGAGCTCTTTCTGTATTGGGAGATGGGGGCAGGGGAGGGCGGGAGATGGTGTAAGGAAGCAAAATCTTCATCTATCGCAGCAGGAAGTAAGGATACGGTGCATAGAATAGATAAATCAAGAAACAGCAGTGCAAGTGTATCATTTAAAGATCTGGAGGCAACTACTGGAAACAAATGGTGAGTTAAAAGCCACAGCCTCTGGGAGGAGGTGGGCACTGGATGGTTGTTTTTCATTATGCGTCTTTCAATACCATTTGATTTTTTTTAAAGCATGTGCATGCATCGCTTTGATCAAAATTTTAAATTTTACTTTAAAAGACAGCAACCCAAGGCCTCCTTTCCAGCAGTTCAGACATCTGGCCTGTTCCCCAGCCCTGTCTCTAGGCAGACTTTGCTAAGTAAGGGCCTCACTTTGGATCTTCTGGGACCAGAGGCCCTGCCACCTGCAGTTTCTCTCCACACAGGGGACCTGAGATCAGAGCAGAGAAGGCTGTCAGCCTGGACTTGGGCCTCTGGAGAAGGCCTACCCTCCTCTTTGTTAACAGCGAAGGAAAAGATCCTGGTGGGGCTAAAGGGCTCGCCACTGCATGTGCTGATTTACAGCTGCTTCCTGTTGTCAGGGTTGAGGTGGACTTTCTGTTGATCACCCAACCAGCCTCCTGGGGTGGGGGAGGAGGGAGGTCATGCCACCGAAGGCAGCTTGCTGATTTGCTCCCGCGGGGGGCCTGAGACAAACCACCACACGAGGGACACCAATAGGACTTTTATCCAGGGAGAGGAGCTGCCTCTCAGAGGCACCTGCTAAAACTCAAAAAAGGGAAGCCACTGCACCTGCGGGGAAACAAAGACCGAGACTTTGGGTTTGGCTACCAGATCGGAGCACCCAGACCTCAGCTCCGTCGAGGTGAAGTTGCAGCTTGAAGGTGGCTCGGCGTGAAGACTGATTAGGTCCTGAATCACATTTTCACTCACTGTAAAAGGGCAATTTCCCTGACTGTAAAATATGGAGGGTGACCTGGTGTTGGTTCTCTGTCGAAAGCTCTGTTGTGAAGGTTGTTGTGGCACCTTGTACTAATAACGGTTTAAGGAGTGAGGCTTGCAAACAAGGTGCTTTTCGTTATGTGTGAGGGAGGGCTCAGAGTCCTCCCATGATATCATTGCTTGTGTGCTCATCTCTTTCCGTAAGTGGGAGAAAATTGGGGCAGCATTAGGGGGAGGGAATAGCTGTGAGTATGATGTCAATATTGCTCCAACCAGTTAGGAATCACTGGACTTGAGCTTTTCTTTCCAACTCAAAAGCAAATGGCTCTAATTATAGATGGGACACTCCATCCCAAGGGCTTCTGTAAAAATCACATTCCCCAACATGGACTGGCCACTGTGGCCAGGGTGTTTAGGGTGCCATGAACCTGCCCATGGACATTCTTACTTTGTGCCTTTGCTCAAACTCTCTCCACTCGCTACTGGGCTGTTTTCTCCCCTTCTCAAATCCTATCCCTCACTATTGTCAAGGCCCTATTCAAGGAAGACTGTCTCCATGAAGGTGTGACCAGCTGAGCTCCATCACAGCCTTCATTTCTCTGGATTCCTATACCATTTACAGTCTAGAGTCCATCATTTCCTACTGCATTATAAACTGTTTTATACTTTACTAATGAAGTGGATCACCCAAAGTCATCTTTTTTTGGGGATATCAACTACTACAGAGCTGGGCACATACAAGGCATTACTTGCTTAATTAACACTTCAGGAATAATTTGTTGAATGCATGAGTCAGTGGCCAAAATTCATGTCTTCTAGTTAAGAAAATAACACAAAATGTAAAACATCATAGTCCTTAAGGTATCATATCTAAGGAAGTCTTATTACTGTAAGAATCTGAAGAGACCTCTACAAAATTCTTCTGTCATAGTTTCCACCTCCATCCATAAAAAGCAGAACCTCATTGTTCTTTTCCATGTGAAAGAGCACACCTGGAGGTTGATGGCTGACCCTCAGTGTTGAATTCTTGTCTCTCCCGTTATATACTAGTAGACCAAAATCAGTCGTAAGGTATCACATTTTAAAAGCACAAATCAAAATCGTTCTCAGATACACCTTCACTTAATACTGAGTTACTGAGTGTTTTCTATGAGGGCCAGCCCTGCAGATGCTCTTTGGTTCTGGTTGGGCCTTCAGTGGAGTTAGACAATCCCCTCATTCATCCCCCATTGATTTCTTATTCCACCCACAGAGGCAGCTGCTCCGAACCTCCGGAAGTCTCTTGAACTCTCCTAAGCACTCCACCACCTTTAGTTTCTGCATAAGACCTCATCTCCTGCCTTATTCAGAAGACAGGGACCATACAACCTGGACATACTAATCATCCCTCCATCCCATGAAGAGACGGAAGTCTGAGAACTACTGCTGTAAAATGACATAATGATGATGCAAACACAAAATCAAAAGGCCTATTGATGAAGTCATCACTGGGTCTTTATTGGGCATCTCTCCAGAAGGCCATGTATGCCACTCAGCCAGAAAGATCCCTGCAAGAAATTCTGCCTGAACCCAAGCTGTCTTCTCAAAAAGTTTCTTTTAAGAATTTGCAGCCAATTTGTTTTCTCCTCTGTTACCAGGGTCCAAGAAGTATGCCCTGAATGGTCATCCTTTAAGGAACATCAAACACAGCCCTCCGCACAAAGGCCACAGCTAGGAAGCCAATATCCAAATTCTCTGCACCCTGGGAGGTGTCCCACACCCACTGACTGAAATCTGAAGTGTCTTTGAACAGACAAGGCCATCCAGGGGCCTTGACAGAGTCTGTGAATCACAAAATGCCTTTCAGTTTCCCTTTAGCGCGATGGTACAGAGAGGCCACAGATTTGTCCTCTCAAATGGACACACAATATAGAATTAATAAACTGTTCCTTTAGGAATGAAGGGCAGCCAGCCAACAGAAGCACACATTCCGGAACCTCCTTCTCTTCTCTCTTCCCATGGCCTTTTCTTCTTAGACTGGGACTTACAGACATTATCTCATCTTGGGCTCCTGTGGTGACAGGTAAGTAACAGGCTGGGCAGGCTGCTTTCCATTGTCCAATTTCTAAAGTCAGAGAGCCAGTGGCTGATTGAAAGCAACACAGCAAGGCCTGTGTCCTAAGTCCACTGTACTGCTCTGTCTGCCCGAGAAGCCAAGCGTGCCTCCAACATACCTGGTTGGTTGCAAAATGCTGAATGCACACAGAGGAAGAGGTCCTTCCTGACCCGTGTCGAAATGTGAGAACTACCTCTGGGCTTCTGCTCAGCATATTCCCTTCCCCCTCTCTCTGCCTACTCAAATTATACCCACCTCAGAGTGCTACTCAAGAGCACTTCCTACCTGAAGCCCTTACTGACACTGTGTCTTATCACTCTTTCCTCTGGCTACCTTTTGCAGGTAAACCTGGGGCTCGGTTTCCTGGTAACAGAGACCAACTCCCTTGGGAAAAGCAAAATCCAGGAAGGCTTTGGAGGTAGAGGAGTTGGTAAGGGCTGTGGGTTAAGCCCTAGCCAGTGTGGTTCAGTGGATAGTGTTAGCCTGCGGACTGAAGGGTCCCGGGTTTGAATCCAGTCAAGGGCATATACCTAGGTTGCAGGCTTGATCCCTGGCCTTGGTCAGGGCGCATGCGGGAGGCAATCAATCGATGTGCCTCTCTCACATAGATGTTTCTGTTTCTCCCTCTCCCCTCCACTCTCTCTTTAAAAAGTCAATAAAAAAATATCCTCTGGTGAGGATAACAAAACCAACAAACAAAAAAGAGCTGTGGGTTAATTACACACACGAGCCATATTCTTAATGATTATGTAAGAGAGACGATGAACAATAAATTTATACATATAATGGCACCATGTGCTAGGCACTCTACTGAGCACTTTCACGCATCCCTCAGTTAATAAGAGCATCCAAGGAAGTACCAGCTCCTACCCCACTGCTGCTGGCCTGCCACCTGGCCAGTCAGTAGGCAGCAGCATGCTCCACCCCCTTGTCCCACCTCCACCACAAACGCAGGGCCCATCCTCTCTAGCCCCTACACATGGCTTTGCTCCTTAGAACAACAAGACCAAAGACCTTTTTACAAAGGCTCCAATGAGGTGACTGACGTCTAGTTTCATCAACTGCAAGTGAATAATTAATACTTGCCAGTAAAGAAATAGACTCATTGTTATGGTGGCCACATGGAGGCTACAAAAGGCCATTTTGTGAAGCCCTTGGTGGAACCCTGGGGCCAACAGTGGCCCAAAGAAAGCCCTTTGAGCGTGTAGGCTGATCCTCAAACGTGGAGACTGGAGCTTTGCACAGTTTTCCAGGGATACTGTTCCCAATGTTAATTAGCTTGTGGCCTATTCATCAACTGATTCTGCTCGCTGGTCAATGACAGAGGTGGAGGCCCACTGAGCACCCCGAGAGGGCACGATTCATCAGAGAAGACCTGTCGTGTTTTCTGGGGGCCCTTCCCACATTTTAAAATTCGCATTGACTTTCTTCTCTGGGCCAGCCTGATTTGATTTGAGGAAAACTCTTCAATCCTGCTGGTTTTTATCCCCCACTCTTGGCCTAATGCCTAAAGCAAGTTTTTCCTTTTCCATTTCCAGCAGGGACTGAACAAAGCAGGCTTGGGTGCCTACAGAACCGGTCAGAACTGGCCAGGAAATATAATAAAGAAGCTTAGTGAGCAGAGAGCTGTTGCCCCCAGCTGGAGGCTCAGCATGCACAACTAGCCAGAGACACTGGTTCTATAAGTAATCACACATTCTTCTTGTGGCCTAGTAGCCATCCTGGCAGATGGCAGCCAGTGCCAAGGAGAAAGTCTCCCTCAAGTGGGCATTGGGTGCTCAACAAACGCTTTCTGGTGACAGTAACCCCTGACCAGCTACACATATACACTGCTACTGTAGTTTTGCCCTCGGGGCCAAAGCTGCCCTTGCAGCAAACAGAGTTGACAGCTGCTATGTATTGTCATTTCAGGAAGCTGTTCCCCAAAATTGCTCCCCACTCTGACTTCCAGCCACTGCCTGACATCCCACCATTAGAGCTATCAAGTATTTGACCAAAAGCTTTGCTTCCCATTAAAATGCCTCTCCTCCTCTGTTTCCTTTCTGGTCAAATGACATCAAAGCACCTGCTCTGTGTGAAATGGGAAATTCTTTTGTATTTAGCTCTTGAGGATAAACATGGTCACTGGCTCCTTTCTTGAAAACAAGGAGAATGGGAAGCACAGGGCACTGGGTGGAAGTGGAGGTGGGAGGCCTCACAGAGGGTCCCAGCGGAAGCTGATGCTGGAGAGAACACCTTAAGGCCTTAATAATCCTGCCCGAGGATGTGGACCTAGATTTTTAGCCTCCACCATCTGTGATCTTCAGATTCACCAGTATCTGCCAATAGGACCTGTGCCCAAGAGAAAGGTAAGACCCCTGTGCTAAAGGGGACACAGGCAGGAGGTGGAAAGGGCGAGTGTGGGGACCAGCACTCTCCTGATCATGCCCACAGGGCTGCCCCAATCTCCCTGCTCATTCCATGGGAGCACAAGAACTCAGGAGGCAGCAGGAAAATATCCTTGCCCCCTTCCTGGCCTGGCTGGAGAGGGAGCTGATGGCCATCGGCCCTTGGTGTTTCTGCTGTGCCGGGAAAACTCTAATTCAAAGTCAGAATCCCTGGGCTGGAGAGGGCACCTGGGCAGCTGTGTCCTTCCCTGCCGGGTTCTCTGTACAGAGAGCCCTACTCTTATCGCCCCCACTCCAAAACGGAGAGCGCCCCTTTCTCTTGCTTTCCATATAGGTGGTGTGTACCATCCAGGGGGAGGGCTGTCCTGAAAAGCTGAAACCACAACAGACAGGTGGGCATCTTCCTGATTCTTCAGAGCTCAAGACAACCCAACCTTTTCCCCACGAGTCAGCCCACTCAACCCCTCCCCCCTCATCCCCCACCCCCACCTCCCGCCCCAGCTAGCCGGGAGGAGTGAGAGAGAGCTGCCGGTGGAGGCCTGGAAGCTTCAAAGCAGGTCAGACGCGCCTCCTCCCTCATTAAAGCACCCCCCAAAAAACAAACAAACACAAAAACACAGCGCCGCTACGCCCCCTCGCCCCACCCATCTTAGGTTCACAGCAGGACGCAGAGTGCCCAAGGCCGCTGCCAGGCGGGCCCAGGCGGCTCCCCTAGCCCTGGGGGAGGTGAGGGTGGACGCGGCGGCAGAGATAGAGACTGGAACTCTGCAGCACCTGGGCGCGGGGCTGTTGCCGTCGCCCGGACCGCGGCCGCTGCAGGTGTCTCCGGTGTTCGGGATCAGCGTCGCTTCCTCACCGGCAGCAGCTCGGGTCCAGGCCGCGCACCTGCTGCTGCTGCCGCTGCCGCCGCCGCCGCCGCCGCGCCCCAGCCCCTCCGTGTGCCCGCGCCTCTCTGCAGGGTGTCCTCGCCGCGGGGCCCAGGGTGGGCCAGAGGGGAAAGGGGGCCTCGCGGAACCTGGGGCCCAGCCTCTAGGGCTTCCGGGGGCCCTCAGGCCGCGCTAGCAGGGGCGCCGCACCGAGCGCCCCCCGCAGGCTGGGAGAAGGGGCGCCAACCCCTCGCGCATCCTCATGGCCACATCGCCGTCTCCAGCCGCATCCCGGTCCCCGCGCCGGCCCCAGGGCCTGCGAACGCCGCTTACCTGGGTCTGCGGCAGGTCCGGAGGAGCAGCCCGAGGATACCGCGGGGCCCCGCGCCGGGGCGCAGGATGCTCTGCCGGCCCGGGTCGGCCGGCTGCGCGCGCGGCCCCGCCCTCGGCCCCGCCCCTCCTCCCGCGCGGCTCCGCCTCCGCCTCGGGTGTCGGCCCCTCGCCGGCTAGGCTGTCACACAAAGAGCAGGAAATGGCTGCGGCGAGGGGCTCGGGGTGCGCCCCTCTATGTTGCCGACCGGCGCATCCCAGACCTGCACCCCGGGATCCCTCCCCAGCTACCTCCAGCCACCCTGCTCTGGGGAAGAAGAGAGGGAGCACTTGTCCCCAGGCCCGCGCGCCTGGATCCACACCTGCAGCAGCGGGAGGGCAGAAGCTTTGGGCTCCACTCGGATCTTGTTGATCTCACATTTTTTCCAAGTGCTCATTTGTCTACCTAATATGCATTGAGCACCAGTTTTGTTCCAAGCACAGTGCCAGGAGCTGGGTATGTGTACAAACGACGGGGTCCCTGCCCTTTTGGAACTTATCTCCCAGGAGAGACATACATGCATTAACCTAGCGCTTGTCCAGTTAGCGCTTGTCCAGAAGTTCTGTGAAGAAAGGGAACCGGGCGAAGTGATAGAAAAAACACCTTGGGGTTGGCAAGAGGGGCCTTCTTTTCAGTTCCTGAGACCTGACTCCCTGAGGCTGCCATCTCTTAAGCAGGACTTGCCTCAAGCTCATTCAGGAAGAATTGCTTAATGGACAAAAAGGAAAAGATATGGTGACATGCAATAATTCCTGGCAAAGCCCAAGAGGGAACTGAGAGGACAGGCACCTTCTCTTCGGGGCTTAATCGGTCACTTAGGGCTGTCCGCAGACCACACCCAATCCTAACCTTGGAGTAAGTCATTTCACTACCTGTTCCTGAGATGACACCATAGCTCTCAGGAGCCATACCTACCTCACAGGGCCAATAATTCGAAAGCATTTGAGACAATTTAAGATGTTTTTAGATTTAAGGGATAACGTCCTATTTTAAGGGAACCATTCGGAAATGTTTGCCTAGGGCCCTCAGATGTATAGTTAATCACTCCTTCTTCCTATCCGAGGCTATTTATAGAGGGGCCATGTTACTCAAGGGCTGGGCAGTCTTTGTCCTCACTGATCTCACACCAGTTCACAAGCATTCAGATATCATGATCCTCTGTGGTTTGATGTTACATCACTCTAATTTAAATGGCTATTTTTAGAAAGGATGGTGTATATATACATATATACACTCATGCATTTCTGCTCCTGATGCCATGTGAGAAAACTGTGGGAGGGTTTGTGAAGGATGGCTTTGAAAATAGAACTGAGGTTTCTCTCTTTAAAAAAAAAATTTTTTTTTTTCATTTTCCACTGTGATCCTGGGGATTTTGAGTGCCAGTGATTACAAATATGTGACAAGGAGAGAATGGATTTTCATTCTGAAGAAAATACTGTTGTGAATGGTGTAGGCTTCTGGAAGACGTATTTCTCCCTGTGGTTCCTTCCCTGTCTTTTCACCTTTTAGGAACAAGTTGCTTAAAAACAGAAGGGACTATTGCATATATGTTTGGTGAGATCTGAGGCAAAACTAATTTTCTGACCCCCGAATGCTATTTGCTTAGAAGGGAAGCAGTATGGTCTTGTTGTCACCACTGTGTGGGAAGTTCAGAGCCTTGCCTTTTGGTCCTGGTTTTGCAATTGAGCGTTCTTAGGCAACTCACTCCACCACCCTGTGCCCCTTCGATAGAGTGAAGTGGTTGGATACACTCCAAAGTCCCTCTGAATGTGGGAAATCCTTTAAGTTAAAACAAAGGACACGCCTTGCCATGCTTAAAGCACTTTACTAGCTCCCCACACTCTCAGGATGGGGCCCAAACTCCTTACCGTGGCCTAGGCTATCTTCATGACCTGGCATGTACCTCGCCTGTGAACAAGCTTGCTCTGCTTCAGCTGAAAGGAATCTCTTAGTTCCCCAAACTTGCTGTGCTCTCTCTTGTGGCCTTTGTACAAGCTGGGCTTTTTTTTACTGAGAATGGTCTGTCCTCCTTCCCCTCCCCTTTCTATACTTTACCCCTCTTTGCTGCCCAATTTCTACTCATCCTTCTGGTATCTACTTAGATGTCGCTTCCTCCAATTCCCCTCCCTGTCTGGGGTAGGTTAAAGTCAGCTGTCTATAGCTCCCTGGGCTTCCTCTATCATACCCCTTGTTATGCTGCATTGTAATTATTGACATACCTGCCTTCATCCCACCAGTAGAACATAAAACCTAAGAGAAGGGATGTGTCCATCTTGCTCCCCACTGCATCCTCAGAGACTAGTACTCATAGGAGTTCAGTAAAAGGGGGTTGAATGAATAATCAAAAATGAAATCTTAGTTTACGTGTTGCCAGTGAAATGTGTAGCCGTCTATCTATACTGCCTTCAGATTTCCTTCATGTCCAACCCGTCAGCAACATTGGCAATGAGAGGACCGTGGCTATCAGGTGAGACGTGCTGCACCACTGACAAATCTGTGTCCCACGCATTGTGTTTCTGTGTGTGGCAATATTGCCTTGTTTTTAGAAAAGCCTCATGACTTAGGACATCTAGGTCTCCATTTAAAATCCTTTGGCAGGCCTGGCTGGTGTGGCTCAGTGGTTGAGCATTGACCCATGAACCAAGAGGTCACGATTCGATTCCCGGTCAGAACGCATGTCTCTAGTAGGGGGAGTGCAGAGGCAGCCGATCAATGATTCTCTCTCATCATTGATGTTTCTCTCTCTCCCTCTCACTTTCTCTGTCTTAAATCAATAAAAAACATATTAAAAATAAAGAAATAAAATCCTTTGGCAGACTCTGCTTCATAGAAACCAATAGTGGTGTATATGTAATGGGCATAAGAATTGGTTCTGGAAGGAGAAATAAAAAGTACTGATATTAATAATAATGGCTAACATTTACCAAGTGCATGACTTCATTTAATATTTACAGTTATCCTATAAATATAATTATTACCCCCAGTTTGTAAGAGAAGAAACTAAGGCAGATTAAATAACTTTTCCAGGTAGTGAAATCAAAATTCATGCTCTTAACCAAAATTTTCTACAGCCTCATTGTCTGTAACCAAAATTTTCTATAGCCCCAATGGAATCCATATATTCATTAATATGCCACTTTATTCCAAAACCATAGTTAATGCAAATTATAGAGATGCATTATTTTTAAATGTTTTAAATGAGTAATACATTTTAAAAGGAAGACGGAAAAAGGTTTGCAATGGAGAGAATGTGAATAATACCAAAAAAAATCTATATTGCTACAGAAGGCTCACACATCTGGTCCATGTAGTTAACATTCGTGTAGTTACCAGGAAAAGACAAACTTAATGGCCAGTTACACAATTTACATCGTCCATTAGATCAAACCTGACCACTTGCTCAAAATTGCCTCATTTTACAAATGAAAGAACTGGGGCCTGAAGAGGGGCAGGGTTGCTCAAGGCCAGCTGGACCCAGACCCTGGTCTTTCCATAGGAAACTGGATTGCCCATTTTCTTCATTGAATCTGGAAAAAAAGTTGTTAAAGAATATATTTAAAACTAAAATTTATTGGATGTTCATTTGAGCCAGCCTCTATGCTAAGTACTACTGCACATTGATGGGCTCATTTCATCCTCACAAAATCCTTAGAAGTCACCCTATTATTTTATAGATGAAATATTTTTAAGGTATTGTTTTTACACATTAAGTTGATTTTTTAAATTTTATTTTTCAATTACAGTTGACATTCAATATTATTTTGTCTTAGTTTCAGGTATGTGGCATCATGGCTAGACAATCAGGTACTTTGCAAAGTGATCCCCCTGGCACCATACAAGTTATTGACTATATTCCCTATACTGTACTTTTACTTCTCCATGACTGTTTTGTAACTACCAACTTGTACTTCTTAATCCCTTCACCTTTTTCTCCCAGCACCCAACTTTCCTCCCCTCTGGCAACCTCAGTCTGTTCTCTGCATCTGTGAGTCTGTTTCTTTATAGATGAGAACTAGAGGCCCAGTGCACGAAATTCATGCACTGGGGGGGGGGGGGTCCCTCAGCCAGCCTGCACCCTCTCGCAGTCTAGGACCCCCTTGGGGGATGTCCACCTGCCGGGGGGATTGGGCCAGGAGGATGTCCCTGGGATCAGGCCTAAGCTGGCAGTCAGACATCCCTCTCGCAGTCCGGGGCTCTCGCAATCCGGGACCCCTTGCTCCTTACCACCCTCATGCAGTGGAGGCTGGAGAGGCTCCCACCACCACGGCTGTGCTCGCCAGCCATGAGCCTGGCTTCTGGCTGAGCGGTGCTTCCCCTGTGGGAGCGCACTGACCACCAGGGGGCAGCTCCTGCATTGAGCGTCTGTCCCCTGGTGGTCAGTGCACATCATAGCGACCAGTTGTTCTGCTGGTCGTTCTGCTGTTCAGCTGATGTGATTATTATACAGGATATTGAGGATGTTTAGCTGTTGAAACGTTGCAGCTTCATCCTGGGCCATTTGGAAATGCATTCCCTCCCTTCTCTGCTGTCTTCCTTCACTTTGTTCATTTCCCACAATTTCCAGAGAATTGGCCTCCGTTGAAGGTCAGCTCTTTTACACATAACTTATAGCAAAGAACATTTTATTTCTCCCCCCCCCCATTTCTTCTTTATTTAAACACATACTGTTTCTAATAATTTTGGATAAGAACTGATAAGGAGGATCTGAGCATATTCCAAATGGGTTTGGAATGTAAAAACATAGCTGAGGTAAAATGGGGTTGGTGCTGCTGTATGCTCAGGCTAGCATAGGTGGCCCTACAGTCAACCCCACAGAATGGTTGAGACCATGCAATTTGGGAACAGACAGGTTGGTGTCTCTCACTCTTCCAGACCATTCCACTCTCCTCGCCTTGCTGTCTCCCCTGGAGGCTGATCTCTGTGGACTTCCCTACTAGGGTTTCCTTGCCCTCTGGCCTCCAGTGGGTTTGGTGAACTAGAAGCCTCAGCAGTTGATGGAGTGAAGGGAGGACTGCGGGGTCAACATATTTGTTCTTCTGGGTTCCTCCTTGGGATGCTGCTTGGGGCTTCCTCTGTCCCTACTAAAGGTCCTCTTCTCTGAAGGCCGCCTTCTCCCACTGACCCTCTGCTTCCACATTCATATGACCACTCCCCTCCTGTCTCTTCAGGCCTTGGTGTGGTAACTGCTCTGTGGCTGTTATTTTCCTCTGTACCACTTCCTGTGGTTCTCCTAAACCTGACCCACACTGTTTTTATTTTTTTTTAAATATATTTTATTGATTTTTTTACAGAGAGGAAGGGAGACGGATAGAGAGTTAGAAACATCAATGAGAGAGAAACATCTATCAGCTGCCTCCTGCACACCCCCTACTGGGGATGTGCCCGCAACCAAGGTACATGCCCTTGACCGGAATCGAACCTGGGACCCTTCAGTCGGCAGGCCGACGCTCTATCCACTGAGCCAAACCAGTTAGGGCCCACACTATTTTTAAATAGTCCTTTTGTAAATCAGCCCTGCTTGGATGAGCTTAATGTAAGTGTGATGTGTTTGATTCCTAACTGATACCTTATTCATCTTATGCACCTAACACAGTGCTAGGCAATAGCAAGTGAATGGTAACCACTTATGAAATAAATGATCTCTATAACTCCTTCTAGCAGTATGTGTATGCTGCTGTTATTTCCCAAGCCAACTACGTACCACGACTTGGGGAGAACCTCAAAGTCATTGAAGACACACACACACACACACACACACACACGCACACGCACACGCACGCGCACGCACATGCACATGCACATGCACATGCACACGCATGCACACACACACAGTGCTGCCACCAAGGGGTGCCTCTGAGGAGCAGGCTACGGTGCACTTCCCTCAAAGCCCCTGCAAATAAACATACACTCTAAATGAAAATATGTGCTTTCTGTGCAAATACGCTTCAACTCCAACCCTGTCTTCCTGATCCTCAGACTGCCTTCTTGAGCCCCTGACAAGGGAATCCACAGCTCCTTCTGCCCATACATACCCTCCCACAGTGAGTGTACACTGCCCATCTTGCTGAGTAGAGTGTATTCTGCCTCTTCAGAGTGGTGGACCTCAGAGCTTTGGAATATTCCAGAGAGAGCAGGGTCTTCAGGATAAGTGCTCTGAGAAGCAGTCTGTTCACCTACCCCCTTTAGAAGTTTCCTGTCTGGATCACTTGCCAGTGGGAGCCAGGCCAGAGGGGAGTCCCATGAAGGATGGCGTGAAGCCACAGGCTTTCTCTTCTGTGCCTAGTGGTCCTCTGGAGCCTGAACTGGTTCCTGCAGTGGATGGACATGGGCATTTGGTGAACTGAAAGGTACAGGGAAAGCTCAACTCACCCAAAATATAATAACCTGGCTTTCATATCCCTGAGATTTTAAGAGGGAGGGGAAGATCATCTATTTCTGTCCACTGTGACTGCAGACTGAATTATAATTTCCACGTTTCCCACAGAGCAGATGACAGTGAATGAGTATGAACAACAATCTGGTACTAGGAGCAAGACAGAAATCATCTCCAAATTGGTTTCTCTTCCACCAGGTTGCCTCTCTCAAATTCCCTCGACATGCTGCTGCCAGAATACGTTTTTTTTTTTCTTCCAGCTTTTAGATCTCTTTATTTATTTATTTATTTATTTATTTATTTATTTATTTAATTGTTTGAAGTATTACAAATAGTAGTACATATGTCTCCTTTTTTACACAAATTTGGCCTTCTTGTCCTGGCGACTGTGGCTCAGTTGGTTGAATATTGTCCCATGCACCAAAAGGTTGATGATTCATTTCCAGGTCACGGCGCATGCCCAGGTTGTGGGTTCAGTCCTCTGACAGGATGTGTGCATGCAGGAGGCAGCTGATTGATGTTTCTCTCTCTCTCTCCCTTCCTTGCTCTCTAAAAAATCAATAAAAACACATTTAAAAATTTTTGGCTTTCTCTCCTTGCTCAATGATATCTTTTGTATCTATAGATAGAGTTCCAATTTTTTTTTGTCTTTTGTAACATGGTCCTTGCCTATATTTATAGCCTCGGTTTCAATTTGCCTACCCTTTCTATCATCCTCACCTTTGCCCAGACCACACACACACACACACACACACACACAACCGCGCACGCGCATGGGCGCACACACCAATGGTGAATTGATAATAGCTTCCCAATACATTCTGCTTCCTCTATCCCTCTATCTGGAAAGTATTGATCTTATTTCTGCCGAATTGCTTAAAAAAAAGTAATTCATATTCAAAACTGAGTCAGACATTATATCTTCTATGGTAGTGCTTCCCAAACTTTCATGTGCATAGAATCTCCTGTGGATCTTGTTAAAATGATGATTCTCATTCAGCAGGTCTCCTGGTGAAGCCGGAGAATTTGCATTTCTCACAAGCTGGTAATGCTGCTCTTTCTGGTCCAGAGACCACACTTCAGGCAGCAGGTGACATCACCTTCCTCTATTAAAAGTGTAGATTCCACCAGTTTTCTGAACTCTTCTCTTCTTTAACCACATTTTTGTTGTTGCTCTAATGCTATATTATACATAATTTTATTTGTTTATATGTCTGCCTTTCCAAACAGACATGCCATTTCTTTTTTAAATTAAATTTATTGGGGTGACATTGATCGACATGAACATATAGGTTTCAGGTGTGGGTTTCTATGTTACAAACTGTATATTGCACTATGTGCCCACCACTCAAAGTCAAATCTTCTCCTGTCACCATATATTAGGACCCCCGTTCTCCCCACCCCCCACCTACCATTTCTTAAAGGCAAAGACTGTGCCTTTTTCTGCAGCTCTCAGCACAGCATGTCATAGGAACATAGGAAGCATTTGATATTTACCTGTTGAACAAATGTTGACTGACATATAGTTTTTATTTGTCTGTGGAACATGAAATCATTTAACCATGTTTATTTAAGGAGAATCTGTGATTGTTTGACATTTGGACAAATATGAAACCCAGGCCATACACACTCTAGTTATTAAAACGACAGCTTTATTTGCTGGACTCAACCTTTAACTCTGTGTGCTTTATGACGGGTAAGAGATAGTGGTAATATTTTTACTGTGAACACTAGCAGTGACTGTACACTAATAAATATCCAGCCTATGAATATATAAATACATAGTCTCCAAAGATACAAAAGGCAAGAACGATAAAATGCACCCAGAACCCAAACCCTGTATGAGGGTGTTCCAGGGAACACATGGCACCATTTTCAAAATGTTAGAAAACTGAAAATAAAAACAGGCCAGAAGCCCATTTTGCAGGATAGGGCAGTGGGAGGTGAACTCTCCCCACACCTTTGGTTAAGGCCCCAATGACTCTGAGCCTGGACAAGATAATACCATGCAAGGAGGAGTTTTCTAACCAGACCACAGAAATCTGTCAATGCTGATGTTTTCCTTCTAGGCTGGATGAGAAATCCTCTCTAAGAAGGATTCCAAAAGAAAATGTATAAAAAAGTACACAGGGGTGATTCTGGATAAGTTGGGTAAGATCATCTTCTGAATGATTGAGTTTATCTTGGGGATCCCAGTTTCACAATAATGATAGCTAACATCTGCATCTCCAGCCAGTCAAAATGTCACATGGGTTAGAAAGAGCTGATTGCAACACCATCCAACAATCATGCCAAGAGTTTTGTCTAAACACTGTAGGAAAATTACACCCTCTTACATCAGGGAATACCTTTCCCCACAAAGTATCCCGGAAGACTGCAGCCAGCTCAACATTGGAATAATTAAAGAGCCTTCACATTTCTGCAGGAGAGCCTTTCCAAGCTGCTTTGAAGCTCGCCTATAAATGGCTGTGTGCAACATGGCTCTGGTGGGTTGAGTGAATCAAAGAGTTAATTAACTGAGTAAGTCCAAACTCGTTTACTTTGATGAAAGGGAGGCTACAGATGCGGAAAGAGAAGATCCTATTCCGAGTGGGAGGGCTACAGTGCCAACCACAGGTGCAACCTTATTTTCTGGTGGTGCTTTGTTTATGTCTTCATTGGCTTTCTCTGCCTTTCCCCTCTGCTGCATTTGCCTCCTCTGCAATCCCTTTCATCCTCTGTAAAAGACAGTGTTGACAAGGAATAAAGAAACTGTGCATTGGAGTCAGACAGCTGTGGGCTAGAATCCTGGCCTTTATATTTCCTAGCTCTGTTGCTTCTGGCAGGTGACCTGGCTTTTTAAAGCTTCAGTTTTACTATCTGTAGAATGGGAATAATAATACTATCTCACGAAATTGGGGTGAACTCAGGGTGAATTGCAGAGAAGGCTTATAGCTCAGTACATATTCACTTTGCATATTTAGGGGCTCAATCCACAGTGGCCATTGCTACAGGAGCACCCCACTTAGTGCCTGACTCGGTTTCCATCCAGATGGTTTGAGAAAGAACAGACCCCTTGTTCCTCTCCCAGAACTTTGGGAGACTTCAAGTCTCAACTGTAAAGCTGTGAATTTCTAGGGCTTAAACAGGCTTCTATTTCTCTGCAAGGCCATGCTGCACAGCACAATGCTGCCCTCTGTTGTTGATGGAAGAGTGCAGACAGGGCCCTGATTCCTGGAGGCGGGGGTGGCAGGTGACAGAGTCCTCAGTCAGAGTCTGTGTTCAAAAGCAACCATTTCCTCCTAGGATGCCTGCAGGCGATCTGTGCAGAGGGGAGGGAGGCATAGTCACCTGCCTGGCTCGGTACTAAAGGTGAGCATTGGTGCGGTAACAATCTAAGGTCTTTCTCCATGGGTTCCCTACCATCAGATGCCCTCTTTCTGCCCAGACACCAGATACCCAACGTTCCAACCGTGGAATCAGAATTGTCCACCCAAATCCATAAGGCTGCCTTGAAGGAGAAAGGTGGTGGTGTACTCCGAGTAAAACCTCATAAAGCGGCTTCTCAGAATATCCGGCCTCTGGTGTGAGCAGCTGCTCCTCCCTCCGCGGTGACAGGAAGCTGTGGCTGACAGCATGGCAGCGAGGAGCTTACTCTTTCTGACCTGAATTAACTCACTCTTCTCCTTGATCAGGAGTCATGCTGCTCTTCCTCTTGCCCCATCCCCTGGGATTTTGTGTTGTCTTGTCAGGTCAAATAAAAAGTCCCTGACCACTAACCTTAGATCCATGGTTAAAATAATAATAATAAAATAACAATCCAGAGTCCTACCCACTCTCTTTCTCTAAGAAGAAGTGCAAGAAAGGTTGCCTGAAAGCTGTCGGATTGAGGTTTGTGCACCACCCGAGAGAAGAGGCTGGGGGGAGGGTGGAGATATGGCCACTGCCTGGCCCGGCTCCCAGTTCATTGGCTTAGCCTCCTGCTGGTGGCCGAGTGCCAGCCTCTGTCAGGGTGCTGCCTCCCTGGCAGCTCAGGGACTGGCACCAGAGGCCAGCTGCCCCTGGGGAGTCCTGAGCTGGTGGCAGCTTTTAATGCTCTGTGGAGGGAGGACTTCTTCCGGCTCAGGATCTGCAGCCGAGTCTCTGCTAAAGTCCCAATTCTGCAATTTCACCCAGCTGACTGAAGAGTCTGGAGAAAGGTGGCCGGTCTTCAGGTTTCTAGAGAAGGAAGAAAAGAACTCTGTGAGTTCCTTGTACTTGTGTGCCATAGCTAATTCCAAAAGCAAACTAGACTTCACCAGCAATACCCTCTGCTGATTTTAAAATATGCTTTTAAAATGGTGCCGGGCTGAAACCAGTTTGGCTCAGTGGATAGAGCGTCGGCCTGCGAACTGAAGGGTCCCGGGTTCGATTCCGGTCAAGGGCATGTACCTTGGTTGCGGGCACATCCCCAGTGGGAGGTGTGCAGGAGGCAGCTGATCAATGTTTCTCTCTCATCGATGTTTCTAGCTTTCTATCCCTCTCCTTTCCGCTCTGTAAAATATCAATAAAATATATTTTAAAAAAAATGGTGCCGGACCAATTAGACATCCATATTCGATACAATGATTTTAGACACATACATATATCCTTCACAAAAATTAACTCAAGCTCAGCTGGTGTGTCTCAGTGGTTGAGCATCAACCTATGAATCAGGAGGTCAAGATTCGATTCCTGGTCAGGGCACATGCCTGGGTTGTGGGCTCAAATCCCCAGTGTGGGATGTGCAGGAGGCAGCTGATCAATAATTCTCTCTCATCACTGATGTTTCTATCTTTCTCTCCCTCTCCCTTCCTCTCTGAAATTAATAAAAATATATTTTAAAAAATAAATTAATTAACTCAAAAGGATCAAAAACCTAAATGTAAAACTTATAAAAAATGTAGAAGATAACATAGGAGAAAATCTGGGTGACCTTGGGTTTGGCAATTACTTTTTAGCTACACCAAAAGTACAATTCATAAAGGGAAAAAATTGATGTTGTACTTTGTTATAATTTAAAAACGTCCACTCTGTAAAAGACACTGTAAAGAGAATGAGAAGACAAGCCATAGGCTGAGAGACAATATTTTCAAAACACACATCTGATAAAGGATTTATATCCGAAATATACAAAGACCTCTTAAAACTTAAAAGCCTTGTATACATGCATATAAGCATAACCAATGGACACAGACAATGGGGGGGTGGGCGGGCGGTGGCAAGAGCCTGTGCTGGGAGGTGGGCTGGGAGAGGTCAGTGGGGGGAAAAGGAAACATATGTAATTCTTTCAACAATAAAGAATTAAAAAAATAATAAAAAAGTAATAGCTTAAAAAAAACACCCAAAAACTTAAAAGCAAGAAACAAATTACCTGATTTTAAAATGGGCAAAAGATCTAAACAGATACCTCATTAAAGAAGATATACAAATAGCAAATGAGTATGAAAAGATGCTCAACATCATATGTCATTAGGGAATTGCAAATTAAAACAAGATACCACCTGTTTTAGAGATACCACTATACACCTATTAGAATGGCTAAAATCCACAACACGAACACTGACAATACCAAATGCTGGTAAGGATGTGGCGCAACCGGAGTTCTCACTGCTGGTGAGGATGTAAAATGGTACAGCCACGGTGGAAGACAGTCTGGCAGTTTCTCACAAAGCTACACATGATGTTGTTATCATAAGATCCAGTAATCACACTTCTGGATATTTCCCAATTGAGCTGACACTATGTCCACACATAAACCTACACACAAATGTTTATAACAGCTTTATTCCTGGTTGCCAAAACCTGGAAGCAATCAAGTTGTTCTTCAGTAGGTTAATGGGTAAACAAACTGTGGTATATCCATACAATGGAATAGTATTCAGTGACAAAAATAAATGAGTGAACAAGCCACAAAAAGACATGGAAGAATCTTAAATGCATATTGTTAAGTAAAAGAGTTCAATATGGAAAGGCTATACACTGTATGATTCCAACTAGATGACATTCTTAAAAAGGCAAAACGTGGATAATAAAAAGATGAATAGATGTTAGGGATTTTGGGGAGAAGGGGAGAAAAGATAAATAAAATAAAGGTGAAGCATGGTGGACTTCAGGGCAGTGAAACTATTCTGTATGATACTATAATGGTAGAGACATATTGTAGAGGGCCCCCTGGGAAAGCACATGGGCATTACTTTAATTATTGTCAGCCGACAAGCAGAGCTGTGGCCTGGGAACACGCTTTGCCAAAAAGGCAAGAGTGTTATCAGCTTGGCCTTCACGTCAGCCCAGGTGTCGGGGAGTGTGACTTTGATATGTAAATCCAGTCAAACACCAGGAATGCTCGGGCCTACTCAAGAATGCAAATAATCTCCTTTGATCCTAACTTTTGGTGATACTTCCTGGTATTTGGGAATATAAATAAACACACTGTGTGGGCTCTGGGTCCCTGTCCCTCCATCAGAGAGGACGGTAGTCCCACCCGGTCCCAGCTTTTCCCTTCTATCTTAGTGTCTGGTCTCTTTCTTTCTTTTATTTCTCAATCCCCAGCTGCCTCCATTCAGAACCGGTTCATCTCTTTTTCCGTGCTGGACGTGGAAAAGGGAGATCCCCGCCATATCTGGCCCCCCGCCGTAACATATTATACATTTTTCAAAACCTATAGGACTGCACAACACAAAGAGTCAACTTTAATGTAAATGATTGATGTCAGTTAATAATGTACCAATAGTGGTTGATTAATTATAATAAATATACTACACTGAGGGGATCCAAGATGGCGGCGTAGGTAAACACCAAAACTGCTGCCTCGCGCAACAATTTCAAAACTACAACTAAAAGACAAAACGTCTATCACCCAGAACCACAGGAAAGCTGGCTGAGTAGAAGTTCTACAACTAGAAGGAAAGAGAAAACAGCATTGAGAGGTGCACAAGCACTGAAAAACAGAGGTACAGAGGCGCGCGAATCGGGCTGGTGACGGGCGACTGGGAGCGTTGCTTTTTTCAACCCGGAGACAAGCTCCCAATTACTCCGAACTCCAGTTTCTGGGGGAGATGCGGGGGACCCAAACTCCTACGGGGAGAAGCTGGACTGTCTGCTGTCGGGTCGGAAAGTGAGGGTGTCTTGCTTGCAGGGCTGCGTGCAGGAATAATTGTTTACTGTGCTGGGGCATGGGACATGGTCGGAGACGCAGAGCCGGCTAACTGGCAGCCATTGCTGTTTGCCACGCCCTAGACTAGTGATGCCCTGAGACCCTGCCCAGCACAATCTACAAACCCACCCAAGCTCCAAGCAGCGGCTTTAGCATATGAATGACCTGCCCTATTGCAGCTTAACCTAACAAACTTGCAGCCTGGGTCAGACAGCTCCAAAACCTCCAAACCCCAAGCAAAGAGGAGAAAACTGTAGTTCTCGCTGTAATGCCTGCTGCGTGCCCTCAGACAGTAGCTGACATGCACCCCATTGGAGATCCAGAAGCCAGTGTACCTAGTGGTCAGTGTGAGACACCAGATTTCAACTCCTCACATCCATAAGTGACACATTCAAGAGGCAGACTCAGTGAGCACCAAAGCCCCACAGAAACAAGTCCTGCACCATAAGCGTGTCTCCTGCGCAGCAGTTCTTCCATTATAGACACAGCAGGTCCTCACAGCCAATTGGCCTGGAGGTCAATTCCTCCCAGTGTACCAATAGCAATCAAGGCTAAACTACACCAAGACTTTGCACTTAGCCCACAAAGGGGTGTACCAAGAGCGTCCACCTGAGGTGATTGGGGAGGCTGAGCTACTGGCCCCTATAGGTCACCTACCACACAAAGCCACTCCATCAACACAGGGAAGCAGCAAAATGCAGAGACAAAGAAACATGTCACGAATGAAAAAAATGGAGGAAAGCAAACTACTGGACGACATAGAGTTCAGAACCACATTTATAAGGTTACTCAAGAATCTTCTAAAAACTGCCGAGAAACTTGATGAGACCTCCGAGGAGCTTAGTGAGACCTTCAAGGACCTTAATGAGAATGCCAAAAAAATGGAAAAGGACCAGTCAGAAATTAAGCATACACTGTCTGAAATAAAGAATATACAGAAATTCAACTGTAGATCAAAGGACCCCAAGAACCAAACCAACGATCTGAAATATGAGGAAACAAAAAACACCCAACCAGAAAAACAAAAAGAAAAAAGAAGCCAAAAATATGAAGATAGTGTAAGGAGCCTCTGGGACAACTTTAAGCATACCAACATCTGAATTTTTGGGGTGCCAGAAGAAGAGAGAGAGCAAAATATTGAAAACCTCTTAGAAGAAATAATGACAGAAAACTTTCCCTACCTGGTGAAAGAAATAGACTTAAAAGTTCAGGAAGCGCACAGAACCCCATACAAGAGGAATCTAAAGAGGACTACACCAAGACACATCATAATTAAAATGCCAAGGGCAAAAGACAAAGAGAGAATCTTGAAAGCAGCAAGAGAAAAACGGTTAGTTACCTACAAGGGAGTACCCATACAACTGTCAGCTGATTTCTCAACAGAAACTATGCAGGCCAGAAGGGAGTGGCAAGAAATATTCAAAGTGATGAACAGCAAGAACCTACAACCAAGATTACTCTATCCAGCAAAGCTATCATTCAGAGTTGAAGGTCAGATAAAGATCTTCACAGACAAGAAAAAGCTAAAGGAGTGCATCACCACCAAACCAGGATTACATGAAATGCTAAAGGGTATTCTTTAAGAAGAGGAAGAAGAAGAAAAAGGTAAAGATAAAAATTATGAACAACAAAATGACATCAAATACATACCTACCAACAAGTGAATCTAAAAATCAAGTGAATAAAAAATCTGAAGAACAGGATGGACTGGTGAATATAATAGAATCAGGGACATAGAAAGGGAGTGGACTGACAATTCTCAGGGGGAAGGGGGTGTGAGGGGTGCGGGAAGAGATTGGACAAAAATCTTACACCTATGGATGAAGACAGTGGCGAGGGGTGGGTAAGGGCATGGGGTGGGTTGGGGTGGGGAATCAGGTAGAGGGGAACTATGGGGGGAAAAAGAGGAACAATTGTAATAATCTGAACAATAAAGATTTATTAAAAAAATAAAAATAAATAAATATACTACACTAATGCAAAATGTCATTCAGAGGGGAAAAGGTATTTGGGAACTCTGTTATTTGCTCAATTTTTCTGTAAATCTAAAACTTCTAAACAATAATGTTTACCAGGTTAAAAAAGAGAAAAAAGTGCTAAATAAATGTTATCTATCATAATTATTATAGCATTTAGCCCTTGTGAAATAACTAGATTTGTTTTGTGCCCTTGTTTGTTGTTTCTTTGCTTCTGACTATAAAAGATCTATGAACTTAGCTCTATGAATTTACAAATCAAGCATTATGTAATTCTCTACTAGTAAGAAAGAACAGGTTTAGAGAATTGTCTAAGATTAATGACTAAGACAGGGCAATGCTGAGACAAAACCCAAGTATTCTATCGTTTTTCAATTCTACCTTGTTACCCTTCAATGATCTGAATTTGTATTAACTCCCTATTTCAGCAACTTTCAACTTCGGTTGAAATTTACAATTTCCTAACTCACTAAAGGACATCTAAGACTCATGCTGATGTGGTTCAAGGCACAGCCTACAACCCAAATGTGGATCACTGAGACATCTGGGAGGGTGCAGAGTAACTGGATTCCCTTTCTGAATTGTTGCATGAATAAATGAACTTCTGATCTCCAATTTATAGAACGAACTTTATGTTACATGCAACGGTTTTACAATGTTACACAAATGCTTTTTCCCCCCTCAGGAAACTGAGATACCAACATGGGCTTCACTCCCTCCTTCTCTCTGACAATATGTTCATGGCTTGTGAAATTATGTAGCAAGTCAAATGATATTTAAGGTCACTGCCAGATCTCTCTAGTTACTAGACACTCAAAGTCACTTTCCACCTCATCTATTTCATTCATCCCTGCTGACTCATCCTCTAAAAGGGTCCCTTTCTCTGGGGAAGGGGGCAGACGCTGAAGCTGTAGGTTGTAATGCAGGGGAACCCACTTTCTTTACTGACCTCTTTCCAGCAATGATTCATGATCTGGTAGATATGCGAGGAGGCCAGCCGGGGCTTGTATAACCGAAATCCAGTAGTGATATCTTCCACTACCTCTGAGTTGCTTCGGTTTTCATATGGGATTTTGCCTTCGCTGAAGACTTCCCACATTAGCACACCTGTAAGAAATGGCGAGTGCAGCACAGCTAATGAGAAAGCTCACAAACAGCAAACAAACAAACGTACATCTAGAAATCTCTGACTCCTTGACATTAAGATTCAAGTTCCTACCTCCAAGAAGTAAAATATCAAGCCACCTGAGGCTTATTAGGCCTGTACTATTTCTAAAGAAGAGAGATTTCCCAACCTTCTTAGTGGTGAAGAATTGTCAGGCTCAGCCCCCATTACATCTAACTCAAATGCTACTACTAAAACTTGCAGAGGACATAAACTCAAATGTCTACACATGAGGTAAATGAGTGAAGCGGGTGAGGTGTGTCATAGGGACTAGTGAGGACTGTGGAGAACTGGGGATCAAAAGTTCTGTCTTATGGAGACAGCTGTGATTTAGCTCCAGCAAGACAGAGCACATGAGGGCTCAGGATTATCACATTTTCTGATTTTTCAAAAGAAGTCATATATTGAGAGTTTTAAAATATAAACTCAATTTGATTTTTAAGAATACTGTGTAGACCAAGCCAAACACATCTTCAGGTTTTCCATTTCGACCACCTGATTTAATCCCTTTTCCTCTTCTGCCCAAAGTATAAATGCTAATACATTCCTCGAGGACAGAGTGGGAAGTCAGATGGCAGCCCAGGTGTTTTCAAAGCATATTCTAGAGAACCTTAGGGCAGAATCTTTCAAAGCATCATTTCCAAAATGTCTGAATAAATATCACCTCAGAAGTTTGCTCAAATGGTAGATCCTGGGCCCCCGCCCAGGCCTCTGGATCAGAATTTCTAAGGGATCCTCAGGAATGCCTCGGGCGTTTTGGAAATTCAGAATCTAGCCAAAACCGGTTTGGCTCAGTGGATAGAGCGTCAGCCTGCGGACTGAAGTGTCCCAGGTTCGATTCCAGTCATGGGCATGTAACTTGGTTGCGGGCACATCCCCAGTGGGAGGTGTGCAAGCGGCAGCTGATTGATGTTTCTCTCTCATCGATGTTTCTGACTATCTATCCCTCTTCCTTCCTCTCTGTAAAAAATCAATAAAATATATTTTTAAAAAAATTCAGAATCTATCTGTAAATAAGACTGTTCAGCATCCCAAGATGCCAGGATTTCTAGTGAGATTTCTTTGGAAAATTGTGGTCTGAGGCTCAATGCTGGTTTGAAAACCATTGCTTCCATGCAAACCTTGTAAGGCATTGATGAGAAACTTCAGTAAGGCCCAAACCGGACTTGCTTAAAACACTACAGCTAATTAGGACAAAACTCTGCCTGTGGAGACAGCTTCCTCTCATCATTCAGGTGCCCAAGAGTCACCTCCTCAGAGAGGCCTTCCCAGATCACGTACTTAAAACAGACCCTCTCTCCATCCCACTCACTCTCCATCCCATTACTTATTTCTTATTCATAGCACTTACTTATCACTACCTGACTGTATCTTATAGACTTGTGGATTAGCTTGTTTACATAATTGTTATCTGTCTCCTCCTAAACTTCAGCTTCAAGAGCAGTCTTTCCTGTACTGGGAGCTGTCCTATCCATTACTGTACTGTGAGCACCTACATTAGGCCCAGGCATACAGTAGACACTATAAATTGTTGCTGAATAAATAAGTAGTTATTGAGGATTAAATGAGGGAATATAAAATTGGACAAAATATGGTTCTGATCCTCAAGGAACTCATATTCTAGTCTCCTGACTCCTCCAGCTTTGGAACTCACAGCAGCTGTCACCAGAATCCTGTTTCCACTCTCATTTTTACCCTATTTTCAAAGATCTTTAGACTAAATACAATAATGAGGGCCCCTCATGCTTTTTAGAGCCGTTATTACACACAGACTACCAGTGGGACTCCCTCCCATCCAGAGTTCAAGGGCAAGTAGACTCAGATCACGTGGCTCTGGGTCAGGTGACACCCACCGAATGACCACACATCCGACTTGCTGCTGTAGCGACTGAAGGAGAAGACTTCCGGGGACGCCCACTTCACCGGGAACTTGGTGCCCGTGGAGCTGGTGTACTGATCGTCAAGGACAAACCTGGGAAGAAAGCGGAGAGAGCATGTCGGAATGTTCTGGGGGCCTGAGTCCCCCTCCGGAGGCTGTGCCGGCACCATGTCCCCAAGTTACCTTGTCATCCCAAAGTCCGACACCTTGATGACTTGGTTTTCTCCCACTAAACAATTCCGGGCAGCCTGGACAGAGGGCAGGCCAACAAAAGGGAAAGAGAAACTGTTGGTGGATAATCAATAATGAAGGAGTCTCCTATAATCAGGTCCTTTGCTTTCGAGGAGCTCGACAAACGTTAACTGAGCTTCACTAACGCCTGATGGAAGGTAGCTAGAAAGAGGAGTGCGTGAGGTCCTTTATCAGGGTGAGGAAGTTTGGCCTTTTATCTTCATTTCTGGGATCCTAATTAGAAGAGAGATCCACATGTGGTCTAACCAATGATATGCTCTAATGCAACCATATGTGATAAAAATGCTAACATTAGGGCTGCTGGGAAGAGTCTGTCGCCCATTTGACTAAAATAAGAATGTTTTCAAGTTTCTAATCCCCTTACAACTATTTCTCAGTAGGAAGAGTACCTATTCCCCAATTAGTATCCCAGAATGTGGCATCGGAAGAGCCCTTAGCGATAGAAGACTCCAGGGAGCCTCAAATTTTAATGTGCCTACAATCCCATGGTGGAGCGTGTTAAACTAAGGATTCCTAAGCCCCAACCTCCAGAGGTTCTGAGGACAGTTCTAGGTGGGATTCTTGTAGATCCTGGGATAACACTTTGAGAAAAACTACTTATCTGCTTCCCTTGTTTTACCAGGAGGACACAGAGGGGCAAAGAAAAAGAGGCTGTTCATTGCATTTTGGAAGAATGTAAACTGAATCTCAGAGGGTTAAAATTAGAGGTGGGGCTGAGATTAGAGCCCCACTCGAAGTCATCATGAAACACTTTCCCACTGGGACATCCCGAAGTGGGTAGAGGAAGTCAGGTTGGGAGGGGAGGGGGTGTGTGACTTGATATTGACTAATGCATCCCAGTCTACATTTCAGGGGCCCTTTATCCTGATACCCTGCACCATCTTACCAGGTCCCTGTGGATGACACACGCCTCTTCCAGGTAGGCCATGCCCTCACACACGTCCAGGCACATGCCCAGCAGGGTCTCTGCAGCCAAGAGTC
This sequence comes from Plecotus auritus, assembly GCF_963455305.1. Taxonomy (NCBI): domain Eukaryota; kingdom Metazoa; phylum Chordata; class Mammalia; order Chiroptera; family Vespertilionidae; genus Plecotus; species Plecotus auritus. The sequence goes on from NC_137773.1 coordinate 16,907,573, forward strand.
CCCGCTGGCTGCGCAGGTAATCCGACAGGCAGCCATGCTCCATGAACTCAAACACGAGGCAGATGGGGGCCTGCTCCAGGCACACCCCGTACAGCTGGACCAGTTTGGGGTGAGAGAGTTTCCTGGAGGAAAAAGGCAAGGGGTGAGATGGTCCAAACTTAGTTTCCTAAAAATGACTCCCCCCGGCCCCCCCTTCCCCCCCAAAAAAAGTATGTCACTTGAGCCTAGACCTGAAGGATGGCAACTGTGTATGAGGATGAGTGGAGGCCTGTGTGGCTGGCATGTTGTGAACCAGAGGAGAGATGGGTAGGAGGTGAGATTCACCAGCTGGCAGGGCCAGACCATGCTAGGCCTGTGAACCACGGTGAGAGTGTGATTTTATTCTCCGTGCCATAGAAAGCCATTGCTGGGTTTGAGCAGGGAGCTGGCACAACATGCCATCAGGGTGCTACTTAAAGAACATGGCCGAGAACACCCTCCCCACGACACCTTTGTCTCCCCTGGTTCGGACCACTCACATCATGACTTCAGCCTCCTCTATGAAGTCCTCTTCTGACATAGCTCCCTCCTGAATGGTTTTGATGGCCACCTTGTCCTTGTTGAGCCAGTAGCCAAGATGCACCAGTCCGAACTGCCCGCTGCCAATCTCCTGCACGAAAGTGAGCTCCGAGGGATGGATCACCCATTTCCCTGGAGGGGACAGAGAGGGTTTTCCAGGGTTAGCAGCAGTACTAAGGCATTGTTTGCTGATGTTTCTAATAGCATTTAGTAGAATGCTCTGTACAAAGTAGGTGTCCAATAAGCACTTCATCGATGAACTCTCAACTAAAGCCAATGGACATTGATTTGGCCAAGATAAATGGTCTCACACATAAATGCTTATTTGTACACACATCTCCAGATGTACCTGTTCTAATGGCCATTCAAAGTCTGGGGAAGAGTTAGGTTCATGGGGCGTCCATTCAGATTGGCCCCAGACCTTTAGGGACATGAGTTTCAGGCAAATGTATAACATTCCTAAATGCACTGCTCACCATATCTCAGCCCAGCTGTGATGGGGGCTTTCTGCCTCCAGGAACAAACAGGATAGCGAAGTCGTGTGACCAGGCCTGGGTTGATTAAAAAGCAAAAGGCTGTGGTTAGAGCTTTGTTGTACCAACAACCATCCAAGTTAAATCATCAGGAAGGAATATAACACAGCGCAAATGCTACTTTCATTCTGGAAAACAGATTCCAAAGCCCAGTCATTGATATTCCACCCTCTCTGAGAAGAGTCAGAAACACAGGTGGGCAAGTGGCGAAATCCCATGATCCCAGCAGCAGAATTGGCTAATGGAGAATATGTAATACTAGAGGCCCGGTGCATGGATTGTGCACTGGTGGGGTCCCTCGGCCTGGCTTGTGCCCTCTCACAATGCAGAACCCCTCAGGGATGTCAGACTGCTGGTTTTGGCCTGATCCCTGCAGGCCAGGTGAGGGACTCCACCGATGCACTAATCCGCGCACTGGGCCTCTGGTATGCATATAAGATCTTTGGTTAATATCTTCCCTCCCTCCCCCCTCCCTTCTTCCCTCTGAGTTTCATCAGTCTGTTCCATGTTTCCATGCCTGTGTGTTGATCATCTGCCCCTGGTGGTCAGTGCGTGTCATAGCTACCGGTCGAATGGTTGAACGGTTGCTTAGGCTTTTATATATATAGATAATCCAATATTTGGCGACCTTTTCTATTTGTATATTTACTTATCATTTAAGGTCAGCATGTTTGACATGAAGAAACCAGGCTCATCGTTTGTCACTTTTCTCCAAGTGCCTGTGGTAGGCCCCCCTCCCCCCCCCCCCCCCGCCCGGCCCTTGTCCTGCAGGACTCACCTCCTCCGTTGTGCTGGTGATAGTTGATGAGGAGAGGGATGGAATCGAATACATACTTTTCAGCCACATAGTATCGCTTGGGGTTGTCATTTGTTTCTTTGATGTGATAGTGCTTTATGCAGGGGTTGCTCTCACTTAAACAAATGCAACATAAATGCAATAATTAAAAAGCAATGCTTTGAAACAAAAATGCCAACTGGTATCAGGTTCCTACTAGCTTTTGTTTTTTTTCCTCTCTCACAACGACAACAGGTACATTTTAACCTGTGTCCATCTGGACAGGTTGGCCCTGGGGGTGCTGTTTTAAGGACTGGAGTCTGCATCTGGACCCAGTTAGAGTCAGTGCCGCAATGTTTCTTCCACAACCACAAAATGGGAGTGGTCTCATATATGCTATGTGTTTGCCTTCCCTGCTCTAAGGATTTAGCTAGTTATCAGCATATGCTGGGGAAGCAAACTTCGCACCAGTGTGATGTGTGCGGCAGAGTTAACCTAGCAGCCCTGACTCATGTCCTTAGAAAGACCCCCTTGCAAGGTTGGCCCTGGGCTGGCATCTGAGAACTTGGATTTCGGGAGTATTCTCACCATTCTCTCACTAATAAGGGTGCCTCAATGGTTTGTATAAACAATGTGGTTATGCTCAATGCCTGCTTTTCTTCTGGGAGCCTGGAAGTTTGCTATGTGCTAGGCAGAGGTTGCCTACGTGGCCAGGCCCCAGTGAAAACCATCTGCACTGAGTCTCTCCTGAGCTTCCCTCGTAGATGCCACTCCCCCTCTCCCCTCCCCCCGTCCCTCTGCCCCTCTCCCTGTTGTCCCAACTTGTTGCTGGAGAAATTCCGCATGCCCTGTGTGACTCCACTGGGAGAGGACTCCGGTCCCTTGTGTTTGGTTTTCTCTGGATTTGGCCCCAGGTGCCTTTTGCTGATTTTGCTTTGCAGCCTTTGGCTGTGATAAATCTCGGCCTCGAGTACCACTAAATGCTGAGTCCTGGGGTCTTCCTAGTGAATCACTGAACCTGGGGGTGTCTCAGAGACCTCCACGCTGCTTTGGTTGGCTCTCCTCTATTTTACCTTACGCAGTTGCATGTCACTCTCGCCACTGTCCCCCAGGCAGGGCAGAGGTAGGCCCCTCTGTGATGTGTACCCCGTTCTTTCCCACCCCTGGACAGCGCCTTGCCTCTCTGTCGCCTGTCCAAACCCTGCTCTTGCTCTGAGTCTTGCTGACATCCTCTGTCTTCCAACAAGTATTCCACGAGGACCCCTTCATAATTCATTTTCCCTCTTCTCTTACTTCTTTATTTTTGGTAATTGCCCAACTGCTTACTCTTCCTAATTTTCTGATTAGAAGAGAATTTGACATCATTTTACAGAGATGGAAACTGAGGCCCGGAGAGGGGCAGACAAGCAGTGAGGGTCTTGCAGGAAGTCAGCAGAGTCATGATGGGGCTTGGCCACTCGCCCTCTATTGCCTCAGGAAAGTGCCAGCAGCTCTCCGAGCCTCGGCTTCTCTTTTGTGAAGGGAGCATAGGAACCCTGCCTTCAGGGTTCATTAGGTTAAACATGGTCTGCGATGTTCTGGCACATAGTAAGGACTTGGGAAATGGCAGGCAGCTTCATTAGCAGGGCCAGAACTAGAATTCATATCTTCTCACTTCCAGCCAGAAGTATCTTTTTTATTATTCTGTGTAATTAATTACAAACTCATCAAATACAGGGCCAGGTATTTTCTTTCTCTGGAGCTCTGCCCTCAGGGATGCTAACCCGGAAAGGAACTTGGCACCCAGCCCCAGCGCAGTCATGTTCCTGCTAAGTGACTGCAGTTATGTCCCTAATCTCTCTGGCCTTGGACATCTCTGGAGGGTGAGAGGGAGGAAGGGAACACACATCATTCCCAGCGACCCTTCGACCTCTTGCTCTGACATTGCCGTGGGCTGCCTTCCTCAGCCCCTTCAGGACCGCCTCTCCCCATCTGCCAAGTGAGGGGGCGCCATACCTTACGATGGCCTTGGTGAAGACAGACAGGGTGTATGTGCCTGGAGTCCTGGAATCCCGTACCATGAAGGCTCCTTCTTTGCCCTGGAATGGTTAGAAAGAATGGAAGGTTAGTGATCCCAGAAAACCAGGCTCATGCACACAGCTCCACTTTCTTGCTTGTGAACGAGGGGGCAGGAGTGGGGGGGATTCTGTAGGCCAGCTAGGCACAGAGCAGACTTTCAGCAACAATGGCTGCCATTTTATATATTCGCTCAACAGATATCTCTCGAGCTCTTACTATGGGCCATGGGCCATGGGCTATGGGCCATGAGCCATGGGTCAGAGACTATTCCAGTGAGGATAGAAGTAGTAATGAAGACAGACACAAGCGCTGCCCTCTTGGAGCTGGCCATGTACCCGATTCACTGCAGATATTGTCCAACCCTCACCACAACACCACAATCTAGATGTTACCATCTTCGATTTCCTGATGAGGATACTGAGTGCCAGAGAGCTTAAGTGACTTTCTCATGACCTACAACCAGTAAGTGGCAGACCTGGGATTTGAACCTTGAACGTGGCCTGTGAGCAAAGCCAGTGTTCATTCTACTACGCTGTGGTGCCTCCATTCATCAAATGTTAGAAGCCACATCTGCATTCCCCCACAAGGGTATAAGCCAGCTGTGGGCAAACTATGGCCCGTGGGCTGGATCCGGCTGTTCTATCCGGTTCTCTTGCTCTCCCCTCCGCTCCTTTACTTTGAATTTATATTAGTTCACACAAACACTCCATCCATGCTTTTGTTCCGGCCCTCCGGTCCAGTTTAAGAACCCATTGTGGCTCTCGAGTCAAAAAGTTTGCCCACCCCTGGTATAAGCTTTCTGTCCTGGAAGCTTCATCAGTCCCTTAATGAAAAACAGTATCTTTTAGGCCCTTTCCAAAGTGCTGATTTTGCTATCGGGCAAAAGGAGAAAAAATGTGAAGCTCCTGAGCACACGAGGGAAGTGGAGAGAAGGCGAAGACCCAAGTATGTCCCCTTTCCTTCCCCTGACAATATTGCTGGCGCTGATAAAATCAGTATAAGCAAATGGATAGTACTGTCTATTTCTTCCTGGTGGCACCTTTAAAATCTTAGCTTTGTTTGAGTACTTCATGTCTAATGCTCTGTTCCCACCCACCTGTAAATCTCTGCTGGTAATATTTGCAAAGCCTATTATTATGATTTACTTAACTTAGACATAGTGAGGTCCTTAAGGGAAGGCCAGAAAGAGACAGGAGCCTTGTGCAGTGGGCATATACTTGTAGCATGTGGAGCAAAGCATACACAATTTAGAACAACACAGGCCCCTCCATTCCCCAACCCCAACGGTGGGCTATCTACACATAAAAGTAATACCCACAGATGGCCATGCTAATTGTTTGAATCCTAGAACCTCAGGGTTAGAAAGGACCATATAAAGGCTATCTAGTTCAAGGTTATCCCAATCTCAGCACCACTGACATTTTGGGCCCCGTAATTCTATGTGGTAGGAGCCTTTCCTGTTTATAGGCTATTTAGCAGCATCCCTGGCCTCTAACAACGGGATGACAGGCATTAGCAAGTGTCCCCTGGTGGACAAAACCACCTCTGGTTGAGAAACGCTGATCTGGCCTAACTCCCTAAACCCTGGAATCCCAAACTTTGTTGATTATCACAAGTACCTGAGACAAAACAAAATAGCAACAGCAAACAACTGACCAAGCTCTGTCCCATATCTACACACTAGACGGACCCTGGTACCTGAACTTTTCAAAAGCTTGCCATGTGATCCTTATAGACATTCAGGTTTGATGTCCACGGACCCAGCTAAACAGGCAGCTCTTATTTATAACAGTCCTGATAAATAGTCTCTGTCTCACAAAGCACTGATAGTTAGATAGCTTATCCTTGCACAGAAACACAATCTGCTTCCTCTAACTTGGCCCTAAACATGCAGGATGTGTGTGTGGGGGTGGTGTGGTGGTGGTGGTGGTAGGGGGTGAGGAAATTGGGGACAATTGGCTCTTACAAATACTGTTCATTGTTGCCAAACGTATAGTTTGCCACATAAAGTTTGCGAAACTCCCCAAACTCTTCTTATCTCTGCTGGGAGTTTTAAGAGTCTATTTTGAAATTTGGGAGTGGGGGGAGGGGGTGGAGAATGGGGGATTTGGAGGAAGGTAGTCAAAAGGTACAAACCTCCAGGTATAACATAAATAAGTCACGGGGATGTGATGGACAGCATGGTGACTACGGTTAATGATACTGAACTGTATATTTGAAAGTTGCTGAGAGAGTAGGTCTTAAAAGTTATCATAAGGAAAAAAACAACTGGTAACTGTGTAGTGATGGCTGTACACTAATCGTGGCAATCAGTTTGCGACATATACGTGTATGAAATCATTATGTTGTACACCCTAAACTTATTCAATGTTATATGTCAGTTTTGTCTCTCATCATCATGTTTGTGATATTCATCCACCCTTTACGTGTAGCATAGATTGTCTTCAAAATGTCTCCCCTTTTGCTAAATAGCGAAGAGTTTGTTCTTGCCTCATTGAAATGTGGTGGGTTAAACGCAAGGCAGGAAGAAACAAAACTTCAACAGAGGCCAATTTATCTGCATATGTAAGTTATTCTAAAGGGGAAGAAACAGACTAAAAGCCCAGAAGTTTAACCACTGTCTTGTGAAGAGGGGAGTGGGAACATTTCTTCTGTTGAATTAAGAGCATTTTGTTGTTGCTATTCCTTCAAAGAAGCCATTATTTTTTTTGGACAAAGATCTGTAATCAGAGCCGGGCCCAGCTGTTAACAAGAGGCATGGCAGACGTGAGGAGCAGGCGAGGCCAGGTTTGCAGTGAGCTCTGCGGTGCAGGAGGCGCCCAGCTCCTCCTCCCCTGCAGTTGCTCTAGGCGACAGGCAGCGATGGTGACAGGAAACTCGGGTTTGGGGCTGAGGGGCCTAGAGTTCTGGGGAAAATGAGGCATCCAGCACATGCCATACCACCTACTTCCTGAAAAGGGCTCAGAGGAAGTCACAACCACCAAGAACAGGGGAGGCTGAAGGGTCTTTGCTCATATCACTGCCACACACTGGGGCACTGGCCTGAGCAATGCAGCCCGGGGCAGGGGAACCTCACTCTGATGAGTCTCTATTTACCTTTTATACTTTATCTAGAAAAACATAAGTATCTCTCCTATCATTGATGTTTCTCTCTCTCTCCTTCTCCCTTCTTCTTTGAAATCAATAAAAATATAGTTTTTAAAAAAGAAAGAAGAAAAAATGCCCAACTGGTGTGGCTCAGAAGTTGAACATAGACCTATGAACCAGGAGGTCGCAGTTCGATTCTGGGTCAGGGCACATGCCCGGGTTGCAGCTCGATCCGCAGTGGGTGGCGTGCAGGAGGCAGCCAATCAATGATTCTTATCATTGATGTTTCTATCTCTCTCTCCCTCTCTCTTCCTCTATGAAATCAATAAAAATATATTTAAACTGACAATAATAGACGAAAAATCATGCCAAGGATGCGTTACCTGAAGAGTTAATAGGACACCATAGGAGATGCTTTTCTGTGGTTCCCAAACTTGGGTAAGTCCCAGAACCACCTGGAGCCACCTCCAGAGTTTCTGATTGGTGAGGGCTAGAGTTTTAGAATTTGTATTTTTTAAAAAGCTCCCCCACTAATGCTCATATCAGCCAGATTCTCCTTAAGCACAGTTGTTCATTTAAAAGCATTTGTTAAACATTTGATGTATTCCTTCATTCATTTATTGAGCAACTACTTGGTCATAGGTACAGTTCTGGGTTCCTAGGTACAGTAGGTACATGCTATGATTAAAGAACTCTAATCCAGTGGAGAAATATGTATAGGGCAGTACATCAGGAGAGTTAGTTTAAAAATGAAAGAAACACATTATTGGTTAATGAAAATGAGTCAATCCATGTCATAATGGTCCTATACTTGTTAGATAAGGAGACACTAATATACCCATGAAACAATTCAGCAGTTGTTTCAAACAGCATATAATACTGGGACCCACTGAAATTCACACTTGTGTTACCTAAGGCGGCAAAAAGGACTTGATAAAGTAGCTCAGAGTATTAGTAGGAGGAATATTTCAACTGCCAGGGCAAACAGACTGTGTTTAAGTCCCTCCAAAGAACTGCTGTAAAGTAGGAGTAATTTTTAGCTAGTCATTCATGAGGCCATAGGCAATACTTCACCAACCAATGTGTGTGATTGAAAATAACAAAACCACACTTGTTTAAACTCAGTATAATCCAGGTTTTCAATAATTTTGTACTCCTCTCACTTATCTGAGTTTTACTATGTTATCCAATAACATAGGCTGGGAAACTAGGTGCCATGCTGACTACATATGGATCCCAAGTTTGACTGGGAAAAATACAGATCCCCAGGAACTCAGACTAGAGATTCTGACCTGTAGGTCTGGGGTGGGCCTGGGAATCTGAATTTTTAAAAGTTTCCCAGTGGGCCCTAGATGGTTTGGCTCAGTAGATAAAGCATCGGCCTGTGGACTGAAGGGTCCCAGGTTCAATTCTCGTCAAGGGCACATGCCCAAGTTGTGGGCTCAATCCCCAGTAGGGGGTATATAGGAGGCAGCTGATTAATGATTCTTTCTCATCATTGTTTCTGTCTCTCTCTCCCTCTCCTTCCTCTCTGAAATAATTAAAAAATAAATAAATAAATAGATAAATAAATAAATAAATAAATAAATAAATAAATAAATAAATAAAAGTTTCCCAGTGGTTCTGTTGGGAACAACAGGAAAAGATTAAATGCTAAGTCAGTGTGGAACCAAGTAGAAACCAGAGTCCAATAATGACTCAGCTCAATTCCTCGTCTTCCATGAAATCTTTCTAACTCCACTAGCATCTTCTCTGAACTCAGAGACCCCTGAAAGCCTGCCTCATATGCTCATAGCTTATTTTAGATTATGCTTGAAGTCTTTTTTCAGAGTTTGTTTTGTTTCCCAATAGAGCCCAAAGCTCACTGTGCTCAGCAAAATGGTAAGGTCCTGGAGTTTATATTAAGAAGTCCTAATAAAGGAAATGGTGCAAACATACCATAACTGAGACAGGTGATAATTGAGACAGCCGGTGTAAGAGACTGCCTGTATCACATTCATCACCAGTAAACACACAGGGTCTTTTGGAGAATCCACAGACACCTAAACCTTCCCTCTTTGATGAGGACAAGTTTCCCAGGGGCAGAACATCTTACCTTGTCCTCTTGTTAGCTGCCTGCTAAGAGCAACTTACCCAAAGAAGAAAAACCCAAGTTCGCTATCCCCGGTATGACTGTGGACTTTCCTTCTCCCCTCCCATTTTCCTCTTACAGATATTACATTTGTTTCCTCTGATAGAATGAATCAATCTACTATCAGTTTCTCTTGTGCAAAAGTAAACAACATTAATAATAAACTCTGTGTCTTTAAATTATTCATCATCATTCTACCTTCCCATCACAGCCTTTCACACCCTTCCTGACATCTTCCCAGGTTCCTTCTCTAAACTTCTAACCACTGTCCAAAATCATGGATGGTTTGGGTGGCCAATTATCCATTTGCCTGGGACTGGTGGGGGATAGGGGTGCCCCTGGGACATAGGAATCTCCGTTTTACAAGTAGAACAATCCCAGGCAAGGCAAGATGAGTTGGCCATTCCAGCTTCATTCCATTCAGGAAAGATTTGAATTTGACTCTTAAAGACAGGAAATACTTTCAAACCACAACTGGAAAATGGTATATGATGAAATGGCAGGAATAGTGTTGACATTTGGGATAAGAGACTAATGCCTTCATTAACTCATGCCTACTGCTTACTGGTCTCTCTGGGAAGGCTAGGGTTGGGCACTAGTCATTAACATCATCTGAATATTAGACTCGGATGGAGAGATTTTTCTTTAAATGGCTAATGCCAACACAATTTATTTTAAGTCAAAAGGCGGGTTAAGGAGACTTACTGTGTCCAAAAGAAGTTTTTCAGCTTTGTCTCGGCTGATACTCTTATTGTACCACCTGAAAGCAGAAAAAAAGCCATATATCAATGACATTTAAAATGTTTGATGATTTACTTGTGAAAGATAATTAATGCCAGAAATACCTCCAGAAGGGGGAATATACATTTTTTATTTGACCCAGGCTTCACCATTCTATATTGCTTTATAGTTGGTTTGAATTTTGGGTTTGTCTCTTCTATCATAAATTAGGAGATTCTAATTAAACACAAAAACAAAACGTCCAAGCCTGGTGAGCATTTGGAATAAATACATATTTCTTTCTACAGGCATTGATTATTTTAAAAAAGAATTTCATTTAAGCATGTTTTATATGTGTTTCATTATAGCTCAAGGATTCTTGGAACTGATGGCTCTTTTAGCTGAGGGGTGAGGTTATTTGTGTACTTCATCAGAATGAATCTCATTTTGAGAGACTCTTCAGAAAATAAATGACAGCTCTTCACTATAGAATTTATTCAAATTTCAGCAACAAATAACTTGACCACATTTGAACTAATAAGAACCCACATAAGTTAATAGAAGTCTTCACAGCTAGCATTCTTCAACCTTGGTATCACATATTTGGTGAGGACTTAAAATTTTTTTATTTTTAAATAATTTCAAGGGTATAGGAAAGTTGTAAGACACTATAAAAGAACTCCCATATACACTTCCCCCAGAGGAACCAATTGTTTACATTTGCCTTACCACTGTCTCTGGATAGATAAATATACTATATTTTTCTGAACCATTTGAAAATAGACTTTTATTCCTAATGACTTCAGTATGTATTTCAAAGAAATAGAGTATACATTTATATAACCATAATACAATTATCCAAATCAGGAAATTTAACATTGATACAATACGGTTATTTAATATCAGACCTTATTCAACGTTCATCAGTTGTCCCAATAATGTGTATTGCAACTAATTTTTTAATGATTCAAGAGCCGATCCAAGATTACTAGTGCCCCACCTCTGAATCCACAATTCGTCCCTCCAAGAACTCCTGGTCTGCATTGTGGGAAGTGTGGTTTAGAAACCAAGATCCGGTGTGCACACTGCTACTCTGGTGTTATTGCTTCTGGGCCTTTCAGCAGCTGAGCCGGGAAATCTATGTATATATGGTGAGTACTCTGGACACTGCAATTTGATTGTATTAAACTCTAAGTAGTTCCACTAAAATAATATTCATGTGGGCTCTTCTAAATGGTAGCTTGGAATAAACAACACAAGCTAAGCAGATATTTAATACCTATTTGTCTGCTATTTTGGTATTGGATGTGTTAAACCATGTTTTGAATCAGTTTGTATTTGAACCGGTGTTCATAGCATTTTTTTCCTTCTCAATTAAGACCAATATTCCTGGGACTCCCAGAACCGTTTCCTTTCCTACAATCTGCATAGGCATCCGAGAAGCATCCTCTTGTTAAAAGGGCAGGTGAGTACACCCCCCTCCCTCCCCTTCTCCTATATCAAGTGTCCTTCTGCTGTTATTTAGGGATCAGAGTATGGGGAGAAGAAAGCAGGTCAAGAAGAGAAAAATGCCTGGTGATTTTATCATCAACCAACAATTTATTTCTAAACTAAGGAGAACTCCTTAGTACCATATTTTTGTGAAATAAAGAAAATATCTTACTCGTAGGTTTCCAGGCTATTTGCAGATTTTTCCACCAGATAGCTGCTGGGTACGTATCCTTCATGTCTGTAAAAGGGAAATCAGTGTTTAGACTAATAGAGGACTAATTTTCACATCTCCATTTTGTAAGTTTAATTTGCTAAAAGTCCCTTAGAGTTGGGAGAGTCTCACATTATTTGGCATTCCTGATAAGAGATTTTGAAGTTTGAGAATAAAAGCATTGCTGAAAAATAACAACCATCTATCTGTCAAAGGCAATAGATTCACTACTGAAATATGAACCATACCAAATAAAACTTAAAAAGTGCTGCTTGCTTGTTCTCCTCAGTGTGAAAGTTCCTCTACTAGAAAAAAAGGTCAATGTGTGGTCTCTATTTTCTATAAGGAAACTTTTTCTGCATGTGATAATCAATATTTTTTCCACTTTAATGCTGTTATGATACAGTCAGGAAACCAAAATAATTTAAATATAAAAAATTACTATCCAACCACAGGTGTCAAAAAATACTGCCAGTCAGCATTTTAAGTTTTAATTCAAAGCCTCCCTAATATGCTTTGTTAACTGAGCTCCTTCAGACATAAATGGTAAAACATGAGAAAAAAGGAAAAAGTCATGTTGGATTTGGGGGTGGGCATCCCTTTGAGCAGGACTAAATAATTTTGCATAAACGAAGACATACAGATTAAGGGACTAATAAGCGCATCAAAATACTTCACATTTGTGTGTAGCTTTGTGCTTTTCAAAGTACGTTTACATTCACATTCATGATTGCATTTAATACCACAAGGTGAGAGCAGTGTGCCTTCACTCTCTCGGCCTCTGACTCTACCTGCAATGAGGGACCTAAACTAGATTACACATACAATCCCTCCAGACTCTGCCAGTCTATCAGAAGATGCCTGACAGGTTCTTGCTTTTTACTTTGTAAAAGTGTTTTGCCATTTTTCAATCCAGTGATTATGTTTATGGGGAATGTGTAATCTATTTCACAGAATTGTTTTGAGGTTTGAAGAAAGCACGAATGGGGATATCCTTCATGGGATGATGATCTCATGCCTTGCGCCCATGGCTGACAGAGCTAGTCGATCATGACAGGCTTTCTTTGGAGAATTGGACTTCCAGCCACAGAAGCCTCCTTAACACCATGCTCATGGTAGTTAGTGCCAAGTGACAGAAATCAGCTTGTTCTGAAATTTGCTATTTCTTTTATATCTCTCTTAATATCTGTTTCTGCCACACCATATGTTTACCATTATAATAATAGGTCAAATACTATTTTTGCTTTTAAATAGAATGACTGAGTTTTAACATGCCAACCAAAGCTGGGTTATCTACATAAGTGATGATCATTATCTTCACTTGTATGTGGATACAGAATTTACAAAGACATTTCACTTTCATCATCTCACTGATTTTTCTCAAAATTCTGAGAGTCAAAGCTGATATTATCAGGCCTGGCCGGGTAGCTCAGTTGGTTAGAATATTGTCCTGATACGCCAAGGTTGTGGGTTCAATCCCCTGATCAGAGCACATACAAAAATCAACTAATGAATGCATAAATAACTGGAACAACTAATCTCTCTCTCTCTCTCTCTCTCTCTCTCTCTCTCTCTCTCTCTCTCTCTCTCTCTCTCATCAAATCAAAAAATAAAGCGGATATTATAGTCTGCATTTGGCAGATGAGGAAATGCATTCACAGAAATTAAGGGACTTTTCCAAAGTCCTATGCAACAAGAGCAGCTGACACTAAAGTGCAACTCTTCTGTCTTGCCACCTTGTGTACTTTCCACGATATCGCACTATTACAGAGCAAACGGGGAAATTCCCATATGCCGATTGGCCTCTGGGGTGTCCTCTTCAAAGCCCTTTGAAGTGCAGAGTTGAGCCTTTCCACAGGCCACTGAACAAAGGGTAAACTGTCACTGGGAAAGTGAGACCCAGGAAGAAATTCTCTGGCACCTCAGGTGCTAAAGAAATGTCAGTTGGTTGAAGGGATGGATTTCTGAGTAGGTTCCTCTGCTGTTTGGAGAGCCAGGCAGTCTTGAACCTGTGTCTGGTACAGCCTCCCCATATGGGCACAATAGTGCTTCTTTGTGGAATACATTGTCTGTCTCCCAAACGGTGGATGTTAGTAGAAAAACCCAAGAGATTTTTAGATGAGTTTGGGGGCCCGGAGTGCTTGATGGGGTGCAGGGAGCAAGCATAGCAAGTGACTGCCTCCCAGCCACTTCTGAGAAATGGAAAGACACCCCTCAATGACTTCTTCCTTCCTCTTCCTCTGCCTCCGCTCTCCTCTCCTAATTCAGTGCAATGGTCATGCTGAGAGGCAGGACAAACTACCACACCTCAAACACTGGACAGCAACCACAGACTAATTCAGTGCAATGGTCATGCTGAGAGGCAGGACAAACTACCACACCTCAAACACTGGACAGCAACCACAGACTAATTCAGTGCAATGGTCATGCTGAGAGGCAGGACAAACTACCACACCTCAAACGCTGGACAGTAACCACAGAGAGGCCTTACCCATTCTTGTCTTGAACTCGCCACCAGTGAATCTCAGAGCTGTCCAGCAGATAGTACTCGTCATTGCGCTGTAGCGTGAGTTCCTGAGGATCATTCGTTTGGTAGTCATACAAGGCAATGACCAGGGTTTCTTCATGCTCCTGAAGTGATCGCTGGAGGAGGAAGACAAAATCAAACAAAGATGTAGAAAGGAGGTAAACTGCAGAGCGAGGTGAGCAAGTCCCTGAGCTATAACTTGCTCCTGGGAGGGTATCAGGTCAAACACCAGTTCCTACAATCCACTGGGGTATTCTCTGAGACAATTGCCTTCCTCTAGTTGTCTTTCTTTATGTGTTAGGATTATAGTACTGAATATGACACAGGACATTCAATACCTGGAATTCATCACCCCTCCCATTCTACGAGGTGAATTCCTACCAGAGTGAATTCCAGGTAGCCACTCACATGTCACAAAAGTCTGCTGATTTCTCCATTTGTACTATGTCCCATGTTGCAGCCTCTCTGCTGGAAGCATGACATTCTTGGTGAAGGTGATGCAGTCAACACTAAATCGTTTAGTCCATGCTTCTCTGATTTGATTTGTGGGTTTGTCCAGATCCATAAAATCATAAGCTGGGATTCCTCTTAGAGGTCATGTAATTCACTCCTTTGTTTAGAATGGGGACACTGAGGCCCAGATGAAGTAACGGAAGTACTCAGTTTAGCACTTGAATTAGTCTGAATGCTCTTTCCACTAGAGCATACGGGGCTCCCTTCTTGTGGGCTCTGTTGCCTATGTCTCTACTTCTTAAAACCTTTCTTAGGATGAGAGATTGAGGACATGAAGAAGAGACTGTAAGGCTGACAAGTCCAGGATGGACACACGTGCTGCGGGTTGGCAGATTTAGTGAGAGAGTACATGAGGGAAGAGGTTGTGATTACTGGCTAGAACAAGATTTGTTGCTATAAATGTCAAATTCTCTGAGTCCTTGAAGCATTTGATAGCGTAAAAATACTAGCACTTAAAAGAAAGAAAAAAAAGACCTTTTTTTGTGTGATCCCAGCTGTGTCCAGAATGGAATTTGAAGCTTAGCTATTTATGGAGCTTGTGAGGTGGTACATTGGGTTCCTCGAACTAGAGTTGATGGGCCTGAGGCTTTTGCCCTAAGAAGAAGGAGTTGTGTCAGGGCACCTGAAGATATGACTGTTCCACAGTCTCTCTCACACAGAGCATCAGCCTATTAGCTCAGACTGGATTAAAAATACATATAACACTCTAGATGCCCATTCAAAATGCCATCACCCATTAGGGGACAGAGCACGAAAGTGAAGGGAGAAATAAATTCAAGAGGCTCAAGGTGAGAAATGTTGCAATGGCTTTAAACCTGTGGTTGAAAGTAGAACAATGATGGCAAAGGCCCTGTGCTCTGAAAAGTCTTCAAGAGCCAAGTGTCAGAATCCAAGGAGAGATGGGTGGGCAGTGTTTTCTGGCCTTCACCTTCATTGGTGGTGAAAATAAGACAAGGGCAAACTGGCTTAAGGCGTAGAGGTGTGGGTTTAGATGAGACTGTGGGGGAAACCGTCTACGTGCCAGGGTGGTGAGATTCCGAAACATGTCTTCAAGAGATGTGGTGAAATATTTTTAGAAGATCAATGAAAAAAAAAAAGGGAGAAGAGCTCATTTTCTGCTATAACTTAAGCACACTGCTTTCCTGTTGTGAGGGATGAGGCTGATGACACAGATCTAAAAACCAGCCTGAGGTTTTGAGCGATTTAGAACTTCTCTTATGGGGACGCTGCCAGTTTCTAAAATGTCACCATGTTGGCTGGAGGGAAGCAGCAAAGATCATCCTTCGGGAAGAGCAGTAAGGAAGCAGAATCAGTAGGTTCTGGAATTAAAGGGCAAGTACTAAAATGTGGTGTTTGGTGTTGATATAACCATAAGGGGCAGGCTGATCTTTCTCCTTTTTTTGGGCGGGGGGAGGTCTTCTTGACTAAATAGCTTCCCCAGAGTTGACTCAATATCACTGAAATCTTGGCCAGTGTTTCTCAAACTTCAGTGTGCCTCAGACTCACCTGGAGCTTTAGTAAAATGCAGATTGCTGGGCCTCTTCCCCAGGGTTTTGATGCAGTAGGTCTGGGTTGGGGCCTGAGAGTCTGCATTGAATTTCTAATAAGCTCCCAGGTGATGTTGATGCTGCTGATCCACGGACCAGACTTTGAGAACCACCACTCAAATTAGAGACTACCCCACCAGAAACTCTGTAGCCTAATGGTTTGACTCCTAAGTGTCTGAACAGCCTTGGGAGAGTCCCAAAACTTCTCTTGGGACTTGATTTCCCAAGTGTTAGAAAGAGAATAAAACTCTAACTCTCTTAAGCAGCTAGAACTCATAGTGAGTTTTGAACTAGTAAAAGTGCGGAAGTGCTTTGAAAAATATAAAGTAATATCAAATATATGCTTCCAAAGTGCCTTTATGTAGAATGAATATGCAATTTTACATAGAGTAAATATGCAAGTTTACATAGATGTGAGCTGCTATTATACTCCAAAGTGTTCAGGTGGCTGGACACACAATTTAATAGAGTAAGCGTTCATTGAGTGGACAAAGTGAGGTGAAGCTTTAGAAGCTCAGTGGCCCATTTACATGGACAGACCCACAAGACAGTTCAGGCCCAAGAAACCCAGTGTGCTGAGTTCAGCTGAAGCACGACAATCTGTTGCCTTCACAGAGGGTCAGAGAAATCGGGGCAGGCAGGAAAAAGGCAGGTGGGAGCGTGCCCTTCAAGCAGCCCGCAGCAGTGGGCCCACCCTCGCCCGGCGCTGAAGGTCTCACTCACCCTGTTGTCTTCAGGAGTAGGAGGAAGAGGCTTCTTTGAAGCTGAAACGAGAAAAACAGAAAAAGAAAATGAGCCTAAAACTGAATATCCCCAACCGGAGGTGAGCCGTCGGGAGCTTTTCAGAGAAAAGGGGCCCTCCCGGAGGAGAACAACAGGAGAAAGGGGCAGGAAGAGCCGGTGAGACACAGAAATACAAAGATCAACCCTGATAGAACCTCTATTGTGTCTCCCTCAGCCTGCTGGTTCGCCACGTCCTTCTAGGAGACACCAGGAACTTCTGGAAGCCAATATTCCAGGCCTCTTTTTCTGTATTCCCAGGCAAAGCTTAACATCAAGGTTGTGACAGGGATTAGGCTTGTGTCCTTCCTGGAGACTTCCATGATGGCACCTGCTAAGCGCAGGAGTGGGAATGGCTGACTCAGGGGGACAGTGACTCACTGGCTTCCTGATGCTGTTGTAGGCTAGAGGAGGAGGTGGGAGCGGGGGCGGCCACCAAGGCTGAAATCCACTTTTAGTTACCTTACGGCTTCTGAGTATGTGTTTTTGCTGCCTCCTCCACACAGCACACACCAACACCTCTCTTGATCTCTCCTCCCTCTATTCCTTCTGTCCTCCTTTCTTCTCTCTTTCTTTTCATCTCTTTCCCCATCTCTCAGTATTTCTCTTGTGAGACCCTGAAAAGTCAGGCCTGGAATCCATGGACCAATTGTGGGTGTCTGGGTGGCACATAGGAGGCCATTCACAGGCTTCTGCTCAATTCAAAGATTTCTTTAACAATCAGAGATAAGAGGGGAGTGGGCTGCATAAGTAGGTGGTGAGTTCCTCATCTCTGCATGAGGCTGACTTGATGTTGGACAGCCTGTGTCAGGGATGTGGTAAGAGGAGGTTCACCTCCTTTTGTGCCAACTCCTTGAGCAAGGGCAGGGTGGGGTACTGGGTATGCAATTCACAGAGAAGAGGGAAAACCAACATAATAGGAAGCATGCTTCTTACTCAGCATTGAACTTGGAGCCAGGAGACTGGCATTCTCACCCCAGCTCCACCACATACCAGCTGTGTGGCCTTGGGCCTTTCTGACCCTGAATATTCTGTGACTGGTCTCTTTCTTCCTCTGGCCTTGTTCTTCCCTTCCTTCCTTCCTTGCCCTCTGTGTGAAGTTGGTATGTGGTGAGGTCAAGGCCAGTTCTGGTTGCAAAAATAAGTGTTGCTGTGGGTTGGATACAGCAGGGTCCACTTTTACTCAATCACCTTCCCAGACATACATGCACACACTGCTATATCTCAGCTTCATTCTTCTGTCCACAGATAAGAAAGACTAGTAGACACAATGGCCATTTATGGAGAGCTCAGGAAGTGCCAGAAACTGTGCTAAGAGCTTTGCATAACCCAAGTCTCCCAACAACCCCACAAAGTAGCTACTTATAATCATTGTCCCCATTTTATAGATGAGAAAACTGGCTCAGAGATGCAGATAGGCTAAGAAACATATGTGAAGTCACATAGCAAGGAAGTGATGGGGCTGGGACTCACCCCCAAGTGTTTTTCACCCTAGAGGTCTGTGGAATTGGACCCTGCCCTGTATGTGTGCCCAACACAGGAATCCTATGAGACTTCGCCCAAAGCTAATGATCATGTGCTGTGTGCACAGAGTGGTATGTTCTCAGACTCTTCCCTTAGCTCTGTCAAAGCTGTGGTGCACAGCTATTTAAAACAAGTCTAAAAGAGTATAAAGAAAACATGCTCATATGGGGACATGATCTAGGTAGCAATGCAGAAGCAGGACCATTGGCAAAGTGACTGCCCTGGGTTCATGTGGGGAGAAGCTCAGCATGACCAGCCTCCCCAGGTGTCATCTGGTGAGTCATTCCGATGGTTCTCACACCTCAGTCATGTGTCCACCACTCAGTGGAGGGAAACACTGCCCACCCTGAAGCGATACAGCTATGACATGCATGGTGGGAACAGCAAATGGAAACACAGATTCAAAGAATTTCAAAAATGGAAAGGGGCTTAGAGAATATTTCATCTTAGGCCCCCTAAAACTTCCCTGACCATTTCAGAGATAAAGATGTTAGGGTCCTTCAATGGCCAAGTGACTCATCTGGGGGCCCACAGCAAGGTGCTGGAAGGAATTTGAACACCAGATTTCTGGCTTTGGGAAGGGTTTTCACTCACTGAGGCCAGCCCATGCCACCCTGTCATTGTGGTCAATTCCACCCATATAAAACCTACCATTTCCTTTTCATTAAATACTCATCTTCATGAGTATGGTCAACAGGGCTAATGCAGAGGATTATTGATTTCTAAAATTAGATAAACAGTATTCTTCTGAGCCAAGGGACTGGTAACCTTGAACTTTCTCTTCCAAGGTGGAGGGTGAGAAGCAGTGGTTTTTAAACTGGTACTAAAATGGGCTATGACTCAGGAAGCCACGGAAAATCCAGCCATGTGTCACATTTAACACATCCGCCTTGAGTTGTCAATCTGAGGTATTAGGTTTTAGTGCAAAAAAGAAATTGACAGATGAGAAAAGGTAATTGGGGTAAGAGAGGTTGAGAGGAGAGGGGAATGGAAGCAAAAAATTCCATCATTCCTATTCAACAATGGCGTTGCAGAACACTTCCTATCTGTGTGACCTTGAACATCCTGAACCGCTCAGTCCCCTCTTTCTTTAACATCACATCCTCTACCCCAGATGGTTGAGAGGAATGGGAGCATATCGCATATAAAAGTGCATCAGAGTGGAGCTGTACTTCATTGGGGGTTCAGGTCTCCAAGTCATCCATAAAGTAAAATCGAGTTGCACTCCAATCCCCAGGACCTGAGCCCTTGACCTCACAGGCCAAGCAACAGCTTCTTTTGTTTCCACTTTGCATGTAAGCTGTGGCCTCCTTTCTCTGACATTGTGGAGGGCCAGGGCAAGTTTGAAGGTGAGGTGGGGAGGAGCCAGAGAGCAAAATAAGGAGTTGTTTTGTTTTTACTTTCTTCCCCCTCCAAGTGTATAGAGTTGAACTTGTGTAATTAATACTTGTGGGATGTGATGACGCTATAAAAAATAAATAATGGGGGGAGGTAGGAAATCAACCAAAGGACTTGTATGCATGCATATTAGCATAACCAATGGACATGGACACTGGGGCGGTGGGGGCTTGTCCTGGGGGAGGTGGGAGTGGTCTGGGAGGGGTCAATGGGGGGAAAAGGAGACATACAGTAATAAAAAATATTATAGACCTCTTAAGGCGGTCCTGCAATTTAAGATTTAAGTAAACCAAGCCGTTCAAATTTGCTAACTTGAAAGTTATAGCAGTGCTTCTCAAACATTACTGTGTATACTAGTCTCTTGGGGATTTTGTTAAAATACAAATTCTGATCCAGAAGACCTGGGATGGGGCCAGAGAATTTGCATTTCGAACTAGCTCTCAGGTGATGTTGATGCTGCTGATCCAAGGACCACACTTTGAGTAGGAGGAGGTATAGAGATGGAAAAAAATCAATAGACCGATAGTAGAGACAGGTGATTTCCCTCTGAAATTTCTAAAAATGTAGAATTTTGCATCCATTCTCCGACACCCCTGATGTCGGAGAAGCTGAGAGCTTTTACTTTCTACTAGTGGTGAGGTTATTCATTTTACAAAGAAGAAAGGGAATTCCCAGTGTCTTACCGTTCTTGGTTGGATCATACTGGGCACAGCCCACTGCAAGCTTCTCCAGCTGAGCACAGCACCTCCACCTCCCATCCATCCAGAAGTTAGGATGATACTTGGTCACCAAACTGTTATTATTCCTCGTTTCTGAAAGGGGTTGGCACCAGCAGAAGAGTTATTTCCAGATCAGTCTATCGAGGACTACCAACTTGATAACGCCTTGAGTTTGGACCCAGCTGTGTGAACTGAGTGAATAGTACTCAGAATAGTCAGAAAAATGGCCCTTTCCCCAGGCATGTACATATATGCAGGAGTGCATGTTGTGTCAGCAGATCTCTGGCTCTGCCTTGGGTTAGTTATATGTCCTTAGGTTGGGCAAAACCCTCGTCTGAGCCTCAGTTTCCCCACTGTACAATGAGGTTGTTAGACTGGTTCAGCGGGCCCCACAAAGTGCCTTAGGGCAGTGGTCGGCAAACTCATTAGTCCACAGAGCCAAATATCAACAGTACAATGACTGAAATTTCTTTTGAGAGCCAAATTTTTTAAACTTAAACTTCTTCTAACGCCACTTCTTCAAAATAGACTCACCCAGGCCGTGGTATTTTGTGGAAGAGCCACACTCAAGGGGCCAAAGAGCCGCATGTGGCTCGCGAGCCGCAGTTTGCCGACCTCTGCCTTAGGGTAATGGGAAGACTGAGTAGTTGGGAGTCCCCCTTTCTATCTCTCCCACTTCCCACCACAGCAACTTTGCTTTTATCCCTTCTAGATTTGTGGCTTTAAAGTAAGGTTATGGTGAGGTGGGGGGAAGACTCTACTGCTGAAAAAAAAAGTATAAAAGCTGGAGAACTAGATAGATTGGCTTTCATGCTTCTTCTAGTTTTAGCATCCTATGAGTAAAATCTCCTCCCGGAGGGAGAAGGGCAATGATCACAGTTGGAGCCCTTTTGATTACTTCTCATGTTTGTTCTGTGCCCCGTGGCTATTATACTTGAGCACACTTTCCAATTTACCCAGCACTTGCCTGTTCATATGCCAGTTGAGACTCACAATAACCTTGGAAGAAGATAAGACCTACATTTTTATTCTCATCTTTCGGATAGGGGCATTGTGGCTCCTGAGATTTCCAATGGCTTGCTTACCCTGAGTCTCCATAGCTACTTAGAGACATATTAATATTTGAAGCCAATTCTCCTGTAAATCCAGGGCTTCAGACTAAATAATAATAATAGAAATACTGATTGAGTGCTTCCTTTTGGTTTTGACCTATGTATCTGACGTGTCGTCAGCCATTTAATTCTCACAATAACCCTATGGGTGTGATCAGTCAGAATTCACAGCTGAGAAATGGAGACACTGAAAGGTCAAGGAACTTGCTCCAAGTCACACACTAATAATTGGCAGAGCTGGGATTTTCACCTTAGCAGCCTGGCTCCACATCTCATGGACCCAAATGCTGTGCTGGTTCTAATTATGCTTTCAGAAAGGTGAACCTTAAGAAATACCCTCGCTGATGATCTGAAAACCTTTAAAGCTAGTTAACATTTATTGGGTGCTGACTCTGGGCCAGCTAGTTCCAAGGGCTTAACTCACAGCAGTTCTGAAGGCAGGCACTATTATTATCCCCTCCTACACCCGCTTTTAAAAATAGATGGGGAAACTGAAGCACGGAGCAGTTGAGGAAGCTGCCCAGGCACACATGGCTAGCAAGTGGCAGAGCCAGGACTCATGCCCAGGTCATCTAACTGGAGGGTCCATGCTCTTATTCTTCACCCGGAACCAGGAGGCAGCAAACTTGTTTCTTAAAGGGCCAGGTAGTAAATATTTTAGGTTGCTCATCAGCAGGAAGATTTGCTATATTATGTAGGAACTTATATAACCCTTTAAAATGGAACCATTAAAAAAATATAAAAACCATCCTTAGCTTAGAACCTTAAAAAAAAAAGAAAACAGGTGGTGGGCTGGATTTTCTGACCCTACATTATACTGGTTGTTACCATTTGGGCCCAGAGTGAAAGGTTGGGACCTTCCAGCAACACCAAAAGGAAGAAATGTTTGACCCTCAGCTGCCCTTTATTCTACTGTGGAATCCAAGCCTGTTAGAGGAGCAAGGGATCCCAGGACTCAGCCACACAGGAGGTTAATTACCTTCTTTAAGGGCCAACACCCAGCGCTGCCGGCTCTCGCGGTCTGGAGCAAACACATACAGGAGGTAGTTGTCATGCACAACCTGGAGACACACACAGAGTTCAAGGTGAGTGGTGTGCCCGAGGATGGATGACTGACAGCAGGCCCCTCTGGCTTACTGGGCTAAGAGTGGGGTCTCGGTGTTTGTTGTCAAAAAGGCAAACTCTGGATGATCGGGGGACCAGTGTCCTTTTCATTCAGACTTTGGGGTGCTGTGCAGACATGGCGTGAACCTCCACAGCTTAGGCTGCTTGTCATCAGGTAAGCCATCACTAAATTAAAACAGCTGAAGAAAGAGTTCTCCTCTTGACAGCACCTTTATTTCTCAGGTTAATTTTTCAGGAAAGAAAGTCTTTGTGGCATATAAGAGTAAGATATTAGATGACAAGTGTTTAATTGGGATTTTAAGAACTTCTCATTTTGAAACAATGTAAGATACCCAAGAAGTTCCAAAAATAGTACAGAGTTCCTGTGTACTTTGCAACCACCTTTCCCCAATGACAACCTTTTATATAATCACAGCACATTTTCAAAACCAGGAAATTGACACTGGTACAATACTATTAAGTAAACTACAGAATTCTTTGAATTTTATCAGTTTTTGTCTTGCACTCACTTGTAATTGGGATTTTAATGACAGGAAATATAGGTTATTCCTTTTATTTTTAACCCTAAAAATTCCAACCCCATGGAAGTCACCTTTCTAGTATGACAAAAGTCCTTTTCTATGCCACCCAAATTGTCAAACAAGAATGATACTCAAGTATGTTCAAGGAGTTATCCACTCCTTGAGAACTACAAATGCCAAGAGTAGTAATAAGATTTAGGCAATGTCATGACCTAAAGACTAAAGATACCCTCCACCTGCTCTGCCCTATAGAACTTTCTATCACCTGGACAGAAAGCTCTTCCAATAGAACTTTCTGCAGTGATTGCAATATTCTATCATCTGTGGCTACTAGCCATGTGTAGCTATTGAACATGTAAAATGTTCATTCATTCAATGTGTCTAATGTGACGCAGAGCTGAATTTTTAATACTGTTTCATTTAAATAAATTCACATTTAAATGTAAACATTCAGATGTGGCTAGTGGCTACTGTATTGGACAGCATAACACCAGATGGTTCTCAGATGGTAAAATCTGATCCCTTTTAATCTCGGCAACCCCAAGCAATTTCTAACCAAGAATTGCAATTGGTCACCCCAAGTCATGAGTAAACTGCACTTAAAGAAACATTAGGCTTGGGGCCCTTGGTAGTTTTTTCCCTCTCCACCACGACTTTCCTTGAGGTAGGAAAATCATAAGGAAAAGGAGAATGAGGAATGACAACTTTTTCAAGATTTTGTCATCTTTGTTGAATGAATGAATGAATGAATGAATGTGTAATTGATCGGCATAACACAGCAGCTTTTCCCCTGCCATTTGTCTAAGTTCTAATGCTAGACCAGAGTCATCCCTGTCTCATCTTTTATTACAGTGACTGAGGATTTTAACCATCATATAAGGTATGAAGAATTAGTGCCCTCAGGCACGATGGACTTACCTGAAAAGGATACTTATAGTGGCAAGGGATGCTAATGTCACTTTTTACAATCTCGACACATTTGATTCTGGAGAGTTCAATAGTGCCCTTCAAGGTGCGCTTTTTCTGTGGGAGGGAAAAGCACATCCCATTTAAAAAGAGAGGAGACAATATTTTTATCCAGGTTACTTTCAGAAATCCATTACTAGGTAAGATCCATTAGTTTTGTAAATCAACCCTCCAAATATCCAGAAGCTACTTCATGGCCCTCATTGTCTGAGAAGGACACTGAGCAGAGTCCTAGGAGAACATGCTCTTTGAATCGTCTTCTTGATGAGGTGACTGATTTCCACTCATTGAGCATGGTATCTTATATTTCTGTGAGCTTGTGACAAACAGCAGCATTTGCAGAACTTGAATCAGGGCTGAGTAGCGCAGTCTATGGGAAACCAGCCACACATGTGCCAGTTTTCTCAGTTTGGTGTCTATCCATAGCCTTATTAACTCAGTAATTAGCTCAGGCCTGCTCTGGATGGTGATGTATACCTTTAGTGGTATTTTCTGTTCTACATCTGGCTTCTCCCTATCCCTTAGTTGTCCACAGTCCCACAATGACAACCCTGCAGCACGTTCCTGAATCTGCTCTATAACTATCCCTTCACCACACCCCCAGAAAATCTTACCGGCCCATGTCTCTTCCATTTAGAAGCTTGTTAGATATATTTCCTTGAAAACTAATTCACACGATGGTCTTCATGATTTATAATGATGTTACATGTTACCTATTTGTGAGGGTCCTTGTCCTTGGAGAGTGGATCCCAGGGGATGTTACCCAATAGGACTGATTCTATTAATGGACTATTGGGCTCATGGAAGGCCAGTTAGGGAAAAGCTTTTTGAGATCAGAAACCTTTCACAGGAGCCTAGAATTAGGCTTCTGTTGAGATTAGAGTTTACTTCATCTGTGGAACCAGTTGACAAACACTTCATTACACTTCATCCCTTACAAAGAGACAACAAATGGTGAACTAAGTAAAAGGTTGGAAAGGACTAGGTTCAAAGTTGAGCTCTGATTCTAACTAGCTTCATGATCTTAGACAATTTATCCAACCTCCCTAAACTTTAATTTCCACATCTGATAAGTGAGAATAATAACACCTACCTTTTAAGGGTTGATTGGGGGGTGTGTGTAATTATGTTGTTTATAATAGATGCCCTCAATAAAGGATACCCACTCAATTAAAGAGGTTCAGGAAGTCCTATGACAAGAGAGTTGTGATATATGAGTGCACTTGGTTGGTATTCAGGGAGCCATGGCATCATCAAATTGGCCAGAAGTGAGATCAGTCTTTTCCTCCCATTTTTTGATACCCAGTTTGGTTGCTGGCCTGTGCTTTATTTAGCAGCTGAGGCATAGAACTAATGTAAAAAAAAAAAAGTCAAAATGTGAGAAGTACCTTCTATCAAATACAGGGAAGCTTTCTGGTATTTCTTTTTAAATTTTCTTTCTAAAATCTACTTTATTTATTTTTTAAAGTACAAAAATCTATTCATGGTAATTTCAAGAAATAAAACAACATGGAAGTCTATGAAGAAACTATTTATAGTGTCTTATTATTCCTACCCTCTCCACAATCCTGAAGCAGTCAAGGTTAACCATTTGGAATGCATTTGTCTTTCCACACACATTTATAGGATATATACAAACAAAAATGAGCATCTGCTCGACGCAGTGGTCTACAGCCACATTGTAATCTAGCATTGTATGAAGAGGTCTGTCTCCCTTTAAAAGCCTCTGTAAACATGTGCCCTTTGGACTCAGACTATCTTTTTACTTAGGGTCTTCCACAGCTAGAAATATATGCCCTGATCCTACCCATAATCAAAGTCTTTGAATTTTTTTTTTTTTTTAAACAGAAGAGTACAAGGGAACAGTCTTTTCAACAGCCATTTTTTGCTACCGGTAAACAGTGCGTCTAAGCTTTGAGGTTATCTTGTGTGGTTTTGTGTGTGTGTGTATGTGTGTGTGTGTGTGTGTGTGTGTGTGTGTGTGTGTGTGTGTTTTACTTCTGTTGGGTTATTTCCTTAGCAGTTCACACAGTGATATGCAACAAAGGGCTCATGGCAGTAATATGATGACTCCATTTGCAGACATTTTTGTCCTTGGAACTCACTTAGTTCTGTGTTCCCTGAGAATAGAAGCCAGTCTCCATCAGATTTAAGGCTAATGCATTTAGCCATTCAGGAAATATTTTTTTAAATGTATTTCTTTATTGATTTCAGAGAGGAAGGGAGAGGGAGCAAGAGATAAGAGACATCAATGATGAGAGAGAATCATTGATCGGCTGCCTCCTGCATGCCCCTTACTGGGGATCGTGCTTGCAACCCGGGCATGTGCCCTTGGCTGGAATCGAACCTGGGACCCTTCAGTCTATAGGCTGATGCTCTATCCACTGAGCCAAACCAGCTAGGGCACAGGAAATATTTATTGCAGGCCAGCAATGAGCTGGGCACTGTTCTGAAGGCAGTAATAGACAGATGAACACAGTAGACTTTCTCATGGTGCTCACAGTCTACTTGGGAAGGCAGTCAATACCAACAAGTGCTATAAAGACAATAGAGCAGATTGATGTGATCAACGTGTGGTCAGAGCAGTCCTCTCTAGAGGGAGGGCATTTGGGAAAAGATCAGAAAGCTGAGAAAGGAGTCAGACATGAGAAGGTCTGGGGAGTGAGCATCCTAGGGAGAGTGAATGGCAAGAGCATAAAGGCCTCGGGTGGAAAAGTTCTGGATAAGTGTTGGTTGTCAGTAGCCTGAGATCATCATAACTAGGGTATGAAGTGGAGGGAAATGGTAACTGGAGTCATGAATAGGGATAAAAATTATACATGAAATTCTAAAGCCCCACTGTTTGACAGGAACTTAATGTGAGCCAAATATGTATTTAAAATTTCTAGTAACCACACTAAAAAAGGCAAAAAAAAAAAAAAACCACAACAATGCCAAGTACAATTAATTTTAAGAATATATTTTGTTTAACCCATATACTTAAAATATTATCACTTCCATATGTAATCACCACAAAAAAATAATGAGATATATCACTTTTTTTATACTAAGTCTTTGAAATCACATATTTTATAACACATCTCAACTTGGACCTGCCACATTTCAAGTGCTCAGTAGTCACACATGGCTGGTGGCTACTTTACTGGACAGTGTGGCTTCAGGATTTCCAAGAAAGACTTCTCCTCTGAACTCAGATGATCTCCTTTGATTTCTTAATGCTCATTGATTTCAAACATGGATTTTAAGAGACATTTGTGCCTTCACCATCTGTCAGGTGAGCCTGCTATCAGGTTTGCTCTTCTGTTGGGTGGATTGATGTTCCACTGTCAAAACTCACTCTGATTCCCAAATGAGAGCTTGGATTCCCCCCTCACAAGCCATCCTTCTTGGCCAGTCTCTCCAAAGGCCCCCGAGCCATTCTTCTTGGATCTTACAAGACCTGATACGTGGTAAACAATAGGTCAGCTGAACCTTTCCCCAGCCGGTCAGCGAGCTAAACATAGTTCCTTCTCTGGGAAATGGTGATTGCCTGTAATCATCCCAAACATCGGTGGTATTTCTGAAAAAATACCAGGGTAAAACCTTCCAAGGAAACCACACAAAAGCCACCGGAAAGAGAGACACCAAGTAAAACATGACTTTGTTCTTCCTTGTTATTCTGTCTGCATTGCTCAGGGTAAAAGGCACAGAATTTCACTTGGCCTTGTCTCCCTGCTTGGCCAGTACAAAGCTGTCCTCACATTCCAAAGCTTCATCCGGGACATCTGACATGTGTCCAACACAATCCAACAGGAAGCTGATGCCCATATACATTTCCTGTACTTCAGGCATTTGATGCGCCATCTTATTTAATCACGATCCCCATTTTATAGGCGAGGAAGTTGAGGTGTTGGAGTTAGGGAATAAAACCCCAACACTGAGCAGTCAATGGCATGACCAATTTCTCCAAGCCGTGAGCCAATAGAGATTTGTTTCTGCACATTTGGTCATGCAATGCTTCTGTGGATTTCAAAGGGAAGTGTTTTCCCTGGCTCCTCAGCATAATAGCTCCTCTTTGCTCCATAACATTTGCTCCTTGGCTGCTCAGCTAGTCCAGTAGATACATTAGTGAGAAGTTATATGTCTGGTACCCATGCAAGAGAACATCTCTACGCTTCTTAAAAACAGCAGAATTTGAGCTTTCTGCTCTGGTGAGGCAGAATTGGGACAGCAACAGAACTCTCATGTCAGGAAGACCCACATCTTCCTGACGAGCTGTGCAACCTGAGACAAGTGTCTTAACTTCTCAGTGGCTTTGTGTTTGTTTGTTTTTTAAGTGGGAGTAATAATGATCCTTGAATCAGGGGTTAATTTAGAGGACTTAAAAGAGTGACATAAACTTACCAGCGAAATAAAATCATTCAAATGATATACTAATCATTCAAGTGTTACTTTCCTTGCCTTCTCCAAATGCTGCCCATATGACAAGAGTGTTTTCTTGTCTTTAGGTGCCCACATTTTCTTTGGGGATTTTTTTTTCTGGGTAAATATGTAACCAAGAACCACCATTTGGGAAGATAGCATTAATTTTTAACTGGAGTCATTTTTTTACTTTGTCAATTATTTGAAAAATAGATCAAAACAATGAAAAGGACCTGCTTCCTGATCTTCCCAACTTTGTCACAATGTGAGGACTTCGGCTTTCTATTTCCTCTCAACTCTCTGGTTCAAACCTTCCTCAAATAGTCATTCACCAGAGGCTTAACTTACTCATAACTTAATGCTTCGCTTGTTTTGGAGGAGTTTGGATTAGGACAGGTATTAGAGGACTTAAGCCAAGAGGAAATTTGGATAATGGAATTCCAGGCATCAGCTGAGAATATTTCTCAAAGGGGAGTGATGCATTTAAGACTTTCCTGGATTACACTGTAAATGTAGCCACGTGCTGCCTTTATCAGTTTCTTTAAAATTAGGAAATCTTTCTGATGATTTTTAAAATCCTCACCGAGGAGATGTTTATTGATTTTAGAGAGAGAAGAAAGGAGAGAGAGTGAGGGAGAGAGAGAAACATTGATGTGAGAGAGACACATTGATTGGTTGCCTCCCATATGTGCCCTGACCGGGAATCAAACCCTCAACCTTTTGGTGTACAGGATGATGCTCCAACCAACTGAGCTACCCAGCCGGGCTCTGATGATAATTTTAACAAAACATGTCAACTATTTTGCTCATAGCCTCTTCTGGGATGTAGCATAGCCATTGTACCAATCTGAAACCCCACAATGACACAATTGAAATAAAAACTGATGTTGTGTGAGATGAAACCTAAGTTGTTGTTTGCCATGTTCCTAGCCAAATGCACAATATCAGTTCTAAAATTAGTTTTAGGGGTCTTCCTGGATTCTAGTTTCATCCCTTCTACAAAAATATGCTAGAGGCAATTCACAAATTCCCTCCCAGTCTCCCAACTCACTCAGCTTTCTGTCTTTTATGACAAAGGGAACCCTTGTACTGCATGGGGAGAAAAGCAGAGGTTCAGAAGGGAGAAACGCCAGGGTTTGAATCCCTATGACAGGTGACATAGAGCAAGTTGTTTCAGTTCTCTGAGCTTAGTTTTCTTAGCTCTTCTTATTTTTTAGTTTTTCAGGAGTAGGGGATGCTGACGGCTGCAGCTTGGTGTTATTATGATCTGCACTCAAAGAAGGACCCTAACTCGCTGCTTGATACCCAGTAAGGATGTGATTATTACTGTCTCTGTAGAAAAAGTAGCATCCTCTAAAACACAAATACAATTTGTAATTAGCTGTTGCTGGTTCCTTCCCTCCCCACCCAGCTTCACCTGAACTTACCTCCACTAAAATTTAAAGTTCTGGAAAAATCTGGAATCAAGGTAGCTGATTCCGAGGCTCCTGGGCTGACTTAAAGCCTGGAGACTATGATTTATCCCACACCTGCCTTTTCTTTCGTCTTTTCCACAAGACCTTTTAGTCATAGAAACTAAAGAAATACCTGGAGCAACTTAAATATCCATCAAAGACAAATGGTTAAATTAGTTATGATCCATCCATTCTGCATCTGCTCTGTAGCCATAGCATTGGTGTATATGGAGGGACAAAAATATTTATATTACATGTTAAAAAGCAGGTTTAGAGCAAAAGATGAAGTATCATCTCACTTTTGGAAAAAATAATCAAATCTACAGGATGACACAGAAAAATGTATACACACTTAACAGCTGATAGCGCAATTGATGTTTCTTTTCAGATTTAACCCATTGGAATTCATAACTATTCAAAGTGAGCATTCATTTTGGAATACCCTGTAGATCAATTTATGCAAAACTCAAAGAAATAATATAAGAAGGAACACTGCTAACAGTGGCTCTCCCTTCTGGGTGGGGTTTGGCAGACTTTTGCAATGTAAGTGATATCTATAATAATAAAAGCATAATATGCTAATTAGACTGGACAGCTGAACGACCTTCCGGACGTCATTCCAGACGTACTTCCGGATGAAGCCGAGGTGGCGGGGGCCAAGGCAGAGGTGGTTAGGGGCGATCAGGCAGGCAGGCAGGTGGTTAGGGGCAATGAGGCAGGCAGGCAGGCAAGTGGTTAGAGGTGATGAAGTAGGCAGGGAGGTGGTTAGGAGCCAGTGGTCCTGGATTGTGAGAGGGATGTCCCGGATTGCTAGAGGGTGCAGGTTGGGCTGAGGGACCCCCTCCCCGCACATGAATTTCGTGCACCAGGCCTCTAGTACTTCTATAATATCTGAAGTTTTTTTTACAGTGAGCATGTAAGTTTACTAAGCAGAAAAATTAAATTAATATTTTAAAGCAGTCAGAAAATTTCAAAACACCATATTGTAATACGGGCTTGTCAGATGACGAGGGGAGAAGGGTCAGGGCTGCACATTAAATGCTGGGAGAGCAAAGTGACACAGCTCTGTCTTATAACCTCATGACCCAATTAGCAGTAAACAGCAGCCAGGCAGCACCTGTCACCCGCTCTTCTGTATCCATGGAGGTTCAAGTTCATGACGGGCCCTCTCATGTTCTTCTTGAGTGACAGCTATTTTCTTCACAGATTCAAAAGAAGCAACTCTGTGTGCTTTTATGTGGGTATATTTATCTTAGAAGCGAAGCAATAGTTCAGGAATAAGTTCCAATCCTCATTCATATTTGATAAAGATATTAGTGATCCTAGCCTTTAAAAAGTGTGTTTGTTTAAATGCGCTTACAAATTGGGCAAAGAGAAAAGGGCTTCTGCAGAAACTAAGAAATAAGTGCCATATGCCATACAAAGGAGATCATCAAGGAGTCCTGCACCTTTTGTATCTCATTGTCTCTGGTCTGTAAATGCTCTTTCAAAGCCCTCCTTCTTTCCAGAATAGTGATATGAGATTTTTAATTAGTTTGAAAGAGTATATTTTTTACATGTACTTTTGAAGCACTGGAGAGTTGGTAGCCAAAGAATGGAAAATTAATAACAACTTCATTGCATTTTAGGGAATAACTCTTTGCACAGAGGTGATGTTCAATTAATATTTGTCAATTGATTGAGTGAGGGAGAAGCAGATAAGACCAAGTGTGCAGCAGAAAGTGTTCTTTGTAGGGCTAAGATAACACTTTTAATATAAATGGAAAGATATCCGTGTTTATATAATCTCCATGTCTATTTGTGAATTCATGATATCATTGGAGAGAGCTATAATCACACAGTTTCCACTTGTGTGAGCTTGAAGGGCCTTTAGAAATCAATATCTAACTTTCCCATCAGTATCTAACTTTTTATGTTAAATATTTAAACTCAAGGTGAAACAACTTTCTAAATTGGCTCTTATCTTTCCATTTCTACTATTCAATTTACACTCTGAGAGACTGAGGACATAGACTTGGAAGGCAGCTTGGTGATTATTGCAGGTCAAGGGGTAGCCCAGAGGGTTGGGTCTTGGCGTTCTCACTTCCAGCAGAGCCTCTCCACTTTTACCTGTTTCATATGTGGGGGTGGGAGTGACATGTATAATTTTGTACTGAGAGAGGGTTCCATGCTATAGGGAGTTTGAAAACCATTCATCTAGTCCAATCCCTTGGTATTATGGACAAGACAATGAAATCCGAGGTAGAATAAGGAATTACCAAGGTCACCCAGGTTAATTGGTTCCAGGTCTTCATCCTATTAAACTGCCAGGTTGTTGCTTCCTCATCTCCTTTCCCTTTTCTGGAATTACAGCATTACAGTGTGTCT
This sequence comes from Plecotus auritus, assembly GCF_963455305.1. Classification (NCBI taxonomy): domain Eukaryota; kingdom Metazoa; phylum Chordata; class Mammalia; order Chiroptera; family Vespertilionidae; genus Plecotus; species Plecotus auritus. The sequence goes on from NC_137773.1 coordinate 16,940,091, forward strand.
GAGGCTTTCAGTCCTTTAGGCCCTTTCCAAAATTAGAGCTGACCTCTATGGAGCAGTCAAAGATGGCTTATGTGTACTTCATTTGCTTCTTAATAAAGACACTTGATGATCTAACCCAAAGAGCTCCTTCCTGCAAAACTTTCAGATCCTCTAAGGTGATCACATAGGGAGACAGATGTTTTGCAGAGTAGGAGGCCTTTTGGCACCCATTAAATTCTACTATATAGGTGGTGGGTTCATCTATACACATATACACTGACTTTAAATCAAATCATCTTACCCATGTACAAAATAGTATATATTTCCCTGCTCTCTTACCATAACATTAAAAACCTATAAAAACAGTGTACTTGAAAACAACCACAACAATGGATTTAAAATATATATATATATATATATATATATATATATATATATATATTTATATATATATATAAATATATATATATATAAATTTCAGAGAGGAAGGGAGAGGGAGAGAGAGATAGAAACATCAATAATGAGAGAAAATCATTGATCGGCTGCCTCCTGCACACCCCCACTGGGGATCAAGCCCACAACCCCGGGCATGTGCTCTCACTGGGAATCAAACTGTGACCTCCTGGTTCATAGCTTGACACTCAACCACTGAGCCACACTAGCCAGGGTGGATTCTTCTGTTTTTTATTAGTTCTGGTAAATTTGGTGGCTCCATGCATTGCTTCAGTCTCTTTGGAAGGGGATGTAGCAACAAATGATGGAAGCCATAAGTGTTCTCATCCTGTGACACTGTTTTCTCACACGTGGTACTCTATCTTAAGGGGCTGATTTTAAAAAAGAGGCAACACTGTTTTAGGTAGACTGTTATTTTTCAGTGTTTTCACTGACTACCTGGGAACAACCTGAAATAAATGTCAAACAATAGATGATAGAAAAATTCATCAATTTGTTTAGACACATGAAATAGATAAGTATATCTCTGAAATGAACCAACTCAATTATTAAAATTGATGTCTTTAGACAAAAGAATTATGGAGAACATCTTGTGTCATTGTTTTGTTCATTTTTTAAAACAATATATGAAGGCTTGCTGCTCTGTCTTTTGAGGTTAATCAAAATGAGTTTGACCTGATTCTAACTTTTCATCAGTCCTTGCTTCTAGAGCAGGTGTCCTCAAGCTACGGCCCATGGGCCACATGCGGCCCGCCGAGGACATTTATCCGGCCCGCCGGGTGCCGCTGCCTGTCCTGCTTAGCAGCCGACTCGTCCTGGGCCCGCAGTGAGCATAGGAATTTGTTCATAGTTGTTTTTTTTTTTAACTATAGTCCGGCCCTCCAACGGTCTGAGGGACAGTGAATTGGCCCCCTGTTTAAAAAGTTTGAGGACCCCTGTCTAGAGACTGTCTGAGCTCAGTGTTGATCATGAAGCAGGTTAGATACCAGGCACATTTGCACCAAAATGTGGAGTAGAATGATTCTGGATCAAGTACCCTCAGGGAGATGGATGCTTTAAGAAAGTGAAAACAGATGTGCCCATCACATACTACATAGTACATCAGAACACTTCACCAATCTAGACCACATCGTGCCTCAACTGGCTTCCTGGCTTCTACTCCTGCCCCTTGTATAATCTGTCGTCCCCACGGACATCAGATATAAAATCCTTCTCTGACTACCCTCTTCCCAAGCAGCCCCAGTTACTGCTTAGTTTTTCCACAGAACCTACCACAGTCTATATCTGCCCCATGTATTTATACTTGCGTATTGTCTGTCTTCTCCACTAGCATGTGAGCTTATGAAGGCAGATACCTTGTCTCAATTATTAACCACTGTAATCCTAGCATGTACCACAGAGCTTGGCACATAGTTGGTGCTCAAGAAAGGTTTGCTGAACAAATAAATAAATCTAAACACATCAAAATAGAAAAATTCCTTCATACAGTGTTAAGTGAAAATACATAAAGAAAAATGAAAAAGCTTTGGTACCATATATGTAATTTTGGAGGGAAAAAGTGCTATACTATTTGAATTTTTTATAAAAAGTAGGTGTAATTCCTGTGGCTTTTAAAATATAAAATGTATACATAAATTTTTATTAAATTATAAATTTATAAATATTAAAATATAGTGAGAAGCCTGCTTATAAATACTTTAGGTTAATGGGGATTATGTGACAACATAAGACTTGGGATAAGGTTCTTATTCTATTAACATACTGACAATTTTTACTGAATTTCAAGAAGCCAAGCAGACATTTGATCAAAAAGGGGAATTTTATATGCATGGTACCATTTCGGAGCTTCTGTTTCCTCCTCTGGATCACTTTAAGTGAAGTCCCCAGTCGTGACGGCAAACCCAGACTGACATCTAGCTGGAAATTAGATCTTGGAAGATCTCCCTTCTTCTGCAGGCCTAATAACTCATGGACGAGTGGAAGAATTATTACTGGTTGGTTAAGGAAATGGGAGAAAGAAAATTTTCTTTTTGGCCATTGAAAAGTTAAGAACTTTAGAATGATTTTCTGTGGGGTCCATGACTAAGTTAGTTATGAAGATGTCTTGTATTCCATGGACCTCATACTACAAGAGACTCCTGTGCTTTCTACTTACACCTTTCTTCCAGACTGAGTCAGTAACTAAGCCCTCACATTCGTAGTATTGCTCTGTGACCTAGTTTTCCTGCAGAAACTCACCAGTCCCTGAGCAGCAGGAATCACATCTAATTTTAATGTGGGAGTTATTTGCTTCCAAAACAAAAATGCTCTAGCCAGTGGCTATCTCCATAAAACATCAACATCACAACACACAGGCAAAAATCAATTCATGAAGCAAGTCCATTAAGGCAGACATAGAAATTGCTTATACTGTACTTGGCCTTAAGGGGCTTGAATTGCAAAGCACTCTGCTTTGGATTCTTACTTTTTTTTTTTTTTTTTTTTGCCTGATTAGACAAGGCCCACAGTTTTAGCTCCCAGATGTTCTTATGAATTCAATTGGAGTTATGGGACCCTCATTCTGAGTATTTACTGACCACCCCAGCAGCTTGTGTTGATGCTACAGCGATGAGCAAGGCAATCAAGATTTCTGGTCTCATGGAACACCTTCCAGTGGACGTACAGACAGAAAATAAATTAGGAAGCACATCAATGGACCCAATAAATAAGTGCAGGTACTGATGCATTGAAGTATCTATCGCTTTAGAAGAAAAAAGAAAGTGAATCCTGGGGAAATATTTAAAGAGATGGGAAATAATAAAGAACTTTGCAAAAAAACAAAACAAACCTGGGGTGTTCCTGACAGTGAGAATGGCGAATGCAAAGACCCTGCACTTGTGGGACCCTGAGAATGAGCAGGGGTAAGGGGGATGCGCTTAAGTGTGCTTCTCCATTGCTCACCCTAGTCCTGACCCTGTATAAAGGCCCCAGGGGGAGCATTACCTTGCGGTGTTCAAGGTTCAGAAAGAAGGCAGTTGGGATAGGAGCAGGATGGGTACAGGGAAGTGTGGTGTGAAATGAAATCGGAGGGGCAGTTAGGGACCACAAGATGAAGAGCTGAAAACAAACAGCCACAGAAGGAAAAATACCTGCTTCATTGTTTTAAATGTTTATTCCAGGTTTTTTATGGATAATAGATTGTATGGAGCATAAACTATCAGCGAGAGCCCTGCTAGAAGGCAACTCAATCATGAAGGAATGAGGTGAAGAGAGCATGACTTATGAAGGTCTCAAGCAAACATGCTCAGGTAGCTTTAAGAATATTATCCACAAAGGGTTTACCTGGAAGGAAGCAAGGAAGGAAGGGGAAGACAAGATGGAGGAAAAAAGAGAACAGAGTTGCTTGGTTCTCTTAAAAAGAGTTGTGGTGGGGGAGGCTGGCCCACCTCTTGGTTCTTACATGTATCTCTCTGACCCACCTCTTAAAATTCCAACCTCCTGACCCTCCTCTTCCTCAGTTCAAGACTAAACCATAAACTCTATCTCCAGGGAGTCTTATTTACTTACTCAGACACTCAAGAAATTTCCTGTTTAAAGTCCTATATCACTTGCTTTGTTCTCTACTCTTTTGCCCTTGAGCCTGGTTCTGTTAGGGTTCATCTGTGTAACTCTAACCTCTCCAACTGTATCTATACCTCATGCCTTTCCTCCTTCTCTCCTTCCTTTTCTTCCTTCCACAAATAATTAATGGATATATAATATGTGTCAGGCACTGTCCTAGACATTGGTGGTGCCATCTTTAGCCAATTGGGTGCCAGCTCTCATGAAACTTATTATCTAACAGAAGATGGGGTGAGGGATGACATTAATACAATAACCAGATTAACAAATGGACAACTACAACTTTGGCATGTGCTCTGAATAATGCATATGTGTTGCTGTGGCAGAGCCTAACAAAAGGAAATGACTTAGTCTAACAAAATCAAGAAGGGTGTCTCAAGTAAGTACCATCTAGAGTGGAGGCCTTAAAGTTGAAGAAAATCTTGAAAGATGGGAGATAGAGGGACATGAGCTGAGACAAGGGAACTCATGTTATGGATTCTGGTGTCCACATTCAGGGCAAAGGAAAGAACCACTAAAGGGACAAGTTAGTTTCTGATGAGGGGCATCAGGACATGATCACTGTCACCATGTTAAATGCTCACAGTGGAGTGTGGGGGAGGTAGAGTGGGTGCAAGGACACAGCTAGGAGGTGGCAGCAGTCCCAGGTAAGAGATGCTGGCAGCTTTCACGAGGAAGGTGACCTTAGAAAATGGAGAGAAGTGAACAGATTCTAGAGGCACTTAGGAGGCAATGTTTACCAAGGATCTCATTTCTTTGTGGGCACATAGTAGGGCTCCTTGAAGTAAGTGAAGACAAGGATTTGTTCTGCGGTCTATGTGGAAATGATAGTGCTCATAATACACTTTGTTGCAGAAGAACCATTTGGCATGGGTTTCTGATTTCCAGGACTGCCCTTACTTGGAGGATTTCAGAACAAGAAGGCATTGCACTTTGTAATAACCCAGTGGAGTTCCCAATTACCTATGAATAACAACTGCTAATAGTAATAAGCTCCATTAATCAGGGAGTCTGTGTAGGCTCCAGAGACATATGAAACCTCAGGCAAGTTACTTAAACTCTCTTTGCCTCAGTTTCCTGATCTGTAAACTGGGGTAATAATAGGTGCTAATTTATAGGGTGATTGTAAGGATTAGGTGAAACACTCACATTTAGCACAGTGACAGACATGTGGTAAATGCTCAGTAAATATTATTTAACTACTATTATTAAAATAATTGTGACCTGCATTTCATTAAAAGAAAACAAGATCAAGAAGAACTGTTTAATCATTTTAAAAGACATAAATAGCCCTGGCCAGTTTGGCTCAGTGGATAGAGTGTTGGCTGGTGAACTGAAAGGTCCCAGGTTTGATTCGGGTCAAGGACATATGCCCAGGTTGTGGGCTCGATCCCCAGTGGGGGACTTGCAGGAGGAGCCGATCCATGATTCTCTCTCAAAATGGATGTTTCTATCTCTCTCTCCCTCTTCCTTCCTCTCTGAAATCAATAAAAAATATCCTATATAATAAAAGCCTAATATGCAAATCGACCAAACGGCGGACCGACTGTTAGAACAACTGGTCACTAAGATGTGCACTCACCACCAGGGAGCAGATGCTCAACGCAGGAGCTGCCCACAGCCCACAGGCCCCAGGGCCAGCCAAGGCGGTTGTCAGTGGGGGCCCACCGATTGCCTTGCCAGTTGTCCCATAGATCGGCCCTGATTGCCAGCCAGGCCTAGGGATCCTACCCGTGCATGAATTTCATGCACCAGGCCTCTAGTATATATAGACATAAATAGCTTTCTAGAGGGTCATATAGCATTAAGCAATTTACATAAAGACACACAGCTCTTAAGTGGGGAGCTAGTCTTTGACATAGATCCGTCTAGCACCAGAAGTGGTTTTGACCACTATGCAGTGGTCAAAGCCATAAAAGCAAGAAAAGGGGACCACCTCGCCACCTGCCATTTTTCATTTAGGATGGGTGCATGTTACAAGAGCTGGTTCTGTTGCTAGATCAGCTGTAGGCTAAAGGGAAGCATCCATGAGGAGTGATGACCCTTTCGAGAAAGTGACTAGAATGATGAACTTGATGATTCATTCCATCCCATGTAAATGGTAATGGCTTCCATGCCATCATGAGCACAGTAAGCTTGATTTTTAAGGTGCAGAGTCATGAAAATAGGGAAACCTTTCCATTTCCCCTGAGGGCCTTTCAGAAGATTGAGATGGTACTATTATAATGCCAAGCTTATAACATACTTTTCTCATGAAGTATTCAATATCACTTGAGGTAGGTAGTATTGAAGCTCTTACCTTACAAATAGGAAACAGAGGCTTAAAGAGGTTAAAAATTTCACCCACAGCAAGAAAGTGATAGAGGGAGGATATGAATCCAACTCTAGTTGCCTACACTGGCCTCACCAAGCTGTGATGCTTGCTCCGTCTATGCTGCCCCTTCCAGCCCATGCTTATACACAGTCCCTGAGGCCCTCTCTTTCACTCCTGAACAGGATCTGATGTCAGTCATGTGCAGCTAAGCATTTTGCTTAGTGGATGCCTACCTCTTCAGAGATTATTTGTATGTAGCTGCCAGTGTGCTAGAAATGGCTTATACTGGCCCATGAAAGCTGACTGTTAAATGTGTTGTTGTTAATCCTCATTACTGAAGTAATGTCTACTGGCTCACAAAATTCCTAAGTTAGTCTACTGGCTCAGTTAATCCTTAACTTAGCTAAGAAGCTGTAATCTTCTGGATAAGAACCTCTGGTCTGTACTGCTTAACACTTAACTGCATGGTAATCCTAGTCTCCTAAAAGTTTATAAGGGATAAAAATGTTTACCATTGTACCTTGCAAATTTGAGACAATTAAATGCCCAAAGAATATTTTTCCAAGATATCAGATGAGTGATGACCATTGAAACAAAATTGAATTGAATTCATAAAAATGTTGACACTGAATCCATCACTTAACCATTCCAAGTACTGATTTCATCCAATATACATTAAGGAAACAGAGCAAGATCATCACTTAGGTCCCAGTGACCGCTAATATTTTATTAATCTATCTTCCATAAAATGTAATTATTTCAAGTGAAGTTTAAATTCTATCCAATCATAACATTTGCCACATGAAATATTAGAATTTAAACATGGAACTCAAACTTGAAGGGGGGAAAAGCTAATATTAAATTTACTCATGTATAGATTTTAGGACTAAAATCACCTAACACAACCACCGCATCTCTTGACTTTTCTCCACATTTTCTTCTGATTACTCTTATTGTACTTTTTAGGCTGTTCTAATGAGCATGTCTGTGTCCCCTGTGTCCTTATTTTATTCCATGTATATCTTCATCATTCAGCCTAGTCTCAGTAGAAAATACTGTTTTAAAAAAGACAAAAACAAAAAACAAAAAACACCAAAAAAACAAAGTTCTCACATACCCCATGACGGTCCTCAAAATACGCCAAGCTGGTTTTGGTTAAAACAAAGAAGCGGACTTTAAAGTTCGAGGGAGAAGTTCTTCTCTTTTGTTGGGATTTCTTGATGAGCTGTTCTTCTAGGAGGATAGAGTTGTTTGAGTTGTTCATGATCCAATTCTTGAAAAGTGATGCACCTTGGGCATCAGTCCTCAGCACAACCAGAGGAAACAGCTTCAGGGCAAGGAATGCGATGGGGAGGCAGTTGATCTTGAGAGAGTTGTTCAGAGGCAACTTGCCTCCAACGTTATCTTTCTATCAGTGTTCAGTCAACATCGCTGAGCTTCCCCTCTGATGTCAAAGGCCATAACCACATCCTTTCGAAATTCACAAAACTAAGAGGCATATGTAAATAAAATACTCACACTCTTTGCTGTATGGGTTGAAAATGATATCTGAAAAAATTTAGACTCAATGACATGAAAGATTAGAGTTTAATCTTTATAGTTCTTGGGTTAGCCTATCCAATAGGTAAGGCATGTAGCACAAAGGATAGGAACATAGTCAATAGGCATAGTTTGTGTATTAGTTTACTATTGCTGCTGTAACAAATTTTCACAAACTCAGTGACTTGCAAATTTATTGTTTTAGCATTCTGTTCTTCAGAAGTCCAAAATGGGTCTCACTGGGCTAAAATCAAGATGTCAGTAGGGAAGGATCTCTAGGGTAGAATCTGTTTCTTTGCCCTTTCTAGCTTCTAGTGATGCAGAAATTTTGGACTGGAACCCGGATTCTTTGTCTGCTGGCGTCGAAGAATGAATCCACAGACAGAAGATGGTATAGCCAAGGTGGAAATTTATTAAAGAACAAGTACAGACTCCCACGTGGGGAGGGGAAAGAGTCCCACAGAACGGACTCCCACGTGGGGAGAGGGAAAGGGTCCCTCTGAGTTCCTTTTCCCTATGGCTTATATAGGCTGCAGATCTCGGTGCCTTGATATCCCCTCTGATTGGCTATGGAACATGTGAGGTTCTCTTCCCCCCACCCCCCTTCCTTATTGTTTTCCTATTCCCTTTGGGCTTTCTTCTTCTCCTTCTGGATGAAGGGCTTCCTTCTCTTTATTCTGTAAATACAGACCTTTTGCTGTTCCCACTCCCTCATTCTATGGAAATGTACCCGCCCTTGCAGCTTTTCAGCTCCCCTATTCTATGGAAATATACCTTCTGCTGCTCTGCAGCCCTGTGTTTCTTCCATAGTCCCCTTAATTTCTAAAATTCCCTAAAACCTGTCTTTTTTACCCCTAAAAATTCCTGTTTCACAACTGTAAGCCCTTCTCCTGCCTCCCTCTTTCATACTTAAGTACCCTTGAGATTACCTTGGGACTACCTGGATAATATAAAATAACCCCCCTGCCCGACTGGTGTGGCTCAGTGGTTGAGCATCAACCTATGAACCAGGAGGTCACCAGTTAGATTACAGATCAGGGCACATGCCTGGGTTGTGGGCTTGATCTCCAATAGGGATTATGCAGGAGGTAGGTGATCATTGATGTTCCTGACTCTCTCTCCCTCGCCCTTCCTCTCTGAAATCAATAAAAAATAAAATAAAGTACCTCCCCCCCCCTTATTTTAAGGTCAGATATTAGTAACCTTAATTTCATTTCATATCTTAATTTCCCATTGCCATATAACCTTACATATTCACAGGTTCCTGGGACATGAGTATCTGTAGGGGAGCCATTATTCTACCTACCGCAGCTTGAAATCTGGCTCCACCACCTAACTAGCTGAGAGATGAGACAAATTACTCAAGAGCTCTGAGTCTCATTTTTTCTCATCTGTAACAGAGAATAACAGTGCCCCTACATAAGGTACTGCAGGGCTCCCCCTCCGGCTTCCTTGCCACTCTCATCTCACACCTCGCTCACGCATTCTCACTCCAGCCCTTATGCATGCTCCTTATGCTACTTTGAACATCTGTTCATCTTGCCTGGAAACATCCTCTCTCCCTACTTAAATATATTTTATTGACTTTTTACAGAGAGGAAGGGAGTGGGATAGAGAGTTAGAAACATCGATGAGAGAGAAACATCCATCAGCTGCCTCCTGCACACCTCCTACTGGTGTTGTGCCCGCAACCAAGGTACATGCCCTTGACCGGAATCGAACCTGGGACCTTTCAGTCCACAGGCCGACGCTCTATCCACTGAGCCAAACTGGCTAGGGCAGTCTCTCTCCCTACTTTGCCTGGTTACCTCTAAATGATACTGCAAGTCTCAGCCTGCATGTCACTTCCTCAGAGAAGTCTTCCTGGCTTTCCTAACTCAAATCCACCAATTATGCCCAGATGACACCTTATACATGTCTCTTTTACCTCTTATGACAGTTGCAATTATACATTTTGGAGGGTGATTTTTGGGTTAATACCTGTGTTCCCCACTAGTCTAGAAGGTCCGTGATGGTCAGGATTATGTGTGGTTTTGCTCATCATTATATATTCAGCAACCATCACAGTGCCTAGCACATAAAAAAGGATGTGTTGAGTAAATAATCACCAAACTGGGTCAGACAATTAAAAGAGACATGAAGCATAAAACACGTAAGAAAAACATTGAAATTTTTTTATTTTAAATAATTTAAATAAAAACCCATAGAAATCTCTCTACACTGCAGGTAGATAATTACTTTTCTGTTCCAAAATTTAGTGGAAAAACAGAAAATAAGTATATCTCTCAAAATGGCATAATAAACAAGGTGCGTTGGCTCTGAAGGTAGACAAAAGTGTGTTGGAATCCCAGTTCTGTCACTTACTAAGCTGATTATATATGAGTGAGCTCCTTACCTTGTCTGCTCTTTAGTTACCTTGTGAGGGGCCTTTTTGGGAACTGAAGCTGTGAATGGTGGATACTATGTATCTTGCCTTAGAATTAGTACGTATTTGAAGTATAATAGTGAGCCCTTGTCTAGCGTGAATAGAAAAGAAATCTCAGTGTAGGCAGAGATGGCATATACTGTACAGAGATAAATAATGAAACAAGACGATCATTCTTGCTGTATAGGAATGCAATTATCTAAAATTAATTTTAAAATGTAAATTATAAGATTACAGTTTAATGTTGTTTCATATATTGGCTGCCCCTGCATAATCAAGGCACTGAGAATGGTGGGGAAGGGGACATTTTAAATGATCCCTCCTCTCCCATTCTGAGGTTTTAAGACATATTCCCAAAAGAAGAAATATATATATATATATATATGCTTTTGAAATGTGTTTGAGACAGTGATTTCTATTTTCTACAAGTATCTATTCGCCCTTTCTTCCCAGGTAATTGATTCTCTAAAGGTTACTTGGACATCTGGCTAGCCAGAATAAAGATTACATTTTTCAGACCTAGCCGGTTTGGCTTAGTGGATAGTGTCAGCCTGCGAAACTAAGGGTCCCAGGTTCGATTCTGATCAAGGGCTTATACCTAGGATGCAGGCTCCTCCCTGGCCTGGGCCCAGGTCAGGGCACATGCAGGAGGCAACCAATCAATGTGTTTCTCTCACATCAATATTCTCACTCTAAAAATCAATGGAAAATATCCTCGGGTGAGGATTATTTAAAAAAAAAAGATTACATTTTTCAGTCATGTAACTGAATTCTAGCTAATGGAACATAGCGTAAGTGATGAATATGACTTTTAAGAAATGTCCTTAAAGGCAATCATCATACCATATTCATTCTCTTTTTCCTTCCTCTTGCTGACTAGAATGTGGATGTGGTTGGAGCTGGAGCAGCTGTATTATATTATGAGGTAGAAATTATATGTTGAGGACAATGACACATAAGATAGAAGGAGCTTGGGACCTGGTGACCTTGGATCCTCCATGCCAGCCTGGGAGCACTTTTTTTTTTTTTTTAAATATATTTTATTGATATTTCACAGAGAGGAAGGGAGAGGGATAGAGAGCTAGAAACATCGATGAGAGAGAAACATCGATCAGCTGCCTCCTGCACACCTCCCTCTGAGGATGTGCCCGCAACCAAGGTACATGCCCTTGACCGGAATCGAACCCGGGACCCTTCAGTCCGCAGGCCGACGCTCTATCCACTGAGCCAAACCGGTTTCGGCACTTTTTTTTTTTTTTTTAACAAAAAGAAATAAAGTTCTAGGCCCTCATTATTTTGACATCCTGTCATAAACACAACCCTAATTCTAACTAATACACAGCTATATTCCAAACTAGACTGTAAACTCCTTTGAGAAGGAGAAATTTATACCTGGTTTATTCAAGATGAAAGATGTACAGACTTCACAAAGTATCTTATGTGGGTACTTGAGGCCCGGTGCACAAAATTCATGCACTTGGGGGGGGTATCCCTCAGCCTGGATTTCGAGATGGCACAGGCCAGGCTGAGGGACCCCACTGGTGCATGATCAGGGCCGGGGAGGGACACGGGAGGTTGGCCAGCCAGGGAGGGGCCATGGGAGGGGTCCAGGGCGTGTTTGGCCTGTCTCGCTCAGTCCCAATCGGCCAGACCTCAGCAGCAAGCTAACCTACTGGTCAGAGCATCTGCTCACTGGTGGTCAGTGCACATCAGAGCAACTGGTCAACCAGTCGATTGTCTGCCCCCTGGTGGTCAGTGCATGTCATAGCGACTGGTCAACAGGTTGACTGTCTGTCCCCTGGTGGTAAGTGCACATCATAGCAAGCGGTTGAGCGGCCTTAGCATATCATTAGCATATTACTCTTTGATCGGTTGAATGGCTGACCAGACGACCAGACACTTAGCATATTAGGCTTTTATTATATAGGATTGTGATAGGAACCTTTCATTTGCCAAGTCTCCATGGAGTACAGTCAAAGCAATTTTATTTCTTCTCTCATAGCACCTTCAAACTCACTCACTGGGATTTGTCTTTGTAACTGTAAGGTCCCAATATTTTCCCTCTTACTTTCAGGGACATGTATGTGAAAATGAATAGTTCCTTTGCTTTTGTTTACAAAGTTCAATTCACAAGAGCCAACTTCAAGAAGCTCCCACACATCAAAGATGGAAGAATTTGGGCATCAAAAAGAACAATAGTGTAAATGAACTGAAGAACAACAAAAATGTTAAAATCACAAGTTTATAAGACATTTGAAGAAAAATCCCAACTCATTGATCATTTTTGGAAGATGCTGGAGAACCAACTTATTATTCTGGAAATTTCCTGAAGAACTCTATCTCAGTTTAGTAATCAAATATTTAATAAGGGAAAGTCCTTTAGAGAAGAATTCCAGCTAATACATGAAAAAGTGATAGAATATCACCACTTTGCAACCCCAATGCCATAATGGGTCTGTGCAGCCATCATCAATGACTGCTAAAATCATTATGTGAGCCCTAGCCGGTTTTGCTCAGTGGGTAGAGTGTCGGCCTGCTGACTGAATGGTCCCAGGTTCAATTCCAATCAATGGCACATGCCTGGGTTGTGGGCTTGATCTCCAGTAGGGGGCATGCAGGAGGCAGCCAATCAATGATTCTCTCTCATCATTGATGTTTCCATCTCTCTCTCCCTCTACCTTCCTCTCTGAAATCAATAAAAATATATTAAAAAAATAAAAATAAATAAAATCATTATGTGAAAAGCCACCAGGAAAATTTATAATTTATATATCAGACTGATAATACTATAATACATTGATCAACTTTAACATCACAAAAAAGAGAGACAACTAGACATTCTGTTTCCTGATGTGATGCTATAGGAAGCACACAAAACTACCTACGCAGAGGTCTTGCAAAAAAAAAAAAAAATCAAACATGAATTTTCATCAGACCTCAAGATCTATATCCAAGTTTGCAGGAAATACAGGAAATAGAGGAACATGACAAATTCATGGAGATGTAATTGGGTAAGTCCAAACTACACAAAACATTAAAGACAAGCGACTAGTGTCTACAGCAAATAGGTCCAAGGAGAACCTACAGACTGAAAGAGACTTTAAGAGACATGTCAAGCATGTGATTATTTTGTTTAGATATAGATTCAAACAAATTAATTGTAGAAAGATATGATGAGATAATTAGAAATCAGGACACTGAATATTTGATTATTAATGAATCATTATTCATTAATCAAATTTTTATTTTTATTCATTTTAAAGGTGTGGTAATAGCACTGTTGTTATGATAAAGGAGTCTTTATTTTGCACAGAAACATACTGAAATAACTATTGATACAATAGTAAAATGTTTGAGATTTGCTTTGCTATAATCCAGTGGAGAGGGAGAAATAGGTAGGGGAAGAGATAAAAACTGTTTGGCCATGAGTTGACAATTGAAGCTGAGTGATGGGTAGATGGGAGTACTTTATTCTGTTCTTTTTTTTTAAAAAAAAAAAATATATATATATATAAATATATATATATATATATATATATATATATATATATATATATATATTTATTTATTTTTTACAGAGAGGAAGGGAGAGGGATAGAGAGCTAGAAACATTGATGAGAGAGAAACATCCATCAGCTGCCTCCTGCACACCTCCCACTGGGGATGTGCCTGCAACCAAGGCACACACCCTTGACCGGAATCGAACCTGGGATCTTTCAGTCTGCAGGTCGACGCTCTATCCACTGAGCCAAACCGGTTAGGGCCTTTATTCTATTCTTTTTGCATTGCTATATGTTTGAAATTTTCCATAATGAAAAGTTAAGGGGAAAAAAGGCCTGTCCAATTCAGTGTAAATCAAAACTCCAAACATGCATTCAATTTAATGCTTTTCCCCTTAAGCTAAGTGTGGTTCTGCTTCAGGCTTCGAAACATGTTACCTTTTCCACTGAGTCCTAACTCCTCCTTCCCCACCACATTCTAGCCAGGCTCCCAACCTACCCCTTCAGGCTCAGGTGTGGGGAGGAAGAAGGGAGAAGGCACAGCATTCAATGAGGCAACAGGTGTAATCTCAGTTGATGTCCTCTGAATGTAGATGCACTGTTGCTGCTCTTTCTTTCATGGGAAAGTTTTGTCACTGTCATTATTTTCAGAGGGCCCTGACAGTACTTCTCTTGGCCTGGGAGATGCCACTCTGACTGGCCGATGAGCCCAACCCTCAGCCCTTGGCCTTCTGCTCGTCCACCTCCAGGGTGCCTCCTGCTCTCCCATCTCTGTTGGCATCCCTTTGCCCATCGGTTATCCTCCTGGGTGGATTTTCCTTGAAAGTGAGCTGCATGCCACTCATTCCCTCCCGTGACTCTACTTGAAGACGCAGGCATCCTTGGCCTGTGGTTTATAGATGTTCCTCTTGCCCCAGTACAGCCCCTTCTCCCTTTGGCACCAAATAAGCAGCTCTTCCATAAGCCTTCACCATTACATTTTGCCAAATAGGATTTAGATCTCAGTCCTTACGTCTCCCAAACTCTATGAGGTTTATGCCAAGCTCATTGAGAATTCCCTTAAAGTCCTCGTCACTTGGCTTCTGGTGGATACAAGCAAACACTCTCCTTTACCCTGGGCGGGTTGTGAGAGGAAATGCATGCTGCACCCAAATCTCTCTCTTGATTTTTCAAACTCTTCTGTTCTAAAGGCTGCAGGTGGGTGAACACTACCACTGGCAGAACCTGTTTTGCCTCTTAATTGTGTCAAGCATGGATAATACAGTGCTCCTTCTTAGGACAGGAAGGTACTTGATTCCTTTAATTGTATTATTTCAGGCCTTTGCCTAAAACTGAGTTAGCAAAGCCTCATTTAACATTTTATAATTTTCTAATGAAAACAGCAACTCTAGATACAATTATTTGTACAATGACATCAGAAATTTTGCTTCTTACTTCTTAGCTCTGTGTTGGCTTCATGCTTAGGCAGGCTTTCCTCTATGGCAGCAAAGTGGGCTGTCACTTTACCAATAGAACTGGATTCTTTTTTCCTAATAGTTCCAGAAAAAGTCTCAGAACTGTGAATCATTTTCCTGGCTTGGGTGACATGCAAACATGTACCTCAATCATTACAGCCAAGGCAATGGAATATTTTTGTTATCTATCTCTAGGTCTGCACCCTATCCTGGATTTGGGGGTGGGATACAGTCAGCCCTACCCAATCCTAAAGACTAAGGTGGTTCTCCAAAGTGCTGCCACTGGAGAAAGAGGAATGGATGCTGGCTCATCAATAAATGATCTCAGCCCTACATTGACCTGAAGCCCATCTTCTTTGTTGCTTTCTCATTTGAGGCCTTACAATTCCAGTCCTCTTTTCTGGTCCAAGGAACAGCCATTTAGATAAAGGAAGGTGCTTCTTATATCACTCTAGAGCCCTCCTATGTCCAGGCCCAAGCGATCCTTCTCTTAGGATAAGCCTGGAAGCCCTTTATTTTCCTTATGGTTCTTATCCAAACGTGGTCAGGTTTATTTGTATCTGTTTGAGGGTGACACTAAGAATATTTGGTAAGTACATAGTCTCTTTTCTTCTGAAAAAAATTACTTTAAAAAATCCTTATTTATCCTAGAGCTACCAATCCTAGAAGAAAAAAAGTGAGCACACGCACACAGAGGTATATGTATGAAATGTTCAATGCAGTGTTGTTTGTAATGGAAATGATATATGTGCATCAGTGAGAAATTGGTTAAATAACCTATGGTGCATCAATTCAATGGAACATCACAAGATCATGAAAATGAATAATGGATATGCATAAGCTATGACCTCAAAAAGTAAAAGATCTACTATTAACACAGAAAAGGTGCAGACCAGTAAGTATGGTATGATCCATTTTTACATAAAAGCATTTTGTGTTTATATTAATGTATATGTATATGCATAGGGCAATGTCAGGAAGGTTACATATCAAACTTCTAGCAAATGGGACTGGAGAGGTAGAGAGATGTTTCACTTTTTTTTAAGTTGGTTTTTTATTTTTAATTTTTTAATCCTCACCAGAGGACATGCTTTTATTGATTTGAGAGAGAGAGGAATGGAGAGGGAGAGAAAAATCGATGTAAGAGTGAAACATTGATTGGTTGCCTCCTGCATGTGCCTGACCAGGAATAGAACCCGCAACCTTTCAATATATGGGACGACATTCCTCCTGACTGAGCCACACCAGCCAGGATCGATGTTGCACTTTCAAATTCATATAATTCAAAAAGGTAATATTGTGGAGGAATATTTTTACTTTTCAATTTAAAATAAAAATATGTCCTTTGTCAGAAATCATTGGTTTGATTAGTAGAAGACAGTGATCACTGAGGTGGCCAGAAGCTTAGAGCTATTTTTTTAAAATATATTTTATTGATATTTTACAGAGAGGAAGGGAGAGGGATAGAGAGTTAGAAACATCGCTGAGAGAGAAACATTGATCAGCTGCCTCCTGCACACCCCCCACTGGGATGTGCCCGCAACCAAGGTACATGCCCTTGACTGGAATCGAACCCGGGACCCTTCAGTCCGCAGGCCAACGCTCTATCCACTGAGCCAAACCGGTCAGGGCAGAGCTATTTTTTTGAAATATATATATTCTTGGTTATAAAAGCGAAATATATTCTTGCTGGAGAAGCAGACCAGCAAATAGACAAAAATAATAATCATTTCCAGTCTCACCCCTCAAAGAAAATCAATGTTAACATTTATTTTGCGTTCTTCCAGTATATTTTCAGAGTTAAATTTAATATTTAATTGCAATTATCATCTTATTCCATCTTCTGGATCATTTACTCCCTTCTACCTGTATAGAGGTTTTCATCTTTATTTTGAACTTTGATGTTAACTGTTTTATTACTTGTGTGCCTATTTTATCGCAAGCTTTTTTTAAAAAATTATTTTTTATTGATTTCCGAGAGGAAGGGAGAGGGAGAGAGAGAAAGAAACATCAATGATGAGAGAAAAATCACTAATCGGCTGCCTTCTACACGTCCTACTGGGGATTGAGCCTACAACACCGGGGCCGGGAATTGAACTGTGACCTCTTGGTTCATAGGTCAACACTCAACCATTGAGCCACGCTGGCTGAGCCATTATAAGCTTTGATGGGGAGCTCAAGAAGTTAAAATTGTTGTAGCTTTAGCTATGTGGTTAATAGGCTTAGTAGCTAATGCATGTAGAAAGCTATTAGTCCAGGGACTGGAGTGTATGGACCTGTCCTGACTTCAGAGGACTAGCAAGCAATTCGACCCTTGTGATCTAGGAGGACTTTGAATGGCCAAGACAGTACCTGAACCATTGTGCTTCAGGAAGAGAGTGTCTGCCACCCAGGATGTAGATGAAGAATCACGGTCAGCCCTAGCTGATTTGGCTCTGTGCGGAGAGCACTGGCCTGCAGACTGAAGGGTCCCAGGTTCAATTCCGGTCAAGGGCACATGCCCAGGTTGCGGGCTCCATCCCCAGTATGGAGTGTGGGGGAGGCAGCTGATTGATGATTCTCTGTCATCATTGATATTTCTCTCTAACTCTCCCTTCCTCTCTGAAATCAGTAAAAATATATTTTAAAGAAATCACTGGTCAGCAGATGAAGGGATGCTCAGAAAATCACCAGACTGCACCTTTTATCTGATTAACCTATTTTCTCCTGAGTTCCAAACCCTTTACCTACACTTCTCTTCTCCTTATAAGAAGGGTTGGCTTGAGATGAGATGAAAGATGACAACCTTTAAAGGCACATAACCTGCCTTGTTCTCAGACCATCAGCCCTCTGAATAAAGTGCCCATTCAGATTCAATCCTTGTCTCTACTTAGTGGTTCCAGTGGTGACGGGTAGCACCAAGGCTGACTTTTCCAGTTTCAGCTTCTTCAGTACAACACCAAAGAAATAAATATATAATCTGAGGCGGGACATCTCATGGCTTAGAAACATAGCAAAATTGGAACCAGAGAGAAGGAAATAGTCCTAAGACTGATGAGCAGGGCAGAATTTTGGCTCTGAGTCGGGCTAGATATGGCTGAGCAGAACAGAAACAAGGGAGCAGAAGAAGAGTAGGAGGTGAAGAGGGGCGCCGCTAGTCAGACCAGCAAATTGAGAAATACAATTATTTTGATCACCTGTCTGACTCTTTTATGTATCCCAGCCCATTTTCTTTTGAAACCCAAGGCAGAAGCAAACTGATTTGCATAATGGCCCTCCGGGGAAGAGTCTAGGTGACTGTGGTCTTTCTCTGACAGCCAAAGGTAAGGCAGAAATCAGACTGGCTTCCTGAAGTCCTAGGTGCCCAAGGCTAACCGCAGCTCATCCCACGCCATCTCAGCTTAGCAGCATCAACATAAATGAACCGTGGATTGTATTTTGGGCCAGGGGACTTACCCAGCGCAGACATATTGTGTACAGTATGGAAATCTCCCCACCCGCACATCCTGCCTAGCTCACAGTGCCCTCTCAGGGGGCATATTCATTGAAAAGTCTACTGATAGCTGTCTGCTTGCCTTGTTTTTCAAAATAATAGATGGGGGAACAAAAGGGATGGACTTGGAACCTCTTCCCATGATAAATAGGTAGACTTAGACCATCTATAATCTTGCGTATCTACATATATTCAGTACATCCTATCCAGGGTTTTGTATTTTCACTCGTTACATCTCTTCTATTTAGGCCAATTTAAAATGCACATAAAACTATCCTCAGAATTGTGGGTTTGGCAGTTTTTCTTCTTACAAAAACAATTATTGGTTATGGATGTTATTAGGCCCACCATTCATTCAACTTATTCTGTATTCCTCTAGCATGTATTTCACTTCCTTCCTGTTTTGTCTTGTTTCTTCACCGTGTTCTCCTACTGGATTATAAACTCTTTGGCTTGAGGGTCATGGCTTATACATGCTTCACTATATTCCTCCATAGGAAAAAATGACTCAAAATTAAAAAGTTGTAAAGCAGGCAACATGTACTTCCAATGTCATATTAAAGCTTGTTTAATATGCCTGCCCAAGGATTATTTAATTGTACAGGAGAGGAAAGTAAGACAATGAGATTGGATCAATAAATCAAGAGTGAAGTATTCTTATCTATTATTATTATTTTTTAATTTAATAAATCTTTATTGTTCAGATTATTACAATTGTTCCTCTTTTTTCCCCCATAGCTCCCCTCCACCCGGTTCCCACCCCACCCTCTGCCCTTACTCCCCCCACCCCACTGTCCTCATCCATAGGTCTACGATTTTTGTCCAGTCTCTTCCTGCACCCCGCACACCCCTTTCTTCCTGAGAATTGTCAGTCCACTCCCTTTCCATGCCCCTGATTCTATTATATCCACCATTTTATTCTTTTCATCAGATTTTTTTATTCACTTGATTTTTAGATTCACTTGTTGATAGTTATGTATTTGTTGTTCATAATTTTTATCTTTACCTTTTTTTTCTTCTTCCTCTTCTTAAAGAATACCTTTCAGCATTTCATATAATACTGGTTTGGTGGTGATGAACTCCTTTAGCTTTTTCTTATCTGTGAAGCTCTTTATCTGACCTTCAATTCTGAATGATAGCTTTGCTGGGTAGAGTAATCTTGGTTGTGGGTTCTTGCTATTCATCACTTTAAATATTTCTTGCCACTCCCATCTGGCCTGCAGAGTAGGTAACTAACTGTTTTTCTCTTGCTGCTTTTAATATTCTCTCTTTGTCTTTTGCTCTTGGCATTTTAATTATGATGTGTCTTGGTGTGGTCCTCTTTGGATTCCTTTTGTTTGGTGTTCTCTGCTCTTCCTGGACTTGTAAGTTTATTTCTTTCACCAGGTGGGGGAAGTTTTCTGTCATTATTTCTTCAAATAGGTTTTCAGTATCTTGCTCTCTTTCTTCTTCTGGCACCCCCATAATTCTGATGTTGGTACATTTGAAGTTGTCCCAGAGGCTCCTTACACTATCTTTATATTTTTGGATTCTTTTTTCTTTTTTCTTTCCCGGTTGAGTGTTTTTTGCTTCTTTGTATTTCAAATCTTTGACTTGATTCTTGCAATCCTCTAGTCTGATCTCTGTATATTATTTTTTATTTCAGTCAGTGTATGCTTAATTTCTAGTTGGTCATTTTTCATATCCTCGAGGTTCTCGCTAAATTTATCAGCCTTTTCTAGAAAATTCTTGAAAAACCTTATAACCGTGGTTTTGAACTCTATATCCAGTTGTTTGCTTTCCTCCATTTCCTTCATTTGTGATCTGTTTCTTTGTCTCTGCATTTTGGTTGCTTCCCTGAGTTGATAGAGTGGCTTTGTGTGCTAGGTGTCCTATAGGGCCCAGTGGCTCAGCCTCCCCAGTTACCTGAGGTGGACACTCTTGGTGCACCCCTTTGTGGGCTGTGTGCAAAGTCTTGTAGTTAAGCCTTGATTGTTGTTGGTATCACTGGGAGGAATTGACCTCCAGGCCAATTGGCTGTGAGGATCAGCTGTGTCTACGCTGGGAGAACTTCTATGCTGGAGACACCCTTATGAGACAAGACTTGCAAAAGCCTCTGTGCTCAGCTTGGATGGGGCGGAGTCTCAGGGCTGAGCAGACAGCATTGGTTTCCTGTCAGCCCTGCCCTAATAGGCCCCTGTGTCTCAGTGTCCCGTGGTAATTGCTGCAAGCACCTCTGAGAGAAAGCCACCCTCAAGTTCTGCCTGCTGCCAGACAGTCCAGTTTCTCCCCAAATGAGTCTGGGTCCCCAGAGTCTCACCCAGAACTGGAGTTCAGCGCAGCTGGGAGCTTTTGTCTCCTTCCCACTTGAGAAAGCCAGCCGCGCACTCAGTTGCCAGTCCTCTCCGCGCGTTTATCAGTACCTCTGCCTCCTGCAGCTCCTCTGAGTCTCAGTGTGCTTTTCTCTTTCCTTCTAGTTGTAGAATTTCCACTTAGCCAGCCTTCCTGTGGTTCTGGATGATGTCCGTTTTGTCTTTTAGTTGTAGTTTTGAAATTGTTGTGCGAGGCAGCAGTTTAGGTGTTTACCTATGCCGCCATCTTGGTTTCTCCCTCCTTATCTATTATTTTTAACAGCTTTATTGAGATACATTTCACATACCATAAACTTTATCCATTAGAAGTGTGCAGTCCAGTGGTTTTCAGTATGTTTACAGAGTTGTGTACCTATCACAATGTAATTTTAGAACATTTTCAGCACCCCAAGAAAGCTAATATTGATCCAAATCTCAGACTCTGTAAACTTAACTTATAGACTTTTGTTTAGTAGAAAAGATAACCCAAAGGTTATCCTTTTATTGCCTTGTAGAAATTAAACCATTTTTTAAAAAATCTAGCCTGGCAATGTTAGCCCACCATTCTTTCTCCAATGCCAATGCATATTCCTAATTCCCTTTTGAACCATCTTTACCATCCTACTGGTTCCCTTATTAATGAATTAATTAAATTTTTGACATGTTTTCATTCTGTATTTGTGTTAGAGTCATGTTTACAAATATTTGAAATTTATATTTGACAACCTGAATACTCTCAGCACACTGACGGGCACTTAGTAGGCAATCAATAAATACATCTTGATAAATTAATCTCCATTTTTTTTGGTAAGGATGTGTTAGAGTTTTAAACTTTGGAAGAAGGGAATAAATTTTTGAATGGTCTTAAAGAAAAAATCAGTATAATATAGAAATCCCTCATTTCTTATTTTTAAACCTAATAGTGTTAACTTTGAGTGATTATCTCCTTACAATAGACTATAAAAGTCATTTAACATCTTCAGAAAACACATTTTAGTGCTTTAGAGGTAGAGACTATCTTTGCATTTCCATTTTCTAACTGTCCTGAAAATAGTACTCACTCAGTACATTTTGTTGAATAAACAAATGAAAGAATAAATCTCAATGGGCACAAGCAAGTTCATATTTATTGAAAAGTTGCAACATGCCAGGTACTGCAGTACGCTCTAGGGATATAAAAAGAACATTTGGGGGTTGAAGTTTATTTCAAGACCTTTACAGAGCAATCACTGAGTTTGGGGGATGTATTTCATCTCAGAAGTAGTTTCTAACTGAAGGAGGGGAAATTTGGATTTATTACCCTGTGCAAAGAAATACGTCTTTGCCATAATTTCTCTGAAGAGCTTTTCAAAGAAACCAAACATCAGTGGTTTATCAGGTAGAGATCAAGAGTGAAACAACAGGCATACCAGTGTGGGAAATCTTATGGTGATTCAAGACCTCTTTGAATTCCTGTAGTTCCCAGTAAGTCCCCACGCATATGGCTAACTGCAAACAGTTCTATCTTTAGAGAAAAGTGAGACTCTAATGGTGAGCCAGGCAGCTGGAGGCAGAGAAAAATCCCTGATCTGAGTCCCCAGACCTCAGGCAGAATCCAGTTCTGCATTCTGATGCTGTGCAGGACAATTCTGAGCCTCAATCCCTAACCATAAAATTATGGTTTTAAAAATTAGCCTCCTGGTAGAGAGACAAAATGGCGGCAGAATAGACGGATGTGTACTGAGCCTTGTCCTGGAGCAAATAGAGGGAGCAGCTGAAACGAGTGGAATCCAGCCCGAACTGGTGAAGGAGGCACAGCTGGTGAGACAGTTTGCAGCCGGGAAGGGCAGAGATCCCCCAATAAAGTCTCCAGGCAACCAATATAGCCACACCCAGATCCCACCCTGAATAACAGCATGGAATCTGGATACTCCCTGAGGCCATAGGATCTGCCCTAAAGAGAAATCTTTAGAAACTAGGCACCTCAATTACACAGCTACACTGCCAGGGCCCTTCCGAGTGCTTCAGTGTGCCTCGCTGGCAAACTTACTGCGGGTGCTCCTGTGAGCCGCCACTGGGAGTAAGCGCCTATCCACCACAGGTGCAGCAGCAAAAGCTGAGTCTGCCCACCCCATAACTACAGAACTCTGGGCACCACAGTCACGCCTTTCCAGAGTGCAGGCCCCCTGAGCCACATCACCACAACAGACAGTTCCTTGGTGCCACTGTGAGTCCCCACTGGGCATGCGTGATTTCAATTAAGGGTGCAAGACAGCAAAAATTGGGATACTCCCCTCCACGGCTGCTGACTTCTAGACACCGCAGTTGTGCCTCTCAAGCTCGCAGGCCTACATCAAGAGAACCCAAATAGCTCAAGTAGGGAGCTACACTATATTACCAAGCCCAGGAGAACTGAGAGATTACACCAGTAGCACCATCACCAAAAGAACCTGGGTAGCAAAGCAATTGGATCTACAATTAAAACATTACAGGAAAACATGGGGAGACAAAAAAGCAATCCCCAAAGGAAAGAAAAAGAGGAATCACCAGAAAGGGAGTTAAATGAAATTGAGGCTAGCAACTTAACAGAGAAAAAATTCAGAGTAATGGTTATAAGGATGTTTAAACGGCTGGATGACAAATACACACAACTCAATGACAAATACACACAACTCAATGAGAACTATAAGGAGCTGAATGAGAATGTCACCAACATGAAAAGAAACCAAGAGGAGATGAAGAACAACATAGCTGCAATAAAGAACACAATGGAAGGCCTAAACAGTAGACTAGAAGAGGCTGAGGACCGCATCAGCGAATTAGAAGACAAGGTAGGAAAAAACACACAAACACAGCAGCAACTGAAAAGAAGACTTAAAAAGCAAGAGGAGAGCCTAAGGGAGCTTTGGGACAACACAAAATGAAACAATATTCGAATAATAGGGATACCAGAAGGAGAGGAAGAGAAGCAAGGAATAGAAAACCTGTTTGAAGAAATAATGACAGAAAACTTCCCTGATATTGGCAAGAAAAAACTATGCAAGTCCAAGAAGTACACAGAGTCCCAAACAAGTTGAACCCCAAAAGACCGACACCAAGACACATCATAATTAAATTGGCGAACACTAATGACAAAGTAAGAATCTTAAAGGCTGCCAGAAAGATACAGAAAGTTACCTACAAGGGATCTCCTATTAGAATATCAACTGATTTCTCAACAGAAACACACCAGGCCAGATGGAATGGAATGGAATATATAAAGTGATGCAAAGCAAGGGGCTGAATCCAAGAATACTATACCCAGCAAGGCTAGCATTCAAAATTGAAGGTGGAATCAGGAGCTTCACAGACAAAAAAGGGCTAAGAGTTTATCACTACCAAGCCAGCAATGCAAGAAATGCTAAAGGGACTGCTGTAAAAAGAAAAAAGAGAAAGGCAAAAAGAAACACAAACACTAAGGAAAAATATGACAACAAACATGTACTTGTCAATAATAACATTAAACGTAAATGGATTAAATGCACCAATCAAAAGACATAGGGTAGCTGAATGGATAAGAAAACATGACCCATATTTTGCTGTCCACAAGAGACCCACCTCAGAGCAAAGGATTCACACAGACTGAGAGTGAAGGGATGGAAAAACATTTTTCAGGCAAATGGAAATGAGAAAAAAGCTGGGGTTGCGATACTTATATCTGATAAAATAGACCTCAAAGTAAAGGCCATAACAAGAGATAAGGAAGGCCACTACATAATACTAAAGGAAGCAATTCAACAAGAAGATATAACTCTGGTAAACATATATGCACCCAATGCAGGAGCACCCAAATACATAAAAAACTCCTGGAAGATATAAAGGGAGAGATCGACAACAATACAATCATAGTAGGAGACTTTAATACACCACTGACATCACTGGATAAATCCTCTAGACAAAAAATCAGCAAAGAAACAGCAATTCTAAATGACACACTAGATCAAATGGACCTAATTGACATCTTCAGAGCATTTCACCCCAAAGCCACGGAATATATGTTCTTCTCAAGTGCACATGGGACATTTTCAAAAATAGACCACATATTGGGTCACAAGCAAAGTCTCCCCAAATTCAAAAAGATTAAAATCATATCAAGCATTTTCTCAGACCACAATGGCATAATATTAGAAATAAAGTATAGGTAGAGGATCCAAGATGGCGGCGTAGGTAAACACCTAAACTGCTGCCTCGCACAACAATTTCAAAACTACAACTAAAAGACAAAACGTCTATCACCCAGAACCACGGGAAAGCTGGCTGAGTGGAAGTTCTACAACTAGAAGGAAAGAGCAAACAGCATTGAGGGGTGCACAAGCGCGGAAAAGCTGAGGTACGGAGGCGCGCGAATCGGGAGCACTGCTGTTTTCAACCCAAAGGGAGATAAGCTCCCGATTACTCCTAACTCCAGTTTCTGGGGAGACGCGGGGGACCCAAACTCCTACGGCGAGAAGCTGGACTGTCTGCCGTGGGGTCGGAAAGTGAGGGAGGCTTGCTTGCAGGGGCTGCGCGCAGGAGTAATTGTTTACTGTGCTGGGGCGCAGGACGCGGGGGCATGGTCGGAGATGCAGAACCGACTTCTGGCAGCCATCGCTGTTTGCCACACCCTAGCCTAGTCACGCTCTGAGACCCTGCCCTGCACAACCTACAACCCACCCAAGCTCCAAGCAGCGGCTTTAGCATATGAATGACCTGCCCTATCCCAGCTTAACCTAGCAAACTTGCAGCCTGGGTCAGACAGCTCCAAAACCTCCAAATCCCAAGCAAAGAGGAGAAAACTGTAGTTCTCACTGTAACGCCTGCTGCGTGCCCTCAGACAGTAGCTGACATGCACCCCATTGGAGATCCAGAAGCCAGTGTACCTAGTGGTCAGTGTGAGACACCAGATTTCAACTCCTCACATCCATAAGTGACACATTCAAGAGGCAGACTCAGTGAGCACCAAAGCCCCACTGAAACAAGTCCTGCACCATAAGCGTGTCTCCAGCGCAGCAGTTCTTCCATTATAGACACAGCGGGTCCTCACAGCCAATTGGCCTGGAGGTCAATTCCTCCCAGTGTACCAACAGCAATCAAGGCTTAACTACACCAAGACTTTGCACTCAGCCCACAAAGGGGTGTACCAAAGGCGTCCACCTCAAGTGGTTGGGGCGGCTGAGCTACTGGCCCCTATAGGTCACCTACCACACAAAGCCACTCCATCAACACAAGGAAGCAGCAAAATGCGGAGACCAAGAAACATGTCACGAATGAGAGAAATGGAGGAAAGTAAACTACTGGACGACATAGAGTTTAGAACCACATTCATAAGGTTACTCAAGAATCTTCTAAAAACCGCTGAGGAACTTAGTGAGACCTTTAAGGATCTTAATGAGAATACCAAAAAAATGGAAAAGGACCAGTCAGAAATTAAGCATACACTGTCTGAAATAAAGAATATACAGAAACTCAACTGTAGATCAACGTACCCCAAGAATCAAACCAAAGATCTGAAATATGAGGAAACAAAAAACACCCAACCAGAAAAACAAAAAGCAAAAAGAATCCAAAAATATGAAGATAGTGTAAGGAGCCTCTGGGACAACTTTAAGTGTACCAACATCCGAATTTTTGGGGTGCCAGAAGAAGAGAGAGAGCAAAATATTGAAAACCTCTTAGAAGAAATAATGACAGAAAACTTTCCCTACCTGGTGAAAGAAATAGACTTACAAGTTCAGGAAGCACACAGAACCCCATACAAGAGGAATCCAAAGAGGACCACACCAAGACACATCATAATTAAAATGCCAAGGGCAAAAGACAAAGAGAGAATCTTGAAAGCAGCAAGAGAAAAACGGTTAGTTACCTACAAGGGAGTACCCATACAACTGTCAGCTGATTTCTCAGCAGAAACTATGCAGGCCAGAAGGGAGTGGCAAGAAATATTCAAAGTGATGAACAGCAAGAACCTACAACCAAGATTACTCTACTCAGCAAAGCTATCATTCAGAGTTGAAGGTCAGATAAAAAGCTTCACAGACAAGAAAAAGCTAAAGGAGTTCATCACCACCAAACCAGGATTACATGAAATGCTGAAGGGTATTCTTTAAGAAGAGAAAGAAGAAGAAAAAGGTAAAGATAAAAATTATGAACAACAAAGTGATATCAAATACATACCTACCAACAAGTGAATATAAAAATCAAGTGAATAAAAAATCTGAAGAACAGAATGGACTGGTGAATATAATAGAATCAGGGACATAGAAAGGGAGTGGACTGACAATTCTCAGGGGGGAGGGGGTGTGAGGGGTGCGGGAAGAGATTGGACAAAAATCTTACACCTATGGATGAAGACAGTGGTGGGGGGTAAGGGCATGAGGTAGGGTGGGGAATCAGGTGGAGGGAAGCTATGGGGGGAAAAAAGAGGAACACCTGTAATAATCTGAACAATAAAGATTTATTTAAAAAAATAAAAAAATAAAAAAATAAAAAAGAAATAAACTATAATAAAAACATTCCAAAAAATTCAAACACTTGGAAGGTGAATAGCATGCTATTAAATAATGATTGGGTGATCAACGAGATCAAAGAAGAAATTAAAAACATCCTGGAGACTAATGACAATAAAAACACAACAATGTAAATGCTATGGGACACAATGAAAGCAGTCCTGAGAGGGAAGTTTATAGCTCTACAGGCCTACCTCAAAAAACAGGAAAAATGGTAATAAATCATCTAACTCAACAACTCAAAGAATTAGAAAGAGAGCAACAAGAAAAGCCCACAGTGAGCAGAAGGAAGGACATAATAAAGATCAGAGCAGAAATGAATGACATAGAGACCAAAAAAATAATACAAAAGATCAACAAAACCAAGAGCTGGTTCTTCGAAAGGATAAACAAGATTGATGAACCTCTAGCCAGGCTCCCCAAGAAGCAAAGAGAGAGGACCCAAATAAACAAATTAAGAAATGAAAGAGGCGAAATAACAACAGACCCCACAGAAATACAAAGGATTGTTAAAAAATACTATGAACAACTCTATTCTAACAAACTACACAACCTGGAGGAAATGGACACATTCCTAGAAAAACACAACCTTCCAAAACTCACTCAGGAAGATTCTAAAAATCTCAATAGGCTGATTACTATGGAAGAAATTGAAGCAGTCATCAAAAAGCTTCCAGCAAACAAAAGCCCGAGGCCAGATGGCTTCACAGGGAAGTTTTACCAAACATTCAAGGAAGAACTAAAACCTATCCTCCTCAGACTATTCCAGAAAATTCAAGAGAAAGGAACACTTCTAAGATCCTTCTACAGCATCACCCTAGTACCAAAACCAGATAAAGATAACACAATGAAAGAGAATTATAGGCCAATATCCCTCATGAACATAGATGTCAAAATCCTCAACATAATTCTAGGAAATCGAATACAGCAGTACACAGAAAGATCGTACACCATGACCAAGTAGGATTTATCCCAGGAATGCAAGGATGGTACAATATTCGCAAATCAATAAACGTGATACATCACATAAACAAACTGAGAGATAAAAACCACATAGTCATATCAATTGATGCAGAAAAAGCATTTGACAAAACCTAACACCCTTTCTTGATAAAAACTCTCAGCAAGGTGGGAATAGAAGGATCATACCTCAACATAATAGAAGCCATATATGACAAACCCACAGCCAACATCATACTCAATGGGCAAAAACTAAAACCATTTCCCCTAAGAACAGGAACAAGACAGGGATGCCCACTCTCACCACTCCTGGTCAATATAGTGCTGGAAGTACTAGCCATTGCGATCAGACAAGAAGAAGAAATAAAAGGCATCCAAATTGGAAAAGAAGAAGTAAAACTGTCCTTATTCGCAGATGACATGATATTGTACATAGAAAACCATAAAGACTCCATCAAAAAATTACTAGACTTAATAAATGAATTCGGCAATGTAGCAGGATACGAAATTAATGCCAAGAAATCTATGGCATTTCTATACACCAATAGTGAACTTACAGAAAGAGAGACTAAAAAAGCAACCCCATTTACCATCGCACCAAAAAAATTAAGATACCTAGGAATAAACTTAACTAAGGAGGTAAAAGACCTATACGTGGAAAACTACATGACACTGAAAAAAAGAGATAGAGGATGGAAGAACATACCATGTTCATGGATTGGGAGAATCAACATCATCAAAATGTCCATACTACCCAAAGCAATCTATAGATTCAATGCACTTCCCATTAAAATACCAACGACATATTTCACAGACCTAGAATGAACTTTCCAAAAATTTATCTGGAATAAAAAAAGACCCCGAATAGCTGCAGCAATTCTGAGAAAGAAGAACAAAGTAGGTGGGATCTCAATACCAGATATCAAGCTGTATTACAAAGCCACTGTTCTTAAAACAGCCTGGTACTGGCACAAGAACAGACATATAGATCAATGGAATAGAATAGAGAACCCAGAAATTGATCCAAATCACTATGCTCAATTAATATTTGACAAAGGAGGCATGAACATACAATGGAGTCAAGACAGTCTCTTCAACAAATGGTGTTGGGGAAATTGGACAGATACATGCAAAAAAATGAAGCTAGATCACCAACTTACACCATACACAAAAATAAACTCAAAATGAATCAAGGACTTAAACATAGGACTGGAAACCATAAAAATACTAGAGGAATCCACAGGCAGAAAAATCTCAGACATATGCGGAATGAACTTCTTCACTGATACTGCCCCTAGGGCAAAGGAAACTAAAGAGAAAATAAACAAATGGGACTACATGAAAATAAAAAGCTTTTGCACAGCAAAGGAAACCATCTATAAAACAAGAAAGCCCACTGCACGGGAGAACGTATTTGCCAATGATATCAACGATAAGGGTTTAATCTCCAACATTTACAGAGAACTCATATAACTGAACAAAAAGAAGATAAACAACCCAATCAAAAAATGGGCTACTGATCTAAATAGACACTTTTCGAAAGAAGACAGAAGGAAGGCCAAGAGACATATGAAAACATGCTCAAAGTCACTATCTGAGAGATGCAAATCAAAACAGCAATGCGATACCATCTCACATCTGTCAGAATGATAATCATCAACAAATCAACAAATGACAAGTGCTGGTGAGGATGTGGAGAAAAAGGAACCCTCGTGCACTGCTGGTGGGAATGCAGACTGGTGCAGCCACTGTGGAGAACAGTATGGAGTTTCCTCAAAAAACTAAAAATGGAACTCCCATTTGACCCAATGCTCCCACTTCTAGGAATATATCCCAAGAAACTAGAAACACGAATCAGAAAGAATATATGCACCCCTATGTTCATAGCAGCACAATTCACCATAGCTAAGATTTGGAAACAGCCTAAATGCCCATCAGTAGATGAGTGGATTAGAAAACTATGGTACATCTAATAAGCCAGTCAGAGAAAGATAAATATCACATGATCTCACTCATTTGTGGAATATAATGAACGGCATAGACTGATGAACAAGAACAGATCCAGAGACTGAGAAATGTCGATCAGCACGTCATACCTCAGGGAAGGTAGGGGAGGGTGGGGGGAAGGGGGAGAGATCAACCAAGGGACTTGTTGGCATGCATATGAGCCTAATCAATGGACACAGACAACAAGGGGCTGGGGCATAAGTGGGGGGGTGGGGGGTTATGGGGGAATAAGGACACATATGTAAAAAATAACAATTTAAAAAAATTAAAAAAAATTATAAAAAAATAAAATTAAATTAAAATAAAATATTAAATCTAATCCATACTAGTGGTCACCATAACCTTACGAGAAATTGTTTCATGTGACAAAGATTTTTAAATGAAATTCTCTGTAGCCCGAAAATTATTTTGGAAGGAAACAAAGAGAAGTTTCCTTCAAAAGTCGTAAGGATTGTAATTGAAAGTCAATATATTTGGCCTCTTGAACTAAAGTAAGTAATTTGTGTTTTTGCCTCCCTGACAAAGTTTATATAAAGTTACAAAAAGAAATTGACAGCCAGTTTGAAATTGAATTGCCATGGCCTAGAGCAAAGAATATCCTTACATGATATTATTCTACAATGTCATTATAATTTTTAGATATTTTACAATAGCATATTGTACAATTATCCCAAACAAACTTACAAACTAATTCTTGGAATGTTTGGCAGCAATTAAAAAAAAAAAAAAAAGAAGGACATAAAAGGATTTAATCCCTTTCAGAAGGAATTAAGGCGCTGGGAAGGCATTTGAGCATTCTATATTGGCCCCTCTTGCCTTTTCTCACAATCCAATTGCCCTCAGCTGTTGCCTGAGCTTTCTGTTCTTGCTGAGCTTGAAGCC
Organism: Plecotus auritus; assembly: GCF_963455305.1. NCBI lineage: Eukaryota > Metazoa > Chordata > Mammalia > Chiroptera > Vespertilionidae > Plecotus > Plecotus auritus. The sequence continues at coordinate 16,971,509 of NC_137773.1, forward strand.
TTGTGGTGGCTGGTACCATGGATCTGTCTCTCGCCCAATCGTGTGAGCTGGGCCCTCCCTGGAGAAGAAACCTGAGTTCCCCGAGATATGTGATCAGTGCTCGGGCCCCGCCAGCAGGCCAGGGGATCCCAAGGCAGGTGCTGGGCGTGGAGGCCACGGGGACATAGGCTACCAAGGAGACAGAACTGAACCTCACATCACCCTGCTTGGCCCCGGAGGATGACTGGTTAGCCAGAGACGGGTAAGATTCCTCAGGGAAGGAACAACCTAAGACAGGCACAGTCACAGAGGGGCCATCAGGAGAGAAGTTGGGGGTCAACAGAGGTGGGGCACAGACCCTCACCCCCCCAACCTTGCAGGGGCCTGAATCCTCACCCCATCTGAGGGAGGTCTCCTGCCCCCATGGCTGCTTTGCTTCCCACACCCAGCTCAGATCGGGACACAGGTGACAGACAGTGACTTGGCCCAGCTCATATTGAGACCCAGGTAACAGACAGAGACTTGGTGGACAGCAGCTGCCCTATATCTAAATCCAGCCTAGCACCAGGAATGCTCAGGGCCTACTCAAGAATGCAAATAATCCTTTCCACTAATATTTACGGGGTAAACTAAGATTGTTGGTAGAGTATTAAATTTGACAGAAAAATAATAATCAAGTTTTCAGATTAATTTAAATAGGCTAATTGAAATAAGTGAATATTCAAGAAAATTTAAGTTTACCGGACAAAAAGCTGTTCCTAAAGTATTAACTAAAATTTCTATTGGTAGTTCATCTCATGGTAAAATTCCTGAACATGCAATGAAACTAAAGCAGTCATATTTTTGTGCAAAAAATTAAAATTTAAAGTTATCAAGACTGCATTATAAAATTTACAAAAGCCTCCATTAATCAAAAAAGGGTGGATAGTAGGGTAATATCATGTAAGGAAAAATATCCTATAAGTAAATTACATCTAGAAAATTTTTACTTTACAAAATTAATTTTCATTTGTAATGCTAACAGCAAGACACCCATGAAAAACACACATGATGTCTAAATAAGACAAAGGAAAATCATTTGGGCAAAAATAAAAAGAATCCCAAATCAATTATATAGAAAAGATTTCTTTATGAACTTTTGGTCGAGAATATGTTTGTATATTTTCAGAAAACAACTCCAAGACCATGTGGATTTCTGCAACAGAGAGGAATTGACAGGTCTACTCCAACCACGAAGACAAGAGGAGAAACAGTCCAGAGATGGAAGACGCTGACGACGCCTTGCCACGCTAGCAGTCAGCAGCTGTGTGACGCAGCAGGTTGCCTAGGACCAAACCAGAGAGGGTCGGACCTGCATTGCCACCATGTGCCCACCATCCAGATATCATTGCTGACATGAACACATAAGGAACTGTTTGACATTGAAACGGGGACTCAGAACAGTTGGACATTGAAATTGGGACTAAAACATTTTTTGTTATATGTTTATTTCTAGTCTGAAGAGGCAAGATTTTTTAAAGGAAAGAAATGGGGGAAAAATAGATACAGAGGCAAAGAAGCACTGAACAGACTGTCAAACTACAGCGGGAAGGCAGGGGAGGTTGCAGGGGTGAGGGGGAGTCTGTAAGAGATCAACCGAAAAACTTGTACGCATAACCAATGGATACAAGACACTGGGGGGGGGGGGCGGGCAGGTAAAGGCATGTACTGGGGGGAAGGGGAGGCTGGGGGGAGGTCAATGGGGAAAAAAAAAAGGAGACATATGTACTACTATTTGTAATACTTCAAACAATTAAAAAAAATAAAAATAAAAGAAAAAACTAGAAACACGAATCAGAAAGGATATATGCACCCCTATGTTCATAGCAGCACAATTCACCATAGCTAAGATTTGGAAACAGCCTAAATGCCCATCAGTAGATGAGTGGATTAGAAAACTATGGTACATCTAATAAGCCAGTCAGAGAAAGATAAATATCACATGATCTCACTCATTTGTGGAATATAATGAACGGCATAGACTGATGAACAAGAACAGATCCAGAGACTGAGAAACGTCATACCTCAGGGAAGGTAGGGGAGGGTGGGGGTAAGGGGGAGAGATCAACCAGGGGACTTGTGTGCATGCATATGAGCCTAATCAATGGACACAGACAACAAGGGGGTGGGGCAAAAGTGGGGGGTGGGGGGTTATGGGGGAATAAGGACACATATGTAAAAAATAAAAATTAAAAAAATTAAAAAATATAAAAAAATAAAATAAAATAAAATATTAAATCTAAAAATAAAAATAAAAATCAGCCTCCTTCAAATGAGGAAATGGGTGAGGAAGTCTCCACACCCTGGGAACCACTGTATGAATGGGACTCTAGTTCTGATAGGTAGCAGAAGCCCCTTTGGAGCATTCATTCAACAACTTCCTTCGACTCCAGTGCCTGCCTGCATCGTGCTACTCACTAGGCACACAGAGAACAACATCGCCAGTACACAACCCACTTCCAGGAGTTTATCCCCAGGCAGTTTTTCAGCAAAAGCAACAATATATTTGCAGGAAGATGATCATTGCAGGGATATCTGTAACAACAACAACAATAAAACTGGATACAACCTGGATATTTACAAAAGCAGGGTGGTTTCATCAATTACACATCCCAGCATTTTGATTAGAAAGAACATCCAGCCTACCCCCACCCACACCCTTGGAGGTGGTGGTTTGTGTTTTGTTGTTGTTGTTGTTGTTTTGGGCGGGGGGTTGGGGGGGGAGGCTGGTTACCTTGTCCCAAGGGGGTGGCTGCTTGAAGGCTGGACAAAGGGGTGTGTAATAGTGACAGGTCACAAAGGACTGTCAGGGTAAATGCAGTGGTGTAAGGAGCTGTAGGCAGAACCCTGCAGGGAGATGGGCAGTGGACTTCACTCCCTCTCTCTCAGAGACTCGATTTATGGCTGTCTTAAATTCAGAGAACCATGAGCAGTGAATGCTTGTTACCTTACTACACCGCCCACAGCTACCGTTCAAAGGGCGTGTTCAATACCTGCATGGGGGACCTGCAACGACAACTGTACAAGGGAGGGGAGTATGATATTTTCAAGTACGCACCGATGTTTGAGAGTGACTTTATCCAGATTAGCAAAAAGGGAGAGATGATTGATGTACACAACCGTGTCCGAATGGTGACTGTGGGCATCGCATCCACCAGCCCCATCCTCCCACTACCTGACGTCATGCTGCTGGCCCGACCAACTAAAGTCTGTGAAGAGCATACCAGACGCGTCCGGCCCACCAAGGGGAGAGGCCGCAAGCCCGCCAAGACCCTGGAGCTCACCAGGCTGCTGCCCTTGAAGTTTGTCAAGATCTCCATTCACGATCGTGAGAAGCAGCAGCTGCGCCTGAAGCTTGCCACCGGTCGTACTTTCTATCTGCAGCTGTGTCCCTCTGCAGACGCACGGGAAGACCTATTTTGCTACTGGGAAAAACTTGTCTATCTCCTGAGACCACCAGTGGAGAGTTGCAGCAGTAGCCGGATACCACAAAGCGGGGATGCAGCCACCATAGAGGATGACAGCAGCCTACTGGTAAGCATCTACAGAGACTCAAGATAATGGGCTGGGGTGCTTTGGGGGAGCAGCTCAAAACTGGTCCTACAAAGCCGCTGGTGCTCTCTGAAGCTCACTAGGGAAGTGCATTCCATTTTCAAAAGGTTCAGGGCCACCACAACGACACTAACCACACTGAGGAGATTCCAAGCGCTTCTCCACATTGTGCCACAAAGCCGAAGTTCAGAGAGACCTTAAGTATCTGCTCGGGTCTCAGACACAGGGTTGTAATCCCTTCTATAGCATCCTGGTTGTGCTATCCCCTCCTGAACACGTCCCCCAACCCAGGTGGTCTCTTCCTTCCTCTGTCCCCCTGTGACTGCCATTGCTGATTAAAGTCAGCACAACCCGCTTGGGTGCCTGCACATGTACAATTTCTTTTAGCAGCCACTGAAATGTAAAATGTGTGACACCCTGGACCCAGCAATCCCATTTGTAAGATCTGTCTGCAGAGAAATAAGCACAAGTGTGCAAAAACCCCAACTGCGTGAGGACTGGGAATTGCATCAGTGCTTTTCCTGGCATGGGGACTGTTCACGCAAAACCAAGTGGCTGTTTGATAGGGATGCTGTGAATGGGATGTTGCATCCCAGGGGAGCTTAGACTTAAAGGATCTCAAAGGTGCTTCTCATTAGAAGCCCTGGAGATGCTCAGCTCCAGGATGAGGGAGAGCAGACTGTCCTGGTCTCACTTTGTCATCTCTGTCTCCCCTGTTTCTCCTCCCCTTGACACAGACCGCAGAGTTCCGTGGAGATGGAGATCAGAATGAGGCGAGGTTTTATAATATCTGTGATGTGTCCGGAGCCACTTCTTCTGGTTATGCTGGGGGAGAGGGAATGCCCGGTTCAACTCACGTCCAGAAAACTCCAGGGACTGCCGAAGGAGCGGCAAAGGGGGCAACTGCGGGCCTGGCAGTAGCAGGAACAAGCCCTAGAGCAAGCGTGGCAGCAGCGGGAGTGAGAACAAGCCCTGTAGCCAACACGGCAGCAGCAGGAGCGGGAACAAATCCTACCGCAAGCATGGCAGCAGCGGGAGTGAGAACAAGTCCTAAAGCCAACGTAGCAGCAGCAGGAGCGGGAACAAGCCCTAGAGCCAACGTGGCAGCAGCAGGAGCGGGAGCCAGTCCTACAGCAGGTGCTTTGAGCATAGCAGCAACCAAGAATGCGGGCGCAGGCCACATAGGCGCAGCCGTGGCTGGAGCCACCACCAAGGGTCCAGGAGCAAGTGGATCCAGCAAGGCTGCAGCAGGTGCTACCAACATATCCTCAGAGGGCACGGACGTGGTCTTGGCGGGTGCTGCCAGCTCGTCCTCATTAAGTAATTCCATGGCAATGGCAGGGGCTACCAATGTCTCTCCAGCCAGCAGCACCAGCGTCACGTGTATAGTGACAACCACAAATCCTGCCGTAGAAAGAGCTGAAGACCACATCTCAACCTTGAAGAGTGAACGGGGAGGGAGCCAGAAGGTCTCCCAACCCAGAGCTGAATCTCGGAGGGGGAAAAAAGAAAAGAGAGAAAAGAAGGACAGAACTTCCACAAGGAAAAGTTCCCATCACCGCAGGACAGGGGGGAGCAAGTCGATCCGGAAATCCTCCTCCCACCGGTCATCATCTGGCCATAAAAACACAAGAGATGACAAAAAAGAAAAAGGGGAGAGCAACATAAAGGGCAGAAGACACAGCACTCACAAGAGTTCCAGCCACAGCTCCGCTGTGAAGGAGTCGAGGATAGCTCACAAACTGGGGAAGAGCAGATCTACCAGCTCAGGTACTTTAAGTAAGAAATCCAGTAAAATTGGCTCTTTCTTCAGGAGCTTCAGAGTCACTCGTGGTTCAAAAACTGAGGTCTCATCACACGACAGGGAGATGGACTTCAAGGCTAAGAAGGTAGGGAAGCGCAACATAGAGGCCAAGGTAGAGAAAGCCCCGGGAGGCCAGGATCTGGAGATCACTGGCACCGTGACTTCGGAGATGATGGAGACGATCTACATTGAAACCAAACCCAATTAAATAGGAGCCAGGGCAGGAAGCTGCAGTGGAGACCTAGCCTCATGAAAGTATCCCTAGAGAGACAGTGCCAGCATTCTTTAATAAAGGAAACAATACACCTCCAAAAGAAATGCTGCTTTTGTTTGGCTTCCGATGTCCCCTCTCCTGGTAGTGACTTCACAGTGGCGTCTGTGATGTAAACTTTGCTAAAGCCTGAGACTCCAGCCTCCAGTCAGGCAGAACCTCACCTCCCACCCAAGCCCAATATGAGTGTCCTGTCTTGCCTCCACCCCCTTCTGTCTTTTGGTTTCCCCAAGACTATGGCCACAAGTGACAGGTTACGGGCTAGGAAGGACCACCACCACCAAGTCCCCATGCCCTTCCTCCTCTTCTTCCAGAAGGTCCCTGAACATGTCCCTTCAGTCCAGCCTATAGACTCAGTGAAGACAGGACTCATGTCTCCTCAGGAAATCAATAAAGGAGGAAAAAAGGGATGTAGGCAATCACAATAGTAAAGTTTACCATCTAAGTCAGGAATCGGTAGCCTGAGGGCCAAATCTTGCCAAGTGCCCAGTTTTGTAAATAAAGTTTTTATTAGAACATAGTCACAGCCACTTACTTATATATTGTTTATGGCTGCTTTCACATTGAAACAACAGATCTGAGTTGTTGCAACAGAGACTGTATTGTGTGCAAAGTCTAATATATTTACTATCTAGCGCTTTCCAGGAAAGGGTTTCCCACCATGGATCTAATCTTAACAATTCTCCTTTCTCTTGAGTATATACTGTGGAGAAACCCTCACATAGGCTTGCTAGGAGACAACTGGAAGATTTTTTAATAAAAAATTTTATAATAGCAAAACCCCAAATGTTTATCAAACAGAAGAACTGATCAATTGTGGAATATGCATGCGTACAGTGCACATAATACAACAGCAAAAGTAAACAGCAGCTATACATGTTAGCATGGATGAACCTCATAGAATGTTGAATAATAAAAACAAGTCAGAAAAATACATATGATGTAGTTCCATTTGCAGAACAGTCCAGAAACAAGATCAAGCAATATGTATTTGCTAAAGGTATAGAGAAAGGCAAGGAAATAATAAACACATAATTCAGAATAGTGGATATCTATTTATAGGGTGAGAAGGAGGAGGGATAATCTGAGAGATACATACAAAGAGCTTAAAGGGAGTGGGGATGGTTCTGTTAAGCAAAGGACGTGTCCATGGTAAGTTATTGTATCTTTTTTTATTTTAACATCTCTGAAATCAGCACGGTTTTAAATTGTTGTCAGCCAGGTGGCAGTCAAAGCTTTAAAAATACTAACCAACTTATTTCACTTATGTTTTCCTTTGGGCAAGAGAGGTAGATGACAAAATACCTAAGTCTGAAAGATATCTTTCAATAAATAGAAAAGAAAAATTCTAAGTGACAGAAATATTCAGAATCCAGGAACATGGGAAAGAGTTAGATATCTTGTAGAAGAATCCATAATGCGGTTTATTAATGAACTCTGTAAATTACGTGTGCATGGGAAAGGTAACTCTAAAAATAAAAAAACACACCATACATTAGAAATGAGATGACAAATTTTTAAAAAGTCTACTTTAAAAAAGAAATTACATTGTCTTCTCAATTTAAAAAAGTTGTAAATAAATTAAATGAGTCTATAAAAATCATTAGGTTGTATTAACAATAGATGAGTAAAGTTGAACTTGAGAAAAATGATTCTGAGAACCATGTGTGTTTGTGTTGAGCCTGGGAGTCATCTGCCCAGCCTTGCAATTCTTTGCTCATTCTCTGTGACAGTAGCGTCTGCTAGGGCAGAAGTTGGGTTTCCAGTAAAGATTAGGGACTTCCAGAGACCGAACAAGTGTGGCAGAGATGGAGGAGGTAAGAAACCAGGTATTCTGGGAGGAGTGGTGGCTTAGGAATATCAGTGGAAGCCCTGCTCAGTTGCTCTGATGGCCGGCTAGAAAATCCCACCTTGTGATTTCTGATATACAGGGACCAGTAGATGCTGGGGATCAAGGTGTCCTTGGAGGAGATTCTTGAAGCAGTGAATATAGGTAGAAGTAGAGAAAGAGGCATGCTCTCAGATCTGAGAGGAGCTTTGGGGAAGCCTTTTGGGAATGTAAGAGGTTATGGGGTAGAGGAGAGGAAGAAAGGTGAACTCTTTTCAAAGCCATCAAATTTATGCTATGCCAGAGGCTTTTACAAATGGCGTAATCTCATAATTTGTGGATCATGGCTTTATCTCTTGTCCCTCTCTTAGTCTTGTTTTATTCATTCCCCCCTCCCCCACCCCCAACATTGCTTTAACAAACCTAGTTTGTCCACTATGCATGGTGTTAGCTGAGCAGACCCACAATTTACACAATTGCCACTGAAGTAAAGTGGAGGTGGGGACTTTACCAGGCACATTCTCTGTATTTCCTTTCCTATCTCCGCAGTTCATCAAGAAACAGATGCGCAAATACCTACATATTTCAAAGCAACAGTCCTCTTCCTCTGGGGGAGATATCAATTCGGGCATCAAGTCAATAAACCCCATCAGATAAAGGCCAATATTTTTGACAGGTGCTCACTTTGGCAACACATATACTAAAATTGGAACGATACAGAGAAGATTAGCATGGCCCCTGCGCAAGGATGACACACAAATTCATGAAGCATTCCATATATTTTAAATAAAAAATGTATTTAACAATAATATTCATCATCATGGTAGCAATTCTGCTGCAGCAAGTGTAATGAGGAGATGAATGGCTGATTACTAACCAGTGTCCCGAATTTAAACTCTAGCGTCCACACCTACATACATACAAAAGATGAGAAAGGGATCTTTTGCCAACAGCAAAATAAGATAATTCATGGAGTTGTTGTGATCAGGTGGAGTATTTCAGACAGAAGAAAGATGTACTATTGTGGGAAGAAGCATGGTGCCTCAAAATATTGAAGGCAGTGTCAGGGCTGGAGGGCAAGAGTGATGAGAGAGATGCTGGAGAACATCTGCAGGGGGCAGGTCAGGCAAGGCTTCGAGGTCCATGTAAAGGATGTCGATGTCTGGCCTTGAGTAATGAAAAGCCACTGAAATGTTGTAAATAGGGGCATGACTTGATCAAATCTGCACTTTGTAAAGGACACTGTGTTCGCTGTGAAGAGAAATATTTGGGGATGGGGTTGTTAATATGTGACTTTATGTTACTTCCTATCCTTTGCCACAGGCTCCATAAAATGAGGAGATTGGAGGGGATGTTTTGAAAGACACCTTTCCATTTGAAATATCCATGTCGGGTGGACATTCCTTCATTGAAGGACTTGTGGCCCAGGCTGCTGGGAGTGTGTTTGGACATTGCTTTGGCTTCAGACAACTCCCTCACCCAAGGTAATGCCCCAGAGCATGCAATAACAACTGATTGATGTGGAGTGTGAAGGTCTGGCCGTCTTAGCCCAACACAGACCTACTCTCAAGGGCCATTTGACTTTGAGAGCTCCATGTGAGGCCTGCCTCACAGCTCTACTTCTTCTGTGTAATCCTACCTTCTTCCCTTCCCTTCCACAGATGCTGGTCCTAAGGGCAGTCTTTAATAAACATCCTTTTCATAAAACTCTACCTCAAAATCGGTTTCTTTGTGGTGTTATTTACAATAGCCAAAATATGAAAGCAACCCAAGTGCCTATCAATAGACAAGGGGATAAAAAAAAGCTGTGGTACATATACACAACGGAATATTACTTGGCCATGAAAAAGAATATTACCATTGGCAATGGCATGGGGTGGACCTAGGATATTATGCTGAGTGAAATAAGTCAGTCAGAGAAAGACAAATACCATATTATTTCACTTACCTGTGGAATCTAAAGAACAAAATGAATGAACAAACAAAATTGAAACAAACTCATAGATACAGAAAACAAACTGATGGTTGCCAGAGGGGAGTAGGTTAAACGGGGACTGGGTGAAAAAGGTGAAGAGATTAAGAAATACAAATTGGTAGTTACAAAATAGTCACAGGGATGTAAAATACAGCATAAGGAATATGCATAAGGAATAATCCAAACAATAATATTTTAAGAAATCTGTAAGGTGTCAGGTGAGTACTGCAATTATTGGGGAAACATTTTGTAAAGTATGATTATCTAACCACTATGCTGCACACCTGAAACTAATTCAAAATAATATTTAAAAATAAAAAGAGCAAAAATAAATATATATATATATTGGGGGAACACAGTTTGCCACACTGTGTTAGTATAATGTGCTGTGGCCACCTCCTCTGACTCCATTAACCTTCTGAAAGGAGTTGGTGATAAACACGTTCTTTCTCTTGTTCTCTCTCCTTCTCTTGAGTGTAGGTCCCTCCACCCCCACCCATCTTCTGGAGCACACCTTTCTTTCTCCTAAACTCCAAGAGCCCTTCTTTTGCCTCTAAAACTTGTTTTGTGAGGCCACGCAGCCCAGCTGGCTCACTTCCTCCACAACTCACTTCTTCTACCACTGTATCTTTCTATTTTTTGTTTGTGTTTTTTTCTTTCTTTCTTTTTAAAAAAATTATTTTTCCTTTTTCTTTTTTCTTTTTTACCACTGTATCTTTCTAAATAAACTTTTGCTTCTATTTGGAAAAAAAAAAGAGAGAGAGAGAGAAAGAGAGTTGGTGATAGCCAGGAAGGGTATAATGTACTACATATGGTTTTAAATTTAAAGTACATTTCCTTATTGCAAAAGTGTGTCTACATTGGAAAGTTTAGAACATATAGATATGAAAAAAAGGAAACAAATATCCCATTGTTTGCCTTGATAATTCATCGATTACTCAAAAATGAACTGGTTAGACTTATGCCTCCAGAAAGATGGAGTAGGCATATTTCCCCCTATTCCTCTCATTCATACAACTAAAGACCTAGGACATTATATGTGAAATAAACATGAGAAGACTCTGAAAGGTGGGGAGACGCAGAGAGACCTGCAAGGGACCACAGGAAATGAGGTGGTGAATTCCCTGGGTTTTTCTTTTTTTGTCTCATGCATCCCAGGCTTGGAGCTGAAGAAGCTGGCAATCTGAAAAAAAGTCCCAACAAAAACCTTATCTCTCTAGCCAAAGGACCAGGAAAGGAGCAGCCAAAAAAAAAAAAAAAAAAAAAAAAAAAAAAAAAAAAAGGCAGAAAGCTTTCACACAGTAACTGCTCTACTCCAGCCAAACATCACAGAAAAAACAGTGCTCCCAACCCCCACCCAAGCAACCAATAACGTGGAGAGATTTTTGTGATGATTCAAAAACAAGCATAATAATAGTATATTTACTTTTTCTTCAGTGGAATTCCACATAGCGATGTAAATGTAGATTTCAACCACAGTAACAGCTACAAGTAATTCAAAAAGGCTTATCTCCCTTTTTGTAGGACTCAATCCATTTTAAGTTCTTCAGCCTGCAAGAAGAGACAACTGGTCCTTAGTGGGACCTCGTTGTCCTTCAGTGGGACCTCACATGTGGGGCACAAATCTATACTAATAATAGACAAATATGTAAATTGAATGTCCCTCCACAACACCCACAGCCAATCAGGAGTGAGTATGCAAATTAACCCAACAAAGATTGCGGGCCTGTGGGAAGCGCACATGCATGCAGGCGCTGAGCGGCCGGGGGCAGGGTGGGACGCCACTGGAGCGGCTGGGGTCCTGGGGACGCCAATGGAGTGTCCGGTCCTGTCAGCCCGGCCTGGGGGCGGCTGGAGTTCCCAGTCCTTTTGGTTTCTGCAGCCCCTGGACCGGAAGCGGAAGCCCAGAGCATGGGGAGCACCAGGAATGCTGGGAATCATAGTTCTGGTGGCAGACGCGTTGCAGGATCTCCTAAACACTAGAGCAAAGTGAGCCTGGAGCAAGTTACTGTTGTGGGTGGGGAATGGAGGGAAAGCAAAGGTGAGAGACATAAATAAAGTCAGAGTGCTGAGGAAAAATTACAAGGAAGATATCCTAAAACTTCTAGGAAATCTCCACCAATGGAGCAAAGAAAACAAAGCCTCTATTATTCTGTGAGCACCAAACCAAACTGGGTTGGGGTCTCAGACGATTCGCTCATATGATTGCAAAGACAGACAGAAACTCCTGGATTGGAGAGGGCTCCCCTGAGGGCTCCCAGATTGGAGAGGGTGCGGGTCGGACTGAGGGACCCACCCCCCATGTATGAATTTTGTGCACCCGGTCCCTAGTCTTTGATATAAAAGAAGATGTAAACTGGAGATAGTTCTCAAGTGCTAGGGTTACTACTGTCCCCTGCTGCTAAGGAATGGCGTAGCAGGTACAAGACACTGTGGCATCTCCCCTCCCATCTGCTGCACACAGACCTGGATTGTTGAGATTGTTAGTGATGAGGTTGTTTGTAACCAGGAGACAAGAACAGCAAAAACAGTGATAAGGATTTGAAACTGTACAGCAAGGAACAATGCATTAGTGATGACTCTCACCTAACGTGCATTGTTGAAACAATATATCTGAGCTGATAGAAATTATATGATAGAGCCCCGGCCAGGAAAACTCAAGAGTCTCATCCAGATATGCCACGGTTGTGGGTTCCATCCCGGCAGGACATATATAAGAGTCAACCAATGAATGCATAAATAACTGGAACAACAAATCCATCTCTCTCTCTCTCTCTCTCTCTCTCTCTCTCTCTCTCTCTCTCTCTCTTTCTCTCTCTATCTCTCTCTCCCCACCTCTCATCAATAAATAAATAAAATAAATAAATAAATAAATAAATAAATAAATAAATAAATAAAAATTTAAAAAATTATGTGATAGAAGCAGGATTTGGAGATGAAAAATGTAATTTGATAATTTTCTTTTCTTCTGCCTGGGTTGATCAACAAGCAGCAATATGATGTAACTGACTAATAAGAGCTCAGGGATGTTATTTATGAACCTGTCTACCAATGACAGAGGTGGTAAGGCCAACAAAATCAAAGTCAAGGTAAATGGTGCTGGAACAATTGGACTCCCATGTGAAAAAAAGAGAGGAATCTCAGCTCATCTTACACAGCATAGATGTAAATTAACTAAAATATACAAGATTTGACGTTATAAAACTTCTAGAAGAAAACACAAGGGAAAATCTTTGTGACCGTGTGTTAGACAAAGATGTCTTGGCTAGGACATAAAAAGCATATGAACCATAAAAGAAAACACTGTTAAGAAAATGAAATGATTGGCCACAGATTTTTATTTTTATTTTTGGTTAATCCTCACCTGATTTTTTCCATTGATTTTTAGAGAGTGAAAGAGAGGGAGGAGGGGGACAGAGAGAGAAAGAGAGAGAGAAACATCGATGTGAAAGACACACATTGGTTGGTTGCCTCCCGCATGTGTCCCTAGAGTCTGGGGATCAAACTTGCAATAGAGATACACACCCTTGACCAGAAATCCAACTGAAATCGTTTCTGTCTGTAGACTGATGCTCTGAGCAAAAACGGCGAGGGCACCACCGAATTTTTTTTAAAGGATAGATTTATTGCGGCATAATTTATATATGGTAAAATTAATGTCAGGTGTATGGTTCTATGAGTTTTGATGAATATGTACTTCCATTTAACCACCATCACCAGAATTAAGATACAGAATATTTTCATAAGCCCAAATAAATTATTTTCTGCCCCCGCTGTGTTCCTTCTTCTCCCTTCAACCCCAGTCCCTAATAACCACTGATCTGATTGCTGCTCATGTGCAAAAATTTGCCTTTTTCAGGATGCCATATAAATAGAATCTGACAACATATAGATTTTCATATCTGGCTTCTTTCTTTCTCTTAGCATACAGCTTTTGAGGTCCACCAGTGTTGTTGCATGTATCAAGGGCTTGTTCCTATTTACAGATGATGCGTATTCCATTGTACGGAGGTACCATAATTCTTTTATTCATTCGCCAGTTGATGGACGTTTGGGCTATTGTCAGTCCTATAAACATCCATATACACGTCTTTGTATGGACATGTTTTCAGTAACTACATAGGAATGGAATTGTTGGGCCCTGTAATTGTTACATGTCTAACTATATAAGAAAGCGTCAAGCAGTTTTCTAAAGAGGCTGTATCATGTTTTAGTTATGCCAGCAAACTATGAGAGTTGGTGGCAGCGACCTTTGGTTGACATTTTGAATGCTCCATAAAAAGTTTTTAAAAATGAAATCAAAGAATCTTATTTTAATGAGGTAAATTTGAGAACTTTTTTTTATCAGAATAACAATCTTTTCTTTTATGTGCACCATGCTCTCATAAGTTGCCCACGAATTTAGAAATTTGTGACACTTCTAATGAAAATAACCTTTCAAAGAAATCTTTACGTCTGATTTCTTTTTTAGTTAATTTGCTGCCTGGGAATAGAATAGACATCTCTGAATTTCTAAATAAAAATAAAAATCAGTGGATGGTGAAGAAATGGAAATTAGGAATATATTATTCATTTCTAATCGTGGTCACAAATATTTCCAAATAAAAAAAACATTTAAATAGTATATAAAATCCAATCTAATTTGTTTAAAATTTACTTGTGACGGTGGGGTTAGAGTCGACATAACTTTAAAAAATATCTGCTGCCCTAGCCGGTTTGGCTCAGTGGATAGAGCGTCGGCCTGCGGACTGAAGGGTCCCAGGTTCGATTCCGGTCAAGGGCATGTACCTGGGTTGCGAGCACATCCCCAGTAGGGGGCGTGCAGGAGGCAGCTGATCGATGTCTCTCTCTCATCGATGTTTCTAACTCTCTATCCCTCTCTCTTCCTCTCTGTAAAAAATCAATAAAAATATATATAAAAATAAATAAATAAAAAATATCTGCTTATCCTTATTTTCTAACCATTATGGAAGGCATGTAGATAGATGCCTTGTTTAATTTTAAGCGTTAAAAGAACCCACGAAAAGCAGCTACCAGCTGCTACTTTTTAGGGGCAGAAAGTAGAGGTACTATCCCACTTTAACGCCCCCTGGCGACAAAGCCACCGAATTGCAGGAAGATGGAGGAGGGGGGGCAGGAAAGGTCGGCGAGGGGAGAAAAGTTGTGCGCAGGCGCAATAGCGAGCCAGCGGTGTGAGGCGGGACAAGTCTCGGTTAAAGAACAGCTCTTTCAGCCAATAAAGAGACAACATCATCGACTTCTTCCCGGAAGTCGAATTACCCAGCAGTGGGAGAGGCCGTTACTAGAGTAAACGCAGTTCTGAGGTGAGTGGGCGGCGACGGTTTGGGGCTCCGTTCGCCACGCTTTTCTCTTCCCTGGACCCCGCAGCTCCGTCGGGGCAGGCTGGGAATGGGGGAGACCTGGGGCGGGGCGCGCTCGCTCCCTCAGCGCGGCCCTCGGCGTGGCTTCCCGGCCGCGCGCGGAGCCCAGGTGGACCGCCCGGCGGGCTGGGTTGCCTCCGTCCGTGTGGGGAGGCCGGGCCGGGCTGCAGATTGGGAGACCGTGGCGGTGTGGCCTTGGCCAGTCTTCTGGCGTCTCCGGCCTCTCTAAAGTGAGAACAGCGTCCCCACCCGACCTCCCGCTGAACTTCCAGGGGTTGGGGTGGGGAAGAGGTGGATCCCAAGCCCAGTCGTCCCGACACTCCTCTGGAGAGGCTTTAAAACTACTCTGTCGCAGCCACATTTGCGGTAGAAGTGGATCCGTGTGGGGTGCGACCTGGCATTGGTTTCACTAAAGACCTCCATCGCTTTGAAAAGATCAGTCTAGAGAAGTGATGGCTAAATAAACCTAATTTCCGTAGGATGTCAGGGTCCCTGGTACAGTTGGGGGCTTCACGGTTTCCTGATTGAAGCTAGTGCCGGGCAGCACAGAGGACCGAGGATACGAATTCCTGCTCTGGACCGTGTACCAGTCTTTGGTGCCAGAACTTCCCCTCATGGAGACTTGGGATCCTTATCTGTAACATGAAGTTAGTGCTTAATTCAGAATGGTTAGGCAGATTAAGTAAGAGAGGATATAAAACAGTGGCACCGGTCACGAAGTTGGCCTTTGGAAAATGGAAACTTAAAAATAGAGGCATGCACATGGTGCTGAGAAGCACAAACCGAGACTCACAACCAAAAAGGCTTGCGTGGGTGAAACCTGGGCTGGTTAAAATTTATTTTGAGTCCTAGCCGGTTTGGCTAAGTGGATAGGGCTTCCGCCTGAGGACTGAAGCATCCTGGGTTCGATTTTGGTCAAGGACACATGCCCTGGTTGCCTGCTGGATTGCCAGTAGGGGGCGTGTAGGAGGCTGCTGATCAATGATTCTCTCTCATCATGGATGTTTCTATCTCTCCCTCTCCCTTCCTCACTGACATCAATAAAAAATATATCTAAAAAATTATTTTGAAGTATCAGGTCACTGCCACTTCTCTGATTCTGGTAATGATGTGGTTAGTAAGAGAACATTCTTGTTTTGGGGGTATGCACTGCAATATTAGGGGTAAAGAGATGAGAGACCAATAAGGCAAGTGAGGATTATGTTAAAATTAGGAGAATATGTGTGAAGAATATGAAACGTTTACCCTGGCAAGTGGGCTCAATGGTTAGAGCGTCCACCAGTACAGGAAGGGTTGCAGGTTCAATTCCCAATCAAGGGTAGGTATCTGGGTTGCAGGTTCAGTCCTCAGCTCCAATGGAAGACAACCAATGGATGTCTCCCACCACCACCACCTTCCACTCTCTCAAAATCAGTAGGGAAAATATCATAGGGTGAGGATTAACAACAACAAAAGAGATCATGGAATGTTCTTTCTACTATTCATACAGTCTTCTGTATATATAAAAGCCTAAGTGACCATCCGACCATCTGACCAGTAGCTATGACGCTCAATGACCACCAGGGGGCAGATGCTTAGTGCAGGAGCTGCCAAGCTGCAGTGACTTGGCAGCTGCGGTTCTCTGGTGACACATTGGGAACCAGAGAGGAGGGAGCCCGATTCTGGGGTGCTTCACACGAGAACTGCCCTCTTGCAATCAAGGACCCTGGGGGGATGTTGGAGAGCCAATTTCGGCCAATTCTCGCCGGCCAGGCCAAGGGACCCCACTGGTGCATGAATCTGTGCACAGGGCCTTTAGTGTTTCTGTAAGTCTTAATTTATGTTAAAACTTTTTTTATTTTTTTATTAAAAATATCTTTTTTTTATTGATTTCAGAGAGGAAAGGAGAGAGAGAAATGTCAATGATGAGAGAGAAACATTGATCGGCTGCCTCTATGACCCCCACTGGGGATTGAGCCCACAACCCTGGCACGTGCTCTTGCCCAGAATTGAGCCCGTGACCTTTAGTCTGCAAGCCAATGTTCTATCCATTGAGCCAAACCGACTAGGGCTGTTAAAACGTTTTAAAGGGTTGATTATAACTATTTGCAGCTGTCCTAAGTTTGTAACCAAGTGAAACAGTACACAATGTTTATAACCCTCCTCCCCATGCACTTTCATTCCTTTTTCCTTAATGGCTATAGACTATCTTATACAGTCCTCATCTATGAAATCATGCATTTATTCCAACTTTTCCTACTCTTTTCGAACAGGGCTGCATTAAACTTAAGCATTTTTTTTTTTTTTGTGTACTTGTACCAATTTTATAGGATAAATTTCTATAAATGGAATTATTGGTTCAAAGAATATCAGTATTAAACTTTTTGATACTGCCAAATTAAATTCCAAATATGTATTTGCTTCCTTTCCTATCAGTTGTGGATGAGAATTTCCCATATTATCTGGGGGTGGTGCTGGCCTAGCACCTAAGAGTGTTACCTATAGGTGGTCATGAAGGTGACTAATATGAGAGCTGAGGTGAGTGCTCTCCACCCCAGAAGCCTCCCTTTAGGGCGAGGATAACTAAACGTTTGCTTCTAAAGTTAGGATGACCACTCTGCAGACTCTGAAAGGAAGGAGAGAGTGACGTCTGCTGGAATCCAAGGCCTGCCACATAGAAGGTGTTCTATTTGTTGATTATATGGAATATTTGACATCTTGATGGTTTGTTAGATGAAAAGTCTCCTTTTTAAAAAATGGTTTAAAAAGTATATTAGCCTGGCCTGGCTGGTGTTGCTCAGTGGTTGAGCATTGACCCATGAACCAAATATTCAGGAAGGCCTAACTCACCGGTTGGATTCCCAGTCAGGTCACATGCTGGGCGGGGATTGCAGGGGGCATGCAGGAGGCAGCCAATGGATGGTGTTTCCCTCATTGATATTTCTATCTCTCTATTCCTCTGCCTTCCTCTCTCTTTAAAAATTAATAGCATCTTAAAACAAAGTGTATTAGCCTGAATATTTTCCCTTTATTTGTTTATATTTAATTTTTTAAAATTTATTGATTTTATTGAAAGGAAGGGGGAGAGAAAGAGAGAAGTGTTGATTTGTGTTCCACTTACTTTTGCATTCATTGGTTGATTTTTGTGTGTGCCCTGACTGGGGATTGAACTTGCAACTTAGCATATCAGGATGACTTTAACCCCAACTGAGCTACCTGGTTAGGGCATCCCAACTTTATTTAACAATTGCATTTTCCTTGTTATCTTCTGCTATATCCTTCATTAAGGTAGGTTTTTTTTGTTTTGTTTGTTTTTTTAAGAGATTCACTCAATGGACCTTTATAGAGGACCTACCACCTTTTAGGCATTGTTTGAGGTGCAATTTGGTAGAGTTGTGAACAAGACAGGCAATTCCTGAAGTCATGGTGCTCCTGGGAAATGGAGTCAGAAAATAAAGTTTTTTAAAAATAAAAATTTCTAGTTTTTGCCCTTGGTTAGCTTGCAAGCATTTTTATCCCAGAAAAATGAGGTGTTATTTTGCTTATACATTGCTAAATGGAATTTTTAGATTTATTTTTATTAAATTTATTGGGGTGACATTGGTTCATAACATTATGAAAGTTTCAGGTATACATCCTCATAATTTTATTCCATTGTGTGCCTGTCACCCAAAGTCTAGTCTTTATGTATTTGACCCTTTATTCTTGTCCTTTCCCACCCTCCTTTCTTTCTGGTAACCACCATTCTGTTGTGCTATATTTATTTTTGGTAGTCAGATCTATTGGTCTTTTGTAGTAGCCTTAAAACTTGTAGTTATTTTTTTTGGTAGATTGTAAGCAGTACTGGGATGGAGGTAGTGTTTTTTATTTATCCTTGAAAGGTAGTATAATGCGGTGTTTGAGATCTTTAGACTCTGGATCCATCCTCTACTACATACTCTGTGACTTTACACAAATGGCTCAACCACTTGTTTCATCTCTAAAATGGAAACAGCACCTTTCTTTTCTCGGATTTCTCACAACCATGAGAAAAGTATTTAGAATAGTGTCTGACATATAGTTTGCGCTCAAATATTATCTATCATCATAATCATCATCCCTGGATACTCATTATCATATATTAACAAACATATATATGAAAGAATGAACACACATTAAGGATGTTTGTACCCACTTCCAAGTTCTCTGATTTGGAGCCCTCTTGAAATGGATGAAACTGCTCAACAAATATTTATGAAGCTTCTATGTGCAAGGCTATGGACATAGCAAGAACTATGATAGACAAAATTTTTCCCTTTATGGAGCTTATTGTCTGGTTGGGGAGACAAATCAGCAGCATTCTCAGCAGCATTCTCTGCCACTGTGGCTTGGTGGAAACTCAGGAATGTTCCATAGCTACCTTTAGGACTTCACAAATTCCAGTATAAAACTACCTCCAGTATATTATTTGCCATCTTTCATGTTAGATGGTGTTTTATATCTTGAAAAATCTGATAAGATCAGTCTAAGTGAGCACAGTTTTCTTTATAGATGAAAATATACTGCAGCATATTTTTTTTGTGCCGCTGAAAGTATTAAGTAGAGAAGGAAAGTACTTGGATAAATAGAAAAGGATCAAAACCTTTCCCTGTTGTAAATGTTAGTTTTAGAAACCAAGGAGATCATTTTGTTCTGGGCCCCCAACTGCTAGGGCGAAAAAAGGAAAATATTCTATCTCTAGTCACCCAATGTGACAGGTTTGTTTTGTAGAGGTACTCTAAATCTTTGGTCTATTTCTGTAGGTTCTTGATCTTCCACAATGGGTGAGCCACAGCAAGTGAGTGCCCTTCCACCACCTCCGATGCAATACATCAAGGAGTATACGGATGAAAATATTCAGGAAGGACTAGCTCCCAAGCCTCCACCTCCAATAAAAGACAGTTATATGATGTTTGGCAACCAGTTTCAGTGTGATGATCTTATCATCCGTCCTTTAGAAAGTCAGGGCATTGAACGGCTTCATCCTATGCAGTTTGATCACAAGAAAGAACTGAGAAAACTGAATATGTCTATCCTTATTAATTTCTTAGACCTCTTAGATATCTTGATAAGGAGCCCTGGGAGTATAAAGCGAGAAGAGAAACTGGAAGATCTTAAGCTGCTTTTTGTACATGTTCATCATCTCATAAATGAATACCGACCTCACCAAGCAAGAGAAACCCTCAGGGTCATGATGGAGGTGCAGAAACGTCAACGCCTTGAAACAGCTGAGAGGTTTCAGAAGCATCTGGAAAGAGTCATTGAGATGATTCAAAATTGCTTGGCTTCTTTGCCTGATGATTTGCCCCATTCAGAAGCAGGGATAAAAGTAAAATCTGAACCAATGGATGCTGATGATAGCAACAATTGTACTGGACAGAATGAACAAGAAAGAGAAAATTCAGGTCATCGGAAAGACCAGATTATAGAGAAAGATGCTGCCTTGTGCGTTCTAATTGATGAAATGAATGAAAGACCATAAGGGGTTTTTTGTTGTTTTTTCTTTTTTCCTTTCTGTAAATAGCATCATATATTAGTTAATTTGCTCTTGGAGAGTCTTAAAAGATATATAACTAGGAGTTATGTAAACAGCTTCACTCTCCAACTTCATCAATTATGAGATATCACAGGCAGTGATTTCATTTTATGGCAAGCATAGGCAATGAGTGTGACTGCATTAAGAATAATCAACTTAAAAAGCAAAGTGCTGCTGTTGTGTGGAATATTCCTGTTTTTGGAGTTGCACTAAACATTGAAGATAATCCTCAGTAATAGCAAATTTTCATCCTTGGAATGTAGACTTGCTTTAAGAATGATAAATAAAGGATATCAAGTAGTATAAATATGAAATTGTGAAATCTTTATATTTTACTTAAAAATTTGCTTACTCTCTAAAAAAGTATTATAACATGTTAAATAAGAGGAATCCCATAGAGTTACAAAATAGTAATTTTATTTTTCCTCTCGACTGCTCCTGTAAATACATTATGTCAAACAGTCTTGACCCTATCCTGGATGGGTCCCGTAACTTTTTTTTAGTCAATCAGATAATAAGTCCTTTGATCACTTTTAGTTGCAACCATTCATTTTAGTAATTAAAATATTTATGTAATTAATTGTACATTTCCTTTAAAATTCAGTTCATACTTGTTTAAAGCTGGAAGCCTGCAATGGAAAGGGAATTTGGTGGCAGAGACTGTTAGATGTTCACTGGAGATTGTATCTCCCCTGAGATACGGTGCTGAGATAAGGCTGCCCTGCCAGGGACTATATTTTCCCACTTGTGTCTATGTAAGGCTCTGAGATTAATTTCTTAGCAGTGGAATGAGGGTTAAAAATCCAGGCCTGCCCCATAAAAATTTCTTGCACAATCCTCCATTCTGTTCTTACCTGTTGGGTGAATGGCCACACCCAGGATAACTTTGGGTCCTCCATTCTCTTCTGGTTGGATGGCCAGCATAATTTTACCATTTTGAAGATGATAAAGGTTTAATTAGTTTGGGCCCTTGAATGACTAAGGACTAGGCCCTCCTTTCATTAACTCCTTCTCCCCTCCACCCCCAGCACCCAAATCCAGCTGATTTGACTATCTGAGCAAGAAGTCACCTGTTTTGATCACAAGACTTTATTTCTGTATTTCTCTTCTCTTCCCTCTAACCTCTCCACCAAAGTCTTGGTGAAGAGTCTGCCTTGTATTTGAGGTTCTCTGCTGGCCTTTCTCTTAATGTAGGCCAGTGGTTCTCAAAGTGTAATCTTGGATAGTAACATTAGCATTATTGGAGACCCTATTAGAAATGCAAGTTCTCTTGCCTCACTCCAGACCTACTAAATCAAACTCCAGCAGTGGTATACAACAAGCTATGATTTAATAAGCCCTTGGATGAATCTGGTGCAAATAATCAAAATTTAAGTAGTAAAAAAAAAAAAAAAGAATCACTGATAAAGGTAATGCCTTTTCCCAGATGTACTTTTGATATTTTCCTCAGTCCCTGGTTTCCAGTATACCATCCTTACTCTATTAAGGTCTTCAGCTCTAGAGCTGGCAAAAACCAGTTTAAGTGACCACAGGTCAATTCTATATGTGAAACATTCATTCTCTTTAGAAATCTTTGGAGTGTAGGCTGTTCCCAAGTAGATTGGCCACTTTTTTTTTTCTTTTTTTTTTTTTTCTGGCATGTATTTGGTGTGGATTGTTGGGCTCCGGAGGACACAGGCCAGTCTTAAGTTTACAATGAAGGGGAAGAGGTATTCCTCTCATTCCCTTCTGGGAGAGCAATAACACTTGAGCAGCTCTCGAAAGAAATCTCGTTACTTATTTGCCTTCAACCCTTTTATAATCATAAGGATGTTGGGCTAAGAAGGTACAAAGCCAATTTTTTAGCTGTTTTGCAAATCCTTGCAAGGAAAAGAAACCTAATTGAATCACGTTATAAGAGTTACAACATAATTTGTATATGAATTTGTGTTTGGGGAGAGGATTAAGGGATTTAAATTCCATTAGCAACTTAAATTCTGACTTTGAGAGGATCTGATTTTGTAGGTCTTTTAAAAGAATTTTGATGTGAACTATTTCAATGGTATAAAGTAGCACAAGATCTGATAGTTAAAAGTTTAAAAGCTTATATGGTCCTGGCCAGTGTGGCTCAGTGGTTAAAGTGTCAGCCTACACACTGGTCTAGTGTTTGATTCTTGGTCAGGGGCACATACCTGGGTTGCAGGTTTGATCCCCACCCCTACTTGGGAGTGTGTGGGAGGCAGCCAATAGATGTGTGTCTCTCACATTGATGTTTCTCCCATATAGGTTTCAAGTTTCCCCTCCCTGATATCTTGGGCAACAGACTAGATTTCAAGGTCCCCCTTTTATATTGTTGTGGCTTTTCCCAGAATGTATGAGAACATCTGACAATTTTATCTTGGCAAGTCCCAAGTCTGCTGACTTCTTTGTTCACTGGGTGAGATAAACTGCACCTTTTCCCCCTTTCTTCCCCTCCTGCCCTAGCAGCTATCTATCCTGCCTAACAGTACGTCCTGAAGTGACTGGAAACAGCAAGTGCAAGGGTCTCATGAGGAAATAAAAAGGTGGCATGAATTGGATGAGAAAGATTATTGCCACAACATAGGGAGGAGGTGGAGCTAGAGAAGCATATAGAGCAGATTATAGGATTTAAAAGGCCAAGGGAAGGAGTTTGTTTTATCCTAAATCTGATGGAAAGTCAAAAGCAAACATATATAGGGCTTTGTCCACACTGTTCTAATAACTACATAGACAGTCATTTCATCCTCACAACAACCCAATGAAATCAATATAATTTTTATACCCATATTACAGATGAGGAATCAATTGCTCTGAGAGGTTATGTAATTTACCCAAGGTTACCAAGACAGTGAGTGGCAGAGCCAGGATTGAAAATTTCTACTTTCAAAGGCAAAGCAGTCCAGCTGGTGTGGGTCACTGGTTGAGCATCAACCCATGAATCGAGGTCATGGTACATGCCTGTATTTTGAGCTCAATCCCCAGTAGAGGGCGTGTAGGAGGCAGCTGATTGATGTTTCTGTCTCATCAATGTTTCTACCTATCCCTCTCTCTCTCTCTAAAATCAATAAAAACATACATTTTTTTTTTAAAAAGAGGAAGAAAAAAAAAAAGCCAAAGCACTTAACTCCATACTTTACCACCTCTCTACTGCATCATACAGTTAATAAGTAATCCTATCTAATAAAAGAGTAATATGCAAATTGACCATACCTCCGCCACACCCACAAAGCCACGTCCACCAGCCAATCAGGAGCGAGTATGCAAATTAACCCAACCAAGATGGCTGTGACCACAGAGTGAACAGGAGGCTTGGGTTTCCCTGGCAATGGAGGAAGCCAAGCTTCCTGCACACCCTGGCCAGCTCTGGACTCCACTCAAGGCTACAAAGTTTAAATTATAGAAGATAAATAAATCCCAACAAAAATGGCTGCGGCCACGGAGGAACAGGAGGTTTGGGTTTCCCTGGTGATGGAGGAAGCCAAGCTTCCTGGCTGGCCCAGGCCTCTGCTCAAAGCTACAAAGTTTCAATTATAGAAGATAAATAAATCCCAGATACCAGGGCCTCTGCTTGGGTTGCCGGGGGGCATGGCCGGTCTGCCAACCACAGGCCCCTCGCCCAGGCTGCCCCATGCCCCAAGGGAACCCCCACCCTGATCCAGGACACCCTTCAGGGCAAACCAGCTGGCCCCCACCCATGCACCAGGCCTCTATCCTATCTAATAAAAGAGTAATATGCAAACTGACCATAACTCCAACACACAAGATGGCCGCCCCCATGTGGTTAAAGATGGCTGCCCCCATGTGGACACAAGATGGCCAGCAAGGGAGGGCAATTGGGAGGGATCAGGCCAGCAGGGGAGGGCCAGTTGGGAGGGACCAGGCCTGCAAGGGAGGGCAGTTAGGGGTGATCAAGCCTGCAGGGGAGGGCAGTTAGGGGTGACCAGGCTGGCAGAGGAGGGAAGTTGGGGGCGACCGGGCCTGCAGGGAAGGGCAGTTGGGGGGGCGGGGACCCAGGCCTGCAGGGGAGAGCAGTTGGGAGGGACCAGGCCTTCAGGGGAGGGCAGTTAGGGGTGACCAGGCCTGTAGGGGAGGGCAGTTAGGGGTGACCAGGCCTGCAGGGGAGGGCAGTTAGGGGTTACCAGGCCTGCAGGGGAGGACAGTTAGGGGTGACCAGGCCTTCAGGGGAGGGCAGTTAGGGGCAATCAGGCTGGCAGGGGAGCAGTTAGGCATCAATCAGGCTGGCAGGGGAGTGGTTAGGGAGTGATCAGGCTGGCAGGCAGAAGTGGTTAGGGGCAATCAGGAAGGCAGGCAGGTGAGCAGTTGGGAACCAGCAGTCCTGGATTGTGAGAGGGATCCCAGATTGGAGAGGGTGCAGGCTGGGCTGAGGGACACCCGCCCTCCCCATGCATGAATTTCGTGCACCAGGCCTCTAGTAGGTAATAAGTAGTGGAGCTGAGAATCCAACATTTTTACCGTATAAAGTCCATACTCTTAGATGCTACATGATTCTGGACTGAGGAAGAGATTTGCATGTGGAAATTGGACATGTTAAGGCATTTATGTCTTAGACTTCCGTGTGTATTTTAAGGAGATACCTATGTATCATCTCCACTTTAAGAAACTGAGGGTCAGTTTTGTGGTTTTATGGCTACAAAGCACTTAGCATAATTTATGGTACTTAGTAAACTATCAAAAGTCAACAATGCTGCTAAATCTTTTGCCTTTTGTGTTTGGCATTTAGAATCAAAGATTAAAGAACTGGTTTCAAATTGCAATGTAATGAATCTAACAGTAAGTGGCACTCTTACCATAAGTTTTGTAGCTGTAGCCAGGTGGCAGAGGAGCGAAAAAGATGAGGAAACTCAGAGGTTCTGTTTATAATACTGAGCTTTTTATTCAATAAGTGAGACTTGCTGCCTGTGCCTGTCGGTGGCCTTTTCTAGTGGAGAGAACATGGTGTGAATTCTTCAAAATAATCAGTATTATGTTTTGAATAAGTCTTGATCAGAACCTTTCTCCCAGGGCTGCCTAGACAAGACCTGGGAAAGACTTCGGCATTATTGGTTAGTGAATAAGACAGTAAGATGCTTCTCACATTTGCTTAATATATGACCAAATTTTGTGAAACTGCTGGTTCATTGTCCTCCACTCTAGGTTTGAAATAAGGGAAGGCATTCAAAAGATGAGTCTTGCAAGGAGGTATGGTTGGCCAGGAATGCTTTGTATCAGCATTATAAGGAAAGATACCTTGTGGGTCTTTACTGATTTTCACATTCATTCAACAAATAAAAGGGATCTGCTATGAATAATATGCAATCTTTTAAGAGCCATTAGGAGTGAGAGTACTGGGGGAGGATGAGAGCTGGAAGAG
Organism: Plecotus auritus; assembly: GCF_963455305.1. Classification (NCBI taxonomy): domain Eukaryota; kingdom Metazoa; phylum Chordata; class Mammalia; order Chiroptera; family Vespertilionidae; genus Plecotus; species Plecotus auritus. Next base: position 16,997,242 of record NC_137773.1, read on the forward strand.
ATTTATGGGGGAAAAAGGAGGACGTATGTAATACTTTCAATAATAAAGATTTTTAAAAAAAGAGTGAGTACTGATGAGGAAAGATATTCAAGATATGCTAAAAGCAAGTTGCTGGGTATATTTGTGTCTGTCTATACAGAGTCAAATTTGGAAAATGATATAAAAACCAATTTATGGATGAGGATATTGAGACTCAAATGTAACTTTCTATACACAAAGGACACCAGTTAGTAAATGGCAGAATTAAAACTGAGACTTAAAAGAAAATTTTGAAAAGAGAAAAAGAGCATGGGCTCCACTATTTACTGTGTAGTTTTGGTTGAATCTCAATTTCCTTAACTACAGTAATTATAGTACCTATCTCAAAGGATAGGTACCATCTAATGTTGAGAATGAAAGATTCATTCTAATTCTTTTTGAAATTTGTTTGTCAGGTTTTAGGCTTGCTAATCATCTATGTAGAAGTATCTGATCTAGAAGAGGGAAGGTGGTGCCTGGAGGCTTAGGTGGTGGGTGAGCCTAGGACTCTATGATTTACTGCTACCTACTAGGGAGAGCAATACAGAAATAATGAGGGCCTGGCCATGTGGCTCAATGGTTGAGCACCTATGAACTAGGAGATTACCATTCCATTCCTGTCAGGGCACATGCCTCATTGCAGGCTTGATCGCCAGTAGGGGTCGTGCAGGAGACAGCCATCAATGATTCTTATCATTGATGTTTCTCTCTCCTCCCTTCCTCTCTGAAATCAATAAAAATATATAAAACAATAAATAAAAAAGGAAGGCACAAATAATGCTAGAAATAAAAAGTGAATTACTATAGATTATATAGACAGTAAGAAATAATATGAAAATATTGTGGAAAATTGGAAAACTTAGACAAAATGTATGAATTCTTATAAATTACCAATATTGGTTTAAGAACAGGGAACTTGAATAGCTTTCTAATGATTAAAAAACAAAATAAAAAACCATACAAACAAAAAAACAGTAGTCAAAATCTCAGAAAGAAACTTCCAAGTATAGCTTTGCTGGCAAGTTCTATTAAAGATCGCCAGAAAGAAAAAATCCAATCTTTTGCAGACACTTTTATTTATTTATTTATTTATTTATTTAAAATATATTTTATTGATTTTTTACAGAGAGGAAGGGAGAGGGATAGAGAGTTAGAAACATCGATGAGAGAGAAACATCGATCAGCTGCCTCCTGCACACCCCCCACTGAGGATGTGCCCGCAACCAAGGTACATGCCCTTGACCGGAATCGAACCTGGGACCCTTGAGTCCACAGGCCGATGCTCTATCCACTGAGCCAAACCGGTTAGGGCTGCAGACACTTTTAGAGAATAGAAAAAGAAGAAACATTCTTAAGCTCTTTTTATGAGATTAGCATATACATATATGCAGATTAATCTAGCAATATCTACCCTAATAAAAGGGTAAGATGCAAATTGACCGTACCTTTGTGATACCCACCAGCCAATCAGGAGTGAGTATGCAAATTAACTCAACGAAGATGGCGGGTTAATTTGCATGTGCAGGCGCTGAGCAGCCGGGGGCGGGGTGGGATGCTTTCGTCATCACCATGGCGACAACGCATGCATTCCGCACTGCCCCATCCACTCTGGGCCTCTGGGCAGCATGGGAAGGCAGAAAGGCGGCTCCAGCTGGAGTGAAGCGGTGCCAGCAGCCAGGGGAAAGAAGGCCCATTCTTGCATGAATCTTTTTGCATTGGGCCTCTAGTATAAAAATAAAAAGTAATGTTTTATGGCCAATCCATGTTTAAGAATGTAAAATAGAAAATTAATTAATATACTCTGTCACTTTAATAGATAAAAGAAAAATCACCTGATCATCTTAACAGAAGCACAAAAAGCATTTTATAAAATTTAGTATCCATTCATGAAAAAGAAAAAAGGGGGACCTGGCTGGGTAGCTCAGTTGGTTACAGTGTTGTTCTGATACCTTAAGGTCCAGGGCATATATAAGAAGCAACCAATGAATGCATAAACAAGTGTAATGACAAATTGATGTTTCTCTTCCTCTCTCTCGCAAAAAAAAAAAGTTTAAAAATTATAAAAGAAAAAGAAAACCTATTAGAATATTTAGGAATAGAACATAACTTCCTTAATCTAATAAGTGGTAGCTCCATAAAATCTGCAACATGTATTACACCCAAGATAGAAAGCTAAAACCTTTCCTTTAAGATCTGTAATGAAACTACAATGCCTGCTATCAAAACTTCTGTTAAATATGTACTAAATTTCCTAACCAGCATGGTAAAATAAAAAAAGGAAGAAGCCGAACTGTCATTATTTGCAGAAAATGTTTTTCTGTATGGAAAATTCAATATAATCTACAGATAATAAGAGAGTTTCCTGGTTGGAGAAAAATACATTCATGCCCTAGCTCAGTGGTCGGCATACTCATTAGTCAACAGAGCCAAATATCAACAGTACAATGATTGAAATTTCTTTTGAGAGCCAAATTTTTTAAACTTAAACTTCTTCTAATGCCACTTCTTCAAAATAGACTCACCCAGGCTGTGGTATTTTGTGGAAGAGCCACACTCAAGAAGCCAAAGAGCCGCATGTGGCTCGCGAGCCGCAATTTGCCGACCACGACCCTAGCTGGTTTGGCTCAGTGGATAGAGCATCAGCCTGCAGACTGAAGAGTCCCAGATTTGATTCTGGTCAAGGGCACATACCTAGATTGCAGGCTTGATCCCTGGCCCTGGTCAGGGTGCGTGCAGGAGGCAACCAATTGATGTGTCTCTCTCACATTGATGTTTCTCTCTGTCTCTCCCCATCCCTTCCACTTTCTCTAAAAATCAATGGAGAAATATCGTTGGGTGAGGATTAACAACAAAAAATAATACATTCAAAAATGCATTTCAGAATACCAGCAACAAAAAGAAAATAAAAATTTTTAAATCAGATACTAAGATAGCATCAATGATATGAAGTACCCAGGAAAAAAAATCAAGGAATAAGTTGAAGGCCTCTATGGAGAAAATTTTTAAATTTTATTAAGATTTTAAAGAAAATCTAAATAGAGGAGAAAATATGTCTATGGATTGTACACTCAATATTGTAGAGAGGTCAAATTTACTCCACATTGATCTGTGGATTCAGTGCAAGCCAATAGAATTTTTCCCAGGTTCTTTTTTTTTTTTATTTGATAAGATGATTCTAAAATGTATAGGAGGTTTGCTCTGTCCTATAGATAGGTCAAAAAGGTTTGTTGTTGTTTTTTAGTAATAATGCTTATTATGGGCAAGTCTCCTAATTTAAATTCTTTAAGGAAGATGTAAGTTTCTCATGAGCTCTCAGGGCCTTGATTGCCCCAGTTTTAATGGTTCATAAACAAAAGAAAAGGTCTTTATTTAACTTCTAAGTAATGAGGGACATGCAGAGAAAACCATGAGATGCCATTGTATCCTTACCAGTACATACACACACACACACACACACACACACACACACACACACACACACACACTCTATCAAGTGTTGATGAGGATGTAGAGTAAGAATTCTTACACACTGTTGGTAGATGTCTCAGAAAACAGGCATTATCTAATAAGGTTCAAAAGTTATGTATCCTTGCCTGGCTGGTGTGGCTCAGTGGTTGAGTGTTAACCTATGAATCAGGAGGTCACAATTCCATTCCTGGTCAGGGCACATGCCCGGGTGGGTTGCTGGGCTCAATCCCCAGTGTGGGGCATGCAGGAGGCAGCTAGTCAATGATTCTCTCCCATCATTGATATTTCTATCTGTCTTTCTCCCTCTCTCTTCCTCTCTGAAATCAATAAAAATATATTTTTTAAAAAGGTATGTACCCTTTGACCCAGTAATTCCATGCTCAGAAATACACTTCAGAGAAGTGTGCACTGGGATTCATGTAAAAGAATGTTCAGTATGGCATTGTTCATGATAACTAAAACAGAAGATTAAATGTTCATCTAAAAATAGAATGAACAAATAATTTGAGGCATATCTACTCCCAGGAAAACTGTCAGTGGTAAAAACAATCTACAGGGATATACAACAGCATGAGTGGGTCACATAAACACACTGTTGAGGGAAAGACAGAACGCAAAAGCCTATAGACAATATGGTTCCATTTTTATGATGTTCTAAAACAAAACTATACCTATAATTTGGGATGCAAACATAGGTTTGCAGGACAAATAGCTAATTACTGAATATCTGCTTCTTATGTTCTATGAATGACCTTCCTCCCCTCTGAAGCCCCTGGCCCCTGACCTCATCCTTAGCTCATAATGTTTTTTATTCCTCATTTTCCCTTTCTCTCTCTGAAGCTCTCCTGTATGTGGAATTCCTACATATGTCACTAGCTAATCCTCCCCGTAGTCCTTTTATCAAGGTCATTAAAAAAGCAAGGAAATAGCCTGGTCTTGGTGGTTGAGTGTCAACCTATGAACCAGGAGTTCACGGTTCGATTCTTGGTTAGGGCCTATGCCTGGGTTGTAGGCTCAATCCCTGTGTGGGGCATGCAGGAGGCAGCCAGTCAATGATTCTCATCATTGATATTTCTATTTCTCTCTCCATCTCTCTTCCTTTCTGAAATCAATAAAAAAATACATATATATATATATATATATATATATATATATATATATATTTATATATATATATTTGAAAAGCAAGGAAACAATTGCAGTATTTAAAATAGTGATTACCTGTAGGAGAGGGAAGGTTTTGAGATCAGGAAGGAACACATGGCCTTGGAGTAGGGGTTGGAGGGACTTTAGGAGATTGGCTTTATTTTTCGTTTTGGGTCCTGATTTCTTGAGTGTTTGCTTTGTAATTGTTTTTTAAACTATAAGTTCATGTAATGTTCTGTACGTCTGTTATATTTTCCATTAAACAATAGTTTAACCTTAAAGCCATATTGTGATATCATCATACACCCATCATATTGGAAAAATTAAAGTCTGACAGTACTGATAATGGCAAAGACATGCAGCATCATAAGAGTTCTTCACCGCCAGTGATAATGTAGGCTGGGATAAGCACTTTGGAAGACTGCTCAAATTCTTTTGTAAAGTAGATTCCTCTAAGAAGTGAAAAAATGGGAAAAAGGGTTTTCTCTGTTTTTAGGGAGGCCTTTTTTGGGGGAGGAGATGTGTAATTCAGAGCTTCATTCTTTTTTTGGATTTCAAACATTTTCTTTCAGAGCACACTTTATAGCATTGTATTTTACAAACCAAAGTATAACCAAACAACAACAACAACAAAAACCTTTTCTTAAGGACCACTTCCATTGCTCATTTGAAATATATCAATGACACTATTAATTTCCACATGAAAGATAAGTTACAAAAATAATTCCAAGTAGTGTTGATATAAGCTACAATTTCAGCCCAACTATTTCAATTATGGGTATTATGATTTCAGATTTTCAAGGATGCAACAACACTACATTGAGTTGTTACTTCCAAGGCAAGAAAGAAAAAGTCACTAGCAAATGCATGATTTGGGCCATTGTTGTAACTTTTAAAGAATCTTTAGATAAATCATATTTATTTGAGGAGGTAAGTAGAAAAACAATATATTTGAGATACACCATCCCTACTATGAACTGTATCACAGACACAGAGTTAAAACATTCTTGGTAAAATAACATGGAAGGGTTGGGCAAAGTAGTTTACAGTTGTATGTACATGAAACAGTTTGTTCTTGCATTATTATTTATTATTGTATTATATTTCCGATATGAATTGTAAACCTACTTTTACCCACCTTCTGTATAACCACAAATTTAGCAAAACACCTTTATGTACAAAAGCCTAAGTATCTTAGGAGGTTTAGATTACTGAGAAAGACAATCACTATTGACAATTCTTAGAGGCTGTGTTTTTTTAAAAAAAATATTAAAAACTAGCCCATGGGCTCAGATGCAGTCTAACTAGGTAAGTGTTCAAGACCGCCAAATAAGAAATACGAACCACAACTGTACATCAAAATTTCTATTCTTTGATTTAACAACGTTTTATAGAGCCACAGATTTTGATTCCAGAGTTTGCACACTTATGAGAGATTTGTTTTTTTTTGTTTTTTGTTTTTTTTTGCAAGCCATATGAAAGATTATTTCCCTTTACATTACTTTTCATCACAGCAAAGTTCTCTGGAGACCAGCAGAATAAAAGCATCACATGCTACATGGTGGATCTCTTCTTTTAAAGTTGCACATAAATTCAATGTGGCTACTGAGGGCTAACTAGTCCAGCCTTTAATTTCATTTTACTAGAGTTGTCATGAAAAACTGAATGAGAAAGGATGAATCTAAATTCCCAATAACAACAACTTAAAGAGTTAGAAAGAGAGCAACAAGAAAAGCCCAGTGTAAGCAGAAGGAAGGACATAATAAAGATCAGAGCAGAGATAAATGACATAGAGACCAAAAAAACAATACAAAAGATCAACAAAACCAAGAGCTGGTCTTTGAAAGGATAAACAAGATTGATGAACCTCTAGCCAGGCTCACCAAGAAGCAAAGAGAGAGAGGACCCAAATAAACAAAATCAGAAATGAAAGAGGTGAAATAACAACAGACCCCACAGAAATACAAAGGATTGTTAAAATACTATGAATAACTCTATTCCAACAAACTGGACAACCTGGAGGAAATGGTCACATTCCTAGAAAAATACAACCTTCCAAAACTCATCAGGAAGAATCTAAACATCTCAATAGGCCAATAACTATGGAAGAAGTTGAAGCAGTCCTCTAAAAGCTTCCAGCAAACAAAAGCCCGGGGCCAGATGGCTTCACAGGGGAGTTTTACCAAACATTTAAGGAAGAACTAAAACCTATCCTCAGACTATTCCAGAAAATTCAAGAGGAAGGAACACTTCCAAGCTCCTTCTATGAAGCCAGCATCACCCTAATACCAAAACCAGATAAAGACAACACAATGAAAGAGAATTATAGGCCAATATCCCTCATGAACATAGATACCAAAATCCTTAACAAAATTCTAACAAATCGAATCCAGCAGTACATCAGAAAGATCATACACCATGACCAAGTAGGATTTATCCCAGGGATGTGGGATGCAAGGATGGTACAATATCCACAAATCAATAAACATGATTCATCACATAAACAAATTGAGAGATAAAAATCACATAGTCATATCAAGTGATGCAGAAAAAGCATTTGACAAAATCCAATACCCTTTCTTGATAAAAACTCTCAACAAGGTGGGAATAGAAGGATGATACCTCAACATAATAAAAGCCATATATGACAAACCCACAGCCAACATCATACTCAATGGGCAAAAACTAAAACCATTTCCCCTAAGAACAGGAACAAGACAGGGATGCCCACTCTCACCACTCCTGTTTGACATAGTACTGGAAGTATTAGCCATTGTGATTAGACAAGAAGAAGAAATAAAAGGTATCCAAATTAGAAAAGAAGGAGTAAAACTGTCCTTATTCGCAGATGACATGATACTGTACATAGAAAACCCTAAAGACTCCATCAAAAAATTACTAGACTTAATAAGTGAATTCGGCAATGTAGCAGGATACAAAATTAATGACAAGAAATCTATGGCATTTCTGTACACCATAGTGAACTTACAGAAAGAGAGACTAAAAAAGCAACCCCATTTACCATCGCACCAAAAAAATTAAGATACCTAGGAATAAACTTAACTAAGGAGGTAAAAGACCTATACGTGGAAAACTACAGGACACTGAAAAAATAGATAGAGGAAGACATAAATAGATGGAAGAACATACCATGTTCATTGATTGGTAGAATCATCATTAAAATGTCCATACTACCCAAAGCAATCTATAGATTCAGTGCACTCCCCATTAAAATACCAACGGCATATTTCACAGACCTAGAAAGAACTCTTCAGAAATTCATCTGGAATAAAAAAAGATCCTGAATAGCTGCAGCAATCCTGAGAAAGAAGAACAAAGTAGGTGGGATCTCAATATCAGATCAAGCTGTATTACAAAGCCACTGTTCTCAAAACAGCCTGGTACTGGCACAAGAACAGACATATAGACCAATGGAATAGAATAGAGAACCCAGATATTGACCCAAATCACTGTGCCTAATTAATATTTGACAAAGGAGGCATGAACATACAATGGAGTCAAGACAGTCTCTTCAATAAATGGTGTTGGGAAAATTGGACAGATACATGCAAAAAAATGAAACTAGACCACCAACTTATACCATACACAAAAATAAACTCAAAATGGATCAAGGTCTTAAACATAAGACGGGAAACCATAAAAACACTAGAGGAATCCACAGGCAGCAAAATCTCAGACATATGCTGAAGAAATTTCTTTACCGATACAGCTCCTAGGGCAATGGAAACTAAAGAGAAAATAAACAAATGGGACTACATCAAAATAAAAAGCTGTTGCACAGCAAAAGAAACCATCAACAAAACAACAAGAAAGCCCACTGTATGGTAGAACATATTTGCAAATGTTATCACTGATAAAGGTTTAATCTCCAACATTTACAGGGAACTCATACAACTCAATAAAAGGAAGATAAATGATCCAATAAAAAAATGGGCAACTGACCTAAATAGATACTTTTCAAAAGAAGACAGAAGGAAGGCCAAGAGACATATGAAAACATGCTCAAAGTCACTATCCGAGAGATGCAAATCAAAACAGCAATGCGATACCATCTCACATCTGTAGAATGACAATCATCAACAAATCAACAAATGACAAGTGCTGGTGAGGATGTGGAGAAAAAGGAACCCTCGTGCACTGCTGGTGGGAATGCAGACTGGTGCAGCCACTGTGGAGAACAGTGTGGAGTTTCCTCAAAAAACTAAAAAATGGAGCTCCCATTTGACCCAGTAATCCCACTTCTAGAAATATATCCCAAGAAACTAGAAACACCAATCAGAAAGGATATATGCACCCCTATGTTCATAGCAGCACAATTCACCATAGCTAAGATTTGAAAACAGCCAAAATGCCCATCAGCAGATGAGTGGATTAGAGAACTATGGTACATCTACACAATGGAATACTACGCTGCTATAAAAAAGAAGGAATTCTTACCATTTTCAGCAGCATGGATGGAACTAGAGAGCATTATGCTAAGTGAAATAAGCCAGGCAATGAAAGAAAAATACCACATGATCTCACTCACTTTATTTATGGAAAATAAAGAACATTATAACGTGATGAACAAAAAGATAGATACAGAGGCAGTAAAGCATTGAACAGACTGTCAAATTACAGCGGGAAGGCTGGGGAGTGTTGGGGAGGGGGGGAAGAGATCAACCGAAGGACTTGTATGCATGCATATAAGCACAACCAATGGACACAAGACACTGGGGTGGGGGGTGGGATGAGGGCATGCGACGGGGTAGGGGAGGCTGGGGGAAGGTCAGTGGGGGGGAAAAAAGGAGATAGGTGTACTATGTGTAATACTTTAAACAATAAAATAAAATTAAAAAAAAATAAATTCCTAATAACATACAAGCAAAAAAAAAAATCTGTACACACAACAAAATATACCCTAAACACAAAGTGTATAATACACTGTGCAGCATGACATTGTCTTTATTATATCCTCCACTGTAGCTCTTCCATTCAGAAATGGGAGACTATCTTTTCATTAAGTTGTTATTCCTGCCTCTTTCCCCAGCTTAGGGATCTTTTGAAAAGGGCTTAATTTGTACAAGTTGTTGTGAAATTAAATTTTCATTTATACATAAGTCATATATGTATAAGTCATTCAAAATTGTAGCTTGCACATATGACTTCTGAAATAAAATGCCAATAATCTTTTAGTTCTGTAAAAATATTCAACATACATGCCCATGATCAAAAAAATCGTGGCTGGGATATTTCGTATGCACAGTAAGTGTAAAAAAAAAAATTACAACCAAAACCGTATTTCCAATGTTAAGACAACTGGATGCCACCTAGTGTTCAATTTCTGCAACTACTAACCTTACAAATGCAAAATTGCTATTAAAACCCAGGTTCTAATATCCGCATGTTGGAAATGCTTTCTTGCTGATGTTTATCGTTACAAAATAAGGTCATGAAAAGAATGTATGCAATAGCAAAATTAGTATAAAAATAGCCACATGCTACTTAAATATGAAAAACAGACCAAATCATTTCTGATTTCAAATGCAGATTTCTGCTTCCCTTAAATTTGTTCAAAACCTCAAGGATACATGTAGGTAACTGGAATATGTAGAAAGCCACTGTACAGTTAACAGGCCAGTAAAAACTAGGGCTTACTTATAATTGGTAAGTATAGGGCAAATGGTTTATTCAAAGCATCCATTTATTTACTGGAAGTGATCAAAATAGGAAAGGTTTTTTTCTCCTCTTTTAAAAAATAGCTGTACTATTTTACCCATAAACTCCACACACCCAAAGAACAAAGTGAGCTTAATATTTCACTTAATTCAGCACTACCGGTTTTTAAAGAAACACCTTAGAAGCAAATCAGTGTGCTTTAACCCGACTGCATTCACATTAATGGAATTTTAATCTTCTTTTATAGGCCTTAGCCAAAATCCAAATTGTTGAACAATCCTCAGAGAAGGTGGAATACAGAATGTTGAGGTCAAGTTAGATATCATCAATGTCTTCGTCATCATCACCAATGTCATCAAACTGGATTTCATCGTCATCTCCAGGACCAAATGTATCAGTTTCATTGATTTTGGCATGCTCCGGAAGTTCGCCATATGCCTTCAGACTTCTCGCTTCATCAGCATTGTATTTTAAAATTACATCAGCTTTATTATCCTGGTAGTCTCGTAGACCAACTAATATTATGTCTGAGGTATTTATCCAAACCTTTTTCCTCAATTTCCCTCTGATGTGACACAATCTCTTTACACCATCAAAACACATTGCTTCTAAGCGTCCATTTCCCAACATTTTGATTACCTGAGCATATTCTTGCCCATCTTCTTTGAACACCAATTCTCTTTTTTCGGATTCATTTTCATTCTTACCCCTACGTCTATTTTTACCTCCTTTACCTTTATTCTTGGGCATGGCGGGAGCAGAGGCCTCGCCGCAACTCCGACTCTTACTCGGGGGGCGATAGTGGTGGCGGTGGCAGTTCCTCCTAGATGCGCGAGGCGGGGCGCGCTAGGTGACGCGTGGAGCCCCACGGTACCAAGCGGGTCACGTGCGCGGGCCAGTCCCCCAGAGCTTCATTTTGAATGAAACAGGCCAATGTTAGTTTTACCCTCCTGTGCATAAATCCCTAGAAGCAGTGAAGTTATTAGCTAGACAAGTTGGTTTAGGGCAAGTTTCACAACAGAGCTTGCTAAGTTACCAATAGGTTGAAGTCTGGTAGATGGTTCTGGGGTTTCTAGACCTGTGACAAAGGAAGGGAGGGAGGGCTCTGACTGCTGGGCTCAGCAAAACAGTTCAGTGTCAGAAACTTTCGGGCAAACAACATGCAGATGAGTAAGTTGCATGACAGAGGGATCTTTGAGAATCCCACTTTGTAGCTGGTTTACGGCAATGTGATCATTCGATGTGACCAGTGTGTGCTTGTGGTGGAAACCGCAGAGACGGCAGGCAGCCCACGGAGCCCTGGCTCTAGGAATATAGGATCCCTCTAGCAGTCAGCAGGCCTCCATCCCTTTCCACAGTCCCCTTGGCAGCACTGGCTCTGGGCTCTATGCTCTCATGAATGACAGGGTCAATCAAGCAGCTCATCAAAAACAGTTAGGCTTTCCCACCCACAGGTCTAGGTTCTATGTTTATGCAGTACCCTTAACAGTACAGTCAGGGAGCAGAGAGCAGCAAACCTTCCCGTTCACGCTTTAGATGACTTGTTCTTATTGGTAGGAATGGACAGTCAACATCTTGAAAACACACAGCTTTGGCTCCTTAAATCGACAAGAAGTCTAGCAGGGTAATAAGGGGAGGTTTCCTTTCTGAAAAGAGGTGATGCTGTGTGATGAAGCCCACTAGGAAGTAATCTCTTGTAAAATGAACATGCCCACTCACTCAGCCCCAGTGTCTATTCTCCATATTTTATTTTAAACAAGGATGTCTGACTGGATGTTCAATCCCATTACTTAAATCTGCTTTGCCCAATACAGTAGTCACTTGCCACATGTGGCTATTAAAATCTCATTTTCAATTAATTAAACTTTTTAAAAGAGAAGTTATTTTTTTAGTCATACTAGCCACATTTCAAGTGGCTAATAGCTACATGCGATTAGTGACTATCATGTTGGGCAGAACAGAGATAGAACATTTCCATCATTACTGAAGTTCTATTGGACAGTGCTAACCTAAAGATCAAGTTTAAATACCTGAGCCTGTAATTGACAAAGAATAATCAGAGCTACCATTTATGGGGTGCCCTCCATATGCCAAGAACTTTGCTAGAAATAATTACTCTCTAATACCACCACCAATGATCACAAAATCAAATGCTCATAGGGCCAGACAGGAAGGTAAGTAAAATTGGCTAGGGGCAACACCATGGGAGAGGAAGGGACTGTGGCTAACTGTAGAGTATATGCCTCATCTAACAGGGACGTAAGTCCTCAGTTTGATTGAATTGTTGTCCTTTGAGAATATAGGTCCAGTACTACCAGATCTTCTGAATACAAACAGAATTTGTAAATTCAGATTTTCATATAAAATTTCATTACTTTTCATTGTAAAGCAACAAATACACTGAGTGGCCAGATTATTATCATCTCTGAACGCATAATAATCTGGCCACTCAGTGTTTATCCTATATAATAAAAGGCCAATATGCAAATTGTCCCCTCAACCAGGAGTTCGACCAGCAGGCAGGCCAGCCAACCGTCCATGTTCCCTCCCTCTGGCCAGGCTGGCCGGACCCCACCCATACACACACACACACACACACACACACACACACACGCACACACACATTGAGTGGCCAAATTATTATGCGTTCAGAGAGCATAATAATCTGGCCACTCAGTGTATATCATTTCTTTAAGCACCATACAAACTAAACCTAAACATACCTCAGCTCTGGATTCAGTCCATGATCTGATTCACCCTTGTGCAACTTCTATAAATCCATGGAGGGCCAAGAACCATCTTTTAGTTATTAATCTCTCCAAATACATAACTAATACTGCCACTAACTCATCAAACAATAAACACAAACTACAACCACGGTCAATTCTACTTCTAATTGTTCGAGGCCTCTCCCAGAACCACACAGCAATCCCCAGCTAGCCTTCCTCTGCCATGCGGGAGATTTTCTGTGAGCTGTTTGGGAGACCAGATCCCTGCTCCTGAAGGATTTCTGTTGTCATCATGTAAGACAGCATAGATAGTGACTTTTTAAGGAAACTGTTTTGAATGTGAGCAGCATCTCGAAATCAACCTTGCCCAACCTTCAGCAATGCATGAGTCCCGCTTTGTGCTTTTCAGAAAAGTAATGCTTATATTTCTCTCCACGACTGAGGCTGCCACTGCTAATGTAGTTGAGTGAACTTTTATTCTGGAGAGCCTTATCGTCCTGAGCCAGTTTCCTCTCCTCCCTGACACATTCAGTGACGCTGCACTCCAGTGTTTGTTAGAGCACAGATGTTTCTGTGGTGATGATTGTTGATGTCACCAGCACCGGAATGTGTATCATCAAATTTATCCAGAGAGTTGCAAAGAAGAGTGGGAATTCCATTTCCATTTGAACTTCATGAGGACTAACTCAGCTTCCTCAACAAGTAATTTGAGGAAGTTTGGGCTGTTCAATCTGGACATTAAAGAGCAAACACTCACACTTGCCTGTTTGTGATTCATTTTACTATTGGATTTAATACATTGGAACTGCTGAGATAACATTCCCCTCATCCATCACCCCACACATAATGTCCCTGAAATCTTCTATCTCAGGCCTAACACATAGTAGGTGCTCATATTATGGGCTTATTTGCTGTGCACCTCTGGGAAAGTTACCTAACTTCTCTTTAGTCTCAGTTTCTTACAATGGTGCCTATAGCAGATGTGTGCAAACATGATAAGGGCTCAGTGAGTGTGTATTATCATTATTATTAGTACTACTACTATTACCCAGAGCTATGTGGTTAGATAGACCATGGGTCCTGTCCCAGGTCCAAGACTGATTAATTTTGTGACTTTGGATGGATAAGTTACCGACCCTCTCTAAAGCCCAGTTTTCTCATCTGTAAAATGGGGATAATAATTATCATAGGTCCTTAGATTTGTAAGCATTTGATAAGATTATGTAAGTAAAGTGATCACCATAGTGCTGGCACATAATAAACGCTCCATAAATGTTAGTTGATATTAGTACAAAAATAATAGCAATAATAATAATAATAATAATAATAATAATAATACATATTACTACCTGGCCTGATCACCATTAAGGTGGGTGGCAAAGTATGAGCACTGTTTCTCCTTTGTCACTAATGCTGTTGGTAGTGTCATATTCAAATAAGGATAACGTGGATCACCTTCTTAGCAATGACCTGTGGCTCACGATATCTAATCTGCCTGCCCCTGAGAGCTTGCTGGCTACCAAGTTCCCAGTGTTGGGATTTCTGGCATTACCTGCTCTGTGGATTACTCAGGGGGCACACTGAATGTCAGTCTTCACTTAGGTCCTTGTTAATTATCTTGACTTCTTGCTGAGTCCTTTCCATCGTGAGGGAAGACAAAAGACATCTTCCCCACTCCTCAAAGAAAAAGGCCTTGCCTGGCCGGCATGGCTCAGTGGTTGAGCATTGACCTATGAACCAAGAGGTCACGGTTTGATTCCCGGTCAGGGTACATGCCTGGTTGCAGGCTTGCTCCCTAGTGTGGGGCGTGCTGCCAATTGATGATTTTCTCTCATCATTGATGTTTCTCTCTCTCTCTCTCCCCCTTCCAATTTGAAATAAATAAAAAATATTTTTAAAAAAGAAAGAAAAAGGCCTGATTTGATGCTTGAAAATCTGGGCCTTTGTGCTCTACTTTGTGACACAATAGGATATTCTTAACTTTAATGTCCTGTTCTTACATCTGTTTTGCTTTCTCAAGTAGGAAAATCAAATAAGAGATAATATTTCACCCTCGGTAATAAATATTGCTACTGCCATTTTTCTATATAATTTGGACCCTTCACCAAAATGCTCTTGCCAATGGGGGCCTGGCTGGAGTTCTCACTGAAACTCTAAGTGTAAAGCTCTGGGTCCCTCATCCTCTGCCATGTGATCTGAAGGTGTGTTTCTATTAGGAGGCTGGAGAGATTTTACAGACAACCTTCTCATGATCCTTGGAATCACAGAGGTCCCTGTAAGCCTAGGCCAACCTAGATTGCACAGGTATCAGGGGTGGACCCCCAGTTCTCCAACATCCTGTGTAACCAAGTGACCTTTTAGTTGTGCAACCCCTGAAATTCACACTTGCCAGCCAACTTACCATGACAAGTGCTTTTGACAGAAAGTAGCTATGTGAACCTGAGCCGGTGCATCCCCTCTCTAGGTGTCTAGGAGATCTACTAGTATTGCATGGCCTCCATACTTGAATGGCTCTTCACTCAGCATGTGCTATGACTCGGCCATTGACCATGGTGGGAGAGAAGAGAGACATTTGGGAGGGTGCATTTCTCTTTGTTGTTTGGTTTATTTCCATTCATCCCATTTTAATTTTGTCGGGGTCAGACAAGTAATTTACATTTCCTAGGTCAAATAACAGCAGACCTTAAAAAAAAGTTACATCTCTACAAGTTAAAAAAAAAAAAAGCCAATAGGTAAACCTCTTTCTAAGCTAATTATGGGAAAAAAAAAACCACAGTGAATTCATAAGCCAAAACCATGTAGAAAAAGAACCCTCAAATGTTAGACTTTCTTCCTATTTTGAACACATGCACTGTTGATGGAATGAGAAGTGATCGGGGGATGGCTTCAAGGCACAGCCAACTCCCTGGTGAGCTTCCAGAGGCTGGCAAGGAAGGGCAAAGTTATAAGCAACTTAGAGCAATCTTGCCCTGGACTGTCTGGCACAGGAGCAGTTCATTTAATTACAAATGAGTTAATCAAGTCCCTGCTTGGTTGGTCCCCCCCCCCCCGCCACACACACACCCCTTCCCATTTCACAACGGCCACAACCAGGGCCTGAGCATCCCATCTGGGTCTGCATGACTTGGCCTTCGGCAGCCAGCCCAGCCTCCTCTCCTGCCATCCTCCTGATGGCTGGAGCAGCAGGAGCCATCTCTATCTCTTTTGGTGCCTTGAATGCACTTAAGCAAAACAGCCTTTGTGTACACTGTTCTCTCTGCCTGGAAATTTGTTTCTGTCCCCTTTGCCTGGTGAAGACTTATTCATCTCTTAGGTTTGGGCATAAATGTGATTTCCTCATAGAAAGGCTTCCCTGACACCTTACTCCACTTGTGGTCCCTCCTTATCCACAACTCTAAGGAGTTAGTTGGAAATTTTGCTTAATGTTTTTCTTCTCTGTTTACATCATAAATTCTGTGGAGACAGTGACTGTATCTGCCTTGGGCTACTGTACCTAGCTTAGTGTCTGGCATGTAGTGGATGCTTAGTATGAATGAACGGAGGAAGGAATGATTTGAAGTTCACTGTGATGACACCTTAATCTTTGACTAAAGATCCAAAGGAAGGGCCAACCTAGATATAGCCAGGGGATTTCTCTGTTCTCCTGAAGTCCTGTCTCTCCAAAGGCATCTCCTGAAATAGGTGTCAGACTAGGGAGGCATGTGTCAATGCTTCAGTTCAGAACACCCCAAAAATGGGCATGCTCAAAGGAGGTCTAAAGATGACCCAACCCAGGTCTCATTAGAAACATACAAAACTGAGGCCACAGAAGCAAAGTGGGCTTCCCAGAGTCACCCAGCTAGTTAATGGCAGAGTCAGGACCAGAATCCAGCTCTCTAGTCAGACAGGTGGATGCTACTTCTAATAGACCCAACTGAGATTCATTGGCTCCTTCTTAGGGCCTCGTTACACAGAGGGGAGAAGAGGAGGCCGCTCTGTTCTGTTGGAAGCTCTATGGTGTCTCCCAAGGAGTAATCTCCAGGCCTGACCCATCTCTCTCCATGTCCATAAAACAGCAAATGTAAGTGCAGCTGGGCACCGGGAGGCAATGGCGCTGGATACCCAGGGGCAAGCAACGGAAGCAAACACTGCTTCTGTCTGGAGCAAAAGGATTAAAGAAGGTCAAATGCTAAAGAGCAAGAATAACACCATATTGTCAGGGACAGCTGGGAGGGGACACTACAGTGGAAAGGTCAGAGCTAACTGGTGGTGGGGCAAATGGGATTCTCTTTCTCTAACGCCGTAATCATAGCAAGGAGAAGGCCCAGTGATTCTGTCACCACTCTCTTCTACAAGTACTTTTAGTTTGACCAAACCCCACTTTTGTTTTGATTCTGTTTACTTTGGGATCCTGGTACAAGTATACTTCACATCTCAATCTGTATAATTACTTTGAAGGGAGATTCAATTCATTCATATCTGATGCCCACAAAAGCTAAATGTCCACCGTTTTCCATTTTTAAAAAGCAGTGGTGTTTTAAAGCATCTCTATTTGAGCCAAGAAACCAAGTAGGACCTCAGTTTTAAAATGTTCATCTTCTAAAGCTCTTGCTTAATCACAGTTCTACTGATTTTTCAAATAAATATGAAGATTATATAAATACACAAAAATAATAAATATCCCTAAATCTGAAGAACAGCAGATTGGGGCCTTAACTTCAGTCTGGGACAGGGCATGGCTTCCTACTCAGACTTCCCCAGTGACTAGGGAAGGTCCTCCAATAGTCCAAAAAAGGGAGGAGAGTGAAGAGAAGACAAAAAGGAGGAAATGAGAAAAAACATGCACATCAAAACAATTTTTTTGAGTCCCCTAAAAAAAATGAGCATTTAAACTGCTTGTCAGAGGGCTTCCTGACAAAGCCACCAGAGTGTCTTCACTGGTATTTGCATATACACTGCCGGTGTGTTTGCCACAGCTGTGAGCACTAATGGTACAGAATTTAGTCATGTCTCCCAGCACCGATGTCAGGATGATGAGCACCAGCTCTTTGCTTTGTTGCATATTAGATCATCCTATTTAATAAAAGCCTAATATGCAAATTGACCGAACAGCTGAATGACTGGCAGAATGACTCATCGCTATGATGTGCACTGACCACCAGGGGGCAAACGCTCATCGCAAGCGCTGCCCCCAACCCACAGGCCCCAGGCCAGCCAAGGCAGGTGTGGTGGGGGGGAGAAGGGGGACCCACAGAGGGAAGTGACTGGTGGCAGCGGTAGGGGGCAGGGCCGGTGAGTGGGTGGTGCCAGGCTGGCCAAGGCGGGTGCCAGCGGGGGCCCCCTGATCACCTCACAGATTGGCCCTGATCCCCAGCCAGGCCTAGGGACACTATCCATGCATGAATTTCATGCACTGGGCCTTTAGTTAGGTAATAAAGTGTTAGCTAATAATAAAGCACTATAGCTTTGTGAGGGCACCGCATTTTGCCATGGGGGTGGAAAATATAAAGAAACTAATGCCACAATTGGCCTTAAACCCAAGTAAACCCAACCTGAAACTCAGGAGAACAAGGGCAATATTAACACTCCCCAAGCCCTTTGAAGATCCCCAGTGCACAATCCCAAGTATTTACCCAAGTGAGGGGAAGACAGGGGAGGCACACAAGCCAGAGCTGCACACAACCGTGGTGGCGACAGTTCAGTGTCTTTGGCCCTATGCCTGCACTTTTTCACAAACTGGAACACTGAGAGCAGTTACGTCCTGAGGCTTCCTCTCTCCCCAACCATACCTCTCCCATAAAGCTATTGCTTAAGGAGGAAAGCTCACCGCCTTAAACTCCCCGTACATCTCCGTATTTATGAATGAGGAAAAAGAGGCTGAAAGCAGTTACCAACAGCTTCAGCAAGCAGGGATTCATTCACCCTCTGTGGATCACACAAGATTCCAGGAAATAAATTTGCCTTTGGCAACTCTCCTACTTGAAATACAGAAATAGTTATATGAGCACAAGGGTGTGAGTGTGTGGGTCACACAGGAGACTGCATGAGTGTGAAGCATGGTCTCTATTTCTCTCATTCGCAGAAAGATTGAGCCACAAAAGGGAACTTTCCTCCAACTGTCTGACATGCAGGATATAAATAGAGATGTGCAGCAGCTCAAAATAATTCAGGTTACCTGTAAAGGAGATGGTGAAAAGCCAAGAATGAGGGAAAACGAAGGCTCCTATAGGTCACCTAAGAGGCAAAAATACTTTTTTTTTTTTTAACACTGTGCAGTAGCTGCTGAAGGTGGGGGTTTGGGAGTGGAGGGGCCAAGGAGCGGGGCGTGGTTCTGTAAGTCTCCAAAAGGGCAATTGCAAATAGGATTTTTCAATGGCCAGATAAAGTATTACCATACCCCAAATCAACGTGAGTTAGCATCATAGGTCCACACCCACACACCGCCAATGAAAGAGCCCATCGTCACCCTTTGCTGAGTAGATATTTATGTAGCTATCAACTTGAAGTGTCCACATGAGTGGGTGGTTATGTGTGGTTGGTTGATTCATTCTACAAAGAAGCAGATTTCCATGGCACTGTTGTTACTAAGAACCTTAAGGAGCTGTCTACCCTTTGAATCTTCTGGAGAGAAGTGAAGTAAGGCTTTGGAGAGCGGGAGGCCCCCTAGCTAAAGGAGATGGGACATCCCCACATCCCAAACGATGATTAACCATTAATAAATAGTGAAATGTCATCATTTCTTTGAATCATATGCTAATAATAACATGGCCAGTTGTGGACTGGTAAACTGAAGCAGGGGAATAAAATGTTGTCTTTAAACCTTAGAATAGCCCTGGCCGGGTGGCTCAGTTGGTTGGAGCATCGTCCCATACACCAAAAGGTTTCGGGTTTGAGTCCCAATAAGGGCACTTACCTAGGTTGCAGATTCTATCCTTAGTCAGGGTGCGAATGAGAGGCTACAGATTGATGTTTCTCTCACATCAATGTTTCTCTCTCTAGCTCTCTTGCTCTCTCTCTCTCTCTCTCTCTCCCTCCCTCCCTCCCTTCCTCTTAGTCTAAAAATCCATAAAAACATATCCTCGGGTAAATACTTTAAAAAATAAAAAATAAAAAACTTAGAATATATCACAACTGAAATATTAATGTATATACCTAGAAGTAAAAATATTTGAGCTGGGAGGAAGCCTAGAGATTCCAAATCATTAGCCCATGGCTATATTCCTCCTAGGTGACTTTCCCCCCTCTTCTCTCTCCAGAGTTTAAAATTTTATAATTAGTTACCAACAATTAAAAATTAGGAGAGTCTTGCCAAAATGGAACATCTGGCCCCACTGGGCGTTCACTCCCCTTGGTGACAACTGCCTGGGGCTGGGGCGGTGGAGCATGTCTCTTGTTCTGCATTCTCCACCCAGCACTTCCCCTGTGTGTGTGACCTGCCCCCAGTCAAGGTACACACACATTTTTCTACCCCCTCCCCCGCCCTGAAGATCATCACCTTTGTTTTGCCAGGAAGGAAACTAAGGATACCAAAAGGTAAGGTGACTGTCCAAGGTCACACCAAGGGTAGAGGTGAAACTACAAATTTAATTTAGGTTCCCTGACTCCAATTGTAAGACTCTTTCCAACACATCATGATGCGAAATAATGTTCCTGACCTCCACAGCAAGAGGCGTCCTTTCTATCTGGTTGTTTTCTGCTCTTTGTGTTGGTTTCTTCAGTGGAAGGACGATTGGCCTGGCATCCTGTGCTCTCTCCCCAGCTTCCCAAGGACAGGAATGGGAGCTGAGTGAGGTCTGCACTTGGAGCACATTTTGAAACTGTGAACCCATGACTGGCACATTTCAAAGTGACAATCAAGTGTGTCCCAGACAGGACAGTAACACCAGTCACAGTCAAAGACAAGACTTCAGCTTTTAAGCCAGAGCTCTCCAAATTGTGCCCACTAGTATTTACTTATCTTTTCCGCCTTCCTTTTACCTAAACATCTCCAGTCATACAATGCCTTACGTGATTCCAAAGGTATTAAGAAGGCAATAATACAACCCTCCGGTGCATAGGACAATGCTCAACCAACTGGCTGGGCTGAATTTTTATTATTTTTTAGCAGATTTATTGAGAGGTAACACAGGACATGCTTTTTGTAAATATCAGCCCTGAAACCATGATTAATTGACTATACCTTACACTTGAATATGCTGGTTGTTATTAGTTATGTGGGCAGACATATCAAGGGCAAATATCAAGTTCATGAAACATGGTTTATAGTGGAACAATCTGGAGTTTAGGGACTTGCGTTCTCATTTGAAATTACCAATCCTGTGCCTTTGGGCAAATCAATCTTCTCAGGTCTCCGTTTTCCTGTTTATAAAATAAAGAGGTTGACTGTGACCTCTTGAGTAACTGCTAGCTCTGTGGTGCTATGAAAGTGCACACACTGAACAAGCTGGAGGTTTACACTGAGTGGCCAGATTATTATGATCTCTGAATGCATAATAATCTGGCCACTCAGTGTATTTGTATCTCAAATGGGTACCAAAAGTATTCTAGATTTTTGCTGGAGATCAACCACCTATTTGCCCTGAGATTTCTATCAGCCAGTGCAAAGTGGAAAACTGATCAGATGCACAATTTATAGTATCTTTGATATCAAATAAATGAGGTACTCAAGAAAAGTACACTGAGTGGCCAGATTATTATGCGTTCAGAGATCATAATAATCTGGCCACTCAGTGTATATTAAATGCATTTGATGGCATAAAGGTGGGTGACAGAGAAATGCAGGAAGGAAAGACAGAAGACCATGGGTTTTGAGAAACTCCAGACTGTGATCTCACTTGCCTTTTGTAAAGAACCCTTGGCTTTTAAGTTTTCCAGACAGAAGTCACTCTCCCAGGGCTGAGACTGTTTGGGTCTGAGATGTTAGCTCAGTGATGGAGAGTGTGGTGGTAATTCAATATTTTCCATCAAATGATGCCTGAAGCCCCTGGGGTGGGTGGGGAGGGGGACACCTTGTATATATGAAATGGAATAGAATATTGAGGTCCCATTAATTTTACCCACAGGAGGGGAGAAAGAGCACTGGTGACAAAACTGTGTCTTCCCTAAGTGGAAGAGTTTAAAAGTTCAGGTCAAAGTCAGAATATTAGCACAAATTCCTCATTTTGTAAATTTTATAAATGAGGAAACTGAAATCCAGCAAGATTATATGGTGTAGGCCAATTTGTGTTAGAGCAGGCTAAGAATTAGGCTTATGATGGAGTGGAAAGGACCCATAAATGTAAGGGTAATGAACATGCCATTCATTGTGGTATTCTCTAGCTCCTGGTCCAGTGCCTGACACATAGTAGGTGCTTCATAAGCAATGGTCACCACTGACCAATGACTGACTTTCTGAATGAATGCATGTGTTTCTAACTTGTGTTCCCTGATAACCAGCTGGACCAACACACGATCCATTTGAAACAGAGGACAACTGGAGGTATCAGAAGGCTTTCTCTACTCACTGAGAGACACTTTTTTTTTCTTTATTGAGTAATACTTTCTGAGTATTGCTTCCTCTTTGTTGATACTATCAGAATGAATATCAGAGCCCTAACAGCAAGTTGGTGGAGCATGACAGAGAACTGGGGTTTCCTTTGATGTAGACTTGGTGGCTTTAATAGAGGAATGATCAGTAGTCTGACGCACTGGTGTGCTAGGCTGGCACTCAGGGAAGTGGTCACTGCTCTCGTGATTGTGGAGTAGAAACTCAGTTGCAGGAAATACCCAGTTCAATTGAAGAATTAAAACGGCACCTCAACAGAGCCACTCTTGGGCTTTTCTTATAACCCATGTTTTCACATCTTTCCTTCGACTGTGTCCTTCTGTGGCTGCTACTACTTACAAGTAAGTCTGGGCATGACATTTGCAATTGGGTTGTGCAAGATAAAGATACAAGGATGGCCTTTGTAATGTTTGCAGTAGCGAATGTTTGGAAGCAACCTAAATGTTCACCAACGGGGAAGTGGAAAAAATAAATTGTCATATATCTATGATGCAAACAGTGAATCTGATTAAACATAATGATATGAAGTGTCTCTAAGTCAATGTTAATTTTTTTTAAAAAAAGAGAGGAACAATGTGTATAGTAGACTTCTTTCTGTCTGTTTATGTTGCAGGGTGTGGCCCTACACAGATGCTTCTTAATGTATAGACTCTGGGAAGGGGAGCTGGGGATAGGAAAGAGCAGAGGGACTAGATTTTTATACTGTTTGTTTTACAGTGTATGTTTTTTTTTTTAAAGAAACCAATTAATTTTAAACCTAAAAAGGGCTATGTATTAGCTTCTTATTCAGGTAAGGGTTTTTATTCATTATGTGCCTGGTACTTAAAAAAAGAGAGAGTGAGAGAGAGAATTGTGTTAGGATAACTGCCCTTCATTGATGAACAACCAACTAGCCCAAATGGCTGAGATGTTTTCCTGGCTGACAATGAATGATTCCTTTTTTTTTTTTTTTTTTTTTTTTTTTACTCTTTCCATCATCCCTGCCCTCCATTGTTCACAGGACTGGGCCACAAGTCTCTCCTAGAACATTGGTTTTCAAAGTGAGGTTCCAACACCAGTCATGTCAGCAATTAAGGGGAACTTGTTAGAAATACAAATTTTTATGCCCTACTCCAGATCTAGTAAGTCAGGAATTCTAGTAGTTGAGCCAGGCATCTGTGTTTTAATCAGACTTCCCAGTGGTTCAGATGCCCCTCAGGTCTGAGAGTCATTGCCTTAGTAGTAGATCCTCCTTTAAGCTGGAGAGCAGCAGTGGTTTCTTTACTCTGCAAGCATTATTTGCACTTTTCCTGAAGTGGACCAATCTCACTCATCACCTGCATCTTGCTCTCCTTTTCTCTTTGTCCAGGGTCTTTGGAGGGGTCACGCACAGCCACAGTGGGTCAGAATGCTTATCTGCCCTGCCACTACTCTCCAACCACCTCTGAGAACCTCGTGCCTGTGTGCTGGGGCAGGGGACCCTGTCCTGTGTTTCAATGTCAGAATATGGTGCTCAGCACGGATGGAAGGGACTTGAGCTATCAGAGTTCCAGCAGATACCAGCTAAAGGGGAATGTCCACAGAGGAGATGTGTCCTTGACCATAGAGAATGTGACGTTAGCCGACAGTGGGACTTATTGCTGCCGTATCCAATTCGCAGGCTTAATGAATGATAAAAAATCAAACCTGAATTTGGACATCAAACCAGGTGAGTGGACTTTGCATGCTTTCTTTATGAATAATCCCCTGCAGATCGTATTAAATATGCTAATTGTTTTCACTTCTGTCCTTCCCAATGACAGTCCTGGTGGTGGGCCCCTAAGATTTAACAGGCCCATAAGCAATGTCCGGCCATGTTTAATTCTTTCATCTATATTGAAACTTATAGATTGGATCTATATAATGGCAAGAAAGGCCTAGATCAATGGTTGGAGCCCTGACTGCTCATCAGATTCACTTGGGAGGCTTTTTAACACGGATAGATATTGAGCCCTACCCACAAACCTGAGAAAAAAGTGTCTTTGGAGGTAGAGTCTGAGCACTGGTAGTTTACAAAGTCTTCCCCAGATGCTTCTCTCCTGCTTGCAGCCAGGATTGAGACCCACTAAACTGTGGGTGTGTGTGCAGGGGTGTATATGCTTGTATGTTTTAAGATTTATAGAACATGTACTTGTGGCTGATGGAGCTGAATTCAACTCCAACTCTGCCTCTTACTAGCTGTGTAATATTGTACCAGTTATTTAAACTGTGTGACCTTCTCCTTTATGAAATATGATATAGCCCATCATATAGGCCATTAGAAGGATTTTAGGAGATGTATTATGAAAAGCATTTAGTGTGCGGCTATTAGTTCTATTATTAACAATTAGACTGTGACAATGATGACTGTAACACAGTTCTTAATATGTGTAATGAACATTTTAAATGTGTGATATACTCTTAAGGAAGGTGTTTAGATTGAAGGTGAGCATGTATTTCTCTTTATTTATTTCTCTTTGGATTCCTTGAATAAGCTCTCTGCTCTCAGGGAAGCCTCCTTCTTACATTGCTTTCTGACACTAGCCAAGGTTACACCTGCTTGGACTCCATGGAGAGCCTTCACTACAGCCTTTCCAAGGATGTTCACCACTGAGGAACATGGCTCAGGTAATTTTACATGGGTGTAGGAGGAAGCCTTTAGTTGATTTCTGAGTTCAGAGGATTTTGAATATGGGGAAAATGAGGAAATGGTTTAAGAACTGACATATAAATGTTTCTGTACACATGGGATAGAATTTCAGGTGAGGGAGGTGCTGGAATAAACCTGTAGTGAGAACTGTAATGAGCCTTGGGCCAGTACCTTTCACTTCTTTGGATCTCAGCTTTCTCTTCTGTCCAGAGAATTAGCTTTTCATGACCCAGTAAAATTCCTGACCCTCACCTAAAAGTATTTCTATCAACATATTTTGCCAAGTAAGAAAAGCAAAATTTCTATCTTAATATTGCTATCACTGCAAAAAAAGTCAGTATTTTAAATTTACATCACCACCAAGTAGGCATTCACTCTATGCCCACACCCATTCCTGAATGGGGAGTTCACTTCCTCATGAGACAGTGCATTTCCTTACAGTTGTCTATACCATAAACAGAAGTCTCCTTCCTTTCAGCTTTTACTTGTTTTTTTCCTTCCCTTGAGGCAACAAAAACAGGGCCAACTCTTGCATCAGGGAATATAGGCACAGCACCCACAATCTCTGGACTTTTAAAATACCAATAAAATATTTAAACAAAGAAAAAAAAAGGCAAAGCCTTCAAATAGGAAAACTAAAAAATTGAAATTAGCCCTGACTGGTTTTGCTCAATGGATAGAGCGTCGGCCTGCAGACTCAAGGGTCCCAGGTTCGATTCCAGTCAAGGGCATGTACCTTGATTGTGGGCACATCCCCAGTGGGAGGTGTGCAGGAGGCAGCTGATCGATGTTTCTCTGTCATCGATGTTTCTAACTCTATCCCTCTCACTTCCTCTCTGTAAAAAATCAATAAAATATATTTAAAAAAATAAATAATTGAAATTAATGATATTGAATTGGGTATCTATAATAAGTGGCATTATGTCAGTTAGTTACTTTCAAGTCAACTTATATGTAGTTATATGTATGCGTTTTCTTTAATATGGAATGCGGATACATTTAATATGTTTGCTAGAAATAGGAGTGGAGCCTTAATAAGAGTTCCAAGAATTCACATTGAATACAGAACAAATGTAATCTCTCTTACACCTGATGGGGGTAGGACTGGGTCATGAGTACTATTAAGTCCTCAGCTCTGGAGGACTTTGAATCTCAGGCTTGCCAATTAATAATTGTGTGAACTTGGGCAAAGTACCTCTCTGAGATTCAGTTTTTTCATCTGAAAAATAATAGTACCTACCTACTGTGGTGAAGATTAAAAGAGATTTTGCATGTAAAGTGCTAAGTACCATGTCTGGCACTTACATGCTAGATGGCAACTATTAAATTTATATAATTAAAAAAATAAAATAAAGTTGTATACTTTTAAGACCATCACATCCCACCCTCACTGCCACCTCTACCACAGCCAAGCCTTGTGTTCCCCAAGAAAACAATTACAACTTTCTTCAACTGTTCCACCATCTCGGTTGAAGACTATGTGAAAATAAGCCACAATGATCTAAAAGAACTCTTTTATCCATCATTTTCACTGTAAAATAAAGTGAAAAGAGAGAGAGAGAAGGAGGGGGGGAGGGAAGAGAGAGAGAGAGAGGGAGGGAGAGAGAGAGAGAGAGAGAGAGAGAGAGAGAGAGAGAGAGAGAGAACAGCAGATAGTTTTACCATTTAGGCCAAGAAAAATAACACAGGGAAGCAGACTTGATTTACAGTAGAAAAATCTTATGTGTGGTTAAGATTCATGCTTACTTAGCAGTTCCACCAATATGGTTTTTATGGTGAGTCCAAGATAATGTTTTTCCTTTCTGTTTTTTTTTTTTAAAAATATGCTTTTATTGATTTCAGAGAGAAGAAGGGAGAGGGAGAGAGGTATAGAAACATCGATGATGAGAATGAATCATTGATCTGTTGCCTCCTGCACACCTCCTATTGGGGATTGAGCCAGAAACCCAGACATGTACCCTGACCGGAAATTGAACTGTGACCTCCTGGTTCATGGGTCCATGCTCAACCACTGAGCCACAATGGCCAGGCTTCTTTCTGGTTTTTATTGTGTGTGTTGTATTTTTAATTATTTATTGATTTTTAGAGAGCAGAGAGAGAGAGACATTGATTCATTGTTCCACCTATTTACGCATTCATTGGTTGATTCTTATATGTGCCTGCAACCTTGGCATATTTGGGCAATGCTCTAACCAACTGAGCTACCCAGCCAGGACTTTTTAAAAATAATAATTTTAGGCTGAGCTTTGCTCATATAATTTTAAAATCATAGTCTGTTAAATCAGGGGTTTCATATGAAAGGATTTAGACCTTTAGGCCAACAGAAAAGTGACTATGACACTTAAGAAGTTTCAGAGTCTCTGATTGAACCAGAAAAATCAGTAGGCATACTTTGTTTTTTCAATTCTGACAGTCTTTAGGATGCAGTTGGTGAGGTCAGGGCCTGTGCCCCTCTTTTTCACTGCTCTGTCCCCTGTATCTGATAGAGCAGATGTGTAGTACATGTTTATTGATTGGGTGGGCAGGTGAATAAATAAACGAAGTTAAGCTGGCAGCTGGGCAATGTGACCCACTTAACAGTAGTGATAATGCCAATGTGAAGGATGCTGAAGGTAGCAGAGTTAAGTGTGTATGCTTATTATTTACAATTGCCCAGATATGGAAGCAACCTAGGTGTCCATGGATAATGATTCTCTCTCCTCATATATGTCCCTATCTCTCTCTCCTTCTCCCTTCCTTTCTTTGAAATCCATAAAAACATATTTAAAAAATAAAAAAGAAAATATTATATTTTATACACACACACACAATAGAATATTACTCAGCCACAAAAAAGAATGGAATCATGCCATTTGCAACAATATGGATGGACATAGATGGTATAAGTGACATAAATCAGATGGAGAAAGACAAATATGTAATTATATGTAGAATCTAAATATAAAAAATATTTTTAAAAGAATGTATAAGTATAGAATCTAAAAAAACAAAACAAATGAACAAACAAAGCAAAAACAGACTCATAGCCACAGAGATCAATCTAATGGTTTCCAGGTTGGGGGAAGGTGAAAAAGGTGAAGGGGAATATAGTCAATAATATTGTGATAAATTTACACAGAGACAAATGACTACTAGACTTACTGTGGTGATTACATTGTAAGGTATATAAATGTCAAATCACTATATTGTACACCTGAAATTAATATAATATTGCATACCAACTATACTTAAGTTTTTTTAAAAAAAGAGCCCAGCCAGTGTGGCTCAGTAGCAGAGTGTCGACCCATGCATCAAGAGGTCACTGGGTCAATTCCCCCTCAGGGCACATGCCTGGGTTGTGGGCCCGATTCCCAGATAGAAGCGTGCAGGAGGCAACCGATTGATGATGTTTCTCATTGATGTTTCTCTCTCTCTCTTCCTCTCCCTTGCTCTCTCTCTAAAATCAATATAGAATCAATAAAAACATTTTTTTAAAAAAAAGAGTATATGCTAAAGCCATGGAGAACTAAATTGGAAGACCATTTCTGTCATTCACTAAGCTGTGTGACCTTGGTTAAGTCACTTCCTAATTCTTGGCTTCCTCATTTGTGTAATGGAGCTAATTGTCTCTACTTTAGGATAGTTGTTTTGAATGCTAAATGAGTTACTTCAAAAGTTTAGCACAATGCCTGCTCATGGTAAATTGTAGCTATAGTTATTTTTATCTTTATGTTTAGGCAACCAAATACCCTGTTTTCCTTTTATTGAGAAAATGCCAAACTTTTTCAAGAAAATTAACTTTCTTTATCTGTTGAAATAGAATTACAATAGAATGCCTACCTGAGTGTTATCAATGTTGTTGGGATTTTGCAGATTCTACTAGGGCCCTGTGGACACAACAAATTACATATTCAACATAGGTCTTCAGGGCAGAAATCTCCATTTTATAGAACATAAGTAGCTGGGTTCATAAGTTAGGAAAAAAATCCTAACGTTGACATATAAGTGTTCAGTAAAATTTGTTAGTCTCCCAATTAATTATTGTAAAAAGTATAGAGTAAATTTCAAATAGGCTTATAAAGATTTTTTAAAAACTCAAATAAAATATATTCTTTTAAAAATATATTTTTATTGATTTTGAGAGGAAGGGAGAGGAAAAGAGAGATAGAAATATCAATGATGAGAGAGAATCATCGATTGGCTGCCTCCTGCACGCCCCACACTGGGAACCGAGCCTGCTACACAGGCATGTGCCTTGACTTCAGAATCGAACCGTCATCTCTTGCTTCATAGGTCAATGCTCAACCAGAGCCACAACAGCTGAGCAAAAGAAAATAATTTTTTTCCTCCAACGAATCTATATTTAGAACTAGACTTAAATATTAAGCAACATGGATAGGGCAGAATAGTTGACTTGGCAAGAAAAATAAAACTCAAGACTTGTCCATTTCCTCAGAAGCACTTTCATGCTTTTACACAGGTCTTTAAGAATCATGTTCATTCTTTCTATCACTGCCCACTGTTGGGTGAAATAGCAAGCAGCAAGCCAATGTCTTTACTGGTACGTAGACCAATGCATTTTAAATGCAAGAGAATTTCTATCTAAAAGGAAAGTTTATTTTAAGCAAGAAAATATTTTTAACTATTCTATTGGTTATTCTTCCTCTTTGTAGCAGAGACACAGACTCTGGAGACCCTCCATGATAAAAATCAAACAGTAAGTAACTTTTGTGTGTGTGTGTGAGCTAACATTGTGTTTAACCCAGAGGAAAGAAAGTGTGGCTTTAGTCTTCCTTCCTGCCCACTCTTTCCTTGGGAAAAATGCCTTAATCCTCCTTAGTTTCAGATTCCTAACTGTTGTAACATGGCCCTGGTGTAAGCATGGAATGCAGTGATGCATGTGAAGGGCCAGGCACATAGTTAGCCCTGGAAAACCAAAAAGAAGAAGCATTAGCATTGTGTCCCTCTTAGAGTTCACGGTTGCACACCACTGTGGGCAAGTCAAAGATCCTCCATCTCCCTAGAACATGTTTTTTCTTGCTTCCATTGCAATCCAATTGAGAAAGATTATTTTTTGTTTGAATTTATTTATTTATGTATGACAAGATACCAGTCAGGAATATTCTAAGCCAGGAATTTATATATCCAACTATAAACAAAAACATGATGATTTTAGTGTCCCACACTTTCTTTGAGTAAAGGAGAAAAACCTCTAGAAAGCAAACTTCTAGCATTGACCTAAAAATTCATTGAGGACTTATCTAGGGGTCCTCATTCATTTAACTCAATCTCATACTTGTGTGTTCATTCACAAATAAGGCTCAACATTTTGTGTTTCTCCCTACTTTGCGATCAAGAACTGCCTTTTAAGTGTGCACCCATAATGCTTGATGCACAATACCTTGCAAATAGCACTCCTGTAGTAAATGTTTGTTGAATAAATGGAAGATTTAATTTCCTTGACTTCTTTGTTTTAAAAGTGTTGTTGGTTTTAAAGGGGGACCATGGACTGAAATTTTATAAGTAGAGGATTTTCTGTGTGACTCTCAGTTATCAAAAAGTCAAATTAATTGCAGCAATATCAATAGCTATTATTGATTAAGCATTTATTATATATCAGACCCTATACCACGCATTTTGTATTTTTTGTCATTTACATTTCCCAGTAACTCTATGAGATGACTTAGCTCTTGAGGACCGAGCTTGGAGTTGAACTCATGACTGTCTGACTTTTAAGTCACAGTCATTCTGCGAAAATCGTGGTTTCACTGCAAGATACAAATTTAGACCATTCTGAAACTTTATGGGAACACGAAGGGATGTGAATGAAGAGGATTCTACTCCAAAGCTTATTTTTGTGGGAGAGGGGAGTCCACTTACTAAGAGCTCTTTTTTTACACAGCACAGAAGGGCACATTTTATTCCTTGTGAACCCCAAAGATTAAGTACTCCATTTCTTTGGGAGTTTTGAGGCTTGTCGAGAAGGGAACAGATCAAGGCTGGTTTCTAGGTCCTTGTATTCCTGTGATGCTATAAAAAGGATGGTCTAGTGCACAAGTCATGAAAATGGCTTAGCATACTACCTATTTCTGGCCATATGCTGCAATTCTGTTTGTGTTTCCATAGCAAATACCCACACTGGCGGATGAGTTACAAGATTCTGGTTACAAGACCACCAGAATAAGTGTCTATATTGGAGCAGGGATCACCGCTGGGCTGGCTCTGGTTCTTATCTTTGGTGCTTTAATTTTCAAATGTAAGTCACTTGATGTTGTATGTCTTTCCCTCTGTTAGGAACTGCTGATATAGGAACGAAAATAAACCTAGATAGAATTATAAGTTTATATTTATACCTAAAGATGATTAGACTGGCTCTGGCCAGTGTTGCTTAATGGTTACAGTGTTGGCCCAGACACTGAAGGAAAGGTCCTAGTTGTGATTCCCAATAAAGAGCTCGTGCCTGGGTTGCAGGTACCATCCCTGGTCCTGGTCGGGGTGCATGCGGGAGGCAACCAATCAGTGTGTCTCTCTCACACTGATGTTTCTCTCTCCCCACCTCCCTCCATCCCTCCCTTCCACTCTTTCTAAAAAAGGCAATGTAAAAAATATCCTCGGGTGAGGATTTTTTTAAAAAAGGAATAGACTGCATAGTAGGTGTAGAGAAACATGTTTTCATTCTTTCTTACAGGTCCTAGAATAAAGTTGAAACCTTGACATGTTTTCAGTTTCAGATACTCACTGTGATCTTTATCAGGAGTTCTCTCTGCCTGGAATGCTCCTTCTGGCTCTTTATTTGGCCGACTCATTCTCCTCTTTCAGAGCTGACCTTCAAGGTCACCTTTTCTGAGAGTGCTTTCCTGACCTTCTCTATTATAAGTTCCAGTGCATTGTTTGTTTCCTTTATATCACAGCACAATGAGAAATTATTATTGTTGTTATTATTATTTTTTTTGAAATCCACCCTCACTAGAACACAAGTTTCACAAACTCAGGGCTCATAATTAACCTTTGTGTCCTTGATGCTTAGCATACTGCCAGACACAAAGTAGGTGTTCCATATGTTTGTCAAATATGAAAAATGGCCCAACCGGCGTGGCTCAGTGGTTGAGCGTCGACCTATAAACCAGGAGAATCACAGTTTGATTCCCAGTCAGAGCACATATCTGGGTTGCAGGCTTGATTCTCAGTAGGGGCATGCAGGAGGCAGCCGATCAATGATTCTCTCTCATCATTGATGTTTCTATCTCTCTCTCCCTTCCTCTCTGAAATCAATTAAAAAAAAAGAAAAATAATATGAAAAATGCATCTTTATTACTTTCAAGCATAGTTCATGTAATAAACCAAGACACACATTAGTAGTTTGATTTAATTCAATTTAAGGGAGACTAGATTTCCTTAAATAATCCTTGCCTCATATGAGCCCATTTTTTAAAAAAATTTATGAAAGCAATTTTAATTGACTTTTCTTCACCTTTTTACCCAGGGTATTCTCATAGGAAAGAGAAGTTACAGAATTCCAGGTAAGAATAAGGGATGAGGTAAAAGAAGGTGGGAATCTTGGAGTTTTCTACACCAATATGGCTTTGATCTTTGCTTTTAGAAGTCCTGCCCTGGGACTCTGGGATCTAATCTTATATTTCCTTTTTGCTTTAGGATTTATGAAATGTAAACATGCTCCTCTGTTACTTCCTGATCTCTCTAGCTTTCTTAGTCCTAAAGTTGAGGTGTAACAGTCATCTCCCCATGATAGGAAGTGCATATTTCTTTCTATTTTAATCAGTCTTTTTAGTTGACTGACCCTTCAATTGATGGATTACCTACTGCATCCAGGCTCTGGTTGGGCACTGTGCCCCATAACTAAACAAGAAAGCAAGAATCTACTCTCAGGGCTTTTATAGCCCAGTTCAGGTGTTCTTAACTTTGATAACCCCTTAGAAGCACTTACACAATCTGTTGTCATCCCCAGAGCAAATAAACCAGATTCTTTACAGATAAAGTCTAAGCATGGATATTTTTGTAAAGCTTCCCAAGTGATTCTAATGTGCAAATAGGGTTGAGAACGACTGGTCCTTTATATTACAGTCTTAGTGTCCATTCCTGACTATCTGCACATAGGTCCGTACACACATATGCATACACCCCAATTCCAAATATATATAGCATACATAACTTTTACTTCATTTTAGCAACATTTGATACATTGGTAGAATGCAGTATGTATCAAGAAAAAAAGACTCTGTCCATTGAATACTATCTAAACCAGGGGTGGGCAAACTTTTTGACTCGAGGGCCACAATGGGTTCTTAAACTGGACCGGAGGGCTGGAACAAAAGCATGGATGGAGTGTTTGTGTGAACTAATATAAATTCAAAGTAAACATCATTACATAAAAGGGTACGGTCTTTCGGCTCCGCGGGCCGGATAGAATAGCCAAATGGGCCGGATCCGGCCCGCAGGCTGTAGTTTGCCCACGGCTGATCTAAACCAATAATAATTTTAGACTAAGTAGAGACAATATATTCATGAAAACAAAATAGTCTACAGTAAATAGTCAGAAGCAAAAAAAAAGGTCAAGTAAAATATGTATCAATGGTTTTAGATTATCTGTGTCACTATTCTTTCATTGAGCTGAAACCTGAAATGTGATAACATTCATAGTGACATTTACATGCATTAATTCATTATTTGTCACACCATTTGGTTAACGGTCATCTCTACCTATAAAGGTAAACTCCATAGAAAATAAGGAACTTGTCTGCCACATTAACAACTGTATCCCCTAGCACAGCACCTGATACTTAGTAGGAACTAAGTATTCAATATTTTATTATGAATGAATAAATGCTCCTTATAGCAGCCTGGTCAGATAGAGTACTAATTATTCCCATTTTACAGATGAGGATCCCGAGACAAAGTTTTCTAATATGTAACCTTCATGGGATGTGTGTTTTATTCACTGTTGTGTCTCTTGATGCATGAAACAGTGTGTAACACACTAAATAGTTCCTGAGCAAATGAAATAACAAAACTCAAGATTACATGTCTGGTTTAGTGACAGGGATAGAATTCAAACTCAAATCTGATTGGATACATAACATATTTATTTCTTTTTTGTTTTTTGAAATTGTTCCAGCCCACAGAACAATTGAACTGATGGTACAAGGAATAGTAGAATCCTTCACCAAGATGTGTAATTTAACATTTTAATATGTTTGCCTTATCTGTTTTTTATACACATGTGTGTTTTTTCTGAACCATTTTCAGGACATTTCAAACATCTTGACACTTCACTAAACTTCAATGTGTATCTCCTCTGAAAAAGGATATTCTCTTAGATCACACAATGCCATTGTTTTTTGTTTCCAACAATGCCATTTTTTTTTTAAAGGAATCCACTTTTTTTATTTTATTGATTTTTTTACAGAGAGGAAGGGAGCGGGATAGAGAGTTAGAAACATCAATGAGAGAGAAACATCGATCAGCTGCCTCCTGCACACCCCAAACTGGGGATGTGCCCGCAACCAAGGTACATGCCCTTAATCGGAATCGAACCTGGGACCTTCAGTCCACAAGCCGACGCTCTATCCACCGAGCCAAACCAGTTTCGGCCCAACAATGCCATTTTTATACCTAAGGAAATGAAGAGTAATTCAAATTGTCTTAACGTTCTTCAAATTATTCTATTTTATGGTTTCTCCCCCAGTCAGGACCCAATCAAGCATCATGTACTGCATTTGGTCGGCATCTCTTCAGCAAAGCCTATTCTCTCTCTCTCTCTCTCTCTCTCTCTCTCTCTCTCTCTCTCTCTCTCTTTTATATCTCCTGGGAAATGCTTACCTGAACTGCGACATTTTATTTCCACAGCCTCATCACTTTGGCCAACCTCCCTCCTCCCTCAGGGTTAGAAAATACAGTAGCAGTGGGGATGCGCTCAAGGGAAAACATCTATACAATTGAGGAGAACCTATATGAACTGGAGGACCCGTCTGCGGATTACTGCTATGTCATTAGTGGGCAGCATTCCTGACAACCTCTGGGTCCTCACCCTTCTGTGCCATCAGACCCAGCTTCATTTGTGAGCTTGTATTGTCTTCTTTGAAAGCTATCAGATGTGTCAGCTGATTGACTTTAAGGTTCTGCCTGCGGCTACCCAGCATTCTTTATCCAGTTTTGAAGATAAGCTCACAAAAGGATTGAACCATGATCTACCCAGTACTCAGACTTGTTACTACCTTACCTCTGCATTCCAGCCAACTGGTTAGTCAACTCAGAGACTGCTAATAAGGGCATTAGAACTCAAATGAGCTTCTCTGTGAAGTAGGAATTCTTAATGTGGGGTCTCCTGAATTCCCATGTGTCCAAGACGCTCCAGAAACTGGGGAAAATTACGTGCTGAGATGTATGCATGCCTTTTTTGGTACAGAAAGTCTAAAGGGGCCACCGATTTCAAAGAGAAGGGTGACTCATAAAAGGTGAAGAAACTACAGGAGTAGACTAGATGGCCTTGAAGGTTTCCTTTGAGTCTCAACATTTAAGCTTCTTTGAATGAAGACTCTCCTACAGATACCAACTTACACTCTCCTTCTCCAGCGAAGAAGCAGGCCCAGCAAGCCGTGGTGTGGCAGGAGCTCCTGGGGAAAAAGGAAGCGCACTTGCATGTGTTACCAAGTTCTGCTTGGGGAGAACTCAAAGGGAAACGTCTCTGACCAACTTCTCCATTCAAGGAGAGAACCGGGGCCATGTTTTTCACAGAAGAAGAAGCAGTGACTGGGATGCCTATTCCATTTCCTGGTGGAAGGAAGACGAAGGGCTGCAGCAATCTGTACTAGTCAGCCTCAGATCCCTTGGTGGAAAGACAGTGGTCCCTAAGCTTCCTTTCCAAGGTTGTGGAGACTAGCTCTGCCTTCCTTATTTGTTGCCTCTGCTCTCACACATACTATAAATTTATTAGATATCGTTGGAGTGAAAACATTAAATACACAGAAAGGTAGCTTTCTGGAAAGCCCTTCCATTGGGGCGCTCAGACAGCTTTGCCACCTCACTTCTTGGAGAACACACAGATCCTAAGCTCCACCTGTGCTCTTATGTAGGCAAAAGCGGCTGTTTTCAGACAGTGACAATATGCACCTGTCACTGTCTGAAAACTGCCCCTCCCCAGGTGATTACTAAATTGCTGCTGTGCTGTATGCCACAGATGTTAGTCACCTGGAGGGAAACAACTTCAGAAGACTCTTAGACTAGATCAGTGGTTCCCCCCTACAGAAATCTTTAAACAAGGGTATGTATACCTGATGATAATTGAAATGATGTTTGCAAAACCTTTTTTCATTGATAGGGGAATAGTTGATTATTGTGGTCCATCAGCACAGTGGTGCAGGTAGGAAGAATTAGGTGGTTTCATCGTTGAGCTGTTTTGCTAATTTAACGAATTTTAATCAGTGCTTACTATGTGCCAGGTAATCTGATGCTGAGACCAGCAAGAGAGACCAAATAGACGCATCCCTGACCCCATGGAACTTCTAGTCTGACAGGCAGGAGAATTCGTTCTATACATTCACTGTTAACATTTATTGGTATCTATTTTGCCAGGCTCTGTTTCCTAGGAATACAACAGTGATGAAACCCTTAATCTGACAAAGTTTATGTTACTTGTCAGAGGGAAATGCTATATTGCTAAATCAAAAGAAAAAAAAAACGTTCTAGAACAGTATATATAATTGATGAATTTTTTTACTTTAAAAAAATCTGGAAGAATATATCTAAATTAATATGGTTACCCCACAGGGGAAATGGTTAAGAGATAGACTCAGCCTGGCTGGTGTTGCTCAGTGGTTAAGCATCGACCTATAAACCAGGAAATCATGGTTCGATTCCCTGTTGGGGCACATGCCTGGGTTGCAAGCTGGATCCCCAGTGCTGGGTGTGCGGGAGGCGGCTAATCAATGATTCCCTCTCATCACTGGTGTTTCTATCTCTCTCTCCCTCTCCCTTCCTTTCTGAAATCAATAAAAATATATATTTTTTTAAAAAGAGATAGACTTTCACTTTTTTAAACATGCTTCTGTGTTCGATGATCTCCATTTTCTCTTGTAATAGAATGATATTTAAGCATTGTAGCAGTGATTTCCTGTCTGCCCTCCACTTCATAGGAAGAAATGAAGACTGGGCCAGGTTAACGTAAAGAGCAAGTCCTGCAGTGAGTGTGGCAGTGAGCTAGGGCTGGAACCTTGGTTTTCAGAGTAGGATCCACTTTCCATCAGTTATTTGGAATGGGACAGATGGCAGAAAGGGGAACAAAAAGCTACTACAAGTGTAATGGAGATGACAAATGGTAACTTAATTAAAAAGTGTAGTAAGATTGAATAAGTGGTTTGTTTATTGAAGTGCCTTGGAGTGTCTCTCCCCTCGCACCTCCCACCCCCCACCCCCGCCCCCAGAGCTCTGCCTAAGATACTCATAGGCTATGAAAAGAGGGACTCTGTCATCTATTTGGGCTGCAAAAGTAAGGTCTTACTATGTTTTATCTATTACTTTTTCTTGATTTGGAATTCCAGAAGCAGAAATTCCAAGTGGTCCCTTGTTTTATTGCACTTTGCTTTATGGTGCTTCACAGGTGGTGAGTTTGTTTTTTACAAATTAAAGGCAGGGCCCTACACTAGCAAAAAGATTCTCACTTGCTTTATTGTGGGTGGCCTGGAACAAACCCACAATATCTCTAAGGTGTGCCTGCAATTGATTTAGATGTATCTTTCTAGAGGCTTGGTGATATGTGAATGTAGCTTTAGTCAATTTAAGTTGCTTTCTTTTCCTTCTGTCTGGGATAAAGAAAAGGATATTTGTAATTAGACTGCAAAATATACATTACATGAATGTAAAAGAATTCCACTTTTGTAAGAACACAATTTGGGGGCTTGCTTTTTTTCTTTTTTTTTTTTTTTGGTGTTTTTCATTAGTTAAAACATTTTACATACCTTGTATAAGCAGTATAATGGTATCTTCATATTGTAAAATACTCAAACAAGCCCTAGCTGGTTTGGCTCAGTGGATAGAGTGTTGGCCTGTGGACTTCAGGGTCCCAGGTTCAATTCCAGTCAAGGGCATGTACCTTGGTTTTGGGCACATCCCCAGTAGGGGGTGTGCAGGAAGCAGCTGATCAATGTTTCTCTCTCATCGATGTTTTTAACTTTCGATCCCTCTCCCTTCCTCTCTGTAAAAAAATCAATAAAATATATTTAAAAAAATACTCAAACGATACATAAGTAGTGTTAAGCTGAAAGACCTCTTTGTCTCAGCTAACCTACCAGAGAGGACACTGAACATTTTGATGGGCATCCACACACACTTTTCCCAATCACTTTTCCATACAGATACATACGCATATACGCATATTGTCATTTGGTTACAGTATTTTTACAAAAATAGTTTCCTGTGAAATAGATTATTGTGTGAATTATCTCTCTCACTTATTTTTCTCATAGTTCCATGTGAGTGTCCCAATAAAATGTTGGTTTTTAAAAATTTTTTATTTATTGATTTTTGAGAGCGAGAGTGAGACAGAGAGAGAGAGGGAACCATCGATTTGTTGTTCCTCTTATTTGCATTCAATGGTTGATTCTTGTATGTGCCCTGACTGGGGATCAAACCGATAACCTAGGTGTATTGGGATAATACTCTAACCAACCGAGCACCTGGCCAGGGCCAAAATGTCAATATTCTTTGTCAGCGTATATTATTAATAAGCAGAAGGTTTTGTTGACATTATTTAAAGTCCCAGTGTCTGCCACCAACATAGTGCCTTGACAAGGATTTAGACAGAGCTCAGCATACAGTTTAAGTAATTGTTACTAGCATAGGCATTTCCACATGATGCCCAGGTTCTACAGAGGTTTTAGTTTGGGAGAGTTACAGAGTCCTTTAGCAAATGACCCTAACACTATCTGGCTAAAAGCACAATGCTATTAAGCCTCTTTGACCCAGCCAACTTCCCTAAAACTGATGTGAAGGAAGTGTCTGACAATCATGTGACAATGCAACGAGGCACACTGGTTACAAGTTAAAGTGTTCATCCAAAAGCAAATATGTGAAGTTGTCACCTATTAACATAAGAAACATTCAAACCTATAAAGAATTTTTTTGAGTTTATTTGAGCCAAACTGTCAGTACTTGCCGGGAAGCAGAATCTCAACGGATTGGGATAATGCTCCACAGAATGGCAGATTTTCACCTTGTTTTATACATTACAGTCAAAGGAGGAGATGTAAGTGGGTTACATGAAATCCATTGGTGATAGATTAGGGAGGTGGGAGAAAGCAAATCGGGGAAACCTCTGGGAGTGGATAAAAAGTAAAATGATATTCATCAGAAAGAATGTATGCACACCTATGTTCATAGCAGCACAATTTACAATAGCTAAGATCTAGAAACAGCCCAGGTGCCCATCAGTAGATGAGTGGGTAAAAAGCTGTGGTACATTTATACCTGGAATACTATGCAGCAGTAAAAAAGAATATCTTACCCTTTGAGACAGCATGGAGGGACCTAGAGAGTACCATGCTAAGTGAAATAAGTCAGTCAGAGAAGAGAGAGTGAGTGATCTCAATCATATGTGGAATCTAAGTAACAAAATAAACGAATGGGGAGGATCCAGAGACAGGAAAGCATGGGACAGAGTACGGAATCTTCGGAAAGAAGGAGGGAAAGGTGGGTGGGTGGGAAGTAATAAACCAGAACCTTTTATGTATATATGCATGGCCCATGGCCACAGGCAATGGGGCGATGAGGGCCTGGGGTGGGGGGTGGGGGTGGACTGGAAGGGGCCAATGGGGGAAAAAATGGGACATGTGTAATACTTTCAACAATAAAGAATCAAAAAAAAAAAAAAAAAAAAAAGCCCTAACCGGTTTGGCACAGTGGATAAAGCGTTGGCCTGGGGACTGAAGGGTCCCAGGTTCAGTTCTGGTCAAGGGCATGTACCTTGGTTGCGGGCACATTCCCAGTAGGGGGTATGCAGGAGGCAGCTAATCAATGTTTCTCTCTCATCGATGTTTCTAACTCTCTATCCCTCTCTCTTCCTCTCTGTAAAAAAATCAATAAAATGTATTTTAAAAAAAAAGTAAACTGATAGGCATATAGTTCTTTTGCTTAGGTGGGTACAGGATAGTTTACAGTGAACAATTAACATGATAACAGTAACAATGAAGGAATTTGTGGTACCGGTCCTAGCACCCAGGGCATTTGATGTGCCCTGAGGGGTCTGGAAAAAAGGGAAGTTACAAGTTACCCTGACATTTCTATGATATTGTATCTAGATATATTTTCTATGTTGTGGTAGATGCAAAAAGACTATAGGCTCAGTTAAGGCAAAGACTGACCTTGTCAGGGAAGATACCCACCTAGGACATGACTACCCACCATATCTGCTTTTAGTTAAAGTTTTAATTTCAGACCGTCCTTTGTGGTTACTTTAGGTTTTGAGTTTGCAAAACTGCCATGTAGGCCTTCCCTGAGCTTGTCAGGTTAGCAAGTGGACCCTTTCATCCACACATCTTTGTCAAACGCAAGTTCAAAATCTCCAGTTTCCATGGACTTGCTATTAACATCTGAAAGTTGCATATCAAATATAGTGAAGCACAGTGTAACTCTACATCATTTTAAAATATATTTTTATTGATTTCAGAGAGGAATGGAGAGGGAGAGGGAGACAGTAACATCAATGAGGAGAGAGAATCATTGATTGGATGCCTCCTGCATGCCCCTATGGGGATCCAGCCTGCAAGCCAGGCATGTGCCCTTGACCAAATTGAACCTGGGACCCTTCAGTCCTCAGGCTGCACTCTATCCACTGAGCAAAACCAACTAGGGCTACGTTATTTTTAATTAAAGTGGCAGCTTGTTTTCCTAAACTTTTGAGGGTAAAGGCTATATGTTTGTTTCTTTATTTATTTGTTTTTGCATAGGATAACCGTTGCTTAGCATGGGGTACTCAATGGATATTTGGTGAAATAATGTTTGTTAAGTGACAAGAACAGTTGAGTACGAACGAGCAGGCACACTCGGCTTTCTCATCTGTGTCTACCCCATAGTGTATCTTCTGTGGGTCCCATCCTCTAGTCCTCTTTTTGGCCCTCCGTTTATTCATTATAAGTTGAGGAGTTGGCCTGGGTAGTTTAAGATCCCTTCAGATATAAACAGTCTCAAAATGGCCTTTCAGCCTGGCCAGTGTGGCTCAGAGGTTGACCTACGAAGCAAGACATCACAGTTTTATTCCTAGTCAGTGCACAAGCCTAGGTAGCAGGCTTGATTCCCAGTGGGGAGAGTGCAAGAGGCAACCGATTAATGATATTCTGTCATCATTGATGTTTCTATCTCTCCCTCTTCTTTCCTCTCTGAAATCATTAAAAAAATAAAAAAAATATATATATAGTTTAAAAAAATGGTCTTGCAGGTCCAGAGTCTGACTTAAAAATCATACTGTGTGCTGAATCTTTTAAAAACAGCCTAGTAGAGCACAAATATTGTTCCTGTTCACTAATATCTCCTTATAATCCAGTCAGACTGGAGAAGTCTGACTTTCAAGGATACTTCCCAAGGGTCTGATGTCCAAGTGTGGCAAAGAGATAAAGAATGGAATGCTGGGAGGAAGTTGTCTTTATCTACTGGTATAAAAACCCTTGAGGGAAGGATCAGTGACAAACCATCAGAGGAGCTGGGAACCTCCTAACTTACCCGTAAGTACAATCCTCTGGAAATTTATGTGGAAGAGAAAGTCAGAACTTTGTTGCTTGAACTTTCTGAATATTATATGGCATAACTACGACAACAATGATTGAGCCAATAGAAGTTAGAGAAAATTCCAGGGGAGGGCAGACAGGAATCAAGGTGGCCAAGTAGTAAATCCTGAACTCACCTCTTTCCAGGAACGTGTGGAAATTATTGCACAAGGTCACTGAGAACCACCCGAAGACCAGCTGAATAGAAGTCGTCCGTAAGGTTATAAAGAAGGAGCCACGTTGACACAGGTAAGTGTGAATATGGGGTCTGGGCAGGTCCCACACTCCCTGTGTGGTGATGAATGAATGGGAGGGCTTCACAGGTCCCCCCTAAAGAAACAGAGGTCTGAACCCCACTTCAGGCTCCATAGCACAGGGCACTGTGCCGAGAGTTCTTATAATCCAGCTTTAGGAACCAGTGGGGTTTATGTCTGAGATGGAGGAAGGGTTATAGGAAACCTAGCACTGTACTCAGAGGGTTCACGTGAACTCCTGCCCTCTAAGCTCCAGCACAGAGGCAGCAGCTCCAGAAGTGCCTGGGACATAAGGGGAGGAACTCAATGGACTAACTTTAGGGCACAGGCTGGAGGGGCAGGGATTGGTAGGAACTCTCTCAGGGGACAGAAGCTCTGCTGGGTGCTACTGTCCCTTTGTTGAGTTCTCCCATCTAGCTGGCCCTGAGCAGGCAGCCACAAAATCTCTCTCTCTCCTTTAACCTGGCCTACACTGTCTGCCCTGCTCTGCCTTTTCCTTGCGACCCTGCCCCACCCACCAGATCACCTTGCTGGAGCCTCTTGCAGCAGCTCCAGGCCCTTCACAGGAGCCCACACAGTCTCTCTGAAAAGCCCTCAAGTTCTACAGGAGTGATGCCTGCTTCTGGCACGCCCTGCAATCTCTCCCAAATGCCCTTCAATTCAGTACAAGCAGCAACCTAGGCATCTGTCAGTAGATGAATGGATAAAGAGCTACATATGTACAAAGGAATCTTACACAGTCATAAAAAGAATGAAATCTTGCCTTTTGTGACAAAATGGACCTAGAGGATAGTATGCTAAGTGACAAAAGGCAGACAGAGAAAGAAGACCATCAGTTTTCAGTTATATGTGGAATGTAAAAACAAGGACAAAGAAAACTAAATGGAAACAAGCTTATACATACAGAGAACATATTGATAGGTACCTGATTGGGTGGGGGAGGTGGGGGTGTAAAAGATGAAGGGAATGAAAAAGTATAATCTGCCAGTTATAAAATAAGTAACAGGGAAGTAAAGTACAGCAGAAGGAATATGGTCAATAATCCTATCTAATAAAGAGGGAATATGCTAATTGACCATCACTCCATCACAAACATGGCTGCACCCACAGCTGAAGCCAAGTTCCTATAAGGAGCCTTAACGAGCAATCAGCAGGGACCTGAGGCTACGCCCTCCCCTGCCCCGGGGGAGCTTGACAGGGGACCTCAGGCCACGTCCCCTGCCCTGGCCAGGCTGGGGGACCTCAGGCCACACCCCCTGCCCCAGTGCCAGGCCAGGGGACCTGAGGCGACACCCCCCACCTGGTGTGGCTGGATGGGGGACCTCAAGGTGCACTTCCTGTCCTGGTGCTGGGCTAGGGGACCTCAGGCTGCTCCCCCCACCCAGCAGGGCTTGACAGGGGACCTCAAGGTGTGCTTCCCATCCTGGTGCTGGGCTAGGGGACCTCAGGCTGCTCCCCCGGCCGCAGCGCCAGGTTGGGGGACCTCAGGCTGCACCCTCCACCAGGTGGGGCTTGACAGGGGACCTCACGCCATGCCCCCCGCTCCAGCACCAGGCCAGGAGACCTGAGCCTTCTTCCCCCTGCCTGGCTGGGCTTGATGGGGGACCTCAGACCATGCCCCCCACCCAGCGGGGCTTGACAGGGGATCTCAGGCCGTGTCCCCCACCTGGCGGGGTTTGATGGAGGACCTCAAGGCACGCCCCCCACCCCAGTCTGGGCTGGGGGGCCTCAGGCCACCCCCCTCCCATCCTGGCACTGGGCCAGGGGACCTGAGGCTATGCCCCCTGACCAGCAGGGCTTGACAAGGGTGGGACTGGCTGGGTCTGGATCTAGCCCAATGTGGGGTGCTGGCCGGGTCTGGGTCTCATGCGATTTTGAGGTGCATGTGGGTGGGCGGGGACTTGACTCTGGGTCCCGTGGTGTGCCCTAGACTCTGACAGGAAGAAGGTTTTCATATACATTTCACTAATTTTCTTTCATCTCTGACACTTCTATTATAGAGAAAGGGCAAATAGCAATATT
This sequence comes from Plecotus auritus, assembly GCF_963455305.1. NCBI lineage: Eukaryota > Metazoa > Chordata > Mammalia > Chiroptera > Vespertilionidae > Plecotus > Plecotus auritus. Next base: position 17,041,476 of record NC_137773.1, read on the forward strand.
AAATTATTTCCTCTAACTAATCCCCTTTTAATGTGCATGAATTTCGTGCACTGGGTCACTAGTATTGTAATAATTATGTATGGTGTTACAGGGGTCCTAGACTTACCATGGGGATAACTTTGAAAGGTCTGTGAATGTCTATTCACTCTGTTGTACACCTGAAAGTAATATAATCTTTTATATCAAGTATAATATAAAAATACATTTTAAAAATTTTGGAAAAATTCACAAACTAGAATGCTTTGAATTTCTTGGGAGATAGATTCTCATTTAAATGGATTCATGGCTTATACATCTCAGTTGTTTAAACTTCTCCTGAACAATATCAGTGAGGAAGACCTGCATATTTAGGCTTACTTGGAGGCTGTATGACTTCAGAGCTGACATATTCCTTTGCTCACCCTCTCTTTATCTGTGAAATGGGCATTATATAATATGGAAGTAGGAACAAACATTGGAGCATACACAATAGCCATGTGTGGCTATATATTTTTTCTTTTTATTTATTTATTTATTTATTTATTATTTTTTTAAAATATATTTTATTGATTTTTTTACAGAGAGGAAGGGAGAGGGATAGAGAGTTAGAAACATGAATCAGCTGCCTCCTGCACACCCACTACTGGGGATGTGCCTGCAACCAAGGTACATGCCCTTGACCGGAATCAAACCTGGGACCCTTGAGTCCACAGGCCGACACTCTATCCACTGAGCCAAACCGGTCAGGTCCTATTTTTTTCTTTTTAAATTTCTTTTATTTTACTGCCATGTGTGGCTATTTAAATTAAAGTTAATTTATATAGAAATTTTAATTTTTGATTTGAGCCAAATTGACAACAGAAAGATATCAAATGCTTCCTAAATTTAAATTAATTAAAATAAAATTAATTAAAATAAAATTAAATGAAAAAAATTAACTTCCTTATTTGTGCTAACCCCATTTTAAGTGCTTGCCCAACCACCCATCACAGAAAATTCTAAGAGAGATGGACAACACACACCACACACACACAGACATGTATGTGCGTGCATCACATCACACACACATCACAGGAAAGGAGGTAACAAATGCAGTGTAGAAAACTGAAATAGAGCGATGAGGAATGTCTGAGGTGACATTTAAGCAGAGATCAGAATGAAAAGGGGAAGTCTGGAAATGGTGAGCTAAAGGAAATGGGAATCTAGGCAGAGACACCACCATCATGAAGGTACTAAAGTAGGAATGCATTTGAAAGAACCATGAGTCACTGGAGCCCCAAGGGCAGGGGAGAGAGAGGAAAATCTGAGAGTTAGGCAGAGGTCAGATCACTGGGCCTTTGCATCTAGGTTAGGAGTTAGGATTTTTTTTCTTTTTTCTGAAATAGCCATGGGAGGGTTGTAAGTGGGGGAGTGACATGGTCTAATTATATTTGCCATTTATATCATTCTGCACAATTTTACTAGTTAAATGTTGACTTTACCTGTGTCTCTCTCTGATTGTACAATCCTAGACTTTTTTTTAAATCATTAGTATATTTGTCAGTCTCAATGTAATAGTATAAAACCTGTGGAAGAGTTGAATTAAATTAGAAAATCCTTATCATTGACCTACTGGGCATTGGCAGAGTCCCAGAGCATAAAAAAACTAATAAAAATATTTTAATTTTGTTTTATTGGTTTTAGAGAGAGAAAGGGGGAGAGAACAGAAGGAGAGAGAGAAAGAGACAGAGAGAAAGAAACACCGATGTGAAAGAGAACACCAATCAGTTGCCTCCTGCACACACACCTCAACTGGATATAGCCTGTCCTGGAACAGAACCCTCCACCTTTTGGCATAGAGGGTGACGCTCCAACCAACTGAGACACATGGGCCAGAGCTGGTCATAAAATCTATTGCCTCCCAAATAAATAAGTCATGACCTATTTGTATGTGAAGCATTTCAGAATATGCCTCCTAACCTTTGGTGGAGGTTGAAGTAGGGTCAATAGTGTCCACTGTAAGTATATAAAGACAAAGCATTAAGGGAAAGCAAATATCTAGGCTCACTAAACCTTTCCAAACCTCAGCTTCCTCCTCCAAGAATGGGTTAATATCAGCACCTGCCTAAGGGTGAAAGTAAAATGCACAGAGCCCACGACACAGTAATTCTCCAGAAATGGTGGCTGTAGTATTCATGCATATTTAGGTTTAGTTTTGAGTTCACCCGCAGACTTTTGTTCATGACAACAATCCTTTAAGGGAGATAGAACAAGTATTTTTGGCCCCATTGAAGGATTGAGGAAATCAAGGCTTGGCTCAACTTAGTAACTCACAGAGCTACCAGCTTCCTAAGAGGCAGAGGTGGGATCTGAACCCAAGTGTAGAGGAAACTCTTTCTTGATGTGACCGCTATCTCTCCCATGAGCTGGACTTGGGCTGGATCAGAGGTTGCTTTCCACAACACCCCGTTAGAGACTGTCTGATGACAATTGATGTTCATTCTGACATAAATCAGCACCCCTTCCTTGCTTGCTGCTATGTGCTGGTCCCTGGTATAGGCCCATTGTCCTGACCTGGTTAAGCATTCTAAAATTAGAATAGATTTTATTAAGTGGATTTATTATTTTAATATTTTTGTTATTGATTTGATTGAGAGAGAGAAACATCAGTTTGTTGTTCAACTTATTTATGCATTCATTGGTTGATTGTTGTATGGAACTGGCAACATTGGCTTACTGGGACGATGCTCTAACCAACTGAGTTATCTGGCCATGGCTAATTTGATGGACTTAAAATATCAAAAGTAAACTGATACAGCCCAGTTGGTGTGGCTCAGTGGTTGAGTGCTGTTCTATGAACCAGGAGGTCTCGCTTCTATTCCAAGTCAGACATGTGACCTGGTTATGAGCTCAATCTCCAATAGGGGACAAGCAACAGTCAGCCAATCAGTGATTCTCTCCCATAATTGATGTTTCTGTCTCTCTTTTTCTTTCCCTTCCTCTCTGAAATCAATTAAAATATATTTTTTAAAAAGTAAACTGAACGAAAATTAGGATTTTGTTCTTTGTGTTAAAATAAAGTAAAGGTGTAGAAAACAAAGGGCACAGCAATAGGCCCTAAACTTGCCATGGATGAAGGAGTTATGATAATGAGGGCACCAAGCCCTTTATCCCTGGAACAGGAACCATTTAGTGGACTCTACAATGGGATTTTCCACCAGGATACGTCTTCACATTCTTGAGTGTGGAAGAACTGCTTAGTCTCTGGTGGGACCCTGTCATTCTAATGCCATTGGGACCCATGCATGGAGATACACTATACATGGACTGGTATATGCACCATTGAAAGAGGAAAGAATGGATCCTCTTCTGGCATATTCCCCCTCCTATTCCTTACTTACCCCAGAGAGCACACCTTCCTCCTGGACAACATGTGGTTTACACAGCCTGGCTAGGCTGCAAGTGTAATTCTCAAAGAAGGAGAAGATCTCTCAGTTCAAGTTCCTACTAAATATTTGTCTTTCTGACCCAGAATTCTACTGTTGTGGCATCTAGTTATGGGGAGTGTGTGTGTGTGTGGGGGTCCTTAAATGAAGTACATATGAAAAGTCAAGTAAATGATCTGGACACAGCCTAGGTGACCAACTACCCATAGGTTTAAGGCCTAGGGGACATGAAGAAAAACATTGTTATTAATACTTGGACTGCTTCTTTTTTAAAAAAATATATTTTATTGATTTTTTACAGAGAGGAAAGGAGAGGGATAGAGAGTTAGAAATATCGATGAGAGAGAAACATTGATTCAGCTGCCTCTTGCACACTCCCTACTGGGGATGTGCCCGCAACCAAGGTACATGCCCTTGACCGGAATCGAACCTGGGACCCTTGAGTCCACAGGCCAACACTCTATCCACTGAGACAAACCGGTTAGGGCTGGACTGCTTCTTTTAATTTGTCTCTTTCCTTGTATGTGTCTGCACTGTTACTGAGAACTGTGTCTTCAATGCAGTAAACTAGCAATAACTGAGCTACCTCCCTGCCACTGAAGTCCCTGTTGACCTGTAGGTCACCTTGCAGAAGGGAGAAGGCATGGGAGTGTAAGAGCAGGTCGTGAGGGGTGGAATGTGAGGAGAGACTGTTCTACAATGTGACTTCTGTTTGTCCCACAAACTAGTTCAGGCCAGAATGGGTTTGTCCCACAACCCATCCCCTTTGATTGTCTGATCATAATCGATATTCATTCTGACATTAATCGGTACACTTGCTTCGCCTCCTGCCATGCACCAGTTCTTGGAGCAGGCCTTTGTCCTTTCCTTGTCAAGCCTGTAAAGTAATTTCCAATACCTGGTAGCATTCATGAACTAGTATCTATGACTGTCTCTTTACTCTATATAATTATTTGTGCCCTGCTAACAAGTGTGGGCATCCATTTTGTCTTATAGTGACCGGAGAAGTAGCTTGCATGTGAGTTTTTTTGCTAAACTGTTATTTGCCAGATTGGAGTGGCCTGCTTCTTTTGTCAGTCTCTCTCTGTCCCCCATTTATGAAGGTAGAATTTCAGTTTTGGGGTTTTTCTCCGAGTCTGTGTCTATGAACACCAGGCCTGGTCCACATTCTGCTTTCTGAAATATTCTCCTGACATCGTTCAATAAAATGCAGTCTGAGTTGTTGCTTCCTGTAGCATGAATGATGAAACACAGTGATTCACATTCTCACTTAATCCTTGTTAATAGATAACTTGGCAATATAACTGAGGCTAGGGACTATCCATTGTGGCCACAGGGCAAGAAGTACCCTCTACTCACCAAAGGGCCAATAGACGGTCATCTCAGAGCCCAAGGGTAAGTGCATCAGGACCATTGGAGGACTGGTCTTTGCTCTGGTGTTCCCCCCACTGAGCCTGGCTCTGGTTTCCTTCCTGTTTACTCCCTAATCTCTCTGAGCATCAGGAGTCAGTTTGGACTTTCCGTGTGGAAAAGGAGCTGGGAAATAAGGGGCTACTTCCAAGGGCAGCTTTGCCTGTCTGTTGGAGTTACAGAGCTCTCAGCCACCTTGAACTAACAAAGACCTGAAACCATTGTATGTGGTCTCCCATCCATAGCAGGTAGGCTCATGTGATACATGCAGTTAGGGTACAAGGAAAAGTTGTAATCTGAGAATTAAGATGTGTCCCCATACCATATCCTAGGGGCACACCAAACAGTCCATTTTTTTTTCTTCCCTTTAGGCTGATACCATCATGCCTCCTTGGGTAGCCTTCCCCAGCCTCATACTGCTTTGGGCAGGTAAGTGGATAGGTGGGCTGGGGTTTAGAAGGCCTGGGCATGGGGGAGTGTAGGGTGTGTGTGGGTGTGGTGGAGGAAGATGGATGTGCTTGGACTCTGTTGGAAGGTAATGGGTCAACTTGTGAGCAAAGAACCAGGCTGAAACAAAAAAAATTTCTGAAATGGTATGAATCACAAAATCTAAGGCTAAGTAGAACACTGCTATATGCTGCCATTTCTATTTAAGAAAAAAGGGGGTGGTGGGTGGTTCGGTATACATAGACTTCTCACATGTATGTAAGAAATAGTACCAGCTTTTTCCTGGTGTAGGAGGGAATGAAAAGAAGAGATGGTGCTAGGATGGAAAGAGACCAGTCTTTCATTATACATTTTGTGTGTTTTTAACTATGTGTAAATATTGCTTTTAAAAATAAGATATGTTGTGGCCAGTATGGCTCAGTTGGTTACGCATCTCCCCCTGTACCAAAAGGACTCGGTTCAATTCCCAGTCAGGGCACATTCCCAGGGTTTCTGGCTGGATCCCAGGTAGGGGGCATGCAGGAGGCAGTTTATCACTGTCTTGCTGTCACATCAATGTTTATCTCTCTCGCTCTCCCTCTCCCTTCTTCTTCTCTAAAAATCAATAAAAACATTTTAAAAAATATAAATAATATATAGGGTGTTCCAAATTATACACACACACTCACTTTAATAGCTGATAGCTCAATTTTGAAAATATATTTAAATAAACACTGCCTTTATAATTATTCAGTGTGTGTATACACTTTTTGGAACACCCTATATTTTAATTCAAAACATTCTATGAGCTAGAGAAAATTTTAGGAATAGACACAACCTAAATTTAAAAATAATAATCATCAGATGTGATGTGATTATAGGGAAAAGTTCATTTAAATTATACTTCCATACTACATTTTTAAGTTAGCATCCTTTATTTGTAATCTACAAATGATGTTAGGCAAAATTAAATATTATAGAAACCTAGAGAAAAAATAGACTCTCACTTTATGTAACAATATTTTATTCCCAGAGCATTTTGAAACTCACAGCCCACTCCTAACATGGCACTTGAGCAAGGACTGATTAGTTGGGGTATGTGAAGTACCACATAGAGTATATAGTCAATAATATTTTAATAACTATGAATGGTGTCAAATAGGTACTAGACTTATTGGGATGATCACTTCATAAGTTATATAAATGTCTAATCACTATTTTGTACACCTTCATCTACTATAACATTGTATATCTAATTGTAATTTAAAAATAAAAAACATAAGTAAATAAATAAGATTAGTTGGTACATCTCAGATTTCATTTAAGGACCAACTTGACTGCATTTGACAATATAGGGTTTTAAAAATATGTATAGCCCTGATTGATTTGGCTCAGTGGAGAGAGAGTTGCCCTGCGGACTGAAGGGTCCCAGGTTTGATTCCGGTCAAGGGCATGTACCTTGGTTGCGGGCACATCCCCAGTAGGGGGTGTGCAGGAGGCAGCTGATCGATGTTTCTCTATCGATGTTTCTAACTCTCTATCCCTCTCCCTTCCTCTATGTAAAAAATTAATAAAATATATTTAAAAAATAAAACATGTATATTTTTATTGATTTCAGAGAGGGGAAGGGAGTACATCAATGATTAGAGAGAATCATTGATAGGATGCCTCCTGCACGCCCCCTACTGGGGATTGAGCCTGCAGCCGGGGCTTGGGTCCTGACATGGAATTGACCCTTGACCTCCTGGTTCATAGATTGATGCTCAACCACTGAGCCATACCAGGTGGGTGAAATATGGGGTTATTAATGCCATTACCACAGGAGAGAGTTTTTGTTTTTAAGTGGCTTAACTTAGTACTTGATTGAATGTTCTCCAATTCTCTGGGTTCACCATGGGAAGTGGGCCTCGCTCAAGTGCCATGTTCATCTACTCATAAGAATGATTTCTACTTGGATTTTTTTGGACATGAGCTATCTAAAATCAATAAAATTATATTTTTAAAAAACCCCTTTTTCATCCAATGTAGTCAAGTTGGTCCTTAAATGAAATCTGATGACCAAAATAGATCCAGAAACATAGAACCATAGAACCGACTGTGGGTGGGTGGGAAGAGAGCAACCAAAGAAGTTGTGTGCATATATGCATAACCCATGGACACAAACAATAAGATGGTGAAGGCTTGAGGTGGGGGCGGGGTGGTCTAGAAGGCGTTAATGGGGGGGAAAAAGGGGACATCTATAATACTTTCAACAATAAAGATTTAATTGCCGAAACCGGTTTGGCTCAGTGGATAGAGCGTCAGCCTGCGGATTCCGGTCAAGGGCATGTACCTTGGTTGCGGGCACATCCCCAGTGGGAGGTGTGCAGGAGGCAGCTGGTTGATGTTTCTCTCTCATCGATGTTTCTAGCTCTCTATCCCTCTCCCTTCCTCTCTGTAAAATATCAATAAAATATATTTAAAAAAAATTTTTTTTTAAAAAATAAAGATTTAATTAAAAATGTTTTTATTGATTATTTTAGAGAGAGAAGGGAGAGGGAGAGAGAGATAGAAACATCAATGAGAGAGAAACATCAATCTGCTGCCTCCTGCAAACTCCTACTGGGGAATGAACCCTCAACCCATATAGGGTGACCTTTGATGCATGGGACAATACTCAACCAACTGAGCCACACCAGCCAGGACCCCAACAATAATTAAAAGAAAACATTAGCTCTGCTTATTTTTATGAGAGATAGGTAATGAGGTGACTTCATTTGAAATAGACATTTTAAAAATTACAATAAAAATTAAAACTTTTAATTGCAATAGAATTTTCAAATGTATTTTATTGAGACAGTGATTGGATTTAGGGAAGAAGAAAAGCAACATGTATACATTACTTATTTAATAATCAAATACCTATCAAACACAGAATGAAATACATTCTCATGTACTGATAGAGTGTCATTTGGCTCAAATATTTTGGAAAGAAATTTGAAAAAAATAATTATTCTCTTTGTTCTGATAATTTCTATTTTAGAAATTTATCCTATCAGGAAACAATCCTAAAGAAAGAAATAAGTTTAATAGCCCTAGCCGGTTTGGCTCATTGGTGGAACAAGGCCCATGGACTGAGGGTCCAATATTCAATTCTGGTCAAGGGCATTTACCTCAGATGCAGGCTTCATCCTGGACCTGGTCAGGGCTCATGTGGGAGGCAACCAGTCGAACCAGTCGATGTGTCTCTCTCACTTGATGTTTCTCTGTGTCTCTTCCCATCCCTTCCACTTCTCTAAAAATCCATGAAAAAATATTCTAATGGGTAAGGACTAACAACAACAACAAAAAAGAAATAAGTTTAAATTATTTGTTGTTTACAACTATCAAAAAAAACCCAAAATGCTGATAAAGATGTAAAGAAAGAAACCGATAAAAATTTTTAGATTCAGGATTAAAGTCACATGATTACAAATGAAATAAACCATATAAAAAAAAGTAAGTGGGCATAAATGTAAAATTAAAATATTGAGGCCTCAGACTTTATTTTCTTTTTATTTGCAGATGCTGTAGTTTCTGTGTCATATGTGTCTGGAGTGGTGGGTCAGTCTGTCACGCTACCCTGCATCTTTTCAACAGCTCATGAAATCTCACCCATGTGCTGGGGTCGAAGGGCATGTCCTTCATTCAATTGCTCAAATGAACTCATAATGACAGATGGCTATCGTGTCACCTTTGAGAAGGACAAACGTTATAGGATGAATGGAATCATTTTCAGAGGAAATTTGTCTTTAACCATACAGAATGCAGCCCTGTCTGACACTGGCACCTATTGTTGCCGTATTGAGTTCAAAGGGTGGTTTAATGGTTATAAAAAGAATATATTTTTGGAGATAAAGCCAGGTGAGTTTGTCTTCCTGTGATCACTTCATGTGCATGAACTGAGATGTTTACTGTTTGGAAATGATATTCTCTTCCCTTAAGAAAGAGGAGGTTACTCAATCCTGCTTTTAATAACTTTGGGGAAATAGAATTACTTACTTGTGTAGAATGAAGTGTTAGAATAACCTAGAGTCAAGAGTGTAGACTAGAAGGCCTTCCCAGTCTGCAGACTATCTCTTAAAGCAGTGCTTCAAAAATGCTGGTTAGTTCATGAAGAGGCATTCACAGCTCCATAGGGAGATGAGGTGAATATTTTTCTCAAACTAAAATTATTCAATGTAAACAACTGCACTTTTTCTCTGAGATGATGTCATTGAAAATTTAAAAAATGAACTTAACATTTTAAACCTAACATGGAGATTTTCAAATGTATAAAGCAGACAATATTGTATAAGAGATTGTCAAGTAGATACATTACCAACTTTGACATTTACCAACTCAATCTTGTTGCATGTGCATTGTGTAAGCATATACTGTATAGTCCCATCCCCACACTGTGCCCTACCTTGGATTTCATGAAGCATAACTCACATTATATTGTAATATTGCCTGTTTAAAAATTAAAATGACTTTATTGCAATATAAAAACTGATGCATCCCAATAACTGTGTATTAGTTGCCTTTAAGATTTTCATGAAATCAAAAAATCTGGCAAATTCACATTTCTTCTCTCTTGAGATGGACATTATAATGGCCCAGGTTTCTGAGTTCTTCCTTAATCTACTTCCAGTAAAGTCTTATATTGACAGTAGAATACAATATTTGTGGCCTTAGTAAGCTGAATCTCTTTATCTTTTTTATTAAATTAAGAAACCTTATGCCCTAGCCGGTTTGGCTCAGTGGATAGAGTGTCAGCCTGTGGAGTGAAGGGTGTGAGGTTCGATTCTGGCCAAGGGCATATGCCCCGGTTGTGGGCTCAATCCGCAGTGCGGGAGGCAGCCGATCAATGATTCTCTCTCATCATGCATGTTTCTATCTCTCTCTCCCTCTCCTTCTCCCTTCCTCTCTGAAATCAATAAAGAAATATATATTTTTTAAAAAGAAACCTTTATTTGCAACCTCTCAAATTTTGGACTAGGTTATTTCCTTTAAAAAGGCAAGCAAGAGCCCTAGCTGGTTTGGCTCAGTGGATAGAGTATCTGCATGTGGACTGAAGGGTCCCAGGTTTGATTCTGGTCAAAGGCACATGCTTGGGTTGCAGCTTGATCCCCAGGAGGGGGTGGTCAGGAGGTAGCCGATCAATGATTCTCTCTCATCATTGATGTTTCTATCTCTCTCTCCCACTTCCTCTCTGAAATCAATTTAAAAAAATATAAAATTGTTAAAAAGGCAAGATAAGGTCAGTTCAGATGGAGAAAACAGCTGACTCTGTGGAAACTATATCTGGGAAGCAATTCAGAGAAGCCAAAGAAGCTGATGAGATAGAGCTCTATAGACAGATGTGTGGAGGCAGCACATGGAGAAGAGATTATGATTATGAAATTTTGGGAGTTGTGAAATTATTTTGATCTGTCTGAATTTTTAAATGTGACATGGAATGGAATAAGTAGGAAACTTTACAGTGTCTCCCAATCCTATGATAGATATTTGAGCCTCCAATAACCAAATCTTCGCTTAAGTTTTCTTTAATTTTTCACAGGCTCAGCTTACACCTCACCTCCATTAGAGCTTTTCCTCACCTGCATCTACACTTATATCTTCCTAGCTTCTTCCTGGGGAAGATATTTTCTACCAATGAGGACACGTTTATTACTAGATCTCTCTTGGTTTCCTCTTCTTTATTGTTCATTGTGCTCCTTTGATCAGATTTTTTTGCATGCTTGCTTTTTTCTCTATATTAGGTTTTTAAATGAAGGGAAAGGATTAGACTGTATATTTCTTAAAAGCCTCTGACTACAGCTTAGATCAGGGTCAGCCAACATTATAGCCCAGGGCCAGATTCCATTCAAAATAGGCCCACAGTTTTTTTTATAGATAAGCTTTATTGGAACAGCTATACTCACTCCTTGTACTATCTGGATTGTTGCTACTTTCACACTGACAGAGTTGAGCCGCTGACACTGAGGCCACGGGGCCCCTAAAGCCTAACACATTTACTGCCTGGCCCTTTACAGGAAGTTTGCTGACCTCTGCTTAAGACTAATGCCTTGCATGTAATAGATTACCAATATTTGTTGAAAAAGAGTTTAGCCTGTTCAAGGCACAGATGGGCTTAATTGCAAATGAAACTGATTCTTAAAAAGAAGAACGTTCAAACCAATTGTCTGCTCTCTAGGGATTTCCTTTATAGTTAGTAGAGTTGAGTTTGAAGGAAGCTTCTTGTGAAAAGAAAAGGTGCTTGGTGAGCAGAATGTACACATTCTTGAATCAGGCCTTCATTGATCTGCATTTTTGCCAGGCACTGGGTTTGGGCTTAATTCTAGTGTCAGCACTCTCTGGGTAGCTCTGAGACCTTTCGTAAGTGGTTTTGAATCCAGCACCCTATTTGACGCTGGAAAGAGACAAAGTTACTACCTACGTGTGGTCTAGTCTACCTTCCAGCCGATATATAAAGTTGTCTGTGTGATCTAGGATGCTAGTGGGTGTGAGTTAGTCCTCATTTAGGGTGGAGGTCTCTTTGGAGGGTATCCTCAAGACTGAAATGAATGCTATGTATTAATTAATATCTTTTTAACTTTCTGGGCATAGAAACTATTTTTTAATTTAGTCATTCACCACTGAGAGGACAAAGACAGGTCCAGGCTCTAGACATCTTCCCTGCCTCCCCGATATTTACGAAGATACATAAATCTGATATGCATGGTTGCTCTTCTCAGAGTGCTTCAGTGTTAATACTGGGTATCCTTTCTCACCGCTGAACCTCCTAGTATATATTCTTGCAATACAGCTATCTCTGTTTTCATTGGCTTTTCTTCAAGTCCTTTCCTGTAAGGATCTCATTGACCAAGGACAAGATGTAATAGTTCAGGGCAAATTAGTGCCCAGTTTTGCTTGAGGACAGTCTCTCATTGGTTATGTTGATGTACAGGCCCAACACAAAGTTCTTGTTCCCTGCTGCTTGATTAATCATTGCTTTCATGTTGATTTCTAGCTCCACCTAAGGTCACCAGTGTTCCAACACCACCTAAGGTCTTCACCTCTGCTCCTACAACTCCAGCACCCACACTGAACCTTAAGACAGGTAAACTGATATGTTTCTGAGGCCTGAAGCCTTCTACTAAGTGGATGAAGACCACCAGAGTATGTGTTAAGGCGGAGTTGCCATCTATGCTAAAGGTTTTTCCCTGGGTTCCATAGGGCCTCCTGTGATCTGTGAAACCTTGTTGCATATTACATGTATCTAATAGGTATCTTCAGAGTGAAGGGACCAATTAAAAAAAAAATTAGGTTCTCAAAGGGTTTAATAATCAGCCAAAAAACCAAGACCTATGATATTAGACAACTAATGATGTGGATTTGATCTAGTTGGCATTAGTTTATGAGTAAAATCTAGGTAGTTCCAGAGAAGAAGGGAAATCTGAGTGGAATTCCTTTAGTCCTCTCTGAAGTTAGACGCTTCATATAAGGATAACAAGCCCACCACTAGTTTTACCTATAATATTTTATTGAAAGAACCATTTCTAATCATTGTACCATCAGGTCTATGGCTGCTTTCACAATGACAGAGTTGAACAAAAGCCACTGAGACTACAGCCGCCAAACCCTAACACTTTCATCTCGCCATTTACTGAAGACTTGCTGACCTGTGCTTTAGACTAATGCCTTGCATGTAATAGACACTGACAAACATTTGTTGATTTATGTTTTTTGCACTTCATGGCAAAAATTGGCTTGATTCCAAATTAAACTATCTCTCTCCAAAGAAGAGCTTTTAAACCATTGGTCTCCTCTGCAAAGGTTCTCTTTTTTCTAGTTAGTAGAGTTGAGATTCAAGGAAACTTCTCGTGGGATGCAAAGGTGCCCAGGGAGAATAAAGTACACATTGTTGATCAGGCATTTATTGATGGTCTTTTATGCCAGGCACTGTGTTTGTGCTTAATTCCACTGCTACCTCTCTCTCTGGGTAGCGCTGAGACCTTCTGTAACTGCTTTGAAATCCTAAACCTGCTCTGTCATGGAAAGAGCCCTAGTTATTACCTTTTTCATGTCTTAGTTGGAAAGGAGTCATTCGTGGTCTAATTCACCTTTCAACCAAATGTATAATATATAAATGGTCTGTGTGACCTAGCATATACTTGTGTTGTGAGTTAATTTAGGGTGCAGGACTCCTGAGAGGGTATCCTCAGGACTGACTAAAATAAATGCTATTTATTGGGTAAACATTCTGGGCCTGGAACTACTGTTTAGTTCTTAGTTATTCACCACAGAAGAGGACAAAGTCATGTCCTAGCCCTGGACACTTTCCCCATCTCATCAATGTGTAGAAGGATATGTAAATCTGATACACATGGCTGGTGTCTTCAAAGTGCTTCAGTGCATAATCCCAGTAACCTTTTTCATATCTAAATCTCCTGGAATCTATACTTTTCAATGCACCTGCTTCTTTTTTGAAGGCTGGTCCTCAATCCCAGCCCTGTCAGATTCCAGTAGACTAAGGAGAGGGACTCTGAGCTCAGGGGACATTAGTGCCCAATTCTGCAGGGAACAGTTTCTCATTGGATGTTTGTGTGTGTGGGCCCAGCACAAAGCTCTCATTCTCTGCTGCTTGATTAATGCTTGCTTTCTTGTTGATTTCTAGCTCCACCTAATGTCACCATGGGCCCAACATCACCTATGGTCTCCATGTCTGCTTCTACAAAGCCAGCAGGCGGGCGGCAGAAATTCAAGACAGGTAAACTGATATGTGTTCCAGCCCTTGGCCTTCTTTTTATATTTTTATTGATTTCAGAGAGGAAGGGAGAGGGAGAGAGAGATAGAAAATCAATGATGACAGAGAATCATTGGTTGGCTGCCCCCTGCACACCTCCTATTGGGTATAGAGCACAAAACCTGGGCATGTGCCCTTGACCAGAATTGGACCTGGGGCCCTTCAATCTGCAGGCTGACAATTTATTCACTGAGCCGAACTGGCTAGGGCCAGCCCTTGGCCTTCTAATGAGAGGATGTAGATTGCCAAGGGCATGTGTTAAGGCAGAATTATAATCTAGGTTATGAATTCTTTCTTAGTTTCTAAACATCTCTGATATCTTTGAATGTCTGTTCCATATATATGCACTTTTTTTTAAAAACGTATAAGTAGTTTTAGAGTGAGGGAACCAATTTTTTTTTTTTTTTAACAAATGAGATTCTCAAAGGGATTTTTTATTACCCCAAATCTCAGACATCTTGGACATCTAATGCAGATGGCGAAGATTTGGCCTAGTGGAGCACAGGTTTATAAGGAAAGTCTAGGTTATGCCAGGAAGTAGGGATAGGCTAATGAGAGTCTGTCCCAGGGGTGGGCAAACTTTTTGACTTGAGGGCCACAATGGGTTCTTAAATTGGACCAGAGGGCCGGAACAAAAGCATGGATGGAGTGTTTGTGTGAACTAATATAAATTCAAAGTTAAAGGAGCAGAGGGGAGAGCAAGAGAACCCTCCGCTCTTTCGGCTCCGCGGGCCGGATAGAACAGCCGAATGGGCCGGATCTGGCCCGCGGGCCGTAGTTTGCCCACGGCTGGTCTGTCCTCATGTTCTAGACATTTTTCCTACCTCACGCATGTTTATGAAGATACATACATCTGATATGCATGGTCTTCAGAGTGCTTCAGTGTAAATTACAGGTTTCCCTTTTTACCTGTGAAACCCTTGATAAATACACTTTCTCATACAGCTGATTTCTTTTTTCCAGTGTGACTTCAAGCCCTCCCCTGTCAGAGTCTATTTGAGCAAGGGCAGGAACTCTGAGCTCAGGAGAGATTAGTGCCCAATTCTGGAGGGGGACCCAGTCTCTCACTGGTTTTGTTGAGTTCATACTCAGCACAAAACTCTTGTTTTGTTTTTTTTTTTCCTGCTGGATTTATACTTGCTTTCATGTGGATTTCTAGCTGGACCTGAGCTCATCAGGGTCCCAAGATCACCTGGGGTCTCCAACTCTGCTATAGCACCAGTTCACCTGTAGAACATCCCAAGAAAGAAAGTGATGTGTTTTTGAGCCCAGAGGCCTTCCAATGAGAGGAGGTAGACCACCCATATATAAGGTGTAAGTATAATTTAGGATTAATGTTCTTCCCTGGGTTAGAAATAGGAGCTTCACTGTAGCTGAGAATTCTCATTCCAAATTACATGTTTCCTTTGTAACTGTAAGTATTTTCAGAGTGAAGAGACCCATAGTTTTTTTAAATAAGATTCTCCAGGAGATCAATTATCAGCCCCCCAAATCCCCAGACCATTTCTCTTTGACATCTACTGAGAATGGTGTGAACTTGGCTCAGTTGAGCACAGGTCCACAAGGAGCTTGAAGTGGAGATCCTTTATCCACTGTGAAGTCAGAGCCTCATCTGGAAGGTAAGGCTTCATCAAGATGATCATTTCTTCTGTCTCCTGTGTGACAGAATTCATTTCCCTCCCAATTTACAATTTTTAATTTACTTATTATTTTAAATTACAGTTGATGTACAATATATTAGTTTTAGGTGTACAATCCCATGATTAGACATTTATGTAAGTAACAAAGTGATCACCCTGATAAATTGAGAATCCATGTGACACCATATATAGTTATTATAATATTACTGACTATATTCCTTGTGCTGTTGTTGACATCTCCCTGACTATTTATGAAACTGCCAATTTGTACTTCTAAATCCCTTGACCTTTTTCACCCATTTCCCATCTGCTAATTTCTTTACAAGTATTATATTACTTGATTCTCATGACAGCCCTACCTATTGTAGGTGTGATTCAATTCTGTTTTATATTTGTGGGAACCTAGGCACAGAGTCTAATTTTATTTTTGAAAGGCATATGGGTAGAAAGTGGTTGAGTCAGCGTTCAGTTTCCATTAGTTTGAATTTGGAACTTTGGTTATAACTACTAGATGGTGTTTCTCCCTTTGATAATCCCTTTGAGAATCCCTTTAAGGCCTGAAATTATATTAGGATGAATTTGTCCTGATCTGACACCCTCACTGAAAAAGCCCTTTATATAGTACCCTGTCTTTATATGTCATCCAGTGACAGTTTTGCTTCTAGTATTCTTTATTTAGTATGTAGCATAAAAATTGAAAAAAAAATGCTGTTGATACTGATGACAAAGTAAATACCTGATTTAAGAATTTCAGGAATTTAGTATGTATGGCTTATTTTTTCAATTCAGGCTATGTGCTTCACACCTCAAGTTTCCTATAGTTAAGTGTTTAGTTGTAATACAAATAGAGAATAACTTGACATATGTGTCAAGAAATAGCTTGGCCTTCTGTGGACTACTTCAGATTCAAGCCTTCTATTTTTAGGATTAAAAAGAAAACCTTTCGTGAAGATTTTCAAAATCTTCAAAACTTTTTGACTCCTTGAGGTTGTCTGGATTCTGGAGAGTAAAAGACATGTCTCAACCTCTTAGCCAGAGAAATGTGATGGAACATTGATTTTCCTTAACTCCCATTGAGTCTTGTGTATATTTAGCCATAAGAGATCTGAAGCATTTGGGCTATAAGCTGAGTATGGAGGAGAGGGCATTAGGTTAAAACTCAGATTTTAGAGCCTTAAATATATGTAAGAAAAATAGCTTTGTTCCAGGCAGCTGAACATACTAGAGAATCTGTTGACTTTCTTCTTTTAAGTATATATTTTTATTGATTTCAGAGATGAAGAGAGAGATAGAGATAGATAGATAGATAAACATCAATGATGAGAGAGAATCATCAATCAGCTGCCTCTTGCATGCCCCACACTGGGGATCAAGCCCACAACTGGGGTATGTATCTTGATGGGGAATGAAACAGCGACCTTCTGGTTCACAGGTCAATATCAACCACTGAGCCATACAGGCTGGGCTTGTTGACTTTCTTAATATTGATTTAGCTTCTATATACTTAATTTCACATAGTGTGCCTGCAAAAGTGTGTGGATTAGGCAACTTGGTTGACTAAGTTTTGGACTTCATTTAAAGCAGATTTTCAGAAGAAAAGATCTGTGTGACCTCCTGAGGAATATTAATTGATTATTAATTGAATTGAGCCTTATCTTTATCCTGATAGTTTCCTAAGGAATTTGAGTCTAGAGTTGAGCTTTACAGTACAGGAAGGAGGTGAGCACTGGAGCTAATTCAATGCAGAGACATTTACTTTACATCCAATCCCCGCCTGTCCCTAGTGCCTCCAGCACATGCTAGTTTCTTAAATTTTCATGGAAAGGTCAGCTATAAGATTATAGGAGGAAGGGAGCAAAGAAAGATGTCCACAGCTTTCTTTCCCAGGCGGCTCCCGAAGATGGCGGAGGGGCAGGTCCTGGTGCTTGATGGCCGAGGCCATCTCCTGCGCCGCCTGGTGGCCATCGTGGCCAAGCAGGTGCTGCTGGGCCGAAAGGTGGTGGTTGTGAGCTGTGAGAGCGTCAACATTTCTTGCAATTTCTACAGAAACAAGTTGAAGTACCTGGCCTTCCTCCAAAAACGGATGAACACCAACCCATCCCGTGGCCCTTACCGCTCCCGAGCCCCCAGCTGCATCTTTTGGCGGACGGTGCGAGGCGTGCTGCCCCACAAGACCAAGCGAGGCCAGGCCGCCTTGGACCGCCTCAAGCTGTTTGATGGGATCCCACCACCCTATGACAGGAAAAAGCGAATGGTGGTTCCTGCTGCCCTCAAGGTTGTGCGTCTGAAGCCTACCCTGAAGTTTGCCTGCCTTGGGCGCCTGGCTCGTGAGGTTGGCTGGAAGTATCAGGTCGTCACAGCCACTCTGGAGGAGAAGAGGAAGGAGAAGGCCAAGATCCATTACCGTAAGAAAAAGCAGCTCACGAGGCTACGGAAACAGGCCGAAAAGAACATGGAGAAGAAAATTGACAAATTCACAGAGGTCCTCAAGACCCATGGACTCCTGGTCTGAGCCCAATAAAATTGACTGTTATTCCTCATGCTTGGCCTGGCCTGCCCTTCCTCCATCGCCACCCTACGATGTGGGGAACCCCAGGGGCTGTTCCGGGGCCACAGGCATGTTACCTTGGACCTTAGAAGGCTGGGGACACAGAGGGGCCTTAGTCACTGCTATTTAAAGAAAGGCCTTTTAGAAGTTTTACATGGCCTTGTCAGTTGGGCGTAATTTGCCTGTGACCTACTCAGAGTTTTAGGAAATCAGCAGCTGGAACAACTAGCTCCCATTCAGCATTTATAAGCTGGAAAAACTCTTTAAACTTCCCACATGATACTAGTCTGCAGATGTTAGGATGTAGCAAATGCTTGGGGGCAGGATGGACCTGGTATTGTACGGAGGGATTTACAGATGTACAGACAGGACGGCAGTCACAGAGTCTCAGGCATCGCACTTGCACGTTCCTGTACGTTGTGCTCAGAAAATGAATAATTATTTTTAAAGAAAAAAAAAGAAAGATGTCCACAGAAAGTCAAACTTGGGAATGAAGTTAAGGTCAAGAGGCCTTTTGCACAGAACTAAGTTGGATAGACTGATCATCTGACTTTCTTGTACTGTCCTGTTCTTTGTTCCTAAAGAGAGCCACATCCTTTTATAGGTTCAGTATTGGAGGAAAACTTGAAATGGGTTCAGAATATAAGGAAGGGTGATGTTGAAATGTGAAGATTGTGGTGGGAAAGAGGAAACAGGAAGACTGGTGAAAGGCAATAAGGAAAGCTCAGGTTTGAGAATTCTTGCCCAGCCAGCACCACTAATTTGCTCTAAGTTCTGTGGTGCTCTCTGGAGAGGGAATATAAGATTTTATAAAGAGGCAAGTGATGCATAGCGGTGTGCTTGAGAATTCTTAGTGAAGCTTTTTGGTGAGAAATGGAAGATGAGACAGATAACACAGGAAATCAGTCCTACAGAAGGAGTGAGCAGAATGCAACTGCAGAAGGAGCTGAGGTCACTTCTACCAGGAGTCTGACTTTGAGGGTTCTGAATCATTACCAAGTTGAGAGATTGGGCAATGTAGTCACCTTGAAGAAACTTCAAGGAGTTATATATTGTGAGGATGTATCCCATGCTGGTACATATGTGTGTCTCTCTGGAAAGATGTGTGGATGGATAATTTGGTACTTGAATGTCAGAAAATCCAGATTGGGGTTATTGTGAAGATGAGAGTACAGATTAGTGTAAATCCACAATCCTTGTTTTACGAACATGAAATGTCATTTGTATGGATAAAAGCTTAATCGGGTGTCTTACATAAGATGCACTTTTGTAGGCATTTCGCATTTAGGGACATCTTAAAAGTGTGAAATAATTCTTTCTATAGATAACTATCCAAAACATTATCTATATCAGATTTACTCCTGATAATAAAAGACCTAGATGGAAGTGCAATGCCTCAATGTTATCCTATTTAATAAAAGAATAATAGGCAAATTGACCATCACTCCAACACACAAGATGGCTGCCCCCATGTGGTCAAAGATGGCTGCCCTCATGTGGACACAAGATGGCTGGCAGGGGAGGGCAGTTGGGAGGGACCAGGCCTGCAAGGGAGGGTAGTTGGGGGCCATTGGGCCTGCAGGGGAGGGCAGATGTGGGGGACCAGGCCTGCAGGGGAGGGCAGTTGGGGCGAACCAGGCCAGCAGGGGAGGGCAGTTGGGGGAAACCAGGCCTGCAGGGGAAGACAGTTAGGAGTGATCAGGCTGGCAGGGGAGGGCAGTTGGAGGTGACCAGGCCAACAAGGGAGGGCAGTTAGCTGCAATCGGGCCAGCAGGGGAGCAGTTAGGCATCAATCAGGCTGGCAGGGGAGTGGTTAGGGGGTGATCAGGCAGGCAGGTGAGTGGTTGGGTGCCAGCAGTCCTGAATTGTGAGAGGGATCACAGATTGGAGAGGGTGCAGGCTGGGCTAAGGGCTAGGCTAAGGGACATCCTCCCCCCCCCATGCACGAATTTCATGCACCGGGCCTCTAGTCTTTGAATAAATTTCTAAGAAGGAGTTGAAGGTAATTCCCAATTTTAGGTTTGTTGCCTATTTTTGTTGGGGTTGGAGATTTTTCTCTACACATAGAACAGAGGTCTTTCATTCTTTTTATTTCAGAAACCACTTCATCTTCTGCAGTGCAGACAACAGAAACCCAGCCTCTCACACCACAGGAAACAAGTACGACCAGCTCATTGTTGAACTCTTCTTGCCCAACAGGTAACTGTATTTTCTTTCCTGAAGACCTGCATTCAAAATTTGAAAATCATTGACATGTAGTTAAGAGCACATATTGTGACATGAGTGCTGACACTATAATCTGCTATGTGACTGAAACAAATGTCTTACCTTCTCTGAATCTGTTTTCATCATTTCTAAAATGGATGGAACATCACTGATCATGTGGAATCCTTGTGAGGATTAAATGAGCTGAAGAGCTTGGGACATAGGTATAAGGGGATAAGTGATAGATACAATAGCAACTATGACTATTACTTAGATGTCCAGAGTACACATAGGTGGCACTTTTAACTTGGTTCCAAGAATGGCCTTTGAGCTTCTAAAATTATAGGTAAAACTTTGTATGTAATGCATATTTTTCCCATAAAGAAGAAAAAAGGGGTCTATTTTCACAGGTTCCATGACAAAATTGTTAAGAATCACACCTTACAGGATAAATTAATAAATGCTAGTAACATGGTTTAATTCTTACAATGCCTGTTGCATTTGGCCATATGTATATATTTTTTGGCCATACTTTTTATTCATTATTTTCTTTATCACCAGAAAGCAATGCAAATATATTTCGCGTTAATAGTGAAAATTCAATATTTTTTATAATTCTAACCAATTTTCTTTTTGTTGAACAGATGGGAATAGCACTGTGACCCAGCCTTCAGATTGTGGTGGGCAATATAATGAAACTGTAAGCAAGTTCCTTCCTATTTTATTAGCCATATTCACTTGTATGTCTCTCTGGAAACAAGTTATATTTAGAGATTACTTCTGTAAGGCTACCCCACTGATAGAATCTTTCAGGTTAAGAGACAAAGAAGAAAAGAATTTGTTTCTTAAATAGGGGTCCTTTGATTAATTGGTAAAGTTCATATGGATACAGGTAGGCCAGCTTGTTAGAGATACCTGATAAGTGATGTTTTACTCACACACATTCACACAACACTCACACACTACAGACTTTCTCCAGGACAAAAATTTGAACAAAAAGAATGAACTAATTCAAGGAGAGTTAGTTAACATAACATTCCCAGGAAGACTTCAATTAACGTTAGGGGAATAACATGCCTTGAATCACTATGGTGGCATGGAGGCTGTTCTAAACAAAAATATTATGTATGTGAAAGTGTGCTTGCTTTGACATATGCCCCCCAATATCCTTTTCCAACCTGAATGCCTTCCATATAGAAATTTTGAGGCCAATGCTGAGGTTTTCTCTACCTGATGTAATAAGTTTCCCCATAGGATGACTTATTAAGGAGTTAATGTGTTAAACAACTTTGTGATTGAGTAAGTGACTAGGTAAAAGAGTCAGGATTCTGACTCCAGAGATTAAACTTTGATGCAGTAAGAAGCTTAATCCTTCTCACTGATCTTCCACTTGCTTTCTGTTAAAATATCTACCTTGTGGGATCTTTTTAGTATTAGAACTAAGCTATTGAAAGAGGCCTGGCATGATGCCTGGCATGTTTTAAACTTATTCTAGGAGGGGGATACTTACAAACTGCACCAGGAGATTTAAGCAAAATTTGCATTTCCACCTAATTGCACATTTTAAGTTCATTGTTAATCAGGGTTATATCTATGAGCAGCTTCTTTCAGGCCCATTTCTATAGACATAGAATTTTGAATTATGTTAAAAACATAAACACTGCATCAAAGGCCAAATTCAATAATTCAGCACATTCAGCTAGCATCAACAAGTGAACTTAAATATGAACAAAATTGTTTTTTTTTCTTTTAATATAAGAGGATGTAGCTTATTGAAATTTTAAAAAACAATATGGATAATTTACATATACTAAAGAGCACCCTTTGCACTGTACGCTTTGAGCTTTGACAAACACATGCACCCACAATAATCTCACACAAGCATATATAAAATATTTCCACATCTCCAAATACATATTGAATTTCAAATTGTCTGAGAATTTCACCATGGTTACAACCTCAGGAGATCATTTGTTTTTGCCCCTCATGATCTAGAAGTAGACTAGAGCTAATAAAGATAAATGTGTCTGAGTATGTTATTTTAAGAAATGTTTTCTGCCCATAATTCTAACAAGATGCTTTTTCAATCTGCTGATATTTCCTTAGCACATGAGCTTGAAACAAAATACACAGAGGAACACCAGTAAGTTATACATTGGACTCTCCAGTGCTGCCATGATATTGCTTACCATTTTGGCTGCCATACTCACCAAAAGTAAGTTGTTTGACCACTGTGCCTCAGGGAACAAAGTGAGGGCTCTGGAGCCAAACTACCTGGGTCCAAGGAGCTTCACACACCATGTACTTTTGACTTCACATAACTTCCCAGTTTCATAACCTTGTTCCTTTTGTTTCTTAAAAATATTGGCTTGTAAGGAGAAAAAGGAAATTTAAGTTCTCCATAGGAGAAATAAAACACTAAGAAATAAGAGTTTGTTGGGTGGAGTTGGGATTTGGAAGGCAACAAACCACTGTACTAAGCAGATTTGTTCCCCTCAAGGGCCCATTTTTGCTCCCATGAAGGATAATGTTGTTGAGAGTCTTACAACATCACTTAGCTGAAGAGGCAAATGAGACATTGGAGGGGAAACAGATTTCAGGCCAAGGCTAGAATAACGGGTTTCAAAAACTAGCCATGCCAGCCTCCATGAAAAACCCACAACTGCCCATTTTTAAAAATGAAATAATGATTATTAATAATTGTATTGAAATAAGTTTGGGCATGTGTGTGAATATACTAAACCAGTGGTCGGCAAACCGCGGCTCACGAGCCACATGCGGCTCTTTGGCCCCTTGAGTGTGGCTCTTCCACAAAATACCACGTGTGGGCCTGCACGAACAGTGCAATTGAAACTTCGTGGCCCATGCGCAGAAGTCGGTTTTCGGCTCTCAAAAGAAATTTCAATCATTGTACTGTTGATATTTGGCTCTGTTGACTAATGAGTTTGCCGACCACTGCACTAAACCATTAATAAACATGAGATAGTTTGCACACTTGGGCTTTTTTTGGGTCCTACAGAGTCAAAAGGTGTTACCTGAAATTATAGGGAAGAGTGTAATCTGAGTTTTGTTTTCCTCTTTTAAAAACCATACTTCTAAATTTAATCTTTCTCTAAAATCAATGAAAAAATCCCAACATATCCTCGGAGAAGGATTAAAAAAATGAAGTAATAGCAGAAATAATATATATGTTTTAGAAAAGGTCTCATGAATTCTTTGGCTGACATGTTTTATTTTCTCTTCAACTCCTTCCCAATTTAGAATACTTATGTGGGAAAAGAAAGGTGTTTCATATAAGGTAAGCTTGAAAGGTTTGTCTCAATGTTTTTTGATGTTCCCACTCTAATAAAAATAAAGAAAAAATTATTTCTGTTCCTCTCCTTTTTCTCCTGAACTCTCCATTTTACACCCTGGATCCTAAAAATTCTAGTTCAATGAGTGCTTCTATCGCTGTCCACACCTTCCAATGATATTTTTAGCTATCTATATTTCCCTGAAACTACTACAGAAACAGCACCCCAACCCTAAGCTCTCAGAGCAAGAGAAATCACAATAATATTTGATGAAATTACATTTGGATGAGTTGTTTGGTTTCTTCTTTTTTTTTTTTTTTTTCTATTTTATTGATATTTTACAGAGAGGAAGGGAGAGGGATAGAGAGCTAGAAACATCGATGGGAGAGAAACATCGATCAGCTGCCTCCTGGGGATGTGCCCGCAACCAAGGTACGTGCCCCCAACCGGAATCGAACCCGGGACCCTTCAGTCTGCAGGCCGACGCTCCATCCACTGAGCCAAACCGGTTTTGGCTGTTTGGTTTCTTCTTGATTTCATTCGGTGCTTTGTTTACTGAAAGCCTATTCTATTCCAAAGAGATGAACAAAACAGACACAACAGAGAAGTAAGTCACCAGGGTCCTTTTAGTGCTTCCAGGCAAATAGCATGGGGAGTGTAGACCAGGGTAGTGGGCTGTGTGAGTGAGCCTGATGGAGTAGGAGGCCGCTGGCAAAGATCTGGAGGAAGACAACTCCAGGCTGAAGCAGTTCCCCATCCCCTGTCGTCCCACACCCAGCATGCTCTGCTGCTTTACATTGCATATCAGGCCTCATAGGCATTTGATGTACGATTTTGTAAATCTAACCTATTGCCCAGTTAAAGTTTAAGTCCTCTTTTAAGGGGAACTTGCTTAAAGCCCAAACTGTACTAAAAGAAGCAGGCTACTTGGGGTTGGTAGAAAGAAAAGGGGAGAGAGAGAGCATTTATGATGACACGTTTGGGGCAGCTATTTCACAGACTCATTTTCAGCTGTTAACGCCTAAATTGGTTCTTACATGTATGCCTGGTTCCTTTAATGATCTGAGTTGAGTGAAGACTCTACATTTCAAATAATTTCTGGGCAGGCTCAGGTAATAAAAATCATCACTATGTACAAATTATGAAACAGCAGCTATATCAAACCTCTACACATAACCTTTTTATATATTTGGTGTGTGAGTGTATGTGTTATGAAAGTCATCTACCTCATGGCATTCCCATTTTGACCATAAAGACACAGTAATATTTTTGACACCATGATCCAGTACACACTTATGTGAAACAGTATTTTACTACTTTTATGCTGTGCTATTTTGTATTCTCTGTTTATCTTAAATACAGGAAGTAGGCCACTTCCTGTATTTAATAACCCTCTATAAAGAGCACAATCCACAGTTGGAAATACACCAGCAAAACAACTTCATAGCCACCTTTGTGAATATGCATCTTGATTTAGTACTTCCATTTGATGTCTGATAACTGTCTTAAGATTTTTAAAAAAAATATTTTTATTGATTTCAGAAAGAAAGGGAGAGGGAGAGAGAGCGAGAAAAACACCAATGATGAGAGAAAATCATCAATGGGTTGCTTCCTGCATGCCCCACACTGGGGATTGAGCCTGCAGCCCAGCATGTGTCCTGACCTGGAATCGAACCGTGACCTCCTGGTTCATAGGTTGACTCTGAACCACTGAGCCACGCCAGCCAGGCCTGTCTTAGATTTTTGATTTATGTATTCTAGTACATGGATCTCTTGAAGGAGAATAGTCTGAATATATCTTAGGTGTTTTTTTTTTTTTTTTTTTTTTCCCAATCTTGCTTATTAAACAGACTTCCCCACAATTTAATATTTACAACTCTGGGATCTCCTAGTCATTTAATATGTTATGTGAATGGGGCTCTAGTGTTGCAAATAGTCAAACCTGCTGTTCATTATTTAGAAATGATCTGCTTTTCACTTACTCATGTTATTCTTTTTGTAGCAAAGAGTTTCTGACCGGAACTTCACAAAATGGAACTTCAGTGCGCTACCAGCCACATGAGAACCTCTGCTTTGAGAACGATCTTTACAACGTTGATCAAGACCCAGCGGTCCTCTAAGACTTTAGGCCCTTGACTGCAGAAAGCACTGACCATATCTCACCATGTCAGTTCTTTTAAGCTCCAGGATGATTTTTCTGTCCATATTTCATGGTGTTCCAATCTGTCTGTGATGTTGGTTAGAGTATCTTTAGCTCATCAGTGTGAAGTCAACCTCTTTGCTAATTAGTATTAATTTTTTATATTAAAATTGGCTCAATTTTTCTGGTCATAGCAGAGCCTTCTCCTAAATATGAACTGAACACTTTAGAATTATATATTCTGTACAGACCTTATGAATCCTGTATCCATCAAGAATTCTCATTGGGTAGACATGAAATGAACCAATACCTTGGTCACTAAAGCTGTCACAAAGAGGGGAATAGAACTTAAAATTAGAAAATTCGATTTGGTACTTAAATGAATTCACTTGGAAGCATTTCATGATTTAACTCTTTTTTTTTTAAAATCTTGCAATCAAAACATTACATTTCTTAAGTTCCCCCAAAGGTTTCAAATTACAGAGGAACACAGATTTTTATTTCCTTCATGAGGAAATAAAGTCAGTGTGATTTCACCACTAGATCTGTTTTTTCATGGCTCTGAAAATATGAGGTTTTAAGTGCTTTCCTTGGGGCCAGGGTGGGGCTTTTAAAAGAAGAAGCTAGGATGGTGAGTGGAGCAAGTAAACAGGTGAAGAAAATCAATGACCATGGGATTTAACACATGTATGCTACTTCTGCTACATCTGTGCCATAGATAGACAACCATCAGGGATTCTGAACTAACTTTTAGAATGATGCAGTACAGAGATAAATAAAAGGGCAAAAGAAAGAGGGAGGTTAGAGAAAAAGGCCTCTGCCTTAGAAAAGTAAGTGCGCAAATATAACAGTGCTGTTTGAGAGTGTTACTAGTTTCAACTGGAATTCTAAATCGTCCCCAAACCACTTTGTTTATTAAAATTATTTTAGAAGGATGATTTTTTTATATCATTAATTCCAATGCTATTACTTTTCCACAAATGGATTAAATTTTTGATTTTGCCAAAAGAGTTAAAGCCAAAAAAGGTAAGGATATTTTTAGCCACCAGAAACATTTTTTTTTCTTCATATCGGAAACATTTTGACAGGAATAGTTCACAAGGCTGGGTAGTAATTTCAATTTGAGTTAATTCTGAAATAATTCACACTTGATGTTCAATGCTGCCCACACCAAAGTGGCCTAGGCGGGCTAGATGCTTGTTTTTGAAGGCAACGTTTTTGACATGTAGCTACGGAATTCCAGAAAATTATAGCACCTCTGAATAAAGGTTATAGTATGTGGGCAAATAATATTGTTAAGCATTGTCTACTGGGTTTCCCAAATAGGGTGAGATTAATATGGTTTATACATCTTTGTTCAAACTACAGCATTTTTCTTTTAAATTCAAGACAACATGCAGGAGGCAGCTTCTGTATATTACACATTGATGTTTCTCTCTTCTCCTTTTCTCCCCCTCTAAAAATCAAGTTATTCTTGTAAACAAACAAACAAATGAACAAATAAATAAATAAGCAAGCTCGAGTGGCTGCAGCAAAGTAAATGAGATTTGGAAAGAGATTAGCTGGAGACATGGGCACTTTCTCTCACAGGGGCTGGATGCAAAGGGCCCTATGAACACATGTTTGAGAAGAGTCCCACTCTTAGGAAACAAAACACTTTTCATGTAAAGGGTTAGACATTCTATGCACCACCAAATTATACTTTCATTTGTTAACATGCTATCTGGAAGTAAAGAAATAATTTGTCTTTTGCTCTCCCCCCTAACCAAAGGCTTTGGTCAGTTGATTTTGGACAGCTTTGAGTGATCTAGAGATACGCATCCTCCCAAGACTATCTCTTTTTGACTCTTGATTACATCAGTTTTTCTGAGGCAATAGAAAAAAGTCATGGCTTCATCCAGAGAAAAGGTAATGGTAGCCATCAAAATGTAAGGTGGTGCCTTGTCGGCTTTGACTACTAAATGTCAGCGTGGTGTATGTGGGACTTAGAATACCTGGGAATTGGTGTCTTTCCCCAATGTCCCCTGAGCCCTTCATCACCCTAGCCTCCAGTGTAATCTAAAAAACCAAGATCTGCCCTGTTGGTGTGGCTCCCTGGTTGAGCATTGACCCATGAACCAGGAGGTCATGGTTCTTTTTTTCCTGGTCAGGGCATAAGCCCAAGTTCTGGGCTCCATCCCCAGTGTGGGGCATGCAGGAGGCAGCTGATCAATGATTCTTTCTCATCGAGTAGAGGCCCAGTGCATGAAATTCATGCATGGGTAGGGTCCTTAACAGCTGCTGGCCAGGGCCTTCGTTCCACTCCACCCCCTGGCGGTCAGCTCATATCATAGCAAGTGATCAAACTCCTGGGCAGTCGAACCCCCGAGGGGACACTTTGCATATTAGGCTTTTATATATAGAGATAGATATTTCTCCCTCCCTTTCTTACTCTTCCTTCCTTGCTCCCTCCTACTTCCCTCTGAAATTAAAAATATATTAAAAATAATAAAAAAAAACAAGATCTGATTGTGTTCCATGTTAGCTGAAAATCCCCCCACTGCTTCCCAGTGGATAAAAGACCCTAGTCCATTATAAGCCCCTCACTGATTTCCCATTGTCTGCTTTATGCAACTCCTCCCTGCTGTACTCTAGTAGAGAGAAATGCCTCAAATGCCCACTCTCACTCTGAAGCTCAACCCATCTTTGGGGGAAGCTTGTCTCCTGTATTTTCACTGGGCCTATATTTAAGGTTCAGCCCAAATGTCACCTCTTAAGCCCTGCTGGATCTCATCCCTCCAGCCAGAATTAATCTTCTCTTGTGAACACCTCTGTGGAGCCTTTTTTAGCCACTGGACGAATATGCCAGGCATGGTGCTATTGCCCAGCTTGGGTCATTTTGCATGAGGCCAGGACCCTACCTAGCATGTGGGGCACATCTGGGTGAATTACAGAGATACCCCCCCCCCCTTCCTTTTTCTGGCTGACACAGCCTCTGAGCCAGGACAAAGGCTTGTCAAATGGAGTCTGTCCAAACTACAAGCATAAATAGTGACTAGTGATCCTATAACTTAGTGCTTTGTATTAAAATGTGTGGGTTGAGGACGCTTTGTATATTGAGCTGTTTGAGGGAAGTGTATACAGTTTCTCAGCACCCAGCTTACACATAGCAAGTGTTTAGTACATACCTATGAAAATTGGGGAATAAATTAAAATAATGTTTCATAGAACCTCCCTGTGTGTGCTGGGGAAGAGGAGGTGGGGGAAGAGCTAAGTGTCTTTAAAACTTTATGAGATAGAAACCACTCTGTTCATATGACTGGCTGGGGTCTGCGTGCACCTCAAGGACTCTGAGACCCCTGCTTTGCAACATGGCTGTACATTAGAATCACCTGGAAAGCATGGCCAACTATGCATGCCCAGACCAAGTCAATCAGAATCTCAGCTGTGGGGCCAGAAAGAGTCCCCCCCTCTCCCCCTCGCAAGGTGATTCCAATGTGTAGCTGAGGCTGAGAACCACTGACCTGGAGAAACTTGGTGAGGGAAGGTGAATGCTTGTGTTCTTGTTCTGTGTGAGGAGAGCTCTGGAAAAGCATAAAAGATTCAGACTAAAACAGAATATCAACAGCGGGCTGGGACAGGTGAATAACAAGTGGGCTGACCCAGGGTGACTAGGTCTTTCCTGTGTCCGGCTTGCATGGCAACAGCATTATATTGGTGGCAGCCCTGGGAATGAAAAAATGGACGCTGCCACGTGTTTGAAAGCTTCTCAGGAAGCCAGCCCGCAGCTGTCTAGCTGACTGTCCCGGGCTTCCTGAAAACTAAACGTTTTCTTCCACAAGTTGTAAAAGTAAGCAAAGCAGAAAGTCCCGTTTGCCTGTGAGGGTTTGCTCTAAGGTAACCTTCTTTGTTTTATACTGTGGACTGCTGAGATGGGGTTTGCTCTGTCTGGTAAATGCTGAACCTGCTGAGCCTAAAAAAGTACTTGGAGGATGACAACTGGATACTGCAAGATGAAGATAGAAGGAGGGGCATCGTAATATTTGCAGTAATTTTTTTAAAGGACAGAAGCCACTGCAGGACTGCACACATTTCTAGAACTCTTCCTGGTAGACAGAAGAGACTTCTTTGAGAGAGGGCAGTAAACTGGGTCCTGTCAGGGGCAGGAAGTTGGGAGAATGACCCTAGCAAATGCCCAGTGAGAGAGCCTTGTCAGGATTTAGCTGAATTTTTGTTCTTTTTTTTTAGCAGATATATTGAGAGATAATTCACATACCACATGGTATTTCATAAATATGAGCCCTGAACTCAAGGTTAATTGACTCTGCCTTACACTTGAATATGGGCATTTGTTGGTTGTTATTATGTGGGCATACATATCAAGGGAAATGTCAATTTCATGAAACAGTTTATAGTGGAACAATCTGGAGCTTAGGAACTTGTGTTCTCATTTGAAATCCTGTGTTTTTGGACAAATCAAGCTTCTCAGGTCTCAGTTTTCCTGTCTATAAAATGAAGAGGTTGACAGTGATTTCTTGAGTAACTGCTAGCTCTGTGATGCTCTGCAAGTGCTCATGCTGAATAAGCTGGAAGTTTATATTAAACTAGAGGCCTGATTCATGAAATTCATGCACGGAGGGGAGGGAGCCTGTCCTCCCAGCCCAGCCTGTACCCTCTCCAATCTGGGACCCCTCGGGGGATGTCCGACCACCGGTTTAGGCCCGATCCTGCTCACCTACCTGCCTGCCTGGTCGCCTCTTACTGCCTGCCCCCCACCCCCACCCGGCAGCCTGGTTGCCCCCCTATGCCAGCCTGGTCGCCCCTAACTGCCCCCCCCCGCCGGCCTGGTCGCCTCTTACTGCCCCCCACCCTGCCAGCCTCATCGGCCCCAACTGCCCCCCCCCACCAGCGTGGTCGCCCCTCATGGCCCCCCCCCCCACCCCGCCAGCCTGGTCGCCCCACGCAGCCTGCTGTTCAGTCATTTGGTCGCCCCTCACTAACCCCCCTGTATTGGAGCCCTAGCTGGTTTGGCTCAGTGGGTACAGCATAGGCCTGTAAACTGAAGGGTCCCGAGTTCAATTTTGGTCAAGGGCACATGCCAGGTTGTGGGCTTGATTCCCAGTGTGGGGCATAAAGGAGGCGGCCGATCAATAATTCTCTTTCATCATTGATGTTTCTCTCTCCCTCTCCCTTCCTCTCTGAAACAAATAAAAATACATTGAAAAATGCATTTGATGGCACATAGGTGGGTGACAGGGAAATGCAGGAAGGAAAGACAGAAGAAGACCACATGTTTTGAGAAACTCCAGACTGTGATCTCATTTGCCTTTTGTAAAGAACCCTTGGCTTCTAAGTTTCCCAAACAAAAGTCTCTCTCCCAGGGCTGAGACTGCTTGGGTCTGAGATGTTAGCTCAGTGATGGAGAGTGTGGTGGTAATTCAATATTTTCCATCAAATAATGCCTGAAGCCTCTGGGGTGGGAGGGGACATCTTGTGTATATGAGATAAAATAGAATATTGAGGTCCCCTTAGTTCCACCCACAGGAGAGGGAAAAAAGAAAGAAGCATTGGTGACAAGACTGTTTCTTCCCTAAGTGGAAGAGTTTAAAAGTTCAGGTCAAAGTCAGAATATTAACATAAATTCCTCATTTTGTAAGTTTTGTAAATGAGGAAACAGATCCAGCAAGGTTATATGATGTAGGCCAATTTGAGTTAGAGCAAGGCTAAGAATTAGGCTTGCGATGGAGTGGAAAGGCCCCATAAATGTGAGGGCAAGGAACATGCTATTCATTGTGGTATTCTCCAGCTCCCAGTCCAGTGCCTAACACATAGTAGGTGCTTCATAAGCAATGGTCATCACTGACCAATTGACAGACTTTCTGAATGAATGCATGTGTTTCTACTTTGTGTTCCCTGGTAACCAGCTGGACCAACACATGATCCATTTCAAACAGAGGACTATTTCATTGGAGGTATCAGAAGGCTTTCTTTACTTGCTGAGTGACACTTTTCTTGAATAAGTAATACTTCTTTCTGAGTATTGCTTCCTCTTTGTTGATACCATCAGAATAACTATTAGAACCCTTATAGGATATGTGGTAGAGCATGACAGAGAAATGGGGTTTCCTTTGATGTGACTGGAGATATGGTGATGTTAATAGAGGAATGATCAATAGTCTGACACACTGGTGTGCTGGTGTGGCACTCAGGGAAGTGGCCACCATTTCTGTGATTACGGAGTAGAGATACAGTTGCAGGAATTATCCAGTTAAATTGGAGAATTAAAATGGCACCAAAGATAGCCATTCTTAGGCTTTTCTTGTACAGAACCAAGGTTTTCACACCTTTGGTTTCACTGTGTCCTTCTATGGCTGCTACTACTTACATCTAAGTCTGGACATGGACTTTTGCAATGGGATAGTGCTAGATAAATATACAAGGATGACCTTCACAATGTTTACAATAGTGAAAGTTTGGGAGCAACCTAACTGTTCACAAACAGGGAAGTGGACAAAATAAATAAATTGTTGTGATATATCTATGATGCAAAAGTATAACTGACTAAACAATAATATGAAATGTCTCTAATTCATAATATTAATTGGGAAAAAAAGGAGAGGAACAATGTGTATAGTAGACCTCCTTTTGACCGTTTGTGTTGCAGGGTGTGAGATGATTCTTTATGTATAGACTTTGGGAAGGAGAGCTGGGAAATGGGAAAGAGCAGAGAATAGACATACACTGTTTGGATTTATACTGTTTGACTGTTTGTGTATTTATATTATTTAAAAGGCAATTAATTTTAAACCTCAAAGTAGCCAAACATTAGCTTCTTATTCAGGCAAGGGTTTGTATTCATTGTGTGCTTGGTGCTTAAAAAAAAAGAGGGAGAGATAAAGAGGGAATGTTGCTAGCATAATTGTCCTTCATTGATGAACTGATAACTAGTCCAGAGAGCTGAACTGTTTTCCTGGCTGACAATGAATTGCTTCATTTTCTGACTATTTCCATCAGCCCTGCCCTCCATTGTTCATAGGACTGGGCCACAAGTCTCTGCTAGAACATTGGTTCTCAAAGTGAGGTTCCAACACCAGCTATGTCAGCAATTCCAGGGAATTTGTTAGAAATACAATTTTTAGGCTCCACCCCAGACTGAGTAAATTAGGAATTCTAGTAGTTGAGCCCACACATCTGTAGTTTTAAAAAAAATTTATATATATATATATATTTTCAGAGAGAAAGGAAAAGGGAGATAGAGATAGAAATATCAATGATGAGTGAGAATCATTGATTGACTGCCTCCTGAACACCCCGTACTGGGGATCAAGCCTAAAACCTGGGCATGTGCCCTGACCATGAATAGAAGTAATCAAACTGTGACCTGCTGGTTAATAGGATGAAGCTCAACCACTGAGCCATGCTGGTCTGGTCACACATCTGTGGTTTTTAAAATTTATATATATTTTTTATTTCAGAGAGGAGGGAAGAGAGAGAGATAGAAACATCAATGATAAGAATCATTGATTGCCTCCTGAACACCCCCTACTGGGGATCAAGCCTAAAACCCGGGCATGTGCTCTGACCGTGAATCGAACCATGACCTGCTGGTTCATAGGATGAAGCTCAACCACAGAGCATGCTGGTCTGGCTACACATCTATGTTTTAACCAGACTTCCCAGTGGTTCAGATGCCCCTCAGGTCTAAGAGTCATTGCCTTAGTAGTGGATCCTCCTTTAAACTGGAGAGCAGCAGTGGTTTCTTCTAAGTGCAAGCATTACTTGCACTTTTCCTGAAGTGGACCAATCTCACTCATCACCTGCATCTTGCTCTCCTTTTCTCTTTATCCAGGGTCTTTGGAGGGGTCACACACAGCCACGGTGGGTCAGAATGCTTATCTGCCCTGCCACTACTCTCCAACCACCTCTGAGAACCTTGTGCCTGTGTGCTGGGGCAGGGGACCCTGTCCTGTATTTGAATGTCAGACTATGATGCTCAGAACTGATGGAAGGGACTTGAGCTATCAGAGATCCAGCAGATACCAGCTAAGGGGGATGTCCACAGAGGAGATGTGTCCTTGACCATAGAGAATGTGACTTTAGCCGACAGTGGGACTTACTGCTGCTGTATCCAATTCTCAGGCCTAATGAATGATAAAAAATCAAACCTGAAGTTGGACATCAAACCAAGTGAGTGGACTTTGCATGCTTTCTTTATGAATAATCCCCTGCAGATCGTATTAAATATGCTAATTGTTTTCACTTCTGTCCTTCCCAATGACATTCCTGGTGGTGGGTCCCTAAGACTTACTGGTCCACAAGCAATACCGAGCCACATTTAATTCCTTCATCTACATTGAAACTTATATATAGGATCTATATAATGGCAGGAAAAGCCCGCCCTAGATCAATGGTGGGACCCTGATTGCTCATCAGATTCATGTGGGGGGCTTTTTAACACCAATAAATATTGAGCCCTACCCACAAACCTGAGAAACCAGTGTCTCTGGAGATAGAGCCTGAGCACTGGGAGTTTACGATGTCTTCCCCAGGTGCTTCTCCCCCGCCTGCAGCCAGGATTGAGACCCACTGAACGGTGGGTGTGCACGGGGGTGCACGTGCTTGTATGTTTTAAGGTTTATGGAGCATGTACTTGTGGCTGATGGAGCTGAATTCAACTCCAGTTCTGACGCTTACTAGCTGTGTAATGTTGCACCAGTTATTTAAACTGTGTGACCTTCTCCTCTATGAAATATGATAATACCTACCACATAGGCCAGTGGTCGGTCAACTGCGGCTCACGAGCCGCTCTGTTGACTAATGAGTTTGCCGACCACTGGGATAGGGGCTTAATCACAAGGAACAACAACAGCCTGTAATCATTGGAATCGAGAGTCTAGGTCAGTGGTCGGCAAACTCATTAGTCAACAAAGCGGCAAACTGAGGCTCGTGAGCTGCATGTGGCTCGCGAGCCGCAGTTGGCTGACCACTGACATAGGCCATTGGAAGGATTTTAGGAGATGTATTGTGAAAAGCATTTAGTGTGTGGCTATTAGTTCCATTATTAACAATTAGACTGTGACAATGATGATAGTTCTTAAAATGTGTAATGAACATTTTAAATGTGTGATATACTCTCAAAGAAGGGTCCAGGTTTGAAGGTGAGCATGTGTTTCTCTTTATTTTTTTCCCTTTGGATCCCTTGAAACAAGCTCTCTGCTCTCACGGAAGCCTCCTTCTTACATTGCTTTCTGACACTGGCCAAGGTCACCCCTGCGTGGACTCCATGGAGAGCCTTCACTACAGCCTTTCCAAGGATGTTCACCACTGAGGAACATGGCTCGGGTAATTTTACATGGGCGCAGGAGGAAGCCTTTAGGTGGTTTCTGAATTCAGAGGATTTCAAATGAATGGAATTTGGAAAAAGTGAGGAAATGGTTTAAGAATTGATGCATGGATGTTTCTGTACATGAGATAGAATTTGAGGTAAAAAAAGAAAAGGAAAGCGTTTGCGATAAACCTGTGCTGGGAAAAATGAGGCCTGGGCTAGGATTCTTGATTAGTCACAAACTAGTCCGGGGCCAGTGAACAAGGCTAATGACAAAGCAGTGTTGTTTGTGCATTGATCACACAAATGTGGTCTATGGGTTGATAAGGAGCAGTGATAACACTCACTGTCTTTTTGAGTCCTGCCAAGGCCTCAATATTTGGGACCATTCTAGTACGTGTAAAGGGGTTCGAAGGGAGGGTAAGAGTCTGACATTTTCTACACACACACATACACACACACACACACACACACACACACACACACACCATCTTACCTAATAATAGACAAACATGTAAATTGACCGTACCTCTGCTACACCCACAGCCAATCAGAATGAGTATGCAAATTAGAAGGCCAAAGATGGCGGCTGCCCAGCTGCTCCAGGAGAGGAGTGGCCAGGCAGGGCAGGATGCCTGTTATGAGAGGGAGGGTGGGGGCTAAGGGATCTATAGGAGAGGAGTGCCACAGTAAAGTCAAGACTGCAGACTCCAGAGTCTGCAGCGAAGACGAAGATGGCAGTCTGCAGCGAAGATGGCAGACTCCGGCCGAAGTCTGTAGCAAAGATGAAGAAGGCAGACTCTGGCCAGAGCGAAGGCCTGGGTCCTGGGTGCCAGAGGAAAACTGGTGCTGGAAGCCAAGGGAAGGAAGTCCTATTGCATGAATCTCTTTGTGCAACGGGCCTCTAATATATATATATATATATACCTCCAAAATTATAGATACTTAGAGAAGCAAATGAGGAAGTCCTGTTTGATTTTGCAGTCTCTTTCCTAGCAGTTGCTCAAGAAAATCTTACAACCAAGGTGACAGGTTTTAAGTCATGTCATCAAAGCCATGTATTGGCACTCAGTAATGCCCAGCAATCCTATATCTTTCTAATACACTGTGAGATGAACATCCACACCTCACTGCCATTCAAACCTCTCTCATTTCTCCCTCAGTTATGAAATATCAAAGGCCTGTTCCATCAGCTTTGCCTTAGCCAAGACTTCATTGAATCTCCTTTCCTCCCTCTCTCTCGACTTATCTCATGCTTTCTATTTATGCTATTTTCACTGGTATAAAAACATGTTCTGGTTTATACATTCCTCTCCAGCTCCAACCATTTCTCTGCTCTCCTTCACAGCCATATTTCTCAGAAGAGTTCCTATTTCTCACCCACCCCCATACTTGTCAACCTACCATATAGCTTCTACCCCAAAGCATCATGGAAATACTTTACTTGAGCTCACCAATGACCTCCCATTTGCTAATGCAATAGACACTTCAGTCTTCATTGTAATCAATCTTTCAGCAATAATTAAGTTGATTTTCATTCTAGAAAGTCTTCCTTTTCCTGGTTTCTGAAACACCACTCTTTTACTTCATTGGCCATCCCTTTTCAGTCATTTTTATTACCTCTTCTGCATGACTTTTAAATGTTGAGAATCCCCATTTTCCTCTTTCTACACCTCTACATGAAGACCTATATTCCATTGACTTAAATGTCATCCTTAGTATTGTTAGTTTAGTAAGAAGCTAGAAAAATTCCAGGGCAGGAGGAATACGGAAACTGAAACAAAAAAATTAAAGAAGGTAGGTCAACAATTTAGCAGCCTGCAGCCAGCTTGTAAATAGCAAGCCCTATCTTCCCCCAACCAAGGACACTTGAAAGCAAATGGTTAATGTTTCCAAAGAATGCAGGAAAGAAGGGGTAAAAGGGAGAGAAGGAGAGTTTTAATGCATCTACTCCCAACCAGAGTATACATAGCTTAGATCACCCTGAAACCAACTAAAAGACAGTAAAGAGGAAGGAGGAGAGAGAAGGAAGGGTGCAGTCATAATCATTCCACTGTTGTTTTTTTGTTTGTTTGTTTAATATATTTTTATTGATTTCAGAGAAAAAAGGAGAGGGAGAGAAAGATAGAAACATCAATGATGAGAGAGAATCATTGACCGGCTGCTTCCTGCACACCCCTATTGGGGATTGAGCCTGCAACCCAAGCATGTTCCCTTGACTGGAATTGAACCTGGGACCCTTCACTCCCCAGGCCAATGCTCTATCCACTGAGACAAATCAGCTAGGGGATCATCCCACTGTTTAAATAGAGAAGCAAGCCAGCAGTTTTGTATGTAATTGTCAGGTGCTTCTCATATAAGTCTGGGAAAGCCTTAACAAAATAAGGGAGAGAGATCTTCAGAGTTAACCTGTACCAGGATATATAGTAGAGGAATTTAAAAATCTATAGACAGAAAAGTACATAAGGCAGAAACCAAGGACGACTGGCCCCACCCCCACCATACTCGTTTCTAGTATAGGCTGAGAAAGCCCATCTGCATGTTATGAAGGATGGTAGATCTGCTTGCCTTGACTCTTTAATAAATGTGCATACTTTACTTTTTTAATGAATTGGCTTTCTCACTATTTATTGGTTAGAATTCATTCACACCAGAATACAAGAACTGAAGTGGTGACAGCCTTCTCCCTCTGACTCAAGTGTCTGTGAGAGGTGCCTGTAATAATATCTCTACCTGTCAGAGTGTTTGTCAATTGATACTTCCACTTAGATGTCATCTAACATGTTCAGTGGAACCCTAGATTCTATATCGTACCTTCCCAGAATACAACCTCTCTCTCCCTGGTCCTTCCCATCACCATATCCATCTGGTTACTTAAGCCAGAAAACAAGGAGCCATCTTTGAATCCTCAACTATCCTCACCCCTACCACACATTCCAAGATCAGTTTCTTCAGTCTTTCTCCAAAATATATCTAAAATTCTGTCATTATTTTGCGTCTCTGAGGTAAGGTAACCACCTTACTCTGAGGCACCATCATCTCTACTTGCCTCCTCATTATTTTATCCCTCCTTTTAATCCACATTCCTCATAGCAGCCTGAGTGATCCTCTTCAGCCCAATACATCGTATTTCTGCGCATTGCATTTCCTGCAGGTCTTAGAATAGAATTTAAACCCTTGTTTATGACTTAAATGGTCCCATAGGATCTAGCTCTAGCTGACCTCTCACACCTTATCTTGGGTCACTCTCTTATTCCAGCCATGTTTTCAGTTTCTGGCACTCACCGTGATCTTTATCAGGGGTTCTCTCTGCCTGGAATGCTCCTCTGGCTGTTCATGTGGCTGACTTCTTTCAGCATTGACTTTAAAGGTCACCTTTTCTGAGAGTACATTCCTGACTCCCATCTCTGTTAGTAGTTTTAGTACATTATTGGTATATTTTATATCACATCACAATTAGAAATTATTATTATGACTATATTTAATTACTTTGTTACTTAGTTTTATAAAAGGGCTCCCTAAAAACACAAGCTTCACAAAGTCAGGTCTCATAATTCACCTTTTATGTCCTTGGTGCCTAGCATACCACCTAGCAGACACACAGTAGGTGTTCCATGTGTTTGTTAAATATGAAAAATGCATCTTGATTACTTTCTAACATAGTTTATGTAAAACCAAGGCACACATTGGTAGTTTGATTTAATTCAATATAAGGGGAGACTAGATTTCCTTAAATAGTCCTTGCCTTCAGTAAACCCATTTTATTTCTTATCTCTTTTTTTATAAAGATATTTTTAATTTACCTTTTTTAAACTTAAACAGTTTATTTTATGAGTTTATTTGAGGTAACTGACAATATATGCCAGGGAGCAAAATCTCCAATGCTCCCCTTCCCTTTTTACCTGGGGGATTCTCTTAGGAAAGAGAAGTTACAGAATTCCAGGTAAGAATATTTAAGGATGGGGTAGGGGTAAGTGAGAATCTTGGAGTTTTCTATACTAAAATGGCTTTGATTTTTTTATTTAAAATTTTATTTTTTTAAATATATGTTTTTTGATTTAGAGAGGAAGAGAGCGGGAGAGAAAAATAGAAACATCAATGACGAGAGAGAATCATTGATCAGCTGCCTCCTGCACACCTCACACAGGGGATCGATCTAATGTGCCCTTAATCGGAATTGAACCCAGGACGCTTCAGTCCACAGGCCAAAGCTCTAGCCGCTGATCCAAAGCGGGACTCTGGGATCTAATCTTATGCTTTCTTTTCGCTTTAGGCCTGGATTTATGAAATGCAAACACACTGCTCTGTTTACTTCTTGATCCCTCTAGCTTCCTTAGTCCCAATGTTAAGGTATAGAAGTCATCTCCCCATGACAGGAAGTGCTTATTTATTTCTATATTAGTGGGCCTTTTCAGTCAACTGACTCTTTAATTGATGGAGTATCTACTACATCCAGGCTCTGGGTGGGCCCCATAGGTAAACAAGAAACTAAGAATCTACTCTCAGGGCTTTTATAGTCCAGTCCAGGTGTTCTTAACTCATTAGAATCACTTATACAGTCTGTTGTCAACGCTAGAGCAGATACACCAGATTCTTTACAGATAAAGTCTAAGCATTGGTATTTTTAAAAAGCTTCCCAGGTGATTCTAATGTGCAAATAGGTTTGAGAACTCCTGGTCCTTTATATTGCAGCCTTAGTGTCCGTTCTTGACTATCTGCACATGCGTCCGTACACACATATGCATATATCCCAATTCCAAATACATATACCGTACATAACTTTTACTTCATTTTAGCAACATTTGGTACATTGGTAGAATATAGTATATTTCAAGAAAAATAAGACTCTACCCATTGAATACTATCTAAATCAATAGTAATTTTAGACTAAGTAGAGACAATATATACATGAAGACAAAAGAATCTACAGTAAATAGAAGTCAAAAAAGATCAAGTAAAATATTTATCAATGATTTTAGAATAACTGTGTCATTATTCTTTCTTATCACCTGAAATGTGATAACATTCATAGGTGACATTTACACACATTAATTCATTGTTTGTGACATCATTTGGTTAATGTCCATTTCTACCTATAAAGATAAACTCCATAGAAAATAAGGAACTTGTCTGCCACATTAGCAATTGTATCCTGCCTGGCTGGTATTGCTCAGTGGTTGAGCATCAATCCATGAACAAGGATGTCACAGTTTGATTCCCGGTAGGGGCACATGCCTGGATTGTGGACTGGATCCTCAATGTGGGCCATACAGGAGGCAGCCAATCAATGATTCTCTTTCATCATTGATGTTTCTAACTCTCTCTCCATCTCCCTTCCTCTCTGAAATCAATAAAAAGTATATATATATAAAAAAAACTTTCATCCTCTACCACAGTACCTGATAGACACTTAATAAATATTTTATTATGAATGAATAAATGTTCTTATAGCAGCCTGGATAGAGTGATAATTATTCCCATTTTACAGATGAGGATCCTGAGAAAAAGTTTTCTAATAAGTAAGCTTCATGGGATGTGTGTTTTATTCACTGCTGTGTCTCTTGCTGCCAGGAACAGTGTGTAACACACTAAATAGTTCCCAAGCAAATGAAATAACAAAACTCAAGATTACATGGCTGGTTTAGTGACAGGGATAGAATTCAAACTCAAATCTGATTGGATACATAACATATTTATTTCTTTTTTGTTTTTTGAAATTGTTCTGGACCACAGAACAACTGAACTAATAGTACAAGGAACAATCGTATCCTTTGCTAAGATGTGTAATTTAACATTTTAATACGTTTCCTTTATCTAGTTCTCTATATATACACATTTTTAAAAAAAGATGTTTCAGATATGTTGACATGTCACTAAACTTTAATCTATACCTCCTAAGAATAAGGATATTCGTTAAGATCAGACAATGCCATACTTATACCTAAGAAAATTAAGAGTAATTCAAATTTTCTCAGTGTTCCTCACATTATTCTATTTTATGATTTTTCTCCCCTAGTCAAGACCCAGTCAAGCATCATGTACTATTATGCAATCAGACCCAGCTTCATTTTAAAAAAAATGCTCACCTGAGAATATGTTTATATTGATTTTAGAGAGAGAGGAAGGGAGAAGGACAGAGAGAAAGAAAAAAAACATCAGTTGGTTATGCCCCTAGGAAGTGAACCCGCAAGCTGGGTATGTGCCATGAATGGGAATGGAACCCACAGCCCTTAGGTGCATGAGATGACACTCCAACCAATGGCACAGGGGTCCTCAAACTACGGCCCGTGGGCCACATGCAGCCCGCTGAGGACATTTATCCGGCCCTCCAGGTGCCGCTGCCTGTCCTGCTTAGCGGCCGACTTGTCCCGGGCCTGCAGTGCGCATAGGAATTTGTTCATAGTTTTTTTTTTTTTAAACTATAGTCCAGCCCTCCAACGGTCTGAGGGACAGTGAACTGGCCCCCTGTTTAAAAAGTTTGAGGACCCCTGAATTATTAGCCACACTAGCCAAGCCCCAGCTTTCTTTTTGAGCTTGTATCATCTTCTTTGAAAACTGTCAGATGTGTCAGCTGGTTGACCTTAAGATTCTGCCTGCAGTGACCCAGCATTCTTTTTCCATTTTCTGAAGGTAATTAGCTAACAAAATGATTGAACCATGACCTACCCAGTACTCAGATTTGTTACTCCCTTACCTCTGCATTCCAGCCAACAGGTTAGTCAACTCAGAGACTGCTAATCAGGGCGTTAGAACTCAAATGAGCTTCACTGTGAAGTAAGAATTCTTAATGTGGGGTCTCCTGAATTCTAGGAATTTCAGTCCCATGATGTGTCCATGAGCTCCTGAAAAGGGGGGGGGGGGCGGTGAGGGGAAATTACTGCTGAGATATCTGCATGCCTTTTTTGGTACAGGAAGTCTACAGGGGCCACTGATTTTCTAAGAGAAGGGTGACTCATAAAAGGTGAAGAAACTACTGTATTGGAGTAGACTAGATGGCCTTGAAAGTTTCCTTTGAGTCTCAACATTTATGCGTCTTGAATGAAGACTCTCCTACAGATGCCACCTAATGCCCTACTTCTCCTCCCAGCAAGCAGTGGTGTGGCAGAAGCTCCTGGGGAAAAAGGAAGCACACTCGTGTGTGTTGTCAAGTTCTGTTTGGGGAGAACTCAGAGGGAAACGTCTCTGACCAACTTCTCCATTCATGGAGAGAACTGGGGCCATGTTTTTCACAGAAGAAGAAGCAGTGACTGGGATGCAATTCTGTTTCCTGGTGGAAGGAAGGCAAAGGGCTGCAGCAATCTGTACTAGTCAGCCTCAGATCCCTTGGTGGAAAGACAGTGGGTCCCTAAGCTTCCATTCCAAGACTGTGGAGACTAGCTCTGCCTTCCTTATTTGTTGTTTCTGTGTGAGACGTAAGACCTATTTACTAAACATCTTTGGAGTGAAAACCTTAAATATGCAGAGATAGCTTTCTGGAAAGCCCTTCCATTGAAGTACTCAGCCAGAACTTTGTCACCTCACTTCTTGGAGAACTCACAGACCCTAAGCTCCACCTGTGCTCTTATGTAGGCAAAAGTAGCTGTTGTTTCTGCATCATCTTCCATGTCAGGCTCTTGGAAGTCTGTTCCTCCCTTGTCCATTTCTCCCTTTCTGCTGAGCCCTCCCCAGCACATAGGGAATCAATCAACAATATGCACCTGTCACTGTCTGAAAACTGCCCCTCCCTAGGTGATGACCAACCTGCTGCTGTGCTGCATGCCATGGATGTTAGTCACCTGGAGGGAGGGGTC
This sequence comes from Plecotus auritus, assembly GCF_963455305.1. NCBI lineage: Eukaryota > Metazoa > Chordata > Mammalia > Chiroptera > Vespertilionidae > Plecotus > Plecotus auritus. The sequence goes on from NC_137773.1 coordinate 17,084,424, forward strand.
TTCAGAAGACACTTAGACCACATCAGTGGTTTTCCTCCAAAGGAGATTCTTACCCCACAGAAATCTTTAAACAAGGGTGTGTATACCCGGATGATCATTGCAATGATGTTTGCAAAAATGTCTTTTCATTGACAGGGGAATAGTTGATTATTGTGGTCCATAAGCACACTGAGGCAGGTAAGATGTATTCAAGGTGATTTCATCTTTGCGCTGTTTTGCTAATTTAGCAAATATTTACTAGTGCTTACTATGTGCCAGGTAATCTGATGCTGAGACCAGAGAGAGAGACCAAATAGACGCATCCCTTACACCTGTGGTCGGCAAACTGCAGCTCGCGAGCCACATGTGGCTCTTTGGCCCCTTTAGTGTGGCTCTTCCACAAAATACCACTGCCTGGGTGAGTCTATTTTGAAGAAGTGGCGTTAGAAGAAGTTTAAGTTTAAAAAATTTGGCTCTCAAAAGAAATTTCAATCGTTGTACTGTTGATATTTGGCTCTGTTGACTAATGAGTTTGCTGACCACTGCCTTACACCATAGAACTTCTAGTCTCACAGGCAGGAGAATTCGGTCCATCTATTCATTCTGTGAACATTTATGGCATCTACTTTGTCAGGTATTATTTTAGTCCCTTTGAATAGAACAGTGAGGAAGTAGATGAAAACCTTACTCTGACAAAGCTGATGTCACTTGTCAGAGGGGAATGCTTTATTGATAAGTTAAAAAAGTGTTCTAGAATAGTATATATAAGTGATATAAATTTTTTCTTTACCTTAAAAAGGTCTGGAAGACCCTCCTCTTCTTGATAAGACCTGGGACATGGTCCTGGTCCCAGAAATATGTGGAGGCAGAGGGAAAGGGCTCTGCCCTTGGTATCAGGTCTTTGGTGCCCATGGTTTCCAGGCCCCTGGTTCTATCCTCAAGTGAAGGGACATGGATTTAAAAAATCTGGAAGAATGTACCCAAATGAATATGTTCACCCCACAGGAGTAAATGGTCAAGATATAGACTTTCACTTTTTCCTTTTAGGTGCTTCTGTAGCATTAGATGATCTCCATTTTCTTCTGTAATTAAAAGGCAAAGTTTAAGCATTAGAGCAGTGTTTCCCTGTCTGCCCTCCACTTCATAGGAAGAAAGGAAGGCCGCTCTGTCTGTGGCATAGCCACTCTGCCACACTGCTTCACTATAAACTCTCTTTCACTTAAAAAGAAAGAAAGATATGAAGCCTGGGACACGTTAAGTAAGTTAAAGGTCAAGCCGGCAGTGAACCTGAGCGGGATCCACTTTCCATCAATTTCTTGGAATGAGACAGATGGGAGAAAGAGGAATGAAAAGCTACTACGAGTGCCCTGGAGATGACAAGTGGTAACTTAATCACAGAGTAATAATACTGAATATATGATCTGTTTACAGAAGTGCTTTAGGGTTTTTTTCTCTCCCAGAGCTCTGCCTAAGAGACTCACTGGCTGTGAAAAGAGGGGCCCCTTTATCTTTTGAGACTGAAAAAGTAAGGTCTTACTATGGTTTATCTGTCTATTTCTTTTTCTAGGTTTGAAATTCTGGAAGCAGAAATTCCAAGTGGTTCCTCGTTTGTACTTCCCTTTATGGTGCTGTACAGGTGTTGTGTTATTTTTATAAACTGAAGCAGGGCCCTGCCACAGCAAAAAGATCCAGGCTAACTTTATTGTGGGTGGTCCAGGACTGATCCCGCATAATCTGCAAGGTATGCCTGCAATTGGCTTCAGGGTGTCCCTCGAGTTTATTTCCATTTAAGTTTAAATTTTACTTTCACTTTTTCCTTGGGAAGTTTTATCAAAGCTAAAATTTATTTGGTGCATACTCTGTGCTTGCTATCAAATACTTTCACATACACCTTCTCCTTTGATATGCAAAAGCAACCAGGTGAGGTATTTTACAGTTTGAAAAAAACAACATAACAAAAACCTACTTCACTTTCATTTAAATTAAAAAAAATTAAACTAAACCACATTACTTTGTCTCCAGATTTCTATTGAGGAAGTGTGGATCCTTCTGGAGATAAGCTGAGCTGCCCTACAGCTGTAATTTTTAAGATTTTCCACCAACCTTTTCTGGGACTGAGTTGGGAAGTGGGGAAAAGGACAGTTGCACCATTAGGGTGAAAAGTTCTCAAGCTTGAGGAAGGCTCAGATTTGGGCTCATTTCCTCTGGAACCTGGGCAAAGAGCAGTATGAGCCAGAAATGTTAGTTCCAGGCTTCAGGATCCTCTGTGGTTACATTGACTGCAACTATTCAGGGCATTCCAAGTTACTCATTTACTCACAGTAATGATTTCTCTTCTTAGTTTTTGCTGAAATTCCTTCTGCTTATGGTGTGACTCTCTTTTCCCAGAGAAAGCCATGAGGTTTTTAAAAAACCTTTTTAATTATTTAAACTATTCATGTATGATGGTGGTGGTATTTGTTTAAATATGTGTATTGGCTCAGCAGAAAGAGTGTCACCCCTCCGACTGAAGGGTCCATGGGTTCAATTCTGGGTAAAGGGCATATACCTCTTTGCAGGCTCAATCCCAGCCCCGACAGATGGGGCGCATGTGAGAGGCAATCAGTCTGTCTCTCTGACATCGATGTTTCTCTCTTTGTGTCTTTCCTTTTCCCTTCCATTCTCTCTAAAATAAATAAATAAATAAATAAACAAACAAACAAACAAACAAATAAATAAATAAATAAAATCAATGGAAAAATATCCTGGGGTGAGGATTAACCAAAAAATAAAGATACCAACCAATAATAAATTTAAAAATGCTTGTTTTATGGATGGGTCACCTTTAGAAAATATTTTACAGTATTTTGTATAATAATAAATAGCAAAATACCAATGCTATTAAGTCTCTTTGACCCAGCCACCTTTCCAAAATTGAATGTGGGGGAAATGTCTTATAATCATGTGATCATACAATAAGGCACACTGGTTTAGAGTGAAAGTATTCATCCAAAAGCAAATATGCGATGTTGTCAGTGTTTCTAAGAAGACAACACCCATTGTTTTGGTTTTAGGAAAGAAAAGTCATGGTATTATCATGAGATCTTTGAAAAACATTCTCCTGTGCACAAGTACTGCCCTGTGGCTGTGAGAGGAGCCCAGCTATCCCTCCCAGTGTTCTGACATTTTTGTCATACACAAGTTCAAAACCTGGAGTGTCCATGGACATGCTATTAACATTAGAAAGATTTATATCAATTACATTGGGGCACAGTGTAGCTCTACTTCCTTTTTTTATTTTTTTATAATCCTCATCTGAGGATATTTTTCCTTTCATTGATTTTTAGAGAGAGTGGAAGGGGTGGGCATAGTGATTAATGAATGGGAGAGAGAAACTTTAATGTGAGAGAGACACATTGACTGTTGCCTCCCACACATATCTTGACCAGGCTGGGGCCAGGATTGAATCTGAAATTCAGGTACATGCCCTTGACCAGGAATTGAACCCGAGACCACTCAGTGCGCAGGCCAACGATCAAACTACAGAGTCATGCCAGCCAGGGATCTACTTCATTTTTTATTAAAGGTGGCAGCTTGTTTATCTAAACTTTTGAGGGTAAAGACTATAGGTTTGCTTTTTTCTTTTTCTTTCCATCAGATGTTCCATTGCTTAGCATTAAGTGCTCAATGAATATTTGGTGAAATAATGTTTGTTGAGGAACAAGAACAGTTGAGTAGGAGTAGGCACTCTAGGCTTTCTCTTCTGTGTCAGCCCCACAGTGTGTCTTCTGTGGGTCCCATCCTCTAGTCCTCTTTTTGGTCCTCAGTTTATTCATTATAAGTTGAGGAGTTGGCCCCGGTAGTTTAAGAACCCTTTCATATATAAACAGTCTCAAAATTTGTATGGCCTTTCAGCTCCAGAGTCTGACCTAAAATCAAGCTCTGTGCTGAATCATAAAGACAGCCTAGCAGAGAACAAATGTTTTCCAGTACTCTAATATCTCCTTATAACCTATTTAAATTAGGAAGTAGATACATTCAGTAAGGAGATTGTGGCAGACTGGAGAAGTTTGACTTTCAAAGATACTTCCCAATGATCTGATGTCAAGGTGTGGCAAAAAGATAAAGAATGGAATGCTGGAAGAAAGTTGTCTATATCTATAAAAACCCTTAGGGGAAGGATTGGTGACAAACCACCTGAGGAGCTGGAAACCTCCTAACTTACCCGTAAGTACAATCCTCTGGAAATTTATGCGGAAGAGAAAATCGAAGTTTGTTGCTTGCACATTAGGACAACAATGATTGAGCCAATAGAAATTAGGGAAAATACTGGGTGGGGGTGGAGTCATGGTGGCCAAGTAGGTAAATCTTGAACCTGCCTTCTCCCAGGAGCACATCAGAATTAAAACTGAATTATAGAACACCCATCATAGAGAACCACCTGAAGACTAGCTGAGCAGAATTTCTCTAACTAAAGGTGTAAAGAAGGTGCCTCAACAAGACAGGTAAGAGGGTGGATATGTGGTTTGGGCAGGTACCATACCCCGGCATAGTGATTAATGAATGGGAGGGATAGCTGGGCTTCACAGGTCCCCCAATAAGGAGTCAGAGGATTGACCCCACTTCAGGCTCCATAGCATGGGGCATCTGTGCCGAGAGTTCCTGTAACATCCAGCTTTGGGGATTATGTCTGAGATGGAGGAAGGGTTATAGGAGACCTAGCACTGTACTCAGAGGGTTCACATGAACTCCCGCCCTCTAAGCTTCAGCACAGAGGCAGCAGCTCCAAAAGTGCCTGGGACATAGGAGGAACTCAATGGACTAACTTTAGGGCACAGGCTAGAGGGGCAGGGATTGGTAGGAACTCTCTCAAGGGACAGAAGCTCTGCTGGGTGCTATTGTCCCTTTTTTGAGCTCTTCCATCCAGCTGGCCCTGAGCAGGCAGGCACAAAATCTCTCTTACCTTTAACCTGGCCTACACTGTCTGCCCTGCTCTGGCTTTTCCCTTAGACCCTGCCCCATCCAACCAGCTCACCTTGCTGGAGCCTCTTCCAGCAGTTCCAGGGCCTTCACAGGAGCCCACATAGTCTCTCTGAAAAGCCCTCAAGTTCTCCAGGAGTGATGGCCTGCTTCTGGCACGCCCTGCAATCTCTCCCAAATGCCCTTCAATTAGCAACAAGCAGCAACCTAGGCATCTGTCAGTAGATGAATGGATAAAGAACACAAGTTACATATGTACAAAGGAATCTTATGCAGCCATAAAAAGAATGAAATCTTGCCTTTTGTGATAAAATGGACCTAGAGGATAGTATGCTAAGTGACAAAAGGCAGACAGAGAAAGAAAAAGACCATCAGTTTTCAGTTATATGGGGAATGTAAAAACAAGGACAAAGAAAACTAAATGGAAACAAGCTTATACATACAGAGAACAAATTGATAGGTACCTGATTGGGGTCGGGGAGGTGGGGGTTAAAAGATGAAGGGAATGAAAAAGTACAATCTGCCAGTTATACAATAAGTAACAGGGAAGTAAAGTACAGCAGAGGGAATATGGTCAATAATATTGAATTATTATGTATGGTGTCACATGGGTTCTAGACTTATCGTGGGGATAACTTTGTAAGGTCTGTATGTCTAGTCATTTTGTTGTACACCTGAAACGAATATAGATAGTCTTTTATGTCATTTATAGTTTAAATATCTATTTAAAAAATTTGGGAAAATTCACAAAACTAGAGTTCCTTGAATTTCTTGGGAGAGAGAGTCTCATTTAAATGGATTGATGGCTTATACATCTCAGTTGTTTAAGCTTCTCCTGGGCAACATCAGTGAGGAAGACCTGCATGTTTAGGCTTACTTGGAGGCTGTGTGACTTTAGAGCTGACACATTCCTTTGCTCAGCCTCTCTTCATCTGTGAAGTGGGTATTATATAATATGGAAATGGAAATGAACATGTGTGTATGGAGAATACACAATAGCCATGTGTGGCTATTCTTTTTTCTTTTAAAATTTATTTTATTGCCATGTGTGGCTATTTAAATTAAAATTAATTTATTTAAATTTTTACAAGTTTTGATTTGAGCCAAATTGACAACAGATGCTGGGGAGAAAGATCTCAAATACTCCCTAAATTTAATTTAATTTAAATAAAATTAAATGGAAAAAAAATTAACTTCCTCATTTGTACTAACCACATTTTTGTTGTTGTTAATTCTCACCCAAGGATCTTTTCCCATTGATTTTTAGGGAGAGTGCAAGAGAGAGGGAAAGACCAATATGAGAGAATCACAATGATTGTTTGCCTTCTGCCCAAGCCCCAACCAGGTCCGGGGCCTGAGATGAGCCTGCAAACAAGGTTGCAGAGCCCTTTACTGGAATGGATCTGGGACCCTTTGGTCTGCAGGCTGATGGTCTATCCACTGAGCCAAACCAGCTATCACACACACACACACACACACACACACACACACACACACACCCCACACAAATCATAGGAAAGGAGTTAACAAGTGCAGTGTAGAAAACAAAACAGAGTGATGAGAAATGTCTGAGGTGACATGTAAGCAGAGAACAGAATGAAAAGGAGAAATCTGGAAATGGTGAGCTAAAGGAAATGGGAATCTAGGCAGAGACACCACCAGCAAGAAGGTAGTAAAGTAGGGATGCATTTGAAAGAACCACGAGTCACTGGAGCCCCAAGGGCAGGGGAGAGATAGTAGAAAAATATGAGAGTTGGGCAGAGGTCAGATCACTGGGCCTTTGCATCTAGGTTAGGAGTTAGGATTTTTTATTTTTTTCTGAAAGAGCCATGGGAGGGTTGTAAGTGGGGGAGTGACATGGTCTAATTATATTTGCCATTTATATCATTCTGCACAATTTTACTAGTTAAATGTTTACTTTACCTGTGTCTCTCTCTGATTGTACAATCCTAGACTTTTTTTTATCATTAGTATATTTGTCAGTCTCAATGTAATAGTATAAAAACTGTGGAAGAGTTAAATTAAATTAGAAAATCCTTATCACTGACCTACTGGGCATTGGCAGAGTCCCAGAGCATAACAAAACTAATAAAAATATTTTAATTTTGTTTTATTGATTTTAGAGAGAGGAAGGGGAGACAAAAGAAAGAGAGAGAGAGAAAGAGACAGAGAGAAAGAAACATCGATGTGAAAAAGAACACCAATCAGTTGCCTCCTGCACACACACCTCAACTGGGGATCAAACCTGCAACCTGAATACATCCTGTCCTGGAACAGAACCCTCCACCTTTTGGCACACAGGGTGATGCTCCAACCAACTGAGACACATGGGCCAGAGCTGGTCATAAAATCTTTTGCTTCCTAAATAAATAAGTCATGACCTATTTGTATGTGAAGCATTTCAGAATATGCCTCCTAACCTTTGGTGGTGGTTGAAGTAGGGTCAATAGTGTCCACTGTAAGTATATAAAGACAAAGCATTAAGGGAAAGTGAGTATCTAGGCTCACTAAACCTTTCCAAACCTCAGCTTCCTCCTCCAAGAATGGGTTAATATCAGCACCTGCCTAAGGGTGAAAGTAAAATGCACAGAGCCCACGACACAGTAATTCTCCAGAAATGGTGGCTGTAGTATTCATGCATATTTAGGTTTAGTTTTGAGTTCACCCGCAGACTTTTGTTCATGACAACAAACCTTTAGGGAGATAGAACAAGTATTCTTGGCCCCATTGAAGGACTGAGGAAATCAAGGCTTGGCACAACTTAGTAACTCACAGAGATACCCAGCTTCCTAAGTGGCAGAGCTGGGAACTGAACCCAAGAGTGGAGGAAACTATTTCTTGGTGTGACCACTGTCTCTCCCATGAGTTGGACTTGGGCTGGATCAGAGGTTGCTTTCCACAACCCCCGTTAGAGACTGTCTGATGACAATTGATGTTCATTCTAACATAAATCAGCACCCCTTCCTTGCTTGCTGCTATGTGCTGGTCCCTGGTATAGGCCCATTGTCCTGACCTGGTTAAGCATTCTAAAATTAGAATAGATTTTATTAAGTAGATTTATTATTTTAATATTTTTGTTATTGATTTGATTGAGAGAGAGAAACATCAGTTTGTTGTTCAACTTATTTATGCATTCATTGGTTGATTGTTGTATGGAACTGGCAACATTGGCTTACTGGGACGATGCTCTAACCAACTGAGTTATCTGGCCATGGCTAATTTGATGGACTTAAAATATCAAAAGTAAACTGATACAGCCCAGTCAGTGTGGCTCAGTGGTTGAGTGTTGTTCTATGAACCAGGAGGTCTCGCTTCTATTCCAGGTCAGGGCAGGAGCCCAGGTTATGAGCGCAGTCTCCAATAGGGGACATGCAGCAGACAGCAAATCAATGATTCTCTCCCATAATTGATGTTTCTGTCTCTCTTTTTCTTTCCCTTCCTCTGAAATCAATTAAAATATATTTTTAAAAAAGTAAACTGAAAGAAAATCAGGATTTTGTTCTTTGTGTTAAAATAAAGTAAAGGTGTAGAAAACAAAGGGCACAGCAATAGGCCCTAAACTTGCCATGGATGAAGGAGTTATGATAATGAGGGCACCAAGCCCTTTATCCCTGGAACAGGAACCATTTAGTGGACTCTAAAATGGGATTTTCCACCAGGATACGTCTTCACATTCTTGAGTGTGGAAGAACTGCTTAGTCTCTGGTGGGACCCTGTCATTCTAATGCCATTGGGACCCATGCATGGAGATACACTATACATGGACTGATATATGCACCATCGAAAGAGGAAAGAATGGATCCTCTTCTGGCATATTCCCCCTCCTATTCCTTACTTACCCCAGAGAGCACACCTTCCTCCTAGACAACATGTGGTTTACACAGCCTGGCTAGGCTGCAAGTGTAATTCTCAAAGAAGGAGATCTCCCAATTCAAGTCCCTACCAAATACTTGTCTTTCTGACCTTACGTCTGCTCTTCTTGTTGGGTCCACTTACAGGGAATATAGCGGTGGGGGGAAGCATTCATTATCAAAACTGAATGCTGTGTTTTTATACTCGATCCATCTGCTAATATTTCTTTTTCTCTTAGTACAAGACTTACTAACCAACAGATTTAGGGCCTGGGGAAGCATGATGAAAAACATTGTTATTAATACCTGAACTGCTTCTTTTAATTTGTCTCTCTCCTTGTACGTGTCTGCACTGTTACTGAGAACTGCATCTTCAATGCAATCAATTAGCAATAACTGAGCTACCTCCCTGCCACTGAAGTCCCTGCTGACCTGTAGGTCACCTTGCAGAAGGGAGGAGGCATGGGAGTGTAAGAGCGGTCATGACGGGTGACGTGTGAGGAGAGACTATTCCATGGCATGACTTCTGTTTGTCCCACAAGCTAGTTCAGGCCAGAATGGAGGCTGCTTTCCACAACCCCCTCTTTGATTGTCTGATCATAATCGATAGTCATTCTGACATTAATTGGTATACTTTCTTTGTCTCCTGCTCTGCACCAGTTCTTGGAGCAGGCCTTTGTCCTTACCTTGTCAAGCCTGTAAGGTAATTTCCAATAGCTAGTAGCATTCATGTACTAGTATCTATGACTGTCCCCATCCTTTACTCTATACAATTATTTGTGCCCTGCCAAGAAGTGTGGGCATCCATTTTGTCTTGCAGTCACCCGAGAAAGAGCTTGCATGTGAGTTTTTCTTACTAAACTGTCAGTTGCCAGATTGGAGTGGCCTGCTTCTTTTGTCAGGCTCTCTCTGTCCCCCATTTATGAAGGTAGAATTTCAGTTTTGGGGTTTTTCTCTGAATCTGTGTCTATGAGCACCAGGCCTGGTCCACATTCTGCTTTCTGAAATATTCTCCTGACATCGTTCAATAAAATGCAGTCTGAGTCGTTGCTTCTTGTAACATGAATGATGAAACACAGTGATTCACATTCTCACTTAATCCTTGTTAATAGATAACTTGGCAAAATAACTGAGGCCCATTGTGGCCACAGGGCAAGAAGTACCCTCTACTCACCAAAGGGCCAGTAGACGGTCATCTCATAGCCCAAGGGTAAGTGCATCAGGACCATTGGAGGACTGGTCTTTGCTCTGGTGTTCCCCCACTGAGCCTGGCTCTGGTTTCCTTCCTGTTTACACCCTAATCTCTCTGAGCATCAGGAGTCAGTTTGGACTTTATGTGTGGAAAAGGGGCTGGGAAATAAGGGGCTACTTCCAAGGGCAGCTTTGCCTGTCTGTCGGAGGTACAGAGCTCTCAGCCACCCTGAGCAAACAAAGACCTGAATCCATTGTACGTGGTCTCCCATCCATAGCAGGATAGGCTCATGTGATGCATGCAGTTAGGGTACAAGGAAAAGTTGCAATCTGAGAATCAAGATGTGTCCCCATACCATATCCTAGGAGCACACCAAACAGTCCATTTTTTTCTCTTCCCTTTAGGCTGATACCATCATGCCTCCTTGGGTAGCTTTCCCCAGCCTCATACTACTTTGGGCAGGTAAGTGGATAGGTGGGCTGGGGTTTGGAAGATTGGGCATGGGGGAATGTAGGGTGTGTGTGGGTGTGGGGGAGGAAGATGGATGTGCTTGGACTCTGTTGGAAGGTAATGTGTCAACTAGTGAGCAAAGACCAGGCTGAAATCTTACTCCAAAGAAATTTCTTAAATGCTATGAATCACAAAATCTAAGGCTAAATTTAACATTTTGTTATAATCTGCCATTTCTCTTTAAGAAAAAGGGGATGGACTTTTCACATTTTTGTAAGAAATAGTACCAGCATTTTCATGGTGTAGGAGGGAATGGAAAGAAGACATGGGGATAGAATGAAAAAGAGACCAGTCTTTTATTTTGTAAATTTTTTTGTGTGTTTTAACCATGTGTAAATATTTCTTTTAAAAATATGATATGGCCTGACCAATATGGCTCAGTTGGCTGTGCATCTCCTCATGCACCAAAAGGTTTCTGGTTCAATTCCCAGTCAGGGCACATGCCCAGGTTTCTGGCTGGATCCCAGGTAGGGGTCATGCAGGAGATAGTCTATCAATGTCTTGCTCTCACATCAATGTCTCTCTTTCTTTATCGTCCTCTTTCTCGCTGTCTTTTATTTTCTCTCTAAAATCAATAAAAAATCTTAAAAAAAGCAAAAATAATATATAGGGTGTCCCAAAATATATATACAGACACTTTAATAACCAATAGCTCAATTTTGAAAATGAAATGTATTGAAATAAACGCTGTCTTTATAATTATTCAAATTGTGTGTATACATTTTTTGGGACACCCTATATTTTAATTCAAAACATTCTATGAGATAGAGACAATGTTAGGAATAGACACAACCTAAATTTAAAAATAATAATCACCAGATGTGATGGGATTATGGGGAAAAGTTCATTTAAATTATACTTCCATACTAAATTTTTAAGCTAGCATGCTATATTTGTAATTTACAAATGATATGAGGCAAAATCAAATATTATAAAAATCCAGTGAAAAAATAGACTCTTATTTTACGTAACAATCAGCATTTTATTAGCAGAGCATTTTGAAACTCACAGTCCAAACCTAGCTGATTTGTTGGGTTATGTAAAGTACAGCATAGGAAATACAGTCAATAATCCTATATAATAAAAGCCCAGCAACTGAATGGTAGAATAACCAGAATGACCAGTCAACCAGTTGCTATGATGTGCAGTGACCCCCAGGGGGCAGAGTCTCAACACAGGGGCTGCCCCCTGGTGGTCAGTGTGCTTCCAGAGTAGGAGCTCCGCTCAGCTGACCGGGATGAGTGGTGCTCCCACAGTGGGCCAATCCCCACAGGCTACTCACCCCCTACCAGTGCACGAATCTTGTGCACTGCGCCCCTAGTATTTTAATAACTATGAATGGTGTCAAATGGGTACTAGACTTATTGGGGTGATCACTTCACAAGTTATATAAATGTCTAATTACTATTTTGTACACTGTCAACTAATATAATACTGTATATCAATTATAATTTAAAAATAAAAAAATTAAATAAGATTAATTGGTATTCATTCAAAGACCAACTTGACTGCATTTGGCAATATAGGGTTTAAAATATGTATATTTTTATTGATTGCAGAGAGAGAAAGGGAGTGGGAGAGAGAGATAGAAACATCAATGATGAGAGAGAATCATTGATAGGATGCCTCCTGCACGCCCCCTACTGGAAATTGAGCCTGCATTCCTGCAGGTGCCCTGACTTGGAATTGACCCTTGATCTCTTGGTTCATAGATTGATTCTCAACCACTGAGCCACACCTGGAGGGTGACAATATGGGGTTTTAATGCCACTAGCACTGGAGAGAGTTTTTGTTTTTAAGTGGCTTAATTTAGTACTTGACTGAATGTTCTCCAGTTCTCTGGGTTCACCATGGGAAATGGGCCTCGCTTAAGTACCATGTTCATCTGCTCATAAGAATGATTTCTACTTGGATTTTTTTTTGGACCATCCTCAAGAGCATGATCAGCGTTGGCTCTTCTGGAACCATTAGAAACCTATTTTCTAAAAATTGATTCCTGAAAGTTTATTAGACTTCTGCCTAAAGGCAACAATATTTTATTATTTTTATATTTAAAATTTTGATTAAAGACATTGATTTGTTGTTCTACTTATGCATTCATTGGTTGATTCTCATATGTGCCCTAACTGGTGATCAAACCCACAACCTTGGCATATTGGGATGATATTCTAACCACCTGAGCTACCTGTCCACGGCCCAACAATACTTTATTTATTTATTTAAAAAATATATTTTAATCAGTCTGGATTTTGGGTTCGATCCCCAGTACTGATAGAGTGTCATTTGGTTCAACATTTTGGAAAGAAATTTGATAAAAACATTTCTGCTCTTTGTCCTGATAATTTCTATTTTAGAAATTTATCCTATTAGGAAACAATCTATACTAATAAAATGGTAATATGCTAATTAGACCAGATAGACCTACATCTTCTGGTCATCCAGTCCTCCTTCCAGACAGAGCCAAGGTATCGCTTCTCGGCCTTTTGGCTAAGATCAAGTGCAGACAGAGCCAAGGTGGCGGGAACTGAGCCAGAGGTGGTTAGGGGTGATCAGGCTGGCATGGGAGAGCAGTTAGGGGTGATCAGGCCAGCAGGGGAGGGCAGTTAGGGGAGATCAGGCCGGCAGGCAGAGGAGTTGGGGGCAATCAGGGAGGCAGGCAGGTGAGCGGTTAGGAGCCAGTGGTCCTGGATTGCGAGAGGGATGTCCCACTGCTGGTTTAGGCCCGATCCTACATTGGGCCTAAACTGGCAGTCAGACATCCCTCAAGGGGTCCTGGATTGGAGAGGGTGCAGGCTGGGCTGAGGGATCTACCCCCCATGAATGAATTTCATGCACCAGGCCTCTAGTCCAAAATAAATAAATAAGTTTAGCCCTGGCCAGTTTGGCTCAATGGATAGAGCATCAGCACATGGACTGAAAGGTCTCAGATTCAAATCTGGTCAAGGGCATGTACCTTGGGTGCAGGCTCGATCCCAGTCCTGATCTGGTCTCCTGCAGGAGGCAACCAGTCAATATGTGTCTCTCACACTGATGTTTCTCTCCCTTTGTCTCTCCCCATTCCTTCCACTCTCTCTAAAAATCAATGGAAATATATCCTTGGGTGAGGATTAACAAAAAAAAAAAGAAAAAAGAAATAAGTTTAAATTAAGTGTTATTTATAGCTATCAAAAAAGTAAAATGCTGATGAAGTTGTAAACAGTAAAACATAAAAACAATTTTATATTTAAGATTAAAGTCACATGATTACAAATGAAATAAACCATATCAAGAGAAGTAAGTAGGCGTAAATGTAAAATTTAAATATTGAGGCCTCATACTCGGTTTTGTTTTTATTTGCAGATGTTGTAGTTTCTCAGACACGCGTGACTGGAGTGGTGGGACAGTCTGTCACGCTACCCTGTAGCTACTCTACAGCTCGTGAAATCGCACCCATGTGCTGGGGACGAGGGCCATGCCCTTTATTCAAGTGCTCAAATGCACTTGTTTGGACTGATGGCTACCGTGTTACCTTTGAGAAGGACAAGCGTTATAGGACACTTGGAATCATTTCCAGAGGGGATTTGACTTTAACCATACAGAATGCAGCCCTGTCTGACACTGGCACATATTGTTGCCGTATTGAGTTCAGAGGGTGGTTTAATGATTATAAAGGGAATGTATTTTTGGAGATAAAGCCAGGTGAGTTTGTCTTCCTGTGATCACTTCATGTACATGAACTGAGATGTTTACTGTTTGGAAATGATATTCTCTTCCTTTAAGAAAGAAAGAGGAGGTTCCGACAATCCTGTTTTTTTAATAACTTTGGGAAAATAGAATTACTTGTGTAGAATGAAGTGTTAAAAGAATCTAGTCAAGAGTGGAGACTAGAGGGCCTTCCCATTCTGCAGACTATCTCTTAAAGCAGTGCTTCAAAAATGCTGGTTAGTTCATGAAGAGGCATTCACAGCTCCATAGGGAGATGAGGTGAATATTTTTCTTAAACTAAAATTATTCAATGTAAACAACTGCACTTTTTCTCTGAGATGATGTCATTGAAAATTTATAAAATGAACTTTCTTAACATTTTAAACCTAACATGGAGATTTTCAAATGTGTAAAGTAGACAATCTATACTAATAAAAGGGTAATATGCTAATTAGACTGGAGACCTTCCAGGAGACCTTCCGGATGTCCTTTTGGACAAAGCCATGGTGGTGGGGTCAAGGCAGAGGTGGTTAGGGGCAATCAGGCCAGGAGGGGAGGGCAGTTGGGGGCAAGCAGGCCAGCAGGGGGCAGTTGGGGATGATCAGGCCCGCAACGGGGGTCAGTTGGGGATGAGAAGACTGGCAGGCAGAGTGGTTAGGGGCGATCAGGCCAGGAGGGGAGGGCAGTTGGGGGCGAGCAGGCCGGGGGCGGGGGGCAGTTGGGGGTGATCAGGCTGGCAAGGGGGAGCAGTTAGGTGCAAGAAGACCAGCAGGCAGAGTGGTTAGGGACAATCAGGCAAGCAGGCAGGTGAGCGGTTAGGAGCCAGCAGTCCTGGATTATGAGAGGGATGTCAGACTGCCAGTTTAGGGCAGTCAGACATCCCCTGAGGGGTCCCAGATTGGAGAGGACAACCCTCTCCCCAAACCCCTGAGCACAAATTTTGTGCACCGGGCCACTAGTATTGTATAAGAGATTGTCAACTAGATATATTACTTTGACATTTACCAACTCAATCTTGTTGCATATACATTGTGTAAGCATATATAGTCCCACCCCCACACTTTGCCCTTCCTTCTTCTTTATTGTTATTTATGCTCCTTTGATCAGATTTTTTTGGATGCTTGCTTTTTTTCTCTATATTAGGTTTTTAAATGAGGAAAAGGATTAGACTGTATACTTCTTTTCTTTTTTAATTTTTAAAATATTTTTATTGATTTCAGAGAGGAAGGGAGAGGGAGAGAGAGATAGAAACATCAATGATGAGAGAGAATCATTGACTGGTTGCCTCCTGCATGCCCCGCACTGGGGACCGATCCTGCAACCCAGGCATGTGCCCTTGACCAGAAACGAACTTGGGACCCTTCAGTCCGCAGGCCAACGCTCTATCCACTGAGCCAAACCAGCCAGGCGACTGTATACTTCTTAGCTTCTGACTACAGCTTAGATCAGGTTCAGCCAACATTATAGCCCAGGGCCAGATCACATTCAAAACAGGCCCACCGACTGTTTATAGATGAGCTTTATTGGAACAGCTATACCCAATCTTGTACTATCTGGACTGTGGCTGCTTTCACTCAGAGTTGAGCACTGAGACCATAGGGCCCCCAAAGCCTAACACTTCTACTGTCTGGCCCTTTACAGGAAGTTTGCTGACCTCTGCTTAAGACTAATGCCTTGCATGTAATAGACACCAATATTTGTTGAAAAAAATTTTATCCTGTTCAAGGCACAGATGGGCTTAATTCCATATTAAACTGATTCTCTAAAAAGAAAGACATTCAAACCAATTGTCTACTCTCTAGGGGTTTCTTTATAGTTAGTAGAGTTGAGTTTGAAGGAAGCTTCTGGTAAAAAAAAAAAAAAAGGTGCTTAGTGAGCAGAATGTACACATTCTTGAATCAGGCCTTCATTGATCTGCATTTTTGCCAGGCACTGGGTTTGGGATTAATTCCAGTGTCAGCATTCTCTGGGTAGCTCTGAGACCTTCCGTAATTAGTTTTGAATCAAACACCCTATCTGACCCTGGAAAGAGACAAAGTTACTACCTACCTGTGGTCTAGTCTACCTTCCAGCCGATATGTAAAGTGTCTGTGTGATCTAGGATGCTAGTGGCTGTTGGTCCTCATTTAGAGTACAAGTGTCTTTGGAGGGTATCCTCAAGACTGAAATGAATGCTATTTATTAATTAATATCTTTTAATCTTTCTGGGCCTAGAAATGACTTTAATTTAGTCATTCACCACTGAGAGGACAAAGACAGGTCCAGGCTCTAGACATTTTCCCTGCCTCCCCGATATTTACGAAGATACATAAATCTGATATGCATGGTTGGTCTTCTCAGAGTGCTTCAGTGTTAGTATTGGGTATCCTTTCTCACCTCTGAACCTCCTGATATATATTGCAATACAGCTATCTCTGTTTTCTTTGGCTTTCCTTCAAGTCTTCCCCTGTAAGAATCTCATTAACCAAGGACAGGATGTCATAGATCAGGGCAAATTAGTGCCCAGTTTTGCTTGGAACAGTCTCTCATTGGTTATGTTGATGTACAGGCCTAGCACAAAGCTCTTGTTCCCTGCTGCTTGATTAATCCTTGCTTTCATGTTGATGTCTAGCTCCAACCACTGCTCCAACACCACCTAAGGTCTTCACCTCTGCTCCTACAACTCCAGCGACCACGAAGAACCTTAAGACAGGTAAAGCCATTTGTTTCTGAGGCCAGAGGCCTTCTAGTAAGAGGATGGAAACCACCCAGGGCATGTGTTAAAATGTACAATTCAAGGTAAGGGTTCTTAGGGGGCTCCAAGCGAGGGTTTCATAGGGTCTGTGAACTGCAGTCTCATAGCCAGCTTTTGTAACTATAAGTATTTAGAGAATACGGAGACTCGCTGTTTGTTTGTTTTTTTCTAAAGTCTTTATTGTTGAAAGTATCACAGATATTCCCTTTTGTTCCCCCATAGCCCGCTGCACCCGCTCCCCTCCCCACCCTATGCCTTTACCACACCATTGTCTGTGTCCATGGGTTGTTATGCTTATATACATACAAGTTCTTTAGTTGATCTCTTCGCATCCATCAACTCACTCCCAACTTCCTTCTGAGATTTGCCAGTCTGTTTCATGCTTTTAGGCTCATTGGTTTTTTTCTGGTCAGATTCTCAAAGGCATTTATTATTAGCCCAAACCCCCCAGACCACTGATCTTTGATATCTAATAAGGATGGTGTGGATTTTGCCCAATGAGCACAGGTTTAAAAGGAAAATACAGGAAATGACAGAGAAAAATGGTCAAGTTAATGGCATTCAGTTCTCCCAAGGAGTTCTGAATAGGGATCCTTTACTTCACTCTGAAGTTAGACCCTCTATCTGAGAATAAGATTGTAGTGCAGTTAATATTCACTCTGTCTCCTCTGTCAGGAACCATGCTAAGTACTTCAAAATATTATATCACTGAATTCTTATGATAACCCTATGCACTGTAGGTGTGATTCAGTCTTATTTTATAGAGTGCTGTCAGGTAGGTACAGCACCAGCTTTAACAATTGTCTTTTCAATCTTGTTGCATATACATTGTGTAAGAATTGAAGTAGACAAGTTCATTAGAAAAACTGGTTAGTTTTCCTCCTATTTATTGTTCCTTATGTTTCTTTAAAAACTTTTTTTTTGCATGCTTGCTTTCTCCTCAATTTTATATTTAAATTGGAGAAAGAAAATTGGATTTTTTTCTTCCTAAAAGCCTCTGACTATACCTTGGAGTAGGGTCAGCAAACAATAGTCCAGGGCCAGATTAGATTCAAATTAGGCCCACCAACTGCTTCATAAATAAAGTTTTATTGGAATAGTCATATCCAATTATCTTCTCTATAGAAACCTTCACACTGATATAGTTGAGCAACTGCCTCTGAGATCATCCAGCCACCAGAGACTAAACATTTATTCTCTGGCTCTCACAAAAGTTTGCTGACCTCTTCTTTAGATTAATGCCTTCCATGCAATAGACACAAATATTTGTTGAAAAACAGTTTTTCCTCTTCAAGGCAAAAATTGGCTCAGTTCCAAATTAAACTAGATCTCTCCAAGGAAGAGCTTTCAAGTAAATAGACTCCTATACAATGGACTCCTCTTTTATATTCAGTAGAGTTAGATTTAAGAAATCTTCTTGTATCCAGGCAGGTGTTGCTCAGTGGTTGAGCATTGCCTATGAGCCAGAAGGTCATGGTTTGATTCTGGTCAGGGCACATGCCCAGGTTATTGGCTCGATCTCCAGTGTGGGGCTTGCAGGAGGCAGCCGATCAATGGTTCTCTCTCATCATTGATGTTTCTATCCCTCTTTTCTTCTCTCTTAGTTTCTGAAATCAATAAAAAATATTTTTTTTTTTAAAAAGAAAGCTTATTGTAAAAGAAAAATAAGGTGCTTGATGAGAAAAAAGGCCACATTCTTTTTTTTTTAAATAATTTTTTAAATGTATTTTTTTATTGATTTTAGAGAGGAAGGGAGAGGGATAGAGAGATAGAAACATCAATGATGAGAGAGAATCATTGATTGGCTGCCTCCTGCACCTCCCCCCCCCCCAACTGGGGATCGAGCCCACAACCCAGGCATGTGCCCTTGACCTGATTCGAACCCGGGATCCTTCTGTCCGCAAGCCGACACTCTAACCACTGAGCAAAACCGGCTAGGGGGCAGGGCCACATTCTTGAATCAGGCCTTCATTGATCTGCTTCTGCTTCTGAGCCATGCATTGTGTTTAGGCTTAATTCTAGCTTCAGCTCTCCCTCTGGGTAGTTGGAGACCTTCTGTAAGTGAGTTGCAATCCTACACCACCTTTGACTCTGCAAAGAGTCAAAGATATTACCTGTGGTCTAGCTCACCTTCATCCAAATGTATGTTGTATAAATCCTTCCTGTGATCTTGCATCTGCTAGTGGGGGTGAGTTAATCCTCATCTGTGGTGCAGGCCACTTGAGAGGGTACCCTCAGGACTGACTGAATTTAATGCTACTTATTTGGTAAACATTTTGGGTCTGGGAGCTGCTGTTAAAGAAAGTCTTAGTCATTCACCACTGAGAAGACTAAGACAGGTCCAGGCTCTAGGTATTTTCTGTACCTCGCAGATGTTTATCTGATATGCATGGATGATCCTTCACAGTAATTCAGTTTTAATTCTGGATAACCCTTTTCACCTCTGAATGTCCTGGAGTGTATATATTTCAGTGCATGTTTTCCTTTGGCCAGAATGTTTTCAGATTTTAATTGAGAAAGGATAACTCTGAGTTCAGGAGAGGTTGGTGCCCAGTTATGCCTGGGGACAGACAGTCTCTCATTGGTTCAGTTGACGTACAGGAGCAGCAAATCTCTTGTTCCCTGCTGCTTGATTAATCATTGCTTTCATGTTGATTTCTAGCTCCACCTAA
This sequence comes from Plecotus auritus, assembly GCF_963455305.1. NCBI lineage: Eukaryota > Metazoa > Chordata > Mammalia > Chiroptera > Vespertilionidae > Plecotus > Plecotus auritus. The sequence goes on from NC_137773.1 coordinate 17,104,005, forward strand.
GGTCACCAGTGTTCCAACACCACCTAAGGTCTTCACCTCTGCTCCTACAACTCCAGCACCCACACTGAACCTTAAGACAGGTAAACTGATATGTTTCTGAGGCTAGAAGCCTTCTACTGAGTGGATGAAGACCACCAGAGTATGTGTTAAGGTGGAGTTGCCATCTATGCTAAAGGTTTTTCCCTGGGTTCCATAGGGCCTCGTGTGATCTGTGAAACTTTGTCCCATATTACATGCATCTAATAGGTATCTTCAGAGTGAAGGGACCCATTTTTTTAAAAAAAATTGGATCCTCAAAGGGTTTCATCATTAGCCAAAAAAACCAAGACTGGTGATATTGGACAACTAATGATATGTATTTGGTCCAGTTGGCATTAGTTTATGAGTAAAATCTAGGTTATTCCAGAGAAGAAGGGAAATCTGAGTGGAATTCCTTTAGTCCTCTCTGAAGTTAGACCCTTCATATAAGGATAACAAGCCCACCACTAGTTTTACCTATAATATTTTATTGAAAGAACCATTTCTAATCATTGTACCATCAGGTCTATGGCTGCTTTCACAATGACAGAGTTGAGCAAAAGCCACTGAGACTACAGCCACCAAACCCTAACACTTTCATCTCGCCATTTACTGAAGAGTTGCTGACCTGTGCTTTAGACTAATGCCTTGCATGTAATAGACACTGACAAACATTTGTTGATTTATGTTTTTTGCACTTCATGGCAAAAATTGGCTTGATTCCAAATTAAACTGTATCTCTCCAAAGAAGAGCTTTTAAACCATTGGCCTCCTGTGCAAAGGTTCTCTTTTTTCTAGTTAGTAGAGTTGAGATTCAAGGAAGCTCCTTGTGGGATGCAAAGGTGCCCGGTGAGAATAAAGTACACATTGTTGATCAGACATTCATTGATGGCCTTTTATGCCAGGCACTGTGTTTGTGCTTAATTCCACTGCTACCTCTCTCTCTGGGTAGCGCTGAGACCTTCTGTAACTGCTTTGAAATCCTAAACCTGCTCTGTTATGGAAAGAGCCCTAGTTATTACCTTTTTCATGTCTTAGTTGGAAAGGAATCATTGGTGGTCTAATTCACCTTTCAACCAAGTGTATAATATATAAATGGTCAGTGTGACCTAGCATATACTTGTGGTGTGAGTTAATTTAGGGTGCAGGACTCCTGGGAGGGTATCCTCAGGACTGACTAAAATAAATGCTATTTATTGGGTAAACATTCTGGGCCTGGAACTACTGTTTAGATCTTAGTCATTCACCACAGAAGAGGACAAAGTCATGTCCTGGCCCTGGACACTTTCGCCATCTCATCAATGTGTAGAAGGATATGTAAATCTGATACACATGGCTGGTGTCTTCCAAGTGCTTCAGTGCATAATCTGAGTAACCTATATCACATCCGAAGCTCCTGGAATCTATACTTTTCAATGCACCTGTTTCTTTTTTGAAGGCTGGTCCTCAATCCCAGCCCTGTCAGGTTCCAGTAGACTAAGGAGAGGGACTCTGAGCTCAGGGGACATTAGTGCCCAATTCTGCAGGGAACAGTTTCTCATTGGATGTTTGTGTGTGTGGGCCCAGCACAAAGCTCTCATTCTCTGCTGCTTGATTAATGCTTGCTTTCTTGTTGATTTCTAGCTCCACCTAATGTCACCATGGGCCCAACATCACCTATGGTCTCCATGTCTGCTTCTACAAAGCCAGCAGGAGGTCAGCGGAAATTCAAGACAGGTAACTGATGTGTTTTCCAGTCCTATGTCCTCTAATGATAGGATGTAGACTGCTGAGGGCATGTGCTAAGACAGAGTTACAATCTAGGGTATGAATTCTTTCTTGGTTTCTTTTTTTTTTTTAATTGATTTCAGAGAGGAAGGGAGAGGAAGGGAGAGGAACATCCATAATGAGAGAAAATCATTGATCAGCTGCCTCCTGGGTACCAAGCCCATAACCCAGGCATGTGCTCTGACTGAGAATCGAACCATGACCTCCTGGTTCATAGGTCGATACTCAACCACTGAGTGACGCCGGCCGGGCTATTTCTTGGTTTCTAAACATGGACTTTACAGTATCTTTGAATCTTTGTTCCATATATATGCACTTTTTTTTTTTTTAAACAAATGAGATTCTCAAAGGGATTTTTTTATCCCCAAATCTCAGATATCTTGGACATCTAATGCAAATGGTGAGGATTTGGCCTAGTGGAGCACACATTTATGAGGAAAGTCTAGGTTATGCCAGGAAGTAGGAAAAAGCTAATGAGAGTCTGTCCTCATGTTCTAGAAATTTTCCCCACCTCACGCATGTTTATGAAGATACATACATCTGATATGCCTGGTCTTCAGAGTGCTTCAGTGTAAATTACAGGTTTCCTTTTTCACCTGTGAAACCCCTGGTAAATACACTTTCTCATACAGCTGATTTCTTTTTTCCAGTGTGACTTCAAGCCCTCCCCTGTCAGAGTCTATTTGAGCAAGGGCAGGAACTCTGAGCTCAGGAGAGATTAGTGCCCAATTCTGGAGGGGGACCCAGTCTCTCATTGGTTTTGTTGATGTGCATGCCCAGCATAAAGATCTTGTTTTTTTTTTCCTGCTGGGTTTATACTTGCTTTCATGTGGATTTCTAGCTGCACCTGAGCTTATCAGGGTCCCAAGATCACCTGGGGTCTCCAACTCTGCTATAGCACCAGTTCACCTGCAGAATATCCCAAGATAGAAAGTGATGTGTTTTTGAGCCCAGAGGCCTTCCAATGAGAGGAGGTGGACCACCCGGGCTATTATCATAAGGTGGAAGTATAATCTAGGATTAATGTTCTTCCCTGGGTTAGAAATGGGAGCTTTATAGTAGTTGACAATCCTCATTCCATATTTCTTGTTTTCTTTGTAACTGTAAGTATTTTCAGAGTGAAGAGAAACCATAGTTTTTTTAAAATCAGATTCTCCAGGGGAATAATTATTAGCCCCCCAAGCCCCCAGACCATTTCTCTTTGACATCTACTGAGAATGGTGTGAACTTGGCTCAGTTGAGCACAGGTCCACAAGGAGCTTGAAGTGGAGATCCTTTATCCACTGTGAAGTCAGAGCCTCATCTGGAAGGTAAGGCTTCATCAAGATGATCATTTCCTGTCTCCTGTGTGACAGGATTCATTCTAAGTTTATTTCCCTCCAAATTTATAAATTTTAATTTACCTATTATTTTAAATTATAGTTGATATACAATATATTAGTTTTAGGTGTACAATCCCAGGATTAGATATTTATATAAGTAACAAAGTGATCGCCCTGATAAATTGAGAATCCATGTGACACCATATATAGTTATTACAATATTACTGACTATATTCCTTGTGCTGTAGTTTACATCCCCCTGACTATTTATGAAACTGCCGATTTGTACTTCTAAACCCTTGACCTTTTTCACCGATTTCCCATCTAAGTTCTTTACAAGTATTATATTACTTGATTCTTATGACAGCCCTACCCATTGTAGGTGTGATTCAATTCTCTTTAATTTTTGTTGGAACCTAGGCACAGAGCCTAATTTCATGTTGAAAGGCATATGGGTAGAAAGAGGTTGAGTCAGGATTCAGTCTCCATTAGTTTGAATTTGGGACTCTGGTTGTAAGTACTGGATGATGTTTCTACCATGAGGCCTAAAGTTATATTAGGACGAATATGTCCTGATCTGACACCCTCACTGAAAAAGCCCTTTTATAATGTCAGAAAATCCAGATTGGGGTTATTGTGAAGATGGGACAACAGATGAGTGTAAATCCGCAGGACTTGTTTTATGAACACGAAAATGTCCTTTGTATGGATAAAAGCTTAATCGGGTGTCTTACATAAAATGCACTGTCATAGGCATTTAGAGAGATCTTAAGAGTATGAAAAGTGTGAAATAACTTGGTCTATAGATAACTATATAAAACATTATCTATATCAGATTTACTCCTGATAATAAAATACCTAGGTAAAAGTGCAATGCCTCAATGTTATCTTTGAATAAATTTCTAAGAAAGAGTTGAAGGTAATTCCCAATTTTAGGTTTGTTGCCTATTTTTGTTGGGGCTGGAGATTTTTCTCTACAAACAGAACAGAGCTCTTTCATCCTTTTTATTTCAGAAACCACTTCATCTTCTGCAGTGCAGACAACAGAAACCCAGCCTCTCACACCACAGGAAACAAGTACGACCAGCTCATTGTTGAACTCTTCTTGCCCAACAGGTAACTGCATTTTCTTTCCTGAAGACCTGCATTCAAAATTTGAAAATCATTGACATGTAGTTAAGAGCACATATTGTGACAGAGTGCCCACACTAGCCCCTCTAATCTTCTATGTGACTGAAACAAATGTCTTACCTTCTCAGAATCTGTTTTCATCATTTCTAAAATGGATGGAACATCACTGATCATGTGGAATCCTTGTGAGGATTAAATGAGCTGAAGAGCTTGGGACATAGGTATAAGGCGATAAGTGATAGATACAATAGCAACTATGACTATTACTTAGATGTCCAGAGTACATACAGGTGGCACTTTTAACCTGGTTCCAAGAATGGCCTCTGTGCTGCTAACATTATAGGTAAAACTTTATATATAATGCAATTTTTGGCCCATAAAGAAGGAAAAAGGGTCCAGGACAAAATTGTTAAGAATCACACCTTACAGGATAGATTAATAAATGCTAGTAATTTGGTTTAATTCTTGCAATGCCTGCTGCATTTGGCCATAGATATATTTTTAGGCCATATTTTTTATTTATTGTTTCATTTATAGCCAGGAAGCAATGTGAATATATTTCATGTTAGTAGCAAAATTCAATATTTTTTATAATTCTAACCAATTTTCTTTTTGTTGAACAGTTGGGAATAGCACTGTGACCCAGCCTTCAGATTGCGGTTGGCAATACAATGAAACTGTAAGCAAGTTCCTTCCTATTTTATTAGCCACATACACTGTACGTCTCTCTGGAAGCAAGTTATATTTAGAGATTACTTCTGTAAGGCAATCCCACTGATTGATTCTTTCAGGTTAAGAGACAAAGAAGAAAGAATTTGTTTCTTAAATAGGGGTCCTTTGATTAACTGGTAAAGTTCATATGGATACAGGTAGACCAGCTTGTTAGAGATACCTGATAAGTGATGTTTTACTCAAACGCATTCACACAACACTCACACACTACAGACTTTCTCCTGGCCAAAAATTTGAACAAAAAAGAATGAACTAATTCAAGGAGAGTGAGTTAACATATATTCTCAGGAAGACTTCAGTTAGCATTAGGGGAATAACATGCTTTGAGTCACTGTGGTGGCATGGAGGCTGTTCCAAACAAAAATATTATTAAGTGAAAGTGTGCTTGCTTCGACATATGCCCCCCAATATCCTTTTCCAACCTGAACGCCTTCCATATAGAAATTCTGAGGCCAATGCTGAGATTTCCTCTACCTGAACCTCCTCATAGGATGACTTATTTTTATTAATTTTTGAAATATATTTTTATTGATTTCAGAGACAAAGGAAGAGAGAGAGAAAGTTAGAAACATCTATGATGAGAGAGAATCATTGTATGGCTGCTTCCTGCATGTCCCACTTGGGAATCAAGCCCACAAACTGGGCATGTATCCTTCCTGGGAATGGAACCGTGACATCCTGGTTCATAGGTTGATGCTCAACTACTGAGCCACGCCACGTGGGCAGGATGACTTATTAAGGTGTTAATGTCTCAAACAACTTTGTGATTTTGAAAAATATTCTTCTACTTTCTCACAGTGATTTTGAGACAAGTATAAGGGTCATCCCTAGTCTCATGATGCTCATAAAAGTCTTCCCTTTGCAAATAAGTTAGGCTAAATTATCAATAGGACCTTATTCTTTTGACTCTCTAATAGAAACCACCTTCCTTTATACATTTAAATAACTCTTAGAAGAAACTATCAAAAGAGTTTGAGGTATGAGAACAATTCCCTTCCAAATGGTGAGAAATGACAACCCAGCTATAATAAAAGAAATTCAAGCTCAGGCAAAGTGGGTTTATTTAGAGTCAAATGACTTTATGTTGTATATCTTAGTGACAGTTAGAATACCAAATAGGCATAACATGAAAAATGTTAACAACTTATATGCCTAGACTCTGATCTGATAGATGTGGGCCTAATTTGTATATACCTCCTAACTATCAGGACTGCCACTACGGAAATGATTGCTATTTGGCCACACTTGTACTGAATTAAAAACACACACATTCTGAATGGTGACCTTGTTTTTGATCTCAACTACCTGTAGGACAGTTTTGTTTAGCAGCAAGTAGAAGCAATTTGGGTGCAAGTTCATAGCAGGTTACAGCAGAATCATGGACTTTTTGTGCCTTATTTCTGAAGAGGTCAGCATGTCTGCCTGGTATCTTGAAAACATGCAACATGTATTTTGACCCAATAAGTAAACTTTTAGGACATATATTAAGGAGAAAATTAAACAAATACATGAAGTTATCTGAGAAAAGATGTTCATTGCTGCTATTTATAATCATGAAAATGTTATAAAACAACCTCAATCCTCAACGCTAAGGGATTAAGTACTTTATTAAGCTCACCTACATATTGCTATTAAGAATGTTTCTTGTGTTAACTGACTGAACAATAATTCAAATAGAGTATCCCAGAAAAAAAAACACTTGGGCTTCTTCTTTGGAGTTTTGCTGGCGCCTCTCAGTATTGCCAAAGGCCCCGACTCACTCTATCTTCTTTCAGAGCCCTCACATTCTATGCACAGTTCTTCATCTACAGATGCTTAAAAACACTCGGGTTCAGTGTTGTGTTTGGGAATTATTTCGCCAAGGCCTTTTGAACAGTAGTGTCCCAATGAAGTGCTAAATATTATTTCTGTAAGAATGAGTTTTTTTCTTTTTCTTTTCTTTTTTTTTTTTAAAAACAGTAATACCTTTCAGAAAAAAATTTCAGTTGATACTTTAGAGAGACACACACACAGAGAAACAACAATCTGTTGTTCCACTCATTTATACATTCATTGTTTGCTTCTTGTATATGCCCTGACTGGGAACTGAACCCACAACCTTGGTGTATCAGGACAATGCTCTAACCAACTGGGCCACCAGCCAGGGCCAAAGACCCTATTAAATCAAATAGGCACAGAAACACAGATTCAGAGAAGCTAAATAATTTGTTGAGGGTCCCACTGAGTAAGTGACTAAGTAAAAGAGTCAGGATTCGGACTACAGAGATTACACTTTCATGAAGCAAGTGGCTAAATCCTTCTCACTGATCTTCCACTTGCTTTCCGTTAAAATATCTACCCTCTTGGATCTTTTTAGTATTAGAGCTAAGCTATGAAAAGAGGCCTGGCATGATGCCTGGCATGTTTTAAACTTATTCTAGGAGTGGGATCCTTATGAACTGCACCAGGAGATTTAAGCAAAATTTGCATTTCCACCCAATTTCACACTTTAAGTTCATTGTAAATCAGGGCATGTCTGGGAGCAGCTGCTCTTAGGCCCATTTATAATGAGATCGATAGAATTCTGGATTATGCTTAAAAACATAAGGACTGTATCAAAGACCAAATTCAATAATTGAGCACATTCAGATAGCATCAGATAGCATCAACAAGTGAACTTATATATGAACAAAAATTGTTTTCTTTAATATAAGGGGATGTAGCTTATTGAAGTTTTAAAAAAACAGTATGGATAATTTACATATAATAAAGAGCACCCTTTGAACTGTACACACTGAGCTTTGACAAACACATGCACCCACAATAATCTCACACAAGCATATATAAAATATTTCCACATCTCCAAATACATATTGAATTTCAAATTATCTGAGAATTTCACCATGGTTACAACCTCAGGAGATCATTTCGTTATGCCCCTCATGATCTAGAAGAAGACAAGAACCAATAAAGATAGATGTGTCTAAGTACGTTATTTTAAGAAATGTTTTCTGCTCATAATTCTAACAAGATGCTTTTTCAATCTGCTGATATTTCCTTAGCACACAATCTTGACACAAAATACACAGAGGAACACCAGTAAGTTGTACATTGGACTCTCCATTGCTGCCATGATATTGCTCACCATTTTGGCTGCCATACTTATCAAAAGTAAGTTGTTTGACCATTGTCCCTGAGGGAATAAAGTGAGGGAATAAAGTGAGATAGCCAAACTACCTGGGTCCAAGGAGCTTCACATACCATGTACTTTTGACTTCACATAACTTCCCATTTTCATCTTTGTTCCTTTTGTTTCTTAAAAATATTGGCCTGTAAAAAAAAAAGTGAAATTGAAGTTCTCCATAGGAGAAATAAAACACTAAGAAATAAGAGCTTGTTGGGTGGAGTTGAGATTTGGAAGGCAACAAACCACTGTACTAAGCAGATTTGTTCATTCTTCCTCCTCCTTTTCCCTCAAGACCCCATTTTTCCTCCCATGAAGGATAATATTGTTGAGAGTCTTACAACACTCACTGAAGAGGCAAATGAGACTCTGGAGGGGAAACAGATTTGAGGCAAGGCTAGACCAATGGTTTTCAAAAACTAGCCATGCCAGCCTCCATGAAAGAACCACAACCATCCATTTTTAAAAATGAAATGTAATTATTAATAATTATATTAAAGTAAGTTTGGGCATGTGTGTGAATACACTAAACCATTAATAAACATGAGATAGTTAGCACACTGAGGCTTCTTAGGGACCTACAGAGTCAAAGGAGTTACTTGAAATTATAGGGAAGAGTGTAATCTGAGTTTTGTTTTCCTTTTTTAAAAACCGTTCTTCTCAATTTAATTTTTTCAGCACTGTCTCTGTTCAGACTTTGTTCATTTTAGAGTCATTGCAGCCCTGGTGGTGTGACTTGATTGGCTGGAGCATTGTTCTGTACACAAAAGGGTTTCGGATTCAATTCTTGGTCAGGGCACATACATAGGTTTCAGGTTCTATTTCTGGCCAGGGTGTGTTTGGGAGGTAACCTGTCGATTTTTCTCTCTCAAATCAATTTCTCTCTCTCTCTTTCTTTCTCTCTTTATCTTTAAAATCAATAAGAAAATCCCAACATATCCTCAGATAGGGATTTAAAAAACAAAGTTATAGCAGAAATAATGTACATGTTTTGGAAAGGTCTCATGAATTCTTTGGCTGACATGTTTTATTTTCTCTTCAACTCCTTCCCAATTTAGAATACTTATATGGGAAAAGAAAGGTGTTACAAATAAGGTAAGCTTGAAAGGTTTGTGTCAATGGTTTTTGATGTTCCTACTCTAATAAAAATAAAGAAAAAATTCTCTCTGTTCCTCTCCTCTTTCTCCTGAACTCTCCATTTTACACCCTGGATCCTAAAAATTCTAGTTCATTGAGTGCCTCCATCGCTGTCCATACCTTCCAGTGATATTTTTTGCTTTCTATATTTCCTTGGAACTACTACAGAAATAGCCAACCCTAAGCTCTCAAAGCAAGAGAACTAAATCACAATAGTGTTTGATGAAATTAAGTTTGGATGAGTTGTTTGGTTTCTTCTTGATTTCATTTGGTGTTTTGTTTACTGAAAGCCTATTCTATTCCAAAGAGATGAACAAAACAGACAAAACATATAAGCAAATCAACAGGGTCTTTTTAGTGCTTCCAGGCAAATAGCATGGAGAGTGTAGACCAGGGTAGTGGGCTGTGTGAGTGAGCCTGATTGAGTAGGAGGCTGCCGGCAAAGATCTGGAGGAAGACAACTCCAGGCTGAAGCAGAGCAAAAGCACAGTCCCCCATCCCCTGTCATTCCACACCCAGCATGCTCTGCTGCTTTACATTGGTTATGTGGCCTCATAGGCATTTGATGTACAATTTTCATAAATCCAACCTATTGTTCAGTTAAAGTTTAAATCTCCTTTACTTTCATCTACCATCTGTGGTCATTTAAACAAACATCGGTAATGATATGAAACCACTACATACCACCGATCCCAAGTAGCCAGCTTCTTTTACTCCAGTTTGGGCTTTAAGCAAGGTCTTTCTTTGATTCACCAGCCATCCCTCTGAGGCTGCCATTCATTATTCCCAGTTCTGTTTTGTTGGATGTTAATCTTTCCTATGTCTTAGTTCCAATCTACAGACTTTGCCTTGAACAATAGCCAACACATTGTAAGTGCTCCATAAATGTTGGCTTCTATTATTGCAATAATTCCTTCATAGCAATAAACCTGTGACACAGGCATTATTATTCACACTTAGTAGATTGGAAAATGGGTTCACACTACACAGCAGGTAAAAGACTCAATCTTAGGTCCTTTGGAGTCCAGAACCCATACTGTAGAAGATTTGACTACCTGCTTCCAACAATGGAAGGAAAAAAATACTCCTTACAGGCAGAAAAGCATGATTTCTGTCCCTTCACTGTCAACTTTTTCTTTACATCCACCTCTTATCAGTTAATTATAAAGGAAAATATTTATTGTAGAAAATATTGTAAAATATTAAAAATAAAGGAAAAAAAGAAAGAGAGCATTTATGATGACACCTTTAAGGGCAGCTATTTCACACTGACTCATTTTGAGCTGTTGACACCTAAACTGGTTCTCACATGTATGCCTGGTTCCTTTAATTATCTGAGTTGAGTGAAAACTCTACATTTTATATCATTTCTGGGAATAAAAACCATCACTGTGTACAAATTATAAAACAGCAGCTATATCAAAACCCTACACATAACCTTTTTATACATTTAGTGTGTGAGTGTATGAAAGTAATCTACTTAGGGCTTTCACATACACAATAAGATTTTTGACACCATGATCCAGTACACACTTACGTGAAACATTATTTTACTACATCAGTGGACTCTGCTATTTTGTATTCTCTGTTTATCTTAAATATCAGAAGTAGACCACTTCCTGTATTTAGTAACTCTATCTAAAGAGCATAATCCACAGTTGGAGAAACACTAGCCAAAGTAGGATAGGCATTATCTCACAGCCACCTTTGTGAATATGCATCTTGATTTAGTAGTTCCATTTGATGTCTGATAACTGTTAGATTTAATATATATTTCAGAAAGGAAAGGAGAGGCAGAGAGAGAGAAACATCAATGATGAGAGAGAATCATAGATCGGCTGCCTCCTGCATGCCCCACACTGGGGATTGAGCCCGAAGCCTGGCATGTGCCCTGACCTGGAATCGAACCATAACCTCCTGGTTCATAGGTCGACACTCAAACACTGAACACCAGGTGGGCCTGTCTTAGATTTTTGATTTATGTATTCTAGTACATGATCTCTTGAAGGAGAATAGTCTGAATAAATCTTAGGTTTGTTTTTTTTTTCAACCTTGCTTACTAAACAAACTTTCCCACAACTTAATATTTACAACTCTGGAATCTCCTAGTCATTTAATATGTTATGTGAATGGGGCTCTGGTGTTGCAAATAGAAAAACAGTGCTGCTCATTATTTAGAAGTGATCTGCTTTTCACTTACTCATATTCTTCTTTTTGTAGCAAAGAACCTGTGACCAGAACTTCGCAAAATGAATCTGCAGTGCACTACCAAGCACAGGATAATATTTACTTTGAGAATAATCTTTACAACGTGCATTAAGACCCAGCGGTTCTCCAAGGCTTTAGGCCCTTGACTGCAGAAGGCAAAGACCAGATCTCACCATGTCAGTCCTTTTAAGCTCCAGGATGATTTTTCTGTCAATATTTCATGACATTCCATCATGTCTGTGATGTTGGTTAGAGTGTATTTAGCTCACACTGTGTAGTCAACCTCATTGGTAATTAGTCTTATTTTTTTATACTAAAATTGGCTCAATCTTTCTGGTCATAGCAGAGCCCTCTCTTAAATATGAACTGAACACTTCAGAATTGTATATTCTATACAGACCTTATGAATCCTGTATCCAGCAAGAATTCTCATCGGGTAGAAATGAAATGAACCAATACCTTGGTCACTAAAGCTGTCACAAAGAAGGGAATAGGACTTAAAATCAGAAAATTCGATTTGATACTTAAATTAATTCACTTGGAAGCATTTCATGATTTAACTCTTTTTTTTTTTTAATCTTGCAATCAAAACATTACATTTCTTAAGTTTCCCCAAAGGTTTCAAATTATGGAGGAACACAGATTTTTATTTCCTTCATGGGGAAATAAAGTCAGTGTGATTTCACCACTAGATCTGTTTTTTCATGGCTCTGAAAATATGAGGTTTTAAATGCTTTCCTTGGGGCCAGGGTGGGGCTTTTAAAAGAAGAAGCTAGGATGGTGAGTGGAGCAAGTAAATAGGTGAAGAAAATCAATGGCCATGTGATTTAACACATGTATGCTACTTCCTACATCTGTGCCATAGATAGACAACCATCAGGGATTCTGAACTAACTTTTAGAATGATGCAGTACAGAGATAAATAAAAGGGCAAAAGAAAGAGGGAGGTTAGAGAAAAAGGCCTCTGCCTTAGAAAAGTAAGAGTGCAAATATAATAGTGCTGTTTGAGAGTGTTACTAGTTTCAACCGGAATTCTAAATTGTCCCCAAACCACTTTGTTTATTAAAATTATTTTAGAAGGATGAATTTTTTAAATATTATCAATTACAATGCTCTTCCTTTTCCACAAATGAATTTAATTTTTGGTTTTGCCAAGAGAGTTAACGAAAAAATGGTAAAGATTATTTTAGCCACCAGAAACATTTTTTTTTCTTCATATCAGAAACATTTCGACATGAATAGTTCACAAGGCTAGGTAGTAATTTCAATTTGAATTAATTCTGAAATAATTCACACTTGAGGTTCAGTGCTACACACACCGTAGTGGCCTAGGAGGGCAGGATTTTTGTTTTTGAAGGCAACATTTTTGACATGTAGCTGCAAAACTCTAGAAAATTAATAGCACCTCTGAAAAAAGGTTATATGGGCAAATAATATTGTTAAGCGTTGTCTACTTGGTTTCCCAAATAGGATGAGATTAATATGGTTTATACATTTTTTTCAAACTACAGTGTTTTTCTTTTAAATTCAAGACAACATGCAGGAGGCAGCTGATGTATGTTGCACATTGATGTTTTTTTTTCTCCCTCTCTCTCTAAAAATCAATAAACTATTATTTTAAATAAATAAATAAGCAAGCTCGAGTGGCTGCAGCAAAGTGAATGAGATTTGGAAAGAGATTAGCTGGAGACATGGGCACTTTCTCTCACAGGGGCTGGATGCAAAGGGCCCTATGAACACAAGTTTGAGAAGAGTCCCACTCTTAGGAAACAAAACACTTTTCATGTAAAGGGTTAAACGTTCTATGCATCACCAAATTATACTTTCATTTGTTAACATGCTATCTGGAAGTAAAGAAATAATTTGTCTTTTGCTCTCCCCCCCTAACCAAAGGCTTTGGTCAGTTGGTTTTGGACAGCTTTGAACGGTCTGGAGATACACATCCTCCCAATACTGTCTCTATGACTCTTGATTACATCAGTTTTTCTGAGGCAATAGAAAAAAGTCATGGCTTCATCTAGAGAAAATGTAATGGTAGCCATCAAAATGTAAGGTGGTGCCTTATTGGCCTTGACTACTAGATGTCAGCGTGGCGTATGTGGGACTTAGAATACCTGGGAATCTAATTGTAAAGTTCCCTTAGGGCCGTTGGAGCTCTGACTTCAGAGTGTGGTGGCTATTGGTGTCTTTCCCCAATGTCCCCTGAGCCCTTTGTCACCCTAGCCTCCAGTGTACTAGTAATTTAAAAAACCAAGATCTGCCCTGCTGGTGTGGCTCGCTGGTTGAGCCGTTGACCTATGAAGCAGGAGGTCATTGTTCTATTCCTGGTCAGGGCACAAGCCTGAGTTGTGAGCTCAATCCCCAGTGTGGGGCATGCAGGAGGCAGCTGATCAATGATTCTCATCATTGATATTTCTCTCTCTCTCTGTCGCTCTCCCCTCTCCCCTCTGAAATCAATAAAATATATTTAAAAAATAACAAAAAACCAAGATCTGATTGTGTTCCATGTTAGCTGAAAATCCTCCCACTGCTTCCCAGTGGGTAAAAGACCCTTGTCCATAGTAAGCTCCTCACCACTTTTCCCTTGTCTGCTTCATGCAACCCCTCCCCGATGTACTCTAGTGGAGAGAAACTCCTCAAATGCCCACTCTCACTCCGAAGCTCAACCCATCTTTGGGGAAAGCTTGTCTCCTGTATTTTCACTGGGCCTATAAGGTTCAGCCCAATGTCACCTCTTAAGCCCTGCTGGATCTCATCCCTCCAGCCAGAATTAATATTCTCTTGTGAACACTTCTGTGAAGTGCTCTTTAGCCACTGGACAAATATGCCAGGCTATTGCCCAGCTTGGGTCATTCTGCATGAGGCCAGGGCCCTACCTAGCATGTGGGGCATATCTGGGTGAATTACAGACACCTCCCTTCCTTTTTCTGGCTGACACAGCCTCTGAGCTAGGACAAAGGCTTATCAAATGGAGTCTGTCCAAACTACAAGCATAATTAGTGACTATAGTGACCCTATAACTTAGTGCTTTGTATTAAAATGTGTGGGTTAAGGACACTTTGTATATTGAGCTGTTTGAGGGAAGTGTATGCAGTTTCTCAGCACCCAGCTTACACATAGCAGGTGCTTAGTACATACCTATGAAAATTGGAGAATAAATTGAAATAATGTTTCTTAGAACCACCCTGTGTGTGCTGGGGAAGAGGAGACGGATAAGAGCTAAGTGTCTTTAAAACTTTTTATGAGATAGAAACCACTCTCTTCTGGAGTCTGCGTGCACCTCAAGGACTCTGAGACCCGTCCTTTGCTGTACATTAGAATCACCTGGGAAGCGTGGCCAACTATGCATGCCCAGACCAAGTCAATCAGAATCTCAGCTGTGGGGCCAGAAAGAGTCTCCCCCTTCCTCCCCCCCCACAAGGTGATTTCAATGTGTAGCTGAGGCCGAGAACCACTGACCTGGAAGGACTTGGCAAGGGAAGGTGAGAACTTGTGTTCTTGTTCTGTGTGAGGAGAGCTCTGGAAAAGCATAAAAGATTCAGACTAAAACAGAATATCAACAGCGGGCTGGGACAGGTGGGCAGACACTGGGTGATAGCAGATCTTTCCTGTGTCCGGCTTGCATGGCAACAGCATTATATTGGTGGCAGGCCTGGGAATGAAAAAATGGACGCTGCCACGTGTATGACAGCTTCTCAGGAAGCCAGCCCACAGCTGTCTAGCTGACTGTCCCGGGCTTCCTGAGAACTAAACATTTTCTTCCACAAGTTGTAAAAGTAAGCAAAGCAGAAAGTCCCTTGGCCTGTGAGGGTTTGCTCTAAGGTAACCTTCTTTGTTTTATACTGTGGACTGCTGAGATGGGGTTTGCTCTGTCTGGTAAATGCTGAATCTGCTGAGCCTAAAAAAGTACTTGGAGGATGACTGATGCACACATTTTTTCAATGAACTTAATTTTTTAGAGCAGTTTAAAGCTCACAAACAAAATTGAGTAGAAAATACAGATTTTCCCAAATAACTCAGCATGTTCATCATTAACACCTTTCCCAAGGGGGGTAAATTTGGTACACTTGTGAATCTATTCTAAGAAAACATGGTTTATATATTTATTGATTGATTGATTTAGGATGAAGAGCCACTTTATTCTTTTTTGGTTTATTTTCTTTATTTTTTATTTTTCAACTACTGTTTACCTTTGATATTATCTTGTGTTGGTTTCAGGTGTACAGCATAGTGGTTAGACAATCATGTACTTTAAAAAGTGTTCCCCCAGCCCTAACCTGTTTGGCTCAGTGGATGGCGCATCGGCCTTCAGACTGAGGGGTCCCAGGTTTGATTCCAGTCAAGGGCATGTACCTTGGTTGTGGGCACATCCCCAGTGGGGGGGGGGGGGGGGGGGGGGCGGTGTGCAGGAGGCGGCTGATCGATGTTTCTCTCTCATTGATGTTTCTAACTTTCTATCCCTTTCCATTCCTCTCTGTAAAAAATCAATAAAATATATTTTTAAAAAATAAAAACAAATAAAAAGTGTTCCCCCAATACCTACCTGGCTTTTACATGCTTATTGCAATATTATTGACTGTATTTTAATATATGCTATACTTTACATCCACATGACTATTTTATAACTACCAATTTGTGATTTTTTTCTTTTAACCAATTTGTACTTCTTAATCTCTTCATCTCTTTCACCCAGTTCACCACTCTCTTCTGCCTCTGGTAACCACCAGTTCTCTCTTTGTGTCCATGAGTTTATTTTGACTTTGTTCGTTTATTTTGGATAACTTTTTTTTTTAGATAATCAGGGAATTTTACTGGTATATGAACTGTAAGAATTAGGTGCAACTGGATAGTGTAAGATGTAGATACAAGGAGGGGCATCGCGTAATGTTTGCAGTAATTTTTTTAAAGGCCAGAAGCCACTGCAGGCCTGCACGCATTTCTAGAACCCTGCCTGGCAGCAAGAAAGGACTTTTAAGAGAGAGGACAGTAAACTCAGCCCAGTCAGGGGCAGGCAGTTGGCAGAGTGACCCTAGCAAATGCCCAGCGAGAGAGCCCTGGCCAGAATGTTAGCTGAAATTTTGTCCTTTTTTAGCAGCTTTATTGAGAGATAATTCACATATCATATGCTGTTTCATAAATATGAGCCCTGAACCCATGGTTAATTGACTCTGCCTTACATTTGAATATGGGCATTTGCTGGTTGTTATGTTATGTGGGCAGACATATCAAGGGCAGATATCAAGTTCATGAAACATGGTTTATAGTGGAACAATCTGGAGCTTAGGGACTTGCGTTCTCATTTGAAATTACCGATCCTGTGCCTTTGGGCAAATGAAGCTTCTCAGGTCCCAGTCTCCCTGTCTATAAAATGAAGAGGTTGACTGTGACCTCTTGAGTAACTGCTAGCTCTGTGATGCTCTGCAAGTGCTCATGCTGAATAAGCTGGAGGTTTATATTAAATGCATTTGATGGCATAAAGGTGGGTGACAGGGAAATGCGGGAGGGAAAGACAGAAGAAGACCATGGGTTTTGAGAAACTCCAGACTGTGATCTCACTTGCCTTTTGTAAAGAACCCTTGGCTTCTAAGTTTCTAAGACAAAAGTCACTCTCCCAGGGCTGAGACTGTTTGGGCTGAGATGTTAGCTCAGTGATGGAGAATGTGGCGGTAATTCAATATTTTTCCATCAAATGATGCCTGAAGCCCCTGGGGTGGGTGGGGAGGGGACATGTTTGCAGTAATTTTTTTAATGCCTGCACGCATTTCTAGAACCCTTCCTGGCAGCAAGAAAGGACTCTTTAGAGAGAGGACAGTAAACTCAGCCCAGTCAGGGGCAGGCAGTTGGCAGAGTGACCCTAGCAAATGCCCAGGGAGAGAGCCCTGGCCAGAATGTATATGAGATGAAATAGAATATTGAGGTCCCCTTAATTTCACCCACAGGAGGGGAGAAAGAGCATTGGTGATAAGACTGTGTCTTCCCTAAGTGGAAGAGTTTAAAAGTTCAGGTGAAAGTCAGAATATTAACACAAGTTCCTCCTTTGGTAAGTTTTATAAATGAAGAAACTGAGGTACAGCAAGGTTATATGATGTAGGCCAATTTGTGGTAGAGAAAGATTAAGAATTAGGCTTGTGGTGGAGTGGAAAGGGCCCATAAATGTGAGGTAATGAACATGCCATTCATTGTGGTATTCTCCAGCTCCTAGTCCAGTGCCTGACACATAGTAGGTGCTTTATAAGCAATGGTCATCACTGACCAATTGACTGACTTTCTGAATGAATGCATGTGTTTCTACCTTGTGGACTAACATATGATTCATTTCAAGCAGAGAAAGTGGAACAAAATAAATAAATTGTGATATATCTATGATGCAAACAGTATTACTGACTAAACAATGATATGAAATGTCTCTAATTCATAATATTAATTGAAAAAAAAAGAGAAGAAAAATGTGCATAGTAGATTTCTTTTTGTCTGTTTGTGTAACAGGGCATGGGCCTACACAAATGCTTCCTAATGTATAGACTCTGGGAAGGGGAGACAGGAAATGTGAAAGAGCGGAGAATATACTTTCCATACACATTTATCCTGTTTGACTGTGTATCTATATTACTTAACAGGTAATTAATTTTAAACCTCAAAATAGCCAAACATTAGCTTCTTATTCAGGCAAGGGTTTTTATTCATTATGTGACTGGTGCCTAAGAAAAAAAGGAGATAAAGAGAGAATGGTGCTAGCATAATTGTCCTTCATTGATGAACTGATAACTAGTCCATAGAGCTGAACTGTTTTCCTGGCCGACAATGAATGCTTCATTTTCTGACTATTTCCATCAGCCCTGCCCTCCATTGTTCACAGGACTGGGCCACAAGTCTCTCCTAGAACATTGGTTCTCAAAGTGAGGTTCCAATACCAGCCATGTCAGCAATTCCAGGGAATTTGTTAGAAATACAAATTTTTAGGCCCCACCCCAGACTGAGTAAATTAGGAATTCTAGTAGTTGAGCCCACACATCTGTAGTTTTAAAAAAATTTACACACACATATATATATATATATATATATATATATATATATATATATATATAATTTCAGAGAGAAAAGAAAAGGGAGATAGAGATAGAAACGTCAATGATGAGTGAGAATCATTGATTGACTGCCTCCTGCACACCCCCTACTGGGGATCAAGCCTAAAACCCGGGCATGTGCCCTGACCGTGAATAGAAATAATCGAACTATGACCTGCTGGTTAATAGGATGAAGCTCAACCACTGAGCCATGCTGGTCTGGTCACACATCTATGTTTTAACCAGACTTTCCAGTGGTTCAGATGCCCCTCAGGTCTGAGAGTCATTGCCTTAGTAGTGGATCCTCTTTTAAGCTGGAGAGCAGCAGTGGTTTCTTTACTCTACAAGCATTACTTGCACTTTTCCTGAAGTGGACCAATCTCACTTATCACCTGCATCTTGCTCTCCTTTTCTCTTTGTCCAGGGTCTTTGGAGGGGTCACACACAGCCAAGGTGGGTCAGAATGCTTATCTGCCCTGCCACTACTCTCCAACCACCTCTGAGAACCTCGTGCCTGTGTGCTGGGGCAGGGGACCCTGTCCTATATTTGAATGTCAGACTATGATGCTCAGAACTGATGGAAGGGACTTAAGCTATCAGAGATCCAGCAGATACCAGCTAAGAGGGATGTCCACAAAGGAGATGTGTCCTTGACCATAGAGAATGTGACTTTAGCCGACAGTGGGACTTATTGCTGCCGTATCCAATTCTCAGGCCTAATGAATGATAAAAAATCAAACCTGAAGTTGGACATCAAACCAGGTGAGTGGGCTTTGCGTGCTTTCTTTATGAATAATCCCCTGCAGATCATGTTAAATATACTAAATGTTCTCACTTCTGTCCTTCCCAATGACAGCCCTGGGGGTTGGCCTCTAAGACTTACTGGTCCACAAAGCAATGCCCAGCCACATTTAATTCCTTCAGCTATATTGAAACTTATGGATAGGATCTATATAATGGCAGGAAAGGCCTAGATCAGTCGTTCGACCCTGACTGCTCATCAGATTCACTTGGGGGCTTTTTAATACCTATAGATATTGAGCCCTACCCGCAAACCTGAGAAACCAGTGTCTCTGGAGGTAGAGCCTGAGCACTGGGAGTTTACGATGTCTTCCCCAGGTGCTTCTTCCCCGCCTGCAGCCAGGATTGAGACCCACTGAACGGTGGGTGTGCACGGGGGTGCACGTGTTTTTATATTTTAAGGTTTATGGAGCATGTACTTGTGACTGATGGAGCTGCATTCAACTCCAGTTCTGCCGCTTACTAGCTGTGTAATGTTGCACCAGTTATTTAAACTGTGTGACCTTCTCCTTTATGAAACATGATAGTGCCCATCATATAGACCATTGGAAGGATTTTAGGAGATGTATTGTGAAAAGCATTTAGTGTGTGGCTATTAGTTCCATGATTAACAATTAGACTGTGACAGTGATGACAGTTCTTTTTTTATTTTTTTAAAAGTATATTTTTTATTGATTTCAGAGAGGAAGGGAGAGGGAGAGAGAGACAGAAACATCAATGATGAGAGAGAATCATTGATCGGCTGCCTCCTGCACGTCCCCTACTGGGGAACGAGCCCGCAACCCAGGCATATGCTCTTGACCGGAATCGAACCTGAGACCCTTCAGTCCACAGGCCAACACTCTATCCACTGAGCCAAACCAGCTAGGGCTGATGACAGTTCTTAAAATTTGTAACGAACATTTTAAAAGCGTAATATACTCTCAAGAAAGGTGTCCAGGTTTGAAGGTGAGCATGTATTTCTCTTTATTTATTTATTTTTCTTTGGATTCCTTGAAACAAGCTCTCTGCTCTCAGGGAAGCCTTATCCTTACATTGCTTTTTGACACTAGCCAAGGTCACCCCTACTTGGACTCCGTGGAGAGCCTTCACTACAGTCTTCCCAAGGATGTTCACCACTGAGGAACACGGCTCAGGCAATGTTACATGGACGCAGGAGGAAGCCTTTAGGTGGTTTCTGAATTCAAATAAATGGAATTTGGAAAAAGTAAGGAAATGGTTTAAGAATTGATGCATGGATGTTTCTGTACATGAGATAGAATTTGAGGTAAAAAAAAATAAAGAAAAGGAAGGTGGTTGAGATAAACCTGTGCTGGGAAAAATGAGCCCTGGGTTAGGATTCTTTTTTTTTTTTAAAAAAAATATGTTTTATTGATTTTTTTACAGAGAAGAAGAGAGAGGGATAGAGAGTTAGAAACATCAATTAGAGAGAAACAGCGATCAGCTGCTTCCTGCAGACCTCCTACTGGGGATGTGCCCACAACCAAGGTACATGCCCTTGACTGGAATTGAACCTGGGACCTTTCAGTCTGCAGGCTGACACTCTATCCACTGAGCCAAACCGGTTAGGGATAGGATTCTTGATTAGTCACAAACTAGTCCAGGGCCAGTGAACAAGGCCAATGACATAGCAGTGTTATTTCTGTATTGATCACATGAATGTGGTCTATGGGTTGATAAGGAGCAGTGATAACACTCACTATCTTTTTGAGTTCTGCTAAGGCCTGGATATTAGGGACCATTCTAGTTCGTGTAAAGGGGTTTGAAGGGAGGGTATGAGGATTGGAAAGAGTCTGACATTTTGTACACACACACACATACACACACTCTCAACACACACACACACTCCAAAATTATAGAAACTTATAGAAACAGATGAGGAAGTTCTTTTTGACTTGTAATCTCTTTCCTAGCAGTTGCTCAAGAAAATCTTACAACCAAGGAGACAGGCTTTAAGTCAAGGCATCAAAGCCATGTATTGGCACTCAGTAATACCCAGCAATCCTATATCTTTCTAGTGTGCTCTGAGATGAACATCCAAACCTCATTGCCATTCAAGTCTCCCTCATTTCTCCCTCAATTTGAAATAACAAAGGCCTGTACCATCTGCTTTGCCTTAGTCAAGACTTCATTGAATCTCCTTTCTTCCCTCTCTCTAGAATTATTTCATGCTTTCTATTTATGCTATTTTCACTGGTATAAAAACTTGTTCTAGTTTATACATTCCTCTCCAGCTCCAACCATTTCTCTGCTCTCCTTCACAGCTATATTTCTCAGAAGAGTTGTTCCTATTTCTCACCCACCCCCATACTTGTCAACCTACCCTATAGCTTCTACCCCAAAGCATCATGGAAATACTTTACTCGAGCTCACCAATGACCTCCCATTTGCTAATGCAATAGACACTTCAGTCTTCATTGTAATCAATCTTTCAGCAATAATTAAGTTGATTCTCATTCTGGAAAGTCTTCCTTCTCTTGGTTTCTGAAACACCACTCTCATACTTCATTGGCCATCCATTTTCAGTCATTTTTATTACCTATTCTACGTGACTTTTAAATGTTGAGAATCCTCAGGGCTGGCCATGTTCCTCTTTTTATACTTCTACATGAAGACCTATTATTTCCATAGACTTAAATGCCATCCTGAGTATTGTTATAGGTTAGTAAGAAGCTTGAAAAATTCCAGGGCAGGAGGACTAGGGAAACTGAAATGAGAAAAATAAACAAGGTCAAACAGTTTAGCAGCCTGCAGCCAGCTTGTAAATAGCAAGCCCTTATCTTCTCCCAACCAAGGACACTTGAGAGCAAATAGTTAATGTCTCCAAAGAATGCAGAAGAGAAGGTAGAAGTGGGAGAGAAGGAGAATTTTAATGCATCTTCTCCCAACCAGAGTATACATAACTTAAATCACCCTGAAACCAATTAAAAGATAGTAAGAGGAGGGAGGAGGAGGAAGGGTGCAGTCATATGTCATTCCTCTGTTTAAATAGAGAAGCCAGCAGTTTTGTGATGTAATTGTCAGGTGCTTCTCATATAGTCTGGGAAAGCCATAACAAAGGAAGGGAGAGAAATCTTCAGAGTTAACCTGTACCAGGATATGTAGTAGAGGAATTTAAAAATCTGTAGACAGAAAAGTACATAAAGCAGAAACCAACAACGACTGCCCCTACCTCCCACCCCATTCATTCCTAGGATAGGCCAAGAAAGCCCATCTGCATGTTATGAAGGATGGTAGATATGCTTGCCTTGCTTCTTTAAGAAATGTGCATGCTTTATTAATGAATTGGCTTGCTCACAACACAATCATCTGGAGTCACTGGTTTGAATTCATCCATGCCAGAAGACAAGAATTGAGGTAGTGATAGTTCTTCGTCCTCTGACTCAAGTGTCTGTGAGAGGTGCCTGTAATAATATCTCTAACTGTCAGAGTGTTTGTCAACTGATACTTCCACTTAGATGTCCCTCTCATCTAACTTGTTCAGGGGAACCCTAGATTCTGTATTGAACCTTCCCAGAATGCAACCTCTCTCTTTCTGGCCTTTCCAATCACCATATCCATCTGGTTTTTTAAACCAGAAAGCAAGGAACCATCCTTGAATCCTCTCTTTCCTCACCTACCACACAATTCAAGATCAGTTTCTACAGTCTTTCTCCAAAATATATCTAAAATCTAGTCATTATTCTGTGTCTCTATTAGTTACCACCTTACTCTGAGGCACCATTATCTCTACTTACCTCTTCACTATTTTATCCCTCCTTTTAATCCACGTTTGCCATAGCATCCTGAGTGATCCTCTTAAGCCCAATACATCATATTTCTATGCATTGCCATTTCTTGCAGATCTTAGACTAGAATTTACCCTTGATTGTGACTTAAATGGTCCCATAGGATCTAGTGGACCTCCCAGACCTTATCTTGGTTCACTCTCTCTTTTTTAAAAAAATTAATATATTTTATTGATTTTTTACAGAGAGGAAGGGAAAGAGATAGAGAATTAGAAACATTGATGAGAGAGAAACATCGGTCAGCTGCCTCCTGCACACCTCCTACTGGGATGTGCCTGCAACCAAGGTACATGCCATTGACTGGAATTGAACCTGGGACCTTTCAGTCCTCAACTGACATTCTATCCACTGAGCCAAGCTGGTTAGGCTAGGGTCACTCTCTTATTCCAGCCATGTTTTCAGTTTCTGGCACTCACCGTGATCTTTATCAGGGGTTCTCTCTGCCTGGAATGCTACTTCTGGCTGTTCATGTGGCTGACTTCTTTCAGCATTGACTTCAAAGGTCACCTTTTCTGAGAGTACTTTCCTGACCCCCATCTCTGTTAGTAGTTTTAGTACATTATTGGTATATTTTATATCACATCACAATTAGAAATTATTATTATGATTATATTTAATTACTTCATTATTTATTTTGTAATAGTAATACACAATCTTCACAAAGTCAGGTCTCATAATTCACCTTTTATGTCCTTGGTACTTAGCATACCACCTAGCAGACACACAGTAGGTGTTCCATGTGTTTGTTAAATATGAAAAATGCATCTTGATTACTTTCTAGCATAGTTTATATAAAACCAAGGAACACATTGGTAGTTTGATTTAATTCAATATAAGAGGAGACTAGATTTCCTTAAATAATCCTTGCCTCCAGTCAACCCATTTTATATCTTCTCTCTTTTTTTTAATGAAAGTATTTTTAATTTACTTTTCTGAAACTTAAACATTTTTTTATGAGTTTGTTTGAACCAACTGATAATATATGCCAGGGAGTAAAATCTCTAATGCTCCCCTTTTTACCTGGGGATTCTCATAGGAAAGAGAAGTTACAGAATTCCAGGTAAGAATATTCAAGGATGGGGTAGGGGAAAGTGAGAATCTTGGAGGTTTCTACACTAAAATGGCTTTGATGTTTTTATTTTAAATTTTATTTTTTTAAATATATGTTTATTGATTCAGAGAGGAAGAGATAGGGAGAGAGAGATAGGAACATCAATGATAAGAGAGAATCATTGATTGCCGGCCTCCTGTATACCTCACACAGGGGATCAAGCCCACAACCTGGCCATGTACCCTTGACTGGAATTGAACCCAGGACCCTTCAGTCCACAGGCTGAAGCACTAGCTAATGATCCAAAGAGGCTAGGGCTGGCTTTGGTCTTTGATCTTAGAAGTCCTGCCCTGGGACTCTGGGATCTAATCTTATGCTTTCTTTTCGCTTTAGGCCTGGATTTATGAAATGCAAACACGCTGCTCTGTTTACTTCTTGATCCCACTAGCTTCCTTAGTCCCAGTGTTAAGGTATAGAAGTCATCTCCCCATGACAGGAAGTGCTTATTTATTTCTATATTAATGGGCCTTTTCAGTCAATTGACTCTTCAATTGATGGAGTATCTACTACATCCAGGCTCTGGGTGGGCCCCATAGGTAAACAAGAAACTAAGAATCTACTCTCAGGGCTTTTATAGTCCAGTCCAGGTGTTCTTAACTCATTAGAATCACTTATACAGTCTGTTGTCAACCCCAGAGCAGATACACCAGATTCTTTACAGATAAAGTCTAAGCATTGGTATTTTTATAAAGCTTCCCAGGTGATTCTAATGTGCAAATAGGTTTGAGGACTACTGGTCCTTTATATTGCAGTGTTAGTGTCCATTCCTGATTATATGCACATAGGTCCGTACACACACATGCATCCACCCCAATTCCATTTACATATAGTGTACATAACTTTCACTTTATTTTAGCAATGTTTGTAATGTTGGTAGAATGTAGTATATTTTAAGAAAAATAAGACTCTATTTATTGAATACTATATAAACTAATTATAATTTTAGACTAAGTATATTCATGAAGACAAAAGATTCTACAGTAAATAGTCAGAAGTCAAAAAGACCAAGTACAATATTTGTCAATGATTTAGATTTTCTCTGTCACTATTCTTTCTTAGAACTGAAACATGAAATGTGATAACATTCATAGGTAACATTTACATGCATTAACTTATTGTTTTGTGACATCATTTGGTTAATGTCCATTTCTACCTATAAAGATAAACTCCATAGAAAATAAGGAACTTGTCCGCCACATTAGCAATTGTATCCTGCCTGGCTGGCGCTGCTCAGTGGTTGAGTATCAACCTATGAACCAGGAGGTCATGGTTCAATTCCCATTCAGGGTACATGCCTGGATTGTGGTCTCAATCTCCAGTGAGGGTTTTGCAGGAGGCAGCCAATCAATGATTCCCTCTCATCATTGATATTCCTATCTCTCTCCCCCTCTCACTTCCTCTTTGGCATAAAACATATATATATATATATATATATATATATATATATATACACACACACACACACACAATTATATCCTCTACCACACCACCTGATACTTAGTAGGCACTTAATAAATATTTTATTATGAATGAATAAATGTTCTTATAGCAGCCTGGAAAGATAGAGTGATAATTATTCCCATTTTACAAATGAGGATCCTGAGACAAGTTTTTCTAATATGTAACCTTCATGGGATGTGTGTTTTATTCACTGCTGTATCTCTTGCTACATTGAACAGTATGTAACACACTACATAGTCCCTCAGTAAATGAAATAACAAAACCCAAGATTATATAGCTGGTTAGTGACAGGGACAGAATTCAAACTCAAACATGATTGGATACATAATATATTTATTTATTTTTTGTTTTTTAAAATTGTTCTAGACCACAGAACAATTGAACTAATAGTACAAGGAACAATAGTATCCTTCGCCAAGATGTGTAATTTAACATTTTAATATGTCTCCTTTATCTAGTTCTCTATTCATACACACTTTGTAAAAAAGATGTTTCAGATATCTTGACATGTCACTAAACTTTAATCTATACCTCCTAAGAATAAGGATATTCGTTTAGATCAGACAATGCCATACTTATACCTAAGAAAATTAAGAGTAATTCAAATTTTCTCAGTGTTCCTCACATTATTCTATTTTATGATTTTTCTCCCCTAGTCAAGACCCAGAGAAGCATCATGTACTGCTATGCCATCAGACCCAGCTTCATTTTTTAAAAAAATGCTCACCTGAGAATATGTTTTTATTGATTTTAGAGAGAGAGGAAGGGAGAAGGACAGAGAAAGAAAAAAAAAAAAACATCAGTTGGTTATGCCCCCAGGAAGTGAACCCGCAACCTGGGTATGTGCCATGAATGGGAATGGAACCCACGGCCCTTAGGTGCATGGGATGACACTCCAACCAATTAGCCACACTAGCCAGGCCCTAGCTTTCTTTTTGAGCTTGTATGATCTTCTTTGAAAACTGTCAGATGTGTCAGCTGGTTGATCTTAAGATTCTGCCTGCAGTGACCCAGCATTCTTTTTCCATTTTCTGAAGGTAATTAGCTCACAAAATGATTGAACCATGACCTACCCAGTACTCAGACTTGTTACTCCCTTACCTCTGCATTCCAGCCAACAGGTTAGTCAACTCAGAGACTGCTAATCAGGGCGTTAGAACTCAAATGAGCTTCTCTGTGAAGTAAGAATTCTTAATGTGGGGTCTCCTGAATTCTAGGAATTTCAGTCCCATGATGTGTCCACGAAGCTCCTGAAAAGGGGCAGGGGGGTGAGGGGAAATTAATGCTGAGATATCTGCATGCCTTTTTTGGTACAGAAAGTCTACAGGGGCCACTGATTTTCAAAGAGAAGGGTGACTCATAAAAGGTGAAGAAACGACTGGAGTAGACTAGATGGCCTTGAAGGTTTCCTTTGAGTCTCAACATTTAAGCTTCTTTGAATGAAGACTCTCCTACAGATACCAACTTACACTCTTCTTCTCCAGCGAAGACGTCGGCCCAGCAAGCCATGGTGTGGCAGTAGCTTCTGAGGAAAAAAAGGAAGTGCACTCATGTATGTTGTCAAGTTCTGCTTGGGGTGAACTCAGAGGGAAATGTCTCTGACCAACTTCTTCATTCATGGAGAGAACTGGGGCCATGTTTTTCAGAGAAGAAGAAGCAGTGACTGGGACGCCAATTCTGTTTCCTGGTGGAAGGAAGGCAAAGGGCTGCAGCAATCTGTACTAGTCAGCCTCAGATCCCTTGGTGGAAAGACAGTGGGTCCCTAAGCTTCCATTCCAAGACTGTGGAGACTAGCTCTGCCTTCCTTATTTGTTGTTTCTGTGTGAGTCATAAGACAAATTTACTAAACATCTTTGGAGTGAAAACCTTAAATATGCAGAGATAGCTTTCTGGAAAGCCCTTCCATTGAAGTACTCAGCCAGAACTTTGTCACCTCACTTCTTGGAGAACTCACAGACCCTAAGCTCCACCTGTGCTCTTATGTAGGCAAAAGTGGCTGTTGTTTCTGCATCATCTTCCATGTCAGGCTCTTGGAAGTCTGTTGCTCCCTTGTCCATTTCCCCCTTTCTGCTGAGCCGTCCCCAGCACATAGGGAATCAATCAACAATATGCACCTGTCACTGTCTGAAAACTGCCCCTCCCTAGGTGATGACCAACCTGCTGCTGTGCTGCGTACCATGGATGTTAGTCACCTGGAGGGAGGGGTCTTCAGAAGACACTTAGACCACATCAGTGGTTTTCCTCCAAAGGAGATTCTTACCCCACAGAAATCTTTAAACAAGGGTGTGTATACCCGGATGATCATTGCAATGATGTTTGCAAAAATGTCTTTTCATTGACAGGGGAATAGTTGATTATTGTGGTCCATCAGCACACTGAGGCAGGTATGATGTACTCAAGGTAATTTCATCTTTGAGTTGTTTTGCTAATTTAATAAATATTTACTAGTGCTTACTATGTGCCAGATAATCTGATGCTGAGACCAGAGAG
Source organism: Plecotus auritus (assembly GCF_963455305.1). NCBI lineage: Eukaryota > Metazoa > Chordata > Mammalia > Chiroptera > Vespertilionidae > Plecotus > Plecotus auritus. The sequence continues at coordinate 17,132,198 of NC_137773.1, forward strand.
AGAGAGACCAAATAGACACATCCCTAGCCCCATAGAACTTATAATCTGACAGGCAGGAGAAGTGATTCCATCCATTCATTCTGTGAACATTTATGGCATCTACTTTGTCAGGTACTATTCTAGTCCCTTTGAATAGAACAGTGAGGAAGTAGATGAAACCCTTACTCTGACAAAGCTTATGTCACTTGTCAGAGGGGAATGCTTTATTGATAAGTTAAAAAATGTTCTAGAATAGTATATATAAGTGATAGAATTTTTTTCTTTACCTTAAAAAGGTCTGGAAGACCCTCCTCTTCTTGATAAGACCTGGCACATGGTCCTGGTCCCAGAAATATGTGGAGGCACAGGGAAAGGGCTCTGCCCTTGGTATCAGGTCTTTGGTGCCCATGGTTTCCAGGCCCCTGGTTCTAACCTCAAGTGAAGGGACATGGATTTAAAAAATCTGGAAGAATGTACCCAGATGAATATGTTTACCCACAGGAGTAAATGGTCAAGATATAGACTTTCACTTTTTCCTTTTAGGTGCTTCTGTAGCATTAGATGATCTCCATTTTCTTCTGTAATTAAAAGGCAAAGTTTAAGCATTAGAGCAGTGTTTTCCTGTCTGCCCTCCACTTCATAGAAAGAAAGGAAGGCCGCTCTGTCTGTGGCATAGCCACTCTGCCACACTGCTTCACTAATAAACTCTCTTTCACTTAAAAAGAAAGAAAGATATGAAGCCTGGGACAGGTTAAGTAAGTTAAAGGTCAAGGCCAGCAGTGAGCTAGGACTGGAACTCTGGTTTTCAGAGTGGCATCCACTTTCCATCAATTATTTGGAATGGGACAGATGTCAGAAAGGGGAACAAAAAGATACTATAGGGGCCCTGGAGATGACATGTGGCAACTTAATCACAGTGTAATATGTGGTGTGTTCATAGAAGTGCCTTAAGGTGTATTTTTGTTGTTGTTGTTGTTTTTTTTCTCCCAGAGCTCTGCCTAAGAGACTCACCAGCTATGAAAAGAGGGGCCCCTTTATCTTTTGAGACTGAAAAAGTAAGGTCTTACTGTGGTTTATCTGTCTATTCCTTTTTCTAGGTTTGAAATTCTGGAGCAGAAATTCCAAGTGGTTCCTCGTTTGTACTTTCCTTTATGGTGCTGCACAGGTGTTGTGTTATTTTTATAAACTGAAGCAGGGCCCTGCCACAGCAAAAAGATCCAGGCTAACTTTATTGTGGGTGGTCCAGGACTGATCCCGCATAATCTGCAAGGTATGCCTGCAATTGGCTTCAGGGTGTCCCTCGAGCTTATTTCCATTTAAGTTTAAATTTTACTTTCACTTTTTCCTTGGAAAGTTTTATCAAAGCTAAAATTTATTTGGTGCATACTCTGTGCTTGCTATCAAATACTTTCACATACACCTTTTCCTTTAATATGCAAAAGCAACCAGGTGAGGTATTTTACAGTTTGAAAAAAACAACATAACAAAAACCTACTTCACTTTCATTTAAATTAAAAAAAAATTAAACTAGCCGAAACCGGTTTGGCTCAGTGGATAGAGCGTCGGCCTGCGGACTGAAGGGTCCCAGGTTCGATTCCGGTCAAGGGCATGTACCTTGGTTGCGGGCACATCCCCAGTGGGGGGCGTGCAGGAGGCAGCTGATCGATGTTTCTCTCTCATCGATGTTTCTAGCTCTCTATCCCTCTCCCTTCCTCTCTGTGAAATATCAATAAAATATATTAAAAAAATATATATATATAAAAAAAAATTAAACTAAACCACATTACTTTGTCTCCAGATTTCTACTGAGGAAGTGTGGGTCCTTCTGGAGATAAGCCGAGATGCCCTAAAGCTGTAATTTTTAAGATTTTCCACCAACCTTTTCTGGGACTGAGTTGGGAAGTGGGGAAAAGGACAGTTGCACCATTAGGGTGAAAAGTTCTCAAGCTTGAGGAAGGCTCAGATTTGGGCCGATTTCCTCTGGAACCTGGGCAAAGAGCAGTATGAGTCAGAAATGTTAGTTCCAGGCTTCAGGGTCCTCTGTGGTTACACTGACTGCAACTATTCAGGGCATTCCAAGTTACTCATTTACTCACAGTAATGATTTCTCCTCTTAGTTCTTGCTGAAATTCCTTCTGCTTATGGTGTGACTCTCTTTCCCAGAGAAAGCAGTGAGCTTTTTTATTTATTTATTTTTATTTTTTTAATATATTTTATTGATTTTTTACAGACAGGAAGGGAGAGGGAGAGGGATAGAGAGTTAGAAACATCAATGAGAGAGAAACATCAATCAGCTGCCTCCTGCACACCCCCTTCTGGGGATGTTCCCACAACCAAGGCACATGCCCTTGACCAGAATCAAACCTGGGGCTCTTCAGTCCTCAGGCCGATGCTCGATCCACTGAGTCAAACCGGTTAGGGCTGAGCTTTTTTAAAAAACCTTTTTAATTATTTAAACTATTCATGTATGGTGGTGGTCGTGGAATTTGTTTAAATATGCGTATTACCCTAGCGGCTTTGGCCCAGTGGATAGAACATCACCCCTTGTACTGAAGTGTGGGTTTGATTCTGGGTCAAGAGCATATACCTCAGTTGCAGGCTAGATCCCATTCCCAGATAGATGGGGCACATGTGGGAGGCAACCAATCAATGTGTCTCTCTCACATTGATGTTTCTCTCTGTCTCTCCTCCTCCCTTCCACGATCTCTAAAAACAAAACAAAACAAACAAACAAACAAAAACCAATCAATGGAAAAATAACCTGGGATGAGTATTAACCAAAAAATAGAAATAAAGATACCAACAAATAATAAGTTAAAAACACACAAATATGCTTATTTTATTTATGGATGGGTCACCTTTAGAAAACATTTTACAATAGTTTGTATAATAATAAATAGCAAATCTTGCAAAATACCAATGTTATTAAGTCTCTTTGACCCAGCCATCTTTTCTAAAATGGATGTGGAGGAAATGTCTTACAATCATGTGATCATGCACACTGGTTGTGAGTGAAAGTATTCATCCAAAAGCAAATATGCAATGTTGTCAATATTTCTAAGGAGAGAACACCCATTGTTTTGGTTTTAGGAAGGAAAAGTCATGGTACTATCATGATTTCTTTGAAAAATGTTCTGTGCACAGGTATTGCCCTGGGGCTATGTGAGGAGCATAGTTCCCATCCAGTTTTCTGACATTTTTGTCATACACAAGTTCAAAACCTCGAGTGTCCATGGACATGCTATTAACATCGGAAAGATTTATATCAATTATATTAGGGCACAGTGTAGCCCTAATCCCTCCCCCCACCTTTTTAAAATCCTTACCGGAGGATATTTTTCTTCCCATTGATTTTTAGAGAAAGTGGAAGGGGTGGAGGAAGGGAGAGAGAGAGGAAAAAGAGAGAGAAACTTCAATTTGAGAGGACACATTGACTCGTTGCCTTCCCCCACATACACTGACCAGACCAGGTCTGGGATCGAACCTGCAATTCAGGTATGTGCCCTTGACTAGGAATTGAATCCGAGACCCTTCAGTGTGCAGGCCAATGCACTAACTACAGAGCCATATCAGCCAGGGATCTACTTTATTTTTTATTAAAGGTAGTAACTTGTTTTCCTAAACTTTTGAGGGTAAAGACTATAGGTTTGCTTCCTCCCACCCCGCCCCGCCATAGGATATTCCATTGCTTAGCATGAGGTGCCCAATGAATATTTGGTGAAATAATGTTTGTTGAATAACAAGAACAGTTGAGTAGGAGTAGGCACTCTAGGCTTTCTCTTCTGTGTCAGCCCCACAGTGTGTCTTCTGTGGGTCCCATCCTCTAGTCCTCTTTTTGTTCCTCAGTTTATTCATTATAAGTTGAGGAGTTGGCCCTGGTAGTTTAAGAACCCTTTCATATCTAAATAGTCTCAAAATTTGCGTGGCCTTTCAGCTGCAGAGTCTGACCTAAAATCAAGCTCTGTGCTGAATCATAAAGACAGCCTAGCAGAGAACAAATGTTTTCCAGTACTCTAATATCTCCTTATAATCTATTTAAGTTAGGAAGTGGATACATTCAGCAAGAAGGTTGTGGCAGACTGGAGAAATTTGACTTTCAAAGATACTTCCCAATGGTCTGATGTCAAGGTGTGGCAAAAAGATAAAGAATGGAATGCTGGAAGAAAGTTGTCTTTATCTATAAAAATCCTTAGGGGAAGGATTGGTGACAAACTATCAGAGGAGCTGGGAACCTCCTAACTTACCCGTAAATACAATCCTCTGGAAATTTATGCGGAAGAGAAAATCTTGCTTGAACTTTCTGAATATTATATGGCATACTACGACAATAATGATTGAGCCAATAGAAGGTAAGGAAAATTCCAGGGGAGGGCGCAGAAGAATCAAGGTGACAAAATAGGTAAATCCTGAACTCAATCTTTCTAGAACATGTGGAAATTATTGCACAAAGGTCACTGAGAGCCATCCGAAGACCAGCTGAATAGAAGTCGTCCTCTAAGGTTATAAAGAAGGAGTCACGTTGACACAGGTAAGTGTGAATATGTGGTCAGGGCAGGTCCCACACTCCCTGTGTGGTGATGAATGAATGGGAGGGATAGTTGGGCTTCAGAGGTCCCCCCTAAAGAACCAGAGGCCTGAACCCCACTTCAAGCTCCATAGCACAGTGCATCTGTGCCGAGAGTTCCTATAACATCCAGCTTTGGGCACCAGTGGGGATTATGTCTGAGATGGAGGAAGGGTTATAGGAGACCTAGCACTGTACTCAGAGGGTTTACATGAACTCCCGCCCTCTAAGCTCCAACACAGAGGCAGCAGTTCCAGAAGTGCCTGGGACATAGGAGGAACTCAATGGACTAACTTTAGGTCAAAGGCTAGAGGGAGCAGGGATTAGTAGGAACTCTCTCAGGAGACAGAAGCTCTGATGGGTGCTATTGTCCCTTTGTTGAGTTCTCTCATCCAGCTGGCCCTGAGCAGGCAGGCACAAAATCTCTCTCTCTCCTTTAACCTGGCCTACACTGTCTACCCTGCTCTGGGATTTTCCCTGAGACCCTGCCCCATCCAATGAGCTCACCTTGCTGGAGCCTCTTTCAGCAGTTCCAGGGCCTTCACAGGAGCCCACATAGTCTCTCTGAAAAGCCCTCAAGTTCTACAGGAGTGATGGCCTGCTTCTGGCACGCCCTGCAATCTCTCCCAAATGCCCTTCAATTCAGCACAAGCAGCAACCTAGGCATCTGTCAGTAGATGAATGGATAAAGAACATAAGTTACATATGTACAAAGCAATATTACGCAGCCATACAAAGAATGAAATCTTGCCTTTTGTGACAAAATGGACCTAGAGGATAGTATGCTAAGTGACAAAAGGCAGACAGAGAAAGAAAAAGACCATCAGTTTTCAGTTATATGTGGAATGTAAAAACAAGGACAAAGAAAACTAAATGGAAACAAGCTTATACATACAGAGAACAAATTGATAGGTACCTGATTGGGGTCGGGAAGGTGGGGGTTAAAAGATGAAGGGAATGAAAAAGTACAATCTGCCAGTTATACAATAAGTAACAGGGAAGTAAAGTACAGCAGAGGGAATATGGTCAATAATATTGAATTATTATGTATGGTGTCACACGGGTTCTAGACTTATCGTGGGGATAACTTTGTAAGGTCTGTATGTCTAGTCTCTTGGTTGTACACCTAAAACGAATATAGATAGTCTTTTATGTCAATTATAATTTAAAAATCAATTTAAAAATTTGGGAAAATTCACAAAACTAGAGTTCCTTGAATTTCTTGGGAGAGAGAGTCTCATTTAAATGGATTCATGGCTTATACATCTCAGTTGTTTAAGCTTCTCCTGGGCAACATCAGTGAGGAAGACCTGCATGTTTAGGCTTACTTGGAGGCTGTGTGACTTTAGAGCCGACACATTCCTTTGCTCAGCCTCTCTTCATCTGTGAAGTGGAGATTATAAAATATGGAAATAGAAATGAACATGTGTGTATGGAGCATACTCAATAGCCATGTGTGGCTATTTTAATTTATTTAAATTTTTATAAGTTTTAAATTGAGCCAAATTGACAACAGATGCTGGGGAGAAAGATCTCAAATGCTCCCTAAATTTAATTTAATTAAAATAAAATTAAATGAAAAATTATTAACTTCCTCATTTGTACTAACCACATTTTTGTTGCTGTTAATCCTCATACAAAGATCTTTTCCCATTGATTTTTAGGGAGAGTGAAAGAGAGGGGGGAAGACAGAGAGAAACATCAATGTGAGAGAATCACACCAATTGGTTGCCTCCTGACCGAGCCTACAAACAAGGTTGCAGAGCCCTTTACTGGAATGGATCTGGGACCCTTTGGTCTGCAGGCTGATGGTCTATCCACAGAGCTAAACCAGCTATGGCAGTACTAACCACATTTTAAGTGCTTGCCCAAACCCATATGTAATAACTCCATCATAGAACATTCTGAGAAAAACACATACACCACACACACACACACACACACACACACACACACACACACACACACACTTGCATGCACGAACTGCACACACCATAGGAAAGGAGTTAACACGTGCAGTGTAGAAAACAAAATAGGGTGATGAAGAATGTCTGAGGTGACATTTAAGCAGAGAGCAGAATGAAAAGAAGAAATCTGGAAATGGTGAGCTAAAGGAATGGGGATCTAGGCAGAGACACCACCAGCAAGAAGGTAGTAAAGGAGGGATGCATTTGAAAGAACCATGAGTCGCTGGAGCCCCATGGGCAGGGGAGAGATAGTAGAAAAATCTGAGAGTTGGGCAGAGGTCAGATCATTGGGCCTTTGCATCTAGATTAGGAGTTAGGATTTTTTATTTTTTTCTGAAAGAGCCATGGGAGGGTTGTAAGTGGGGGAGTGACATGGTCTAGTTATATTTGCCGTTTATATCATTCTGCACAACTATATCATTCTACAATGTTTACTAGTTAAATGTTTACTTTACCTGTGTCTCTATCTGATTGTACAATCCAGGACTTTTTTTTAGTTACTTTATTTTTTTAAATATTTTTTTTATTGTTTAAAGTATTACATATAATAGTACTATATCTCCTTTTTTCCCCCCATTGATCTTCCCCCAGCCTCCCCTACCCCCAATCCTGGACTTTTTTATCCTTAGTATATTTGTCAGCCTCAATATAATAATAAAAACTGTGGATGGAATTAAATTAGAAAATCCTTATCACTGACCTACTGGGCATTGGCAGATTCCCAGAGTATAACAACACTAATCAAAATCTTTTAATTTTATTATATTGATATCGAGAGAGGAAGGGGAGAGAAAAGAGAGAGAAAGAGACAGAGAGAAAGAAACATCGATGTGAAAAAGAACACCAATCAGTTGCCTCCTGCACACACACCTCAACTGGGGATCAAACCTGCAACCTGAATACATCCTGTCCTGGAACAGAACCCTCCACCTTTTGGTGCACAGGGTGACGCTCCAACCAACTGAGCCACATGGGCCAGGGCTGGTCATAAAATCCTTTTTTTTAAAATTTCTTTATTGATTAAGGTATTACATATGTGTCCTTATTCCCCTATTACCCCCCACCTCCCATTCATGCCCCCACCCCCCTGTTGTCTATGTCCTTTGATTAGGCTTACATGCATGCATATAAGTCCTTTGGTTGATCTCTCCCCCTTACCCCCACCCTTCCCTACCTTCCCTGAGGTTTGACGTTCTGATTGATGTTTCTCTGTCTCTGGATCTATTTTTGTTCATCAGTTTATGTTGTTCATTATATTCCACAAATGAGTGAGATCATGTGATATTTATCTTTCTCGGCCTGGTTTATTTCACTTAGCATAATGCTCTCCATCTCCATCCATGTTGTTGCAAATGGTAAGAACTCCTTCTTTTTTACCACAGTGTAGTATTCCATTGTGTAGATGTACCACAGTTTATTAATCCACTCATCTGCTGATGGGCACTTAGGTTGTTTTCAAATCTTAGCTATGGTGAATTGTGCTGCTATGAACATAGGGGTGCATATATCCTTTTTGATTGGTGTTTCTAGTTTCTTGGGATATATTCCTAGAAGTGGGATCACTGGGTCAAATGGGAGTTCCATTTTTAGTTTTTTGAGGAAACTCCATACTGTTCTCCACAGTGGCTGCACCAGTCTGCATTCCCACCAGCAGTGCATGAGGGTTCCTTTTTCTCCGCATCCTCACCAGCACTTGTCATTTGTTGACTTGTTGATAATAGCCATTCTGACAGGTGAGTGAGATGGTACCGCATTGTTGTTTTGATTGCATCTCTCTGATGATTAGTGACTTTGAGCAGGTCTTCATATGTCTCTTGGCCTTCCTTCTGTCTTCTTTCGAAAAGTGTCTATTTAGATCAGTTGCCCATTTTTTGATTGGGTTATTTATCTTCTTTTTGTTAAGCTGCATGAGTTCCTGGTAAATGTTGGAGATTAAACCCTTATCATTGATATCATTGGCAAATATGTTCTCCCATGCAGTGGGCTTTCTTGTTGTTTTATTGATGGTCTCCTTTGCTGTGCAAAAGCTTTTTATTTTGATGTAGTCCCATTTGTTTATTTTCTCTTTAGTTTCCATTGCCCTAGGAGCAGTATCAGTGAAGAAATTGCTTCGGCATATGTCTGAGATTTCTCTGTTTGTGGATTCCTCTAGTATTTTTATGGTTTATCATCGTATGTTTAAGTCCTTTATCCATTTTGAGTTTATTTTTGTGTATGGTGTAAGTTGGTGGTCTAGTTTCATTTTTTTGCATGTGTCCAATTTTCCCAACACCATTTATTGTAGAGACTGTCTTGACTCCATTGTATGTTCATGCCTCCTTTGTCAAATATTAATTGAGCATAGTGATTTGGGTCAATTTCTGGGTTCTCTATTCTATTCCATTGATCTATATGTCTGTTCTTGTGCCAGTACCAGACAGTTTTGAGAACAGTGGCTTTGTAATACAGCTTGAAATCTGGTATTGAGATCCCACTTACTTTGTTCTTCTTTCTCAGGATTTCTGTGGCTATTCGGGGTCTTTTTTTATTCCAGATGAATTTTTGGAGAGTTCTTTCTAGGTCTGTGAAATATGCCATTGGTATTTTAATGGGGAGTGCATTGAATCTATAGATTGATAGATTGCTTTGGGTAGTATAGACATTTTGATGATGTTGATTCTCCCAATCCATGAACATGGTATGTTCTTCCATCTGTTTACGTCTTCCTCTATGTCTTTTTTCAGTGTCCTGTAGTTTTCCGCATATAGGTCTTTTACCTCCTTAGTTAAGTTTATTCCTAGGTATCTTAATTTTTTTGGTGCGATGGTAAATGGGATTTCTTTTTTAGTCTCTCTTTCTGTAAGTTCACTATTGGTGTATAAAAATGCCATAGATTTCTTGGCGTTAATTTTGTATCCTGCTACATTGCCGAATTCATTTATTAAGTCTATTAGTTTTTTTGATGCAGTCTTTCGGGTTTTTTTATGTACAATATCATGTCATCTGCAAATAAGGACAGCTTTACTTCTTCTTTTCCAATTTGGATGCCTTTTATTTCTTCTTCTTGTCTAATTGCAATGGCTAATACTTCCAGTACTATGTCAAACAGGAGTGGTGAGAGTGGGCATCCCTGTCTTGTTCCTGTTCTTAGGGGAAATGGTTTTAGTTTTTGCCCATTGAGTATGATGTTGGCTGTGGGTTTATCATACATGGCTTTTATTATGTTTAGGTATGATCCTTCTATTCCCACCGTGTTGAGAGTTTTTATAAAGAAAGGGTGTTGGATTTTGTCAAATGAGTTTTCTGCACCAATTGATATGACTATGTGATTTTTATCTCTCATTTTGTTTATGTGATATATCACGTTTATTGATTTGCGAATATTGTACCATCCTTGCATTCCTGGGATAAATTCTACTTGATCATGGTGTATGATCTTTCTGATGTAGTGCTGGATCCGATATGCTAGAATTTTGTTGAGGATTTTGGCATCTATGTTCATGAGGGATATTGGCCTGTAATTCTCTTTCATTGTGTTGTCTTTATCTGGTTTTGGTTTTAGGGTGATGCTGGCTTCATAGAAGGAGCTTGGAAGTGTTCCTTCCTCTTCAATTTTTTGGAATAGTCTGAGGAGGATAGGTTTTAGTTCTTCCTTGAATGTTTGGTAAAACTCCCCTGTGAAGCCATCTGGCCCCAGGCTTTTGTTTGCTGGAAGCTTTTTGATGACTGCTTCAATTTCTTCCATAGTTACTGGCATATTGAGCTGTTTAGATTCTTCCTGATTGAGTTTTGGAAGGTTATATTTTTCTAGGAATATGTCCATTTCCTCCAGGTTTTCCAGTTTGTTGGAATAGAGTTGTTCGTAGTATTTTTTAACAGTCCTTTGTATTTCGGCGGGATCTGTTGTTATTTCACCTCTTTCATTTCTGATTTTGTTTATTTGGGTCCTCTCTCTTTGCTTCTTGGTGAGCCTGGGTAGAGGTTCAACAATCTTGTTTATCCTTTCAAAGAACCAGCTCTTGGTTTTGTTGATCTTTTGTATTGTTTCTTTGATCTCTATGTCATTCATTTCTGCTCTGATCTTTATTATTTCCTTCCTTCTGGTTACACTGGGCTTTTCTTGTTGCTCTCTTTCTAACTCTTTGAGTTGTAGAGTTAGGTAATTTATTACCATTGTTTCTTGTTTTTTTTTTTCAGTAGGCTTGTAGGGCTATGAACTTCCCTCTCAAGACTGCTTTCGCTGTGTCCCATAGATTTTGGATTGTTGTGTTTTCATTGTCATTTGTTGCCATGATGTTTTTTATTTCTTCCTTGATCCCTTTGGTAACCCAGTCATTCTTTAATAACATGCCATTTAGTCTCCATGTGTTTGATTTTTTTTGGATTTTTATTGTAGTTGATTTCCAGTTTTATGCCACTGTGATCTGAGAAGATGCTTGATATGATTTTTATCTTCTTGAATTTGAAGAGACTTTGCATATGACCCAACATATGGTCTATCTTTGAAAATGACCCATGTGAACTTGAGAAGAAAGTATATTCTGTGGCTTTGGGGTGAAATGTTCTGAAGATGTCAATTAATTCCATCTGGTCTAGTGAGTCATTTAGGATTGATGTTTCTTTGATGATTTTTTGTTTAGAGGATTTGTCCAATGGTAATAGTGGGGTCTTAAAGTCTCATACTATGATTGTATTGCTGTCAATCTCTCCTTTGATATCCTCCAGGAGGTTTTTTTTTTTTATGTATTTGGGTGCTCCTGTATTGGGTGCGTATATGTTTACCAGAGTTATTTCTTCTTGTTGGATTGCTCCCTTTATTATTATGAAGTGGCCTTCCTTATCTCTTTTTATGTCCTTCACTTTGAGATCTAATTTGTCAGATATAAGTTTTGCTACTTCAGCTTTTTTTCATTTCCTTTCGCCTGAAAAACCTTTTCCCATCCCTTCACCCTCAGTCTGTGTGCGTCTTTTTTTCTGAGGTGGGTTTCTTGTAGACAGCAGATATATGGGTCGTGTTTTCTTATCCAATCCGTTACCCTATGTTTTTTGATTGGGGCATTTAATCCATTTACATTTAAAGTTATTATTGATAGGTACTTACTTGTTGCCATTTTTATTCTTTACCCCTGTGTTTCTTCTTCACTTCCTATTTCTTTTTTTTACAGCAGACCCTTTAGCATTTCTTGCATTGCTGGTTTGGTGGTAATAAATTCCCTCAGTCCTTTTTTTGTGTGTGATGCTCCTGATTTAACCTTCAGTTTTGATTAATAGTCTTGCTGGGTACAGTATTCTTGGATTCAGACCCTTCCTTTGCATAACTTTGTATACTTCATTCCATTCCCTTCTGGCCTGATGAGTTTCTGTTGATAAATCAGTTGCTAGTCTGATGGGGGTTTCTTTGTAGGTAACTTTCTGTCTCTCTCTGGCCACTTTTAAGATTCCTTGTCGTTGGTGTTTGTCAATTTAATTATAATGTGCCTTGGAATCGGTCTTTTGGGGTTCATTTTGCTTGGGACTCTGTGAGCTTCTTGGATTTGAGTGGGTTTTTTCTTCCCTATATCCGGTAAGTTTTCTGTCATTATTTCTTCAAACAGGTTTTCTCTTCCTTGCTCAGTTTCCTCTCCTTCTGGAACCCCTATTATGTGGATGTTGTTTTGTTTCGTGTTGTCCCAAAGTTCCCTTAGGCTCTCCTCCTGCTTTTTAATTTTTTTTTCTGGAAGCTGCTCTACTTGGGTATTTTTTTCTATCTCTTCTACTAGCTCACTGATGCGGTCCTCTGCTTCTTCTAGTCTACTCTTGATGCTTTCTATTGAGTTCTTTACAGCAGCGATGTCATTTTTCATTTCTTCTTGGTTCTTCTTCATTTCCTCTTGGTTCTTATTCATACTGTCGAATTTGTCTTCCATTCTTTTCAGCCACCTTATGACCATTTCTCTGAATTCTTTTTCTGGAAGGTTGCTTGCCTCCATTTCATTTACTTCCTTTTCTGGTGATGCCTGCTTTTCTTTCATATGAGGGCTGCTTCTTTGTCTCCCCATGGTCTCTCTTCTCCAGGTGTCTGGTAATGTAGTTCTCTCTCTCCTGCATTGATTTAAAGGCACAAAATACAACACAACCAGGTACAACACACAAGGCACTAAACAGAAATGTGTTCATGATATTAATAACCCCAAATAAAGGTGACTACCAGAGAAAGGCAAATTAGGGGGTAGGAGAGAAAGAAGAAGAGAAAAAAATAATAATAAAAGAAAAAAAAGAAATGAGTGCTAAAATGAAATTGGGAAAAGGAAAAAAACAGTAAGAGAGAAAAGAAAGAGAATAAGAAAGAAAAGGGGAACAAACTATATATATGGGGAGAAAACTCCAATAGAACATCCACTAATCCCAGCAAATGCCAGCAACAAGTACCTGGTGATGAATACAAACTACAAACAACAACTAATATCAAGTGAGGTGAGGGAAAACAGAAGCAAAAAAACAAACAAAAACAAAGCAAACAAAAAAAAAAACACAAAAAAAGAATAAGCAAAACAATCTCACAAACAAGCATAAAAAATTGATATAATCAACATTCAAGCAAACAACAAGAAAAGGACAGAGAGAAAAACAATTTTTTGGATAGTGAAGACAGAGAAGAGAGAGGTGTGTATGAACTCGGAGCGGGGGATTGGAAATTAGATATATAAGTAGGGTGAAATTTTAACAGGGGGTAAAAAGAAAGAATGGGGAAAATCTAAAGCAGGAGAAGGGTAAGAGAAACAGGACAACAAAAGGGGAAAATTAAGGAAAAGAGTGATGGTATAAAGGTAGAGTTGAGATAGAGTAGAATGATGCTAAAGGAAAGATGAAAATAGAATGTAAAACACTAATCTCAAAGTCAAATAAAGAGAAAATAAAATGACACATTTTTTAAAAAAAAGGTAAATTAGTAGTAGTAATAATACTGATTGAAAATAAAAATGTAATAATTAAAAAGCTAAAATCAAGTGAGGAAAAAAGAAAAAAAAATTAGTCTTGAGTAAAAGATGAGAAAAAAATAAAAAAATAAAGAAAAAGTGCAGTAGATAAGCCAAGGTTGTGGGTTTCATATAAGAATCCACCAATGAATGCAATAGAGGTAGTCATTCACTTCCTCTATTTTTCTGTTTGGCACGCCTGTTTCCCAGTCAGGACAGTATTGCAGTTCCCTGCATTCCACTGCTCCTCTGTTGTAAGCCAGTCCTGATTTTTAAGTAGGCAGTGTGTCTTACTTTTTATATTCCTTTATTTGTGATTACACAAGAGTCAATTTGTGATTCAACCCCTGGGTGGCAGTGTTTCTGGATTGACCTCCGCGTCTATAGGTCCTCTCTAGCCTGTGCTTAGATCCTGCTTTCCCTGTGGCACTCAATACCGGTTTGTGGGAGTGGGCTGCCCCAAAGCTGGTTCTCTGACAGTCACTCCCCACTCCGATTCACCAGGTTCCAGAAAAACAACTTTCCCCTGCAGTCTCCTAGGGTGTCCCCAACTGGGTGATCCCATGCACTGGGCTCAGCAATGAGAAGCAAGGATTCAAAGAGGAGAAAGCGCAAGCGTGCGAACTCCGGGGCTGCCTGCAAGTCTGTGCAGTCCTTCCTTCCCCCCCCCCACCGTGTCCAAGCAGCCGGCACACTTTTAAAATTTTTAGGCTGTCCTTCTGCGTCAGATCAAAATGGGTTGCTTTTTAGAGATCCCCTCTGTTAGCAGCTCTGAGGACCTCTTTCCACATTCACGGATCATGCCAACCCCAACAGCCACAGATTTTTCTAGGCACAGACTTCCCCAGGTCCTCCAGCTTCCACGGTGCGCACGTTTCTCTGTCATGCCAGGACCAGAGACCTCACCTTATCCCAGGCGAAATCTGACCTTTCAGTGGTGGAGTGTAGAGCTCCTCTGAATCCACGTGTTTGCGCCAATTGGGGACTGGTGCTCTGGGGTTCGCAGCTGTTTGGTGGGTGCTGCAGTTGTAGATTTTCAGGCTTCCAATAACATCCACTTTCCCCTTCAAGATGGCGCGGTCTCCGCGTCCATCCGAGCTGGTGGCTCCGGGAGGGAACCCAGCAGCAGTGGGGGCTGCCCGGTCAGGGGAGCCCCGTCTAGCAGTCCCCCACCTTCTCCTGGAGTATAGCTGTTCCTTAACTCACCAACGGACACTCCCCGTGTGACCCTCACCTGTTCTTTCTTTCTGCTCTGGGACAAGGCTTGGGACACATCTGTCTATTCCGCCGCCACTATTTTTTTTTTTTTTTTGACATAAAATCTTTGCCTCCCAAATAAATAAGGCATGACCTATTTGTATGTGAAGCATTTCAGAATATGCCTCCTAACCTTTGGTGGTGGTTGAAGTAGGATCAATAGTGTCCACTGTAAGTATATAAAGACAAAGCATAAAAGGAAAGCAAATATCTAGGCTCACTAAACCTTTCTAATCTTCAGCTTCCTTCTCCAAGAATGGGTTAATAACAGCACCTGCCTAAGGGCGAAAGTAAAATGCACAGAGCCCACGACACAGTAATTCTCCAGAAATGGTGGCTGTAGTATTCATGCATATTTAGGTTTAGTTTTGAGTTCACCTGCAGACTTTTGTTCATTACAACAATCCTTTAAGGGAGATAGAACAAGTATTTTTGGCATCATTGAAGGAATGAGGAAATCAAGGCTTGGCTCAACTTAGTAACTCACAGAGCTACCAGCTTCCTAAGTGGCAGAGCTGGGATCTGAACCCAAGTGTGGAGGAAACTCTTTCTTGATGTGACTGCTGTCTCTCCCATGAGCAGGACTTGGGCTGGATCAGAGGTTGCTTTCCACAAACCCCTGTTAGAGACTGTCTGATGACAACTGATGTTCATTCTGACATAAATCAGCACCCCTTCCTTGCTTGCTGCTATGTGCTGGTCCCTGGTATAGGCCCATTGTCCTGACCTGGTTAAGCATTCTAAAATTAGAATAGATTTGATTAAGTGGACTTACTATTTTAATTTATTTAAAATTTTTTATTGATTTGCGGGAGAGAGATAGAGATAGATAGATCGATAGATAGATAGAGAGAAAGAGAGAAACATCAATTTGTTGTTCAACTTATTTATGCATTCATTGGTTTATTCTTATATGAAACCCACAACCTTGGCTTATCTGATGACCCTCTAACCAACTGAGCTATCTGGCCAGGGCTAATTTGGTGGGCTTAAAATACCAAAGGTACACGGATACAACCCGGTTGGTGTGGCTCAGTGGTTGAGTATTGATCTATGAAACAGGAGTTCTTGGTTCTGTTCCAGGTCAGGGCACATGCCTGGGTTGTGGGATCAATCTCCAATAGGGGGTAAGCAGCAGACAGACAATCAATTATTCTCTCTCATCATTGATTTTTCTATTTTTCTTTTTCTCTCCCTTCATCTCTGGAATCAATAAAAATATATTTTTTAAAAAGTAAACTAAAAGAAAATCAGGATTTTGTTCTTTGTGTTAAAATAAAGTAAAGGTGTAGAAAACAAAGGACATAGTAATAGGCCCTAAACTTGCCATGGACCAAGGAATTATGATAATGAGGGCCACATGCCCTTTTTCTCTTTAACAGGGACCGTTTAGTAGACTTTACAATGGGATTTTCCACCAGGATAGGTCTTCACATCCCTGGGTGGAGAGGAACTATTTAGTCTTTGGTCGGACCCTGTTATTCTAATGCCCTTGGGTCCCATCCATGGAGACATGCTATACATGGATTGGTATATGCACCATAGAAAGAGGAAAGAATGGATCCTCTTCTGGCATATTCCCCCTCCTATTCCGTTACTTATCCCAGAGAGTACAACTTCCTATTGGACAACATGTGGTTTACACAGCCTGGCTAGGCTACAAGTATAATTCTCAAAGAAGGAGAAGATCTCCCAATTCAAGTCCCTACCAAATACTTGTCTTTCTGACCTTAGAATTTTTCTATTCTTGTGGCATCCAGTTATGTGGAGTGTGTGTGTATGTGTGGGAGGAGTATTCATTATCCAAACTGAACGCTGTGTTTTTATACCCAATGCATCCACTAATATTTATTTATTTTTGTTAGTAGAAGACCTACTAACCCACTGGTTGGCAAACTCATTAGTCAACAGAGCCAAATATCAACTGTACAACGATTGAAATTTCTTTTGAGAGCCAAATTTTTTAAACTTAAACTTCTTCTAATGCCACTTCTTCAAAATAGACTCGCCCAGGCCGTGGTATTTTGTGGAAGAGCCACACTCAAGGGGCCAAAGAGCCACATGTGGCTCGCAAGCCTCAGTTGGCCGACCACTGTACTAACCTACAAGCTTAGGGCCTCTGGGAGCATGATGAAAAACATTGTTATTAATACTTGGACTGCTTCTTTTAATTTGTCTCTTTCCTTGTACGTGTCTGCACTGAGAACTGTGTCTTCAAGGCAGTCAATTAGCAATAACTGAGCTACCTCCCTGCCACTGAAGTCCCTGCTGACCTGTAGGTCACCTTGTAGAAGGGAGGTGGCATGGAAGTGTAAGAGCAGTAATGAGGGGTTGAGTGTGAGGAGAGACTGTTCCACAACGTGACTTCTGTTTGTCCCACAAACTAGTTCAGGCCAGAATGGAGGCTGCTTTCCACAACCCTCCCCCCACTTTGATTGTCTGATCATAATCAATATTCATTCTGACATTAATCGGTACACTTTCTTTGCCTCCTGCCATGCACCAGTTCTTGGAGCAAGCCTTTGTCCTTTCCTTGTCAAGCCTGTAAAGTAATTTCCAATACCTGGTAGCATTCATGAACTAGTATCTATGACTGTCCCTTTACTCTATATAATTATTTGTGCCCTGCTAACAAGTGTGGGCATCCATTTTGTCTTGCAGTCACCGGAGAAGTAGCTTGCATGTGAGTTTTTTTGCTAAACTGTTATTTGCCAGATTGGAGTGGCCTGCTTCTTTTGTCAGTCTCTCTCTGTCCCCCATTTATGAAGGTAGAATTTCAGTTTTGGGGTTTTACTCTGAGTCTGTGTCTATGAGCACCAGGCCTGGTCCACATTCTGCTTTCTGAAATATTCTCCTGACATCATTCAATAAAATGCAGTCTGAGTCGTTGCTTCCTGTAGCATGAATGATGAAACACAGTGATTCACATTCTCACTTAATCCTTGTTAATAGATAACTTGGCAATATAACTGAGGCTAGGGACTAACCATTGTGGTCACAGGGCAAGAAGTACCCTCTACTCACCAAAGGGCCAGTAGACGGTCATCTCAGAGCCCAAGGGTAAGTGCATCAGGACCATTGGAGGGCTGGTCTTTGCTCTGGTGTTCCCCCCACTGAGCCTGGCTCTGGTTTCCTTCCTGTTTACTCCCTAATCTCTCCTGAGCATCAGGAGTCAGTTTGGACTTTATGTGTGGAAAAGGAGCTGGGAAATAAGGGGCTACTTCCAAGGGCAGCTTTGCCTGTCTGTCGGAGTTACAGAGCTCTCAGCCACCTTGAACTGACAAAGACCTGAAGCCATTGTATGTGGTCTCCCATCCATAGCTAGGGGTAGGCTCATTGTAGTCAGGATGAAAGGAAAAGTTGCAATCTGAGAATCAAGATGTGTCCCCATACCATATGGTGGGGAGCACACCAAACAGTCCATTTTCTCTTTTCTCTTCCCTTTAGGCTGATACCATCATGCCTCCTTGGGTAGCCTTCCCCAGCCTCATACTGCTTTGGGCAGGTAAGTGGATAGGTGGGCTGGGGTTTGGAAGGCCTGGGCATGGGGGAGTGTAGGGTTGTGTGTGGGTGTGGGGGAGGAAGATGGATGTGCTTGGACTCTTTTGGAAGGTAATGGGTCAACTTTTGTGAGCAAAGAACCAGGCTGAAACAAAAAAATTTCTGAAATGATATGAATCACAAAATCTAAGGCTAAGTAGAACACTTAGTTATATGCTACCATTTCTATTTAAGAAAAAAGGGGGTGGTGGGTAGCTGGGTATATATGGACTTCTCACATGTATGTAAGAAATAGTACCAGCTTTTTCCTGGTGTAGGAGGGAATGAAAAGAAGAGATGGTGCTAGGATGGAAAGAGACCAGTCTTTCATTGTACATTTTGTGTGTGTATTTTTAACTATGTGTAAATATTGCTTTTAAAAATAAGATATGTCCTGGCTAGTGTGGCTCAGTTGGTTGGGCATCTCCCCATGCACCAAAAGGTCTCTGGTTCAATTCCTAGTCAGGGCATATGCCCGGGGTTTCTGGCTGGATCCCTGGAAGGGGGCATGCAGGAGGCAGTCTATCACTGTCTTCTTGTCATATCAATGTTTCTCTCTCTCTCATCCTCTCTTTTATTCTCCCTCTGAAAATGAATAAAAAATCTTTTAAAAAGTAAAAATAATATACAGGGTTCTCCCCCCCTTCAAAAAATATATATATACACACACTTTAACAGCCAATAGCTCCATTTTTAAAATAAAATGTATTTAAATAAACACTGTCTTTATAATTATTCAAAGTGTGTGTATTAATTTTTGGGACACCCTGTATATTATTTCAAACATTCAATGAGTTGGAAAACAGGTATAACCTAAATTTAAAAATAATAATCACCAGATGTGATGTGATTATGGGGATAAGTTCATTTAAATTATACTTCCATAGTAAATTTTTAAGTTAGCATGCTATATTTGTAATCTACAATGATGTTAGGCAAAATTAAATATTATAGGAATAAAGAGAAAAAATAGACTCTTACTTTATGTAACAATCACATTGTATTTTCAGAGCACTTCGAAATTCACAGCCCAGTCCTAATTATGATTAGTTGGGGTACAGCATAGGGAATATAGTCAATAATATTGTAATAATTATGAATGATGTCAAATGGGTACTAGACTTATTGGGGGGATCACTTCATAAGTTATATAAATGTCTAATCACTATTTTGTATACCTTCAACTAATATCATATGGTATATCAATTGTAATTTAAAACTAAAAAATTAAATAAGGTTAGTTGGTACATCTCAGATTTCATTTAGGGACCAACTTGATTGCATTTGACAGTATTGGGTTTTAAAAATATGTATATTTTTATTGATTTCAGTGAGAGGAAGGGAGTAAATCAATGATTAGAGAGAATCATTGCTAGGATGCCTCCTGCACGCCCCCTACTGGGGATTGAGCCTGCATTCTGGTCTGTGCCCTGACATGGAATTGACCTTTGACCTCCTGGTTCATAGATTGATGCTCAACCACTGAGCCACACCTGGCTGGCAACAATATGGGGTTTTAATGCCACTAGCACTGGAAAGAGTTTTTGTTTTTAAGTGACTTAATTTAGTACTTAATTGAATATTGTCCAATTCCCTGGGTTCACCATGGGAAGTGGGCCTCACTCAAGTGCCAGCTGTCATCTACTCATGAGAATGATTTATACTTGGATTTTTTTGGACCAACCTCAAGAGCATGATCAGCCTTGGCTCTTCTGGAACCATTAGAAACCTATTTTCTAAAAATTGATTCCTGAAAGTTTATTAGACTTCTGCCTGTAAGGCAATGATACTTTATTATTTTTATATTTAAATTTTTGGTTAAAATCATTGATTTGTTACCCTACTTATGCATTCATTGGTTGATTCTTGTATGTGCCCTAACTGGGGATCAAACCCACAACCTTGGCATACTGATGATGCTCTAACCATCCAAGCTACCTGGCCAGGGCCTAATAATACTTAATTTATTTATTTAAAATATATATGTTCATCAGCCTGGGGTTTGGGCTTGATCTCCAGTATTTGGTTCAACAATTTTGGAAATAAATTTGATAAGAAAATTTCTTCTTTTTGTCCTGGTAATTTCTATTTTAGAAGTTTATCTTATTGGGAAACAATTCTAAATAAAGAAATAGGTTTATCCCTAGCCAGTTTGGCTCAATGGATAGAGTGTTGGCCCATGGATTGAAGGGTCCAAGATTTGATTCTGGTCAAGGGTATGTACCTTGGTTGCAGGCTCGATCCCAGCCATGGTCAGGGCTCATGCGTGAGCCTACAAGTCAATGTGTGCTTCTTACATTAATATTTCTCTCTGTCTCCCCCCTCTCTTCCACTATTCTAAAAATCAATGGAAAAATATCCTTGGGTGAGGATTAACAAAAAAAAAAAAAAAAAAGAAAGAAAGAAGTTTAGTTTATCAAGAAACCAAAATGCTGATAAAGATGTAAAAGTAAAACATAAAAAAAATGTAGATTCAAATTAAAGTCACATGATTACAAATGAAATACACTATATAAAGAGAAGTGGACATAAATATAAAATTAAAATATTGAGGCATCACACTCTGTTTTCTTCTTATTTGCAGATGTTGTATTTTCTCAGACACGTGTGACTGGAGTGGTGGGACAGTCTGTCACGCTACCCTGTAGCTACTCTACAGCTCGTGAAATCGCACCCATGTGCTGGGGCCGAGGGTCATGCCCTTTATTCAAATGCTCAAATGAACTTGTTTGGACTGATGGCTACCGTGTCACCTTTGAGAAGGACAAGCGTTATAGGATGAATGGAATCATTTCCAGAGGGGATTTGTCTTTAACCATACAGAATGCAGCCCTGTCTGACACTGGCACCTATTGTTGCCGTATTGAATTCAAAGGGTGGTTTAATGATTATAAAGGGAATATATTTTTGGAGATAAAGCCAGGTGAGTTTGTCTTCCTTGTGATCACTTCATGTGCATGAACTGAGATGTTTACTGTTTGGTAGTGATATTCTCTTCCTTTAAGAAAGAGAAGGTTCCTCAATCCTGTTTTTTAATAACTTTTGGGAAATAGAATTACTTACTTGTGTAGAATGAAGTGTTAAAACAACCTAGAGTCAAGAGCATAGGCTAGAGAGCCTTCCCAGTCTGCAGACAATCTCTTAAAGCAGTGCTTCAAAAATGCTGGTTAGTTCATGGCATTAATGGCTCCAGAGGGAGATGAGATGAACATTTTTCTCAAACTGAATTTATTCAATGTAAACAACTGCACTTTTTCTCTGAGATGATGTCACTGAACATTTATAAAATGATCTTTCTTAACATTTTAAATCTAACATGGAGATTTTCAAATGTATAAAGTAACCAATATTATATAAGAAATTGTCAAGTAGATACATTATCAACTTTGATACTTACCAACTCAATCTTGTTGCATGTACATTGTGTAAGCATATATAGTCCCATCCCCACACTCTGCCCTACCTTGGATTTCATGAAGCATAACTCACATTATATTGTGATATTGCCTGTTTAAAAATTAAAATGACTTTATTGCAATATAAAAACTGATGCATCCCAATAACTGTTTATTAGTTGCTTTTAAGATTTTCATGAAATCCAAAAATCTGGCAAATTCACATTTCTTCTCTCTTGAGATGGACATTATAATGGCCCAGGTTTCTGAATTCTTCCTTAATCTAATTCCAGTAAAGTCTTATATTGACAGTAGAATACAATATTTGTGACCTTAGTAAGCTGAATCTATTTATCTTTTTATTAAATTAAGAAACCTTTATTTGCAAACTCCCAAATTTTGAACGAGGTTATTTCCTTTGAAAAGGCAGTAAGAGCCCTAGCTGGTTTGGCTCAGTGGATAGAACATCTTCATATGGACTGAAGGGTCCCGGGTTCTATTCTGGTTAAGGGCACATGTTCTGGTTGTAGGCTTGATCCCCAGGAGGAGGCATGCAGGAGGCAGACAATTAATGATTCTCTCTCATCATTGATGTTTCTATTTCTCTCTCCTTCCCCCTTTCTCTCTGAAATCAATAAAAAAATATATAAAATTTTGTTAAAAAGGCAAATACTATAAGGACAGTTCAGATGGAGAAAAAGGCTGACTCTGTGGAAACTATATCTGAGAAGCAATTCAGGGAAGCCAAAGAAGCTGATGAGATAGAGCTCTATAGACAGATGTGTGGAGGCAGCACATGGAGAAGAGATTATGATTATGAAAATTTGGGAGTTGTGAACTTATTTTGTTCTGTCTGAATTTTTAAATATAACATGGAAAAGAACAAGAATTGGGAGACTTTTACAGTGCCTTCCAATTCTTTAATAGACAAATATTTGAGCCTCCAATAACCAAATCTCTGCTTAAGTTTTCTTTCATTTTTCACAGGCTCGTACTCCTCACCTTTCTGTTAGAGGTTTTCCTAACCTACATCTATACTTATATCTTCCTTGCTTCTTCCTGGGAAAGATATTAGTATTTTCTACTGATGAGGACAAGTTCATTACTGGATCTGTTTTGGTTTCCTCTTCTTTATTGTTCCTTATGCTCCTTTGATCAGGTTTATTTTGCATACTTGCTTTTTTCCTCTATATTAAGCTTATAAATGAAGGGAAAGGATTAGACTGTATGCTCCCTAGAATCTTCTGTCTACAGCTTAGATAAAGTTCATCCAACATTATAGCCCAGGGCCAGATCACATTCAAAACAGGACCACGTATTGTTTTATAGATAAACTTTATTGGAACAGCTATACCCAATCTTGTACTATCTGGACTGTGGCTGCTTTCACACAGAGTTGAGCACTGAGACCATAGGGCCCCCAAAGCCTAACACATTTACTGTCTGGCCCTTTACAGGAAGTTTGCTGACCTCTGCTTAAGACTAATGCCTTGCATGTAATAGATACCAATATTTGTTGAAAAAAAGTTTATCCTGTTCAAGGCACAGATGGGCTTAATTCCATATTAAACTGATTCTCTATAAAGAAAGGCATTCAAACCAATTGTCTACTCTCTAGGGGTTTCTTTATAGTTAGTAGAGTTGAGTTTGAAGGAAGCTTATTGTAAAAAGAAAAGGTGCTTGGTGAGTAGAATGTACACATTCTTGAATCAGGCCTTCATTGATCTGCATTTTTGCCAGGCACTGGGTTTGGGATTAATTCCAGTGTCAGCACTCTCTGGGTAGCTCTGAGACCTTTCGTAAGTGGTTTTGAATCCAACACTCTATCTGACCCTGGAAAGAGACAAATTACTACCTACGTGTGGTCTAGTCTACCTTCCAGCCGATATGTAAAGTGTCTGTGTGATCTAGGATGCTAGTGGGTGTGAGTTAGTCCTCATTTAGAGTGCAGGTCTCTTTGGAGGGTATCCTCAAGACTGAAATGAATGCTATGTATTAATTAATATATTTTTAACTTTCTGGGCATAGAAACTATTTTTTAATTTAGCATTCACCACTGAGAGGACAAAGACAGGTCCAGGCTCTAGACATTTTCCCTGCCTACGTGATGTTGAAGAAGATACATACACTGAGTGGCCAGATTATTATGACCACCCCATTATACTTCATTGACACTTCCAAAAATACTGAATATTGAAAACTTCCTAAGCAAATACTCTCAAGGTTTTATTATTATTATTTGCATAACTAATTCACTTCATTGTACTGATGGGGTGGTCATAATTATCTGGTCGGTCATAATAATCTGGCCACTCAGTGTAAATCTGATATGCATGGTTGGTCTTCTCAGAGTGCTTCAGTGTTAATACTGGGTATCCTTTATCACCTCTGAACCTCCTAGTATATATTCTTGCAATACAGCTATCTCTGTTTTCATTGGCTTCTCTTCAAGTCTTCCCCTGTAAGAATCTCATTAACCAAGGACAGGATGTCATAGTTTAGGGCAAATTATTGCCCAGTTTTGCCTGGGACAGTCTCTCATTGGTTATGTTGAGGTACAGGCCCAGCACCAAGCTCTTGTTCCCTGCTGCTTAATTAATCCGTGCTTTCATGTTGATTTCTAGCTCCAACCACTGCTCCAACACCACCTAAGGTCTTCACCTCTGCTCCTACAACTCCAGCCACCAGGAAGAACCTCAAGACAGGTAAAGCCATTTGTTTCTGAGGCCAGAGGCCTTCTAGTAAGAGGATGAAAATCACCCAGGGCATGTGTTAAAACGTACAATTCAGGGTAAGGGTTCATAGGTAGCTCCAAGCGAGGGTTTCATAGGGTCTGTGAACCCTGGTCTCATATTATATCCAGCTTTTGTAACTATAAGTATTTTCAGAATAAGAAGACTCATTGGGTTTTAAAAAAATCTTTATTGTTGAAAGTATCACAGCTATTCCCTTTTTCCTCTCATTGACCCCTTCCAGCCTGCACCCACACCCTCCCACCCAGGCCTTCACCACTCTATTGTCTGTGTCCATGGGTTATACTTATATGTATGCAAGTTCTTTAAATATTTTTTTTTTTATTGATTTCAGAGAGGAAGGGAGAGGGAGAGATAGAAACATCAATGATGAGAGAGAATCATTAATTGGCTGCCTCCTGCCCACCCCAGACTAGGGGTGGAGCCCACAATCAGGGCATGTGCCCTTGGCCAGAATCGAACCCGGGAACCTTCAGTCTGCAGGCCAATGCTCTATCCACTGAGCCAAACCAGCCAGGGCATGTATGCAAGTTCTTTAGTTGATCTCTTCGCATCCACCCACTCACCCCCAACTTCCCTCTGAGATTCGACAGTCTGTTCCATGCTTATAGGCTCATTGGTTTTTCTGGTCAGATTCTCAAAGGCATTCATTATTAGCCCAAACCCCCCAGACCACTGATCTTTGATATCTAATGAGGATGGTGTGGATTTTGCCCAATGAGCACAGGTTTAAGAGGAAAATACAGGAAATGACAGAGAAAAATGGTCAAGTTAATGGCATTCTGTTCTCCCAAGGAGTTCTGAATAAGGATCCTTTACTTCACTCTGAAGTTAGACCCTCTACCTGAGAATAAGATTGTAGTGCAGTTAATATTCACTCTGTCTCCTCTGTCAGGAACCATGCTAAGTACTTCACAAATATTATATCACTGAATTCTTACGATAACCCTATGCACTGTAGGTGTGATTCAGTCTTATTTTATAGGGTGCTGTCAAGTAGGTATAGCACCAGCTTTAACAATTGTCCTTTCAATCTTGTTGCATATACATTGTGTAAGCATTGAAGTAGACAAGTTCATTAGAAAAAACTGGTTAGTTTTCCTCCTATTTATTTTTCCTTATGTTCCTTTAAAATGATTTTTTTGCATGTTCGCTTTCCCCTCCATATTATATTTAAAATTGGAGAAAGGAGCTGGGATTGTATCTTCCTAAAATCCTCTGATTATACCTTAGACCTGCATCAGCATACAATAGTGCAGGGCCAGATTAGATTCAAATTAGGCCCACCAACTGCTTCATTAATAAAGTTTTATTGGAGCAGTCATATCCAATTATCTTTTCTATAGAAACCTTCACACTGATATAGTTGAGCAACTGCCTCTGAGATCATCCAGCCACCAGAGCCTAAACATTTACTTTCTGGCTCTCACAAAAGTTTTCTGACCTCTGCTTTATTTTTTTATTTTATTTTTTTACAGAATTATTATTTTTTATTAAGGTATTATATGTGTACATATCTTACCATTGTGACCTCTGCTTTAGATTAATGCCTTCCATGCAATAGACACAAATATTTGTTGAAAACATTTTTTTTTCCCCCTCTTCAAGACAAAAATTGGTTCAATTCCATATTAAACTAGATCTCTTCAAGGAAGAACTTTCAAGTCAATGGACTCCTATACAATGGACTCCTCTTTTATACTCAGTAGAGTTAGATTTAAAAATCTTCTTGTATCTGGGCCAGTGTCACTCAGTGGTTGAACATTGACCTATATGATCCAGGAGGTCATGGTTCAATTCCAGTCAGGGCACATGCCCAGGTTATGGGCTCAATCCCCAGTGTGGGGCTTGCAAGAGGCAGCCGATCAATGGTTCTCTCCCATCATTGATGTTTCTATCCCTCTCTTTCTCTCCCTTCATCTCAATAAATCAATAAATTATATTGTTAAAAAAGAAAGCTTATTGTAAAAGAAAAATAAGGTGCTTGGTGAGAAAAAGGGCCACATTCTTGAATTAGGCCTTCATTGATCTGCTTCTGCTTCTGAGCCATGCATTGTGTTTAGGCTTAATTCTAGCTTCAGCTCTCCCTCTGGGTAGTTGGAGACCTTCTGTAAGTGTGTTGCAATCCTACACCACCTCTGACTCTGCAAAGAGTCAAAGATATTACCTGTGGTCTAGTTCAACTTCATCCAAATGTGTGTTGTATAAATCCTTCCTGTGATCTTGCATCTGCTTGTGGGGATGAGTTAATCCTCATCTGTGGTGCAGGCCATTTGAGAGGGTACCCTCAGGACTGTCTGAATTTAATGCTACTTATTTGGTAAACATTTTGGGTCTGGGTTTAAGTAAGTCTTAGTCATTCACCACTGAGAAGACTAAGACAGGTCCAGGCTCTAGGTATTTTCTGTACCTCGCAGGTGTTTATCTGATATGCATGGATGATTCTTCACAGTAATACAGTTTTAATTCTGGATAACCCTTTTCACCCCTGAATGTCCTATAGTGTATACCTCTCAGTGCATGTTTTCCTTTGGCCAGACGGTTTTCAGATTTTAATTGAGAAAGGGTAAGAACTCTGAGTTCAGGAGAGGTTGGTGCCCAGTTATGCCTGGGGACAGACAGTCTCTCATTAGTTGAATTGATATAAAGGCCCAGCACAAAGCTCTTGTTCCCTGCTGCTTGATTAATCCTTGCTCTCATGTTGATTTCTAGCTCCACCTAAGGTCACCAGTGTTCCAACACCACCTAAGGTCTCTACCTATGCTCCTATAATTCCAGCACCAACACGGAACTTGAAGACAGGTAAACTGATATGTTTCTGAGGCTAGAAGCCTTCTAATGATTGATTGAAGACCACCAGAGTATGTGTTAAGGCAGAGTTGCCATCTATGCTAAAAAATTTTCCCTGGTTCCATAGGGCCTCCAGTGATCTGTGAAACCTTGTCCCATATTACATGCATCTAATAGGTATCTTCAGAGTGAGGGGACCCATTTTTTTAAAAAAATTGGATCCTCAAAGGGTTTCATCATTAGCCAAAGAACCCAGACCTGTGATATGGGATAACTAATGATGCGGTTTTGGTCCAGTTGGGCACTAGTTTATGAGCAAAATCTAGGTAATTCCAGAGAAGAAGGAAAATCTGAGTGTTTTTCCTTTAGTCATCTCAGGGAGGCTTCTCATGGGATACAAAGGTGCCTGGTGAGAAAAAGTACACATTGTAAATCAGGCATTCATTGATGGTCTTTTGTGCCAGGCACTGTGTTTATGCTTAATTTCAGTGCCATCTCTCTCTCTCTCTGGGTAACTGAGACCTTCTGTAAGTACTTTGAAATCATAGATCTGCTCTATCATGGAAAGAGCCCAAGTTATTACTTTTTTCATCTCTTAGTTGGGAAGGAATCATTAGTGGACTAATTCACCTTTCAACCAAATGTATAATGTATAAATGGTCCGTGTGATCTAGCATATACTTGTGGGGTGAGTTAATTTAGGTGCAAGACTCCTGGGAGGGTATCCTCAGGATTGGCTGAAATGAATGTTATTTATTGAGTAAACATTCTGGGCCTGGAGCTACTGTTTAAATCTTAGTCATTCACTACAGAGAGGACAAGGACATGTCCTGGCCCTGGACATTTCCCCCACTTCACTAACATGTATAAAGATATGTAGCCCTAGTCCGTTTGGCATGGTGGATAGATCATTAGCCCTCAGATAGTAGGGTCCCAGGTTTTATTCCAGTCAAGGGCACATACCTGTGTTGCAGGTTTGATCTCCAACTTTATCAGGGCAAGTGTGGAAGGCAATTGATCAATGTCTCTCTCTCTCTCTCTTTCTGTCTTTCCTACTTCCACTCTCTGTAAAAGTCTATGGGAAAATGTCCTCGGGTGAGGGTTAAAAAAAAAAAAGATATTTAAATTTAATATGCATGGCTGGTGTTTTCAAAATGCTTCAGTGAATATGCCAGTAACCTTTATCAACCCTGGAATATATACTTTCAATGCAGCTGTTTCCTTTTTGCAGGCTGGTCCTCAACCCCACCCCTGTCAGATTCTAGTAGGTTAAGGACAAGAGATCTGAGTTTAGGGGAGAATAGTGCCAAATTCTGCCTAATTTGGATATGTTGATGTGCAGGCCCAGCACAAAGCCCTCATTCTCTGCTTCTTGACTAATCTTTGCTTTCGTGTTAATTTCTAGCTACACCTAATGTCACCATGATCCCAACATCATCTACTGGTATGGTTTCCACCTCTGCTACTGCAACACCAGCACCCACGCAGAAATCCAAGACAGGTAAATTGATGTGTTTCTGAAGTCATTCACCAATTAGAGAACAAAGACAGGTTCAGGTTCTAGATATTTTTTCTTACCTCACTGATGTTTATGAAGATACATAAATCTGATATGCATGGTTGGTCCTCTAAAAGTGCTTCAGTGTTAATCCAAGGTATCCATTTTCACTTTTGAACTTCCTGGAATGTATACTTTTCCTTGGGCCTAGAGCCCTAATAGGGGCGCGTGCAGGAGGCAACCAGTCGATGTGTTTCTCTCACATCAATGTTTCTGTCTGTCTTTCCCTCTCTCTTCCACTCTCTCTGAAAATCAATGGAAAAATATCCTTGGTGAGAATTAACAACAACAACAAAAGAATTTTATGAAGTTCAAAAATCTGGGAAGTTTGCAGTTCTTCAGTCTTGATGTGGATATCCTAACCCTTATTATTCAATGATAGGAGTAGGTATTTGAGGATTTCCTAGTTTCTAGTGCTCCTTCCTAATGAATCTTTGTCCACTGAAGGTTTATATCGACCTCAATAAGCTATATCTTTCTGTCTCTCTCTCTCTCCAATTAAGAGACACTTTATTTTGTAAATTCACATTTTTGGACTAGGCTTATTTTCTTACGGGAAGTAAGATAAGGTCAGTTCAGATGGAGAAAACAGCTGACTCTGTGGAAACTATATCTGGGAGGCAATTCAGGGAAGCTAAAGAAGCTGATGAGATAGAGCTCTATAGACAGATGTGGGGTGGCAGCATGTGGAGAAGAGGTTATGATTATGAAATTTTGGGAGTTCTGAAATTATTTTGATCTGTCTGAATTTTTAAATATAACATGGAAAAGAACAAGAATTGAGAGACTTACAGTGTCTCCCATTTCTTTAACAGACATATTTGAATATTTGAGCCTCCAATAATCAAATCTTTGCTTAAGTTTTCTTTCATTTTTCATAGGCTCAGCTTACTATCCACCTTTCTGTTAGAGCTTTTCCTTATCCGGAATATACACTTATATCTTCCTAGCTTCTTCTTGGGGAAGATATTTTCTACTGATGAGGATAAGTTCATTACTAGATCTGTCTTGGTTTCCTCTTCTTTATTGTTCCTTGTGCTCCTTTGACCAGGTTTTTTGCATGCTTGCTTTTTTTCTCTATATTAGATTTTTAACTGGATGGAAAGGATTAGACCATATACTTCTTTTTTAAAATAATACTTTTATTGCATTAGAGAGAGAGAGAGAGAGAGAGAATGTGAGAGAGAAACAGCAATCGGTTGCCTCCTATACCACCTCAACTGGAGATTGAACTTGAAACTCGGGCATGTGCCCTGATCAGGAATCCAACCGGTGACCTTTTAGTGCATGGGACGGCGCACAAACTACTGAGAAACACTGGCCAGGGTTAGACTGTATACTTCTTAAAAGCCTCTGACTATAACTTAGATCAGGGTCAGCCAACATTATAGCTCAGAGCCAAATCACATTCAAAACAGGCCCACCAATTGTTTTATAAATAAGTTTTATTGGAATAGCTAAACCAATCCTTATACTGGCTGGTCTGTGGCTGCTTTCACACTGACAGAGTTGAGCAGCTGACTCTGAGACCATAGCACCCCCAAAGCCTAACACACTTACTGTCAGGCCCTTTATAGAAAGTGTGCTGACTTCTGCTTAAGATTAATGCCTTGGATGTGATAAAAACTCTGAGTAAGGTCTGAGACCTCCTGTAGGTGGTTTTGAATTCAACACCCTCTCTGATCCTGGAAAGAGACAAAGTTATTTTCGTAGTCTAGTCCAACTTCTAGCCAATTGTATAAATCACCTGTGCCATCTAATATATGCTAATGAATGTGAGTTAATCCTCATTTAGGGTGCAGGTCCCTTGGGAGCATACCCTTAGGACTGACTGATCTGAATGCTATTTATTTGGTGAACATTCTGGGCCTGGGAACTACTGCTGAAGTCTTAGTCATTCACTACTGAGTAGACTATGGCAGGTCCAGGCTCCAGACGTTTCCCTCCTCACAGATGTGTATGAAGATATATATATCTTATATGCATGGCTGGATTTTCAGAGTGCTTCAATGTAAATCCCAGATATTCTTTTTCAACTCTGAACTTCCCAGAATAGTTTTCTTTCAATGCAGCTCTTTCTTTTCTTGTGAGCTTTTCTTCAAGTCCTTCTCTGTCAGATTCTAGTGGACTAAGGACAAGAACTCTGAGCTCAGGGGAGGTTAGTGCCTGCCTGATTTAGCCTGGGGACAGACAGTCTCATTGGTTGTGTGTGTACAGGACCAGCACAAAGCTCTTATTTCCTGCTGCTTGATTAATCCTTGCTTTCATGTTGATGTCCAGCTCTACCAAAAGTCACCAGTGTTCAAACATTACCTAGGGTCTTTACCTCTGCTCCTACAACTCCAGCACCCACAGGACAGGTAATTTAGGACAGGTAAAACAATGTGTTTCTCAGGCCAGAGGCCTTCTAATGAGAGGATGTGGATTACCCAAGGCATTATGTTAAAACAGAAGTACAAGTCAGGATAAGAGGTTGTGGGTGGCTTCCAAAAGAGGGCTTTACAGTGTCTGCGAGTCCCCATCCTATATTACATGCACCTTTTGTATAAAGAAGTGCTTTCAGAATGAGGAAACCCGTTAGTTTTCCAGTCAGATTCCCAAAGAGATACATTATTAGCCAAAATACCACGGGCCACCGATTTTTGGCATGTAATGAAGGTGGTATTCAAGTTTATGAGGAAAATACAGGGTTATGCCAAAGAGGAAGGGTGAGGTTAATAAGATTCTGTCCTCACAAACACTTCTGAGTGGAGATCCTTTAGTCCATCTGAAGTCAGATCCTACACTTGAGGATAAGATTTCAGTGAATTTAATATTCATTTTGTTTCTATGTTAGGAACCAAGGTCTGTCCTATGCAAGTATTACATCACTTAATTTTTTGACAACCCTATGTACTATAGGTGTGAGTCAATCCTATTTTATATTTGTGGGTACTGTTGAGCATATATATTATCAGTTTTAACAATTGTCCTTTCAGTCTTGTTGCATTTACATTGTGTAAGCATATGTGGTTCCATACCTACCCTTTGTCCTACCTTCGATTTTTGAAGTATATCTCATCATATCATAACATTGTTTGTTTAAAAATTAAAATGACCTTATTGCAATATGAAAATATTGACATCAATTGGTTTTAGGAGTTTCATGAAATCCAAATATCTGGGAAGTTTACATTTTTTCCATCTTGAGGGGGACATACTAATAGCCTTATCATTCGATGAGAAAAGTATGTTCTTGGGGATTTTATGGTTTTTGCTCTTAATAAATCTTCATCCACTAAAGCAGTGGTTCTCAACCTTTCTAATGCCACGACCCTTTAATACAGTTCCTCATGTTGTGGTGATCCCCAACCATAAAATTATTTTCGTTGCTACTTCATAAGTGTAATTTTGCTACTGTTAATGAATTGTAATGTAATTATCTGTGTTTTCCGATAGTCTTAGGCTCTGCAGCAGCGGTTCTCAACCTGTGGGTCGCGACCCACAGGTTGAGAACCGCTAGCAGGGTCGCCTAAGACCATTGGAAAACACAGATATTTACATTACGATTCAAAACAGTAGCAAAATTACAGTTATGAAGTAGCAACGAAAATATGGTTGGGGGTCACCACAACATGGGGAACTGTATTAAAGGGTCGAGGCATTATAAAGGTTGAGAACCACTGCACTAAAGTCTGATATTGATAGTGGAACACAATACCTGTGATCTTAATGACCTATGTCTCTACTTTTTCTTTTTCTTAAGAGAAATTTTATTTTGTAATCTCCCAAGTTATCAACGTGGCTTGTTTGTCTTATGAAGGCAAGTAAGATAAGGCCAATTTAGTTGGAGAAAACATCTGACTCTGAGGAAACTAGATCTGGGAGGCAATTTAGGGAAGCCAAAGAAGCTGGTGAGATACTGAGTTATAGACAGATGTGAAGACGCAGCAAGTGAAGAAGAAACTGTGATTAAAACATTGTTGGAGCTGTGAAACTACTTTGATCTAGATGAATTTAAAAAAAAAATAACATGGAAAGGATATAATAGGAGACTTTAATAGTACCTACCAATTTATTTAATAGGTGGGTAATTACAAGGCAATTGCTGGATCCAGTGCAAAGAACGTTCATAACTGAGCCAAAGTGACTCTCAGCTTCCAATAGCCAATTCTATGCTGAAGTTTCCTTGAGTTTTTACAGGCTGGGTTACTCTTCAATCTTCTGTTAAGGCTTCTCCTCGCCAGCATCTACTCTTACCTTCAGTGCAGCATTTTAATCGCTGAATAAGATAAGTTGGTTAGACAATTTGACTAGGTTTCCTCCTCTTTATTGTTCCTGATGATCCTTTGATCAGATTTTTTTGTATGCTAGCTTTTTTCTCTAGATTAGATTTTAAACTGCAGGGAGGGGATTGGAATGTACTCTTTTTACAAGCCAATGATCGCACCCCCTTATATCAGGGTCAGCAAACTATAGCCCAGAACCAGAACATATTGAAAAAAATCTCACTAACTGTTTTATGAAAAAAGTTTTATTGGAAAAGTCATACCCATTCATTATACCATCTTGTCTATGACTACATTTATATTAACAGAGTTGAACAATTGCCACTGAGACCACAGGGCCATCAGAACCTAAACATGTACTATCCGGCTTACATAAAGTTTGCTGACACTCACAAATACTTGTTGAAAAACAGTTTTTCCTTCTTCAAGGTAAAAATTGGCTCAGTTACAAATTAAATTGGACCTTCCAAAAGAAGAGCTTTCAATTCTATGGTTTCCTATGCAAAGTTTTCCTTCCTAGTTAGAATTGCAATTTGAAGAAACTTCTTGCAGGATAAAAGGTGCCTGGTGAGAAATAAAACACACATTGTAGATCAGGCCTTCATTGATTGGCTTTTGTGCCAGACACTGTGTTTAGACTTAATTCAGGTTTCAGCTTTCTCTCTGGATAGCTCTCAGACCTTTCAAAAGTGGTTTGAACACCTATACACTTCTACCGTGCAAAGAGCCAAAGTCATTAGCTATTGTTATCTCTGAAATGGGAAGAAGCATTAAATGGTCAAGTCTTACTTCTAGCCAAATGTCTAATGCATAAATCCTCTGCGTTATCTTGCATGTGCTATGGTTGTGTGTTAATCCTCAGTTAGGGTGCAGGACTCCTGGGAGGGTATCCTCAGGACTGACTAAAATGAATGCTATTTATTGGGTAAACATTCTGGGCCTGGAACCACTGTTTAGATCTTAGTCATTTACCATAGAAGAGGACAAAGTCATGTCCTGGCCCTGGACACTTTCCCCATCTCATCAATGTGTAGAAGGATATGTAAATCTGATACACATGGCTGGTGTCTTCCAAGTGCTTCAGTGCATAATCCCAGTAACCTTTTTCACATCTGAAGCTCCTGGAATCTATACTTTTCAATGCAGCTGTTACTTTTTTGAAGTCTGGTCCTCAATCCCAGCCCTGTCAGGTTCTATCAGGGGTCCTCAAACTACGGCCTGTGGGCCACATGCAGCCCGCCGAGGACATTTATCCGGCCCGCCGGGTGCCACTGCCTGTCCTGCCTAGCAGCCTACTCGTCCCGGGCCCGTGGTGCGCATAGGAATTTGTTCATAGTTTTTTTTTAAACTATAGTCCGGCCCTCCAACGGTCTGAGGGACAGTGAACTGGCCCCCTGTTTAAAAAGTTTGAGGACCCCTGAGGGGAGAGGGACTCTGAGCTCAGGGGAGATTAGTGCCCAATTCTGCAGGGAACAGTTTCTCATTGGATGTTTGTGTGTGTGGGCCCAGCACAAAGCTCTCATTCTCTGCTGCTTGATTAATGTTTGCTTTCATGTTGATTTCTAGCTCCACCTAATGTCACCATGGGCCCAACATCACCTATGGTCTCCATGTCTGCTTCTACAAAGCCAGCAGGAGGTCAGCGGAAATTCAAGACAGGTAAACTGATATGTGTTCCAGCCCTTGGCCTTCTTTTTTATTTTATTTTTTAATATTTTTATTGATTTCAGAGAGGAAAGGAGAGGGAGGGAGGGAGAGAGAGAGAGAGAGAGAGAGAGAGAGAGAGAGAGACAGAGAGAGACAGAGAGAGAGAGAGAAACATGAATGATGAGAGAGAATCATTGATTGGCTGCCTCTTGCACACCTCCTATATGGGATAGAGCCCAAAACCTGGGCATGTGCCCTTGACCAGAATTGAACCTGGGGCCCTTCAGTCTGCAGGCCAACACTTTATCCACTGAGCCAAACTGGCTAGGGCCAGCCCTTGGCCTTCTAATGAGAGGATGTAGACTGCCAAGGGCATGTGATAAGGCAGAGTTACAATCTAGGGCAGTGGTCGGCAAACTGCGGCTCGCACGAGCCACATGCGGCTCGCAAGCCGCGGTTTGCCACTCTGTTGACTAATGAGTTTGCCGACCACTGATAGGGTATGAACTCCTTCTTGGTTTCTAAAGGTGGGATTCACAGTGTCTTTGAATCTGTGTTCCATATACATGCACTTTTTTTTTTTTAAACTGTACTTTTAGAGTGAGAGGATCTATTTTTTTAAACAAATCATATTCTCAAAGGAATTTTTTATTTCCAAAAGCTGCTGACCACTAATCTTGGACATCTAATGCAGATGGTGAGAATTTGGCCTAGTGGAGCACATGTTTATGAGGAAAGTCTAGGGAGTGCCAGGAAGTAGGGATAGGCTAATGAGAGTCTGTCCTCATGTTCTAGAAATTTTCCCCACCTCACACATGTTTATGAAGATACATATATCTGATATGCATGGTCTTCAGAGTGCTTCAGTGTAAATTACAGGTTTCCTTTTCACCTGTGAAATCCCTGGGAAATACACTTTCCCATACAGCTGATTTCTTTTTTCCAGTGTGACTTCAAGCCCTCCCCTGTCAGAGTCTATTTGAGCAAGGGCAGGAACTCTGAGCTCAGGAGAGATTAGTGCCCAATTCTGGAGGGGGACCCAGTCTCTCATTGGTTTTGTTGACGTTCATGCCCAGCACAAAGCTCTTGCTTCTGCTGGATTTATTCTCATTGTCATGTGGGTTTCTAGCTCCATGTGAGCTCACCAGGGTCCCAAGATCACCTGGAGTCTCCACTTCTGCTACAGCACCATTTCTCCCGCAGAACATCCTGAGAAAGAAAGTGATGTGTTTTTGAGTCCAGAGGTCTTCCAATAGAGGAGGTAGACAATCCAGGGTATTATCATAAGGTGGAAGTATAATCTAGGATTAATGTTCTTCCCTGGGTTAGAAACGTGAGCTTCACAGTACCTGACAATCCTCATTCCAGATTACTTGTTTCCTTTATATCTATAAATATTTTCCAAGTAAATAGACCCATAGTTTTTTTTTTTTTTTAATCTGATTCGCCAGGGGATTAATTATTACCCCCCAAATCCCCAGACCATTTTTTTTTAAATTGTATCTTCACCGAAGGATATTTTTCCATTGATTTTTAGAGACAGTGGGAGAGAGGGAAAGAGAGAGAAACATCAATGTAAGAGAAACACATAGATTGGTTGCTTCCTGCACCCGTCCTGACCAGAGCCTGGGCTGGGGAGGAGCCTGCAACCAAGGTACAAGTCCTTGACCGGACTCAAACCATGGACCTTTTAGTCCACAGGGCGATGCTCTTTCCACTCAGCCAAACCAGCTAGGGCCTCAGACCATTTCATTTATCTTTGACATCTAACGAGAATGGTGTAGATTTGGTTCGGTTGAGCACAGGTTTATCAGAAAAATATAAATAAGTGTCTTCTTAATGAGATCTGGGAGCTGGAAGTGGAGATTCTTTATCTACTCTGAGGTTGGAGCCTCATGTGGCAGGTAAGGCTTCATCAAGATGACCCTGTGTGACAGAATTCATGCAAAGTTCTCTTTACTCCATTTTATAAATTTTAATTTACTTACTATTTTAAATTAAAGTTGACATGCAATATTATATTAGTTTTAGGTGTATAACCCCATGATTAGACATTTATATAAGTTTCGCAGTGATCACCCTGGTAAATCTAGTATCCATGTGACACCATATATAGTTATTACAATATTACTGACTATATTGCCTATGCTGTAGTTTACATCCCCCTGACTATTCTTGTAACTCTAACTTGTAGTTCTAAATCCCTTGACCTTTTTCACCCATCCCCTAACCCATATCCCAACTGCTAAGTTCTTTACAAGCATTATATTACTTAATTCTTATGACAGCCCTATGCATTGTAGGTGTGATTCAGTTCTACTTTATAGTTGTGGGCACAGAGTCCAAGTTCATTGTTGAAAGACATATGAGTAGAAAGTGGTTGAGTCAGGATTCAGGCTCCATTATTTTGAATTTGTGGCTGTGCTTATAACTACTGGATGGTGTTTCTACCATGAGGACTGAAGTTATATTAGGACGAATTGTCCTTATCTGACACCCTCATTGAAAAAGCCTTTATATGATTACCCTGTCTTTTTATGTCAGTCAGTGGTAGTTTTGCTTCTAGCATTCTTTACTTTAGTATGTAGCATAAAATTTAAAAAAAATGCTGTTTATACTGATGACAAAGTAAATATCTGGTTTAAGGATTTCAGGGATTTAGAATGTATGGCTTCTCTTTTCAATTCAGGCTACATGCTTCAAGTTTCTGATAGTTAAGAGTTTAGATGCAATACAAATGGAGAATAATTTGATGTATGGGTGGGGAAATAGCTTGGCCTCCTGAGGACAAGTTCAGGTTCAAACCTTCTATATTTAAGATTAAAAATATAACACTTAGTGAAGATTCTCAAAGCCTTTCAAACTCTTTGTCTCCTTGAGGTGATCTGGATTCTGAAGAGTAACAGAAATATCTCAACCTCTTAGCCAGAGACATCTGATGGAACATTGATTTTCCTTAACTCCCATTGAGCCTTGTGTATATTTAACCAGGAGTGATCTGAAGCATTTGGGCAATGAGCTGAGTTTGGAGGAGAAGGCTTTAGGTTAGAACTCAGATTTTAGAGCCATAAAAGTATATAAGAAAAATAGCTTTGTTCCGGGCAGCTGAGCATACTAGAGAATCTGTTGACTTTCTTAATATTAATTTAGCTTCTTTATACTTAGTTTGACATAGTGTGTGCCTGTAAAAGTATGAGAATTAGTGCACTTGGTTTAGTGAACATACATAAGTTTTTTACTTCATTTAAAGCGGAGATTCAGAAGAAAAGATCTGTGTGACCTCCTGAGGAATATTAATTGATTATTAGTTGAATTGAACCTTATCTTTATCCTGATAGTTTCCTAAGGAGTTTGAGTCCAGAGTTGAGCTTTACAGTACAGGAAGGAGGTGAGCACTGGAACTAATTCAATGCAGAGACATTTACTTTTACATCCACTTCCTGTTTGTCCTCAGTGCCTCCAGCACATGTTCATTTCCTAAAATATGCATGAAATGTTTGGATGTAAGATTATAGGAGGAGGGGAGCAAAGAAAGATGCCCACAAAAATCGAACTCAGGGGAGAAGTTAAGGTCAAGAGGCCTTTTGCACAGACCTAAGTTGGATAGACTGATAATCTGAGTTTCTTATATTGCCCTGTTCTTTGTTCCTAATGAGAGCCACATCCCCACATCCTATTATAGGATTCAGTATTGGAGTAAAACATGAAATGTGTTCAGAAGATACGGAAGGGTGATGTTGAAATGTGAAGGTTGTGGTGGGAAAGACTAAACAGGAAGACTGGTGAAAGGCAATAAGGAAAGCCCAGGTTTGTGAATTCTTGCCCAGCCAGCACCACTAATTTGCTCTAAGTTCTGTGGCGCTCTCGAGGGAGGGAATATGAAGATTTTATAAAGAGGCAAGTGATGCATAGCGGTGTGCTTGAGAATTCTTAGTGAAGCTTTTTGGTGAGAAATGGAAGATGAGTCAGATAACACAGGAAATCAGTCATACAGAAGGAGTGAGATGAATGCAACCGCAGAAGGAGCTGAGGTCATGTCTACCAGGAACCTGGCTGAGAGTTGTGAATCATTACCAAGTTGAGAGATTGGGCAATGTAGTCACCTTAAAGAAACTTCAAGGAGTTAAATATTGTGAGGATGTATCCTGTGCTGGTACATATGTGCGTCTCTCTGGAAAGATGTGTGGATGAATAATCATGAACTTGAATAATGTCAGAAAATACAGATTGGGGTTACTGTGAAGATGGGATGACAAATTAGTGTAAATTCCTAAGCCCTGTTTTATGAACATGAAATGTTATTTGTATGTATAAAAGCTTAATCAGGTGCCTTACATAAGATGCACTTAGGGAGATCCTAGGAGTATGAAAAGTATGAAATAATTCTGTCTATAGATAACTATCCAGACCATTATCTATATCAGATTTTTTCCTGATAATAAAGACTTAGTTGGCAGTGCAAGGTCTCAAAGTTATTTTTGAATAAATTTCAAAGAAAGAGTTGAAGATAATCCCAATTTTAGGTTTGTTGCCTATTTTTGTTGGGGCTGGAGATTTTTCTCTACAAGTAGAACAGAACTCTTTCATCCTTTTTATTTCAGAAACCACTTCATCTTCTGCAGTGCAGACAACAGAAACCCAGCCTCTCACACCACAGGAAACAAGTATGACCAGCTCATTGTTGAACTCTTCTTGCCCAACAGGTAACTGCATTTTCTTTCCTGAAGACCTGCATTCAAAATTTGAAAGTCATTGACATGTAGTTAAGAGCACATATTGTGACATGAGTGCTGATACTAGCCCCTCTTATCTGCTATGTGACTGAAACAAATGTCTTACCCTCTCTGAATCTGTTTTCATCATTTCTAAAATGGATGGAACATCACTGATCATGTGGAATCCTTATGAGGATTAAATGAGATGAAGATCTTGGGGCATAGGTGTAGGGGGATAAGTGATAGATACAATAGCAACTATGACTATTACTTAGATGTCCAGAGTACATATATCTGACTAACATAGGCAACTTGTATGATTTGGGAACCCCCACATGCATATACCTATTTTTCTAAATCAAATGAATCAGTTTTGACTCCATATTTATTACTGGGCTTGCTCCCTTGGGCCAGAGCTGTGAAACAATTACCTCCAGACTGAAATGGTCACCTGTGTTTACATTTTGCCTAAGCTCCAGAGTCTAAATTCACCCAGCAGGCTGTTCTGCTGCCTTGTCATGCTTGCAGGTACTAATAGACACTTAGTGATGGGTTGGGGACAACAATGCTGGCACCAAAGAGAGAATCTCCCCCATTCTCTCCATTCTGGCAGATACCATGTAGTCTCTATTCTTAAAAGGGAAGACTGACCTGTCTTTATCATGATGGAGAAAGGTGATATTGAAGCCTATCATCTTTTCCAGCTAACTGTGTGCCCCATAGTGGGAAGTGTGGGGAGTGCCACATGCTGAACCCCTTTGTTCAGCAGAAGAGCTGACTATGTGTCCTTGTGCTGTATCCAAACAAGGTCAAACCTTGCAAGACTCCTCCTGTGTATGACCCACTGTACTCAGGAGTTGCCAATCTGTAGGGGACCCCCTGTGGTTTTACTTTTGCCAATCATTCCTGGAAAATGGTTAATTTAAAATGGATCTGCAGTGATTCACAGAGGGACACATTCACTTGGGATTAGATAATGGTGGCATTCAGTTTTGAAAGTGGAATTGCTGACAGCACAGAGCCACTGGGGCCAGCACCAGCAGTGGGTGTGAGCCGGGCTGGCGCCATCAGTGGGTGCAAGTGGTGACTGCTGCCCTGATTGCCCCTTAGGAGCAGGGGGATGTGGAGAAGTCCTCAGGGGTGAACAGGGTCAGCAGCCACTGCTCGCATCCACTGATGGCACCAAGCGATTGGGACTGGCGCTGGGCATCGGCAGTGGTGCGAGCAGTGACTCCAGCGCTGACTGTGGGTGTGAGTGGTGGCTCCAGTGCTGGCAGTGGGTGTGAGTAGAGCCAGTGCCTGCAGCAGGTGCGAGCGCCAGGCGGGATCACAGCACGCGGGAGCAAAGAACCACCAGAGGCTCGCCCTGATGACAGCGACTGGTGCCCCACCTTGGTCTGGTGCCCCCGCTCACCTGCCCCACCATCCCGCCCTGGCTGACGCCTGCCATGTTCTGTGCATGCCCCTGGTGGTCAGTGCATGTCATAGCCACCAGTTGTTTGCTTGTTCCAGTTGTTCCTGTTGTTCCGCTGTTTGGTCTATTTGCATATTAGCCTTTTATTATATAGGATAGTCAAGATATGGAAACAATCTAAGTGTTCATCAATAGATGAATGGATAAAGAAGAGGCAGTACATATATACAATGGAATATTACTCGTCCATATAAAGAATAAAATCTTGCCCTGGCCAGTGTGAATCAGTGGTTAGAGTATTGACCCATGCACCTAAGGGTCTTGGGTTTGATTCCTGGTCAAGAGCATGTGCAGGAGGCAACCAGTTGATGTGTCTCTCTCACATAGATCTTCCTCTTTCTTTCACTCTTTCTCTCTCTCTTCCTTCTTTCCCTCCCTCCTTTCCACTCTCTCTAGAAATCAATGGAAAAAAATATACTCAGGTGAGGATTAACAACAACAACAACAAAAATCTTGCCATCTGCAACAACATGGATGGACCTAGAGGGTATTATGCTAAGTGAAATAAATCAGACAGAGAAAGACAAATACCGTATGATTTCAGTTATATGTGGAATCTAAAAAATGAAATACACGAATAAACAAAACAGAAGCAAACTCATAGATACAAAAAACATTTTGATGGTTGACAGATGGGATGGGGTTTGGGGGAATGGGTATAAAAGGGGTGGACAAGATTAAGAACTAAAAATTGAGGCCTGGCCTGTGTGGCTCAGTTGATTGGAGCATTGTCTCATGTACTGAAAGGTGGTGGGTATGATTTCCAATCAAGGCTCATACTCAGGTTGTGGGTTTGATCCCCAGTCAGGGCATGTGCAGGAGGCAACCAATCAATGTTTCATTCTCATATGGATGTTTCTATCTGTTTCTCTCCCTTTCTCTCTCTCTCTCAAACCAGTAAAAGAATGTCTTTGGGTGAGGATTAAAAAAAGAAGTACAAATTGGTAGTTATAAAACATCATGGGGATGTAAAATATAGCATAAGAAATATAGTCAATAATATTGTAACAACTATGTATGGTATTAGATGGGTACTATATGTTTTGAGTGATCACTTCGTAAGTTATTTAGATGTCTGGTCATTATGTTTTACACATGAAACTAAGATAGCATTGTATGTCCACCATATTGAAAAATAGGAAAATTATTTTAAAAAGTAAACTAAACAAGAAACTAATAAAAATGGTCACTTCTAAGTCAGTTTGTATGGGGATTGATAGAAATTGGAGGAAAGAGGAGAATGAGACTTTTTATGTCATTTTCAGTTTAGACTGTCTAAAAGTACTAGTTATTTAAAATATAGGATTAAGTTGAAATTAAGGTATTTTTATCTAAAGATTTTTGCATGCATACATAAATATAATGTTTTTACGAAAAGCCCTTAAAGAATAGTACCCTTTAATATTAGAATTTTAGGTATATGATATATTGGTCTTGTGGTTGCTGCCCCATGTATTTTCTAAAGTACTTCTGGATCAAAGCCTAAGCACCTTGACATACACAGTAGGAGTTACATGCCAACTGTCTTAGATATCTTAGTACATTTTG
This sequence comes from Plecotus auritus, assembly GCF_963455305.1. Lineage (NCBI taxonomy): Eukaryota > Metazoa > Chordata > Mammalia > Chiroptera > Vespertilionidae > Plecotus > Plecotus auritus. Next base: position 17,174,588 of record NC_137773.1, read on the forward strand.
CTTACACTCTTAATGTAAAATTAATGTAATGTCCATTCCGAATAGAGTAGTTTGGTCTTTAGATGTACATATGGCCTCTGGGCATTCATTGACAGTTCTTCACTGGCATGAAAATATTGATAATCTATCTATAAGTGGCATTTTTAACCTGGTTCCAAAAATAGCTTCTGTTCCCCTGATCTTGTAGATAAAACTTTATGTATAATGCATTTATTTTCCATAAAGAAGAAAAAAGGGGTCCATTTTCACAGAGTCCATGACAAAATGATTAAGAAACACACCTTAAAGATAAATTATTAAACACTAGTAAGTTGGTATAATTCTTGCAATGCCTGCTGCATTTTTCTAATACCTAAGTGTTTGTAGCAAATTTTCAATATTTTTTATAATTCTAATTAATGTTTTTTGTTGTTGAGCAGATGGGAATAGCACTGTGTCGCAACTTTCAGATTGCGGTTGGCAATACAATGAAACTGTAAGCAAATTCCTTTCTATTTTATTAGCCATATTCACTTGTATGTCCCCCTGGAAGCAAGTTATATTTAGAGATTACTTCTGTAAGGCTGGGCTACATATTGGTTCTTTCTAGTTAAGAGACAAAGAAGAAAATAATTTGTTTCTAAAATAGGGATCCTTTGGTTAATTGGTAAAGTTCATATGGATACAGGTAGACCAGTTTGTTAGAGATGCCTGGTAAGTGATGTTTTACTCACACACATACACACAACACTCACATACTACAGACTTTCTCCTGGCCAAAAAATTGGACAAAAAAAGAATGAAGTAGTTTAAGGAGAGTGAGTTAACATAACATTCCCAGGAAGACTTCACTTAACATTAGGGGAATAACATGCTTTGAGTCACTGTGGTGGCATGGAAGCTGTTCCAAACAAAAACATTATGTAAATGAAAGTGTGCTGCTTAAACATAGGCCCCCTAATATCATTTTCCAACCCAAATGCTTCTATATAGAAATTTTGAGGCCACTGTAGAGTTTTTCTATACCTTAACCTCCCCTTAGGATGACTTGCTAAGGTGTTAACTGTTAAGGTGTTAACTGGTCACAAGTGGTGAGAAATGACAACCTGCAATAGCAAGAGAAATTCAAGCTGAGACAAAGTGGGCTGATCTTGTATAGGGTCAGATTACTGTTACTGTTATCCTTAGTTACAAAGCGAACACTGCATAGGAGTGATATGAAATATTTTACCAATTTGTATGGCATAATTGATCCGATGGATATGGGCTGAATTTATATATACCTCCTAAATTTCAGAACTGCCACCATGGAAATGGTTATTATATTGCTATATGGCCATATTTATGCGGATTTTTTTTTTTTTTAAAAAAGCACATTCTGCCCTAGTTGGTTTGGCTCAGTGGATAAAGTCTCGTCGGCCTGCAGACCAAAGGGTCCCTGGTTCGATTCTGGTCAAGGGCACGTACTCGATTACAGACTTCTCCTCAACTGAGGCTCTGGTCGGGGCTCGTGCAGGAGGCAGCCAATCGATGTGCTTCTCTCACATCGATATTTATTTCTCTCTGTCTTTCCCTCTCTTCCACTCTCTCTAAAAATCAATGGAAAAATATCCTTGGGTGAGGATTAAAAATAATAGTAAAAAAAATAAAAAAGCGCATTCTGAATGGTGAGGTTGTTCTTGACCTTAGCTGTAGGATGGTTAGGTTTAGCAAAGAGTAGAAGCAATTTGGATGCAAGTTCATCACAGGTCACAGCGGAATCATGGGCATTTTGTGTCTTGATTCTGAGGATGTCAGCGTGTCTCCCTGGAATCTTGAAAACATGCAGCAGGTATTTTGACACAGTAGGTCAACCCCCTGGATTCTATGTTAAGGGAAGAATTGAACAAATACATGAAGATGTATGAGAAAAGATGTTCATTTATAATCATGAAAATGTTATGAACAACCTCAGTGATCAATAGTAAGGGATTAATAAATAAATAAATAAATAAATTAATTAATTAATTAAACATACCCACATATTGCCATTAAGAATGTCATTATTGCAGTGCATTTACTGACATGAGAAGACCATTATTATTGATTATTATGTGAAACTCTAACTTTAAATAGTATATATACTACAGTATATATTGAATATAGTCATTATTTATCTTAAGAAAGAAAAAACACTAGACAGAAGATACTGAAAGAGTATGTAATAAAAATGGTAACAATGGTTGTTTTGGGGATGTTAGGATTATGGTTGATTTTAGCTTTTCTTTCCTTATGCTTAGCTGCACATTCTAAAATAAACATGTAGTTTTTATGTAATATAATATTTATAAAAAAGCAAAGCCTTCTTTAGCGACCCCATGTTCCATCTAACCACTTTACCCCTCCCCCCCCATAGGTAAGGTAATTCCAATGCAGCTTTTCCCTCCCAGATAGTGGCCATTCCCCTTTAAACATGGATGCCTTAAACGCTAAATTACCCTGTTATTCCTCATCATGTTTTTCTGGAAATGTCTGAAAGTTCCTTTCCCAAGGACCCTACTTAATCTGTAGTTGACAGACACACAGAAACAGAGGTTCAGAGAAGCGTAATAACTTGCTGAGGATCTCATAGCAATTAAAAGAGGCAGGATTCTGACTCCGGAGATTAAACTTTTATGCAGCAAGAAGCCTGATCTTTCTCTCTGATCTTCCTTTCTGTTAAAATATCTACACTGTGGGATCTTTTTAGGATTAGAGCTATACTATGTAAAGGGGCCTGACATGATGCTTGGCATGGAGGATGACCCCTTATAAATCACCCCAGGAGATTTTAAACAAAATTCTGCATTTTTAACCAATTGCATAGCATTTTAAGTTAACTGTTAACCAGGGCCAAGCTTGAGTAGCTGATTTCAGGTTATTTATTTATTTATTTATTTATTTTTATATTTATTGATTTCAGAGAAGAAGGGAGAGGGAGAGAGAGATAGAAACATCAATGATGAGAGAGAATCATTGATCGGCTGCCTCCTGCATGCGCCCTACTGGGGATTGAGCCTGCAATTCAGGCATGTGCCCTTGGCCGGAATCAAACCTGAGACCCTTCAGCCCGCAGGCCGATGCTCTATCCACTGAGCCAAACCGGCTAGGGCTCAGGTCCATTTATATAGATATAAATAGAATCTTGAATTATAATTAAAAAAATAAGAACTGTATCAATGGCCCAATTCATGAATTAAGTACATCCAGATAACATCACCAAGTCAACTTATACATGAACATTTTTTTCTTTTTTAATATCAGAAGAGAATATATTTATGAAAATAGCTTATTGATTTCTTTTGAAAATATGGGTAATTTACATGTAATAAAGAGCACACTTTGAAGTATACAGTTTGAGCTTTGATAAATACATGCACCCATGTAAATCCCACTTCACGCATGATGTAAAATACTTTCAATACCCTATATACATATTGAATTTCAAATTCTCTTACAATTTCACCATGTTACAACCTCAGGAGATCATTTGGTCTTGCCCATCATGATCTAGAAGTAGACAAGGGCCAATTAAGATAAATGTGCCTGAGTACATTATTTGAGGACATGATTGCTGTGCATAATTCTAACAAGATGCTTTTTCAATCTGCTGATGTTCCCTTAGCACACAGACTTGAAACAAAATCCAGGCTTGAGCACCAATAAGTCACTCTCCATTGGACTCTCCATTATTGCCATGGTATTATTGCTCACTATTTTGGCTGCCATAGTTCCCACAAGTAAGTAATTTCAGAACTGTGCAGAGTGAGGGCTGTAGAGCTAAACTGCCTGGGTCTAGGGAGCTTCACATACCACGTACTTTTGATTTCTCATAACTTTCCTGTTTCATAACCTTGTTCTTTTTTGTTTTTTCTTAAAAATATTGGCCTGTAAAGAGAAAAAGGAAATTTAAGTTCTCCATAGGAGAAATAAAACACTAAGAAATAAGAGTTTGTTGGGTGGAGTTGGGATTTGGAAGGCAACAAACCACTGTACTAAGCAGATTTGTTCACTCTTCCTCCTCCCTTCCCCTCAAGATCCCATTTTTGCTCCAGTGAAGGATAATATTGTTGTGAGTCTTACAACACTCACTTAACTGAAGAGGCAAATGAGACATTGGAGGAGAAACAGATTTCAGGCAAGGCTAGTCTAACGGGTTTCAAAAACTAGTCATCCACCAGATCAGTATGAGTACGTGTGTGTGTGTGTGTGTGTGTGTGTGTGTGTGTGTGTGTGTGTGTGTATAGCTGGCCTCCATGGAAGAACCACAATCATCCATTCTTGAAAATGGAAAATAATTATTAATAATTGCATGAAAGTAAGTTTGGGCATATGTGTGAATACACTAAACCATTAATAAACATGAGATAGTTTGCACACGGGGGCTTCTTTGGGTCCTACAGAGTCAGCAGTCACAGGGAAGAGCCTCGTCTGAGTTTTGTTTGTTTTCCTTTTTTAAAAAACATTCTTCTAGCCCAGCCAGGGTGGCTCAGTGGTTGAGTGTCATCCCCTGCACTAAGAGGTTGCTGTTTTGATTCCTGATCAGGGCACATGCCAGGGTTGTGGGCTCTATCCCCAGTAGAGAGCTTGCAGGAGGCCGCCCCACTAGGGGGCGTGCAGGAGGCAGCCAATGTTTCTCTCCCTCTCCCTCCCCTTCCTCTCTCGAAAAATCAATAAAAACATATTAACAAACAAACAAACAAACAAACACATTCTTCTAAATTTAATTTTTCCTGCCTCTGGCTTTGTACAGATTTTGTTTATATTAAAGTAATAGCAGAAGTAATACACATGGTCAGGAAAAGATCTCATAAACTCTTTGGCTGACATGTTTTATTTTCTCTTCAACTCTTCCCCAATTTAGAATATTTATGTCAGAAAAGAAAGGTGTTGCAAAGAAGGTAAGCTTGAAGGGTTGTGTCAATGCCTTTTGATGTTTCTACTCTAATAAAAATAAATAAATAATTCTCTCTGTTCTTCTCCTCTCTCTCCCGAACTCTCCAGTTTACATCCTGGATCCTGAAAAATCGGATGCCTCCATCACTATCCACACCTTCCAGGGATATTGTTAGCTTTCTATATTTCTGTGGAATTGTGCCATGAACTTCTACAGAAATAGCACTTCAATCCTAAACTCTCAGACTAAGGGAACTAAATCTCAATAGTGTTTGATGAAATTACATTTGAATAAATTGTTCGGTTTGTTCTCGATTTTATTCAGTGCTTTGTTTACTGAAAGCGATGAACAAAACAGACAGAACATATAAGCAAGTCACCAGGGTCCTTTTAGTGCTTCCAGGCAAATAGCATGGGGAGTGTAGACCAGGGTAGTGGGCTGTGTGAGTGAGCCTGATGGAGTAGGAGGCCGCTGGCAAAGATCTGGAGGAAGACAACTCCAGGCTGAAGCAGAGCAAAAGCACAGTCCCCCATCCCCTGTCGTTCCACACCCAGCATGCTCTGCTGCTTTACATTAGATATCTGGCCTCATAAGCATTTGATGTACAATTTTTGTAAATCTAACCTATTGCCCAGTCCAGTGGTTGGCAAACTGCGGCTCGCGAGCTGCGGTTTGCCACTCTGTTGACTAATGAGTTTGCCGACCACTGGCCCAGTTAAAGCTTAAATATCCTTTACTTTCATCTACCTCCTGTATCCATCTAAACAAACACCTGTAATGGTATGAAACCTCTACTTACCACCAACCCCAATTAGCCTGCTTCTTTTAGTCCAGTTTGGGCTTTAAGCAAGGTCTTTCTTTGATTCACCAGCCATCCCTCTGAAGCTGCCATTCATTATTCCCAGTTCTGTTTTGTTGGATGTCAATCTTTTCTATGTCTTAGTTCCATGAGCCAATCCACGGACATTGCCTTGAACAATAACCAACATATTGCAAGTGCTCCATAAATGTTGGTTTCTATTATTGCAATAATGCCTACATAGCAATAAATCTGTGAGATAGGCACTATTATTCTCACTTTATACATTGGAAGTCGGGTTCAGAAACATTAAGTGACATCCAAGTTCATACCATACAGCAGATAAAAGACTCAATATTAGGTCTTTTGGGGTCCAGAACCCATAGTACAGAAAATTTGACTACCTGCTTCCAGCAATAGAGGGGGGAAAAATACTCCTTAAGGCAGAAAAGCACGATTTCTGTCCTTTCACTGTCAATATTTTTTTATGTATCTTTTTAGTTGATTTTTGCCCTTTTCCTGTCAACATATTCTTTACATCCACTTCCTATAAATTATAAAAGAAACATTGTAGAAAATATTGTAAAATGTAAAAAAGCAAGAAAAACAAGAGAGGGAGAGAGAGAGAGAGAGCATTTATGATGACACCTTTGGGGCAGCTATTTCACACTGACTCATTTTGAACTCTTGACACCTAAACTGGTTCTCACATGTATGCCTGGTTCTTTTTAAGATCTGAGTTGAGTGAAGACTCTACATTTCATATAATCTCTGGGCAGGCTCAGTAATAAAAAGCATCACTATCTACAAATTATAAAACAACAACTATATCAAACCTCTACACATAACCTTTTTATACATTTGCTGTGTGAGTGTGTTATGAAAGTCATCTAACTCATGGCTTTTCCATTCTGACCATAAAGACACAGTAAGATTTTTGACACCATGATCCAGTACACACTTATGTGAAACAACACTATTACTACATAACACACTCTGATATTTTGTATTCTGTTTATCCTAAATACAGGAAGTAGACAACTACATAGATTTAATAACCCTCTCTAAAGAGTACGATCCACAGTTGGAAAAACACAAGCCAAACCATTTCATAGCCACCTTTGTGAATATGCATCTTGATTTAGTACTTCCATTTCATGTCTGACAACTGTCTTAGATTTTCAACTGTTGTATTCTATTACATGGATCTCTTGAAAGAGAATAGTCTGAATAAGTCTTAGGTTTTGTTTTGCTATTTTTTTTTCAATCCTGCTTATTAAACAAACTTTCCCACAACTTAATATTTACAACTCTGGAATCTTCTAGTCATTTAATAGCTTGTGTGAATGGGGCTCTGGTGGTCAAATAGACAAACGTACTGTTCATTATTTAGAAGTGATTTGCTTTTCACTTACTCACGTTATTCTTTTTGTAGCAAAGAACCTCAGACCGCAACTTCGCAAAATGAAACTGCAGTGCACCACCAAGCACATAAAAGTATCTACTTTAAGAACGAGCTTTACAACGTGCATTAAGACCAGCGGTTCTCCAAGGCTTTAGGCCCTTGACTCCAGAAGGCAATGACCAGATCTTACCATGTCTGTCCTTTCAAGCTCCAGGATGATTTTTCTGTCAATATTTCATGGCGTTACAGCACGTCAGTGATGTTGGTTAGAGTGTATTTAGCTCACACTGTGTAGTCAACCTTATTGGTAATTAGTCTTAATTTTTTATACTAAAATTGGCTCAGTCTTTCTGATCATAGCAGAGCTCTCTCCCAAACATGAACTGAACACTTTAGAATTGTATGTTCTGTTTAGACCCTATGAATCATGTATCCATCAAGAATTCTCATTGGGTAGACAAGAAATAAACCAATACTTTGGTCACCATAAAACATTGGAATAGGACTTAAAATCAGAAAATCTGATTTGGTACTTAAATGAGTTCACTTGGAAGCATTTTTTTTCTTGTAACTCAGAATGTTAAATTTCTTAAGTTACTGTAGGCTTTCAAATCATGGAGGCTCACAGGTTTTTATTTACCTGGTGGGGAAATAAAGTTGGTGTGGTTCCCCATTAGATCTTTTTTGGCTCTGAAAATATAAGGTTTTAAGTGCTTTCCCTGGGACTAGGATGGGGTTTTTAGTAGTTAGAAGCTAGGATGTTTAGTGGACAAAGTAGATACCAGGGTAAGAAAATCAATTGCCATGTGATTTAACACATGTATGTTATTTTTGCTACATCTGTGTCATAGTTCCAGGCACTCATATAGACCAGTGTTAGAGAATCTGAATGAATTTTTAGGATGATGCAGGACAGAGATAAATAAAAGGATAAACGAAAGGGAGAGAACAGGGGAAAAGGCTTTCTGCTTAGAAAAGTAAGTTTGCAAATAGTGTTGTTTGAGAGTGTTGCTAATTTCAACTGAAATTCTAAATTGTTCCCAACCACTTAAATTAAGACTAGAACTACCATATGATCCAACAATCTCACTGCTGTTGATATACCCAAAAAACTCAAAATCACATATTTGCAAAATATATGCACCCTTATGTTCATTGCAGCATTATTCACAGTGGCTAAGACATGGAAACAACCAAAGTGCCCCACAATAGAGGGCTGGATAAAGAAGATGTGGTTCATATACACAATGGAATACTACTCAGCCATAAGAAAGGATGAAATAGCGCCATTCGCAACAACATGAATGGACCTTGAGAACATTATGCTAAGTGAAATAGACAGAAAAAGCTAAGAACCATATGATTTCACTCATATGTGGGATATAAAATTGAAATTTATGAATACAAATAGCAGTGTGGTGGTTGCCAGAGGGAAGGGAGTAGGGGGAGAAGGCGATCCTAATATGAGATGACAGGAGATTTATCTTTTGGTGGTGGGCACATGGTGTAATATACCGATTTTGTAACAGAAATCCACACATGAAACCTATATGTTCACATTGACCAATGTCACCCCAATCAATTTAATAAATACATTTAAGAAAAAAAAAGTATTATGGAAGGATGAATGTGTTTGTTTGTTTGTTTTTTTATATCAAATACCAATGCTCTTCCTTCTTAACAATCAAATTGAATTTTTGTTTTTTTCCAAGAGAGTTAAAGCAAAAAAGGTAAGGATATTTTTAGCCACCAGAAACATTTATTTTTTCTCTTTATATCAGAAACATCTGTACAGGAATAGTTCACAGGGCTGGGTAATAATCTCAATTTGAGTTAATCCTGAAATAATTCACACTTGGGGTTCAGTGCTACTCACACTGTAGTGGTCTAGGAGGGCAAGATGCTTGTTTTTAAAGGCAAGATTTTTAACACGTAGCTGCAGAATTCTAGAAAATTAATAGCACCTCTGAATAAAGGTTAAATGGGCAAATAATAATGTTAAGCATTCTCTACTGGGTTTCCCAAATAGGATGAGACTAATATGGTCTAAAAAATCTTGTTCAAACTACAGTGTTTTTATTTTATTTTATTTATTATTTATATGTTTATTTTGTTAATCTTCACCTGAGAATATTTTCCCATTGATTTTTAGGGAGAGTGAAAGACAAAGAGAATTACTGCTGTGAGAGAAACACACTGATTGGTTGCCTCCGGCAGAGCCTGCAACCGAAGTAATGCCCTTGGCTGGAATCAAAACCCAGAAGCTTGGGTCCGCAGGACGATGCTCTATGCACTGAGCCAAACTAGCTAGGGCTACTAGTACAGTGTTTTTCTTTTAAATTCAAGACAACATGCATAAACAGAGATTTCAAATTAAAGCCCAGATTTTAGTTTTTCTGGAAAGACCTGGCAACATTGGACCGCATTCCTATGTAATCAGGGCCTCATTAGGTGGCTTCCCATTCTCTTAGCCCACCAGCCCTGGCCTTACCTGCAACTCACATTTGTTACCTGCTTTGTGGCTTGTGGGCCTTTGAATTTATGCTGCTGCTTCCAGTCTCCATATTTTTCCTGTAGATGTACGATGGCACACTAAAGGCTCTGGGAGTCTGGTTAACTGTTTAATCCAGAATTTCCAAAATTTGTTTGAAACCCATGAGCAAGGATGGCTGCTGGCATGCCTGTGAGGGTGTGGGGACACAGAATTAGAACTAGGACTTGAGTTCTAGCTTAACTCTTACCAGTAACACTGCATTCGTTTAGGGCAAGTTGTTCTTTATGCCTTTGTTTTTCCATCTATTAGAGATAATAATTCCATACCGACATCAGATCCTAGTGGTCACTCTAATGACAATGACATGTTATTTGTGAGAAGGCTGAAAAGTGAAAAATATTACAGGTATGCAAAAGGGCGTTTATTTTGGCTGAGTTTTTAGTAATAGCAAGTCTAGTAGTAATGCTCAGTAAATAATTTCAACAGTGTTACATTCATAAGTCTCTCGCTCTAGAGTACCACTCTGAATAATATTTTTTGAAAAGTTGATATTGGGTAATTTGGCTATGATTTAATGCTGTAGAAAATAACTGTCAATAACTGAGAGGAAGAATGGGTTAGAAGGAAGGAGGGGGAGGCATTTAGCTAATATTAATATTTTCTGTAATTTTATCAATATTGTAGAATGTATTGAGTTTTGGTTTTGAGCCTTTGAAACAGTTGAGATTTCATTTTCTACAATCTGTCCTGGGACATTAGGACATGGGTGTAATTTAGGCCATATTTTAAATTTGGGAAATTTTGCACATCTTTAAGAAGCAGCAGAACCAATCTTTCACTGTGACTGTGAAGATCATTTTGTGAGTAGATGAAAGTGTGAGGGTCTCTAATTTTCATTGTAGGGACACTCACCAATAAATGTGATTTTTATTTTCATTTTGAAAACTGACTTCTTTTCTCAGGCTCATCAGTTGGGGCCTCTCATCTTCAACTTGTGGTGGATTCCCAGAACAAGGGCAGGTGGGGCAAGATTTGAGAGCCAAGTGTGCCTGGCAGTCTGGTAAGTGCTGGGGGTGGAGCAGAGCACAACCCTGAACTTCACTCCCCAAGGAGCTCCCATTTAATAGGGATCCCCCATACCATCAATTCTGCTACCAATAAATACTGAGGAGAGTGAGAACATGGTGATAGAATGGGCTTTTCAACCGTGGCATTTGGAGCCAGATAACCCTTTGTTGCTGGGGGCTGCCCTGTGCATTGTGGGATATTTAGCAGCATCCCTCGCTTCTATCCACCTGGGGACAGTTGTGCCCTTCCAGCTGTGACAACTGCAAATGTCTCCAGACATTACCAAATGCCTCCTGAGAGACAACATCACCCCTGTTGAAAATCAGGGTGACACAGGATGCCTGGGGGTGGGAGGGATGTGAGTGGGGAGTGTGGGGAGTGGTGCAGGGTTGGTCAGGGACTGCCTCTGAGAAAGAGGTGACATTTGAGTTGAAACCAAACAAGGCACCCACTTGGAGGAATCCACCCAATGCAAGGGCCTTGGGGCAGGAAGAAGCTTGTGCATTAAGAGGGAGAAAGTGTGGTGTGGACTAACAGCCATGTGGCTGCAGCAAAGTGAGCGAGGAGGTTTGGAAAGAATTGAGGCTGGAGCCACGGGCGCCGTCTCTCACAGAGGCTATGCAGAGGGCCCTATGGACACTTCTGTTTGAGAAGAGTCCCACTCTTAGGAAACAAAGCACTTTATATATGAAGGCTCAAACCTGCTCTGCATCACCAAATTATGCCAAAAGTAAATGAATCATTTCTTAACGTGCTTCAGTGACACTGTTCTAAGTTTACACATGAAAAGGCGGTTTGGTTGGTTGGGGTGACAGAAGAGGGTATGCAGGGGAAGGACAGGGGGAGAGAGTTACATCCTGGCAGTGAGGGGCTTTTCACAGGGCTGTGTGAGGGCACCCTGGCCTCGGGAGAGGGGTCCTGGAAGAAGATGGATGGGGTGTCAGAGTTTGATCTACTGGGCTGGGTAGCTGCTGAACCCACTCTTCCCAAACTTGCAGCCTGGCACAGTGGAGAGATGTTCTCCGGTCGTGATATTTGCCTCAGGTACCCACTCTCCATCCCATAGGTCAACCCACTTTTTGGGAAAGCTTGCCTCCTGTATTTTCACTGGGTGTGTCATTCCTCAAGGCTCAGCTCCAATGTCACCTCTCCAGTCCTGTGGGACCTCATTCCCCAAGGCAGAATTAGCCTTGGGAACACTTTGTGGAACCCTCTTCAGCGATTGGACGAATATGCCAGGCATGGTGCTATTGCCCAGCTTGGGTCATTCTGCATGAGGCCAGGGCCCTACCTAGCATGTGGGGCACATCTGGGTGAATTACAGAGACACCCCCTTCCTTTTTCTGGCTGACACAGCCTCTGGGCCAGGACAAAGGCTTGTCAAATGGAGTCTGTCCAAACTACAAGCATAAATAGTGACTCTATAGTGACCCTATAACTTAGTGCTTTGTATTAGAGATGTGTGGGTTGAGGACGCCTTGTATACTGAGCACTCTGAGGGAAGCGTCTGCCATTTCTCAGCACCCAGCTTACACACAGTAGGTGCTTACTACATAATTATGAAAATTGGGGAATAAATTGAAAGAATGTTTCCTAAACCCACCCTCTGTGTCCTGGGAATGAGGGGGGAGGGGAGAGCTGAGTGTCTTTTTAATTTAATTTTTATTTTTTTGTTGAAAGAGCTGATTGTTTTAAAAACTCTTTTTATGAGCTAGAAAGAACTCTCTTCATATGACCGGCTGGAGTTTGTATGCACCTCAGAGGCTCTCTGACCCGTGCTTTGCAACCTTGGCTGTACATTAGAATCACCTGGGAAGCGTGGCCAACTACGCATGCCCAGACCAAGTCAATCAGAATCTCAGCTGTGGGGCCAGATAGGCTCTTTTTTTTTTTTTTTTTTTTTGAATCTTCTGAGATGATTTCAATGTGTAGCTGAGGCTGAGAACCACTGACCTGGAGAGACTTGGCGAGGGAAGGTGAGAGCTTGTGTCCTTGTTCTGTGTGAGGAGAGCTCTGGAAAAGCATAAAAGATTCAGACTAAAACAGAATATCAACAGCGGGCTGGGACAGGTGGGCAGACCCAGGGTGACTAGATCTTTCCTGTGTCCGGCTTGCATGGCAACAGCATTATATTGGTGGCAGCCCTGGGAATGAAAAAATGGATGCTGCCACGTGTATGAAAGCTTCTCTGGAAGCCAGCCCGCAGCTGTCTAGCTAGCTGACTGTCCCGGGCTTCCTAAGAACTAAACATTTTCTTCCACAAGTTGTAAAAATAAGCAAAGCAGAAAGTCCCGTTGGCTTGTGAGGGTTTGCTCTAAGGTAACCTTCTTTGTTTTATACTGTGGACTGCTGAGATGGGGTTTGCTCTGTCTGGTAAATGCTGAACCTGCTGAGCCTAAAAAAGTATTTGGAGGATGACTGATGCACACATTTCTCAACAAACTTTATTTTTAGAGGAGTTTTAGGTTGACAGCAAAATTGAGTAGAAAGTATAGGGAGTTCCCTTAGAACAGTGGTTCTCAACCTTTCTAATGCCTCGACCCTTTAATACAGTTCCTCATGTTGTGACCCCCAACCATAAAATTATTTTCGTTGCTACTTCATAACTGTAATTTTGCTACTGTTATGAATTGTAATGTAAATATCTGTGTTTTCCGATGGTCTTAGGCGACCCTGCTAGCGGTTCTCAACCCGTGGGTCGCCTAAAACCATCGGAAAATTTGTGCACGGGGGGCGGGGGGTCCCCTCAGCCCAGCCTGCACCCTCTCCAATCTGGGACCCCTCGGGGGATGTCTGACTGCCACTTTAGGCCCAATCCGAATTGGGCCTAAACCAGCAGCCGGACATCCCTCTCACAATCTGGGACCACTGGCTCCTAACTGCTCACCTGCCTGCCTGCCTGATCACACCTAACTGCGCCCCTGCTGGCCTGGTCACCTCCAACTGCCCCCCCCCACCGGCCTGGTTGCCCATAACTGCCCCCCTCTGCCGGCCTGGTCACCCCTCACTAACCCCCCTGCCAGCCTGATGGCCCCCAACTTTTTCCCTGTGGGCCTGGTTGCCCCACGCAGCCTGCTGCTCAGTCGTTTGGTCGCCCCTCACTAACCCCCCTGCTGACCTGGTCACCCCACACAGCCTGCGGCTAGGTCATTTGGTCACCCCTCACTAACCCTTCTGCAGGCCTGGTTGCCCCACGCAGCCTGCTGCTCAGTTGTTTAGTCATACCTCACTAATCTCCCTGCGGCCTAGTTGCCCCACGCAGCCTGTTCAGTTGTCCGTTTGGTTGTGATGGTTTCTTAGGCTTTTATATATATAGATAGTTGTTTTAATGCCCTAAAAATCCCCCTATACTCTACCTGTTCATCTCTTCCTTCCTCCAGTTCTATGACAACCACTAACCTTTTTATTATTTCCACTAGAGGCCTGGTGCACGACATCCATGCCCACTCGCAGTACAGGACCCCTCAGGGGATGTTTGCCTGCAGGCTTAGGTCCAGTCCTGCCTAAGCCGGCAGTGGGACATCCCCCAAGGGGTCCTTAGTGCTGCCTCAGAGCACTCACCAACCATGAGCCTGGCTTCTGGCTGAGCGGTGCTCCCTCTGTGGGAGTGCACTGACCACCAGGGGGCAGCTCCTGCATTGAGTGTCAGTGCACATCATAGTGACCGGCCATTCTGCCGTTCGGTCAATTTGCATATTAGGGTTTTATTATATAGGTAGTTTTATCTTTTTCAGAATGTCCTATATTTGGACTCATACAGTATGTGGCCTTTTAAGATTGACTTCTTTCACCTAGCAATATAAATTTTTGTTTCCTTTCTTTCTTTTCATGACTTCATAAGACACTGCTTTTATTGTGGAATGATATTTCATTGTTTGGATGTACCATAGTTTGTTTATTCACTTACCTATTAAAGGAGATTTTGGCTGCTTCCAAGTTTTGGCAATTATGAATAAAGTGGCTATAACCAGTCATGTGTAGGTTAAGAAACATGATTGATAAATTATATTATAAGAGTGTATGTTTAGTTTTGTAAGAAACTACTAAATTGTCTTCCAAAGTGGCTGTACCATTTTCTATTGCCATCAGCAATGAATTAGTTCCTGTTGTTTCATATCCTTGATTACATTTGGTGTTGGATTTTAGCCATTCTACTATATATGTAGTGGTATTTCATTTTTGTCTTAATTTGCATTTAATTCCTAATAATATGTTGAATATGTTCTCATATGTTTATCTGCCATCTGTATGTCCTTGATGATGTGTCTATTCAGATCTTTTGGTCGTTTTTTAATCAGGTTGTTCATTTTCTTATTGTTGAGTTTTAAGAGTTCTTTGTATATTTTGCCTAACAGTTCTTTATCAAATATGTCTTTTGCAAATGTTTTCTTCCGGTCTATGGCTTGTCTTCTCATTCTCTTGACAGTGTCTTTCATAGAGCAGAAGTTTTAATTTTAATGAAATCCAACTTATTTTTTTATTCATGGGTCATGTCTTTGGTGTTATATCTTTTTTTTATCCTCACCCAAGGATATTTTTCCATTATTTTTGGAGAGAGTGGAAGAGAGAGGGAAAGACAGAGAGAAATATCGATGTGAGAGAAGCACATCGATTGTTTGCCTCTTGCATGAGCTCTGACCAAGGCCTGGGCCTGGGAGGAGCCTGCAATCTAGGTATGTGCCCTTGACCAGAATTGAACCCAGGACTTTTAGGTCTGCAGGCCAACACTCTATCTACTGAGACAAACTGGCTAGGACTGGTGTTATATCTTAAAAGTCATTACCAGTCCAGCCAGCATGGCTCAGTGCTTGAGCGTCAACCTATGAACCAGGAGGTCACTGTTCGATTTCTGGTCAGGGCACATGCCCAGGTTGCAGGCTCGGTCCCCGTATGCGGTGTGCAGAAAGCAGCTGATCAATGATTCTCTCTCATCATTGATGTTTCTCTCTCTCTCTCTCTCTCTCTCTCTCTCTCTCTCTCTCTCTCTCTCTGTCTCTGTCTCTTTCTTTCTCTCTCCCCTTTCCTCTCTGAAATCAATAAAAATATATTTTAAAAATAGTTAAATATAGAGTTGCCATATGATTCAGCAATTTCATCCCTAGGGATATACCAATAGAAGTGAAAACATATGTGCGTAAAAATTTTTATAGTAGTATTATGCTAAGTGAAATAAGCCTGTCAGAGAAAGACAAGTATCACATCATCTCACTCATATGTGGAATCTAAAGAACAAAATAAACTGATGATCAAAATAGATACAGAGATATAGAAACATGGAATAGACTGATGAATCTCAGGGAGAGATGGGGATGGTTGGGAAAAGATTAACCCAAGAATTTCTATGCATAACCCCAGGGACACAGACAATAGTGTGGTGAAGGCCTGGGGCAGGGGCAGGGGATGGGCTAGAAGGGGTCAATGGGGAAAAAAGCATATCTGTATAACTTTCAATAATAAAGATAAATTTAAAAAATTGCATACAAATGTTTATAGCAGCATTACTCATTATATCAAAAAAGTGGTCAACAACCCAAATGTTCCTAACTGATGAATAAATTTAAAAAATGTGATATATCTATATAATGGAATATTACTCAGCCATAAAATGGACCAAAGTACTTATTTATGCTATAATATAGATGAATCTCAAAAACATTATGGTAAGTGAAAGAAGCCAGATGTGACAGACCATATTGTATACGATTCCATTCTATAATATGAATGGGCAAATAAACAGAAAACAAAAAGTAGAGTAGTGACTGCCAGAGGCTGGGAAGAGAGAAGACTAGAGAGTGACTGATAATGAGTATGTTGTTTATTTTTTTTTAGGGGGGTAATGAAAACATTCTAAAATAATATTGTGGTGATGGCTGTACAACTTTGTGAATATTCTAAAAACCACTTTAAAATGGTAAACTTTATTGTGTGTACATTGCACCTCAATAAAAAAAAATTAAGAGTAGGGAAAGGGCTTGTGTTGATAGAGGGATGTGTGATTTGGAGACTGTGGGAGAAGATTTTTTATGGGATCTGATCATAGGAAAAGAAAAGCCTGGGTTGAGGGCTTCTGGGCTTTGAACAAGGAGCATGACTTTGAGAACTGTGTACGGTATCTGGATATAATCACATTCCATTCTCATCTATATCTGCTACCTCCTGCTTTCTCTTGGAACCTTCCCTCTGCCTGTGAGCATGACAAACAAGAGCCTCTAACAACTTGCCCCTGACCCTTTAACAATCTCCAGCTATTCTGCTTTCTCTTCCCTTTACGACTCAGTCTAACTTTTTATTAATTATTATTACAAATGTCCATTTCCCTGTCTCCCATCTACTCCCAGGGGTGGGCAAACTTTTTGACTCAAGGGCCACAATGGGTTCTTAAACTAGACGGGAGGGCCGGAACAAAAGCATGGATGGAGTGTTTGTGTGAACTAATATAAATTCAAAGTAAAGGAGCGGAGGGGAGAGCAAGAGAACCCTCCACTCTTTCGGCTCCGCGGGCTGGATAGAACAGCCGAACGGGCCGGATCCGGCCCGCGGGCCGTAGTTTGCCCACGGCTGCCTTAAACGAATGCAGTCTGGCTTCTAACTCCACTCGTCCAGTGGTGCTGTCCGGTGAGCATGCTATGTAAGTGCAGCAGCCATTTCTCAATACTTATCAGACTTGACCTTTTGGTTGCATTTGACCCCGCTGACCAAACCATCTTTCCTACAACTCCCTCTTCCCCTTTGCTCTCAGGGAGTGGTGCCACTTGTCCTGGTTTCCTCCTACTCCTCCGCATTTGTGGCTGCATCCTCTTTCTCTGTCTTCTAAGCACTCACATCCCCCAGGCAGGACTCAATCCACCACTTGCTTCTTTCTTGACATCTTCTTCCTATTTACAAGAAATTCACCCCCAAGTCTCTTATAGTCACATCTCTCTCCTGAGCTATAGACCCAGTTGTGAACTATAAGTTTATGTCTTTGCCTAAGTGGGCATTTTCAGCTATAATTTCTTCCCATTATTTCAGTTCCACTCTTCTCTCCTATTAGAACTCCAATGGCATGAATGTTAGCTCTGTTGTTACAGTGTTCAGCTCACTGAGATGTGGTTCTTTTTTTTTCTTTTTCTTTTGTTCCAGTCTGTTACCCAAATTGGGTAAATTCTATGAATCTATCCTTAAGTTCTCAGCTCCCATCCTCTATCATCTCCACTCTAGTATGGAGCCATCAACTTTTATTCCAGTTATCTTATTTATTGTATTTTTCAATTTCATGATTTCCAATTTGTCCATTTTTATAACCTCTATTTCTTTTTTCATATCCTAGACATTTTTATGAACAAGAGTACTTCTTAAAGTGATGGCCATTTACTTATGTATTTAAGTATGCACCTTGAAATATGAAATAAAATGTATATGTAATCCCCATTATTGCACCTAACAAAATTAGTGATAACTCTTTAATACTAGTACATATTTGGATTTTTTCTGAGTGCCCCTCCAAGTGTCTGCCTATAATGGATTCATCCAAACTAGTATCCAAAATAACCTATAGAGTACATTTGGTTGTTATGTCTTTTAAGTCATTTAGAACAGTGACTACTCCTTTTTTTGTCATGCTATTGACTTGCTGAAAAACTAGATGAGTTGTTTTTAAAAATGTCCCATATTGTGAACTTTTCAGATTGTTTTATTTCCTATAAGCTAAAAGCTAAAAGTTTTGATTGGATCCAATTTCAATATTTTTGTAAAAAAACTTTATAAGTGAAATTATTAAAGTGCTCTTTAAAAAAATATTTTCCCCCTGGTTTGCATGTGACCCGGTTTGCAGGTCACATTTTATTTTATTTTTTAAAAATTTCTTTATTGATTAAGTTATGACATATGTGTCCTTATCCCCTATTACCCGCCCCGCCCCCCCCCCCCCCCATCTCCCTACTCATGCCCTTACCTCCCTGTTGTCTGTGTCCATTAGTTAGGACTATATGCATGCATACAAGTCCTTTGGTTGATCTCTCCCCCTTAACCCCACCCTCCCCTACCTTCCCTCTGAGGTTTGACTGTCTGATCAATGTTTCTCTGTCTCAGGATCTGTTTTTATTCATCAGTTTATGTTGTCACTCATTTATGGAATATAAATTTTTTTTATTGATTTTAGAGAGAAAGGGAGAGAGAGAGAAACATCAATAATGAGAGAAAATCATTGATTGGCTGCCTCCTGCACTCCTCACAATGGGGATCAAGCTGCAACCTGGGCATGACCGGGAATCAAACCATGACCCCCTGGTTCATAGGTCGATGCTCAACCACTGAGCCACACTGGCTGGGCTAAATTGCTCTTTTTAATAGTAAATATTTGGGGGAGCATCTGACTATCTAGTAAAGAGGACTTAGTTAAATAAATCATGGCATATCCCTGTAGTGTGCAACTAATTCTGAGAACATTAAATATGTGCAGTAGAAGAGAATTTAAATTAAAATTTGAAAACATAAAATATGTTCATAGTGCAGTAAATTTTTTTAAGTATACCTTTTGTAAAAATATATATTTTATTGACTTTTTACAGAGAGGAAGGGAAAGGGATAGAGAGCCAGAAACACCGATGAGAGAGAAACATCGACCAGCTGCCTCCTGCACACCCCCTACTGGGGATGTGCCTGCAACCAGGGTACATGCCCTTGACCGGAATCGAACCTGGGACCCTTCAGTCCGCAGGCCGACCCTCTATCCACTGAGCCAAACCGATTAGGGCTGTGCAATACATTTTAAAAGCTGGTCATGAGCATAGATATGTCACGTGTGATTATGTCACCTACCAGGTATATTGATGAGTATTGGAGCATAAACAAATTCTCCTGTTTTTCCTTAGATGAAATAAAGAGAGATACACAATGATTATGCATTGCTTTGTAATGATACTAATAGAAAACCAGTGAAAGTTATCTTACCAAAAGCATCCCCTAGAAATAAGATGGAGGAAAGAGTGTGGCTCCCTGCTGGTTCAACTCCTCCAGACCACCTTCCTAAAGAGCAGCGGGAGGGGGAAGCAAAGCGACTCACTCACGCAGGGCTCCAGGGCTCTCTTGTGTTAGGAGCCTAGAAACAGGAATGGGGGAAGACGAGACAAATTAGAAACAAAATGTAATGCCCTCTAGTTTAACAAGTAGGGTTAGCTGCTCCCTTTCAACCCAGAGATCCAGGGAGCCCTTAGCACACCAATGCTCTACCCTGAGACTGGGATACTAGGCACAGCCCAGACTGTCATGTGGGTACCCTCCGTCACGCCCCTGGTAAGTGGCACTGGAGGCCAGCCAGGCACAGCTGTGAAAGGAGAACCTGACTTCTGGCACCTTGCCTTTTCCCCTTAGGGTTCCTTCTCCTTATGTGGGCACCCCACCTTTCCCACTTCTTATTACCAAAGGACTTCCTCCTCCCAGACCCCTCATCATCATCCCCTCACTGGTGCTCACTGTATGTTTATTCTGCAGAGAACTTCCCTTTGAGGCAAGGCAGGGTGATGACCAGGTGGAAGTGTCTGGCTCAACCACTAACTAGTATGCATCGTCCAGCAAGTAATTAACAGCTCTTAGACTCAGTTTCTCCAGAGGGTCAGAATGTGAACTTGAAGGTTTTCCAAATATTTAGCATCCAGTGTCTGTTTTGCTAGGTTTCCCATGGCAAGATCTGGGGCTGAAGCAGAGGAAGTTTTTTTCTCCTTTGTTTTCTCCTCTCTACTTTCCAACTAAGTATTTAGCAGAGAACAGTATTAAAATAATTTAGAGGATATATAGTTTCTTCTGAACTGTTATGTAAACTTTAAGGCAGCTAAAAGAAATCGAAGAAACAGATAACAATTACACCTCCTTCTCTTTGCTTACACCCTCTCTTGCATTTAGCAAAGGGAAATTGCCATTAGTTGCATGTACACCAAGGTTGCTTCTTTGTGCTTTGTTTAGTGTTCAATGAAGTGCACTTAAGAAAAACTCCTTATATTCTATAGAGCTTTACATTTTACAATATGTTTCGTATACTTGGTTGGATGTGCTTTTTATTTTATTTTATTTATTTTTTTAAAAGATTTTTTTTATTAAGGTATTATATGTGTACATATCTTACCATTGCCCCCCCCACCCCACTCCCATACATGCCCTCACCCCCCAATGTTTTGCATCCGTTGGTTATTCTTATATGCATGCATGTAAGTCCTTCGGTTGATCTCTTATTTCCCCGCTCCCTAACCTTCCCGCTGTAATTTGACAGTCTGTTTGATGCTTTACTGCCTCTGTATCTATCTTTTTGTTCATCAGTTTATAATGTTTTTTATTATCCACAAATGAGTGAGATCATGTGGTATTTTTCTTTCATTGACTGGCTTATTTCACTTAGCATAATGTTCTCCAATTCCATCCAGGTTCCTACAAATGGTAAGAATTCCTTCTTTTTTATGGCAGCATAGTATTCCATTGTGTAGATGTACCATAGTTTTCTGATCCAGTCATCTGCTGACGGGCACCTAGGCTGTTTCCAAATCTTAGCTATGGTAAATTGTGCTGCTATGAACAGAGGGGTGCATATATCCTTTCTGTGGATGTGCTTTTTAAATTAAGTTCTGCTCTGTGCTTTTAAAAAGAGTTCTATTGAGTTATAATGTACACAAAATAAAATTCACCCATTTCAAGTGTTTCTCACATTGGCAGATACGTATAATTATGTAACCACCATCATGCTTGATCCAAGATAGACATGTCCATCACTCCAGCTCATTCCTCTTGGCAGGCAACCCTCTCCCCTCACTTCCAGCCTCAGCCACTGGTCTGCTTTCTGTCAGGATGGTTTCGCTTCTTTTTAGAATTTCATTTACATGGAATAGTATAGTGCGTGACCTTTCGTGTCTAGATTTTTTACCTTTTGTAACATTTTAGAGATTTCATTGATGTTGTTGCATGTGTCAGTAGCATGTTCTTTTCTTTTTTATTGCTGACTAGCATATTGTTGTGCGAACATTCCCGTTTTGGGCTCCTGCCCAAAAGGCTGTGGACATTTATGTACAAGCCTGTGTGTGGACATGCTTTCATTTCTCTTGGGTAAAATACCTTCTTGTGGAATTGCTGGGCCTCATGACAAGTGTATGTTTAACTTAATTGCTAATTGTTTGTGGGAAGATGTTTTGACTGAACACAAAAACTCCATTGAAGCCGTAGCTGGTTTTGGTGCTGTAGATAGAGCATCAGCCCATGGACTGAAGTGTCCTAGTTCAATTCCAGTCAAGGGCATGTACCTTGGCTGCAGCTCCATCCCACAGTGTTGTTTGTCTCTCTCACATCAATGTGATGTTCCTCTCTGTGTGTCCCTCCCCGTCCCTTCCACTATCTCTAAAAATAGCCTTGGGTGAGGATTAACAGCAACAACAAACTGCAAGGCGGAAAAAGGCAGCTCTTCCTGCTGTAGAGAGAAAGAAACTGAGGCAGGAGGGAGTTTGGTGACTTTTTGGACTATTCTACTATTAGATTTGGACATGCTAGCTGAGGACATACATCTCTATGCTCACTTGTGTTTTGGTTTATGGTTTCTTTCTTTTTAAACGTTTGCTTTATCTCAAGAATGTAAGTTCATTTGTACACAAAATTAAAGATTATCTTATCTAATAGAGAGGGAATATGCAAATTGACCACCACACCATAACAAGATGGCTGGGCCCACAATGGAGGCCAAGTTCCCTTAATGAGCCTTAAAGAGAAATCAGCAGGGACCTGAGGCTGTGTGGTGCTGGGCGAGGGCAGGGGACCTGAGGCTGTGACCCCCACCTGGTGGGACTTGACAGGGGACCTCAGGCTGCGCCCCCTACCCCGGCGCCAGGCCAGGGGCCCTCAGGCTGTGCCCCCCACCCAGCAGGGCTTGATGGGGGACTTCAGGACGCATCCCCCACCTGGCAGAGCCTGACAGGGGACCTCAGGCCATGCCCCCCACCCTGCAGGACTTGACGGGTCACCTCAGGCCATGTCCCCTTCCGGTGGAGCTTGACGGGGGACCTCAGGCCATGCCCCCCACCCTGGCACCAGGCCAGGGGACCTAAGGCCATGCCCCCAGGCAACCTGAGGCTGTGCCCTCCACCCATTGGGGCTTGACGGGGGTGGGGCCTGCTGGGTCTGAATCTAGCCCAATGTGGGTGGGGCTGGCCGGGTCTGGGTCTCGCAAGATTTTGCCCACATGGGTGGGCAGGGACTTGACTCTGGTTCTGTGGCACGCCCCAGACTATGACAGGAGGAAGACTTTCATATACACTTTACTAATTTTCTTTCATCTCTGACACTTCTATTATAGAGAAAGGGCAAATAGCAATATTAAAGTATTTCCTCTAATTAATTCCCTTTTAATGTGCATGAATTTCGTGCACCAGGCCACTAGTAGATCTATAAAGGACCCTAAAATCACCTGTTTCCTCTGCTCAGAGGAGACCATTGCTAACATTTTTAATATTGCAGGCTTGTCTGTGCATGTGTGTGTTTCTTCTTACAAAATGGATTGAGATTGTGCATAATCTTTTGTGTCTTGATTGTCACACTCAATCATGAGACTCATTTTCTTCACTTCTGTCCTGAGGATCCTTTCACATCAATAAATATACACCTACAACATCCCTTTAGATCGTTGCTGAATCTTTATGTGGATGACTCTGTATGAATCTTCATTATTATTAATAGTCTTGTATCCATTTTTAAGAATTTGTTTATATCCCCACCTATTTATTAACCATATTTTTGAATTTTGAGGCCATCATTTGATTTAAAGATTTGCAGTTTTTCAAAAGCATAACTTTGATTTCTTTTCAAGTCACCCTAGAAATGTTGGTGAAGGGATTGTACCTGCTATGTAGATGGAGGAATGGAACTCATCAAATGAAGAAATATGTCTGTTATATAAGACACTCAGGTGGGGGATTTTGTACTTCATCTCAAAATATTTATTTGAATATGGGAGGAAAAAAAAAACCCCTCCTACCTCACAAAAGAGGAAGTTTGAGTAAATATCTGGCAGCAAAAGGTCTGAAAGGACAAGTTTCTTTTAACAATGCAAGTCCAGGAGTTTCACTTCTCTGTCTCCCTCTTCTCTTCCCAAACTAGAAAACTCTAAAACCCATGGACCCCTTGAAAAGAGCTTCCATTAGAGTGGGTGGGGGTAGAGCTGATAGCAGGGAAAGCGCCAGTTCACTGACCAGCCAAAATGACAGTGATAAAAATAATCCAGTTCTCCAAAATGACCATTCTCAAATTGTCTGTGCAGTTATATGGGCTAAACTCATTCCCCTTGAGTTCCCATAAACATACACACACACACACACACACACACACACACACAAGAAAAAACAACTGTCCTCAAAGTCTCTTAGAGAAAATAATAGAATAGGAAAGTCAGTAGTGAAGATTCCTTCACACTTAAAATCCTTTTCCCCCCCGCTCCCACTCTTCTAAAAAGAATATGTTCAGAGACTGGAGGCAGAAGGAAGTTTAGATACCATTTAGTACAGTTTCCTCATTTTGTAGGTGGAGAATATCGTGTTTAGGTTTCATTCTTATCTTCATTTTCTTTTTGCTTTAAGAGTTCAGTTTTGAAATTCTTGGCTTAGATAACTCTTTTTTAAAAGGGTTATCTCTTTAGTAACTCCTTTGTTACTTGACAAAACTGGGTTTCTCAACAGAAAAGTATTTTCTTTCTTCAAGGGATAAAGTTTAAATCACTCAGGACTCTTTCAATCTCAGGAATAAACTGTTCAACTTCCCTCACTTAATGAACTACATTTTTCTATGTCTTTAACCTTTCTGTTTCTCTTCTTCCTGCTAAAGAGTAAGATATAACCTTGTTCTGCAAAGGCAAACTTTCTGTGTTTCTATTTTCCTTCTTCTGTTTTGTAAAAAAATTTGAAAAGTAATTTATATTAATTGAATACAAAATAGAGAGTAGCTAAGATGTCAATAGCAATCTCTATTTCAGCAACAATTATCTAGAAAATATAAAATAAGGTATAAATCAAGTTAGCAATAAAAAGCATAAAGTATGTAGCAATTAACCTAATAAAGGATGTACAAAACCTTTATAAAAATTTTTTAAGCTCTGTTAAAGAACACAAGAAAACCTTATGTACCAAGTTTATGGATGGAATGACTTAATATATGTAAAGATATCAATTCTTGCCCTGGCTGGTGTGGCTCAGTTAGTTGAAGAATCATCTCGTACACCAAAAGTTTGCTGGTTTGATTCTCTGTCAAGGTACATACCCAGGTTTTGGGTTTGATCTCTGGTTGGGGGCGTGCAGGAGGCAATCTCTCTCTCTCCCTCTCTCCCTCTCTCGCCCTTCCCATCTTTCTAAAATCAGTAAAAACATATCAGAATAAACAGCACAGAACACGCATATTCACATATCTTTATATATCTGTCCAATATTTTACATACATATGATAGAGATGGCATTGCCAATCAATGAAGAAAGGATGGATTTTTTTTTTTTTTAGCAGAAAGTAGTGAGAAAACTTACTATATAGGAAAAAATTAACTAGGATGTCTATCTCATGTCATCTATAATAGCAAGTTCCAGAGGGATTAAAGACCAAAACTAAAACTAAAACGTTATTATATATGTAATGATATCATATCTATCTATATCTATATATCTACTAGAGGCCCGGTGCACGAAATTCGTGCACGGGGGGTGGGGGGGGGAGGTGTCCCTTAGCCCAGCCTGCACTCTCTCCAATCTGGGACCCCTCGAGGGATGTCTGACTGCCCATTTACTGGGATCAGTCCTAAATGGGCAGTCGGACATCCCTCTCACAATCCAAGACTGCTGGCTCCCAACTGCTTGCCTGCCTGCCTGCGTGATTGCCCCTAATCGCTTCTGCCTTCCAGCATGATCACCCCCTAACTATTCCCCTGCCAGCCCGATTGCCCCTAACTGCCCTCCCCTGCCGGCCTGGTCACCCCTAACTGCCCTTCCTTCATGGCCTGGTCACCCCTAACTGTCCTCTCCTGCAGGCCTGGTCACCCCCAACTGCCCTGCAGGCCTGGTCACCCCTAACTTTCCTCCCTTGCCTGCCTGGTGGCACCCAGCTGCCCTCCCCTGCTGGCCTGGTCACCACCAACTGCCCTCCCCTGCAGGCCTTGTCGCTCCCAACTGCCCTCACCTGCAGGCCTGATCACCCCCAATGCCCTCCCTTGCAGGCCTGGCCCCTCCCAACTGCCCTTCCCTGCTGGCCTGGTCACCCACAACTGCCCTCCCCTGCTGGCCTGATCACCCACAACTGCCCTCTCCTGCTGGCCATCTTGTGGTGGCCATCTTGAGTCCACATTGGGGCGGCCATCTTGTGTGTTGGAGTGATGGTCAATTTGCATATTAGGCTTTTATTATATAGGATATATCTATCTATCTATCTATCTATCTATCTATCTATCTATCTATCTATCTATCATCTATACACACACATATATACATACTATATATAAAAGCCTAAGTGACTGGCTGACTGGCTGACTGGCCGGTAGCTATGATGTGCAATGACCACCAGGGGGCAGACACTCAATGCAGGAACTGTCAAGCTGCAGTGACTTGGCAGCTGCGGTTCTTGGGTGACGCACCTGGAACCAGAGAGGAGGGAGCCTGATTCTAGGGTGCATCACCAGAGAACTGCCCTCTTGCAATCTGGGACCCCTCAGGGGATGTCAGACAGCTGGTTTTGGCTTGATCCCCACAGGCTACCAGGGGTGGGCAAACTTTTTGACTCGAGGGCCACAATGGGTTCTTAAACTGGACGGGAGGGCCGGAACAAAAGCATGGATGGAGTGTTTGTGTGAACTAATATAAATTCAAAGTAAAGGAGCGGAGGGGAGAGCAAGAGAACCGGATAGAACAGCGGGCCGTAGTTTGCCCACGGCTGGGCTAGGCCAAGTGATCCCACCGAGCTTCTAGATCTATGCTAGGTGTTGGTGCTACAAGAAGATTTTAGTATAGTTCCTGTATTCCAGAAGATACGCTGGTTAGAAAGTATATATGAAAATGGATAATCTTAATATGATGTTCTAATTATAAAGATCAGGTGTGTGCTACTGGAACACAAGTGGGAACTTTGGATTCAGGAAGACTTTTTGGAAAAGATTCAGGCTGAGTGTTGAAGGGTAAACCAGTTAAAAAAAGCTAAGGACCTTGGGCCGAGGGAACAGCAGGTTAGAAGAGGTCGATGGGGGGAAAAGTGGACATATATAATACTTTCAACAATAAAGATTAAAAAAATAAATAAAAAGGTTAAGGAATTCTAACAGAGGATCCCAAACCTAGCTGCACAATTTGAGCCTAAAATACTAATGCCTTGGCCCCACCCAAAACCAATAAAATCACAATGTCTGGGGTAGAACCTGGCCAGGTTTTTTAGAAATTTCTCTTATGATTTCAAGGTGCCAACAGATCTGAGAACCACAGATCTAGATTGACAGAGAAAGAGCAAGGCTACAGGCATAGTGTCAGAGCTTCCAACCCTCACCTCAGAGAATGTTCTTAACCACTTCTCATTGCTGTTTCCACTTGACTGAGGTGGTATGAGGATACATTCCATTATGCTGCAGTTAAACAATTTAGTGGTTTAAAACCATACCATTTCGGTTTTGCTTGCTTCCATTGAGGGTCAATAAGGGAGGGGTTCCTGCTTGATGTCATTCTCACTCAGGGACCAGGGCTTCTGGAGGTTTCACTATTTGGAACCAGTTGCTCTTTCAAGAGAAGGGAAAACACACACACACACACACACACACACACACACACACACACACACACAAAAAAAAAACTGTCCTCAAAGTCCATTTTTTTAAAATTTATTAAATTTATTGAGGTAACATTGGTCAATATGAACATATAGGTTTCAGTGTGGGTTTCTATGTTACAAGATCTGTATATTACACAGGGTACACCAATTCTTATAGGCTTCCACTTGCTAATGACCCATGATATTTCTGCCCACATGTTCTGGCCAAATCAGGTCATGTGGCCATATCTAACATCATGGGTGTGGGGCATGCTACTCCAGCATACATCTGGAAGATAACTGGAATAGTTGTAAAAATAACTGTTGTTAGATGTATTAAATCAAATTGAACTCAATGGCCAAAGGCAGCCAGTTATATTTACCTGAGTTTCCATAATATAATGTAACCTGGAAATAGTAATTTCACTATATTTGGGCCAACTATGGTATCCCTAGGGTTGCTGGATGCTGTACTTTTTCCTTCTTGCATCTAATTCACTCACTTTCAATTTCTTAACCCAAATCCTAACCTTCCCAGAAGAATATTCTTAAATCAATCAGAACATGTATCCACCCAGGCTTCATTTCTCCTTTTCTATTTGGGGAGGCCCCCTTGTAAGGATGATTTCAAAGTCCAATTGACTCATGCCAGCTTCCTCCTATCTCTGTTGCTATTGCTTATAAACCAAAACAGTACTTTCCCAATTCTTAATGATTTCAAAGAACTTACCCGTAAGTAGTCTCATTCAATCTCCAAATCAACTTCCTGGTGCAGGGATTATTCAATCTTATTTAACAGATGAGGAAAATGAGGTTCAGAGAGGTCAGACAAGAGCTCACAGAAATTACTGAAATACTTGCATCTCCTACAGCCACTCTAGTCTCCTTTCTACTTTGTATCACTTTCTCCCTTTAAGGAGTCAAAATATTCATTCATTCATTCATTCCACAAGAACTTGTTATCTATTGGAAGTGTGGCATTGGGCCAGCCACAGGAGGTGTAAGCACAGTTCTGGAGGAATGCCCTGATAAAGAAGATGCTGTCCATTGTTCCAACAACAGCCTTTCTATCTCCTAATAGAACTCTAACATTTTTCCAGGGAACCATCATATTTCATCCCTTGCTCTCAGAAACACTAGGCCTCTACCATAGGCTCAAGGAATGGTTCTGATTTGTCTAAACCAAGTCATAGACAACTCATAGGATGGATTTAAGAGTTGGCTAGTGAACTCATTCTGGATAATAAGTTATAAGGTTAAGCCTGCTTAGAAGGACTTTCCTTCCCAAATAAAAGTCAAGGAATAATGATGTAAAAGCCCCCATGACTCTCATTTCTTCTGCCCAAAGATGAATTTGATGACCAAAAGCACAACAGCCTTCCTGTGACCATGTTGTGACAAACCAACATGAAGGAACAGCAAGAGAAGAATCTGGGTCCTTGGTGATGTTTTGGAATCACTGGGTTGCCTATACCAAGACTTCTTGTTATGAAAAAAAAAACAAACCCCTTATATGTTTAGGCTTCTGTGAATTGGATTTTCCGTTACAGTTGAATGGATTCCTAAGTAATTTAACTGACTATTTTAGTGACCGACTCATAAACAAACTAAAGTTATATTTTGAGTTAAGTTTTATTTAACACCTTCCAAGCCCTTTTTCCTTGTATGTATAGGCAAAGGTAATATTTCCTTTACAGGTTTATTATTGGGATTATATGTGACAATCACTTATCCATAGTGCTTAGCAAGTAGCCACAGAGTAGTGAATGTTAATTCATTTCCATTTTCCTAACAACTAGGGCTGTATGGAGGTAGAATGGATTTCTTAGAAGAAAGCATGAGAGCAGAAGCTTAGCCACATATATAAAGCTTTGGATGGATGAATAAATTAGCCATCCTTTACTCACCTTTCTTTTTCAAGATTTATGATTCTTCATGTCTCTGATTGAACCAGCTTCTCCAAGTAAATCAGTCTATTTCTTTGCCTTTTATCAATTCCCACAAGAGAATAGATTTATTTTTTAATATACTTTTATTGATTTCAAAGAGGAAGGAAGAGGGAGAGAGAGGGAAAAGGAGAGAGGGAGAGAGATGGAGAGAGACAGAAGGAGAGAGAGAGAGAAAAGCATCAGTAATGAGAGAGAAGAATTGATTGGCTGCCTCCTACACGCCCTACACTGGGGATCGAGCCCACAACCCGGGCATGTGCTCTGACTGGGAATTGAACTATGACCTCCTGTTTCATAGGTTGACATTCAACCACTGAGCCACGCCAGCCAGGCAGATTTAAATTTAAGGCATATGCCCACCTTACTTATATGCCGACTGAATCCACATAGATTGAGGAAGGGTTGGTTCCATAAAGGATGGAATGTTGACAGACATGAAATATATCCACTAAAACAGGTCATTCCGTCTTTTCTGCTGCTCTAACACTACCTAACTAACAACTACTTGAATAATAACTAACATTCGTTGGGTATTCACTATTTGTCTGGTACTCAGCTAAATGCTTTCTATGGGCCACCTCATTTAGTACTCATAGCAATTCAAGATGTAGTTACTATTATCTTAATTTTATAGAGGGGTAATTGAGCACAGATAGGAGAAGTAAACTGCTCATAGCCACACAGCTGGTGTGTGGTCAAGATGGAACCCAGGCATCTCATATCCCATCTATAATAATAAAAGCATAATATGCTAATTAGACCGGACAGCAAAACGACCTTTCGGACGAAGCTGGGGCTGTGAGGGCTGAGCCCCTTTCATGCACTGGGCCACTAGTAGGAAAAAAAATGAGGAGGCTGATGCATGGGTCATAGAACTAGAGGGAGCTTGCTGAATAGATGCCCATGGTTAACAAAAGTTGGAGAGACTGCCCTTCTACCCCCATAACAAAAACACAACAACTCATAAAATAGCCCCCTTCCTTGATTAAAGTCATTTTCTGACCTCAAAAGAATACACAGTCAAAGACTGCCCAAGCTGGAGGAGATTTAGAGATTTTAGATTTAGTTAGTTCTGGATACCATTTGAATGAAAACAGTCCTAGTTGTGAATTTTTTTCTTTAATAGATTTACTCTCAGGCTCAATAATCATCCACAAAAGTTGGGTTCCTATTTGCCCTTGGACAGTGCTCGTATGCCTTTATGTTGCTCATCAGGACCTTCATGATCTGACCCTAGCTTTTTGTTCATGTCTTCTCACTTGGCATTTCCACTTCTTCCCTCCTGATCTGAGGTCCAGCCATAGTGAAATTCACGCCCAGTCATAATCCTTGGATCTCTGCAAGGTCTCCTTGTTGATCTACACATAGCCCTGTTTTATTTTGACACATAGCCCTGTTTTATTTTATTTGCTTCTTCAATTACTTTTTTTTTGAAAGAAAGCATTTAAGTTTAAAATTTACTTTTAAATACTATAATAAACACCTATAAAGGTGAAATTCTTCCTTTAGTCTACAATGCCCCACTGTTATCACTGTTATCAGAACTTCTATATGCTCTGTCTGAAATTCTTCCCACCCCATCCCCACCTTCTCCAATGTCCTTTAGGTCTATACTTAAAAAGTGTCCTTGACTCTCTTCTTCCATCTTCAAGACGAGGCAGGGATCTTTCCCCAGCACTCCCATAGTGTTCTGTCCTTTCCCTGTCACATCTTATCAGGTGCTGTATTGTCTGTTAACTCACTTTTCTCTCACCAGGAGGCACTAGCCTGTGAGCTTATTTTAGGACAAGAATGGCTGGTCTTATATTGCAGTCTCAGTGCTTAGCACCATGTCACATAGCATGAACTCAATATATAGTTCAGGGGTTGGAGAACTTTTTCTATTAAAACCGTACGGTATCTTTTGCATTTACACAACTCTGCCATTGTAGTGTGAAAGCAGCCATAGACAATATGTAAACACCTGCGATGGCTGTGTTGCAATAAAACGTTATTTAAAAAGATAGATTTGGTCCATGGGCCATAGTTGTGCTATAATTGATGAAGAAAGGAACAAATAGAAATGAATAAGTAGGATTACATTTAACCCCACTTACCAGAAAGGAAGTACTTGTTACCGCAAAGAACTCTTTATCAGAAAACCTGAATTCAATTTTCTTTCTATTGTGTAATGTTTTTTATCTCTTGCCTTCTATGGCCTTATCTTTAAAATGGGGCTTGATAATACCTCCTCTGCTTAAAGATTTGGAACTGTCAGGTTCTTAAGGTTAGGATGCCTATTTGTCTTTATTTCTAGAGTCTAGCAGAAATCCCACAGGCCTAGAGCAGAGATTTTCAATCATTTTCATCTCATGGCACACATAAACTAATTACTCAAATTCTGAGGCACACCAAAAAATATATATTTATTGCTGATCTGACAAAAAATAGATACAATGTTTATTCACTCACACCAGATGGCTGTTATCATTTTTCCATTTGACAATCTAAGGGAAAAGAGGTCAGTGCCCCTGACTACACAGTCAGGTATTGTATTTTAAAAAATTCTTGTGGCATACCTGTGTGCTATGGCACACCTGTTGAAAATCATTGCCGTAGAGCATAATAAGTAGACAAGTACTTGAATAATAGGTAGAGAAATAATTGAAAGGTAGTTGGGCCAGTTAATAGTTGTAAACTCTTAGAAAGGGAAAAATTTTAGTCAGCTAAATTGCTACTATGTAGAAGATCTAGGTTTAAGAAATTGGGGTATTTTAATCCCAAATGACAGAAAACCCAACACAAATGGGCTTAAGCCCCATAGAGAATTTATTGGCACATTCATCCCCCCAGTGTCCAGGAGAAAAGTGCCTTGTTTCAGGGGCTCAAACCAGGTCAAAGACCCAGGCTTCTCTATTTCTCCACTTGCCTTCTGGCTTCACCTACTGGTGGTGGGATGGCTAACATTCTAACATTGGATTCACCCTCGTTTCCTCACAGTTCAAAGACCATTGGACAATAGGGAGCATCCCTGTCTCTCAAAAGTCCTAATAAACAAGCCAAGATTATGTACCCTTGGCTTTGGGTCACTTGTCCATCTTTGAGCCAAATACCATGGCCATGAATGAAATTACATAACTTGAGATGTACTGACTGAGAGCGAGGGAGGCCTGGCTCGACAACGGCAAGCCCCCCGATGCAAAAGAAGAAGGCGGCAAAGACATGAAATACCTAGAACTGTTGGGATCCCCCTCTCAAGGACTCTATGATTTAACACAGTCACGCAAATCGAGGATGTTTGTGAATTCCACGAAGCCTGTCCACAGACCCTAACCTAGAAAGAGAAGAAAACCGAGCTTTCTCCAGTGTGTGACCCTTCTAGATATAAACATTGTTATTGATAGCTGCATTTCTAAAATAAAGGAATATGTACATGTTCACCCACACCATCACCCCACCCCACCCCACCCCCCATTTGTGCACACACTCCCCCCAGTGTCCAGGAGAAAAGTGCTCAATGCATTTCATCATGTATCCCAGATCCAGGAAGGCCATTCAGGATTGGGAAAAGGGAAGGATTTGAGGCAAAAAAAAAAAAAAAAGAGAAATGAAAACAAAAAGGTCCCGCCCTGTCAGCATTAACTGGAATATAAGAAATGAAGTTTGGGCAGACAGACAGACTCCTGGGGTCGGCTGACAGTCAAAATGTCCAGAGGGCCTGTCATCCTCTGGCTGCTGAGGGAGCTATGGTGGCTTTATCTGAGTAAGTGTCTGACCTGCCATGCAGGAGCGGGGGCTCCGCACCCTGAGATGGGGCTCCTTGGCTGGTGGGCTTCAGGGAGCAGAAGCCCACCTCATTCCTGCCCCCACCCACCCCAGGGTTTCTTCTTTGGATGGTCTCTCCTCTTGCTGTCATACAAAGTTTTATCCTGAGACCGCTTTGGGGGTTTTAGGGTGGGATCATTTGTGTTCACATCAGAAATGACAATTTAAGAAGAAACACAGAAGTAAGGGGTCAGATGAAATGGGGAAAAGAAATGTCCTCGGCAGATGTTACCAGTGCAGTCAGATGGAGAGCAATTTGCTCTGGGAAGGGCTCTTGTTGTAATTCTTCCTTTGCTCTTTATTGTCACTTTTAGTATGCTTTTTGGTTTAACTTGCCGGGGAGGAGTTCTGAGGAGAGGTTTCTTCTTGCACATTGTTCCCAGGTTTTGGATGATGCAGAGGTACACCCTGGGCTGAGACCTGTGCACCCTGGTGGCAGAGGGCAAATGCTCTGTGCTGAGCCGGAGTCCTGTCCACTCGCTAGCAGTTGGCACTGGGAACATGTTTATCGAGCCCTGGCTCTTCCCTGTATGAAATGAGGGACCTGGATAAGACCAGTTTTCACCATCTGTGATTCTAGAACTAGACAATTATCTAATATCTCTTGCAGTTTTAAAAGTTTGGTAGTTGTTTGCATATGAATCTTTCAAGGACAGCAAAGTTGTTTCCTTTACCTCTCCAGCCTGTGCCATGCAGTTCTCTCTGCCTCTCTTTCTTCTGCAAGCCCATGGGTCCTCAGGTCTCCTCCTAAGGTGGGCTATTCCTGAGTGCTCAGGACTGATTCAGGAATTTCTGCTATGAGTTCCTGTCCTCCCTGGAGTTCCGCTGCGCCCGCTCCCCCCTGCCCCTGCCCCCCATCAGAGAACAGGTCACTGAGCTGCTTATCTCCCCAGATATGCTGTGGCAGTTAATGGAATAAAAGCAGCCCCTATCTGCTTTTTTTTTTTTTTTTATCAATGTTTTCAATGGTCTTTGTCTTGTTCTGGGAACTTGAGGTGTTCTGGGAACTTGATTTTGTTATGCTGAAAGTTGCTGGGGTCTAAGCCCACATTGCCAGCTACTGGCTGGTTGCTGAGCTGTTGGTTGAGCTAGGGTGGGTTTCTTGAACCCTGTTTAAAGGAGACAGTAGCTGGTAAATTTTCTCTTTTTTTTTCATTTGGGTCTTTTCTAAAATGACCAAATTAGAAGAGAGTGACTGTTCAGAATCACTGAGAATCCATCAAAGCTGCACATGCCCTTCGAAGATGCCGAATCAGAAACTCCAGTCTGCAGATGGTGAAACTGAGACCCGGGTGGGGGAAGGGCCTTTCTTGAGGTCACCAGCTGGGGTGACACCACTGGCACCAGAACCCAGTTGTCCCCACACCATCCTGGGTAGCTCCTGAAAAGCGGAATTGATTTGACACCAACAATTCCTCTGCTCCAGGATACTTCTGTAACTGGAAGGAACAGGGTTTTTTGGTCCTATTTCTAAATCTCCCGTGTTTGGTTACTTTATTAATTCCATGTGGCATTGATATTTCATCTCATGTGAACCTTAGAAACTCTTTCTGAGCAGAGTCATTATCCCCTTTATTTTACGAGGACAATGAGGTTAGGATTACTGTGGCTTTCCTCCAAGGACACTAAGGCACCAACTGGCACATGAGGTTCACAATGTACGCACGATGGGTGTTTTTCTGCCACACCAAAAGGCCTAAATGCCCGCTTCCTTTTTTTCAAAACCATCAATTTTTAATCAGATGAGTAATACAGAAACACCCTTGGTGAAAAAAATAACGCTATAAAGCCCAAATCCCTTTTGATGATCACCCCCAGGCCCCATCCCTTTCCAATTGTCATGGAGATGACCAACACAATGAGTTGAGCGTATATCCCACCAGACACTTTTCTATGCATTTAGCTTCATATATCTATACCCCCACTCCCACATGCACATACACAATGTGAACTGTTTTATTTATTTATTTTATAAATGGTTTTTATATTGTATGTGTTATATTAAAATTTGCCCTTCTCATACTTTCATAAGACTGAGGTATCATGCCAATTGGCATAAGTCTGTCTAATTCTAATAATCTTCTACGCATGATTCCATGGAATGAATGCCCCTGTTTTGCCATGCACATATACACGTTGTTCATTCCATTCACATGTATGTGAAGGCTGCAGTAAACATTTGCTGTTAGGTTTTCTTGTGTATGTGTGTTTTTCTAGGGTAAATAAAACACAAAATTGCTAAGGTTTAGAATGCAGATGTGCATGTTGAGTATTAATAGAAACTGCCAAGTTGGCCCACATTGTGGCTATACTAATCCCTACCCTATTTCAGTGTAGTTCACTCCGGTAGGCTATATTTTCCTAGATCCCTGAGGCTATTATCAGCATTCTAAATTTTGGCCAAATAGGTGAAATTTACTAGCCACTCATATCACCTCATCTATGAATTGCCTTTTTTAGTTTTTCTCTTGGGTCTTAAGAAGTAGGATGCTTCCTGTGGTGCTGTAGTACTTGGGAAAATAAACTGATGACTCTCCAGTAGAAATAATTCTTGCATCTATTTTAAAATTAATTCTCCCAATGTAAATAGGAGCTAGCCTATGTTTTAGAAGTTATTTGTTTTAGGCGCACGTGTTCCGTGTTGCTAACACAGCAGAGGGTGATGACAATTTCTCATCTTTTTTCCTGGGTTTATGGTGGGCAGAGTGGACTTCTACAGCATTTACAGTCTGTGAAACATTTTCACTGCAGCAAAGTGAAGCGGCTGTGAGTGCAGGGAAGGCTCTGGCTGCTCTGTATTTGGAATGACCTTCATCATGGGAGTCAATGTGGAAAGCCCAGGAAGCATGTCCTTTGGCTTCCTCTCTGGGCGCCTTTTAGGGCTGATGCTCACCTTCCCCTAGAGAGGGATATCTAGACATTCCTGACACCTGGTCAGGGCCTGTGGGCCATGTCTTATACAACTTAGCCAAATGGGTCAACACAGTGAATGGGGTCTCATGGGCCAAGGGGGTTCCTTGAGGAAAACAGGAAGCAGGAACGTGGTGCCTGGGATGTAGTCTGATGGTCTGGAGCTTCAGCCTGCCTCGTTCTCACTTCAGTAGGTGTTCTGTTGTTTAGGACAAGTATTGATGCTCAGTTAAACCAGTGGGCTGGCAGCAGTGAGAATGTTTCTCAGATTCTCAGAAAGGGATGTGATCTTCCAAGAGCTTGTCCTGTGGTCCCCACACACTGGGGGAGTGGCCAATGATATCAGAGTGACCTGAAGAGTTTGGTTATGTCCATTTGCAGGGGCTTTGGCCTCAGAGATTCTGACTCAGGGTTGGTCAATAAAATATCTGGTTTTAACAATCTCCCCAGGTCATGCTGATGAGCAGCCAAAGTTGGGAAAAGTGGACACTTCATCTTAAAACTAGAGTGGGGCACAAGTAGGTTTACAATTGTTCACATGGAAAATAATACAATAATTAATAAATAATAATACAAGAATAAATTCTGTGTTTCACGTACTCACAACTCTAGACCTACTTATGCCCAACCTGGTAGTGATACCTCCCATATGACCCTCCAGCGTTTTTGTATGCCACAGCTCACATTCTAATTCCTGTGGCCTGCTTCACTCAGTTCTAACATTTAAAAAAACCCTCAAATGCCCCCTAACCTTATATTGTCTAACAACAAATAAATGGTCCAGAGCAATTCCTTTGTATTTCCTGTGCTGAAAGGAGAGGGCAATGGCATATAGTTTGGCTGCCCATCTTCCTGCCATAGCCTGCTCTGTGTTGGAATACAGAGGGAGACCCATTTGAGATATTCAAGTCAATAATACATAATCACTGCTTATTGGGATACAGTGGGCAGAGTGCTATGTTTAGACCTGTTTATCTGAGTTAGGGGAATTGAGTTAAAGGGTCAGGATTTTTCAGTGGAGAGTCTATTGGTTTATCTTATGGTACTCAAGGTCAGAGTGGAAGGAAGTGGGGAGGAGGAGGAGGAGAGAGAGAGAAACATCAGCAAAAGATCTTGCTGTGGAAATGAGTTTAGGCACCCAGGTGGGTCAGCTGTTTCCACTTGGGGGAAGGAAGGATGTGGAGTTAGGAGCTCAGCTCTGGTGAAGCACACATCAGAATTTAGACTAAAGAAACACATATACTACCACCCTGTTCATCTTCCTGGAAGCATCTGTTTGCACAACCACTATCATGTCTGAGATACTTTAATACCACACAACCTGGTTTTCTCATCCCTCCTCACAGCGCCAGCTGCAGCGCAGACTGTCGTGACAGGATACTTGGGCCAGCCGGTGACTTTGCCCTGCATGTACGCATCATGGTCTCCCAGCAGCCACAGCATGTGCTGGGGCAAAGGCTTGTGTCCCAACTCCAAATGCAACGAGGAGCTTCTGCACACCGATGGGACCAGGATGCTCTCCCGGAAGTCGACAAGATACCAGCTTCTGGGGAGTATCACGAGAGGCGACGTCTCCTTGACCATCTTCAACACCAATGAAGGTGACAGCGCTGCGTACTGCTGCCGCATAGAGGTGCCTGGCTGGTTCAATGATATCAAGAAGAACATTGTCCTGAGACTAACGAGAGGTGAGCCCAGGAAGGGGCTGGTGCCTGTGGAAGGCGGTTAATGGGTGATGGGTTCAGTGGGGGCAGGTAGAGAAGCGTTACCTCCTTAAACCGTGAGCGTACGGATTACATCTCAGATGTGCTGCTCCGACTAGAGGAGCCACGGTGTGCGGCAAATGCCCAGGGGGGTCAAGAAAGCCGCAGAAATGAGTGGAGGGTGGTGGGTGGGAAGAAAACTTCAGGGTCAATCTGAAGAAGGCAGCTGCTTTTTACCTTTGGGATTGTCGCCCACTGTTTACAGATCTCTCAATTTTTATGTGAGATATACTGATTTTTGCATGTTGGCAAAGATTTCAAAATTTAGAAAAACACATACTGTGTAAGCTAAATAAAGTGTGCCTGGGGGTCAGCTTCAGCCCATCAGCCAGTAGTTTGCAGCTTCTGGCAGTGGAGAAACGGCGTGTGATGTGGGGACTCTCGGGGCCATTTTCAGGCATGTTTTTCCTTCTGTTACTATGTTGCTTTTGGTGAAATTTGGAATAAGATGGAACTCCTAAAGCTTTGAGCTGCAAGGGAGGCAAACAATTGATGTGTCTCTCTCACACTGATTTTTTTTTTTCTCTCTCTCCTCCTTGCCCCTCCCTTCCACTCTCTAAAAATCAATGGAAAAATATCCTCCAGTGAGGATTAACAAAAACAAACAAACAAACAAACCACGATTTGAGCTGCACGAAGGGCAGTCTACGGCTAAATGAGGCTAACAATAACGACCTTTCCTGTTTGTCGGGAATGGAGCCTTGTAAAGTAAGCCCTGTGTTCAGCTTTCATCAAGGATGGGGAATGTGGGGCTCCGTTCCTAACTGGAAGGGCATCTTGGAAGGCAGGGTCTGGATATTAATATGCTTAACAAGCTCCTCAGGTGACTCCTCAGGTATACTTTATTTTATTATTTTTAATATTTATTGAATTTATTAGGGTGACATTGGTTAATAAATGATATAGGTTTCAGGTATACAATTGTATAATGCATCATCTGTATATTGTATTGTGTGTCCACTAACCCAAGTCAAGTCTCCTTCCATCACCATTTATCCCTTCTGCACTCTCTTCTACCTCCCTCATCCCCTTTCCCTCTGGTAATCCCCATACTGTGTCTGTGTCTATCAGGTTTTTGTTTGTTTGTTTGTTTGTTTTTGCTTAACCCTGTCACCTTTTCACTCAGTCCCCCAACCTCCTGACAGCTATCAGTTTGTTCTCTGTATCTATGAGGCTGTTTCTATTTTGTTTGTTTATTCTAATACACTTTAAAATTTGAGAACAACTGATGTGAATGCTTCTTATTAAAGAACTTTTGTACACATTAGCATATTTTCTCTCTCAAAATAACTATTCTGATTTATTGAATTAAATGATGCCTATCCGAGTCTGCTCTTTTCAAGCCTGGTATAACCAGCTATTATTTTATAAAATATTTGTTTGACCTCCATACTCTGTGGGGTCATGTCTATGTTCTCTTGAAACTAATGATGTCTTTCAGGCCTTTAGAGTTCAAGGAAATTTGGCATATTTGATAAGGTGGTATCTGTAGAATAATTGTGGCTAATGAACCCAAATTCAAATGTTTAGGGGGTGAGTGGTGCTGGCCACGAACCAATCTTTGATATCCAAAAGAAACTACACCTCACCATGCTTTGGACTCAGTTGTTTTTAGATGTTTATTTTATTTTATTTTGGAAAGAACACCTAATGTGAGTTAACTGTAGGCACAATGTTGGGTAGATCTCCAGAGTTTTTCATCTTGCTTGACTGAAATTTTATATTTGAGCTCACTTTTGATCAGTCATTCATTTACTCATGGATATTTGTGGAATACCTACTATGAGCTCGACATCATAATAGATATTAGATTTGTACCAGAGAACAAAATAAATACCAGATTTTCCCTCATGGAGCTTACCAGCTAGTTGGAGAAGCAGACATATATATGTATATATATATATATATCTATGTCTATGTCTATATCTATATCTATATCTATAGATATAGATATATCTATCCATATATATATATATATATATATATATATATATATATATATGTAATGCAAATCATAACGGTCATGACCAGCTCAGAAGGAGGGGCCTGGTGTGGGCCCAGGGCCTGAGAGAACAACATGCAGGGAGGACGGCCCCCAACCCCAGCCCTGCAGCCTGGCGCTGGGCTGCTGGGGCCAGAGTGGAGACACAAACCCACAGGGGGGCCAGGTTCGATTCGATCAAGGGCATGTACCTAGGTTGCAGGCTCCGCCCTGGCCAGGGCCCAGGTCAGGGCTCATGCAGGAGGCAACCAGTCGAAGTGTGCCTCTCACATTGATATTTCTCTCTGTCTTTCCCTTTCTCTTCCATGCTCTCTAAAAATCAATGGGAAAATATCCTCATGTGAGGATAAAAGAAAGAAATGTCATATCCTATGAAAGAGACATCTTGAAAATGCCTAAAGAAAGTTGTCATTTTTTCATGGTGAAGGGACTGGAGTCCGTGTTGATGAAAACACCTTGGTGGCTGCAGTGGCAGGCAGTGGCAGCAGCAGTGGGGTGATGGGGGTGGCGCCTTCCCCTGATCAGTCTGGTTGCCTCCCGCAGAGGAAGGTGAGACTGCGGCTTAGGCCCACTCTCCGTGCGGAGTGGGTCTAAGCCATCAGTAGGACATCCCCTGAGGGCTCCCAGACTGTGAGAGGGGGCAGGCTGGGCTGAGGGACTCCCCCCACAGTGCACGAATTTTGTGCACCAGGCCTCTAGTTAAATAATAATGATCAAGTAAATGTATAATTATGAAATGCAATAAATGCTATGAAGGTAAAATATGAGAGTGCAAAAACATTGTTATTACATAACACAGATGACCTCTTTGCAGAAGTGTCCATATAGCTGAGAAAGAAGGTTAAGGAGTCAGCCTCATGAAGAGAGAGACTAGGAAGCAGCAGGTATAAAGTTCTTCCAGCCAGAAGGCCACTAATATGTTCAAAGAACTGAAGAAAGGCCAATGAGCTGGGAAAGAAGGAGAGTGAAGTGGAGACATGAGATTGGAAGGAAAGACAGGGCCAGATCTGATGGAGCCTTGCGGCCAAGATTGTGGGCTAGGCTTTTCAGCTTACAGGCAAGGAGGACCCAGTAAAAAGTTTTAAGCAGGGGACTGACATAATTAGATTTGTCATTTTAAAAGATTACTTGAACCAATGTGTGAAAAACAAATTGGAAAGGTCAAGACTAGTGGCAAAAAACCCAATTTTTATGGACATTACAATGGTCCAGGACAGTGAACTAGGTGAAGGCAGTAGAAACAGAGGGAAATGGAAGGGTCCCAGATATATTCGTATTGTTCCCTTTTTCCTCCATCTCCACTTGGTATCAAAGATATCTTCTGTTGGTTACAGCCCCAACAACCACCCGGCGTCCAACCACCCGGCGCCCAACCACCACCACCACCACCACCACCACCACTGCTATGCCAACAACCACAGCTGTGCTTCCAACAACAGTCATGACTACACCTGACCTCACAACCAGAACACCACTTCAGACAAGAACCACCACTGCCCTCACAACAATGACAACCACGTGCTCATGGACAACACCAAGCTCCCTTCCTGAGGCAACCACAATTCTTCTGACCACTGTGCCTTCCACTGAAGGATCCACCCTCACTGCAGGTACCTGGCACAATTGATCATTCTTTCCCTTCTGCTGATCAGATGTATATGGAATGGGGTTCTTCTACTGAATGAGCAGCACAGAGATTGTGTGTGTGTGTGTGTGTGTGTGGTGTGTGTGTGTGTGTGTGTGTGTGTGTGTGTGTAGTGAATGGTGGTATGTGTTAGTTTTCTAGGACTGATAGCTTAAACAATAGAGTTTTATTTTTTTATATTCTGGATGCTGGAAGTCTGAGATCAAGGTGTCAGCAGGGTTGATTTTTTCTGAGGCCTCTCTCCTTGGCTTATAGATGGTCACCTTCTCACTATGTCATCCCATGGTCTTTTCCCTGTGTGTGTCTATGTCCTAATCTCTTCTTTTTTAAATATTTTTTTTTATTATTTATTTCAGAGAAAGGAAGGGAGAGGGAAAAAGATAGAAACATCAATGATGAGAGAGTATCATTAATCGGCTGCCTCTTGCATGCCCCACACTGGGGATGGAGCCCACAACCTGGGCATGTGACCTGACTGGGAATCAAACCATGACCTCCTGGTTCTTGGGTCAATGCTCAACCACTGACCTACAATGGCTGGGCCTAATATCCTCTTTTTATAGGATACCAGTCATATGGGATTATGGCCCATCCTAATGACCTCACTTTACTTTAATCACCTATTTAAAGGCTTTATCTCCAAATATAGTCATATTCTGAATTATTGGGGGTAAGGCTTCCACATATAAATTTGGGGGGGGGGTGGAACACAATTCAGCCCATAACAGTGTGTGTGTGTATTCACTAAACTATTCCTTTTCTTTGTTTTATGGTTTCCTCCCCCGCGTGCCCTTCCTTCCTTCCTTCCTTCCTTCCTTCCTTCCTTCCTTCCTTCCTTCCTCCTTCCTTCCTTCCTTCCTTCCTTCCTTCCTTCCTTCCTTCCTTCCTTCCTTCCTTCCTTCCTTCCTTCCTTCCTTCCTTCCTTCCTCTTCTCTTTCTTTCTTTCTTTCTTTCTTTCTTTCTTTCTTTCTTTCTTTCTTTCTTTCTTTCTTTCTTTCTTCCTTTCTTTCTTCTTTCTTTCTTTCTTAAAAGTCAACTTTTTTTGGTTCTCCAGTTGACCTCCAGGAATCTTGGAGATGTTTATTGAAGAACCAGGAATGTAACCTCAGCTCAGGCTCTAGTTCAGGGGTGGGCAAACTTTTTGACTCGAGGGCCACAATGGGTTCTTAAACTGGACCGGAGGGCCGGAACAAAAGCATGGATGGATTGTTTGTGTGAACTAATATAAATTCAAAGTAAAGGAGCGGAGGGGAGAGCAAGAGAACCAGATAGAACAGCCAGATCCGGCCCGCGGGCCGTAGTTTGCCCACGGCTGCTCTAGTTCCATCTGCCAGGGGTTAAGTCTCTGCCTGGGCATTAGAGATTGGTTTAAGAAAGGCTTCCAAATAATTTTTGATGGTGAACTGTTTCTACCTGCTATCTTTTGTCTTCTTCTTCTTTTTTTTT
The DNA here is from genome assembly GCF_963455305.1 of Plecotus auritus. Taxonomy (NCBI): domain Eukaryota; kingdom Metazoa; phylum Chordata; class Mammalia; order Chiroptera; family Vespertilionidae; genus Plecotus; species Plecotus auritus. The sequence goes on from NC_137773.1 coordinate 17,217,534, forward strand.
TTTTTTGTTTCTCCTGAATCCTTCTTGATACTGCATCTTGGACCTCTCACTGGGTTACTAGTAGGGCCTTATCAAAGCTCCCACCACATTTCAACCTCTGATTCTGAAAATAAGATTATTAAAAAGCAATCATGAAATAGCTTGAAGGCTTTCTTAGGCATTTTAGCTGCCAAAATAAGGGCTGGATCACTTAAATAGCTTAAAAATATTCAATTGGCTAATTTTATTATATTCTGAATAGTCACCTAAAATCCACAAATTCTAAACCAATTAATTTTTATAGGTACTTTTTATTCCATTTACCTTTAAAATAATCATCTTAAAATACATTTGTAATTTTTTTCCCTAGATTCTTGCAATCCTTGAAGAAAATTTGACATAGAAAAGCACAAAGACTACCATAAAAAATAGCCCCAGATTTCACCACTCAGCACACTTACTTTTTTTGGCTGCCTTTCATCAAACTTTTTTTCTCTTCCAGAATCAGAAACCTCCCTTCTTCCTGAGGTAACTTCTGAAGACAGTTCTTTATTCACACCCAAAGGTATGTGGACCCTTGCTCATGTTTCTTTCCTTACCTCTTAGATTGAGGGGAAGGAAACAGTGAATAGAGCATCCTTGAATCAGATGAATAGAGATGACTTTTGGACCCTGTGTTCCATGAGGTCCATCCGGGACAAACTGATGGCAAGGCTGCATTTGTGCTCATTTATTCCTGTGGATAGGGATAAAAGAGAGCAGAAGCGGAAAGGGAGGATTGAGGGGGGAAAGGAAAGAGTGAAGGAGATGTATTGATTGACTGATTGATTTTGATTTATTTGTGCAGTTCTTTGTGGCAGCACATCTTTAGAAATTAGCCTTTCTACTTTAGGTTAGAGGGTGCTTAGCAATCTCACTCTGATTCCAAGCACACCAGTCTTCTTTGTTGAAACTCCCGAGGGGTGGACTCACTTGACTGGTTGTTTTTTTATGGTGGAGGGAGACTCTTTTTTTTTAAATCATTAAAAAATTTTTTCAATTACAGTCAACATAAATTATTATAGTGGTTTTAGGTATATGTCCCAGTGATTAGACATTACATAGCTTACTAAGTGATCATCCCGATAAATCTTGTACCCATCTGACATGATACATAGTTATTAGAGTATTATTGACTATATTTCCTGTGCTGTACTTTACATCCCCATAACTATTCTGTAACAACCAATTTGTACTTCTTAATCCCTTTACCTTTTTCACCTATCACCCCAACCCCCTTCCTATCTGGCAACTGTCAAAATGTTCTCAGTATCTATGAGTCTGTTCTGCTTGTTCATTTATTTATTTATTTTTTTAAGATTCAATTGTTGATAGATATGTATTTATTGCCATTTTATTATTCATAATTGTGACCTTTTCTCCTCCTTCTTTTTCTCCTCCTCCTCCTCCTCCTCCTCCTCCTCCTCCTCCTCCTCCTCTTCCTCCTCCTCCTCTTTCTTCAAGACAACCCTTTAACATTTCATATAATACTGGTTTGGTGGTAATGAACTCTTAGATTTTTCTTCTCTGAGGAACTCTTATCTGTCCTCTGATTCTAAATGATAGCTTTGCTGGGTAGAGTAATTTTGGTTGTAGGGCCTTGCTTTTCATCACTTTGAATATTTCTTGCCAATACCTTCTGGCCTGCAAACGTGTTGTTGAGAAGTCAGCTGACAATCTTATAGAAACTTCCTTGTAGGCAACTAACTACTTTTTCTCTTGCTGTTTTTAAGATTCTCTCTTTGTCTTTAACCCTTTGCATTTTAATTATGATCTGTCTTGGTGTGGGCCTCTTTGGGTTCATCTGTGCTTCCTGGACTTGTATGTCTATTTCCTTCACCAAGTTAGGAAAGTTTCCTGACATTCTTTTTTCAAATAGATTTTCAATTTCTTGTTCTCTCTCTTCTCCTTCTGGCACATCCATGCCATGATGCGAACATTGGTATGTTTGAAATTGTCTCAGAGGCTCCTTACATTATTCTCTCTCTCTCTTTGTAGATTCTTTTTTTCTTTTTGCTGTTCTGATTGGGTGTTTTTTTGCTCCCTTATCTTCCAAATCTCTGATTTGATCCTTGGCTTCATCTACTCTACTGTTGATTCATTGTAATGTATTCTTTATTTCAGTTAATGTATCCTTCATTTCTGACTTTTTTTTTTTGATGTTTCCTATCTCTTTGTTGAAGTTCTCACCTAGTTCATCTACTCTTCCCCTAAGTTCATTGAGCATCCTTATAACCAGTGTTTTGATTTCTGCATCTAGTAGATTATCTCCATTTTGTTTAGTTCTTTTTCTGGAGTTTTCTTCTGTTCTGTCATTTCAGACACATTTGTTTGTCTCCTCATTTTTGCAGCTTTCCTGTTTGTTTTTATGTATTAAGTAGAGCTGCTACATCTCCCAGGCTTGGTAGATTGGCCTAATATCTAGGTGTTCTGTAGGTTCTAGTGGCACAGCCTCCCATCACCCAAGCTGGGCACTCAAGGTATGCTCTCACCCTCATGTGGGCTGTGTAAACCCTCCTCTTATAGTTGAGCCTTGATTGCTGTTGGCATGTTAGTTGGAAGAATTTACCCCCTCTCCCCCCAGCCTATTTGTTGTAGAGATTGGCTGTGACCACCAACCCCTGTGGAGGATCAGCTGTGCCAGGGCCCACCCCACAGAGCAGGACTTAATTCAGCAGGATTCTGGTGTCCATTGACTCTGCCTCTTGAGTGTGTCACTTGTAGAGGAGGTTGAGTGATGGTGCTTTATGGTCTAAGTTGTCTACTGGGTGTGCTATCTCTGGAGCTTCCTGGGAGGTTCAGGCCAAGCTCACCTGATGCCTGTGTTCTGCCTGGGACTACAAAGCAATCTACAGATGGTTGCCACTTGTGCTGACTTGGAGGTGCCCAGGTGAGACCAAGCTGTGAACCAAGGCTGGCTGCTGCTAGTGCTGGGTCTGGGGCCAAAATTGAAAGAGGTCTGGGGCTCACTGATACCAAATGCTGCTGTTTGAAAGATTTTAGGAAAATCTGAAGAATTATCCAAGATAAGCCATGGAAACAGCTTGAGTGGTGTGGGATCTCAAGTTGGGTAGGGTGGGGTCTCAGGGAATCACTAGGGTCAGGCAAACAGTGTGAGCCAGGTTGATGGAGTCTCAGATACGGTACCCATCTGCCAAGGTCTGTGAGGGGAGGGCTCATCAAAAGGACAATGGTTTCTGCCAGCACTTCTGCACTTCTGTCTGAAAGAAAGTTGTCCCCCACCCCCCCAGCTCTTGTACTGATGCTGGACAATTTGGTTCTTTCCCATATGTCTCTGGTGTCTTTCAAGCTGCTGCCGCAGTTCTGAGGCTTAGAGTGAGTGGATCCAAGTAAATCCATGTGTGGGCCCTTTAAAGGAACTTCTTGGTGTTCCAACAGCCCTCCATCTCCCCTAGCCTCAATCCTTGCTGGTTTTTATAGCCAGAAGTTATGGGGACTTCTCTTCCCAGCACTGGAATCTGATGTGGGGGGAGGGAGGGTGGTGTGGCACTGGGACCCCTTGTTCCTCAGGGGGGATCTCCACAGCTAAGATAGCCCTCCTGATTTTTATCTGCCAGCTTGTTCCACATCTCCACCCCTCTTACCAATCTCAATGTGGCTTCTTCCTTAATTTCCTAGTTGTAGGACTTCCATTTTTCAATCAGACTTCAGGCGGTTCCAAATGATGATTGTTCTGTAGTTTAGATGTAATTTTGATGTGGCTTTGGGAGAAGGTGAGTACTGCATTTTCCTACGCTGCCTTCTTGACTGGAAGTAAGAATTCTTTATGTACCTGTACTTTCATCCATCAAGCCTTCTCTAGGTATTTACAGAGTCCAGAGGCAGAGAATACCTGATTCACATCCTTGAGGGTGCTAGAAAGGATTGCCTAGGTTTGACTACAGTTCTATGACTTTTTGGTGAGGGTCTCAGGGCTCGATTTATTCCCAGGTGTGTTGTGGAGCTGTGTAACTTCATGCATTTAAAGGACTTAGATTAGTGCCTGGCACTTTAGTAAAGCACTCAAATGGTAGTTGTTACCTTAATGAGACTCAAGCAGAGGAAAACAGACATGTGTGGGGTAAATAAACCAATGCTTGTGATAGTACAATATGGGAGGCAGGATGGTAGAGTGGTTCCTGCACACACTCCGGTGTCACCCTGCCTGGGCTCCAAAGCTGCCTCTGACCTGCTGTGTGACTTTGGGAAAATTATTGAATCTCTTTGGGTCTTGGTTTCCTCATTGGTAAAATGGGAATAATAATAATAATAACACCTTTCCTACATCCATATGTCTTTTTATCTGAGAATTAAATGAGAACTGCATGCAGATCACTTAGAATAGTGTCTGACATGTTCTATATGCTCAGTAAACCTTAGCTCTTTTTTTTCAATGACAGAAGTCAGTTTAGGGGACAGAGGGACACCCCAAATAGAAAGACAAGCATTTCCCTAAGTTCATTTTCTCTTTTAAAACCTTGGGTTCTCCAGTCAACACCCCAGGCAACACTGGTTTCACTGGGAAATGAGTGACTCAGTGATTTTTTTCTCAGCCAAGGGGTAAGGGACTGTGCTCCTATGAGTGGTTTTGTCTCTGGCCATGGGAACAATCTGTTTTCTGCCTGCTTGTCTTGGGATTGAGCTATTTTGGTTCCACTGTGGTCACATCCTACATCCTCCTGCAAGCCGGGATGAAAGTGAAACATGCTAGAAGCATCAGTGCTGGCTTCTTCCCTGTTCTACCTCATTTCTGAACCACTTCCTCAGCCACCTCTAACATGAAGCTAGGAATGCTCGTGGGAGAATCACCCATTTATTCAAAATACTACTATTTTTTTAAAAATTATGCAAATATTACAGCAATGCGTTTTGTGAGGGATACAAAAAAAAAGGGTAGAAATAAATTTCTCTTTGACTCCCTCTCTTTAATCCCAGCCCCTCCTGAAGATGATAATTCTAGATCTTTCTCTTTTCTTTTACATATATGTAGAGATATATAATTATAGTTTGCTTTGTGTGTGGATTTTTTAAAATGCTATTATACTGTGTGCAGCCTTCTGCATTTTATTTTATTCACCTCACATTATATATATATATCAGATCACTTTCTTCCTCTGTCCATGTAGAGCTGCATCATTATGCTAAATTGCTGTATAGTATTTCATTCTATAGAAACTTCCAGTATCCATTGCCCTGTGAGGGCATTTTGGTTGTTCCAATGTTTCATCATTGTGAACAGTCTGCAGTGAACAGCCTTGGGTGTGTGTCCCCTTAAGCATTTCTGCAAGTGGTTCTCTACCTAGGGCAGTGACCAAGAAGGAGAAATGCTAGATTGCAAGAAATGTGCACTTGTAAGTTTAATAGTTGTTACAAAATTGTCCTCTGGAAAGGCTGTGCCGATTTGTTTTCTTGCCCACGGAATATCTGCTTTCCCGTATCCTCCCTATCTCCTGAGATGAAAATGTCATCTCGTTCTTTTGTTGTTCTGATTAACAGAGAGTTTGAGTGTCTTTCTATATGTTTACTAGCCAGAAAACAGCCTTCCCTTTAACTCTGTGAAGGAGGCAGTGTGGCACACTCATGAAGGCTCAGAAGATAGGATTGGAGGGGACGGATAAGAGTGAGTGAAGGGGCACAGGTTTTGAAGGAAGACTATAAATCAGGATGAAATGCAAGGGCGATCTCCTGTGGGAAAGCTCTGACCTGCACTAACTCATGCCGGGGAAGACAGAAAATCTGGACTCGATGTTGCTCACTTGAGGGAAATTAGGTCCCAGAGAATCAAACCTCTTTGTCCGTGGGACCGGGTTAGGGTGAGAGCTCTTTCTATCAGAAGAGAAGGTGGCAACCAGAAAAGTGATGAAGCGTGGGCAAGGAGTTGCAGTTTTCAAAATGTTATCATTTTTTTTTTTCATTTAAATCTTGGACTATTTTACGCTGGATTGGGAACAAGAGGTCATCTGGTGTTTTACCTTTTCTGTAACATTCCTGGGAATTTCCATTTGCTTCTCCTTGTTACACTCGTGGAGAGAGAGAACACTTGCTCCGACCTGCAGAAGCTACACTGCTGAAGAGGAGCATGTTATGAGAACATCTGTCAGTCTCTACTCATGGAACAAACCAGGGTTTATTGAGCACTTACCATGTGCTGGCCAAGCTCTTCTTATGAGCCACTCCATCCAATCCCGCTTTAGCAGGTACTCATGTTCCCTGTTTCACAAGGCCACAAAGCTCTCAGGTACCAGATCCAGGAATTCTAGCTCTGATTCCATGCTGTTAGATATTATTATTTTTTTTACCTTGTTTTCCAGTCTGAAATTAAAGGTCGGATTCTTCATTTACCATTCTCTCTTCCCACTGGTTTTGGTAACAAAACACTTATAATAATTATTACCACCTACTAAGGACTTAGCTATCTGTTAGAGGTTCTACTAATGGTTTTTAACATGCATTTTCTTACTCAAATCTCTAGTCAGGTACAGCTATTACCCTGGCTTTACACAGTAAGGAAACAAACACACGCAGAGGGTCAGAGAATTTCTTAGAGAAGCTCACGCCTACACACGTCTTTCTTTCTTTTAACACTACTCATAATCTCATTTAATTTTTCACAAAAGCCTATGAGAGAGATACCTCATTACCCCCATTTAAGAATTGATGGTTATATAAATTGCCCGGGAAATGACAGACCTAGATTTGGCCCATGTCTACTCCACTCTGACTCCATTCTGACCCATGCTATCTGCTTCCACTGATGTCCGCTTGGAGGCTCTTAGAGAATGAGACTACTTCTTCATTTACATGAAAGGGCTTTCAACCCATTTCACAGGGCCTGCATGTCTTTGGGGTTTTTCCTTTCCCTGGCTAAATAGCCCCAATTCCCTCTTCATTTCTTCATGTACTTTTTTGGATGATAAGGCTTCTTTTATGATTGAGGGCTGGAGTAACCCCTTAAAGAGGATCTTGGCAAAGTTAGCATTACCCACAAAGGCAATTTCTCACCTCCATTCTATGGCCACCTAGAATGAAGTTCAGAGATGTGGGGTAATTTGTCCTAGATCACACAACTAGAAACACGAACAGCAATAACACCAACAGTAAAAGCCCTTGTAAGCTCTTCCTGCAGCTAAAGGGAGGCTGTTAGGGGAATATAAATTCTTACTCCTCCAGGTACATAGGAATTTAAGTCATTCCTTCTAGCCTGAGGATTCATAAAAGGGTTCCAAATTGCTCCCTAAAGACACAGTCTCTATGAAGTAGGGACTCTGAAACCAGGGTGAGTAGAGACACATGACTAGGTCACTTCCTAAGTAAGACCAGGTGGCCTGTGATTAAATCCTCTGTTGATTATGTCTTAGGCTCACTTTTACTGCCTCAGTAACATCCCCAGTAACATCCCAAATCCTTTCTTTCTAGTCCTTTCCTTTCACAAACTCCTGGGCAGCATTGGGTGGGGGTCAAAAGAGCTCTATTGGGGAGTGGGAAAGGCTCAGGGTTACATCCCAGCTCTGCTGTTTCCTGCTGGTCCTCCCCGCCCTTATAGAATTTCAGGTGAGTGACTTGTTCTTCCTTTTCTAAATCTCGGTGTCCTCAAAATATAAAATTGAACTAATAGTGGTACTTATTTCACAGGGCTATTAAACGAGGAGATAGATGAGAAAAAATACCTAATTCATAATTCCTGGCTAGTAAATGACAGTCACCGTGACAGATTCCTTTTTCCTCTCCGGTACATTTCTGCTGCTATTCCTACTCACACACCCTCATTTTTAGGCCCGTCCAGTAAGGTAACAAGAGGCCACTTCCAAAAGCTCCCAGCTGACTCGCTGTTCCTTATAAGTACAAAGTTTTATGTGTGTTTTTAAAACTGCTGATCACACTAGGGAAATAGCTAATGAGTGACAAAATTATAAATCTGGTGAAGTTACAAAAGCTTTAAAATTGTATGGCAATACTTCTCTACTCAGTATTAGAATAATATGAGATTCTGATAGCTTTTCACTGACTCCTTTTCAGATGGCTCTTCAGAGCTCTCAATTATTGGTTGTATTCCTGTGGGTGGATATTCTTAATCATCTGCTGCCTCTCACTTGTTTTGTCCTCACATTGTTCAACCTATGGAGGCTTAGAAATCAAGTTATGGCTGAAAAAGAGCTGTAGTCAAGCTTGCCATGCAAAGATACTTGCAAGCATATATCTTCTACTTTGGTGCCCTTCTCCACATTTAAGGTGTTTGGCCCGCAGACATCATCTGAACGAGCTCCACCCAAGGGGACAAATCTTCCTTCTCTATAGCTGCCTACAATGGAGCTCAGAGAGGTGGAGTGACTTCTCTAAGATCACACAGCTATAAAGAGGGAGAGTGGGGACTCACACCTACCTTTCATGGGTTTTAAACTGTGGCCATAAACTCGTGGGAACTGAAGGGTTGTTGTCTATGGAAAACTGGGAAACTGAGATCCCCAAAAGGCCAGAAAGTTGAGAGAGGCTTTGTGGTGAGTTAGGACGAGAGCTGAGATCAGAGGCCAGCTCTCTTCTTATGTACAGTTGGCCTTTGTTCCAGGCCTGGTAGCCACTGTCTCTCAACAGAGCTTTCCTGAGGGCAGATTTTCATATGTGACCCTAAAGCAGTGGTTCTCAACCTTTCTAATGCCTCGACCCTTTAATACAGTTCCTCATGTTGTGGTGACCCCCAACCATAAAATTATTTTCGTTGCTACTTCATAACTGTAATTTTGCTACTGTTATGAATTGTAATGTAAATATCTGTGTTTTCCAATGGTCTTAGGCGACCCTGCTAGTGGTTCTCAACCTATGGATCACGACCCACAGGTTGAGAACCGCTGCTGTAGAGCCTAAGACCATCGGAAAACACAGATATTTACATTACAATTCATAACAGTAGCAAAATTACAGTTATGAAGTAGCAGCAAAAATAATTTTATGGTTGGGGGTCACCACGATATGAGGAACTGTATTAAAGGGTTGCGGCATTAGAAAAGTTGAGAACCACTGTCCTAAAGCATCAGATTCATTCATTCTGAGCCCCTAGGTGGGTCATTATACCCACAACCAGCATGAAGTGAAAACTGTAGAACAATTTCAAATTTAATGCACACAAATACGCATGAGGACTGTGCTGTCCAGCCCATAAAACTGGAAGAACGAACACTGGTCTGGTCAGAATAACTTTTTTCCTTCCTTGAGATTTTTACAGTACCTTTTTTTTGGGGGGGGGGCAGTCTTAGGATGGTGAAGAAGTTGGGGAGGGATGCTTTAAGGAACATTTGTCCTATTACTATATCTTTTTATTTTACAAAGCCAGCCTATGTATCATGGTCCAGAGCAAGCTGGCCTTTGCATAGAATCAGGATTCTCACAGGAAAGGGTGGTTGCAAATGGGATTTCATATCTTTATCTTGGCATTTAGTTTGAATTTGTGGATATTTGGTAAAGGCCTTTCAAATCTGTCATTCATTAAACGTGGCCTATCTAGTCATTTCTCTCTTCTTCAAAAGGCCATACTTTAGTGGTATAGATAGGCTTGTAAGTAACAATTAACCATCCAGTGTCCTTTGTTTTGCATAGAAGTATGAAAAGGTGACCTTGGGCCCCAAGGAGGAAGAGATAGAGTCTATCTTAGAAAGGAGGATCAGTATGATCTCACTCAATGACATTTGAATTGGTTCTTCAAGGATGAGAACATTGCATTGAAGAAGGAAGGGTGAGCTAGAACAACATGAAAAAAGATGGTAACTTGATAAGAGTATGAAATCTTTGGAGATTGTTTAATAATCAAGTTAAATCTCATGGAGACAGGGGGCTGGGAATGGTCTAGGTCAGTGGTCGGCAAACCGCAGCTTGCGAGCCACATGCGGCTCTTTTGCCCTTTGAGTGTGGCTCTTCCACAAAATACCACAGCCTGGGAGAGTCTATTTTGAAGAAGTGGCATTAGAAGAAGTTTAAGTTTAAAAAATTTGGCTCTCAAAAGAAATTTCAATCGTTGTACTGTTGATATTTGGCTCTGTTGACTAATGAGTTTGCCGACCACTGGTCTAGGTTCTTAAAGGACTTGATTGATGGGCTGAAGAATTTGTTTATTTATTTTTTAAATATATTTTTATTTATTTCAGGGAAGAAGGGAGAAGGGGAGAAAGATAGACACATCAGTGATGAGAGAGAATCACTGATCGGCTGCCTTCTGCACACCCCACTCTAGGGTTCAAGCCTGCAACCCGGGCATGTGCCCTGACCAGGAATCGAACTATGATCTCCTGGTTCATAGGTCAATGCTCAACTACTGAACCATGCCTTTGGACTGGGCTGAAGAATTTAGATTTGATTCCAGGGTCATAAAGAACCATTCATGTTTTGTTTTGTTTTTGAGTAAGGAATGATATTTTCAGTTCTGTTGTAGGAAAAATTGCTCTGGCAAGAGTGTAGAAGATGTATTAGAGAGGAGCAAGCCTGGAGGCAGAGCAGTTGCCTAGGAGACTCCCGCAATAACTCAAGCTGTAGATGAGCATCTAGACTAGAATGATGGCAGCAGTAACAACAGAGAGGGGACAGAGTCAAAGCCATTTAGGAGTTAGCACTGAAAGGACATGGTAACTGAAGTAAGAGTGAAAGATGACTAATTCCCTGTCCTTGGAGACCAGATTGATGTGACGGGTTAACTGGTGAAGGAACCATAGGAGGAAGGATGGCATTTGTTTGGGAGATCTTGAATTTGAAGAGCCTCTGAGAAGTCTAACAGGCAGCTGGAAAGGTGGGGGCTGGGCTCACTTAGGGACACCTGGGTGGAATGAATATCTTTGATCAAATAGTAATTACTATGATGATTCACATTATAAGTGCTAAATAGGGACTTGCCACTGTGCCAATACATTCAAACATATTATCTCATAAGGGACAGTTCAGGGCTATAGATATAATTTTGGGAGTCACTGATGATAAATGACACTAATGGAGTGATGCTTATCTGCCAGGGCTGGGCTCAATGCTTTTAAAGCATTGTCTCATTATGAGGCATTGTCTGGATCTGGGGAGAACTCTATTATTACATCTATTACACAATAGAAGAGACTGAGGTTTGAAGAAGTGAAGACATTTGCCAGAGTTTGAACCCCAGGTCTCTGGGCTCTTGAAACTGAGCTCTTAAACACTTTATTATATTGTCTTCTCCGTGAGCTAAGCTCTAATTGAAGTTCCTGTGGGATCCCCTGAAGGTATTATATGAGATGAAGGGAGCGGTAAAGAGGTGCAGAGAGACACCCCTTAACCCCTAAACCCCCAGCCCTCAAGAAACAATTGCACTGGGAGAGGGTGTGGTGGAAGCAGAAAAACTGGCTAGGGAGGCAGAAAGGGAAACACCAGAAGTGGGAAGGGATCCAAGATTACACAGGGGCAGAGGGAGCCGGGCTGAGAAAAGGTATGGAGGTTGTATTAAATATTAGGAAATTCTGCATGCTCGTCAAGTACGATGGATGAGGCATTTAGGAAGATGGCCATGGGAGACCCTGAATTCCAATGATGAGCAATTGCTAGAGAATGAACATTAGGCATTCTTTCAAGAAGTTCAAGGGTGGTTATTTAGAGGGGAGACAAGGTAGAGAGAAGGGGATGGTGAATGGAGCAATGTTTGTCCTGGTGTAGGAGAAGAGGATTGCAGTTAAGAATGGGGGAGGTGGGATTTGGTCTAGAAATGGAGATTAGAGAGAAGGGAGTGAGGACAGAATAAATGAAGGGGTGAGAGCAACCAGATCTCACGTTAGCCTCCTGGAAAAGTAGGAGAAGACTGGGGAACCAAGACCTTGAACTTAGGAGATCACCCAGTCAGTGAACACCAGACCTGTTCATGGGCTGGAATCATAGGGAGCTAGGTAAAAGCAGAGCTTAACCTACTTTACTCAAGGCTTGCAGAATTAGAAACCTTGTTGGGGAGGGGGAAGCCCAAGAAATTGTATGTCTAACAAACTCCCTCAGGAGATTCTTTTGAAGCCAGCCTACCCCTATCCCCAAGAAGGCATTAGGAATTGCTGGTGAAGTACACACTCCTTATTCTACACAGAAGGAAACTGAGGCTCCAAGGTATCAAAAACATTCTAAGAGAAGTGGGAACTAGACCCTAGGTAGGTCCCCCTTCTGGCTCCCAAATCACAGCTCTTTCCTCTACATTGCACTGTTTTATTAAAGACAAAATCGAGCCCTGGCACAACCTGACACTTCTGGGTCCTCAACTGATCAAGGACATAGGGGAATTGTAGGAGGAATTGCCATTCTCAGGACAAATTCAGCAGAAAGAACAGAGGAAGGCAGGAGAATGAAGCAAAGCTCATTTTCACTCACAAATGCTGTGGTTAGAAGGAAAGAAATTGGATGCAGTTGATTTCAGAGTCAACATCTTTCTTGAGGCATTAGCCGATCCATTTTCTCTCTCATGCCCAGTGCTTTTCAGGGGCTCAAATCAGTTGAGAGGCTGGCAGTATGGGGATAAAAGGAAAGGACAAAATGTGGATTCTCACCATTCTCCTCACAGTAGCATGATATTCTACCGATTATACCATTGATTTTTTTTTCATTACTAAAATTGGAACTGAATCCGTGTAATTCTCACATCTAACAGCTCATCTCAGAAAGGTCAACCAAATAAGGTCAAAGAGTGTTTCCATGTCTGTGGTGAGGCAGAGTGTGAAAAAGAAGATGCCAGCCACACTGAAATAGAACACAGAGCCGGCTCTAAGTGAGTTGGGCCACTCAGTCCACAGACCAAACCGTCCCTCTGGGCCCAGCCAGGCACTGCAGAGATCTCTGGTTTCACAGGATGTAGGATAAAAGGGTAAACCTCAGCGAGTTCTGAAACCAGGTCTCTGTTCTCCCCACTGTGAACAAGTCAGTGAATAAAGGTGCCAACACCATTTGGTCCTACCTGCCACTAACGTACTGGGGGACCCTGTGATGCTCAGCAGCCTGGCCGAGGGGGACAGGCGTGGAATTTGGACTCAGATGTCATTGCTCCACCATTTACTATCATAACTAGGTAGGCAGCATTGGGCAAGATAGGGGACCTCTCTGAGTTTCAGTTTCTTTTTCCATAATTCTGCCCACATTGACTTAATTCAGCCTAAGTTTACTTGCCTCTTAGTCTTTGTTCTGAAGTTCAAATGTGATAATAAATGCCAGAGCCTTGTGTACTTTTAGCTGCTTACATTGTACTCATCATTGTCATCATCAACAATAATGATGATTAGGCTCTCTTTTCCAGAAATGGCACCCACCTAGGCAGCGGAGGGCTAGGGGTCCATTCTTCCAGAGCAGGTGTATATGAGCTCTTAAGTGACGGAGCCGAGAGGACAAGAGCCTGGGCTCTCAGGTAGATAATCCTGGCTCTGAGGTTTGCTCACTCCCCTCCCAGCTATGTTCCCTCTGCAGCAGGGTTCCCACTGTGAAATAAGGACAGTAATGATGCCGACTATAAAGCATTTTCTGAGATCAAACATGGGAAGTACTTTGCGCTTTGCTGGGCATGTAGAAAGTGCTTGGTATAGGGTATCCATTTATTATTGCTGTTGTCATTATCAATGATTTTGAAGCTTCTTGGTAAATTGTACATCTTGCCACCTCCCTCCATCAAGATTTATTATCAGTTGGTGTGGTTAGGGTAGTGTTGGACATTGCCCTTCAAAGCGGAGCCCAGTGGGGAAGGATTAGGGTGAGGTCTTGTTTGTGCTTCACTAGGACCCTCAGATATCGGCAGGTAAGAACAGTAGCCTGGGGTGATGACTTGGGGCTTTCATAAGGATGATGACATTTTTGTAGCTGGGCACCTCAGAGGAAGTGGAAGGTGGAGGCCTAGTTCAGAACTGGAGTGATTCAAATAATGGTGTTCTTGAGTCTCTGGTTTTCCTCTGTTACTGCATCTTCGCAGACTGTGAAGTCATCTCATCGTTCCTTCCTCTTTATGAACCACATTGGTGACAACACAATTTGTTCTCTGGTCCCTTTCAACATTTACAAATGAACCCCACCCTATTTTGCCCTTGGAGCTAAGAACATCTGACTCACGTATGTAATGCTGTTGATTCATTAAGTGTAGAGTGCTCTTCTTCATCATGCTACATGTTAAAAACACATGGGGGTCCCCCAAATTAGAAGGAAGTATGTGAATTCAATAAATGTGTTTTTCTACTTTCTTCTTTTTTAACAAAAAAATATTTTTATTGATTTCAGAGAGGAAGGGAGAGGGAGAGAGAGATAGAAACACCAATGATAAGAGAGAATCAGTGACTGGCTGCATCCAGAACGCCCCCCCACTGGGGACTGAGTCCACAGTCCGGGCTGGGAATTGAACTGTGACCTCCTGATTCATAGTTAGACACACAACCACTGAGCCACACCAGCATTTTGAAATTCCAGATCTACCTTAATGCTGCTACGCAAGGTCAGAAAATATGGGTTCTAGTCATTCCCTTTGTAACTCACCACTGTGGAACCTGGCACGAGTGAAACTCTCTACATGTTCGTTTTCCTACTGGTTAAAGAAAGGAATTAGATAGAGTCATTTCAAAGTCCTCCAACTCCAAAACTATTCAGTTTGTGATTTTTGGATCCTTTCGCTATACTTTGGATTTTAAAGACCATACCACCAGAAGGGGGCAGCAGAAGCCAGTGTACCTACCAAGGAAAAGACCCTTCTCTGAAGGCTGGAAGTTGTCACTTGTCAAACTCTAGGATTATGTTAAGATTGTATCATTGAATGAACTCATTTTAGAACTAAATTTGTTTTAAAAGTAGAGACAGATGAGTCCCAGTGTCTATGAATTTAATGATGAGTCAAAATGGGTAATATGAGTTAGAATGTTTCCACTGAGGAGATAGAGAGCTTTTATTTCCAACTGATTTCTGGCATGAAGCCCACTGGTTATAGAGTTTGTGTTTTCAAATAGGATTTTAATACGCTCTTTTTTTTTTTCTCTCAGAGTGGTTACAATCATGATTTTTTTGAGTCACTCAGAGTTGGGTTCCTTTAATGGTTTGTGTTACTTTGGGCAAATGAGTTAAAATTTTTCAGCCTCAGTTTACACATCTGTAAATGGGCTTGGTAAGCATTCAATGAGGTAATTTACATGAAGTGGTTATCCCTATCCTAGGCATGCAGTAGTGCTCAAATTGATTATGAGCGGGAGTTTCTAGTAATTTTGAAGCAAATTTTTGCTAATGGGATGGAAACAAGGGTGATGTTCAAAATGGATTCTTAAAAGAATTTGTAAAAATGCAATGCCTTTCCAGAATTGCACATAACACATAGTTTTTTTTTTCAATACTATACACATATTTCAATAGCACTGCCAATTTTTTAAAAAAATATATTTTATTGATATTTTACAGAGAGGAAGGGAGAGGGATAGAGAGCTAGAAACATCGATGAGAGAGAAACATTGATCAGTTGCCTCCTGCACACCTCCCACTGGGGATGTGCCCACAACCAAGGTACATGCCCTTGACCGGAATTGAACCCGGGACCCTTCAGTCCGCAGGCCGACGCTCTATCCACTGAGCCAAACCAGTTTCAGTCAGCACTGCCAATTTAAAAAAAAAAGTGTTTTTATTGATTTAAGAGAAGGAGAGAAAGGAAGTGGGAGAGAGAGAGAGAGAGAGAGAGAGAGAGAGAGAGAGAGATGTGAGAAAGAAATGTCAATTGGCTGCCTCCTATATACCCCCTACTGGGGATCAAACCTGAAGCCCAGCATGTGCCCTAACCAGGAATCAAACCTGTGACCTTTTGGTCGTGAGATGACACTCAGCCAACTGAACCATACCAGCCAGGGCATAGCACATACTTTTATTTGAGTGAGTGAGAGACTGAATTCTCATCTGCAACCTTAGGCATAACCATTTTGAAGGGTAAGTCTCTCATCACCCTGGGGTCTGAAAGTTTGAAAGTTTTAAGAATAAAATTGTGCTCAGATGAAATACATTTAATTCTCTAACTCCATGAGTGTTGTTTTTGCAATAGTAGACTAACTATACCGGGAGTCAGAAAACTTTTTTTGTGAAGGGCCAAATAGTACATATTTTAGGCCTTGCAAGCCATACTGTCTCTGTTGCAACTCCTCAATTCTGCCTTTTTAGCCACACATAAAAAATGGGTGTCACTGTGCTTCAATTAAACTTTATTGTTAGACACTGAAATTTCAATTGCCTGTGATTTCCATGTGTTCCCCATCATTATTCTTTTGATTCTTCCTCAATAATTCAAACTTTATAAAAATGATTCTTAGCTCTCAGGACTTGGCCCTCTGCCGTAGTGTGCCAACTCTTGAGCTATACCACCCAGATACAGGACAGATTCTTTAAAAAGGGCAGAGGTGAGTCAGTTCCAATAGGGCTCTTCCAGAACATTCACTGATTGATCATTGCCTACCTACTGGATTGTAAGTCCTTTGAAGATAAAATGGTGCTTTTATGCTATAGTTTTACATTTAAACTTCATTTTTCATGCTATGAAATCAACACATGCTCATGTAAAAAAATTAAAACACTATAAAGTGAAAGTTCCTTGTATTCCAAACATTGCCCACCCTCCCATTCCACCCTTACCCTGCCCCAAGTGACCAAGATAAAGAGACTAATTCCTGTAGCATTTTGAGATATATTTGCTCAGATCATTCTTCCTCTAACATAGTAACATTTATCATTATTCTTTACAACATTTTCAAATGTTTTATGAAATTACTTTTTATATTGTTTTAAACTTGCTTTAAAATTCATTCAACAATTTTGTTCAACAAATTTTTACCACAAAGGCCACTATGGATCATGCATATATTAGATTGAGCCATAGGAAATGGCTGAAATTTAAATCATTTTTTAAAAAAAATCTTTTTATTTTGAAATAATTTTAAACTCACACGAACTTGCAAAAATAGTAGAGAGGTCTGTACATTCCTCTGACTTGCCCTAATGGTACCATCTCACATTACTACAGTACATTGTCAAAACCAAGAAATTGACACAACTAGCTAGTCTACAATCCCTACTTGCATTTCACCCATTTTTATAGGTACTCATTCTTTAAAAACAAACAAACAAACAAACCATTTTGACTTTACAGAAATAATGTATTTATTATATAGAGACTAGAGGCCTGGTGCACAAATTGGTGCACCGGTGGGGTCCCTTGGCCTGGCCTGCGGGGATCGGGCCAAAACCAGCTCTCTGACAACCCCGAGGGGTCCTGGATTGGGAGAGGGTGGTTCTTGGGTGATGCACCCTGGAATTGGGCTCCCTCCTCTCTGGTTTGGGTGCGTCACCTGACAATTGCAGCTGCCAAGTCACGGCAGCTTGGCAGCTCCTGCGTTGAGCATCTGCCCCCTGGTGGTCAGTGCGCGTCATAGCTACCAGTTGGACAGTCAAACGATTGGCCGGTTGGCTGGTGGCTTAGGCTTTTCTATATATAGATAGATGTAGATATACATCCTGTACATCTTTGCATGTCAGTACTCTCCAACTAGAGAGGTGGTTTTGCTAACAGGACCACCCAAACCGTCTTTGATTGTGGGTTAATGGGTTCCTAACACCTATCTTCAAAGTTTCACTTAGAAGGTCACTGTGGTACTGCTTCAGAGAAATGACACGCACCTTAAGGGTTAGCTCATGACTCAGGCATCTTAGAGAGTTTCCAGTGATTAACACATGATACATGGGATATTTTACAGTTAAGATTTTTACATTTGAAAAGATTTCAAAATTATGCAAAAGTAGTAATAAGAAAAAATGTAATTGCCTATAACACTTCCACTTAAAGTCAGATGCATTTAGCCTGTTAGTATTTCTTTTTAGTTTTGAGTTTAATGCTTTTTGGCTTGAGGCCCCTTCTTCCATCTTTAAAGCCATCAGTGTAGCATCTTCAAATCTCTCCCTCTGACCTCTTCTTCCATCATCATGTACCTGACTTTGACATTTTTGCCTACCTCTTAGAAGGGTCTTGGTGAATACCTTGGGCTCAGTAGCTAGTCCAGGATAAATCTTTACATTTCAAGATCTTTGCTTAATCACATTGAAAAGTCTCTTTTGCCATGTAAGGAAAAATATTCACAAATTCTGATGATTAGGTCGTGGACAACTTTAGGTGTCATTATTCTGCCTACCATGGTCTCCCAACTGTTGGAGAGACAAATTACTCATTCTTCTCTAGACCAAATTAATAATGTATTCAGATTAGTAAAAACATTTGATAATTTGTTTACACACATCTCCATATTCATATATATGTCTTGAAATATACTCCTCCCAAATAAATGTTGAAAGGATAGAATTTAAATACATGTGAATAGACACTCTCATTTTCCCCATACCCAGTGGATGTCCTTGCACCGTCATGGTAAGCACCAAGCCCCCTTTGGAGACCACTGTTCTGGATCATCCTTTTTCTAGATTCCATGCAAATCATAGTACTGGACATATCTCCTTGCATCCTTGCTGCATACCATGCTTTGTACTTGGTACAATTGTGCTTCAGCTCCTGTATAATGAGGTCCTCAAGAACATAGGTGTTAATGTCAATCATACAGGTTCAAGTCCCAGCTCCCCACCTGCAACCTGTGTGACCTTGATCAAGTTGCTGAACCCTCTGAGCCTCAGTGTTTTCACGGGCAGTATGAGATAATGTCTACCCATAGGGTTGCTCCTGAGGATTATATGTTCATTGGACTGTTAGTAATAATATGACATTAGATGACATTCTTTTGAGTTTAATGCTAGGCCCTTCAATAGGGTTTAGTCTTCTTACCTGTGCTTGGCACCTATTTCCTGATTCTTTCTTAGGCTGGTTACCCCCAGTCGAAGGTCCCTCTCATCTTTTGTATGTCAATTCCCTTTCATTCCTATATTAGTTTCCCAGGGCTGCAGTAACAAGGTACCACAAACCAGGTGGCTTAAACAAAAGGAACTTATTGTCTCATAGTCCTGGAGGCTAGAAGCCTGAAATCCAGATGTCAGCAGGGCCCTGCTCTCTCTGAAAGCTCAAGAGGCTGACCTTTTCCCTTCTCTCCCAGCCTTTGCTGACTCCTGGAACTCTTTGGTTTATGGCAGCATCACTCCAACCTCTGCCTCCATCCCCACATGGCCTTCTCTATGTCTCTCTCTGCCTCCTCTTCTCTTCTTATAAGGACACCAGCCATTGGATTCATGGCCTATCCTAAGTCTAGGATGACTTCATCCAAAGATCCTCAACTAATTACAGCTGCAAAGACCCTATTTTTAAATAAGGTCACAACCTGAGCGATCCTAGAGACATGATCTGGGGCAGGGAGAACAATATTCAAACCACTACAATTCCCCTCTCACAGAATTGTTTTTCTTACAAGTTTTAGGAGGCTCTGGCCCTTTCCTGACAGTGTTTGTGTCAGAGTTCAGG
Source organism: Plecotus auritus (assembly GCF_963455305.1). Lineage (NCBI taxonomy): Eukaryota > Metazoa > Chordata > Mammalia > Chiroptera > Vespertilionidae > Plecotus > Plecotus auritus. The sequence continues at coordinate 17,236,969 of NC_137773.1, forward strand.
GCCTTGAGAATGTGGGGCCAGGAGAGCACAGACGACAGACACGAAAACCAATGGTATTGACTTGTCTAACCCACATCCCAGAGCCCTTCGTGTCACTACTCTTCACAAGGAAGAAACATCACTGATTTGTGTTTCTTGTTGCTAGTTTGTGTACAACACTGCAGCCCTTGTACTGCTTCCCGCTGGGGCTTTTGGCATTTTTTGAAGGAAAAAAGAAAAGACAAAGTGCTGTTTGGTTTTCATTTCACAGTGTGTGTGTTTGCAAGATGCCTCCCCCATTAGATGACTCCAATTTAAAACACAGATTAGCCCTGACAAAACTGACCCAGGCTGGCTTTTCTCTGTCATGGTTTCAATTTCAGGCTTATCCATCACAAATGATTGTAGTCTAACAGGATTCTGACAGAAAAGGGGTAGGAGTTTTGAATTCTTACCTGCAGTTTCCAGCTCCAGGGGATAATAGCCGAGAGTAAAACAACAATAACTGAGTTGTAGAGTATAAAACATGCCGACTTCTCCCTCGGAGTTCTGTGCTCCGAGATGTTTAGCAAGTCACTCTCCCTGTCCATAAGCGCTCCTGTAGCAAATTATGAGCCTTATGAAACAAACACATTTCTCCTTTTGCCTTGCGTGCGAGGAAGCTTGGGGGAAATGATGCTCAGTTTGAGTAATTATTAGCCTAGGTATTTATTCCATTCAGGTCTGTCTTGTGTGGCATTACATTCTGTTCCTATCAGACAATTGTACTGCACGATGATTTTGCATCTTTTCTGGACATTTTCTCCTGCCCTGCCTTCTATGACACTGCCTTTCTGCCCATTTCTTCTGCCTCCTTCTTCACTTCCTCTGCCCAACTGTTAAGCACGGGGTTTCCCAGGACACCTGTTCTTCTCTCTCTGGACATGCAGCCCTTGGATTTCTTATGCACTCTGAGGATTTGAATGGCTCCCCAGATACTGATGACTCTCAGAGCAGTATCTCCCGCTCAACCTTGATTCAGATTCAAATCCATTTATTGAGCACCAAGTATGTGTCAGGAAGTGTTGGGGTTCCCTTGCTGAGCAGGCAGAGGGAGACCCTGTCCAAATTGAGCTTAATTCTAATAGATCTCACTGAACTACGATGTTGGCCTTTGTGCCTCTCCCTCTGCCTACCCTCTCCAGCCGCCTGTCCATACTCCATCATTCTTACCCTTGTAATGTTAGGCTTAAATAACCTTCTCTAATGTACTGTAACAGTGGTCGGCAAACTCATTAGTCAACAGAGCCAAATATCAACAGTACGATTGAAATTTCTTTTGAGAGCCAAATTTTTTATTTTTTATTTTTTATTTTTTATTTATTTTTTTATTTTTTTAAATATATTTTTTATTGATATTTTACAGAGAGGAAGGGAGAGGGATAGAGAGTTAGAAACATCGATGAGAGAGAAACATCGATCAGCTGCCTCCTGCACACCTCCTACTGGGGATGTGCCCGCAACCAAGGTACGTGCCCTTGACCGGAATCGAACCTGGGACCTTTCAGTCCGCAGGCTGACGCTCTATCCACTGAGCCAAACCGGTTTCGGCGAGCCAAATTTTTTAAACTTAAACTTCTTCTAACACCACTTCTTCAAAATAGACTCTCCCAGGCTGTGGTATTTTGTGGAAGAGCCACACTCAAGGGGCCAAAGAGCCACATGTGGCTCGCGAGCTGCAGTTTGCCGACCACGGTACTGTAAGTTTTGTGAGAGTAGGGCCATGCCATACTCATCTCAGCGTTCTTAGTGCCTGGAACAGTGCTTAGCACTTAGTAGGATTCTCAGTATATTTTCCTTGTTGAATTCAAAGATCAGTTATATATATGACTCCACATCTCAGCTAAAACTTCACATTCTCAAGGACACTTTTCTTGACCCTCCAAATAGGTCAGCCATCCTCATGGTATGGACCTATAATATCTTATATTAATTCTTCCCAGAATTTTGCATAATTATAACTGTTTTTCAACTGTTCACATTATTTGTTTAAATTCAGTCTTGTGCACTAAGTTGTAAATTCATTGACAAGCTCAATGGTACAGCTACCATAAGTATTTGGCCTTAATAAATAGTCAATAGATATATGTTAACTGACAGAGTGACAAACTTTCTTCCTGGATAAAAATCTTTCCACTGTTGTGGCCTACAGAAAACTTAGACCTGATAGCCTGCTGGCCTAATGCCTCATTCTACCTATCTATAAAATGGGGATGTTCCTGTGGGGTGATGTTGGGTAGCAGATGAGTTTTAGATAAAACCATATCAAATGTTCATAAATTGTATCATAAAAGATGATATTAAAAGATTAAACACATCAACGGAAATTCCAGCTTAGCTTTTAAATGCCTATTTCAAAATGTGATTTTTTTCATTGTCCCACGGGAAAAATAGACATTTCCTCTCCTTTTTCCTACCCAGCCCCTGAGACGACAATTCTTGCGGAAAATGAAGTTGAAACAGAACAGGTAAACATTTTTGTGAAGTATTTGATGTGACTTAGGTTTTTAAATTCTACATCAGGGGTTTGCAGGAATGGATTAGGGAGAGAAACTATATCGAAGCTGCAAAATGCATCGCGAATGTTCTGAAATAGCAAAGGAATTTGTAGACTTGTACTCTCAGCAGAAATAACATAAATATTATGACTTCTATATGCACACATGCTTTGAAAAACAAAAAAATAAAAATACATGGGAAATCATTGTGTGTTCCTTCCAATTGGCCCAGGATTAGTGATACCCTGCAGAATTGTCACCTGCCACCATTTTTTCCCAAATGAAAAAATATAAGTGAGGAAAGTGGCAGTGCTTTACATTCACAGATCTCAATATGTGGCTCAACAGAAGACAGAGAGATTCTCATATCTGCTTAGATTCTCATTTCTCCATACCATCACACCCCATGTAACCTCTGGGAATCTCCACTGTACAGCTCAGGAGAGAAGGACAGTCAAAATGGCCAGTAATGTCTCATGAACATCATTTTAATCTCATGGGTTCCCTGGCTACACTTTGAGAACCACTGCTATAGGAAATGTGACATTGAGTTCCATTTTTCTCTTTGGTCTTGTTGCCTCTAGAAGCCTGAGTCAGTCATGAGAAGGACTGCACAGGGCTAGGGAGAGCTCACAGGATTCAGACAGTGCCCACCCTAGTGATTTGACAGTGAACACAGACACAGGACCTTTTTTTTTTTTTTTTTTTTTTTTTTACCTTCAGATCCCTGTGCCCCATAGCCCATATCTGGTCAATGTTTTAGGTTTTCAGAAAGTAAAGAAAAACTTGCTTTAATATATTTGTATTGATTTCAGAGAGAGGAAGGGAAGGGGAGAGATGGAAATATATATTGGCTGCCTCCTGGATGTCCCCTACTGGGGATCAAACTCACAATCACAACCCAGACATGTTCCCTGACCATGTGTCAAACTGGTGACCTCCTGTTGCATGGGTTGATGCCTAACCAATGAGCATACCAGCCGGGCTAAAAAATATTTTTCTTTTATTTGTAAGGTTGGTTTTGTTTTGATCATGAGACACATGGGGCAAAAGGTGGTGAGATGCAGTGAAGCTCTGGCCGTTGGAGGGTGTGGTTGGGATGGGAAACTCATGTGAGCGCGAACATTCAGAAACAAGTGGCCCAATCATCTTCCCTGTGTCTCACCAGTTGAGCGGGCTGGACAGCTCCTTCCTTGCGAAGATCATTGCTCCCTCCCTGGGATTTGTGCTGTGTGCATTGATTGTAGCGCTTCTACTTCGAGGTAAGGATGGATGACGCCCTATAGAGCTATGGAGACTCCAGGAGGACGTGAGAGCAGATCAATGCTGCTTCCTGCCCCTTTTCTCCATTTCCCAGAGTTCCTTTCTGTCATTGTCTCCATCCTGGTCAAGGAGGTGACAGGTAAAGCCATTCTCCTGAGGATGCTAAAGGCTTCATGTATCATCTTCCTGACAGAGTTCTGTTTTGGGGGGAAAAAGACAGCACCTTCACTTATTGGACACTTACTCTGTGTCAGTCCTGACTAGGCTCTTTTTGTTTTTGTTAATCCTCACCTGAGAATAGTTTTCCATTGATTTTAGGGAGAGTGGAAGAGAGAGGGAAAGACAGAGAGAAACATGGATGTGAGAGTAACACATCAATCAGTTGCCTCCCTGCACAAGCCCAACCAGGGCCTGGGCCTGGGAGGAGTCTGCAACCCTAGACTCTTGACGTGCCTAACACATCCAGCGCTCATGAGTGCCTTAAGTGGAAAGTGCTCTTATTATCAGTGTCGGGTGGAGGAAGCCCTGGCCCAGCCTCCCCCTCTGGCTAGGATTGTCCCAGGAAGAAAGCCATGAATTATCCCTGGTCTTCTTATTTGTTCTCTTTAAGCAAGCTTTCTTAACCTGGGGTCCACAGATAGAACTTAGGGGACGAGTGAGTCCCTTGAAATCATATACAAAAGTGCTTGTACATTCTTATTTGCATTTTTCAAGGAGAAGGGTCCATAGCTGTTATTTAAATTCTCCAGCTGGTCCATGACCATGCCCCCACCTCCCACTTCAAAAAGAAGCTTTAAGACACTACCGAAAGGAGCCATGAAATAGGGTTTATAGTTTTCATGCAAAGAATAGGCATGTGGCACCTGGTCCTGCTATAAAATCAGGGGAAATTTGTTCTCTAGTCATTAACAGGAACTGTTTCAAGGTAGCAAGTGAGGAGATAAGACTAGTATTCATCTCAGCCTGTTTGAGCAACACAAGGGACACTTGTGTATTTTGAAACCTGCCCTGTAGTGAACACTGGCAAAGGAAATTTACAGAGGCATGTTGCAGTTTTGGATATTCTGGGTAAGTCTCATAAGGAAGTGTTTTAAAACCCAAATAAGTACTTGCATTGCGGGTGGGCAAATGACTCAGGTGTGAAGCAGCTTAACACCATTGCCCACAACGTTGGAATAACTTTGTAGTTGATGGGCATTGCCTGGGGGCCTAACGAAGCAGCCATTTGATCCAGGAAAATAAATGGCTTTCCAGTCCCCAAATTGTCACCTTTAGACTACGTCTGCTTTTCCTAAGATAGTAGTGGGCTTCCCCAGCATTTCAAATGTCCTAGCAGCACTCTGCTTATACTGTGGCTTTGTCTTTCCAGGGAAAGTCATGAAAATCAATTGCTTCCAGAAACACACAAGGTAATTCATCTTGCATGACTGATCATTGTAATGATAGAACAAGGTGTTACAAATGATTAGATACTACTCAGTGGTTTAATGACTTATGCTTGTGTTCTGATTAAATACAGGGTTGGAGAGATGTGACATTAGAGGTGAAAAAGAGGTGGGAATTTAGCTCACATTTTCCTCTGCCTTGGTTAACACTGTTACATTGTCCAACATACAACTGCAAAGGCAGGTTGCATTAATAGAAGTATGCCATGCAAAAGAAAGAAGGTGATATATCACTCTATTTTGTGCTAGAAGTTCTTTGTTCAACTCTGGCCAACTCACTTTAAAAGGACATTGTTAAACCGGAGTTCATGGAGAGGAGAGTGGGCAGTGTGAAAAGTGAAAAAACACATCGAATATCATTCCTGGGATATGGCTCCTTCTGCCCAATTACTAGCACACCCTGGGACCCATGGGAGCAAGTGTTTTTGTTTGTTTGTTTGTGTTTAATCGTTTGAAGAGTCTCTAAAAAGGGATTTTGAATATTTGTCCTGTTCGACAACTTTCTGGAAAAGGAATAAAAAGATTTGGTATAAACTGTGATGAAAACCTTGTCTTCACTTAATAATTGCATCAATACCACAATATCTGTTAACAAATAAATATTAAGAAGTAGGGACACTGAGGCTCAGTAAGGTGACTTTCTAAGGTCACAGTTGTAGATTTTGTGTGTGTGTAAGTAAACGCCTTTAGGTTGTGATCTATATTTTCTAACATAGAAACTTGTAACGTCCCTATTAAAATAGATTGACAAAAACCCTTTATCCCATAGGGCCTCAGTTTGGCCATCTGTGACATGAAAGAGTTGGACTGGATAGGCTCTGAGCCCTTTTAACTCTGACAGCCTCGGTTAGTTGTGTTGTAATTTATCCATTTATCCCTGGTCTTGGGGGTTCGCATTAACAGCCTCTTTTCTCTCTGTAGGCTACACAATGTTGGAGAAAGTAAAAATGCCCTCGATGACCTACAGCATGGGAGAGAAGATGAAGACGGTCTTTTCACACTATAACGTGCCACTTTTTTTTTAGAATGGAGGACAGGGGTAGGATGTGTGAATTGTCACAATACGTCTTAGAATGTTTGTTTGCTTTTAAAGCCCCATCTATTCCATTGGTGTCATTGAGCCAGTATTGCTTTAGTTTCATAAGTGGAAGGCACATGAGAGACCACACCTTCTCTGCCCAGTGCTTTATCTCCTTCCCAGCATCACTGCTAAGTGATCTTGCTCACTATGCTTGACTACTTTCAGTGATGATGAGCTCACTGCCACACCCAGCGGAGCCCATGAAATCTCAGGGCAGTTCTGAGACTTAGAAATCTATAAAGCAAAGTCTATCTCCAGATAGCATCTGCCTGTCAGTCCTCATTGAACTCATGGTGCTCACACAGAACACGTCTAATCTCTCCTCTACGTGGTAGTGCTCCAGGTACACCAGACCCTATGTCTCTGGAAATTACCTTGTTTCTGGGATGTGATTTCTGGCCCCTTCCCTCCCATAGTTGACTTTGCTGTGGATGCATTTGCATCTCTCCTTTTGTGCCCAAATGTCAGCATTGAGAGCCCCACTCCAGGGATGGTGTGAGCAGCCCGGGTCTATGCTTCATCCATAATGCAGGAACTGATGTCATCTCCAAAACTCCTTGGTTTTCTATTATTTTCTGTTCACATTTGAGTGTCTTTAGGGGTGACCATGGTGTCACATCTTAATTCTTGCTTGGGCAATTTAATTTTGGGAACAATCAGGAGTCCATCAGAGCAAAATGCAGTGAGTGGCGTGGACATTCAACCAGGGCCAACGCATGATCTGACTGTAAGGCAACCCACATTAAACACAGTTCGTGGAAATGTGCTCCTCAGTAGGAACAGATTTATTTTAAAACTTCCATAACTGCGGCATGAAGGACCCAGGGAGAGAGATGAAAGCAAACGGCTGTTGAATGAATGAATGAATGAATGAATGAATGAATGGAAAGAATGTGTATCTGAATGAGGGAGGCCTCTGGTGGGGCAGAAATGTGGGAAGTCACCAGAACTGGAAGGAATTTCCCTGACATACTGCCTGGTATGTTTAGGGCAATCGCAGAAATAATGCAATAAGCACACCGTCTTCCAAGGAAGCCACCTTTCCTATGTCTACTCTTTTGACATTACTTTTAAGAGGGGGAAAAAAATCAGTCTCAATTCTTCATTGGTACAACCTGTAGATTCCTCGCACGGATCCAGCAGCCCCAATGGGCCAGGCATATCATTCTTGCTTTTGGAGCTGAGAAAACAGAAGCAGAGATAGATGAAGGCACTTGCCTGAGTTCACATAAGTCCAGCCCCCAGGGACAGAACTGAGCCTTGGCAGGCAGGAAGGACCCCACACACTGAGAGCTCGAAGAAAAGACATGATGCCTGCAGAGGGCGGCATTGACCTGCTCGGTCCCAAATAGGTGTTCCTTTACTCAAATCCTGAGCAGCCTGAGGGTTTTGACAGTTCTCCAATTCCCCACCCCTTTATAGTTCAATCTTCCCTGGTCCGCAAATTATTTACTCAGAATCTTATTTGCATTTGCAGAGGAAGCGGCAAGTGGAGAACCTGGCAGGAGCCTTAATGAAGCCAGGTGGGACACATTGAAACGGGAATGTGTTGAACTAACTCTCTGAGAGCTGAGGCCAGCTGTCAGCGGGCTTAATGAAAGGTTAACAGGAACGAGGCAATGGGTGGCTGGGGAGGCTCTCTGTCTCTCTAAAGAAAACAAAGAGTTGAGAAGTGGGCTCCCCAGGTGGAGGCAAGAGCAGAAGGAGGAAGCCACTGAGTCTGAAATAGAGTTTCATTTAGATTTGTAAACAAGTTACAGTCTTAAAAAAGAAAGAAAGAAAAAAGAGCGCTGTGAGTTCTCAGCTCTCTGAGATTCAAAGGACCAGGAGGGGACCTGTCTGGAATGAGATGAATGCTAATGCTGTTAGGAAGGCGCTTGGGGAGACTGGAGCTGGCTGCTCACACAACAAGGTGGTTTCACTTTCTGAGCTGAAAAGGTGGTGTTCTGCCATCTCGGGCTTTATCTGTGTTGCATATGGAGTGGGGGGACCGGGGAGCAGGAAAGACATCTTTCATTTTGTTTAGCTGGTGAAACTGAGGGCCAAACAGGGGGAATGAGTTACCCCCGCCCCGCGGTGCGCCCCCCGCCCCCCACAAGGAAACAGTGCCAGAGTACCCTAGACTTCGCTCTGCAGCCAGGTGATAGACTTGTTCTTGGATTTTCCTAAGTCCACCTGGCTATGCCCGATTACTTACCCTCCCAAGGTCATATCCAGTAGGTTCCTGTTGGTACATGCAACTCAGCATTTCTTTTCCTTGAACCATCTTTGCCAGCACATCCTTGACCCCATGGTGGATTGCCACTCCCAGAAAGAGGAATTAGAATGAGGAAGTTCAAAGCTTGGCTGTTTTGTTGCTTTTTAAAAAACACCACCATAATTAGGGTGACCACTTGTCCTAGTTTAAAGCCTCAAAGTTCCTCTCACATGCTGGGACTCCCTCAGTCCTCGGCCCCCTGGGATGGTTGGTCAATGTAAGTCCACGACTAAACTAGATCAAAAGCAGCAGCCCTCTGGTTCTTTGATTCACAGCCCCTGCTCTGGACTCTATTGCAGTGATCATTGTGTGTGTGCGAGTGGCTTTGCAGTTGGACTCAAGTAGAGTTTAATTCATTCAGATACATCATTAGAATAGATTGCTACATCTAGACCCTGGCTATTCAAAATGTGGGGGCTCAGACCAGCAGTATTATCACCAAGGAGGAACTTGTTAGAAATGCATATCAGTCCCTATCCTAGACCCTCAGAATCTGCATTTCAACAAGGTCTCTCTGTGATTCACATGCACATTACAGATTGGGAAGTAAAGCATTGATTTTCAAACTTGGCTGCACATTGGAGTCATGTGGGCAAGTTGAAAACTACTCATGCTTGACTCCCCTCTGAGGTCCCGATTTATTTGACATGGGGAGACCTGGTATTAGGCATTCTTTTATAGCACCTCAGGTAATTCTAATATGCCGCAATGTTTGTAAACCACTTCTTAAGGGAGCGTAGCTTTGTGCCAAAAAGTAATGTTGCTATTAATCAGGATAACTCTTGGCCTAAGATACAAGTTTATGTGGGTCTAGTGCCCCTGCATGGTTTTGCTCAAAGAAATGATCAATAAAATTGCTCAAGAAGACCTGAGGACACTAGGTAATCACCTAAATGTCCCCATTTCTATGGATGAGGCCCATTAAAGCAATTAAGACCTAGATATAATGCAGGCATACCTTGTTTGATTGCCCTTCACTTTATTGCATTTCACTGATGTGTTTTTTACAAGTTGAAGGCAAGACCCTCCACTAGCAAAAAGATTATGACTCGATTTATTGCTACACTCACTTTATTGCAGTGGGCAGGAACTGAACCAGCAATATCTCCAGGATATGCCTGTATTTGTTTTTTTTTTTTTTTAATATATTTTATTGATTTTTTTACAGAGAGGAAGGGAGAGGAATAGAGAGTTAGAAACACTGATGAGAGAGAAACATTGATCAGCTGCCTCCTGCACACCTCCTACTGGGGATGTGCCCACAACCAAGGTACATGCCCTTGACCGGAATTGAACCTGGGACCTTTCAGTCCGCAGGCCGACGCTCTATCCACTGAGCCAAACCGGTTAGGGCATATGCCTGTATTTGGTCTGTAGAAAGTGATAATGAGAAAACAGAACAGATAAACAGATAAGGAACGTCTGGGGGTCAAGGTGGCACTGTTAGTCTATTCAGAAACCTCAAAGGGGTAATGAGATGACACTGAGATTTTAAGAGAAGCACGGTGGGTTTCCATGTTAAAGTAAAAATATGGTAAGTGATATTGAAAGTGGAAATATAAAAATGATAAAGTGGACAGCTTTTTTTTGCAGAACAAGGAACTTGGTAATAAGGCAACTACCTGTTCTCTTGTACCCAAATATAATGAAAGACCCTCCTCTGGGCACAATCGTTCATTGTCTCAGTAGGATGTATTCAGCTGCAAGTAAAAGAATGCTAAAAAGTAGGGGTTAATTAGGGAATTATTTCTCATAATTAGACACCTGGACTTAGGCAGTTTCAGAGTAGGCCAACAGCTTCAGTAAGGTAGATATGACAGTCTCTGACGTTTTTGGGCCTTCCTCATGGTTGCAAGATGGCTGCCATAGCTCTACTGTGCCCTCTGCACAGGCATCCCACATAGGAAGGAAGTGGGCTTAGATCAGCAGTATTTTCCCCTTATATGACTCTAACACCATATCAAAATGGAGAATCATTCATAGAAGTTACCAGAAGAGTTACCTATATATTTCATTGGCCATAGATTTCACTGGGTCACATGCCCACCCTTTGGCAAAGGGAAATGAGATTTCTAGGGCTAATTTCTAGGACTGATTGTTACTCAGTTCCCAGGCTGTGTACATTGCCATTCAGCCAAAATTTAGCATCATTCAGCCTGGGAGAAACTGGGAGTGGATGTTGGGTAGACAACATTGATTTCTGCCACATTCACTCATCCCACAAAAGCTTATTGTCTCCCTTGTTCCCGAGGGCCCTGCTGGGTGCTGAGGTATAGCCACAAACAAGACATACCCAGTCCCTGTTCCCAGGCAGCTCACAGACTATAAAGCCATTTCTCTCTTTATTATGCCTTTCATGATTCCAAATATTTGTACCTGAGGAGCAAAAAGAATGAAGGGATGAAAAGGAATGTTTAGAATTCTGCACACACACCTCCTTGAAGCTGGGAAACCATCCCTTTGATGCGAGTGTCGGGAGTCAATGGAGGAACGAGACGGAAACATTTGGCCCTGGGAGGCGAAGGCAAATGATAACAAATACTCTCAGCTGCCATGAAGCTTTCTAAGGGTGGCAAAAGCAGCCAGCTTGGTGAAAGTGCAATGTTAGAGGAATGGGAACAGCCACTTCCACATTTCTATGCTGTCTCATACTTTTCTAAGCCATTTCAACACGTAGTACTCTGTGTCGGAGGAAGGGCCCACGTCCATTTTATAGAGGAGAAAAATGGAAAGAGGTTCTATAATTCCATAAGGTAAAGCGACTCTGGCTTCCCAGCATAGTGAGTGAGGCAGATTGGAATTAAGTGTCCTGATTCCTCCCATGGATCAATGTCATCTTTACGGGGTGCACATGCGGTGGTGGGAAAAAGCCTTGTAATTAATCAAAGACTCACCATCAACTAATGCTATAGCCTCCCCATACTCGTGCATTTTTTAAAAAAAATGTGTGCCTAGCTTTGCACTTGGACCTAGTAACAGGGCCAGTAGTCATCACTAATACGATTTGCGCACTTGCTGTGTGCCAAGCACTACCCTCAGCACCTTACCTGCATTATTTCACATAATCATAACAGTCTCTCTATGAGGGAGTTGCCAGTGTGATCCATGTTTGACAGACGAGGACGTGCAAGCTTTGATAGTAGCTGGTCAGCAGTGGAGCTGGGATTCCAACTCCTGAGCAGCTTCTAACCCTCGGGCCTTGTCCCTGACTGTGGCCCCTCTGGGTGTATGAGTACCTCTGTGATCTCTTAATGATCATACTCCTGTGTAGGTGGAAAGGACTACTCAATTGGGAGTTTTCAGTTTCCCCCAATCGCCTTGCCGGTTTGAATATGACAAAGCCTTAAATAGGTGGCGGGGGCGAGGTGGAGGGGGCGTTGTGAAGGACATGAGGCCAGAAGAGACTTGGGGCCTGGGTTTCACATTCTGGAATGACCAGCATTGACTATTCAAAATATACCACAAATTCGGCTTCCTCCCCTCTTTTAAAATATGCCTTGATAGACTTCAAAAAAGCAAAAGAGAAAAGAAGTGGCCTGGGCCCCACGCTCCTGCAGAGAACCCTATGCGTCCTCCTCCCTGGCTTTGTCCTCCTCCCTGGCTTTGTCCTCATGCTGCCTCTTATCTCTGTTCCCTTCCCCTTTTATCTCTGTTCCCTACATTGTTTCTTTCCTTCCCCTCTCTGCTCCCTCTGAGAGGCCTTGGGTGTATTATCTCCTTTTAGCAGCTCCATCAACTAAGTCCTGTCATTGTTTTCTCCTGATTTGGAATGCCTCTGCATCACTTTAATCTGTTCCTCTGAGTTTTGGATTTCAATCTCTTCCCAAATAATCTCAGACTCTTCTTCACTGAGATAAAAAAAAAAAAAAAAAGGAAAAGGAAAGAAAAGAAAAAAAGGCCTGAATGAGATGATACGACCTGACAATACCCTCTGGCTCGGTATCAAGATGATTAGAAGAGACAGCAGTCTTGCTTCACCTTTATACCCTGCACATGCGGTGGTGGGAAAAAGCCTTGTAATTAATCAGACTCACCATCAACTAATGCTACAGCCTCTCATTACTCCTGCATTTAAAAAACAAACAAACTATTTTTGAAAAATTTTGCAATAGAGCACATGGAAAGAGCACAGGTCTTGGAGTCCAACTGGCCCAGAACCTTGAAGCTGCCTCTTGCTGGGCTGGGTGGCCCAGGACAGTTGCTTGGCTTTTCTAAGTCTCTGCTTCATCATCTAGAAACTGGGAGTAATTGGACCCTTCTCATAAATAAGCATTAACTATAGCAATGCCAGTAAAGCAATTGGCACAGTGGTTGGCACAGGTAGGTGCTCTGTGACTGGTAGGCACTGTTGTTAATTCACTCTCCCGCCTGGGCATGCGTAGCATGATGTGTTTGTTTATTGAAACTTGTGGGCAGGACCAGTGTATCTCCAGTGAGGATACCTTCAGTGTGCTTGGAGAACTGGAACCTTGAACCTGCAGGCTATCTCAGAAGCTATGTATATAGCCTTTCATCTGTGGTTCTCCTCTTTGGAGAGCTTAAGAATCGTCTTGGAACGTGGTGAAATGCAGATAGCTGGGGCCAACCCCAGGGATGCTGACTCGGGGAGTCTGGAATTAGGTCCTACTACTTGCATTTTTTAAATATCCTCATCCAGTGGAATTCTGTAGGTCTGAGAGTGGCTCACAGGCTCATATTCAGACAATGCTTGCATTAGCCTTCCAGATCCCAACCACTCTGTCTGGCCATCCTTTCTGAGCTCTGTCTGCTTTACCTTTGCTTGTCTTTGGACTCTGTGTTCAGTGCTGGTTTTGGTCTTCCTTGGTCCACCATGGTCAACCCCAGGGCACTGCCCAGTTCATCTCTGGTTCTTACAGCTATTGCTTCTGGTACGCAGCTAATTTTCTTGGACACTCCTCCTGCCTGAGATTTGGCTCTGCCTTCATTCTGCATTCCAACTCAAATTCTTCCAAGGTGATGCACTCCTGTGGTCTCTGTACACCTGTTACAGCTGTCATTTGCCATCCTTCCCTGCCTCTCATTGATGCTGTTGATCACAGCTACCCCTTTGGACTCCCAATATGATGGAAGATCTTGGAAGACGGCAAGAGCACCATTTTGAACTTGAATCATGATTGAAAAACACCAGGAGTGTAGTGTGTAGACAATGCACAGAATGGTTATTGCCCCTAAAACATAGGCTGAGTTATTTTTTATTTCTATTTTAAATCTATCTCATTATATCTTGGTTCATTGTTTTTCCATCCCTGCTCAATGATGAAGAATATAAGAAAAATGCTCTGGTTTTTATCTGGATTCTGGTGATTGAAGGTTTTGCAGTGCCTTGAATGGGACATCATGCAATTATTTAAACACATCTTCATGCAGACATAAGCCAAAAGTAGCAGCCAGGTAAGGCTGAAACGTGCAAACTGAAATGGTCAGGGAGGTAACTCTCATGTTCTTTCTCTTTTCCCATCCCCATCACTGGCTCACACTGTACTCTCAAATATTCTTTAAATGAATGAAGGCAGGTCTATTTCTCTTCTCTTGCTTTGGTCCATTTTACTATTGGCACCCTGCACTATAGGCATCTGATTTTCTTGAATTCTTCCAGCAACGGGAAGCTCACTGTCTCCTGTTTAATTTTCATGTAGTCCTAACTGGTAGAAAGTGTATCTTTCTGAGTGACAAAAGTCTGCCTCTCTGTGGCTTCCAGTTCCTGTTCCCTTTTTCCACGTGGAATAAAAAAATAGTTCAGTATTCTCTTCCATGTGGCAGCCTTCAGATGTTTGAAGGGAATGGACAGGTTGCTCTCTGCATTCAAGTCTTCTACCTGCTTGTTCCTGAAACAGTTTTCCTTCCTTCTTCATCTGTGTCTGAATGTGCTCTGCTTTGCCACTGCTCCTTCTTAAAATGGGTTACTAAGAAGATAAGTAATCCAATTAAAAATGGGCAAAGAATTCATTCATTCATTCATTCATTCATTCACTCATTTATTGTTGATCCTCACCCAAGGATATTTCTTCCCAATGCTTTTTAGAGAGAGTGGAAGGGAGGGATGAAGAGAGAGGGAAAGAAAGAGAAACATCGATGTGAGAGAGAGACATCAATTGGTTGCCTGGAATCAAACTTGTGACACTTTGGTGTGTGGGCTGATGCTCTAACCACTTGGTTACACTGGCCAGGGCAAAAATTGGCAAATAATTTAAAGAGAAATTTCTCCAAGAAGACATATGAATGGCCAATATGGACATGAGATGCTTACTATCATCAGTCCTTAGGGAAATGCACATCAAAACCATAGTGAGATGCCACTCCACACCCACTGGGATGGCTGTAATAAAAGACAGACAAGAACAAGTTGACAAGGTGGTGGAGAAATGGATGCCTCATCCATTGTTGGTGAGAATACAAAATGGTGCAGCTGCTTTGGAAACAGATCGTTATATACAATGTTAAATATAGTTATCACATGACCCAGTAATTCTTTGAGTAGGTACATAATGCCTCCCTAAAATAACACATGAAAACTTGTACCAAATGCTCATAGCAGCACTACTTATAATAGCCTCCCAAATGGAAACACCTCAAATGTCCACTAGCTGATAAATGGGTGAACAAAATGTGACATATCCACATGATGGAAGCTATTTGGCAATGAAAAGAAGAAGTACTGATTTATGGTATATCATGTATGAACCTCAAAAACATTATACTAAGTGAAAGAAGTTAGACATGAAAGACCAGAATTTGTATGATTTCACTTATATGAAATGTCTAGAGTAGGTTAATCTACAGAGACAAGGATTAGCAGTTACTTTAAGATTGAGGGTATAGGTTATTTACAGTTGAGGAGTGACTACTAATGAGCACAAGGTTTCTTTTGGGGTGATGAAAATGTTCTAAAATTAGATGGTAGTTATGGTTGTACAACTCCGCAAATATATAAAAAAAATTGACTTGTACGCCTAAAATAGGTGAATTTATAGCATGTAATTTACAAGTCAGTAAAGCTGTTAAAAATAGGGTTGCTTGAAATGAATGCAGAGGTCTGACCACCATAGAACGGAAAGAGGCCATCACATTTTTCTTCAGTGCAACCCAAGACCACATTCATTTTATAAAGAGCAATATCTCACCCTGTTACTTCATACTGAACTTGTGGTAATTAAAGTTTCCCTGGCCTGTATTGCTGGCTGGCCTATTGTTATAAGTGTGAATACTACATGAGAGGATTCTGATGGTGTGGTCCCCTTTGGATTCCTTTTGTTTGGGGTTCTCTGCGCTTCCTGGACTTGAAAGTCTATTTCTTTCACCAGGTGGGGGAAGTTTTCTGTCATTATTTTTTCAAATAGATTTTCAGTATCTTGCTCTCTTTCTTCTTCTGGCACCCACATAATTTGGATCTTGGTATGCTTGAAGTTGTCCCAGAGGCTCCTTACACTATCTTCATATTTTTGGATTCTTTTTTCTTTTTTCTTTTCCGTTTGGTGTATTTTGCTTCTTTGTATTTTAAATCTTTGACTTGATTCTTGCGATCCTCTAGTCTGCTGTTGGATCTCTGTATATTATTTTTTTTATTTCAATCAGTGTATGCTTAATTTCTAGTTGGTCCTTTTTCATATCCTCGAGGGTCTCACTAAATTTATCAGCCTTTTCTAGAAAATTCTTGAAAAACCTTTTAAGGAAGGTTCTTACAGCTATTGCTTCTGGTACTTAGGAAGGACAAGGAAGACATGTGTGGATGATGTGTGTGTGTGTGTGTGTGTATGTGTGTTAGGCAGAAAGGGAAAATGAGAAGGCAAAGGTAAATAGTCCAGCCCAGTGGTCGGCAAACTCATTAGTCAACAGAGCCAAATAATAACAGTACAACGATTGAAATTTCTTTTGAGAGCCAAATTTTTAAAACTTAAACTTCTAACGCCACTTCTTCAAAATAGACTCGCCCAGGCTGTGGTATTTTGTGGAAGAGCCAGACTCAAGGGGCCAAAGAGCCGCATGTGGCTCGTGAGCCGCAGTTTTCCAACCACTGCTCCAGCCAAACAGAAAGCTTTAAATTGCAAGTCTTCTTACTATGTCCAAAGGAAAAATTTAAATGATTTTTGCATTAGTTATTTTATTATATAAAAATTACCCTGAAAAAAAAGATAATATAATTGAAATTGAAAAAAACAAAATCACCCGGTTGCTTAGTGGTTAGAGAATCAGCCCACGTGCTGCTGAAGGGTTGAGGGTCTGATTTCCGGTCAAGGGCATGTACCTGGGTTGCAGGTTCGATCCCCGACCCTGGTCTGGGCACATGCAGGAAGCAATCAATTAATGTCTCTCTCTCTTTTTTTGTCACTCTCACCCTGCCTCCCTCCCACTCTTTCCAAAAATCAATGGAAAAGATATCCTCGGAGGATTAACAAAAAAAAATTTATACATACAATTTAAATATTTTATCTCTTTCAACTTCTTCCTGCCATGCCCAGTCCTGGAGAAAATTACCATTCCCTGTTTTGTGTATTTTTTCCAAATGCTTTATTGACAAACAAGCATGGTGTATATATTCATATACATTCTATTATACAAAAAAGATTATAGTGTACAATTGTTTGGTACCTTCTTTTCTACTACATAATATGTTGTGGATATCTTTTCCTATTAGCATGGAAAAATCTACTTAATTTAATTTTAATTGTTGAAAAATATACTAAAGATTATTATGAATGTGTCATATTTATTTAACCAGGTTCCTGTTGGTGAATAGTTACATTGTAACCAACCCTCTGCTATTATAGACTACATGCAATGAGCAGTCTTAAGTGTATATCTTTGTGCATGAATAGGAACACAACTGATAGTAAATTCCTTTATGCAGGATTGCTCATTCAAAGGCTATGTTTAATTAAAATCCTGGTAGGTAGTTATTGGCAAAGCCCCCTCCAAACCATTTTCCCAACTTATACTTCCATTAATTTTGTTATGAAAATGCCAGTTTTCCTTGTAAATAACATTTAATTAGATTTGTTTTCCGGCCCAACAATCTTTAACTTTTAACTAGAGCAATTTATTTATATTTAAGTGAGTTACTGATATGATTTTTTTTTCAAATACATTTGAATTTTATTAAAATTCAACTTACAAACTCTTCACATACACTGATTTGTTGGGGCTTAAGGGTAAGAATATCAATGTCTATACACCCTTTGGACCAAAATAGGACTTCAGTTGTTCTGGAGTGGATTTGAAGGGACCTCTAAGGAGATGTGGGATTCCATTGCTGATATGATTTTGGTTTAAATCCAGTCTTACTTTGAGCTTTCTATTTGTTTGGCATACTCTATGCTTCTTTTTATCTTCTTTATTTCTTTTGGACTGATTTATTTTAAACTAATTTTTTTCTCTATTGGGTTGAAAATTATGCAGTGATTTCAATATTTTTAGTGTTTTTTATAGAAGTGATTACATGCATCTTTATTATTTCAACATCTGTCAATATTATTACTTTCCTTCTAGACTATCCAAGACCTAAAACACTTTATTTCCATATAATCTTCTTTGGATATATGCTATTATCATGCATTTTAATTATATGTAAATTTATTAATTCAACATGATATTGTTTTACAAACTCAACATTTACTCAGTTTTACCACTTGTGTTGCTCTTTATTCCTTTCTGAATTTCTGTCTGGTTTTATTTTTCTTTTGCCTAAAATACAGCCTTTAGCATCTATTTGCAATGATCTCTGATAGTTTTTATGTATCTTAAAATGTCTTTATTTGGCTTTCATTCTCTGGAGAATTTTCCCTGGGTTTAGAATCGAGGTTGGCAGTTACTCTCAGCATATTGACAATAACTTAGTACTCTCTTCTGGTTTCTATTCCTGTTGGAGAGAAGTCAACTTTTACTCCAACAATTGCTCTTTTCAAGTTAATATTTTTATCTCACACTGAAGATATTTCTGTCTTTGGTTTTCTGCAGTTTTATTGTTATGTGTCTAGGTCTGGGTTTCTTTCTATTTATCCAGTTCAGGACATCTTGAATCTATACATTTCTGTATTTAATCAAGTCTGGAGAATTCTTAGCTATTATTTCTTCAATTTTTTTCCTCAGCCCATTCTCTCTCTTCTTTCTGTATTTGAACTAACAACCCTCATTTTCTCAGCATATCATTCACATTTCCTAGCCTCTCTTCTGAATTTTCCATCTTTTGTCCCTCTGAGCAACATTGTGAATCGTTTCTTCTATCCTTTAAAAAAATATATGTATGTTTTTATTGATTTTTAGAGGGACAGGAAGGGGGGGGGAGAGAGAGAAACATCAGTGAGAGAGAAACATTGATCAGCTGCCTCCTGCATGCCCCCTACTGGGTATCTAGCCCACAACCCAGGCCTGTGCCTATACCAGGAATTGAAGCACTGAGCACACTGACCAGGCATCTTCTATCCTTCTTAGAGTTCAAATTCTCTTTTAAGCTGAGTCTAATATGATGTCTAACTACTTCGCTGGGTTCCTAGTTTCAGTTATTTTTAAATCAGTTCTTGAATTTGTATTTGGCTCTTTTTCAAATTTGCTATGCCAATTTTTATAGTCCCCAGCCAAAATGTTCAAACGTTAGCTTTTTAAATTAAAAATATTATATATTCCATAAATATATGATATCTATATGTATGTCTATTATAAAAAATTATCAAATCATTATAGGTAGATATATACATCATATATGTCATAATATCTACCATTTTAACAGCTTTAAATTGGTATTAATTACATTGTTGATGTGAAAGAAAAATGAACAGTCTCTCTGGAAAATGGGTTAGTAAATTTCTTAAAATTATAAGCAAACAATTATCACACAATTTAGAAATGTCATTCTGGGCATTTTATCTAAGATAAATGATGACTTTTGTTCATAGAAAAACCTCTGCATTTTATTTAATACTAGAGGCCCGGTGCACAAAATTCATGCACTGGGGGGTGGTGGTGGTGGTGTTTGAGGGTTCCCTCAGCCTGGCCTGCACACTCTCGCAGTCCGGGAGCCCTCGTTCCTTACCACCCACCTGCTCACTGATCCTTACTGCTCAGCTCGCTGCTCCTTAGCACTGCAGCGGAGGCGGGAGAGGCTCCCGCCACTGCCACTGTGCTTGCCAGCCATGAGCCCAGTTTCTGGCTGAGTAGCGCTCCCTCTGTGGGATCGCACTGACCACCAGGGGGCAGCTTCTGCATTGAGTGTCTGCCCCCTGGTGGTCAGTGCACATCATAGCGATCGGTTGTTCTGGTCTTTCCTCCATACCGGTCGCTTAGGCTTTTATTATATAGACAGCCCCAAACTGGCAACAACCCTCATGCCCTTCGACAGGTGAGTGATTAAACAAATGATACTGTAATACATTGGAATACTCAAGCAAAATAAAGCAACAAACTATTGGTACACAGAACTTGGCTTGATCAAGGGCATTATGCCTAGCTTTTTTTTTTTTTTTTTTTTTTTTAAAAAAAAAAAAGACCAATCTCAAAAGATGACATACTGTATAATTTTGTTCATGAAATGATTTTTTTGTTGTTGTTGTTAATCCTCATGTGAGGATATTTTTGAGATAGATATAAAAACAAACATTGATGTCAGACACACATGGATTGATTGCCTCCCACAACCAATGCGATGGGGGTTGGGGATCAAACCTGCAACCCAGGTACGTCCCCTTGACTGGGAATTGAACCCATGACCCTTCAGTGCACAGGCTATGCTCTGATCACCGAGCACACCAGCCAGGGCTGTAATGTTCTTTAGATGACACAATTACGATGTGGAGAAGATATGAGGAGATTTCCAGAATTTAGCAGGGGTTGTGTCTGTTTTCTGCCAATACCATGCTGTTTTGATTATTGTAGCCTTGTAGTATAATTTGAAGTCAGGTAGAGGAGACCTCTGGCTCTCTGCCCCCTCAGGATTTACTGCCTATTTGGGGATCTTCTGTGGTTCCATACATAGTTGATGATTTTTTAAAAATACTTTTTGCTCATTTCTAAAAACATCTTGGCCATCTCATGATTTTATCCTTGCAGCCCACCATAGAAACTTCAGAATCTTTTTTTTTTTTTTAAGAACAAAAGACACATTGGGGCCCTAAGCCCCCTTTATGAGCTCAGCTGGCTCTGCCTGGTCACCATGGAGACTGACCTGGCCAGGGAGGTGCCTACATTCCATCTTGCATATTGCAAGCTGTGAAAGCAGAACAGGCCCCAAGGGCTCCAACCAGGTGGAGAGGGGAGGGCGAGGGGATGCCGGATGTCGGAGCCTCTTCCGGTGCTCACCTGACTCGGGAGTCCGCCCTGGAGCCCACTCCAGACAGTGACGGGGATCTGGCCTTGCTAGGAGCAGGGCTGCCAGCGACCAAAGGAGGGCCCACTCAGCCTAAAGATAAGGGACCTGGGGACACTGGCCCCTATTCCTGGGACAGCCTGGCTACTTGAGAGCCTTGGGACTGGGCTCCTGCAGCAGGGAACAGGCCATGGAGCTCAATTTCCGCCCCCAGGGAGAGGAAACCAAAGTCGCCGGCCGGAAGCAGAGTGCCTCCACTGGGCGGCCCAGGACCCCGGTGCGGCTGAAGCCGGGAGCCCCATCCAGGACCGCAGTGCTTCTAAGTGCTAAAACCCCATCTAGGCCCCGGTTGCCGCAGAGTGAAGTGCCCTCCAAGGCCCTGGTGCCGCCCAAAGATGCGCCCTCCAAGACCCGGGTCCCCCTGAGTGAATCATCCTCCAAGACCCCAGTGTCTCCGAGTGAAGTGCCATCCAGGACACTGAGCGCAGCATCCTCCCGGACCCCGGGGACCCCAGGGTCACTGAGCGCAGCATCCTCCCGGACCCCAGTGCCCCCGAGTGAAGCATCCTCCCCGACCCTGGTGTCTCTGAGTGAAGCATCCTCCCGGACCCCAGGGCCCCCGAGTGAAGTGCCCTCCGAGACCCAGGTGCCTCCGAAGACCCTCTTTTCCACTCCCCAGGTGAACTGGGACCCCCGAGGGTTCTGGGCAGTGGATGCTAGTGCTGAGCACACCTCCAAGGAATCAGGCCTACCTGGCCCCTCGGAGGACTCCAGCAATACCCCTATTTCGTATTTTGGTTTGATAAGAAATTATTTGAAGTCAGAGAGACCAACAAAGGCAGTGAAGGGGCTTATAGAAATGACAGTGGAAGTGATGAAGCTGGACCACCAAGTCAAAGAAACGGAAATCCAGCAAAAGGTGGTCAGGAAGGAAACTGAGATGCTCCTCAATGAAAAGTTACCCATCCAGGCTGAGACCAAAGTCATGCTGGCGAACCTGAACCACAAGACGAGGGAGTACCGAAGGGAAATTGAAAATCAGTGGAACAACTATGCCCAAGAAAGTGGCGAGACCCAACAACCGGGACAAGAATTCGCCTCCCAACATACGGAACAAACTCCAGAACTTCAAACAGCACAGCCCTCGGGGCAGGGAAAGCTAACACCCCTTTTGAAGCAGCAGTTGGAGGCCTCGAGGGAGATGTCAAAGATAAGGGAGAAACAGTACAAAGAATTGCAGGCATTGCAGGAGGAGCTAAAGAATGCCCGAGCCCAGACAGCGGCCAAGGCCCATGCCCGATACCTCCGGGAAAAAGCCTTACTGGAGAAGCAACTGAATGAGTCAGCCCCGAGCGTGCTGGGAGAGAGGAAAGAAAAGGAGCTGAAAACCAAGGCGCAGGCCTTGGAGGCGGCCGCTGAGAGGTGTGCTGCTGAGTTGCACCGCCTCCTAGCGGAGGGCCGGTCGTTACACAGCGAGTTCACGCAGCCGACCTCGTCCTGGGGCCAGGAGGAAAAGACCCCCCAAAGCTGGTTAAAAATTCAGAAGCAGCAGCTAAAGTAGGAACCGTTGTCTACCAAGTGCCCGATTCCAGAGGCAAGGACCACAACAGGATGCTCCAAAGAACAGAAGAGCGTCTTCCCTCGCCACAGAATCAATCCACAGAAATTTCTAAACCATCTCCGATTCCATAAGGATTGGAGCAATCTTCTTCGGCGCTGCATACACCCGGTTAGGAAGGCTTGGGGATCTCATTGCTACTGTAAAATACCCATGGTGACGTGTTAGTGAAGGATTAGGTGCTGTTTTCTCCAGCTGAATGCTAGATATTTGAGTGACCAGCTTCCCTTAATTGTTTTTTTTTTTCTTTAATTAGCTCTTGGTAGTAAACACAATGTTTCTAATCACCACCCCCCCCCCCCCCAACCCCATAACCAAACACCATTTGCCAAACACTCATACATGAAACCAGGTCGAGACCACCACCATGAAGAAGTGAAAGGAAAATAGTTGTGCGACTTATTCCATCTACGTGAGTCAGATTTCCTTACAGAAAAAGCACCGTTAAGGATAATATCTCAGACTGACTTTATATAGTGCTTTCTGCTAAATAATAGACCAGTATCAGTTTATCCTCATTCCTTTTAACCAACTCAGAAAACAAAGGTAAAGTGTTTTTAAGTTTGTGCCAAGGACCAAGTAGCTCCTTCTATTTTCATCATGAGTGAGAAGGCACTCTAGTAATGATAAGACACAGAGCTAAAATGACATGACACCGGGTCACATTGCTCCATGTTGGGGGATAATTTCTTTCACTACCAAGAGAAATTAAAGTATTAGCTCTAGATTAGACAGCACTTGCACTTGAGGCAAGCATTCTGTCTTTTGAGTCCTTCACAATACTTTATACAGTTATACTGGAAATAAAATTTAAGCAGTAAGTACATATGCAAAATAAAGTATTTCATTTTCTCTAAATCAGACTCTAAAGTTACAAGCTGATGGGTGTAAGGAATGTAACTGGTCAGTCATTTTTGGAGGCTCCCCTCCCCTTTGCAGGGGTCACACCCCACTTTTGGAGACATGCGTTGTTGCCAGAAAGTGGGGAAAGATTTCTTCATTTGTCAACCCAACACAGCCTCCGATTCTTTGATAAATTTCTAATTTATCCACGTCCCTGACTTTGGTGAGTTCTAGACTTTGACACTTTTTCTCCACCTTTAGGAGGCATCCGAAATCATGGTTGCAATCATGACCAAATTTCATAACAAAATAATTTTCTTTGGAACTAAGGTGAATTTAACAGGAATTACAGTGGCATTTCATTTTAGAGTAAGACTTGGTGGCTGCTTTAGAGCATGCATTGACTTATTTTTATGCAAAAAGTTTACTTCCTTTTATGTTGCTACATTGAACGTGGAGGAGAGTAGACCAAGGGAGATTTGATGTCTGTCCACAAAGGGCTGAAGGACCAGCACTGGAATCACAGAAGTCAAATTTAGGACTGGGAGTGGAAATATGAAAATTCCAAAAATTAATTTCTGTGTAACTGAAGGAATGCTTTACTGGAATAACAGAATACTCATCAGGGTGAATATTTTGGAGGGGAAGATTTTGATCGCCTAGCATTCATTGGTTCTGCTTTTCCACTTGGACTGATTTCTTTGATACCTCTCTTCGGCCCTTGCAGCTGACTCATCCCCCATCTAGCGAGGACATAAGACATGTAAACTGAGCCTGAAGAATCAGCACTCTGAATAACCCAACCCACTCCCCCTGCTCCCTGTGAGTTAGGGATGGACACACAACCCAATTGAGGCCAATTAACAAAGACACAATTCCAAGACTTTTGAGTTATCTAAGATGTTGAGCTTTTCCTGCTGACCTTGAAGAAGAGAATGGGAGGCTGTAGCTGCCATTGTGCACCATGAGGGCTGTGTATTTGAGAGGAAGTGGACCTCGGGTATGGGAACAAAAAAACAATCCCTAGGTTGACACTTTATCATGCCAGGATGGAAATTATGATCTTAGATTTCACTCTCCATGATAGGAGGAAATAAATTCCCATTTCCTTTAAGCTAGCTTGAGTTGGGTTTTCTGTCATTTGAAATGGAAAGAGTTTTCAGTGAAATGGTTAATAAACTCCCCACTCACAGTACTAGTCACACAGAAGAGGATGACCAGATAGGAAGGGGATGCACAGATTACAAGAGAGGTTGGCCTTGAGGACTTCCCACTCTAAATTCTTGGCTTTTCTGGAACTGTTCTTTAAGTTTCTTTTGTTCTACCCAGTGGATTCAGTAGTTTCAAAGAGACACCAAAAACTCAGGGCCAAGCTATATAGAGGCTCATGAATGTCCAGGCCTGGGATGTATGCCTTAAAAATTATTTATTCGTGTGTGTGTGTGTGTGTGTGTGTGTGTGTGTGTGAGAGAGAGAGAGAGAGAGAGAGAGAGAGAGAGAGAGAGAGAGAGAGAAATTTGTTGTTCCACTTACTTATGCATTCATTGGTTGACTCTTGTATGTGTCTGACTGGGGATCGGACTCCCAACCTTGCAGTATTGGGACAACACTCCAGCCATCTGAGCTACCCAGCCAGGGCTGAGCTGCATACTTAAGAGAAATACAGAATGTTTAATCACAGAGTGGGTGATCTATAGAAAGTTAGGTTATTCACTTGGCATTAAATGAAGTTGTCTTGTTTAGCCAAAACAGGCTTCCTGACAGGATTTTCGTCACAGCCTTGGCTGAGTAATGAGTTTCTTTGCCAGGATGAATTATTGGTTAGACCCGTGTATCATCTGCCTCGCAGATAAAGGAAAACCATCTGATTTTAAAGATGTTCCTATTCAGACACACGTGCACAAAAGAAGTTTTGAGTACTGTGCTTAGACACACTATCGTTTAATCATTCCATGAATATTTATGAAAACTGGATCTGAGTAATATCACTGTCTTGGTTATTTTTAGGCCCAGATAAGCAACAGTCCCCATCTGTGGATGTAAATGTTTTCTCTCCTTTGTTGTTATAATCATGTATGTCTTAGGTCCAGATGTTTATTTTTTTTAATGGGAAATTTTCTTTTCCAGTCAACTGAAATAGCAAGTATTTAATAATGATGCCTTGCATTTTTATGATGTGTTTAATTTTGTCATGTTTTCATCTCCATTTCCTCGATGTACCATATAGTTAATTAGCATTTAGCGTGTAGCAAGCAGTGTGCTAGGAACATTACATGGATTGTGTTATTTAATTCTCACCAAACCCTACAAACTAGCTGCTATTATTGTCCCCATTTTTTAGATGAAAAAACGGAAGTTTTGCGGGGGTTGGGGGGATGACTAGCTTGCCCAAAGCCAGGGTTTAAACCCAGATGTTCCAACCCCGGAGCCTAAGCTTTAACCCATGCCCTAAACAGTTTCTACAAATCCAATGGTTATTAGAAATTTAACATGGCCACCTACACGGGGATCTAGAGTTATACCAATAAACTTTGTTGAAGTCATGATTATCCATTTATCAGAGGAGGAAAGCAAGTTACAGATAAAATGACAGGCAAGGCGTCGATTGCTTTATATTGGGCTACAGCTTCTTCCATTACCAAGAGAAATCAAAGCATTATCTCTAGATTAGACAGCATTTTCATTTGAGGCAAGAAATCTGTCTTTTGAGTCCCTTCACAATACTTCATACAGTTATACCGGGAATAGAATTAAAGCAATCAGTACAAGTGCAAAATAAAGCATTTCATATTCTCTAAATCGACTCTAAAGTTACAAGCTGGTGGGCTGTAAGGAAAGTAACTTTCAGTCATATTTGGAAAACCATCTGATTTTAAAGATGTTCCTATTCAGACACACGTGCACACAAGGAGTTTTGAGTGCTGTGCTTAGACACTCCATCGTTTAATCATTCCACGAATATTTATGAAAACTTCCCTTCGAGGGGGTCCCATCCCACTTTTGGAGACAGAAAGTGGGAAAGGATCCCTTCGTTTTCAATCCATCAGGCCCTCCGCTGGAATCTGAGGTGGGGAGGGCAGGGTCTCCTGAAGACAAATATTGTGGTTGCTTTTGTGCCAAGCTTGGGTCCAGGGATATTTATTTTCCCAGGTTTAATCCCCAATGACTGGAGTCCAGCCCCCCTCATCCT
Source organism: Plecotus auritus (assembly GCF_963455305.1). Taxonomy (NCBI): domain Eukaryota; kingdom Metazoa; phylum Chordata; class Mammalia; order Chiroptera; family Vespertilionidae; genus Plecotus; species Plecotus auritus. The sequence goes on from NC_137773.1 coordinate 17,263,495, forward strand.
CCAGGCAGCTGGTTGCCTCTCCAAGATCAGGCCACATCTCTTAAGCTCCACACAGCAAAGGTCTCCACTGCTTCATCAATTGTCTTGATTTCCTTCTCCTTGGGGCATCTCTTTTTTTCTCTTGCTTCCACAACTTCTCTGCTTCAAAAGTCATCCCACTCTCTCTGCTCTTCCTGTTACCACCTGCCACCCCAAGTTTGCCAACGCTTACACAATTCTGGAAAACCAAAGTCAAGGGCATTCTGAGGACAACTTCTTCTCTTGCACTTGTGGCACAAACCTCCCAGGAGTAAGGGGGTACAAAGGTCTCACTACCTGGTCTGGTGGCATGTGAGACACACAGGAAGAAGCTGACACCCTGATATCATCCTGCCACACGATGCTCTCCTTTCATGTCCCTCTCAAAGAAGAGAACCAGCAGAACATCCACGACTGAGTCCTGCTCTCTGCCATGCCCAGTAGGTGCTGATTTCTAGTCCAAATACTGCTCCTTAAAGGGACGTGAACATACGAACGAAATTGAGCCAATCTCTGAGGAGGAACTGGGGATGCTTAGTCAGAGAATAGCTGGGTTACCCTGAATAGTGGGGCTTTACAAGGAAGAACCAGTCCCAGTAGCTAGTGTGACTGGAAGTCAGATCTGTGATCCATAAACTGAGGGAACTTTCTAGAAAACAGGTGGAATGGCAAGAACTGCCATTGTTTTTCTTAGTAATGAGGATAATCAGAGACGAAAAGAAAATGTTTCAGGGTATTGCAAAGGGGATATTTAAATATAATTAGGGGCACTTGACCTTTAAGGAGACTTTTTACCCTTGGAGTCTGTTAAGGAGTAATCAGCTGTGCTTATAGACACGTGGGTTGTGGAAAACTAAGATGGCAAATACCAAGCAAGCTAAAATATTCATCTTCAGTGAGTCTCAGTGTAGATGTGTGTTGGAGCGTGATATTCTGACCAGCTTAGACTTCCAGACATCTGTCTTCAGAGTTAACTACGAGGACTCCCTGAAGCAGAGTCTGGGAAATGCAGGCCAGCTGGCCTCCAGGTAAATGTGAGGTCTTCCAGCAGAGTGATGGGGTGGGAAGCACAACCATGATCAAAAGGGACTCTGACAAGAGGGCCTTGTCTAATCCAGGGACCAATGAAGGGGAGACATTGGAGGGCATTTTTATCTGTGATCTGGAGACCACTTAGCGGATGCTGTTCTCATTGATAGAACTGTAGACTGGCACTGCCCAGGAAGGGGCTTAGAAGATGGTCTACTTCTAAAGTGTTCATGTCACAGGTGGGGAATGAGGTGTGGAAAGGGCAGAGAACTTGCCTGACATCAGAGCGATTAGTGATTAAACCTGGAACAAAGCCTCCATCGCAGCCTTCCTGGTCCTTCCACCGCTTGGCACAGGAAGAACGGGATGGGCATGCTTCCCTGCAGGAGTGTCTTCCCAGGGCATCAGTGTCAGGTCAAGATCCGAGATAATAATACATCTGGAACGTTTGCCAGGCTAGGCTGAAGGGAGGGACTCCTCTTTTCTGCTGCTTTGTATTTGACAGCAAGCATTTCTCAGCATTCATGCTACTCCAAAAATATGTCATAGGAATCGCCTGGGGACCTTGTTAAAATGCAGGTTCTGTGAGTCTGGGCTGGGGCCCTTGATTCTGCGTTTCTGCCCTCCTTTGCCCCCAGGTGCTGCTACAGCTTTTACACAGCTTATTGGTGTACAGGTGCTGTAGCCAGAGCCCAGATTCAGCCTTCAAGGACTCGAGGACTGGCCGCACCACCTTCTGCCTCTCAATGATCTGCACCTGGTCCACCCACCTGGCTCTGGGCCTCACAGGTCCCCGTGAACTCTTTATAAGGAGAATGAAGCCAGGCAGCCATTTCCAATGTGATCGGTCCCCTTCCGGCCCAGGGAAAGCTGCCGGAGTAAGAGTTTGGTAACAAGTTCTGTTTTGGTGAGATTTCTCAGGAGATTCCAGGTAAGGGAATTTGGCAGCAGGCACTGCTGGGCTATTGGTTTCTACTGCATTTAATTCTCCCAGACACTGTGGCTTGACACTATTTGTTGACTGGAACTAGGGAAAAATTTCAGAGGGCCTAGGGCTGTGGTCGGCAAACTGCGGCTCGCGAGTCACATGTGGCTCTTTGGCCCCTTGAGTGTGGCTCTTCCACAAAATACCATGGCCTGGGCGAATCTATTTTGAAGAAGTGGTATTAGAAGAAGTTTAAGTTGAAAAAATTTGGCTCTCAAAAGAAATTTCAATCGTTGTACTGTTGATATTTGGCTCTGTTGACTAATGAGTTTGCCGACCACTGGCCTAGGGGCTTCCTCATGGCTCTATAAATCAAATTGAGTACAGCAGACCTTCACACTATTAATATCGCTCCTTGCTCCCTCCCCCTCCTCCCTCCCCCTCCCAAGAAAACCTATTTGGAGCTAACAGAGGTTTGTTCTGAGAATTTCATTATCATTGTGCCATTCATAATTTATTACTTAACCTCTGTGGATGGCAGGAAGTGCGGTTTTGAACAGTCCCACTGGAATAAAACCACAGGGTTAATAATCTCTGCTCTTTGTGAGTAATTGGAAAAATGGTATCTTGGTAACAAGACATTAGCAGAAAACTAGTTTGTACCGATTTCGATAGAATAGAGGAAGTCGAGTAGTGACTAGAATAATTTCACTGTGAGTTTCACTTCCCCTGACTAATGCTGACCGATGGACGGAGGCGGGGAGGGACACACCTGTGGACACTGCTCTCTGAGACTGACCAGTTATATTTAGAAAGTTTCCAACCAGAGCTATTTGGTACAAATGCCAGCATCGAGAGCCCCTTTCCTGGTTCAAAGAGTGGCCTTTTTCTTTTTTTTTTTTTTTTTTTTTTTTTTTTTTTTTTTTTTTTTTTTTTTTTTTTTTTTTTTTTTTTTTTTTGTTATTTATTTATTTATTTTTTTATTTTTTTAAATAAATCTTTATTCAGATTATTACAATTATTTCTCCTTTTTTCCCCCATAGCTCCCCTCCACCCATTTCCCACCCCACCTTCTGCCCTTACCTACCCCCCACTGTCCTCATTCATAGGTGTATGATTTTTGTCCAGTCTCTTTATGAACCCCCCCATACCCCTTTCCCCCTGAGAATTATCAGTCCACTCCCTTTCTATACCCCTGATTCTATTATATTCACCAGATTATTCTGTTCCTCAGGTTTTTAATTCACTTGATCTTTAGGTTCACTTGTTGATAGATATGTATTTGTTGTTCATAATTTTTATCTTTCCTTTTTTCTTCTTCCTCTTCTTTAAGAATACCTTTCAGCATTTCATATAATACTGGTTTGGTGGTGATGAACTCCTTTAGCTTTTTCTTGTCTGTGAAACTCTTTATCTGCCCTTCAATTCTGAATGATAGCTTTGCTGGGTAGAGTAATCTTGGTTGTAGGTTCTTGCTATTCATCACTTTGAAAATTTCTTGCCACTCCCGTCTGGCCTGCATAGTTTCTATTGAAAAGTCAGCTGACAGTCGTATGGGTGCTCCCTTGTAGGTAACTAACTGTTTTTCTCTTGCTGCTTTTAATATTCTCTCTTTGTCTTTTGCTCTTGGCATTTTAATTATGATGTGTCTTGGTGTAGTCCTCTTTGGATTTCTTTTGTTTGGGGTTCTGTGGGCTTCCTGGACTTGTAAGTCTATTTCTTTCACCAGGTGGGGGAAGTTTTCGGTCATTATTTCTTCAAATAGGTTTTCAGTATCTTGCTCTCTCTCTTCTTCTGGCACCCCCATAATTCTGATGTTGGTACGCTTGAAGTTGTCCCAGAGTCTTCTTACATTATCTTCAACTTTTTGGATTTTTTTTTTTTGCTTTTTCGGTTGAGTGTTTTTTGCTTTTTTGTATTTCAATTCTTTGACTTGATTTTTGTGTTCCTCTTGTCTGTTTTTGGGTCTCTGTATAATATTTTTTATTTCAGTCAGTGTATGTTTAATTTCTAGTTGGTCCTTTTTCATCTCTTCGAGGGTCTCGTTATATTTATCGGCCTTTTCTAGGATATTCTTAAAAAGCCTTATAACCGTGGTTTTGAATTCTATATCCAGTCGTTTGTTTTCCTCCATTTCTTTTGTTTGTGATCTGATTCTTAGACGCCGCATTTTCACTGCTTCCCTGAGTTGGTAGATTTGTGTGCTAGGTTTCCAATTTGGCCCAGTGGGTCTGCCTCCCCAGTTAACCTGAGGTGGACACTCTTGGTGCACACCTTTGTGGACTGTGTGTACAGCCTTGTTGTAATTAAGTCTTGATTGTTGTTGGTATCACTGGGAAGAATTGACCTCCAGGCCAGTTGGCTGTAAGGATCAGCTGTGTCTATGCTGGGAGAAGTCCGGTGCTGGAGACAGCCTTATAGGATTAGACTTGCCAAATTGCAATAGCCTCTGTGCTCAGCTTGGATGGGGTGGGGTCTCAGTCTTGGCTTCCCGTCAGCGTTGCCCTTGCGCGCACGTGTGTGCCTTCAGTCCTCTGCCTTCCCGGCTCCCGATTCTCCGCCCGAGAGTCCAGACTCCCCCCACAAGAGTGTGGGTCCCCAGGGGCTCGCCTGGAACTGGGGTTCACTGCAGTCAGAACTGGGGCTCACTTCAGTCAGAACTGAGGTTCAGTGCCGTCAGGAGCCTCTCACTCCCTTCCGCTAGGGAAAGCCTGTGGCAGCCTCCGCAGCCTTTGTGCGCACTGGCGCGAGCGGACTTTCAGTCCTCCGCCGTCCCCGGCTCCTGAGTCTCCGCCCGAGAGTCCAGACTCCCCCCACAAGAGCGTGGGTCCCCAGGGGCTCGCCTGGAACTGGGGTTCACTGCAGTCAGAACTGGGGCTCACTTCAGTCAGAACTGAGGTTCAGTGCCGTCAGGAGCCTCTCACTCCCTTCCGCTAGGGAAAGCCTGTGGCAGCCTCCGCAGCCTTTGTGCGCACTGGCGCGAGCGGACTTTCAGTCCTCCGCCGTCCCCGGCTCCCGATTCTCCGCCCGAGAGTCCAGACTCCCCCCACAAGAGTGTGGGTCCCCAGGGGCTCGCCTGGAACTGGGGTTCACTGCAGTCAGAACTGGGGCTCACTTCAGTCAGAACTGAGGTTCAGTGCCGTCAGGAGCCTCTCACTCCCTTCCGCTAGGGAAAGCCTGTGGCAGCCTCCGCAGCCTTTGTGCGCACTGGCGCGAGAGGACTTTCAGTCCTCCGCCTTCCCCGGCTCCCGAGTGTCCGCCTGAGAGTCCAGACTCCCCCCACAAGAGCGTGGGTCCCCAGGGGCTCGCCCGGAACAGGGGTTCAGTGCAGTCAGAACTGGGGTTCAGTGTGATCGGGGGCTCCCTTCCCCCTTCCGCCAGAGAAAGTCAGCCAGGCTCTCAGCCGCCCTTCCTCTCCGCGTGCACAAAGACCCTTTGCCGTACCTCCAATTCTCTGTGAGCTTTTCTCTATCCTTCTAGTTGTAGAATTTTCACTCAGTCAGCTTTCCTGTGGTTCTGGATGGTGTCCGTTCTGTCTTTTAGTTGTAGTTTTGAAATTGTTGTGCGAGGCAGCAGTTTAGGTGTTTACCTATGCCGCCATCTTGGTTTTTCCTCAAGAGTGGCCTTTTTCTTTTGCAATGAACTTCAAGTATAGAGACTGTTCCATATCAGCATTCGTAGTTAAGCTTTGTTTTTTTTTTAAGTGTTGTAGTAGGGTCAAGCGAGGATATAGCCCAATCCCCTCTCGCAGTCAGGGAACGGTGTCCGTCTGCCAGAGGCCACGGGGAGCAAAGCAGCACAGACCCCAGGGTTTTCCGTATCCTTGCTGGCTAACAAGCCTCACCAGGCTCTCCTTTTGTCCTTGGTCTGCATGCAGGCCTTTCCCTGCACGGCTCTCTGCCCGCACCCCCCTCCCCCACCTCCTGCTTCCCTCTGCTAGATAAGCCTCTGGCCTACCCTGGCCCAGTGCTGAAACTCACTCGACCACCTGCCACCATCAGGTCCTCCCCAGATGTAAGTACTAAAGGCTAGGTCTCTCCCCTCTGGTTCCCCTCACGGTTTTTTTCAGAGGAGCAAAGAACAGCATGGTGCTCTCGGGATTGGCACTCCTACAGTGCAGTGCTTGATTGCACGGAGGAGAAGCCATGGCTTATTAATCACAGATTGGTGGGCTTTTGGGGGGTTGCTTGTCGTTCCGAGAAGCAGAGTGGGGGGGAAAGGGGCAAAATCTCATGGTTCCCTGGATGAAAGAACAGTCCGCGTGAAAGCTAAGCAGGCCTGAACTTCAGAGTCTGTTGGAGTCTTCTAGAAATCCTTACTGGGAAGGGGACATTTCTCCCAAATCAGAGGCCCTGAAGCTGGGGGAGAACTAAGAAGACTGTTGTCAAGCAGAAGAATGAACCACCAGGTTTCTCAGAGCCGGCTGGGGCTTCGGTGGCAGCGTTCATGAGCCAAGGATGCCCTCACCCAGGGAGAGAGGCCAGAGGTTAGGATGAGCATAGCAAGTGGCCAGGCACTGTCACCAAGCAACCCCAGGACAAGGGGAAAGAGTTTGCTAAGCGAGGGAGGCAGAGAATTCGGTCAAGCAATTCCCAGAACTGATCCACTGAGCAGCGCTGCGCCTGAGAGCCATCTGTGCGATCTGGTTTGTCTTGCAGCAGGTTGCATATGTTTGCTTGTGTGGATGAATGTGCTCTGTTTCAATGCCTCATCTGTAGTTTAAAGGGGCTTGGAGTCTGGCAGGGACTCGGTGAATTTTAGCTGGTTCTGATTCTCTGTATTTGTGAAAGCCTTGTTACCTATTTTTGCCCTCATGACCCACTGTTTCAAGCAGCCCAGTTCCAAACGCCATCCCTAGAAGCTGGAATGTTCCAAACAGAACATCCTATTGTCTTGGCTCTCTTTCCGGGGCTGCCTCATATCCATCATCTCACATCCCTACTGCCTTGTCTGCTTCAGACCCTCATTATCTCCCATCTGTGCTATCCCAGCTGGTTTCTCTACCTGCCTATGGTGTCTTCCCCGTGGAGTTGTCAAGGAGTGCCTCTAGGGAACTTTCTAAGTCACAACTGCAATCGGAGCCCTCACTTTCTTCGAAAGCTTTGATGGCTCACCTTGCCCAGGAGGTGCTATCATTCTTCCTTACCTGGACATTCAATGGGTTCTGTGGGCTGTACATCTACCCTCCACCCCATTCCTTTCTTTTCAGGCATAGCTCTTACTGGTTCCCATGAATGCCATTACTCTTCCAGAATGGTCAGAATAGAGGCTAGAAGCCAGATGCTCATCTCTGTCTTTCTAGTTTACTTCACAGCTTTTCATCCTACAAGACAATTCCAAAAACACGCTCCACCACTTTCGTCAACCAGAATGTATGGCGCTTGGCATTTTCTGGGTTCATTGCATTTCCCATGTATCATTAGAATATCCTTCCTCCCTCACATATACCTCTTCTGGATTTTGTTGTTAAAAATCTTTCCAAATGCTTCCTTCTACTCTCTCAGCACTGGCTAAGATGGCTAAGAGAAAATGTCATGAGAACAATATCCTGAACTGCCCTGATCATTGAGGAAGACTAGGTTGAAAAGAGTTGAAGTGATTAGGCTCAAGGTGGCCTGGCACACTGCAAGTTTCTTTGTAGACCAGTTACCCTGGATGGTCACATTGTTCTGCAATGTGGCTCTCTCTGTAAATACGGAAGAGCCACCTTTGAGACATAGTGCAAGGGAGCCGTAGGGAACCCTGAATTCCTGTAGCCATCATGGACTTCTGTGGAAGAAAGAAGAAAAAGAATGATTGAGCTAACACTTTAAAACAAAAACAATAAAAGACAGGAGGTGCTCACATACATGCAATCCATCCAAAAATGCCCTCTTGTGAACACTTTTTCTTATTTGTTGCCCTTTTGTGATATTTTTTTGTCAAAGCAAACCAGAGCTGGGCAGTAGTGAAAGTGGTAAAAACATTTATTCAAGGAACTATTGCAATAGGGGACTAGAGACCTAAGGATAGAACTTGGCTCAGTTTCAAATACAACATGGACAAGTAGGGGTTTAAGCCAAAGAAGGAACAGTGTGGCGGTGGTTCGTGGATGAGAAATGACTAATCAGAAACATCAGGAATAAAAGGCGATTCCTGAGTAAATGAATTAAGAGGATTCTTGCTGAAGGCATGCCAGAGTGATCCGATATTACCCGAGGGAATCTGATTAGATATGGAAGATGATCAGATACTAATTTAGCAAGGTTCTTGTTCTTCTGAAAACCAGAGGCCTAGTTGAAAAGGGCTTAGAGCAGTGGTCGGCAAACTCATTAGTCAACAGAGCCGCAGTTTGCCAACCACCGGCTTAGAGGAACCTGTTTGAATGTTGATTAAGGGGATAGTCTTGGTTAGTTTTTTGCCTTTTTCATCAGCAACATTTATGATGACTACCCTTCCCAAATATTATCAGTTCTGCCCTTGCTTTTTATTTAAACAATTGTTCCACTTGTATAAAAACTGGTTTGGTGTTCTAGGGCACAGGGCATGCTTTGTCTGGGTTTCTTTCCACGTTCAAGTTGGTATCAAGGGACTACAAAAAGGATTTTCTACTCTTTTTTTTTTTTTTTACTGTATTTTTTTTAAATTTAATAAATCTTTATTGTTCAGATTATTACAATTGTTTCTCCTATTTCCCCCCATAGCTCCCCTCCACCCGGTTCCCACCCCACCCTTTGCCCTTACCTCCCCCGACACTGTCCTCATCCATAGGTGTACGATTTTTGTCCAGTCTCTTCCTGAACCGCCCATACCCCTTTCCCCCTGAGAATTATCAGTCCACTCCCTTTCTATGCCCCTGATTCTATTATATTCACCAGTTTATTCTGTTCCTAAGATTTTTAATTCACTTGGTTTTTAGGTTCACTTGTTGATATGTATTTGTTGTTCATAATTTTTCTCTTTACTTTTTTCTTCTTCCTCTTCTTAAAGAATACCTTTCAGCATTTCATATAATACTAGTTTGGTGGTGATGAACTCCTTTAGCTTTTTCTTATCTGTGAAGCTCTTTATCTGACCTTCCATTCTGAATTATAGCTTTGCTGGGTAGAGTAGTCTTGGTTGTAGGTTCTTGCTATTCATCACTTTGAATATTTCTTGCCACTCCCTTCTGGCCTGCATAGTTTCTGTTGAGAAATCAGCTGATAATCTTTTGGTGCTCCCTTGTAGGTAATTAACTGTTTTTCTCTTGCTGCTTTTAATATACTCTCTTTGTCTTTTGCTCTTGGCATTTTAATTATGATGTGTCTTGGTGTGGTCCTCTTTGGATTCCTTTTGTTTGGGGTTCTGTGCACTTCCTGGACTTGTAAGTCTATTTCTTTCACCAGGTCGGGGAAGTTTTCTGTCATTATTTCTTCCAATAGGTTTTCAGTATCTTGCTCTCTCTCTTCTTCTGGCACCCCCATAATTCTGATGTTGGTATGCTTGAAGTTGTCCCAGAGGCTTCTTACACTATCTTCAACTTTTTGGATTCTTTTTTCTTTTTTTTTGCTTTTCTGGTTGAGTGTTTTTTGCTTCTTTGTATTTCAAATCTTTGACTTGATTCTTGCGTCCCTCTAGTCTGCTGTTGGGTCTCTGTATGATATTTTTTATTTCAGTCAGTGTATGTTTAATTTCTAGTTGGTCCTTTTTCATATCTTCAAGGGTCTCGTTATATTTATCGGCCTTTTCTAGGATATTCTTGAAAAGCCTTATAACCGTGGTTTTGAATTCTATATCCAGTCGTTTGTTTTCCTCCATTTCTTTCGTTTGTGATCTGTTTCTTCGTCTCCCCACTTTTTACTGCTTCCCTGAGTTGGTAGGGTGGATTTGTGTGCTAGGTTTCCTATATGGCCCAGTGGGTCAGCCTCCCCAGTTAACCTGAGGTGTACACTCTTGGTGCACCCCTTTGTGGACTGTGTGTACAGCCTTGTTGTAGTTAAGTCTTGATTGTTGTTGGTATCACTGGGAGGAATTGACCTGCAGGCCAGCTGGCTGTGAGGATCAGCTGTGTCTACACTGGGAGATTTTCGGTGCTGGAGACAGCCTTATAGGATTAGCCTTGCCAGATTGCAAAAGCCTCTGTGCTCAGCTTGGAAGGGTTGGAATCTTAGGGCGGAGCAGACTGTCTTGGCTTCCCGTCAGCCCTGCCCTTGTGTGCGAGTCTCCAGACCTCTGCCTTCCGAGGTTCCCGAGTTTCCGCCTTACAGTCCAGATTTCCCCTGTAAGAGCGTGGGTCCCCAGGGGCTCGCCCGGAACTGTGGTTCAGTGCAGTAAGGAGCTTCTGACTCCCTTCCGCTAGGTATAGCCTGTGGTAACCTCTGCAGTCAGTCTTTGTGCGCACTCACGCCTCCAGACCCCTGCTGCCGCGACTCCCCTGAGTCTCCGAGTCTCCAAGTCTCCGTGTGCCTTTCTCTCTACCTGACAGTCCAAACTCCCCCTGTATGAGCCTGGGTCCACAGGGTTTTGCCCGGAACTGAGATTCAGTGCAGTCGGAACTGGGGTTCAGTGCAGTCAGGTGCCTCCTTCCCTCTCCCGCCAGAGAAAGCCAGCCAGGCACTCCGCCGCCCTTCCTCTCTGCGCACGTGTGTCTCCGTACCTCAGCTCTTTGCCGCTCCTTCTCCATGAGCTTTTCTCTTTCCTTCTAGTTGTAGAATTTCCACTCAGCCAGCTTTCCTGTGGTTCTGGATGGTGTCCGTTCTGTCTTTTAGTTGTAGTTTTGAAATTGTTGTGCGAGGCAGCAGTTTAGGTGCTTACCTATGCCGCCATCTTGGTTTCTCTTTGGATTTTCTACTCTTGAGGATTTTGATTATTTGGGGGCAGGGAACTTGAAACTCTCTTCTATTAGCCAAAGAATATTAGAGCTAAACTGAAGTTTATCCTCTTAATCCTGGAAAACTCTTCTGTCCACATTCTGGATAGCATTTCAATCTAAAATCATCTACACCTTTACCATCTGCAGTTTACAGCCAGACAACAACCTTCTCCCCAATAATTTGCTGATTCCTTCCTTCTGAGGCCTTGAGAGAAGATGGATGAAATAGTGGCATGGATTGAGAGGTGGCTCTATGTTAAAAAACAAAACAAAGCACAAGAAACAAAAACCCCAAACCAAATATATACCAATCATATATGTACAAATACTTCATCATGAGAACTCTGCATCCTCAGAGGGGAAATAATTGAGTTGAAGATCAGTCTTATTGATTTTTGTCTGATGCAGTTATTTTGATTCACTTCCAATGTTTTTCTTTTTTCACTATCAGGAAGTTTTACTTTGCCTCACAGGAGAGAGCTGAAGGCCAGTGGAGCTGTGGGGAAGGGAGTTAGGCATTTCTCTCCTGTGTAACTTTGGCAACTATCATACCAGATTTATAACCCAGTCATTTCTAGGCATTTCTCTGGGTTTTACCTTCTCCCATTAGGATAACTGATATTCATATGCAAAGTAATTTAAAATAGGACCAGCTTTAAGGCATGCCAGATAATTGCATTTTTAGTGTATTTTGTCTCTCTCTGTCACTAATGATTTTTTTTTTTTTTTTTACTATTTTTTCTAGTGGTAAATTTCTGTATACATTTTCTTTGTTTGTACAAATATTTGTTGAAGAGTGGATTTGGATAAACACTTTGCGTCGCTCTCAGCGTTGCGAAAGGAGGGGAATTAAGAGGGCATCCTTGTGCTTAGCCACCAGCAGTTTTACATGAGTCAGGCTAGTCTCTCTGGTTCCCTGGAAGATTATTGTCAAAATAGAGAAGGGGCTGTTGGAATGTGTAGCTCAAAACTGACCCTGTTTTGGTGGGGAAAAAGGGCAAAATTTTCATTTTCTGTGACTTATATCATATGAAGGAAGATTTAGAAAAAGTGTATCCCTGAATAGCAAAACCATAATTGGATATTTTAGAGAAATTAAATGGTAATTGACTCCTAATGAGTTCCTAATAACACAGCCGAAAAATATGAAATAGAAAACTCTCTGCCATTACTGCAGTTTTCTTTGGGGCAATGCACATATATGTATGTATAGATAATACATATGTATACATTATGTAATACACACATATATGTGCATACATAATACATATATATTACGTATGTATATAGTTTTTTATTAGCTATAAATTGGCTAAAACTACATACATATGTATACATTACATATGTATATAGATTTCTTTTTATTAGCTATAAATTGGCTCCCCATGAAGTTGTATTTACTGCTTTAAATGCTTTTGGCTAAAAAGTATCTACCCTTGAGACTTTAGTTTTGTTCTTTTCAAATTGTGTTAAACTTTGAATCAATCTATTTTCTCTGTCTTTGAAATTCTTGTGCAGGATAAAAGCCTCTCTGGATTATAAGAGAGTGTTGCTCTTATAATGCAACTCTGGACCTGCTGGTCTAACAAAACTCTGAAAAAGTGGCCAGGCATCACTAGATTATTGATTATGTGGGCTTGTCCAAAGCTCATCTCAGAGGAGGCAAATGCATTAAGAGAGGCTTATGAATTGTTCTGCACATAGATTGTTATATTGGAAATCAGCGAGCTAAACAGAGGACACCTTAGTCAGTAAGCCAAATTTGGAGTCTTTATTACACTGGTGGTCTCAGAGGAGTTGCCTCCAAAGTCTGAGCAAAGCAACATGGAGGAAGCTTTCCCTTTATACTCTCCTGGTTTCTTTGTCTCCTAAATATGGGGCTTCCGGACCTTTCACAGGCTTTGCAAAGAGCCTCATGTACTGGGATGGGGGTAGTGTGCTCAGTAGATATTTTGCAGGAAGCTTATAACCTTGAGCACAGCACAACTCAGATAACTAAAAGACACCTAGCATGGGAGGAACCAGGGATAGACCAGACCCTTACATCAGCAGGACCAGATAATTGAGCTTATTTTCCCTATTATTTGAGCAAGCATGCTTACAGAAGCCAGGAATAGCAGAGTTAATTAACAGAACAAAGGACTAGCTATGTTTAGTGGAAAATTTTAAACAGCAGTTCTTACAAAATGGATGTTACAGGAACAAGATGGAGTGCCTATGCTTCATGAGAACACAGGCTCTGTCCTTTTTCAACTTCATACAATATTGATGGATTTGGTGTGTGTGAGCATGAAGAGTTTCAGACAGATGATGTACAGGCAGATTTTTCCATTCTGATTGCCAGCGACTCCATTGTAGCAGAGCATTGAAATACAAATGCCACTAACTATGTAAAGCAGCATCATTCTTTTCCTGTTTATCTCCTCCTCCAGAAGGCAGTCATGGGATGGGGTTTGGGGAGCTGTAACAGGTAGGGGATGAGCAGACCTTTCCTCGCTTGCAACTGTGGTGACTACTATATTTAATTTGGACAAAAGGGCAACTCCTTTCCATGTGTCCAAAGCCATGTCTGCTCTGGCCCTGGACTGTTTTTTGAACCTCATCTCAGTTCCTTTCCCTCCTCAAAGATGTGTGCCATCCAATATGGACCTCTCCTTCTCTTGGGACTTGGGGAGCTCTGTCCTGCTCCAGGGCTGTACACATCCAGTGACCTCCCCATGAATTGTTCCTCCCCGGTTCCTTTTGCTTCAGTTCAGTTGACTAGACCTTCCTCATAGAGGCCATCTGTGGTCACCCTGTCCTAATTGGGCAAAGCCCTCTCAGCATTGTTTTCTATCTCAACCCGTGTATTTGCTTTTGTTTCAGAGCACCACCACGGTGTGTAATTATTTACGCACTTGTTTGTTTACTTCTGTTTCTTCCACTAGACTCAAAGCTCAAGGAAGGTAGGCACCTTATCTGTTCCATTCACCCTTAGGTCCCGAAGGCCTGGAAAAGTACCAGGTATACAGTGGAGCTCTATTAATGTCCTTGAATGATCAGACAATCAGAAGACTGGAGACTGAGTTTTATTCTTTCCTTAATCTTATCTGACTTCAAATTCAAAATATGAGCTGTTTACATCCCAAGCACCAGTCTGTCCAGGGTTTCTTTCTCATGCCAGCTGGTGTCTCTCAGCAATTTGAGTTTATTTACAAAAGGATGATATATTTTGAAAGCACAGAGAAAGAGCTGTGTGCCTACCACCGAGATGCTAATATTCCCATTTTTATTAAGATTATTTTTACAATACAAACATATTAAGTTAATTAGACATTTTAAAAACATTTATAAATTAAATACAAAATTTTTAAATAGCAATTTATTTTTTTCTTGGACTTTTTTTTCCAGAGTGGGAATTGTTTCTCAAAAAATCCTGGGTGAGAAAGGATCACATCTGTTTTGAGCACACGTTTCCTGGGCCAGTGCGTATTCTCTTCCATTCATAGCATAATCATTTTAAAATAATCTGCCCACTTTCCAAAAAGAATATGAAGCCAGATCATAACAACACACAGTCCACTCATTTAGGATAGTTTTCAATTTCATTGTCGGGGAGAAGCTGGTTGCCAGACACCTAAGCAAAGGAAATAGACTGAGATTGAGCATAACCTTTAAATGACCCTTCTTCCTGCCAAGAGAGAAAAAACAGGGCTCTCTCTCATGGTCTCAGAAAGATGAACAGCCATCACTCAGAAGATAAATAGTTTCCTTCTTTAATAAAAATTATAGCGTGCGTTTGTCCATCTCCGTTACTCATTCAGCATTTCTCCATCCATCATCTCCACCTTTCTTGCCCATTTCACTACCTGCACCCTTTTCTCTTTCTGATGCTGACCTTCATGATGATTGTCCGGATCAAGCTTTCCAATCGGCCCCTGCGCCTCCTTGAGCTCTGGGACAGAGAAAGAGCAATGTCTGCAGGAGGGTCACCGTGAAGTTTCCAGTGTAACTGTATAAGGGGACATTCAAACGTTGAATCCTTAAAACTCACAAAGCCTGCCTGAGCCACAAGAGGTCAATGTTTAATATTCTCCTCATTTCAACAGATGACAGATTAAACTGCAGAGGAGCCGTGACCGTCACTACCGAAAAGTTGCCATAGGAGAGTTTGATAAGCCCCTGGCTGTCGGTGTGAAGTTGCTGCCTATGAGGCACCTTAGATAAACCCTCTTCTGTGTGCAGGGAGAAAATCCTTTCATCACAGGAAATCTTAGAGAGGACCCCTGTATAACCCAGTGGCAAAGAGCTGCGTGTAAATCCCAATTACTGGCTTTGTGATGCTGGGCAAGTTACTTAACCTCTCTGTGCTTCAGCTACCTCACCTGTATAATAGGAATATTAATAGCATCACCTAATTGGGTTGCTATGAGAACTAAGTGTGAGAACACGTGGAATGCTCAGCACAGTGCCTGGCATGTTGTAGCTCTCACTTGACATCCATGGAAGGAAGGAAGCTTCTCTGCTTGGAGCCCTGCTTACTGTGTCTCCCCAGTGCTCACTAGTTGTGTCCCTGGGACATTTTCACAGGTCCCCTAGGGCTTTGCAGAGCACAGTATGAGCACACTGGACTCACTGGATTTCCTCAGGGGTTTTCCTATTCCTTGGTCTGCTGCGGACTAACTGGCCTTTCCTTTGACAATAAATTTGAAGGTGAAATTCATGAAGCAGCTGCCCCAACAGTTCTCAGGAGTTACCTGTAGTGGCCCCACAACAGATCCAAGCCTTGCTGAGGACCCTGTATACATGCCTTCACTTCAGGAAGGGGTGGGGACGGGGGATCCACATCTCTGGCTCATCACTGGTGCTCAGCACCCAAAAGCCGCCTCCAAGTGCTGCATGTCTTCCTGTAGTTTCGGAGATTTGCTAGAAGGTGGGGACCCTCTGCTGGCTCCCCTTGGCTTGCAGACTTGGAGCCGGCCGAGAGCCTCATTTGCTGGAGGGTGATGAGATGCTCCCTCTGCAAACTCGTCACTGGCGTGACATCTGCTGCCCCAGATTTTCTCCCTGGTGTCCTTGGAGGCTGTTTACGAAACTCATGCGCCACCTTCCCCCTCTTTTCCTCCTCACTTTTCATGCAAGTCCAACACTCTTTGCTGCATGTCCCCTGGCAAGCTGACAGCACCATCTAACTTCTTGCTTCTCTGTCCTGGTTTACTGTCTGTTTTTGACAATCCGGCTTCAATCACAGGCAGCCTCAGAGGGGCCTATCCATCATGCCTGCACCACTGGCCAGTGATGGTCTGCAGCTCTGGGCTGTTCAGTTTCCCTCTGACCAGTTTTTCCTCTAAGTTTCCCCACCCGCTCCCTTAATTGTCTGACCTTAAGTCACCTTGGGTTGTTGACACCTACCCTTTAGGGAGGCCAAGGTGTCCCAGTAGTTATCAAAGTCGATTTGCATAAATGGGCACATTAGAGATGCCAGACTGTGACATAACAAGAAATATGAATTTGTCTCTGCCCTGGTTCCTGACACAGAGCTCCCCAAATCGGGCGCTAAGAGAATCTTTTGTTCTAACATTTGGTCTAACACTTAGCCCATTTCCTGACACACGGCTCCTAAACCCCTTGGGATTTCTGGGGTGATATCAGTGTCTTTTTTGTTCTAATGAGATGAGTTTGAATTTGTATTGAAATTTTTGGGGTGATATTCTTAAGCATTTGTGCACAGAGACTTTAAGAGGCTGGACTCTGGAGCCAGACTGACTCATGCCAGTGTCCCATCTCTGCCTCTTACTAGCTCTGTGATCCTGGAGAGAGAACTTCAGGTCATAGCTCGTCATCTTTCCATCTGTAAGATGGGAGTGCTAATAATAACTCCTCACTTTTCTGTGGTCCATTCTGAGGATTTACGGAGAAGGTGCATGTAAAACAATGGGTCCAAGGAAAGTGCTCAGTAAATGACAGCTGTGATTGCTAGTAAGCAGTGGGAGAATCAGAGCAGATGAACTTTTTACTTCTCTGTGCCTGGCCTGTGGGCCCCCTGCCTGCTACAATTTAAGGCCCGGCTCAATTACCACCTCTGCTGCTGAACTTTCTTCTCTTCGTCATATTTCATTGCACAGCATTTATTTGCATTTCAGTTTATCACATGTGTAAGTCTGCCTTGTAATAGAGTGAGTTATGTGTCTGTGTGCTTTGCCCATAAGAGGTGGACCTTATTTGTCAGTATGTCCCTTCCTGCCTCAGCTTGAATGGGTAGGTTCTCTGGTAATGCCTGCATTGACTTGAATTCATACAAGAGGCTTCCCAAGAGGTGGTGCGCCCTTGGAATGGTGCCGGCTGTTGGTTTCAGGAGCCTGTCCAAACTGCTTAACCAGCTGGATGTTCATTTTTCTCACTTAAGCATCCACGAGGTGGGGCTATTGCAGCTGTTTAAGGATGTCTTGGAGAACACAGGCTCCTTCTCTATGACCGTTCTGTTCTGTCTTCCTTAGAGTGTGGCCTCAGCCTTGGGGTTACAAGACGGCAGATCCACCCCTGGTCATCACAAATGCATTCTGGCCCAGAAAGGAAGTAAGCGCAAAAGGTGAAAGGTCCCAGCACCAGTTACCTCTAAGCAGGTTCTCAGGAAGCTCCACTGTGACTTCAGCTTGTTTCATTGACTGGGACTGGGTCATGTGTTTGCTTTAGCTGCAAGGGAAGATGGGAGAGTCTTTCACCGGATATATTGTTGTGCCAGACAAAATGAGGGTTCTGCAATAAGGGAAATGGGGTTTGGGCAGGCAACCACCAGAGGTATATTCTTCATATTGTTTTGCTGCTGAAAACAAGAGACAGCCTAAGGGAAAGGGTCGTGGCTCATAGCGTGGAAGAACCACCGTGGAAGTCTGAGAAGGGTGGACGTCAGGAGCTCTGGGAACTTCAGCAGCAGGAATTCATGAACTTTCTCTCCAGGGTGCTGCCATCCACCTGACTCAGTAATAAAGCAGTCTCCCAGCCACTTGGATCTAAACTTCAGATCCCTGGTGGAGAGAATTTGATTGGCCCAGGACAAGGCTCTGGTTTCCCTGGCCCGCTTGCCTTATCTGGGTGACAGGATCGTGGGACGTAGAGATGGCCTGTGGGCTCTGGCCTGCCCTCAGTATTAGAATTTTTTCCCAAAGAGAAGTAAATTCTTGAGGGCTGGACAGCTATTATGGTTAGCATTGGCATAGAAAACATTAACGTGAGGACTAGAATACAGTTTTGTCAGGTTGTAGGGCTGCGAATTTCAGAACTCACCGGGGAATTGTCACCTGAGTGGGCAGGGTGTTGCAGGAATGTTTATCTAACTAGCTATAAGTAATGTAGGTTTATTTGACACACGATTTATTTGACAGCTGTCCAACAAGCTGGAGATTTATCTAATTTGTAAATGGAAGATAATTTAGTTAAAGCCAGGAAGGAAAGCACCAAGCTTTATGGAGAGCCAGATGATAAGAATTCCAGTCTGGTGGGCTTTGCACCTCAAACTCATATAAGTGACAAGAGGTTCTTAACGTTGATGAATTCTGGTTGTCTTTTCGGATTATCACTGAGAAGGGGAGACAGAGCTAAACATTCTTCTGCCACATCGGCCTTTTCCTTTCAAGGACTAAAAGATGAATATGCCATTCTTTTGTAACATTCCATTATTTCCTTTATTATGGCTCTGTTCATTTTTACACCAGGTTGTTTGGGAAATAGAAAGTGGGAAATGTCTGGCCATTTGTTTTCTTGCTGCCTTTGTCCTATTAGCATCATCAAGTGGCATACAGCATCGTGATTAATGGCGTGATCGTGGGCGTCGGACAGACCTGGGTTTGAGACCCGCTTCGCTATTCACCGGCAATGTGACGATGGGCTAATAAAGCCAAGGGACTTTGGCCACGTTGGGTATGATAGATATTTTCCAGGGTTGGTCCTTGCCAGTATATTTTTCTTGTGTGTGAGTATGTTCATATAAGATCTATAATACCTTTGTCCTGCTTTTATTACTTACCATTATCTCTTGGAAGTCCTTCCTTATCAGCCTGGAGAAGTCAACCTCAATCTTTTTAATGGCTGCACAGTATTGCAATATACGATTGTGATGTCCTTTACTTAGCTCGCTCCTCACCAGCGTATGTTGAAGTAGTTTCCAAGTTTTTACTGCAGACTTAGGTACTCTTTACCCATGTTTGAGAACATATCTATTGGGAAACATTGATTGATAAGTGTAATTACTACTAGAAAGTCAAAGGGAATGTGAATTTTGAAATGTTTTACATGTAGCCAAATTGTCCTCCCAAAGGCTTGTTTACACTTCCGCCAACGATTGCATGGGAAAGACTGCTTTTAACACTCTTACCAACACTTTGTTTTCAAACTTCTTCTGTATTTATTAATATGATAAAATATTATTTCATGGTTTTAAATTAAATTTCTTTAATTTTGAAGATGTATTTGCGCATACATTAAAAAGCCACTGCTTTTCTTTTTTCTTGCCAAGTGTCCTTTGGGAGGGGAATAAAAGAATTTGTTCTGACATTGATTTATTTGAACTTTGGGGGGAGGAATGAAAGAATTCATTCTGACATTGATTTATCAGAAATTTTTATAAATTGAGTTTACCTGTTGTATCATGTTGCATTTTCTACCATACTTGTCTTTACTCTTTTGAAATTTTATGTAGTCATAGACAATAACCTTTTTTTTTTTTTGCTTTTGGTTATGTATCTTGCTTCCCCACTCCAATATTATTTTTAAAATTGCAGTGTTTTCTTTGACAACTTTGACAAATTTATTTTCTTACCTTTAGATCCACCAGAAGCTATTTTGGTGTAAGTGATGATACTCTGCACCCACACCCCTCAATGTCTGGCCAGTTGTCCCACCACCATTTATTGAATAATCCACATTGTCCCTTTACTCTTTTTTAAAAAACATGTTTTTATTGATTTCAGAGAAAGGAAGGGAGAGGGAGAGAGAGAGATAGAAACATCATGATGAGAGAGAATCATTGATCAGCTGCCTGCTGCACACCTGCTATGGAGGATTGAGCCCGCAACCTGGGCATGTGCCCTGACCGGGAACTAAACCCTCATCTCCTGGTTCATAGGTTGATGCTCAACCACTGAGCCATGCTGGCTGGGCATTCCCCACCCCCAGAAAATGGCTTCATTATTTCAACCTTCTTGTTGCTGCTAGGACTAAAAGTGCAGTTTAAAACATGGTCACATTATAGGAATGAGCCTTTTTGCTTATTTCATTAGCTATACTTACATTTAACTCGACTGTTATCTCCTGAAAGAGATAGCCTGTCTTTCTTGATTTAGAGATGCCCATTTTCTTTACTGAGCAAAATTGAAATCCATATTTTATAACACCAAAGTGTGGTTTTCCGGATGCTCATTATTTATGCTTATGGTGGCTGTCCAAGTGAGTTCTTGCAATTCAAAGCCACAACTTAAGAGTTTAGAATCTAAATGGTTGTCTTTCCATCTAAAAAAAAAAAATGCCCATTTTTATTGTTTTACTGGATGGTCCCAACTAAGAAGGTACACCGAGGTGTGAAAACAGCACAGTAATAGTGACTTGTAATCAGAAGAAGGCCAGTAACCTTGTTAGTTTTTTTTTTTTTTTTTTTTTGTATTTACCGTGGAGATCAATGGAGACGGAGAGCTGAAATTTGTTTTAACTTTAGCCACCTTTCTTTCTATGGCTTTTAATGGGTTTCTCAATCACTTTACTTGTCTGCTGTAGGAGGCTTTTATTTGCTGGTAAGTTTCAAAGTTGGAGAGATAAAGTTACCATTCTACACAAGGCTGTGTGTTATCACACTGGGACGAACTATCCCGTCTTGAATAAAACCAGTGGAAGAGGACAAATGTGAGACATTAAAGGGAAACATCCCATAGGGCTGCGCTGCAGAGGGGGAGTCGAGAGAACTAAGCAATGGGAGATGTTTTTGTAAAAAATGAAAGAGCGCACTTTCTTCCATCATTTTCTGATTCCAAAGTAAAGGCTCTAAAACCCCAATTAAAAGATACTTTGTAAAGAAACTCAAACATTGAAATTTAGCCCAAGCAAGTCTTTTAACCTGCTGACCTTGGAGTTACCAAGGAAGTTAATAGCTTGTCTGTGACATGATCCTTTATTGTTTCATTGCTGAAAACTAATGCTCCTTGAAAGGCCTTCCCTACCCCCCCCCCCCACCCCCGCCCTCAGGACTAAGTCTTTAGGTTCTGCCATGCTGGCCTCCTCTCCCAGTGGCAGTATTATTGGCTCTGCTGCAGGTGACCCTCAAGGCACGACCATTCCACTGGGTCTGCCTGCATCTACTCAGGCCCAAGAGAGGGACTGACTGCTGCTTTTCTGTCTTAACTGTGGACTTGGACCCTCCCAGCTTCCCCCAGTGTAACTGAGGCACATTTCTCTCCAATGCTTCACAATAACTGAAGGACTTTGGGAAGCACTCAGAGAATGATAATTGCATCGACCAGCTTGGCTCCTTGAGTTGCTTCTGGCTCCAGCCCACGTGGCCAGGACCAGTTTGCTTCCCACGATTACAAACCCTGCAACTTTGTGCTTCAGAGTCCAGGCCAAAATTATACCCTGCGGTTCCTTTCTTTCTTCTCCCCGTACGCCCCAAAGAGAAGGGAGGACATTTCCTTACTTCCTGCCCTGTAATTAGTATTTTTACAGGATAAATGACAGAGTGAACATTCAATTCTTCCAAGATTGTTTTCCATGACGGGGGTTATTCAGTCTTGAAGAACACCCTGTAAACCCCAAGAGAGCAATCCCAAGTCAGTCCAATTTTTGCAGCCTTGTCTCTTCAAAGATTCAAATTTCACCTTTAATAACCTTATAGCATGGCTAGTACCTGAAGAAGAGGTGAAGGAAGAGCTGCCTCGGGCTGGAATGATAGGGTTTGTTGAAAGATGGTCTCCTGTACAAATTACCTTCTAAACATGTGTCTGGTATTAATACTTCCTCAGCCTTTTCTTCACTTTGAATCCTTATTTCTAATTTATCTCCTCTTTTAGCCACTCATATCACCTCTTTCCCTTGTGTTCTTAATCATAATCCTTTCTCTTTTTCCTCTTATCAAATTATATTTTAGACATGAAGGCAATATAAGTGATGTATTTATCTATTACTCCCTTTGGGCAATAATATCTGTAATTTAAAAATAAAAAATGTCCCTCTTCCCTTTAATAATTTTATTTTGCCATCACTTCAAACCAAGTTTATCTCTTTCATTTATAATTCCTTCAAGTCATGCTCTGGATATGATCATCTTCTGCCTTAAAATCTCTAAGTGTGTTCTCTAGAAAGCTATTTCCTATATGTATTAATGGGTGTAATTTGGGGATACCAAAGGGACAGTTAATTATATTAGGAAAATTAGCAAAACAAAATAAAAATGTTCACTAACAACAACAACAAAACAAAGGCATGCATTTTACTTCTGTTTAAATATTTGTTTAAATATTTTTTGTTAAGACTTGCTACCTTTCTGAGGAATTTACAATAATCTCAAAAGCATTTGGAAATACTACCTCCACTAATGTATAAGAAGTGACACTAGTAAAATTTATACATGCAGTACCAGAAATGCAGATGTATTATTTTAAGCAGAAATTAATATTTTAAATCTGTTTGGTAATGAAGATTTTTTCCCCCCAACTCCTAGGGGATATATATCTTAAGATTTTTTATAACAATACTAAGATGTTATTTTCTACAATGTTTGACATTTGTACTAATCATGCAAAAGTAATGGTATGAAAACTGCTGGTGCCCTAAAACAAATTAAAGTAGTGGCACCAACTCCTATTAGTAATCATTGAATTCTTTACAATCATACACACACAATTATATATAAGTGTGGGCAAAGTAGGTTTACAGTTGTGAGTGTGAGCTATTGTAATAATCATAACCTGCAAGTTTTTTCCATATGAACATCTATATGTGTGTGTATACATATATATATATATATACATATATACTATGTATAGCTGATGCTCATTAGTCACTGCAGTTATAGTCACTATAAGCACAGAGTTAGTGCATACTGGACCTTTGCCCCTACAGGAAATATAGGGTTAGGATTCTGTGAGCCTCTGATTACATTTTCATCAACCAGTCAATTTATAACCTTGTTATTTGTGTGTTTCTGCTGAAAGACAGCTTATTAAAACACACTGTTGATTCATTACCACTGAACTCTTGGACAAAAGAATTCTAACTCATTTCTGAAGGAAGCCTGTCTAACACATCTGCTTTCTGTGCTTAGGAAAACTAGACACACTTCTTCACTGTGCTTGAGCGTCATTTTAAACAGCAAAATCAACAAAAAGAAAAATGCAAAAACATGGCACTGCATGGACTGTGAAAGGACAATTGTTTACATTATGACAGCTGAGACAAGCATTGTCATGTGTCATAGATGTGGTTCCATATAAGAAAGCCAGGACCTTGTTCTGCCTTATCGGGAATGTGTGCCATGGTGAGCTCAAAACGCTCACCACACTGCACATGTCTGTGAAAACACCACAAGTGTTGATTTTGGAGTTACTGTAAATGCTGCAAAGAACAGGGATGCATATATCTTTTTGAATCAGTGTTTTTTACTTCTTTGGATAAATACCTAGAATTGGGATTGCTGGGTCATATGGTAGTTCTATTTTTAATTTCAAGGAACCTTCATACTGTTGTCCATAATGTCTGCACCAGCTTACAATTCCACCAATAGTGCACAAGGTTCCCTTTTCTCCACCTCCTCGTCAGCATGCATTCTTTGTTGTTTTTTGATGCTAGCCATTCTGACAGGTGTGTGGTGACCTCATTGTGGCTTAGATTTGCATTTCCCTGATGATCAGTGATGTTGAACATCTTTTCATGTGTCTGTTGGCCATCTGCATGTCTTCTTTGGAGAACTGTCTATAAATAGAAAGAAACTGGATAAAATAAACTTCAACATAAAACACTTAAACTTTGATGTAAACCCACTTTTTAGGAATGCCAAAACCTATTAGGTGTTAATTCTTTTATTTTCCAATTTGTCAAAAAATACTGGCTATGGATTTTAGAATCCTCAGCGATAGTAGAAATGAAGTCACCCCCAACTGAAACAGGCTTCCAAGAGTCAGTAATTCTGTGATTTACAGGTTTTATGATACAATGGCAGTGACAACTATGATTCCTAGCTACCTCTGAGAACTTAGTATATATAAGGCACTATACTATATGCTTTAAATGCATCATCTCATTGCATCCCCATGACTATTCTACAAGGGGAGGGAGAAGATACTGAAGTAATCTTAATATATTTCTAGGCTGGGAGGTGGCAAACTCCAGGATTCAAGACTGAACTGTTCAGATGAACTTAGCTGGTAAATCCTGTACCCTATTTCTACAATTACCACAGAATTCCAGTTTTCCAACTTTAGTTGGTTAAAAATCCTTTGGACCATTCATCATGAGTTAATAATACATAGAATATGGGAATGCATTTCGTGTAAACACTAGTTTCTACCATGTGTTATATCCAGTGCTAGGATAGAAGCATTGAAGCAATTAGAGGAATATTAATGTTTGATATATTTTTATAGTGTTTCAATGTGTGGTATATAAGCACATTTTTATTAAGTGCTTTTATTTCCCTGTACAACTGAACTTGTGACAAAAGTCTATTTCTATATATTTTACCCAGTAAAGTATAAGATACCAATGACTTTTAGATGTTCTTTATCATTCTTCTAATGCATTGCTCTTAGTTTCTATAGCCACTATGGATGTATAATAAAATAGAACTCTATTTTTATTGTTCTATTTTGTGAGAACTCTTCAGTTTCACTGCTAAGTTTGTCCTCCATGCCTCGCTGAGAAAACCTTGGGTTCACTTAGGCATCTTTTGTAGGCAATAGCCTTGGAAGCATCATTCATGTTTGATGTGAGGTACAATGGTCATAGCATCAGTAGTGATATGAATATCCAATAAGCCCAGACTCTGTCACTGCCTCTAGGGAAGTCTGAGCTTCTCTGTTAGGCTATGTGCTATAGAATTTTGCTATTGGACTTCACAATGCAAGTCATTTATTTCTACCCACTCTCCCACCTCCCATCCCCAACATCTTCCCATTCTTGATTGAGAAAATTGAAGTAGGCTTTTACAAAGAACAAAAATGTATAATTGCTGTTGACAGCTTGCACTGTACTCAATTCTGTTTTAAATGATGGCATATGCCAGTGGTCTGCAAACCTTTTCTGTAAAGGGCCAGATAGTCAGTATTTTAGGATTGACATTCCATATGGTACCTGTTGTAACTGCTCAACTATGTAATTATAATGGGAAAGTAGTGGACAATACTTAAACAAATGGGTGTGACTGTGTTCCAATAAAACTTTATTTATAAAAGCAGGCAGTGGGCAATTGGACCTGTGGGTGTGCTTTGCCACCCCTTCTCACAACAATTTAACAAGACAGGTACTGTTATTGTCCCCATTTTCCAGATATGGATATTGGGGCACAAACAGCTAAGACATTTGCCCAAGATCACATGACTAAAATAGTGGAACAGGGATTTGAACTCTGGAAGTCAACCTGCAGAAATATATGCTTAACCAGTACATCACATTGCATCTTCAGTAGAGAAGGTAGCAAAAAGTCACAGTTTTATAACTGTCCTATTGTAAGAGTCAGGTATGAGACTATGCTTTGCAACATAATTTCACTTAATCCTTACAACCACCCTGTGAGATAGGTGGTATTATTTTCCCTTTTCCAATGAAGAAATTGAAGCAAAGCTTAAGGAGCTCACTTAAGGTCAGGCAGCTAGTAAGTAGTAGAGTCTAAATTAGAACTTGAGTCAAATTCATCCAAGTCTACATTTCCTTCGTGAATGTCAAGGGGAAGGCAGTAGAGCATACTGATTAAGAACCTTTATAGACTTCAATTCTCTCATCTAACAGAGGTGATGACCAGATATAGGTGTACTCATGGGAGTGAGTGTCTAACGTAGGGAGATGGATATAAGAGATGTAGAGGAGTGGACCATAAAACTAAGGAGGCAGTGTGCTGTATAATTCATCCACATTTATCTTAAAATTGCAAGAACCACAGTAGGAATAGTAATGAAGAAAGTGACAGTGAGCCAGGAACTGAAAGTGTTAGAGAATTTAGGGAGTGACCTAGGGTTTGGGCAATGACAGCATCAAGGAGACATCATAAATGATGATGACATGAGGTTCAAAACTCATTTGTTCTTTTGTTTTCTTAAGCTAAGGAGGAAGGGAAATTAACTGGAAACTGCAAAGAGGCAAGAGAAGATAGATTCTGCCTCCATGCCCAGTGAGATGTGGGAGAAAAAAAGTCATCATTTGAGAGGACTGCAAGGGAATCTGTGTCTTTAGGAAACAGACAGAGCTCATGATAAGGTGAATGGGACCTTGAAAGCAAAAAAGGGGGGATGTGGAGAGCCATGTGAAGATTAGAGTATAAGAGGCGAGGGGTAAATAATCTGGGGCTCTGTGTAGTGATAATTCAACTTGATGAATTCAAAGCAAAAGACAAGTGTGTGTGTATTGAAGGGTTTGGAGCTTCCTGTTCACCTTTATAATAGGGGTAGATTTTCTAAGGGGATTTTACTAATCCTCATGAATTGGTTCGTTCTTAACCCCTGACTGCTGGGGAAAGGGTAAACTTTGAACATGGACACTCATCTTGACCTTGATGATTGACTTATGGAGAAGCTAGGTGTTATTCCAAGAAAAGAGATCCATTCTCAGCCTTGAAGGAATAGAAGACGTAGGGGAGCTGTGGTCTTGGTCCTAGCAACCAGGCTTCCTTTTTCTCTGTTTATCAATCACTTA
The DNA here is from genome assembly GCF_963455305.1 of Plecotus auritus. Classification (NCBI taxonomy): domain Eukaryota; kingdom Metazoa; phylum Chordata; class Mammalia; order Chiroptera; family Vespertilionidae; genus Plecotus; species Plecotus auritus. The sequence continues at coordinate 17,290,158 of NC_137773.1, forward strand.
CATGGTCTTACTCCAGCTGTACCTCTTTCATAATATGAATTTCCTATAATCTAGTCTATGATCACCATCTCTGTCCTTCAGCTCACTACCTCTGTCTTTCTTTTTTTTAAATATGTTTTTATTGATTTCAGAGAGGAAGGGAGAGGGAGAGAGAGATAGAAACATCAATGATGAGAGAGAATCATTGATTGGCTGCCTCCTGCATGCCCCACACTGGGGATCATGCTCACAACCCAGGCATGTGCCCTGACTGGGAATCAAACCACGACCTCCTGGTTCCTAGGTCGATGCTCAACCACCAAGTCATGTTGGCTGGACACTACATCTATCTTTCAACTCCAGAAGCCCTTCAAACCCACTTGGACATTCAATTGATTAATTCTACTCACTTTGCACCATACCATATCCCAATAATGACCTCAGTTTCCTTCCTAAATTCCAAGATCAGTCAATATAATAATTACCTTCATACATCCTTTACTCTCTTATTATTTTGTTCCTGCATTTGAGCAGCTACACCTGGTAGGAACAAAATATTTAATTGGTCTGATTTGTCCTCATTTTAAATTCATGACCATATATCACTAGGGGATTCTTGATGCTGCCAGGAAAGCATACTATCCAATCTTAGTCCATTTACCATCTCATTTCTAAATAAGCATTTTATATCTTATTTTCTTCGTTAAAAACTCTAATATCTCCTCCTTAATCCTCATTCTCAATGATGATCTTGTTCCTATTCCACTGCAAAAATTAAAGAGACAAGATCTTCCACTCATTCCTCCATCACATGTACCATTGACATCCATACACTCTGTCTTCCCTACTATGACCAAAGATGAGTTGTCCAGGCTCCTGTCAACCCTCATTAGATCCAATCACCTAACTCAAGGATTGTGGTATACTTATTCCCTCTCACCTCCAACACTGCATTTTTGTCTCTCTCAAAACTCATTCTTATTTGCAATGAAAGTAAGTTTATTATTTCTCACATCTTTTCTTTTTTTTTTTTTTTTTCAAATTTTTATTAAGGTATTGTATGTGTACATATCTTACCATTGCCCCCCACCCCCACCCCACTCCCATACATGCCCTCACCCCCCAATGTTTTGCATCCGTTGGTTACTCTTATATACATGCGTATAAGTCCTTCAGTTGATCTCTTATTTCCCCCACCTCTCCCTAACCTTACCCCTGTAATTTGACAGTCTGTTTGATGCTTTACTGCCTCTGTAACTATCTTTTTGTTCATCAGTTTATAATGTTTTTCATTATCCCCAAATGAGTGGGATCATGTGGTATTTTTCTTTCATTGACTGGCTTATTTCACTTAGCATAATGTTCTCTAATTCCATCCAAGTGCCTACAAATGGTAGTAATTCCTTCTTTTTTACGGCAGCATAGTATTCCATTGTGTAGATGTACCATAGTTTTCTGATCCAGTCATCTGCTGATGGGCACCTAGGCTGTTTCCAAATCTTAGCTATTGTAAATTGTGCTGCTATGAACATAGGGGTGCATATATCCTTTCTGATTGGTGTTTCTGGTTTCTTAGGATATATTCCTAGGAGTGGGATTACTGGGTCAAATGGGAGTTCCATTTTCAGTTTTTTGAGGAAACTCCATACTGTTCTCCACAGTGGCTGCACCAGTCTGCATTCCCACCAGCAGTGCACGAGGGTTCCTTTTTCTCCGCATCCTCGCCAACACTTGTCGTTTGTTGATTTGTTGATGATAGCCATTCTGACAGGTGTGAGATGGTATCCAATTGTTGTTTTGATTTGCATCTCTCGGATAATTAGTGACTTTGAGCATGTTTTCATGTGTCTCTTGGCCTTCCTTCTGTCTTCTTTCGAAAAGATTCTATTTAGGTCTGTTGCCCATTTTTTTATTGGATCCTTTATCTTCCTTTTATTAAGTTGTATAAGCTGCCTGTAGATGTTGGAAATTAAACCTTTATCAGTGATACCATTTGCAAATATGTTCTCCCATACAGTGGGGTTTCTTGTTGTTTTGTTGATGGTTTCTTTTGCTGTGCAAAAGCTTTTTATTTTGATGTAGTCCCATTTGTTTATTTTCTGTTTGGCTTCCATTGCCCTAGGGGCAGTATCACTGAAAAAGTTCTTTTGGCATATGTCTGAGATTTTGCTGCCTGTGGATTCCTCTAGTATTTTTATGGTTTCCCGTCTTATATTTAAGTCCTGTACCCATTTTGAGTTTATTTTTGTGTATGGTGTAAGTTGGTGATCTAGTTTCATTTTTTTGCATGTATCTGTCCAATTTTCCCAACACCATTTATTAAAGAGACTGTCTTGACTCCATTGTATGCTCATGCCTCCTTTGTCAAATATTAAATGTGCATATTGGTTTGGGTCGATATCTGGATTCTCTATTCTGTTCCATTGATCTATATGTCTGTTCTTGTGCCAGTACCAGGCTGTTTTGAGGACAGTGGCTTTGTAATACAGCTTGAAATCTGGTATTGAGATCCCTCCTACTTTATTCTTCTTTCTCAGGATTGCTGTGGCTATTCGGGGTCTTTTTTTATTCCAGATGAATTTTTGGAGAGTTCTTTCTAGGTCTGTGAAATATGCTGTTGGTATTTTAATGGGGAGTGCATTGAATCTATAGATTGCTTTGGGTAGTATGGACATTTTAATGATGTTGATTCTACCAATCCATGAACATGGTATGTTCTTCCATCTGTTTACATCTTCCTCTATCTCTTTTTTCAGTGTCCTGTAGTTTTCCGCATATAGGTCTTTTACCTCCTTGGTTAGGTTTATTCCTAAGTATCTTAATTTTTTTGGTGCGATGGAAAATGGGATTGCTTTTTTAGTCTCTCTTTCTGTAAGTTCATTGTTGGTGTATAGAAATGCCATAGATTTCTTGGCGTTAATTTTGTATCCTGCTACATTGCCGAATTCATTTATTAAGTCTGTTAGTTTTTTGATGGAGTCTTTCGGGTTTTTTATGTACAATATCATGTCATCTGCAAATAAGGACAGCTTTACTTCTTCTTTTCCAATTTGGATGCCTTTTATTTCTTCTTCTTGTCTAATTGCAGTGGCTAATACTTCCAGTACTATGTCAAACAGGAGTGGTGAGAGTGGGCATCCCTGTCTTGTTCCTGTTCTTAGGGGAAATGGTTTTAGTTTTTGCCCATTGAGTATGATGTTAGCTGTGGGTTTATCATATATAGCTTTTATTATGTTGAGGTATGATCCTTCTATTCCCACCTTGTTGAGAGTTTTTATCAAGAAAGGGTGTTGGATTTTGTCAAATGCTTTTTCTGCATCAATTGATATGACTATGTGATTTTTATCTCTCAATTTGTTTATGTGATGTATCACATTTATTGATTTGCGGATATTGAACCATCCTTGCATTCCTGGGATAAATCCTACTTGGTCATGGTGTATGATCTTTCTGATGTACTGCTGGATCCTATTTGCTAGAATTTTATTGAGGATTTTGGCATCTACATTCATGAGGGATATTGGCCTGTAATTCTCCTTCATTGTGTTGTCTTTATCTGGTTTTGGTATTAGGGTGATGCTGGCTTCATAGAAGGAGCTTGGAAGTGTTCCTTCCTCTTGAATTTTTTGGAATAGTCTGAGGAGGATAGGTTTTAGTTCTTCCTTGAATGTTTGGTAGAACTCTCCTGTGAAGCCGTCTGGCCCCGGGCTTTTGTTTGCTGGAAGCTCTTTGATGACTACTTCAATTTCTTCCATAGTTACTGGCATGTTGAGATGTTTAGATTCTTCCTGATTGAGTTTTGGAAGGTTATATTTTTCTAGGAATATGTCCATTTCCTCCAGGTTGTCCAGTTTGTTGGAATAGAGTTGTTCGTAGTATTTTTTAACAATCCTTTGTATTTCGGCGGGATCTGTTGTTATTTCACCTCTTTCATTTCTGATCTTGTTTATTTGGGTCCTCTCTCTTTGCTTCTTGGTGAGCCTGGCTAGAGGTTCATCAATCTTGTTTATCCTTTCAAAGAACCAGCTCTTGGTTTTGTTGATCTTTTGTATTGTTTCTTTGGTCTCTATGCCGTTTATCTGTGCTCTGATCTTTATTATTTCCTTCCTTCTGCTTACACTGGGCTTTTCTTGTTGCTCTTTTTCTAACTCTTTGAGTTGTTGGATTAGGTAATTTATTACCCCTGTTTCTTGTTTTTTGCAGTAGGCTTGTAGAGCTATGAACTTCCCTCTCAGGACTGCTTTCGCTGTGTCCCATAGATTTTGGATTGTAGTGTTTTCATTGTCATTTGTTGTCATGATGTTTTTTATTTCTTCTTTGATTTCTCTGGTAACCCAGTCATGGTTTAATAGCATGCTGTTTAGTCTCCATGTGTTTGATTTCTTTGGGTTGTTTTTATTGTAGTTGATTTCCAGTTTTATGCCACTGTGGTCTGAGAAGATGCTTGATATGATTTCTATCTTCTTGAATTTGAAGAGACTTTGCCTATGTCCCAACATATGGTCTATCTTTGAAAATGACCCATGTGCACTTGAGAAGAATGTATATTCTGTGGCTTTGGGGTGAAATGTTCTGAAGATGTCAATTAATTCCATCTGGTCTAGTGAGTCATTTAGGGTTGATGTTTCTTTGCTGATGTTTTGTTTAGAGGATTTGTCCAGTGGTGATAGTGGGGTATTAAAGTCCCCTACTATGATTGTATTGCTGTCAATCTCTCCCTTGATATCCTCCAGGAGTTTTTTTATGTATTTGGGTGCTCCTGTATTGGGTGCATATATGTTTACCAGAGTTATTTCTTCTTGTTGGATTGCTCCCTTTAGTATTATGAAATGGCCTTCCTTATCTCTTGTTATGTCCTTCAGTTTGAGATCTAATTTGTCAGAAATAAGTATTGCTACCCCAGCTTTTTTTTCAGTTCCATTTGCCTGGAAAACCTTTTTCCATCTCTTCACCCTCAGTCTGTGTGCGTCTTTTTTTCTGAGGTGGGTTTCTTGTAGACAGCAGATATATGGGTCGTGTTTTCTTATCCAATCCGTTACCCTATGTCTTTTGATTGGGGCATTTAATCCGTTTACATTTAAAGTTATTATTGATAGGTACTTATTTGTCGCCATTCCTATTCTTTACCCCTGTGTTACTTCTTCGCTTCCTGTTTCTTTCTTTCTTTCTTTCTTTTTTTTTTTTTTTTACAGCAGACCCTTTAGCATTTCTTGCATTGCTGGTTTGGTGGTAATAAATTCCCTTAGTCCTTTTTTGTCTGTGAAGCTCCTGATTTCACCTTCAATTTTGATTGACAGCCTTGCTGGGTACAGTATTCTTGGATTCAGACCCTTCCTTTGCATGACTTTGTATATTTCATTCCATTCCCTTCTGGCCTGATGAGTTTCTGTTGAGAAATCAGTTGCTAGTCTGATGGGGGTTCCTTTGTATGTAACTTTCTGTCTCTCTCTTGCTGCTTTTAAGATTCTTACTTTGTCATTGGTGTTTGCCAATTTAATTATAATGTGCCTTGGTGTCGGTCTTTTGGGGTTCATTTTGCTTGGGACTCTGTGAGCTTCTTGGATTTGTGTGTGTTTTTTCTTCCCTATATCTGGGAAATTTTCTGTCATTATTTCTTCAAAGAGGTTTTCTATTCCTTGCTCAGCTTCCTTTCCTTCTGGAACCCCTATTATGCGGATGTTGTTTTGTTTCGTGTTGTCCCAAAGTTCCCTTAGACTCTCCTCCTGCCTTTTAATTTTTTTTTCTAGAAGTTGCTTTTCTTGGGTATTTTTTTCCATCTTGTCTTCTAGCTCACTGATGCGGTCCTCTGCTTCTTCTAGTCTACTCTTGATGCTTTCTATTGAGTTCTTTACGGCAGCGATGTCATTTTTCATTTCTTCTTGGTTCTTCTTCATTTCCTCTTGGTTCTTGCTCATATTGTCGAATTTGTCTTCCATTCTTTTCAGCCACCTTATGACCATTTCTCTGAATTCTTTTTCTGGAAGGTTGCTTGCCTCCATTTCGTTTACTTCCTTTTCTGGTGATGCCTGCTTTTCTTTCATATGCGGGCTGCTTCTTTGTCTCCCCATGGTCTCTCTTCTCTGGGTGTCTGGTTATGTAGTTCTCTCTCTCCTTATCCCAGGCGAAATCTGACCTTTCCGTGGTGGAGTGTAGAGCTCCTCTGAACCCGTGTGCTTGCGCCAGTTGGGGAGCGTTGTTCTGGGGCTCGCAGCTGTTCCTGGGGTGCCGCCGTTGTGGATTCTCAGGCTTCAGATAAGCTCCACTTTCCAGATCAAGATGGCGCAGACTCCGCGTCCAACCCCGCAGCTCCGGGAGGGGACCCAGCCACAGTTGGTGCTGCCAGGTCAGGGGAACCCCGTTCAGCAGTCCCCCACCTCCTTCTGGAATTCAGCTGTCTCCCAACCAGCCAACAAACACTCCTTGTGCGACCCTCAGCTGTTCTTTCTTTCTGCTCCGGGACAAGGCTCGGAACACGTCTGTCTATTCCGCCGCCATTATTCCCTCTCTATTTCTCACATCTTTTCCTTGATGCGTCCTCCCTCCATTTCCCTGTCAGCTACACTCCATTTTTTTCTCCCCTTTATAGAAAACTCCTTTGAAGAATCATATACACTTGCTCTCTCCAATTCTTTTCCTTTCATTCTTTCTTGAGCCTGTTCCAATCGGGTTTTGCTTGTGACATTCTGCTGAAATGGTGACCGGTGACTGATGACTTTCCCTTGCTAAACTGAATGTCTTCTGATTCCTTATTTTGTACCTATTAGTAGCATTTCACACAACTGATCATCACCACCTTCTTGCAATCCTTCCTTTGGTATCTGAAATATGATTTCCATCTGCCTTCTTCAAGGGTTATTTATCATTCTCATTTGCTGGTTTCCCCCTACTTCTTCAACATCTAAATGTTGATGTACCCCAAGACCCAGTTCTTAGACATTTCCTTTCTCTGTATATATCCATCCCCTCAGGTTCTTATCCAAAGCTCTAGATGCCATCCACATGTTGATTATTTCAAATTTATCCCAGCCTAGTCTTTGCTCCTATACTGTAGACTGGTCTACAATTGTCAATGTGACTTGTACATTTATCCCAGCCTAGTCTTTGCTCCTATACTGTAGACTGGTCTACAATTGTCAATGTGACTTGTACAATTGTCAATGTGACTTGTACACATGTGCATTACTCCCTCATACCCAGCCTGGTTTTCCTATCTAGAATCCTTCCTTTCCCTGTTAGTTTTCTTCTTACAGTCCATAAGTGCTAAGCAGTTACTTGTACAGATTTTGCATATATCTGGCATCAAGTAGTGTATGTAGATGCTTATTTATAGTCTTGACCCTCAGAATTTAAAATGTAATAGAGGAGGTATGACAGAATTCAATAGCTGTCTCCCCATAGCCCTTCTTCCCTTAGGAATCCTGAGCTTTGTTGGAGCTCAGGGATGCCTTATGGCAGGTTGTTGAGGATGGCAGGACAGTAATACAGGAGAAACATTGTCCCCAGACACCATGGGACTGCATATCAGCCCTGGCCTGCTTATACTCAAACTACCATGTGAGAGAGGAGCAAAAATCTAGTTTAAACTGCTATTATATTTTACTAGGGGCCCGGTGCACCAAATTTATGCACGGGGTGTGTGTGTGTGTGTGTGTCCCTCAGCCCAGCCTGCACCCTCTCCAATCTGGGACCCCTCAAGGGATGGCCGACTGCCCGTTTAGGCCCGATCCAGGTAGGATCGGGCCTAAACGGGCAGTCGGACATCCCTCTCACAATCCAGGACTGCTGGCTCCCAACTGCTCACCTGCCTGCCTTCCTGATTGCCCCTAACTGCTTCTGCCTGCCAGCCTGATCACCCCCTAACCACTTCCCAGACAACCTGATTGATGCCTAACTGCTCCCTTGCCAGCCTGTTTGCCCCTAACTGCTCCCCTGCCAGCCTGTTTGCCCCTAATTGCTCTCCTCTGCTGGCCTGGTCCCTCCCAACTGCTCTCCCCTGCAGGCCTGGTCCCTCCCAACTGCCCTCCCCTGCTGGCCATCTTGTCGTGGCCATCTTATGTCCACATGGGGGCAGCCATCTTTGACCACATGGGGACAGCCATCTTGTGTGTTGGAGTGATGGTCAATTTGCATATTACTCTTTTATTAGATAGGACTAGAGGCCCGGTGCACAAACTCATGCACCAGTGGGGTCCCTCAGCCTGGCCTGCACCCTCTTGCAATCCGGGACCCCTCAGGGGATGTCAGAGAGCCAATTATGGCCTGATCCCCACAGGCCAGGATGAGGGACCCCACCGGTGCGTGAATCCATGCACCGGGCCTCTAGTATGCATAGAAGATCTTCAGTTAATCTCTTCCCACCCAACCCTCGCACCCCTTCCCTCTGAGATTCACCAGTCTGTTCCATGTTTCCATGCCTGTGCATTGAGTGTCTGCCCATGTCATAGCTTCCAGCCAGTCAGCTGGTTGGCTGGTCGCTTAGACTTTTATATATATATATAGATAGCACACACATTGGCATCTTAAGTATGGAAAGAAGAAATGAAGCAAGTGAACCATAGGATTGCCTCAAAATATGAGATGACATGGACAGGGTGGGGTCAATTTAGGGACTAGGCAGATAGCACAATTCAGTAAAGTGGGTTGGTGTAAGACAAAAGAAAGCTGTGAGGACCTGGTGACAGACCATATTTCAACCCCCAAAGAGTCTGCTATCAGGATTTGCACAAGCTCATTTGTCATGAACTCTCATGAACCAAAAGTGGCTCTAACATATTTTGTTGTTGCTGTTAGCAGTATGAAACCCTTTTTTCTAACTAATCTTACGCAGAACTGGAATAGACAGTGCCCTAAAAGTGTATGTGCTCTGGGTGAACAGAGGCCATGTTCTCTCTGTCTCCCCCTAACCCTAGGGTGGGCTTTGCTGTGAAACACAATTTTAAAATGAGTTTATCTAGCTTTAGCCATTTATTTATTTATTTATCTTTAAAAAAATTAAGTCTTTATTGTTGAAAGTATTACACATGTCCCCTTTTTCTCCCCATTAACCCCTTCAAGCCTGCACCTGCCCCAGGCCTTCACCACCTGTCTGTGTCCATGGATTATGAATTATGCATACAAGTGCTTTGGCTGATGTCTTCCCATCCACCCACCCTCCCCCACCTTCCCTCTGAGATTCATCAGTCTGTTCCATGCTTCTAGGTTTCTGCATCTGTTTTATTCATCAGTTTATTTTGCTCATTAGATTCCACATATGAGTGAGATAATGTGATACTTGTCTTTCTCTGACTGTAAGCCCCTTATTTTAAATAAAAATATTTTTATTGATTTCAGAGAGGAAGGGAGACGGAGAAAGATATAGAAACATCAGTGATGAGAGAGAATCATTGATTGGCTGCCTCCTGAAGGCCCCCAGGATCGCGCCTGCAACTTGGGCATGTACCCTGAATGGGAATCAAACCATGACCTCCTGGGTCATAGGTCGACGCTCAACCACTGAGCCACACCAGCTGGGCTAAGCCCCTTATTAACAGGTGGGAAACTCAGGCTGAGAGATATCTCCTGTTAACCCAGAAGTATGTCATTGCACCTTTCTGGGCCTTGACTTTCTCATGTTTAAAACAAACCTGAACTAATTAATCTCTGAAGCCTCTTCTGGTGAGCAATGAAGGGCAAAGCAGGGTCAGGAGGAAACTAGTACGTATTGATCAACTACTACATGCCAGCACGGAAAAACAGGCCTTGTGTGGCATTTGTATCACATCTGCCAAGCACGGTTTCATTTCTGATATTCTAGCAATTCAAGATAAGATTATTTCTGAACAACAGTGAGTACGTAATGGACCCAAATTCACTCTTCCTAGCCATTGAAATGACAGGTGATTTTACGTTCCCTCATTTCATTTAGTCTGCTCAACTCCTCCATGAAGTACACAGAATAGGCATTTCTAACCTCCCCTGACTGCTGAAGAAACCCACATAACTGCTTTGCCCATAGTCACACAACTAGCTAATGACAGCCAAGACTGAAATACAGGTCTAGTGCTCTTGCTAACAACCCTTCTCAAATTAGCAGACCTAAAATTGTGAACGAGTTCACACGAGGCCTCATAAATATTTATAGATCTGGCCCAAAGTTATTGCAGTGTTTTGTTTTGTTTCCATTATTATTAGCAAGTGCACACAGTACCTACCTGTGCCCTAAGGCAAAGGGTATTAGAAGGGGAAAGCGTTCTGCCTGGGAGTGAAGTACTGGCTACAGAGTGCAATTCAGGAGATACTAGTTAGATGTTACTATGAGCAAACAGAGAAAATAATTCTTGTTTAAGAAGAGTTTGGGAGAAGGTATTTAAATCCTATATTTTATCTAATATTCAGACTTATAACAGCTACTCTTCTCACTTGTCTTCATAAATCTGATATATTGGGGATGATCGGAAAAATTAATTTGTGGCCATTTCATCTGTCTCCTTTTAAAAAGAAAGGCCATTGAACCTTAAACTATATTAAGCATTAAATTTTTATGGTCAAATTGAGATTCTGCACAAATACAGTTAATTAAATTTGTAGATGATCTACTGTCTGGATTTACATGGGAGCCCTTGATGGAAAATGAGCCATAAAATACATGTTGAATGAGTACCACCCAGCCTCCACGTGCCCGGCAGCTGTTTCTGGAACAAGTGGTCTTCATGTCCTGTTTCATTGCCCACGTGCATGTTAGCAGTTAATGAGTTGAGTGTGGAATTTGCTGTCTCTTTTCTGTCTGACCTCTAACTGTTGCCCCCCTCCAACACAGTTCAGTCTCTCCTCTCATCTCCTCTTTCCAAACTCCCTCCCTACCTGACTGCCTATCTGATGTCTAACAGACAGATCCATTAACATTTCACATACAATTTTTAGTTTTCTAGCACCTCAAAGTTCTTCCTCTCCAGTCTCCCCCAGCGTAGGAAGTGACACTACCCCCAAATGAATCCAGCAAATCCTATTCAGGTCACCTTCTATGCCATAGAGGCTCTTTACTGAGGCTGTCCTGGTTCATAAAATAGGCACTCAGTGAACATTGATTGGATGAGAGAGGATGGAGTTAGAATGCTAAGTTAAGGACCACTGGGAGAGGATAATAATATTCAGCAAGCAGATTTGGAAAAGTTGTTTGAAAATACACATTCATTGCATCTTTTCTTTTCTCCCTTCCTCACCTGTGGTCTTTCCTATTTTGGCTTGAGAAAGTTGAGGTGCTTGTTTGCGTGTGTGCTGAGTCATTAGTTTCCAGGGGACTCTGACTGTTGGCGATGAACACCTTTCTCAAGCAGAGAGCAAGAAGACCTTGTTACCGAGTAAAGTTTCAGTATATGGACTCAGCCTGGTGTTAAGGTAGAGCCTCTGGCTTTCATTTGCTTTCTGGGCACAGTAGAGCCAAGTGGCATTGTTTAACCTTTTGGAAGCTGTGTATGAAATTTGCATTAGCGGGGTGTTGCTGCTCAGTTACAAACTGTTTATCCCATGAATATCAATGTGGCCCTTTGCTCTGAGAAATTATCTTCTTTCTGTTGAGAGGAGCTGAGGAATCCGTAAAAATGCACAGAAGTGATGGAGACAGTCCCCGTTCCTCTCGGTCGCTGTGCAGAATGACCAAGGAGCAAGGTGACCCCTGCACCCAGAGAGAAACCTCTGAGGAAATCCCACAGAAATCTTTCTTTTCTCTCCTCCAGGGTCACTTTGAAGATAGAGTTGGGTTTATTTATTTACTTAAAGTATATGAGTGCCTATTGCAGAGCCTTGCAAATAGTAGGCACTTAAGAAATACCTGCCCTAAGGAGTTCTTTGATATTTAAGAATACATATTAAAGAGAAAACTCACTCAGTAATTGGGAAGAAATATGGACATGCAATTAAGATAATGTCAACCTACTAGTAAATCTACAATTTGCCACTAAGGACTTGTTTTTTAAACTTCTATCTAAGTAGATAACAATGACCAGAAAAGGAACTTTAAAAAAAATAATGTACTGTGTGTGTTTTTTTTTTTTTTCCAGAGCAGTTTTAGGTGTACATAAAATTGAGCAGTTTTAGGTGTACAGAGTTCCTGTCAACCCCTTTTCCACCTTCCCTTGGTTCCTCTGTTATCCTTCTGGGTGCTGCTCCCCTGGGGCCCACATCATAGCACTTGTTGCATTGTCAGGTTTAAGAAGGGGTTCCTTTTGGAGTTAGTTTACCTGGGCTCATGTTTGAGATTTCATACCTGTGAGTCATTTTCTCTCTCCAAAGCTTATTTTATATTTCTTCCACCAAAGCTGTAACAGTTAACATCCCCAACACTTGTCTGTGTGCGTCCATTTCCCCACACCTTTGACCACAATGAGTGTCATACTTAAAGTATTACATGGGTACCAGTAACTAGGACTGTTGTGAGTCTTAAATGGGACCAGAATTTGCTATGTAGCCTTGGGTCAGTTATTTAACTGCTGTGTGTCTCACCCCTCATCTGCAAAATGGGATAATAATATACATTCCTTATATGTATGTAAAAACACTTTTTACAATTCCTATTTCATAGTAGGATGTGAGCTGCTATGACAATAATAATGCAAACTATCTACTAAAGTGTTTAATTACAAATTTGGAAGGCAGGACCAAGTCTCACTCATATTGGATTCCTGGGTGTCTAGCACAGCGGTTCCCATGTGGGTCTTCATGACTATTTGCTGAATGGATGCTTTTGAATGTCCAGCATCCCCCTGGAGCTGGGCAGAGCGACAGAGCTGGGGAGGCATGCTTGGGAGGCAATCACAAGTCTTCCTCAAGGTGAAGAGGGTGAGGCCACGGGAGTTCTCAGAATTGGTCAGTAGTCCCTCTCTGACCAACTGCTCCTTTCTTTCTTGGTAAAAAAAAAAAAAAAAAAAAAAAAAAAAAAAAAATATATATATATATATATATATATATATATATATATATATATATATATATATGGCAGCTGTTGAAAGAGATGTCCATTGTCTTTTTGTCCTTTTTGTTTTTGCATGATTAAAATATTTTGGCAGGTTCCTGCACTTGGTGAGGGTTAAAATTGCTTTTATTCTTCTCACTCCAAGGGTTTTGAGGGGAGGAGATTATATGGAGGTCAACAGGAAAAAATGCTCAAAGTGTCAGTTTGATTTTGCCAGTCAGTGCCTGCAGATGTTAGAATGACCCAGGTCTGGATCTAAGCTCTGTTCTCTGCAAGCAAGTTATTTCTTCTAAGTTTCAGCTTACTCATTGGTAAAACATGGCTTTGTCCCTACCCTGGTTTCAACTAGAGAATTAGCTTGTGATTGTTTGAATGTGGGTAAAGGTCTTCTACTGCTTTAAAGATAAAAATGAAAGCCATTTGCATCTGTGATTCACTATAACTGAAATACAGGAAGCGTGGCTCCAACAGGTAGCCATTTATTTCTCCCTCCAGTAAGTCCAGATGTAGGCAGGCCAGGGCTGGTGTGGCATCTCCACCATCTTCTATAATCCAGGCATCTTCCAGCTTTCTGTTCCTGCCTTGTTAGAAGGAGCCCCATCCTCAAGATGGGAAAAGCTCCAGTCGTCCCATTGATAGTCTAAGTAGCACAGAGGGTGGGGGTTGAGGAGGGGGCAGGCACAAACCTCTCCTTTAAGGTCACTTCTCAGAAACTGCACAAAATCTAATTATAACCCATTGTGGCATAGTCACAGGGACACATCCCAGAAGAGGCTGGGGATTATAGTTCTTACTCTGTATGTGCCCACCTAAAATCCAAGAGATCTTTAATGAAAGAAAGAAAGGGGAACATAAGGGGAAAAGTGGTACCATTCTTCTGGCCCGAGAGACAGAGGAGTCCTGTGTCTAAGGTCACACAGTATGTTAGGGTCCTCCAGAGAAGCATAATATATAGGATGTCCCCAAAAATGTACACACACACTCTTTAAATAATTATAAAGGCAGTTTTTATTAAAAACATATTTCATTTTCAAAATTGAGCTCTTAGCTGTTAGAGTGCGTATACATTTTGGGGGGACACCCTGTATATATGTCTGTCTGTCTTCCTCCATGTATATATCTATAATAATAAAAGTGTAATATGCTAATTAGACCAGACGTCCTTCTGGACAAAGCCAGGGCTGTGAGGGAAGCCCAGGTCCCAGGTGCCTGCTGGTGCTGGCAGCCGGGGGAAGGAAGGCCTACTCTTGCACAAATTTTGTGCATTGGGCCTCTAGTATATACTGAGTGGCCAGATTATTATGATCTCTGAACGCATAATAATCTGGCCATATATATATATTAGTGGCCCGGTGCATGAATTTGTGCATGGGTGGAGTCCGGCCAGCCTGGCCAGGGGGAGGGGACATGGGCAGTTGGCTGGCCTGCCTGCTGGTTGAACTCCTGGTCGAGGGGACAATTTGCATATTAGCCTTTTATTATATAAGATATACACTGAGTGGCCAGATTATTATGTGTTCAGAGATCATAATGATCTGGCCACTCAGTATATATATAAAATGTTTCTTTTGACCTCAAGCTAAAGAGTATAGATAATATGGGGGAGGGGGAAGAGATTGATGGATTGAGATTGATGGATTGTAGGAATTGGCTCATGCGGTTATGGAGGCTGGGATGTCCCATGACCTGCCTCTGCTAGCTAAAACAAAACAAAACAGGGAATGCAATGGTGTAATTCAGTGCAGGCCATCGAAGAATCAGGGCGGATGGTGTAAATCCTGAACCAAGTCCAAGAGCCTGAGCACCAGGGGTGCAGATTTCTGTGAGCAGAGGGTGGAGGGGTGAGCTCCAGCTGAGAGAGCATATTCATCCTTCCTCTACTTTTGGGGGGTATGTTTTCTATAAGACAGGTTTTAATCTTCTAAAGTTCTTTTTCCATGCCATGCTTTCCCGGGTATTTTCAGGTTAACACCTTGCTCCTTTCCGCATTACTCCTGCTAGGAGAGCTGCTCTATAGACTGACTACCTCCCCTGACAGTTTGAGAGAATTCTCCCTGGCCCTCTGACCCCCATTATCTGAGATTGTCTTGTGCTCCAGCCACAGCTAGAAGCCCAGGTATTGGGTTCCACTCCGCTCCCTTTAGCCTGTGGGCATGGTGGAGTTAGATGCCATCTTTCTTGGAGGAATTGGTTTCTATTTCATTTTCTTAAATTTTGCTTTCTGCCCTGGGCCTGGGGTCGCTCATGAGACATAGGGTAATATCTTCTAGATGGTCCCCTGCATTCTGCATGCAGTTCAGTGGCCTGGGCTTCTGCACAGTGTCCACTTCCCTTTCTGTCCTCCCCAACCCAGGCCATTTCTCAGTCCTTCCCTGAGGTCAAAGGCGTCTTGAAAACATTCTGCTTGGTAAAAGGAGTTCGGTCATCAAAAGTAACCAACTGTTTGATCTATTATAGGAAATAGCCATACCTGTCCAGTTGCAGAGTAAGAGAGCAGATTGTTGGTTGAGGGTGATTGGGGAATAGATGTGTTGTGGATCTAACAAAGTAAGAATGGGAAAGTCCCAAATATTGAAAGATATATCTTTGTTTTTATATAAAATGAAAACAAAATGGAATCCATTTTACTTTAAAAATATGAGAGAGAGAGAGAGAGAGAGAGAGAGAGAACTATTTTTACATTTCTTGTCCAGGTTGGGAATGCTGAGGGACAGTCCAGGATTTTTAGAACCTTCTGGAAATAGGATCTGGTTTCCTTCTTCCGTCTCCCTTCCGGGGATTATGGCATTTGATTTCCTTGTCACTGATCTTTGTTGTGGTTGCTTGAAAGGAGGAAGAGGTCATGCACCGGTTCCCTGCCTCTGCACCTGAATGTGTGTCTGGATTCTCCCAGCTGTGCTCTGATGCCAGCTGCCGAGTTTTCCGCTAAGAAGAAGGCAAGATCCTTAGATGTGTTTTAACTGGCGTCAGGTCTTCCCGCACGTCTCACCAAGGCTGTCATTCCCAAGTCTGATTTGGAGCATGACGTTGAGATGCCAGTTCACATTGCGATCAAAAGGCCAGGTCACGGGTCCTTGGTATCAAAGTCACAGGCTTTAGATGTGAAATAATAATTATTAACATACGTTTTTCACTTATTTTCTTTCATTCAGCAGTCAGACTAAATGTCATCCAAAGGTTACATGTTAGATCTTGCTGATTCTAAGAAGCTCTCCTCAGCGTGTCTCCTGCCAGTTCTGCCCCAGCCCGCACTCCTGCAGGAACTTCCTCATTTTCCAAATGGACTTGAGGCTGTGCAATGAGTTTCACACACTAGTCAGACAGAATCCCTGTCCTCCCTCATAATCGCAGATATTTTTTACTTTTCAGGGCTTAGAAGACTAATTAGTCAATAAAAAAATCATTATAGAACAGTTCTGGGGTGGGTTTGGCTTTTACCTCCTGGGAAGTAAGTCTTGCATTTTCAAAAGCCTACAGAGGTGGGGCAAAAGTAGGTTTACAGTGGTGAGTATGTGAAAACACAGAGATTATTTTTGTATTATTATTTATTAAATATTGTATCATATTTATACCAACAGCTATAAACCTACTTTTGCCCACCCCTGTATTTGTTTTCATTATGTAACATAAATAGCATTGTTGAATACAAATACTTATGATGTAATGGATACATTTAAGACAAACCAAGATTTAGCCAAGTCAGAAGGGTTTAGAAAACAAACCACTGTGTGCATTATTTTATTATTATTATTTTACTATCATTAGCTTTTACTAGTATTTTGTTTCTTGTGTGTCCAGGACATGAAGATTCTAAGCTCAGGAATTTCAGAGCATCAGTTGGTGCTGGTTAATGATCCACTGGGTGTCAGTATTGTCATTTCTTACCCTAGTGCAGTGGTCGGCAAACTCATTAGTCAACAGAGCCAAATATCAACAGTACAACGATTGAAATTTCTTTTGAGAGCCAAATTTTTAAAATTTCTTCTAACGCCACTTCTTCAAAATGGACTCGCCCAGGCCGTGGTATTTTGTGGAAGAGCCACACTCAAGTAGCCAAAGAGCCGCATGTGGCTCACGAGCCGTGGTTTCCCAACCACTGCCCTAGTGGGACACAAGTTGGGTTGTCTTGTCCTTGTCAGAGGCCTCTTTGGCTTTGTTGAAATAGTCAGGAAGGACCATCTAGTCCAGGGGTGGGCAAACTTTTTGACTCAAGGGCCACAGTGGGTTCTTAAACTGGACCGGAGGGCCGGAACAAAAGCATGGATGGAGTGTTTGTGTGAACTAATATAAATTCAAAGTAAAGGAGCGGAGGGGAGAGCAAGAGAACCGGATAGAACAGCCGGATCTGGCCCGCGGGCCGTAGTTTGCCCACAGCTGATCTAGTCCAATCAGCTTGCTTCACATGGAGAAACTTAAAAAAACAACACCACCTCACTGGTGTTTTGATAGTGATGCACTGAATCTAGAGATGAATTTGAGAGGAAGTGACATCTTTATAATATTTGAGCTTCCAATCCATGCACATGCTATATCCCTTCATTTATTTACATCTTCTTTATTTTAGTGATATTTATAGTTCTCTGTGTAGAAGGCTTATGTATCTGTTAAAGTTTATTCCTATATAATGTTTTAAAATATTTTATTGATAATTTTTTTGATGTTGTTATAAATTGTACATATGCATATATAATAACATTTTATCTTTTTTTGCTCATATGAAAAATACAACTGAATTTTGTACATTGACCTTGTAATTCAGTGATCTTGCTAAATCCATTTAGTAATTCTATTAATTAATAGATTGTTTTAAAATTTTCTGTATACACAATTGTGATATTTGACATTTTTAGTTCTCTGCTTCCAAATTCCTTGCTATTCATTTCTTTTTTATGCCTTACTTTACCAGTCAGGACTTCTGTATAGTGTTGGAAAGAAGTGGTAATCACTGGCATCCTTGTATCTTTCTAGATAGCAGAGGAATCTTTCAGAATTTTATCATTAATTAAGATGGTAGATATAATGTCAGACCAAGGAAGTTTCCTTTTATTTCTAGCTTGCTAAAGATGAATGGGTATTGAATTCTATCAAAAGCTTTTGCTCATCTATTGAGTTGATCAGATAATTTTTCTGTTAATGTGGCAAATTACAATGATGGATTTTCAAATGTTAAGCCAACCTTGTATTCTTGGAATAAATCCAACTTAGTCTTGAAGTAGTATCTTCTTTTCTCCGTGTTTATTGGTAGTTTTGCTAATGTTTTAATATCCTATATAATAAAAATGTAGTATGCAAATTGTTCCCTTGACTGGGGGGTTGTCCAGGAGTTCGACCAGGGGGTGGGGCCAGCCAGGAAAGGAAGGGAGTACCTGGCCGGCAGCCGGCAGTTGCTAGGGATCCTACCAGTGCATGAATTTCGTGCACTGGGCCTCTAGTTTCTGTCCATAAAATCTTAACCATGAGAAAGATTGGCCTAATGTTATGTTTTCTAACAATGTGCTTGTCAAATCTGGCATATTTCATAATACATTTTTATTCAGGATCTTGATCTATTGAAGCCTGTCTGTCTTAATTGCTCTCTGATGAAAATACAAAGTCATTTCTTCTCCTTTTATTTTACTTAGCTTTTATAGTTGCTGCTGATGGAAAGTTTTATCTGAATCAAGCTTTTCTGTCATAGAAGTAGAACCCACAAATCCCTGTGTGTTTTTAATAAAACATATAGATTAACATGTTAACCATCCATGCAGTGGCCTTTCTGATATTTCCCCACAGTTCATAGAGAGCCTGTTGAGTGTATGTCTCTGGAATAAGTGGCTAAAATGTAATGTGACATAGTCTCCTCACCATTCTGGTTCTCCAATTTATTTTATTTTTTTAATGGAGAGCAAAAGGATTATGACTTTGAGTAAAAAAAAAAAAGGTTACTTTTAAATCCTAGATCTGTTTCATATTAATTGACCATGAGCAAGTCAATTTATTAAGCCTTTGACTTTTCATCTGCAAGACAGAGGGTATAACTCAGCTTTAAGAGTCCTTTTGAATTAAAAGAGCACTGGGATTATAGTAGTCACTCAATAAAAGTAGCTGCTAATGTTACTTTCAAATTTGTATACTTGCTATCTCCTCGAGAGGGCATATATAGGGGATAAATTCTTCATGTTGTTACAGGTTTGCTGAAATCTTTTGTGCATCTGTTCTTTACATGTACCTGGTCTAGTTATCCAACTCCATATAAACTGTGGGATCATCCTTAAAGAAGGTGTAAATCTGACGATATGTTATGCATCCTCCTTAACACCTCCTTTATCTTTGCTCAACTGACACAGGTGGGAGGAAAGATGTCCCTGAAAAAAATCAACTTAGCTATAGGCATACTATTTAAACAGTTAAGTGTGCCTCCCCCCTTTCCAGAAGGGTCCTTTATCGGGGTTTCACTTGGCTTTCAACTGTTTTACAACAGAAAATTAGTAAATGTTTTTGGATGTGATCTTCAGCCAAGGTCAGCTGCTGTACGCTTGTTTGAAAGGGCTATTTTCTTCCTCTTATTCCTGACCCTTCTGAATCCCATTATCAGTGCCTGCACATTTTCGGTAACTGATTGTCATTACATTGTAAGGAAGCTGCCTGGATGATCCCTTCTCAACCAGAGTTGTCAGCCAGCTGAAACATACCAGGAGAAAACAAAGGACATTCCTGACTTGGGGGAAAATGGAGCAGGAGAAATTTACATTTGTTTGACATTTATATTCTTTTGTGTAGCTTTTGTCTCTTTGAATATTCCCTGAACTTACTACCTCAAGCAGAAGAGTGAAATCTAAATGTAAAGGAGAAAAGAGAGCCTGCCTTGAAGATGGAGAGTAGGATAAGGAATTTGAGGTTCATCTCTTTTTTTTAAAGGCTTTTGCTGGTATGGAAAAGGACAGAGTTGTAAAATTAACAATCACAATAGCTTTAGTTTCTAATGTGTTGGGGAATAGTTCTATAAAACCATAATACATCTACAGGCTTGCTATACCAATTTTTCTTAATAGCCTCTTTCTCTCTCTCTTTTGCAACAAAGAGTGCTAGCACAGGCGTTTTTTTACATGATTGATCACATGTACGGGTATGCCTTAAAGAACTGTTACTTAGGTATGGGGGGGGCGTGTCTCTGTATTGGAACAATAGAGGTTTATTTGCATGCTGAGCTTCTGACCTTAAATAGTAGAATTTCACATCAAGACTGGGATAAGCTCATATGATTAAAGCCCAGAGCCAGCCCTGGTGCCTTGGCCTCAACATTATTCCACTTCCTGACAAATGCACATCGTTGGTGCGTGCCCTGGAGAGTAAGATGAGCAGAAATGTATTTTATATAAAGGCTTGGCAGACGAGGGTGATCCTTAATTTAGATCAATATATTGCACACACTGTTCAGTACCAGAGGTTACCTCGATTTATGTGCAGCCATTGGGACCTTCTTTTAATATCTTAGACCCTCAATGGCCTGACATATCTGAGTTCAATACCTAGATTAATGCTGTTTATAGTTAAAGCAGTTTTTAATTTTTTTCAAAACCTTTTTTTCAATTTAGTTTTCCTTGGGAGCCCAACACATAAAAGATGGTTTTTAAGAAGAGTTATTCTGGTTGATGCAAGGATGCTAACCCACTGTCCTGTCCTCTTGCCTTTGCCTTCACCCTGGTGCATCTCACCAGCATCCCACGGGCTCCGGGAAGCTTGCAAAACACTAGTCTAAAGAAGCCCATGAAACCCACGCATTGTTAGAGGAGGACTGTACTGGCTAGACATGACCTCTGGAGGCCAAAGTAGCACCATCTTTGGGAGAAGGATACTTTTCCTGCCATCATTCATTTTGCAAAATTAATTTTTTTCCCCAGAAAGATTGGATAGTTTCTGAGTTGTTTTTTAAAAAATATATATTTCTTTATTGATTTCAGAGAGGAAGGGAGAGGAGAGGGACAGAGAGATAGAAACATCAATGATGAGAGAGAATCATGGATCGGCTGCCTCCACGCCCCCTACTGGGTATTGAGCCTGCAACCCAGGCAGGTGCTCTTGGCCGGGATCGAACCTGGACCCTTCAGTCTGCAGGCTGACGCTCTATCCACTGAGCCAAACCAGATAGGGCAGTTTCTGAGTTTTATTATTTCATGATATAGGCCCAGAACCTTTTCAGAGTCTGAAAGAGATCCTTAGGGATCATGTGCATCTTTTTTTCCTTTTCCCCATCTTTCAAAATGGCTTAGAGTGATTTCTCTCCCATTTCATCCACCTATATGCAGGCATCAGTAAAGAACATATGTGGACTCTTGTGGATTTCTGTGAATTTTAATCTGGGCTCCATATGGTACAAAGGACATAACTGACTGGTATCAAATCTGTGTTGACAAAGTCAAGTGACCAACTTTGTCTCCAGCTTATGAAATGTGTGGCATATGAGAAGGGGCTGCGAGAGAGATGAGCATTCCTAAAGAACCACAAAATTAACATGTTTCCAGAAGTTAAGACTGACATCAGATGTGAGCCAATACATTCTAATCAGGACTTTTTGAGTTTGAAATCAGTGGCTTCAGGCAAAGGAATTTTATCAGCCCACGTAACCGAAAAGTCTGGGAGCCGGGCTGGCTTCAAGATTTACGTGGTGGCATCCAGTTTCGGTCACTCGCTCATATTTCTCTCTCTGAGCTAGCCACAGTTTTTCTCTCTTCAGATTGGATTCCTACAGACACCAGGTTTAGGACAAGGGATTGGGGAGTGGTGCCGCTGCAACAGTTTGAGGCTTAACCCAACCCAATGTAGCAGCCGCAGGAGTAAGAGAGACAGTTCCTAGCACCATATTAAACAATTTCACAGAAGCTTCTCTTAGCCAGTTTGGGTCACATTCCCATCTGTGGGCAAATCAGTGGTCAGGGAACATGGAGATATTACTTTTTAGTCCTGTGTCCCTAGAGAATATTCTTGGCATTTACCTGATTCTCTCAAGATTCTGGTGAGTTAAGTCTATTCTGGCTGTCGGTGAAGGATGATACCTTATTGTGTGTTATTCCTCTGAAATAAGATTCATATTTTCATGGAACCCTCCAGAGTCTTCATCCAAAGATTTGGGCAGTAAAGACACAGTGACTATTTGGGATCAGTGTGGCTCTACCAGGAAGAAGGAGAAGCAAGAGTCAAGGAAAAACCAAACAAGTCTGAATGGGGTGTAACAAGAGGCATAGTCTTTCCTCAATTCAATAACCCAGAAATGGCAAATACTTAGCATGTAGACCGCCACTGTCCTCCGCCTGCTCGTGGCGGACATCGCTAATCAATCATATTACTATTTCTGCTAAGATCAGACATGGCCTCAGAATCTTTTCGAGAGAGCTAAGAAATCTGTGATAAGCAAAATAAACTGTTTAGCATCTGTGGGATAACCCCAAAGTCTCCACACTTAACCAGCCTCTCTTGTTGTTCTCCAACATCCAGGAGTTTAGAAGTATCTTAAAAGATTTAAAAATATGTGAATTTAAATTTCCTAGTAGGGCTTGTATGTTGTAATGACAGGATTTTAGTTGTTTTTCTTTGGTCTCATTTTAAAGAATGAGGCAATTGACTAACGGAAAAGACTTAGGATGATGAGGCAATAAATAAGCTTTGGGAGTGTTTTACTTCTTTTGTTTTTTTTTTCTAACAACTATTCTTCTAAAACCTATTCTTACAATGCTGTTATTGGATACTTGACAAATTCTTTCTGATGTTAAAGAAAGAAACCTACATCACATTAATATGACTCCACGATTATACTGTCTTCATCAATATAACTTGACTCTTTCAGAAAATGTTTTCCCAGAAAGATAAGGATTGCAAATAATTTCATCGTGCATTCTGAAGACCCAGTAACTCCCCAATAGAAAAAAAAATATTAAGTTTATACCCTCATACCCTTTGAACATGTCCCCTCAAAATTCTCACTATACTGTGTCCACCAATCTTAGATTACTATATCATTCTTAAGCTAATCAAGCTTCCCGCGTTGAAAGACATGCTTAAAAGTAGACTTCAAATCGCATGAATGTCTCCACTTTGCCCTTCTCCATTTATGAATACAAAGACTCTTTCTCTAGGTAGTGTTCTCCATTTCCTATAATGAGAAGAAACTCAATCTTGTCTTATCAGGTTGTTTGGCTAATATCCTTGTGTTAACAGCTACTGAGTTATGAATTTGAGTTCAGGTGAATACAGCCAGTAGCTATTGGGTGATTTTTGTGTGTAAAGCACCCAGTGGAAGAGGCTCAGAAGATAAAATACACAAACTAATGGAGGCATGCATGCTGGGCAGACCAAAACCACTGATGTTTACTTTGTGATTATTATTGTTTCATTTTACAGGCGAGGAAACAGACCCAGGATATTAAGTGAGATGCCTGGTTGCAACCACCTCAGTCTGAACTGACTTTGAACCTGTTTCCTAATCTCTGTATGATGCCCTCATTCTCTTATTATTTTAACAGGAGTGTCTGCTGCAGCCTCTACGTTGCAAATGGTAACCAGTGACTTTGGAGATCATTTGAATTATGACAGTTGAGCTGGTCTGCCCCGTCCCCCTGCTTCTTCTTTCTTCCTTCCTTCTTTCCTTCCTTCCTTTCTTTCTCTTTTCCTGTACATCTCTAAGAGGACAGCTGAGGAGCGGGAACATAACTCTTACGTAATTAGATCCTCCTATTTGCTTTTTATTATTTTTAAAGAATAACATTCTGACATTTCTAAGTGCCAAATTTCTTAATATGATTATCTGCTAGGATGCAAGAGTCTAGCTGGAAGATTGGTGAGAGATTCTATGATCAGACAAGAGAGTGACTCTTTAGTGGCCGAGCATTCTAATGTCTAAGTCAATAAGCAGCATATACCAGTACTTTTGATCAAGATTAAAACTTTAAGCAGATGCAGCATATATCAAAACTGAAATGAAAACACCAGCTAACGTCTAAGCCATAGAGAAAAGTGCCTTTGGTAAACTATAATTAAACTATATATATATATATATTTACATTAGAAAAGAGTTGTATTGTCCTTCTCCATTTTACTGTATCTTTAATGCATTTGTTTCTAAATACAAAAGGAATTGCACATTTGAAAAAGTTTGGGATGGTATATAACAGTGACTTAGAAGGAGAAAACACTAGGAGATGGGGGATCCTCCGTGGCCTTTGTTTTTTCTTCCTGTTAATGTGTTTATGTGGCTCAAAATAGCTATTGCTTTCATTTTGCATTGTGTGTTTTCATTGTAAGATTTGCTACTGTTTAATGTCATTTACATTCTTAGAAAACATGATTTTTAATTACTGTGTAGACTACGGCGGCATGGTTATAACATGGTAATTTATCATCTCCCTAATGTTGGACCTTGATGGGTTTCTAGCGTTCTCTCAATGATAAGCTGCCATGAATATCTTCAGGACTAAATCTGGTGCATTTTCTCTATAAGCTACTGGGTTTTTTTTTTCTTCTCACTCCTGTGGAATGCATGTGTCATAGGCATAAAGTCTATAATGCAGTTCTATAAGAATACTTTTTAAATGTTATTTACATCAAACTCTGAGCCCATGTTCCTCTAACGTTGACAGAAACAGGGAAACTTGAGAATTGAGATATTCCTGATGCAGGGAAACTTAAAAAAAACAACAAAAAACTTTTATGAAACATTTCAAACTTTTCTGTGAAGGTCAGAGGCTTATGTAACAAATGCATATCAAGATTTGACAAATCTTTTTAAAAAAATACATTTTTATTTATTTCAGAGAGGAAAGGAGAGGGAGAGAGAAATAGAAACATCCATGATGAGAGAAAATCATTGATTGGCGGCATCCACACTGGGGATTGAGCCCACAACCTGGGCATGTGCCCTGCCTGACTGGCAATTAAACTGTGACCTCCTGGTTCATAGGTTGACACTCAACCACTGAGCAACACCAGCCAGGCTGTCATTCTTATTTTTTGCTTAACAGGATGTTGGGGGATGTTTAACTGAGGGTTGGTCATTTTAATTGCTGTGAAATATCCACATTGTATAAAAATACTACATTATTTACCCATTGTCTTATTGATGGAGAGTTACATTTTTTTTTTATCTTTCCTAGGACTCCTGTCCTCTTCTTATTAACCTCAAAGGATCTCTATACTCTTCCTTCTCGTTAGCCTCAAAAGCATTCCCGGTATCTTCTGGTTCCTTCATTATAGTCCTTGATAGTCCATAGAAACCATCCTTTAGCACCTAAATAAAGTGTTCCCATTTCCCAGAGTGCAGATTAATATTCGCACTCTCCCAGTAGGTGAAAGGCAATAGTTACATTATATATGTCTAATTCATGAAAGAAAATAAGAGAAAAATAGTTGAATGTTCAGTCTTTCTAAGTAATGACTTTCCATACTTTCCTCAGAATTTGGTTTCCTCTCCTGGAACACTCTTCTTCTAGCTTTTCATGTGCCTGACTTCTTGGTATCAAATTTCCACTCAGATGTCACTTCCTTAGAGAAGGATTTAATCAAATACTTTTAAGTGTCTGGAAATTATCCTGAAATTTTTTGTATATTTTTGCATTGTCTAGACTTTAAATTCTATAATGGTGGAGGCCATGCTTGACTTATTTCTTAAAATCCCCAGACACTTAGATGCATAGCCAGATCTTAGAAAGTGGTCATTAAATACAAGGCCAATGAAATGAGCTTATCCTGTCCATGAATTAGACTGGTCACTGATGATAAATAGTTACAGAGCACTGTGTGAAATAACAGATGTGAGGATAATGGAGATCATTCATCGGGCAACTTTACTTTACAAAGAAAGGAGCTTAGGCTCAAGGCTTCTCACAAATAATTAGTGGCCAGACAGGAAACAAAGTTGACTTTCTTTTATCCATGCTATATCAACAGAATTTGAAAGAAGTATGACACTTGGGTTGGAGTTCCTGCCACATGGTTGGTATTCAGTAGGTGTAGATGCCACTGAATAGATTCTAGATTTCCTTCTGCTGCTTTTACACATGTAAACTGAGATGGTCACTAAGCCTGCTGGGACTAAGTTTCCCCATTTGCAAGATGATGTGTTTTACTGATTTTATTAGGTTGCTATGGCAATTAAGTGGAATAATTTTAAAAAATTATTTGGCAATCCAATAAAGATCTTGTTGACAGAGGCAGAAAAAAGGAAAGCATAAAAGGAAGGTCACTGCCTTTGTGCCAACTGTACTTATTGTACAATGAAAGATTGATGGCCTGGGGAAGGAGAAATAATACCCAAAGAAAAAGTTAAAAGCAAGGAGAAAGAATGAGAAAGGGCAGGTGTGATAAGCGTATCATCATGGTGGAAGGAATTGGGGAGCAGGCCCCTTTCTATTTCTTTGTACAATGTTGCTGTAACTATCAGAGTCATGTCTGAGGAATGAAGTTGGGAATGCAAATTTTAAAATATATGTCACATCTGTATGAATGGTGTGACATCACCAAATTTTCACCAAACACCAAAATGGAAAACAAAAATTAAGGAATTCTGATGCTTTGGTTTATTTTACCTATTATTTATTGATAACATTTCATGTTTCCTTGAGTCTTGTGGATTTCATGAGGGCATTGTGAGTGCCAGAACCAAATGCAATTCTGGAAGGGAATAGGATCAGTAAGTGGATGCTGAGTAGGCTACCCCCACAGTCTTTTATAGTGTGGATTCAGGGCTGGATTGTGTCAGAATGGAGAAATTGCCTCCGGAAAACCTTCTGATTTGACCATTAGGAGGTCAGTGGTGAACTTTCTTTAGAGAGCAGTATCAGATTAGCTACAAATTATACTGAAGGGTATTTATAAGTGTGTATAGTGAAGAAGTGTGTATAGTCAAGAATTTGGGAGGTAATTTTTGTAGTGGGCACAGTTGAGAGAACGCTTTTGGCCAGTGTATCACAGGGGAGATTTGAGTATGTGGTAGGCAAAATAAAGAAAGATTTGAGAAAAACAAGGAGAGACTCAAGAGAAGGAATATTTCTTCAAGGAAGAGAGTGAACTATTGCTAAGGAAGGCTAAAGAAAAGAACTGTGTAGGCATTGGTGAAGGTTTCAGGAACCCACATTTACTGGCATTCTTTGTGAGGGAATCTGGTTTTGGACACTGCTCCAGATAGACACAAGTGTAGTTGACAGCAAGCTTAATGCCCTTCCTCAATGTCTGTACCCATCACTCCTGTTAAGAGGCATAATTTGGTTGGAGGGGAAAGGATTAAAGGAGATAATTGAGTTGGGCCAGATTACAGTTTCCCAGAAATTTAGCTTTTAAAGAGTAGAAAAGAACCCTTGCAGTAACTGTTTATAGTGCTGGAGAAGGAGCCAATTATTGGGTTCTGAGGACCTTGGTGGATTATCTATTATGGAGTCTTTTGTAGAGAGGAGAGAGATTATTCAGATGTTGGAGGTGAATCATGAATTACAGTATCATGTGAACTAAAGGAGGTAGATCATGAAGCCCAGAAATCATGAGAGGGAGGGATTCAGATGGGTGAAACCATTTGACATGAGAGAATATAAGGTCTAACTAACAAAACCTATAATGTTGAGGCAGGAGAGAGTTGTGGAATCTGAGGCATGAGAGTGAATGAAAATAGCAATGATCAGAAAGGGCCTCTAAGATTGGATTGCATGAACTATTATTGTCACAGTTAAGGTAGCTGCCCATGTCAAGTTGTGGTAAAAGTTTTCTTTGATTCCCTTTCAAGTCCCTTAAAAGGGAGAAGAGTGGGGCCTTTCCCACCTGGTTGCTGCTTTAACTCCAGTAGGGGAGCCAAGTTCCCACAACCTTGGTCCCCAAATAGGGCTTAGATGTGCGGCTTGTTCTTTGATGCCAATCTGTAGGAGAGCTTTGTAACCCAGAGATCAAGAGAACGTTTTCAAAGAGTTTATTCTTCTGTGAAGTGGAAGGAGAGGCCACCTTTAAATCCCAAGGTATTCTCTATGTTCAGAGGTCTTTTCAAATTTGACCCATTCATAAATAGACTGAAAATTGAAAATTAAATAAATTCTTTTGACTAAGCTTGAAAGGGATTTTTTTAGCCATTTTACAAAATTAATGGCTATAAAGTCACTACACTTAAAGTTTAGAAAAGAAGAAACAATCATGTTGATATACCTTAATATCATAGCCTAAAATTGTCAGTGGTCTCTTTTCATCCTTAACAATACATTCCGCCCCTCGCTCCCCCACCCCCCAAGCCCCCACATAGCTGCAATTAGCTTTCATGTAATTCTAGGTCTTTTTTTTAGCTTGCTTTAAACATGTGACATCATTCTAAAGTTTCCAAAATTATTTTAACTCTTACAATATTCCATTGACTGGAAGTGCCATAATTTATCTACCTGTTGATCCTGTTGTTGGGGAGAAGGCAAATTTCAGATGTTTTCTTTATGAATTACACTGCAGTAAACGATTTTGAGTCTATCCATTTTCCTTATGGTAGGTTATTGGTAGGATCAAAGTATGTGTCATTACTTCTGTTTTATAGAAAAAGAGCAGATAATAGTTTTTTCTAAAAAATTTATTATATAAATATTACAAACACAAGAATTATAATAAGAAAAATATACCTACAATATCCTCATCCAAATATCAGCTTGCATCATTTTAGCTTCCCTAGAAGTCCTGATTCATGTGTATACATTATTTTTACATATGTAACATTATATTTTGCCATACTGAAATGAAATCCTCACAACCCTTTTCAAAGACAGCATGATATTCTATAAAGTCCAAATAACCATGATCTAAATAGCCTTCCCTTTCATCTGGTTAGATAGCATTGCTAATTTTTCCCATCCTTAAATTCTACTGCAATGCATGTCACTATTGCTAACAACTTTTCCTACTTAAATATTGTTTGGATGAATTTTGAAAATGGGATTACTAGGCCAAAGGGTTTGAACCCTTTTATGACTCTTTAAAAATACTGACCAGTGACCTTCTGACATGATACACCAGTGTCTGCTGCACTAACACACAGATGTGTATGTCTCACCCCTAGTTCCTTGGCCTTTAACCCAACTGGACTCAGGTTCAAGGGCAAGGAAAAGTAGGCAACTTCATAAAATGGAAAAAATTAATTGAAGTTAAAACTCAGCTCTGCCATTTGCTAGTAGAATTACCATAGGCAGTTCCTTAACTTTTTTGAACATTATTCATGTAAAATGGGGATAATCATACCTACTTTACAGGGTTCTTTTCAGGATTAATCAAAGTATAAAATACAGACATATTATATGGCCATCAATCCAGTTACTATTTATTTAACCAATCTGGTAGGTTAAAAAATGTCATTGGTTTCATTCAGGTTTTTTTTTTTTTTTTTTTGGCAAGGGTAGGAACATGTTAAACAACATTTATTTGATAGATTGACCACATTTTATTTAGATAGATTGACCACATTTTATTTAGTAAATTCTAAGTTATTCTTTTTAACGTTTCTGAAACCAGGTTGTATCTTAAAGTTAAGGTAAGTATTATTGTGGTAGCTTTCCTTTGTTTTTCTTGAAAAGTGGTTATTAATTCTCTGTTAGATCTTCCAGTAATTTACCATTTAGAAATGGGAAAAAAAAAGAGATTGTTTTTGCTTGTGAGAATTATGTGCTTTTTATCTCTTTTGTTCATTTATTTAGTGATGTCTTGATGCTTTTCTTATTCATTTGCATGAGTGCCTAAAAGGCATTCGTTTTAGCCATTTCTCCTATTTACTGCTATTATTTTATTTTTAAAAAAGTCTGCTGCGTGTGAGGTTGGGTGAGGGAAGCAAGAACTTACAGAATTGCCTATGCTTAAATTTGCCCTTTTTTTCTCCTTGTGATTTCTTTTAGTATGCCTCCTCAGATTATAGGTAGGTTGTTATTCGATTTCCTGTTATTTTTTCTTATCGTTTTCACAGCTCTTCCATCCAATGTTGGAACTGACCATTTTAGATCTCTATCCACACCGCTGGACTCAGAGATTCAAGGGCAGGGAGCGTGTGTTATTCAATTACAAAAGAATAAGCATTCAGTAGATGCCAGATGAACAGATGTATTTAACTCTGGTCCAGTGGAGGTACTTTCAGGTGGGACTCAAAGGTCCCCCTTCCTATCCTCACCAAAAAAAAAAAAAAAGGCTGATCAATTTTTCTAATAATAATCAAATACTTAGTACCTTTCCCATTGGTTTGTAATGGCATCCTAGCTAGTTGCTTCCCTGGCACCATGTACACCCACCACTGCTTATTTTCACGTCTCTGGCTATTTGTTTCACTGGTAAGATTGCTGACTGGTGAGCTGTGTTAGTGCAGAGATCACACCTTGTTCTTGTTCTCTGTTTTGGGGTGCTTAAGAATAAATGGTGGATTGAACTGACAAGTTAACAGATGGAAAATTCTTAACTTCATTTGAATCTATTTCTGAGTTTTCTGGTCTGTTCATTTTAGGTACCTGGCACTCTGCTAGGCTCAGGTGATAAAGATAAAGGCTGTGACCCCATGTTCTGGTGGGGCCAGCAGCAGAATGAATAGGTTGCTTTAGTACAACATATGCCATGAGAGGGGTATGTCCAGGTTCCCTGAGAGTACAGAGAAAGGGCTGCTTGATCCATCCTTCCAGGAGGGGCGATGCCTGAGCTAAATCTTAGAGGGCGAACAGGGGTAAGCCAGACAGAGAAAGGAGAAGGATGTTAGCCTGGTAGGGAAATATGATCGAATGCAATTGACCTTTGCTCCTGTTTTTGAAACATTACCCTCTTCGTGATTGCTATTTTGTGCTTTTAGACAGTTTGTGAGGTTTATGTCATGTTAGTGTCTTTTTGCAGAGAATATACTTTACCTTTTTTTTCTATTTTATTTTGCCTGACAAATTTTAGAATTATCTTGTTTACTTGCCCCCAAAATTGGTTGGGACTTTGATTGGAATTTTCTAAAATGGGCAAATTGATTTCAAGGAAAACAAGAAAATATTTATTAATTTTAGTCTGTATAGATGACTTAGTTTCTTCTTTTGTGTTTATCTCTCTGAAAATTTCTTACCATTTCAAGTTTTGGATTTTGGTGTTTGTTACTTAAATGCTCTGATTAATGGTTTAATTACATATAATCAATAAGATAGTGATATTATCATGATATATTGTTAAACTGAATGGCTCCTAACACTTTTTAACATAAAGTCTACTTTAATATATTGATTTTCCTTTTATTCAAATTTTATAGGTTAATTTTTGTACAGCATATTTTTAAATGAAACTCTTTACTTGATCTCTTAATAGATTAGGTAGATGTCTTAGTATTATAGTTTCTACCTTTGATTTAATATCTATTATCCTAAACTTTGCCATTTCAAAATGCTTATTTCCATTAAAATATACTATAATTTGGAATAGTCTATTTTCACATTTTAGGGGCCCATTTTAAATTCTAATAAGAGTTATCTTGAAATATGTCACAAGCACTGTAACATGTTTAGTGATCTGTGCCAGGGAGTCTCAAAGACTGAGGCTGCTGTTCATTGCCATGAAGGTCTTCCTTGAAGGCTGTAAATTGATCCCAATGCAGGGTTTGGTGTTCTTGTGGGAACTTAAAATGGGTACTTAGCCCCAGCTGGTTTGGCTCAGTGGATAGAGCATCAGCCTGCGGACTGAAGGGTCCAGGTTTGATTTTGGTCAAGGGCACATAGGTTGCGGGCTTTATCCCCAGTCCGCAACGTGCAGGAGGCAGCCAATCAATGATTCTCTCTCATCACTGATGTTTCTATCTCTCTTTCCCTCTTCCTTCCTCTCTGAAATCAATAAAAATATATTTTTTAAAAAATGGGTACTTAAAATTTGGCATTCACAAACTGAACTTAACCTGTCATTGGACTTAATTGGAGGAGCTAATTCATTCATGTTCACAAGTTTTTCTGAAATGTGTTTCTCTGAACTCAGATCCCCTTCCCCCACCTCTGTATTCTGGGTTCTTTCCCTCCGAGGAAGTGGGACTGAATTAAGTGTGCTGTAGAATCTTACATTTTTTTTTCTTTTATAAAAAGAGTCAAGATAGAAGGAAATGTGAAAGCTGCTGATTTATACCTATTTTACACTTAAAATTTTTTCCTTCCATTAAAGAAAAGGAATAGAGCCTTTTTTTAGCCTCCTGGTATTTCATCTGCTTTCTAATTTTGTATTAACAATGATGTCAATTAGTTTGACTCATCAGTAACAGCTTCTCCCTCTCATTAGTGTTTCTTTATTATTTTAGCTACACTTCAACATTTTTTCATCAATGAATCACCTTTCTTGAATGGTGATTTCTCTTTCTTTGATTTGGGTTTGTGTGTGTGTAATCCCCCCCCGCCCCCCCCCCCCCCCACACACACACAAGAAACCAGGTAATAAAATTACTACATCTTTGGAGACAAATTGCACCCTGATTGGGAATAAAATTTTTATTACAGCCTTTGACCTTGAGGATTCTGTAATATTGCTTCGATGTCATTTGCAGTCAGGAGCTAAATTCGATGAGACATAGCCTACAATGAAAATACAGTTGGGAATGGACACTAGTTCTGTCAAGCATTGAATATGTGAAATTTGTCCTAGAATTACAACGTATTATGAGGACCAATTTAGATATGTCATTGCTCCTTTAAAAAGAAATATAAGCATTGTAGGGTTTTAGGTTAATAGGTAAATAGGTAAGCCATAGTACAATGTATAATTATAAAAGAAAATAGAAAAATTAATAGGGGTATCAAGGAAGAGTGATGAAGGCCATGGAGATAAGATGATATGGGAATGGGATCCTGAAGGATGATGTCCCAGGGTTGAGTGATGCTAGACAGGAGATCATTCTAGGCAGATGAAACAGTCTGTGTAAAATCTCAGCATTGTTGAAGGCCAGGGGAGGGGAGATGCTAAAAATGGAGGACTGATTGTGGTGGGTTGATCAGAGTGGTTTGGCATTGAAGCCTTTCATCCTAAATTATTTCACCCTCGGCTCCATGTAAGGGAGCAGTGGTAGGGTATTCTTTGGAAGAGGATGAAAACTGATTGAACCAGGGATGGGCACCTAGCTCAAAAGTGGCTCATCTATAGGTTGATCAAGAATGCTAAGGTAGCCCGGCTGGCATGGCTCAATGGTTGAGCATTGACTTGTGAACCAGGAGATCATGGTTCAATTCCCAGTCAGGGCATATGCCTGGGTTGCAGACTTGATCCCCTGTGGGAGGCATGTAGGAGGCAGGCAATCAATGATTCTCTTATCATTGACTAGAGGCCCAATGCATGAAATTCATGCAAGAGTAGGCCTTCCTTCCCCCAGCTGCTGGCACTGGCTTCCCTCTGGCCACCAGCAGGCACCTGGTTCCCGAGCTTCCCTTGCAGCCCCGGCTTCATCCAGAAGGTTGTCTGGAAGGATGTCTGGTCTAATTAGCATATTACGCTTTTATTATTATAGATATTTCTATCACTCTCTCCCTCTTCCTTCCTCTCTGAAATCATTAAAAAAATATAAAAGAAAAAAAAGAATGCTAAGGTGAGCCCATTAAAATGCTTTAACCCACTAAGGACTATACTGGCTTCCCCATTGATCTAGGAGGGGTGTGTTAAACTATAGCAAAAGGGATCTATGCAGGTCATTAGGGGAACAGAGGACATGGCTATTCCCTTGAGCTATTCCAATCCTAGGGACTCCAGGTCTAGAATATATATTACCTTGTAGTAAGCTCTGTTTTATAAGGCAGGTTGAGTGAGTCTCTTCCTGAGAGTCAAAATGACTTAACCAACATGTTAGGCCATGGATTGAAGGGATGTGGAAGAGAAGTTAATCTGAAAATTTATTCTGAGGTAGAATCAAGTAGGAATGAGTTATTATTAACTATCAAAGAGGAATTCCCTAAAGAAGTGGACAAGGGTGCTTTCCTTCTTACCAATCATTATTTTTATTAATATATTTTACAAGACTGCAGTTGAAATAATATTAAATACAAATTTTTTTATACAGAAAGTGTAATAAAGTTAAAATAGTTCCTTGTAATTCATAGCATTATTGCAATGCTTACAAAATTTTTGCATAGAGTGTGCAAGGATTGATGTTATTCAAAACAAAACAAAACTAAGCTCTTTCTTACATCACACCCAAACCCAGAGAAAAAAACAAAACAAAACAAAAAATAATCCAATGGCTGAACTCAATTGCTTTATGGGAATGGGGTTCCTTTTTCAAAATCTCCAAGCATCTTGGACTTCTATGACCTCATCTGTCAAAAGCACCAGAATCTGGCTTCTCCGGGAGTGCATTTAGTGGGCCCAAGGATGCATGTACTCTACCTTTTCTAAAATCTGACCTCCTTAAGAGATCTGTTTCTGCCTCTTGGTGGCCTCAGAAAAAGAGGAAGTTGACTGGGGAGGTAGTTAACATGGAAAATCCACTTCCCCCTCAGCAAAAAAAAAAAAAAAAAAAAAAAAAAATTAGGTTAATTTTGGTTTGTGGACTCTTTCCTCTCCTTTGCTAGGATCTCCCTCCTCTACCAAGAACCCTGATTTCTGGCTCTGGTGATGTTAGTTCCATGAGACCCTTTAAAGGTACCCATTCCTGATTTGCCACTGAAAGAAACCCCTGAATGACTTACCCTAAAACAAGGTCTCTGGTGTTTGTGAGTTCATCCCTTTACTAAGTTTTATGAGGTGGTTGAGCCAGACAAGCACTACAATAACCCTGCTGGTACTGGAACTGAGTCAGTTGGGAGCAGTGAGAAACTCTGTCCGCAACTCCCCAGTGGATCAGATATGTGCTGTTGAGAAAGCACAGAAAAGCAGGATGAGACCCAATCTCTTTGCTATTTGGCCTCTAAGCTCTGGGTGAGGGCAGGTTGATAGCTGGACCTTAACGCGGGCATACTGGTTGATACCCTGTTCAGATGGCCCCTCGCTGAGTTAATTCTTCAAAATGGTTTTAGATCTTTTAATCCATACAGATCAAACCCCGATCCCTTTGCTTAGAAGATAAAAGTGCCCCAAAGCCACCAAGTTGTAGAGAACTTCAGATGCACTCACCTCCTTTAGTAGTTGGAATGCCACCGACCCTGTTGCTGAATCCAGGGCACCCAGTGTAAAATGTATAGGTTCAAGGTTAAAGGGTGCCACTGTTTAAACAAGGATTGACAAATGGGTCCCTTTTTCAACTTAGATCAATTGGAAGTGACAGCCCGAGTGCTTTGGTGAGGAGACTCTGCCTTGGGGAGAAGTATGGCTCATTAGTGATGACTGACAGGTGTGGGGTGTGGGGCTCAAGCCATTAGCAGAGCCAAAGTGGCCAGGTTGGGTATTGAATGCCTAATGCTAATAGAGTCCTTGCTAGCTCTATATTCTAGTAGGGAAACAGAGACAATGTTAGAGATTGCTATCCCTTCTATTTGATTCTTTCCTTGAGTTTTGTTATAAGTAAAGGTAGGAAGTATGATAACCAAATGGTGTCAAAGACTTCACCTAAATAAGACACTTGTCTTTTGAACTGAGGAGTAGGGAAGAAGATATATGTGTGTAGAAATGCTGATTTATTTGGACACACACATATATCATGAAGCATTAAAATTTTCTCTTAAATGTAAGGCTGACAACCCAGGCATCTTCGTTTATAAGAACAAGAAGCCTGACTTAACAGGTACCATATACACAGTAAACTAATTTTTTTGGTTCCAGATTCTATTATTAAACAGACTTTCTATATCTTCACCCCAGGTATCTATACTTCAGTACTGGATGCTGTCATAAGTGAGAGTTTACAGAAAGATGGGAGATAAAAGTTTTATAGCTTCATCTACCCAAAATGGTCTAATCTAAAAACTGGTAGCAGGCATTTCTCAATGGCATAAAAAATAGTTTGACATGTTGGTGACTTCATAGCTTAGTGGTCTGGAGTTAGAGTCACATTCCAACTCTGCCATTTTCTAGTTAGTGGCTTTGGGCAAGTTTCTTTACCTCCCTAAGCCTCAGTTTCCATATCTGTATATTGGAACGATAATAAAACCTAACTCAAAGAATTATTTTGAGGGTGAAATAATGAATGCATGTAAAACACTTAAGTACAATGTCTAGCACATAATAAATGCTCAATGACTATAAATAAAAAATTAGTATTATAACTGGAGAATAGAATCCAGCTCTTGTCATATCTTAGATCAGGTTTTGGGTCCAAGAAGACCTATTCAATTTTATGCCAAATTTCTTGGGCGAGATTCTCTTTGGGGAGAAGGTCCAGAACTTTGCTCAGATTCTCAAAATGTTAGAACCCCACGAATTAGATGAATATGGGGACTAAAGAAACACCAAAATCTTCCTTGTCAACAAGTAACAACTTCCTGCTCTAAGAAAATTCTTTGCTATACTGAACTTATGTAACAACCTAAGTGATTAGCTTGGATTTTCTCACATTGCAAAATCTGTGTTCTATCTCATTTCACCAAAATGATCTAAATGCAGAAGTAGGCTGTGAAGACATTGGAAGAAGGACTACTAGATAAGTGTAGGGGAGTAGGAAGGCAGAGTAGATTTTAGGGAAGACAGATATTTCCTTCTCTCTTCTCATAAAGAGGGCAGCCTCGTGTTGTCTTATTTATCTGACCTTAGCTAATGTTCATTGAAGACTTGAAATTCCCTCACTTGCTAGTGAAAGGATCTGTCTACAGGACTAATGAGGCATTCTGGGACTATTAGTAACTAATAGTCTGGCTTCCTATTGTAACAGGAGCATTTGGACACTATACAACCTTTGTTTTATTTTGACTGCAAACTTCATGGCAATGGGATTGATATTACCACATTTGGGGTTGATGTTGAGTTAGCTTTGTTGTAGGTATGTTTAAGACTGTTCTTTGATGGATTTGATAACATCACTATTCCTGTTAAGAAATCACACTTCCTATGGCTTCAAGGGCTCATAGTATTCTTGAATTGCTTTCTTTTCTCAAAGGAAGATGCTAATTTCCTACTCTGTCAGTATCTATAAAAGGAAAGGGGGTAAAAACAAAAGAAAATGAAGTATGTGAGTATAGGTCACTCCAAATGGGCTATTTTCTCTTACACTGGCACTCTAACAATATGTAAAATAAGGACCTCCCACCCATAATTATTTTCCCTTTGCCATTGGGATCTGCCTTGAGAAATTTCAAGGGCTCCATTAGGAAGAAAGCTTCTAAAAACCATAGAAATCATATTGCTTTTGAAAGTGCTAATGCAAGTGGTGAGCTATGCTGGCTGAAGCAGCAGGTCTCCAACTGCTTTATCTCTTATCAGTGGTTTAGCTTTGTGAATGAGAAATTCAGAGGCAACTGTATAATTTTAAATTCTGATTACCACAAAGAAAGAAATGCATCTGACATGCCAATGTAGTAGCTTTGACTATTTTTAATGGAAATATGTTGGAAATGGGGGAACCTTCCACCAAAGAGAAAGTGATGAAAGACCAAAAGAGAGACATTTTATATTTGAGATAAAAGACCTATTTTCTAAAGTTGTTTCTTTTATTATAACTCCCCTCCCACCCCCACCACCTACTACTGGGGCACCAGGCAAATGTATTATTCTGGGAACTGCTTTGTTATCTTTCTTGAGCCTAAGATTTCCTGGTGCAGGGGAAAGCTAGAAGATAGGTCTTGTTTACAAGGTACTCAAATGAGATTTTCACCTTTCACAGAGCCTTAAAGAATAAGAACCAGGTGCTTACATGAATCTATGTATCTCTCTTGTCCAAGCGTTGTGCTACCTTTTACCTAAAATAAAGGCAAGATATTCTCATCTAGCTGAAGGGCAGGGTTGCCCATTGAATCCTCCTTTGGTTGAATCCAGATAAAATGCTGAAGGACTCCTTTAGTGATGCCAATTAGGGTCTGTAAAATGGTGGTTGTTTTCATTAAGAAAAAAAACCCCACATTTCCTCCCTGACATGAATACTCATATTACAAAAGCTCGTTCATACTGATGCTATTTTAACAATATTGAGTAAAGCTGGGATTAGCGACAGGGATGTTGACTAAAGGGACAGATCTCAGGTAGGAACCTCCTCACCACACAGAGGCAGATACGGAATTCAAAATAGTCCTCTTTGCACTCCCACTACATGAAAGAACAAAGACCTTGGAAACAGAATGAAATTGGAATTAACCTGGTTCATCCCAGCAACAGCTCCCTGAAAAAAATGGTACAATATTTTTTCTTCCTACATATTTTAAGATGCTTCTTTCAGTACTTCTAATTATTTATTGGTCTCACCAACCATTCAGGCCTGGTGTGGTCATAGCATTGTAAGTACAATGCAGGTATGAGTAACTGAGGTGGTGATGCCAAAAAGACATGTTAAGTCAAAATATGCTCTGAAGGACCGTGGAATGGGCATCTTTTTGGACTATGGTGCGGTGAGGTGGAAACCTCTAAGTAGAGGTTGTAGAAATAGTCTCTTCAGGGGAGAGATTCTGAATTTAAATTACAGGACCTCTGCTTCATTTATTGCCACATTAGATGCAAACAGGAGGAACCACCTATCTATTAAAGGGCCAAGGAAAAAACTCTTGGAGGACCACAGCTTTTCTTTCCTTCCATCTTCCTCTAATTCCATTCTTCCTGTTAACCCCAGATCCTGGGAGCCTGCATTTCTCAGACAAGTGGATCAATTTTTTTTAAACATAACATAAGGCTAAGCTTTTTTCAGTGGCCAAGTATTTCTATTCTCAAGGACAGATGGACATATAGGCTTACTCCATGCTATTATTAAGTCTCTTTCTGTGCTGCTGTGTCCTACATGTACCATAAATGACCTCTACATCAGGGGTCAGCAAGCTTATTCTGTAAAGGCCAATTAGTAACTATTTACTAGTAATGCATTGTGGGTCATGAGATCTCTGGCACAGCTACTCAACCCTGCTGTTATAGTAGGAAATCGGTCATAGACAGCAGGTACATAAATGGATGTGGTTTTGTTACAATAAAACTTTATTTACGAAAAAATGATGAGCTGGATTTGGTTTAGGGACCACAGTTTGCTGACCCCAGCTCTAAAATTGAACCTCAAGCAATCTTTGGTCCATGGTGGCTGGGTAGACAATGAAAATGATCCAAAGGAAACTGATGTGAAAGAAATGAAAACCAATGCCAAGTTTATAAGATCTAGTCCTTGGGTAACATAATTCAAAAGCCTCATATCAAGTTTCCATCTACATAGATGCCACCATAGGACTTTTGAAAACCTCCATCACCCCTTCATAGTTTCCCAAGACTGTACCTTTATGACTTAGTGACACCTAAGTGCTAAACCTACTTGGAGATCAATTTTTAATTTTTAAAACTCTTCTGAACAATATAAACATACTAGAACTTCTAGAATATTGAAGATTCATTTGAGTTCTCTGTTTGTTATGCCACCTGCTGCTTAATATACAGAAAGGTGTGATTGTCTAGAAGACATTATATATAAAGATTAGAAAGAATCATTTTTTAAAATTAAAGGTTCTCAGATTTTAATGTAAAAGATATATATATATATATATTTTTCCAGAATTCAGGTAAAACTTTCTCTCATGACCATGAACAAATATTCTAGTTGAAGGAAGTAGGGAGAAAGAAAAAGTACATTGAAAAACTTAGAATGCATTTTACCACATCTAGAGTCTGAACAGAAATACATAATTTAATCCATGCCAAATTCCCTGCTCATTACCTGGTATGCTGTGGTCACTTAGCACAAATGAAGATTAGGATTTTATGTCATGTCTGTTCCCCATGGCTGCTTGTTTTCTATTATTATTTCTGTTTTATTTGTGATGTGATTACCTTTGGGATAAACTTTGTAAGTGGGATCAATACCAGTCTTTTTTATCGGTACAAAATTCCCAAGGTGCTGACCTCAGCTTCCAAGTGGTGATTAGAACAAAATCAGAGGAAAGAGATTCAAGAACCTTCTGTTTTCTTGTCATCCACACACTGTGTACTTAAGGTGGCAAAATGCAAGGGTGGTCTGTCTGCTTAGAAACACTGTCTTAAGGTATTCAGCGACAAAGGACCTCCTTCTGTTTATCTGTATGATATGGGATAAATGCTCCCGATAGCGAAGGAGGGCCTTTCCTGGCTGGCCAAGCCCTGTGTGTGGTAAATACAGATTCTGCCAGCGTGATCTATAAGTAATACTGATCCAGAACAACTTGGTAGCTTTTTTTAGTTTTCTTTTTTAGACCCTAGTGTTATAAATTTAGCAATCTCATGATCTGGCCCTTGAACAACCCATTTCTTCTATATGGGACATTGAGTAAGAGTGACTAGAGGGAGCTGGTGTCTGGAAGCCAGCAGGGCCATGGTCAGGCTGGGACCACCCCTCCTCCCCCTACTTCTAAGTGACTAAGCAACACACAGCTTGCTTTTACATCCCACATATGCGAACCTTAGCTCAATGCTTGAGTGTCACCTCGAAGATATCCAACTTTATTTTATCTCCTATGACAAATCTTACCCTGCTTGTGAAGAAAAAATTAGGACTTTGCTGAGAAACAAAAAGATGCCATTCAGGCCTACAAATACTGCTTCATTTAGGACTGTGGGGCCACTCCTTGCCAAGTGGCATCCAGGACTGTCTAAGCCAAGTGTGTCTCCATTCTGGGCTCCTCAGAATCCACATCTGTCAGCCACTTGACTTGTCAACCTGCTTTTAAGATGCCCAGTCACTACTAAACCATTCCCCTCCAATCACCCAAAATAAACTACAGGAAATGATAAGATAAATAGGATGTGCTTCTCCTTGCTGAGTGCATTGACTTAAGGCATAGGCACATTTCCCCCTCTTTGAACAGAGATGGTGTAATCCCCTGTCCCAGCACAAGAGCTGGCCAGGGTGACCCTGGAGCATGATGATGAAGGTGGAGTGATGGGTGGTAGCTGATGGCGGGAATTAGAGTTGTTTCCACGTGTGGGGGAGTGGGTGCTGCTGGGCCCAGGGGGCACAGTGGTTCTGATAAAGACACTTGACTCAGTTTATGCTACATATCAGTAAGCCTTTGGGTGTGTGTGTGTATGTAGTGCTTTAGATCTGTTATTCTTGGAGGAAACATAATGGTGGATTTCAGAATATGACTATCTATACACCGCAAAAAATATATAAGATCGAAGTCAGTGAGTGTGTGGCTCTACCTACCAATCTCAAGAAAATATAAAAATAATTAGGTTACTCTTAGACTTCCATCTCCAAATGGCTCCTCTTGGGGTTGGAGGTTCCACTTTTGTTAATTTTGATTGATCCTATAATTTTGAGTTGGAGTCTATTGAATAAGTCAGAAGTGAGGACAGAACAGATTTTGAGCCATTTTTCCCCTTTTAAAACAGAGATGCATCACCCATTTACTCTTTGCCTGTAAGGCCATGGAGTAGCTTCCAGCTGACTGAGGAGCAGCTGTTATCCGATTTTGTGCTGATTTGTGATTCCTGTTTTGACTAGGGGGTTATATGTGAGTTTGAAGGAAGGAAGAGAGGAGTTGGGTGAGCAGTTTACACTTTGCTAAAATTCCTCCTCCTCATTCATCCAGCGACAAAGGCCCCCAAATATTTGACTGCAGAGGCAGACCAACCATTTGAGTTTCCATGGTCGACTTCCGTGGCATTGCCCCTCCCTAACGTGAGGAGGGAGGAGTCGGCCAGCCTCACTCTAGCTGCAAAAGGAAACCAAATGCCCATTTTTAATCCCAGGGTCTCAGTGCTTGAGCATGACTTGGAGATTCCCGCCATCACTGCCCTGAAATGACACTACAGGAGGTGCGGATGCTGTTTGGTGAGTGTCTGATAACACTGAGTGATTCTGAAGGGTCTCGGGTTGCAGAGCCTGATCAGTGTTTTGAATTTTTCTTGTAGGTGGTAGGGTGGGGATGGAAATGACAGTATCACAGGGTCACCCGTGGTTCCTTTTGTACTGAAACCTCATTTTATACAGAGGATATATATATTTATTTATATATATTTATATATATTTATATCCGCTCACTCACACACACAGACACTCACGCTCGCTCACCCGCACACACACACACACAAGGTCTTTGATAGGCTTTCTGTGTTCTAGTAAAAATAGCTGGCAGCCCGTGTCCGAAGCCAGAAAGAGGCCTTCTGCTGCCGACAGCGTCCACTGTGGAGAGTCTCTCAAAGGCAGACACTTGTGTTTATCTGACAAGTGGAACCGGTTCCTGCCTGGGACAGGAATAGTCTCCCATTGGCGCAGACGCAGAGCTCGAAGACCTTCTGCCTCGTTCCTGTGGGTGTGTAGGATCCGTGAGGCAGCCTAGGTAGTTTGATTTTCGCAGCATCTAACTTAATCTAAAGAGAGTAGATAGGAAGGGAAGGGAAGAGTTAGAGGCTGTCCTTGACCCTCCCGACATTCAGAAATAGCAGACGCATGTTCAGTTCTACTTGGATCAAATGAGCACATACCCTGTGTTGAGTATTGTGGGTACCAGGGATGCGGAGACGAATGAGACAAAGTCTCTACCTCACAGAAGCTTATATTCCAGTGAGACGACATTGCACTGGATGTATATTAGCATTTTGCAAAAGTATATCATGTAGAATGTGAATAGAGTCATAGAGTGAAATACATTTGGGAATGCTAGCTTTAACCATTTTCTTTACTGGGGCACTTCTCAGACCCTCAATACGTCTGTGTGTATGGTACATCTTCAAAAATATATAGCATTTTCTGGGCTTAAGTGAATGCTACAATATAACCAATCCCTTCCGTCTGAATTCTGACAGCGATAAACCATGTACGTGATGCAGTCGTTGCTTTAAGTGTGTGTGGTTTGGAGTTTGTGGCTGTTTGAAGAGACAGTTTTGATAACTGACTGCTCTATCTGACTAGCTCTTTTAAAACAAATACAGCATAGCAAATGCCAAACCAATCAGAAGGCGGCTTGGCGAACAGTGGCAACTGGAGACGGATCACCTTAAGTAGCTCTGAAAGGGAGGGTAGAGTTTTGCTTTAATAAAGAAAAACACATTTTTTCCTTATTTAAAAAATTCTTCAATAGAAAACTTTGCTTTTGGACACAGTGAAGGCACTTTAAACAGTCTGCAGCTAAATCGTTTTCTTTGGGGATTTGGCTTACGTTGCAAAAACATGAGCAACTATTCTGTCCACCCAAGTGAGACTGTGTTGGGTTAGGAGGATGAATATTTGCAATCTGTCAAGTGAAGTTTTGGCTTGTTCTGATTTGGAATAGCTGTTGGATCTGACTCTCTATACTCAATGAAAGTAGAAACAGGCAACATCAACTTTAAAAAAGGACTACCAGTAAATTTTGTTCATCATTAGCCAGATGTGTGATGTACATGTCAGTTTGCCAGCTACATAAATCGTATTTTAAGATGACAACAGACAGAATTTGGAAATAGTGTTCCTCCCTACAGCCATATGTATTATCCTGTAATTGCTATTATCTCAGCACCTTACAAATAATGAGGCATAATTATAATGTATTGTGGGTTTGGCTTATCATTGTCCTCATCGACATAGCTGTTCCCAAAATAAAACCTTCTGGTTGGCTCCTTTGGTTGTTACAGGGTAGGGTCAACTTCAGTGGTAAAGGGAGGAACCAACCAGTTTTGGGGAAGGCTGGCTGGTTGCAGCTGCATCTCTCCGGACTCCTGGCCTTCTCAGCCCCTACCTCTCCATCTTTGGACTCCAGTCTCAGCTCTGTCCTGCAGGTGGCTTCCAGATTGCCGGCTTCTGCATTTATTTCTACTCCTTTTGGGGCCTCCATCACCAGAGACCGGGTTGGGGACTCCAACCTGAAATATATACAAGACTAA
This sequence comes from Plecotus auritus, assembly GCF_963455305.1. Classification (NCBI taxonomy): domain Eukaryota; kingdom Metazoa; phylum Chordata; class Mammalia; order Chiroptera; family Vespertilionidae; genus Plecotus; species Plecotus auritus. Next base: position 17,333,914 of record NC_137773.1, read on the forward strand.
GATTAAAGATCCCATTTCAGAATTGTATTTTGTGTGTGTGTGTATGGAAAATTTCAGAGCATTGAAGGGGCACTTCAGTATTTGCTCAGGGCATTTGTCTAACTTTGCTTTACAAACCTGGTCACATTGATGAGGGAGCACAGATCTGGGCTTCACCCTCATTGCATATCACCACGCTAAGCCAGAGAAGGGAATATCAGGAAATGTACTGTCAGCTTAGCTAAGTTGATCAAATACAAATCCACACCACTATGTCATCCTGTTTTTAATGGCTGCTTTGGCTTAAACACTTTACTTGGTGGAATCCATTTTAACTTCTAGTATAGAAACTGATTGAAATTAGCACCTACAAGAAGAAAGGAGAAACTTGGGATTTTCTATATAGCATCTGCTTTGAAGTCAAGTTACTCTGAAATCCATGCTCTTCATAAATGCAGTAGCTATGTAAATGTTATAAATGGAACTGCTGAAGTTTTAGAGATCTGTCTTTATTCCTTTAAAAATAGATTTTTATTGATTTCAGAGAGAGGAAGGAGAAGGAGAGAGGAATAGAAACTTCAATGATGAGAGATTCATTGATCCAATGCTTCCTGCATGCCCCCTAACCGGGTATTGAACCTCAACCTCCCAGTTAAAGATTGACATTCAGCTACTGAGCCACACTGGCCTGGCAAGATCTGTCTGTCTTTAAGTAATGAGTTGAAAATCTAAGCAGAATACTCTAGGGTTGTGCTCTATAAAGATTTAAGAAATGGGTTGGATATTGTCATTTGAAGGCAATTTCTTTCAGAAATACAGTGATATTCTGTCCTTTTAGATCAAAGCCATTTTGAAGTTTGCTTTTATGAAAGGCAATCCAGACCATTACACAACACTCTCTTGAATCAATCCTTCTTTCATAGAGTAGAACTTGGTTTATTTAATAAACATTTATTATACTAGACCTATAGAGACAGAGAAGTGGCCTCTTTCCAAGTTTGGAAGAGTCGTTAGGAAGTGACTCATTTATCTGGACAACATCTATTGAATTCCTATTATATGCAAAATGCTGGGGTTATAGTTATAAACAATATAGACCTCCTTGCCCTAGTGAGTTTATGTGCTGTTGTGGAAGAGATACATTAAGCAGCTATTGGTTTATGGTGATGAGGATTCCTTAATGAAGAAGTTCAGGGGATTATAAGAGTTTATATAACTGGAGACTGGCTTGTGGGAAGAGTTGGGGTCTGTGAAGGCTTATGATGACATCTGAAGGATAAGGAGTTAACGTGGTGAAAGATGAGTGTTCCAAGTAGAGGGAGCAGCATGCATGAAGACTTTTAGGAGAAAAATAGTTATGTGGCTTAAAAAATTGAAAGAAGGTTCATAGAGACTGTGGTAGTAAGAAGAAGAGGTAAGAGATAAGTTAGGCATGGCCTTATAGAATATGGTGACACAATAAAACATTTATAGAGGCTTAAAAAGATAATGGACAAGATGAACTGATGTCCATGTTGGAAAGATTGTTGTGGTAGTTAATTTTGTGTGTCAATCTGATTGGAACACAGGGTGCCCAGGCATTTGGTCAAACATTGCTCTGGGTGTATCTGTGAGGGTATTTCTGGATGAGAGTAACATTTAAATCAGTGAACTCAGTAAAGTAGATTGCCCTCCCTCATCCAATCAGCTGAAGACCTGCTCAGAACAAAGGCTGAGTAAGAAGGAACTTTGCCTGCCTACGTGAGCTGGAACATTGGTCTTCTGATCTCAGGCTAGAACTCACACCACCACCTCTCCTGGATCTCTAGCTTGCTGACTGCAAGTAAGGACTTCTCAGCTTCCATTATCAGTAAAACCAATTCCTTACTATAAATCTCCTTATATATACTGTATTAGTCAGGGTTCTCTAGATATACAAAACAAAAAGGGTGTGTGTGTGTATAATATTAACCTTAAATATATATATCTGGCTACAGAGTGGATAAGAAGGGACATGAGAATTGCAAGGAGAAGAGCTAGAAGTCTGTGGTTATCCATGTGGGAGAAGATGGTAACTTGGATTTGATGATGAAATTAGAAATGATTTCCAGTGTTGTGAGTTTTATAACTGGTATTCTGTGTGGGTCATCCACTAAGATAGGAAGAGTGTAGGTGGACTACTTAGAGCAGGGGCCTCAAACTTTTTAAACAGGGGGCCAGTTCACTGTCCCTCAGACCGTTGGAGGGCCGGACCATAGTTTAAAAAAAAAAACTATGAACAAATTCCTATGCGCACTGCGGGCCCGGGACGAGTCAGCTGGTAAGCAGGACAGGCAGCAGCACCCGGCAGGCTGGATAAATGTCCTCGGCAGGCCGCAGGTGGCCCGCGGGCCATAGTTTGAGGATGCCTTACTTAGAGGATAAGAGCAGAAAATTGTGAGTGCAGTTTAGATGTGTGAATTGGAAGTGGTTGAAACATCAGGTGGGAATGTAGATATGCAGGGCTAGAGATAGAAATGGGGGAGGTGTGTTTGGTCGTGATTGGCAGCAGATTCCTATGTTGCTGAGTTATTGACAGTGTGCATACACAACCTCAAAAAAACTATCTGAAAATGTACTCAGAGTCTGGAGTGTCAGCTGACTCGTTTGGGCTGCCGAGACTAGGAATGCACTCAGAGATGGTTGTCTTAGCCAAGTTGCAATGTATGTGGCATCCTACCAAGGTGAATATTTCCTTTGAAATGTCCTCACTCTATAGCTAAAGACACAACAAGATCCTGACCAGAGTTCCAAAGTGCCCAGATGCTGGTGCCCTATAAGGTGGTCTCACAGCTCCTGGGTAGCCCAGGGAATATGACAAGGATAAGCTTGGTTGTGTCTCCTAGGTTTATAGGAAGCCCTGGGGAGATGCTTTCTCTATGCAACCATCATTTCAAGACACATCTCTGCATTCATTTGAAACCTCTCCTTCTGTGCTCAAATTGTATTTCAAGTACCTGTGAAACATGGGGTGGCAAGAGTGTCCCTTTCCTCCGCAGTTACACAAGGAAGTGCCATGAATCAAACGAATTCACAAAACTTAAAATGCTATCACAAGGTCTGTTTCTAACACTCAGAGAATAATTTATTTGCTGTTGGCATTATCAGTTTGTTCTCTCTGTTTCAAGCTCATTTTTTTGTTGAAATTGTTTTTGTTGAAACAGTGATTACTTATCCAGATTTCTCATTTTCATTTCCTTCATCATAAGAATCTACATTAATCACTTCCAAACCTAGACAAGCTTTTAGATCATATTTTGCTCCTATCCTCAGAGAATGGAGACAATAGCTTTTATTACTTTGGGGAACGACCTTCAAAACATCATAAAAAACAAGTAATGTATGTGGTAAGTGAAATAGCAGAGGGTTAGCCAGCAGTCTTTCCTAGGAAGAGCAGAGTCGCACTAACACCAACACCTGGGATTACTGTGTATGTTCTACGTTTGAGGGAAAAAAGGAATTAGAAAAAGTTGATGATTGAAAGGTAAACAATTTAGAAAAAAATGATGGAAGGATTTGTAAAGTTGGTGGTGCTTTAGGTCAGTGGTCAGCAAACTGCGGCTCATGAGCCGCGGTTTGCCACTCTGTTGACTAATGAGTTTACCGACCACTGCTTTAGCCAATTGAAGTAGTTGTTTTCAGGGCGTTCTTGGATTGGCTGAGGCCCATGGTTGGGAATTTTTTATTCAGTTAGAATCACATGAGAAGCTTTCAAAACTTGGGTCCTGTCCCATCAGACTTCCAGGCCATCTACATTTTAAAAAATTTATATGGTGATGGTTGAAAACCACTGACTTAGACTGACTTAGCAGATCTGTGTGTGTTACAGATACACAATTTTTAATATGGAAGCTTTACCACTTCACTGGTGGGAACAGAATGGTTATGATATTTTAATTTTTTTTTTTTTATGAATCTGAGAGTGAGAAACATCAATTTGTTGTTCCACTTGTTAATGGATTCATTGGTAGATTCTTGTATGTGCCCTGATCAGTGATTGAACCTGCAACCTTGGTGTATCGAGATGATGCTCTAACCCAGTGGTTGGCAAACTGCGGCTTGCGAGCCACGGTTTGCCGCTCTGTTGACTAATGAGTTTGCTGACCACTGTCCTAGGGGCTTAATCACAAGGAACAACAGCCTGTGATTATTGGAATTGAGAGTCTAGGTCAGTGGTCGGCAAACTCATTAGTCCACAGAGCAGCAAACCGTAGCTCGCGAGCCGCATGTGGCACGCGAGCCGCAGTTTGCCGACCACTGCTCTAACCAACTGAGTTAAAGGGCCAGGGCCTGAACGATTATGATATTGCTTCTAGGGGAAGAGTAACCAAAACTGTGACCCCAGGAGCTAAGTTAATGTGCTTGATAAAATAAAGACCTGCAGTGCCTACTCTGTAGGTTCATGTACCACTGGGGCCACTTGCAGTTTTGGGTTGTTGATCTTATAATACTGTGTATATACTAGTATTTATATATAAAGAGTGTGTATACTAGTATTTCCCAAACAATTTCTTCATTGATCTGAAATTCACTAGCTCTGGTTGGATCTTCAAGAGCTCCAAGTTGAATTCCTATTTCAAGAAAGTACCATATTTCAGTTGTGCTCTTTGATAAGCAAATAGTAATGAACCAACAGCCATGTTGAAACACCTGATTTGCTTCAGCATAGTGGGCTACTTTGAAGTCATGATGCAATTTTGATGCTGGACAACTTTCAGAGCACAGTACTGGCTGCCAGCATGTCGAATACCGTGGCCCATTTACTTTTCAGTTTGAAAATTCATACTGCTCCCTCTGACCACTTCTTCTTGCCACCTTTGTGACTCTTCCTGTATTTCTGAGTTAGGCTAAAAGTATGACATCGTGCCAATTAGGAACCTCAGAGGGAAACCCAGTGTCAAATGCCAGTGACAGACTTAGATCCACATCTCATCAGTGAATTTATGTGACGTGCCCTGTGTGGTGGGTGCTTTTCATGTGTATTGTCCCATCTGATGTTCACTACCAGCCCCACTTGTGAGAGGAGGCAGTGGAGGGTTCGAGAGGTTAAATATCATGGTGCAGACCATGTGCTTAGAGAGTTGCAGATCAAACCATGGCCTCCTGATTCCTAGCGGATGTGCTTTATAATAAATATTCCCTGGTTCTGATAGTTGAAAAACAGTTCTACATTTTAGGTAGAAATCTCATCCTGTAATCTGCTATGTCACCCAGAGTCCCCATAGGTTAGCACTTCAAATTTATAAAGACAAGCATTTGTTTTTAACAGTTTGGTTATCTTGAGGTTTCCTTTATCCAGGCGAAAGAGGATCTTCAACAGATTCTTCAGCGATACGACCCTCCTGGCCATCCTGTTGCAAGGCATGGTAGGTCCATCTGCCTCATCCTCTAACCTTCCTCTCTGTGTGTCTGTTCCCTTCTCAGTCTTCAAGTTTCACTTAAATGCCACCTATTTCCCTGACCACCCTTTCCATCACTCATGGACATTCCTTCATGCCACTGAACACAATTTGTCATCATTTCTTTCTTCCTCTAGAATAAGGTCTGTAAAGGCAGGAAGTCCACTAGATTTATGCCCAGATCAAGGATGTTGCCTGGGTAATCAATGAGTATTTGTTGAATTAATGTGCCGCTTAGATTCTGCTACCTAGCATGGAATACAGTGTTCTTGTTATGTTCTGAGTAAGGTCTAGAACCGTAAAACACTCTTCCCTTCCCTTCCTGGTAAGATTCTGGACAATTTATTATTGTAGTCTAATTACATTAGAATTGGCAGTCATATTGGCATTATGTCATACTTTTAGACCAAAAAGATAAAATATGTCCCTCAGTTTGTGGCCCACTTTGCTAGCAACTACGTCATTCTACATTTGTGTGGCTAGTTTCCTCCCTTTTAAAAATTGCAAGATGAATTTCTTGGGAGGGAATGTAGGATAGTGGTTTATAGCTTGCACTTTCGAGTCAGGAGTGTGAGTTCAGGCACTTCCAGCTACTGGATGTTTGACCTTGAAAAAGTGGACAAGTCTCCTTGAGGCTCAGCTATTTCTCAATGTTCAATAGGGATGACAATACCTCCCTTACAGGACTATCATGAAGCTGGAATGTGGATATGTAGGTGAAGCCCTAGTACATGAAATGTGATGGTGAGTGATAGTTTTTATTACTGTATTCATCCAGATAAAAATTGTCACACCTATTCATCCCTCCCCCTCTTAAACTGGGGTTAGAATGAATGAGTTTTTTTTCCCACCATTTCTAATCCCCTCTGACTTCCTTAATATTTCATCATCCACAAGAGGCATCCTCGTTAATGTAGTGGCCACATGACAGACTTTGCAAAGAGCTGGAATGCCAAGAGTAATTTTATTCAAAAATGTTCAAAGATTAGTAGCCAAAGAAGTCCATTCTTCCTTCAAAAAATGTGTTTTGACTGTTATAAGAGTTGCTAAAATGTCATTGACTTTGAGAAGGGACAATCTTGACATTCTCTCTGCATTTGTCAATTACTTTTGCCAGAGTTAAAAACTGATCACATATAAATATGGTGCCTTCGTAGCCTAAGATGGTCTTCCGAATGGTGTTTAGAAGCTGGGTCTTGGTAGCAAATCATGTTTCTCATCATGTACTAGCCAAATTAACTGAGGTTTCCAAGGGACTGCCTATGAAACTACAGAAATGATCACTGCAGTTTCCAGAGGAAACTCTAGCTCATCCGGCACCCTGTCATCTCCAAAGCAATACATTCTTTACACTGAGAGATTCTTTCTCAAGTGAGCATGGAACTAAATAATTTGAATATCAAAGAAATGATGTACATTTCCACACTAATGATAGTAATAACTCTCAAGCTTTCCCAATAAGAGCTAAAGGTCTCTGACATTTAGCGACCCATGCAACTAAGCTGACGCCATGTGTACTGGGAGCCAGGCTGTCTAGTATTTTAATAAAGAATGAAAATTAAATTCACAAATGTTATTTAGATTTTTCCCCTTAAATGAAATCACTAGCTTTGATCTAGTCAATGCAGCTCCATGGGGCAGTGTATTACAGCAGAAGGAGCACTGGACCAGCAGTGAATTCTTATGACCAGGTCTGCCACTAAGTTGTCATGTGGCCATGAGGACCCATTCTCCTAGCCCTAAAATGTACTTCATTGCAAATTTTGGAAGATTAATAGCAAGTGAGTGTACTACCTGCCATGTGATTATAATGCAAATGGTCATGATGTCCTCCCTTCATTCCCAATGCTGACGCTCAGTAGACAGCCTACAAACACACTGCATTTGTTTATGTGCTGTATGAGAACCCCTATATGTGGGGGCCAAAACAGGTAAGCTCCATAGCTCCAAAAAGGCTGCTAATTGGAAATTAATATCTCCTAGGTCAGTGGTCGGCAAACTCATTAGTCAACGGAGCCAAATATCAACAGTACAACGACTGAAATTTCTTTTGAGAGCCAAAATTTTTAAACTTCTTCTAATGCCACTTCTTCAAAATAGACTTGCCCAGGCCATGGTATTTTGTGGAAGAGCCACACTCAAGGGGCCAAAGAGTCGCATGTGGCTTGCGAGCCGCAGTTTGCCGACCACGGTCCTAGGTGATTAATGATGCTTCATTCAAGTTTAATTTTATAAAAGCTACCTAATAAAAAAGTATTGCATATTAGGCACTGTGCTAGGAAAACAATTCTAGTCATTATACTATTATTAATCTTACTGTTAACGATCCCCATTTTATAAACAGGGAACATGAGGCTTGGGGATGTTAACCCTAAAGCTCACACAGCTAGGAGAGAGCATCAGAACCCACATTTTAAATGCCACCCTAAAACTGCCTTTATTGACTGAGCAAATGTTAGAGTGGCAGAACTAAGTTTTAGGGCTCTGGGGAAAAGTAAATTAAGAAAAAAATAGGGCAAACCTTGTGTTGAAAGACATTTTGACTAATGTGAATGTATACACTTAAAATGAAAGTAAATGGTTTCTGTTTGATATTAATTGAAAATTTATTTCTGGTCTAGCCATGAAATAAATAATTGGTTAATATCTATTTTGCAATTAATTTGGTTAGTACACACTTTGCAATTTTTCACAACCCATTTCAGGATCCTTTCTTAGTTGGGAGAATAGCATAGAAAGTCTGAAGAAGAATTTGAAAGCAATATGGAGAGAGGGCATGGTTCTGTCTCAGAGTCAGTGTGGTAAGCTGGTGGCTGAATACAGCGGAAGGCATTGTTTTGAGAGTGACTGGTGAATGTTAAACACTAATGATCACTATGTACTGAGCACCTCTATGTTTTTGAACATTTACATGGTCCAAGGAATCTCTAGGGAACCCTCCCCAGTATGTGGCAGAATTTCTATTGAACAGGTGAGGTTCAGTAAGGTGGAGTGATTTGCCCAAAGCCACCTTAGTCACTGACTCCCAGAGGTGGGACAAGGTGACCAGGACTATCTGGCTTCAAAGCAGCCTTCTCAAAACTTCCCGCTGAATCATCAACTCTCCCAGAGGATGAATACGCTTCTCAGGGGCACAGGACCCACTAAAAGGCCAGGGTTTCTTTGAAGTTTCTCCTACTCAGCTTAAAGTTAGGTGAGTTAGTATTCTACAGCATAAAAGATCCCTATTCAATAGAAAAATAGTGACTTAATTTATCATTGGCTAAATTCTTTATCTTCTGCCTTAAAGGTAAAACCATCTCCAGGAAGACATGTCAAGGGTGTCCTATGGTTTCGTGTATCCTGGTTCAAGAAGCAGTGCTGTGTGTGATCTTCGATGCTCACCTTCTCTGAGCCCTAATGTACGCATCTACGAAATAAAGGTAATGATGACTCTAATAGATGCCTTATAAAGCTGTGTTTATATAGTGGTTGGCACAGGTCTGGACAATTCCATCTCATTACCACTGTGAAAGCAGGAAAAGAAAATCTCACAAACATGGTGTTTGTTAGAAATGTAGAAAAAAATAATTTCACTCCTCTTTTCTGCCAGTGTTTTGATTCATGGTTCCCCGTTAAAAGCATGTTTCCTTCCAATCTGTAGACAGCCCTTTGGGATATGTTGCTCTTCATCTCAGTTTGAAGAACAAAGGAGAGTGGTTTTATTCTCTACAACAGCTCACGAAGTCATGAAACTGAAAATGATGGTTGATCTGTTTTTACTTCAGATCCTTTAGTGGGGTAGTCTATTTTAGTCATGCCCACGGCTGGTGTCGAAAATATTCCTCTGTTTTTCAGATGTTTGTTAATTTTATCACATAACAAATGGAAATGGAGGGGAAAATGCTTGTACATTCTACCACTGCATTTCCAATGGGATTTAAATAAAAGCTCACCATAGGACTCAGGATGTCTCCTTGAAAGAGAGACATGGTAATGATAGTAATAGCACTATTTATATAATATTCATTGAGTTCTTCCTGTATCCCAAGACTTTGCCTAAAGTCTTTGTGTCTTATCCTACTTAATGCTCGCTGCAACCCTAAGAGGTATGTCCTCATATCATCTCCATGTAGCCAGTGCCAGACCTCACAGCTGCCTCATGATCTCTAAGGCCTTTGTTCACTGTCAGAAACATTTCTGTTCATCCATGTGGGAGATTTTTCATTTGAGGGATAGAGAATAAACCTGGGGCAAATTGTGAGGACAGTAAAGCCATGAGGAAAAAGTCTTGTTATCAAAGGAATGATCATAGTATATATTAATGTGCTATTTTCTACTCAGAGCCACAAGGTAAATAAAAACTTCTCAGAAAAATCCAAGAATGATATATAGAATATATTTTGATGTAAAGCAAACTGTTTACATGGTGCAGATAGCTCTGCTAACAATAGCGTTTATCAAGATTATTTATTACAAGGCATTAAAATAAATCTGTTTTTCAATTACTCTCTAATGAAATGTACCAATTACCTTTTGAATGGTGACACATGGCTGTAATCTATTCTAGTGGGGATAAATCTTGTTTATACAAGGTTTCAAGGGCTCTCTCTTGAACTACATTAATTACTGATGTAAACAAAGATAGAAGATTACTCACATTTATCGATGGATCCTGAACTTCACTGCAATACAGTTCTCTGGGTTAGATGACATTAATCATCAGGTAATTTCTAACAGTTACGGTGCAAAGCTGCTGTAAAGGGATATTTCTGCAAGCAGACTGACTTTGGAGCTCATTTAGTAAGGTGGTCAAATCCTGGGGTAACAGGGAAGAGGTCACGTAGCTGTTATGCACAGTGTAGTTAGAAAATAGTGCTCTTTAGCAACTGGTGGACTACCTGTTGGCCAACCAATGAATAACTACCCCAGAAAAGAGTCAAGCACTATTTCATAGAGTCTCACCCGGGTTGTGTTCATGAAATACTAGTAGGCTCCCACCAGTGCCAAGCTTGTGAAGTGGCACCACCTCTGAGAGGAAGTTTGTCCTGTGTGGGCTATTCCTTCAGTAAGGAATTGGGAGGGAGAGAGAACGAGAGCGGTATTACTGTGGTTTCTGAGCACAAGACAATCTATCAACCTAGGTGTAGAGACCGTTTCCTTCCCCCCTCTATGCGACCAAGTCACCTTGGGTTTCAGAGCAGACTTGGGGCTTTGCCATGAAGTGTTCTCCCTCGTTTCTGTTCTGGTTTTTAAAAAGTCAAGCTTTGATGGACCCATGTGCTGTATGGAGATAATAGTAGCACTGACCTCAGAGGATCTGGGGAAGATCAAATGAGATCTTGAATGTAAGACAACATTACAACCTGGTACATTTTGAAAGTTCAAAGATGTTGGCTACATTATCATCGATAGAGTGAGGAAATGTGATTTTCATGAGCTCAAGAAAAATTTTTACTTGTTCTTAACATAGAAAGAAAACTTCTGTAAAAGATGGAAGGTAATTTATATGTGCAATATTTAGTCCATGACTAGTAATATATAATATTCATAGTATTATTCTCATATGAAGAAACTAGAAGAAAAAGGGGACTCACCTTATGTAACAATAGGTAAGAAGGAGAGCTAGGATTCAAACCTAAATGTTATAATTTAATAGTCTGCATTCTTTGCAGTGTGGTTAAGAATTGATTTTCTAGCATGTGCCTAGAAATACTAATATTTGGACTTTGTTTGGTCACCTTCTATTGAAAATTTTTGAATCACTGTAAGAACTTTGGTGTTGCTGAGAAAACAGTCTCAATTTATGTGTGTTACCATGTCTGCCCTTATGAGTATTAATACAGTATTGACTATTGCTTGTCTTGTATAGAGATTTATTGACGGGCAGCTCTGTAGGAGAAACTGCGGTCAGTGCTGACAATATAATCAGGTCTCGGGGGTGGGCAAACTTTTTGACTCGAGGGCCACAATGGGTTCTTAAACTGGACTGGAGGGCCGGAGCAAAAGCATGGATGGAGTGTTTGTGTGAACTAATATGAATTCAAAGTAAAGGAGGGGAGAGCAAGAGAACCCTCTGCTCTTTCGGCTCCACGGGCCATAGTTTGCCCACAGCTGGGTCATGTTTAAGACAGTCGATGGCTATCCCTGTTTTGCCTAAGAGGAAACTGATTCAGAGAGAAAGGATAGGAACATGGACACATTCATAAACTTAGGTAGTAGAAAAAGTGGGATTAGAACCCGAGGTGCTGTACAGCCTGGCTTGGAAAAGTAGAATAAGGTAAAGTCTCTCAATCTCGCTCTTTCTCCTATCCAATTTTTTCTCTGCCCTTGTTCTCCTCCCCATCTACCCCTCTCTGATTCCCATCTCTCTCCCTTTCACCTCTGTTTTCTTCCCCTCCCTTAGTCTCACACCACATTCTCTATGTTATCTCGCTTTTTTTGTCCCTCCCTCTCTCTGTCTCACTCCTCCCCATCTTTCTCTGCCCCATTCCCATCTCACCTCTTTCTGATGTCTCTCCTTGCCTCTGCCTCACTCCTCATTCTCTCTACTACCTATTGATCTGTTTCCTTTCTCTCTCTCTCAACTTCCCACCTCTTAGTCTCTCCTGTCCCACTCTCCTTGATCTTTCTCTGCCTCATTCCCATCTCTCCCTTTCTGTGCCCCTCTCCCATCACCAGCAGAATAGGAACTTAGACCATTTATAATGCCTTTGGCTGCAGCCTTGACACATCTTTCTCTCCTCCTACCACACAGGAAGGTCTTTTTCTCTGGGAAAAATGAACTACGCGGACTTCCAGTTCAATAAAAGATTTTTGTGATCCACTTCTAATTAAGGGACTGGGGACAGTAACTAATAAATGTTCCTTTCACTGCCTTTTGTCCTTTATGCTAAAAGGGCCTTCTTATTACTATATCTTAAACACTACCTGATTATATATTGTCAGTACAGACCAGTGTCTCCTACAGAGCTGCCCTTCAATAAATCTCTATACAAATACAAATATTTTCTTGTAAAGAATATCATCCATCACTGATTGCACACATGGGACTACACTCTGCAGTGCTCTGTGTTCACTCATACATAATTATGAAGGACATGTGACATGCTAGGCTCTACAACTATTACACTGAATCCTGCCCTCATAGAGGTTACCATCTCTGATGGTGCCCAGATATTTGGTCAAACATTACTCTTAATGGTCCTGAGAAGGCATTATTTAGATGAGGCAGAGTCTACACATGAGTAGACTCTTAGTAAAGTAGATGACCCTTCTAACATGGGTGGGGCTCATCCAATCAGTTAAAGGCCTTAACAGAAAAATACAAATCTCCCCAGAAGATTCTGCCAACAGACGGTCTTTAGACTCAAACTACAATACTTCCCTGGGTCTCCTGACAGCCGACCCTGCAGGTTTCGAACTTGGCAGACCTCCACCATGGCAGGAACCAGTTCCTAAAAGTACTTTTTTCTCTATGCATATACATCCTATTGGTTTTATTTCTCTGGAGAACCCCAACTCATACACATTCTAATGGAAAGGATTTACATTACTCAGGACTGCCAATGAAAAATTACAACAGTAAATACCACTAAGGAGAAGGACACAGTTAAAGAAGTCTAAATCACAGATTTGCCCTAACTAGGGGAGTCACACAAGGTTTCCCTAAAGGAGTGGCCCTTGAGTTGGGATGCTAAGGACGTCACAGGCAGAGGAGACAGTTTGTGGAAAGACTTGTTGCCTTTTTCCTCTTAATCTTTATAAAACTTGGAGATAAATACTACTATCTCCCCTATTTTAAAGATGAGAACAGCAAAGCACACTGAGGTGAAATACCTTGTGCAAACCCATGTAGCTGCAGTGGCCTGCTCAGATTCAGGAGTATTAGGAAAACACTCACACCATACTGTTTTCTGGACTCAGATTGAAAGGTTGTCAATTTACTACACAGTCCTCATGCACTGGGATAAATGCTGGGAGTTCAGACATGAGCATGACACAGAATCTAAGCTCAGTCCAAAGAACTTGACGCACGGCTGTTTTACAACTTGCACAAGGAGCAGTAACCACCTTTTGCAAGAGGAACGGGGAAGGCGTCGCAGAGAAAGTGCCTCTGAGCACCTGCACTTTGAAAGACGTTTTAACTGCAGCTGAGATTTGTTTTAATCGTGGAAATGGCTGCCACGAGCAAGGATTTTGTTACTTAGGTCCCTGGAAACATGAGGCATGACATACCACGTAGGGAGCCACAGTGGGATGCACCAGGTGGGGCAGGAGGAGTGAGGGAGAACATGGACAAGAGTTTTCACCGGGTTTCCACAAGAAGAAATGAGCAAGTCATTAGCCAGGATGAGTAATTTGAGCAGGCTAGAGGGGCTCTCTCTCGTTTTCTGGTAACTGGCTTTGGGGTGATTAGAGCAGGGAAATGGTGATCAAGAATATGACGGCCTGACAGAGGAGGGGTGTGAGGGCTGGAATGGACTCAGGATTGGTTGGTTTGCATAGGAAAGGCGTGCTGGCAGGTGAGTTGTGTGCTAACCCTAGGAGTTAGCTAACCCCGGTTGAGACAGTCCCTCCCAGCAAGTCCTCCTGCCCCCCAATGTCAAAGCATCAGAATACAGAACAATGCAGACAGGGTTATACTGATGCCAGAGGGACCTGTTCAGAAGAGATAGTCACTGGCGGGAGGGCCACGTCATGTACAGAGCCACTGAGGCATAAAGGAGCCCGCGGGCCTTGGGGAATGACAAGGAACGTGTAGCTGGAGAACAGTACACACAAGGTGGGGTGGAAGTGGGACTGGAGTAAAGTCCCTGGATGAGGACCCTAGATTTTACCTCTGAGCAAAGAGGCGCCATCGGTATTGGTGATCAGACAGTGTGTGTCTGAGGCATCATCCCCTGGAAAGCGACCTGCTGAGAACCGGCTCGGCATTTCCCAGCACTGCAGGTGGGCCTCCTCTATTTGCGGCCAACCCAACGCCCAGGTGAAATGCTTTCCTTTTAAAAACACTTAATGTATTAATTTTACACATGAAGAAAAATCATATTGAATCTCACCACCTCATTAGCCAAACCACAAATACATTTTCAGAAACAAAGATGACCCCTGTCGTTTCCTAACTAAAGCCCGTAAGGTTTAATTACAGCGCAGAACTTGGAGAAAGGTAGTTTAGGGAGGGAACTTGGGGCTCAGCTTCCTGAGTGTGTGTGCAGGGCCTCCCTGTTCCTCCTCCTGCGAGGCTGGGGGAGGCAGATGCGGGGAGATAGGACAGCCCTCTGCAGGGGGAGGGGGTGTTTTCCTCATGCATGACACTCTGTCTTGGAGACAACAGGGAGCTGGTTAATGGTACAGTGGCCTTCTAGGAAAACTAACGTGCCACTATGTCACTATACAAGATGCAGAGAACACACTGGCGGACCGGCAGCACTGGAAAATAAATAGTGGAACGTGTACAGAAAACGTACCTTATGTCCAGCATTGGCATTAACACAGCAACCATTCCTCACAACCACTCTGCGAAACAGGTATTGCTCCCTTTTTTAAATAGGGAAACTGAGGCACAGAGTTGCCAGGCAGGGCTAAGACAGCTTGTATGACTTCAGAGCCCTCCAGCACATGCCAGGAGCTCAGCGAGAAGCCAGTGAGCCCTGGAGCAGAAAACCTGCATTTGGATCCCAGCTAGAAGGCTTCAGTCCTCAGTTTCTCAAAAACCTTGCGAGGTAGTTGTGAGGTTTGAATAAAATAATGCACGTGAGCTGACACCCTTGTTGCAAATACTTCTGCCACCAGTCCTAGCATCAACATCAGACAAGGTTCGTGAGTCCCCGCAGAATTTGATGTCAGGGTAGGTAGGAGCTCTGGGGGGGGTCGCCCAGGGGCCAATCAGAATGAAAGGTAGTTAATGTATTGAGTCTATATTGCAGGAAGCAAACATTGTTTTCTCTTATACAGTGTTGTCAGGGTCCTCCTTAAAACCACGCAAAGGCTTCCTAAATGCACTTAAGAATTAGTTTTAAAATCCTGACCTTGGCTATCTATGAGGTCCTATAGGACTTGACCTGCCTACCTCATCTTGTAGCCACTCTTTCTTTGCTAAAGACATCTTGGCACAGTGGCCACCTTTCTGTTTCTCAGAAAAATAATCTATACCAGGCACTGTACTAAGCACCGATAAGCGAGTGTCGCATTTAATCCTCACGAACGGCCTTATAACACCAAGTGGGCTCTAGTGTTATCTATGCTTTACAGTGTGGAAATTGAGGCCCTGACAGGTTAAACTGGCCTAAGACAATACAGTTACTAAGTGGCGGAGCTGTGATTCAAAACCACGTACTCTTATACCATAGTCCAATCACTTCAGCTTGACACTCTAGCAGGGGTCCTCAAACTGCGGCCCGCTGAGGACATTTATCCGGCCCTCCGGGTGCCACTGCTTGTCCTGCTTAGCAGCCGACTCGTCCCAGGCCCGAAGTGCACATAGGAATTTGTTCATAGTTTTTTTTTTTAAACTATAGTTCGGCCCTCCAACTGTCTGAGGGACAGTGAACTGGCCCCTGTTTAAAAAGTTTGAGGACCCCTACTCCATAGCATCACCAAAGGGTGACCTTGCCCGGCTCTCATAGCCACTCAGAGTGAATGCTTGTTGAACGAGGCCAGATTGATGATGACGGGCAGCATTAGTCACTCAGGTTCGGGAAAAGCCAGCATGATGAGCGAGCCAAGTCTGATCCACAAGAGACAATTTGTAAATCCCAAATGTGCAAGCGTGACGGGTCCACATCTCTCTTCAGTTGTCCCCTGCATCCTCCTCATTGAGTTTGAAGTTCAACTCCACCAACCAAAATGCCCTTTGCTGATGAACTTCTACCAGCCTCAAAGGCTATAATCTCCTGTCCTTTCCATTTACTCCCGAGTCAGTTTATAATAATTGCATTGCATTTAGTCTTCATTATTCATCTCATCTCTTCCCTTCCTCCCCCTTTCCATTATTAAGTCTTAGTTAATTTTAGGTCCAAGACAAGTGACAGGCAATACGATGACTGACTAGACACATTACAAAGGATGTAACATGCTTTCATGAAACTTCACTGCCGTGAAGGTTGAGTGGCCGTGTACCAAATGTCAACTGTCACAGCTCAGCGAGCCCTTTCCTGGGCCTGTCAACAGTGAACTATGAGGAAAACAATCTCTTTCTCTAGTCAGCATTGAAACAGCAACAACAGCCCCACACACTCATGGATGTGTAGTTCTCACAAGCCTGACTCCAATGATCTGAATGAATTTAAACAAATAGTAGTAAGAAAAAAAAAAAAAAAGAATGCCTATTCTTCATTCAAGATTTGCGTTCCGAATGGCTTGTTTTGAAAAACAAACAAACATATGCTTTAAATCAAACATCCAGAAGGTCTACTTGATATCATCAATAAAAACAGGTATGAAAATCCCTTGAAGTCTCCCTGGATTTATACATATAGTCGATTCTCATTATTCATGACAGTTATGTTGTATAAAGTCGCCATGGACACTGAAATAGCCAAAACGAAACTATTGCTCCCAGGGGAGGTGCAGGTTAGGTTCCTGTAAGCCTCTGGTCATAACATTTTTGTCCAGTGATTAAAACATAACCTTGGCCAAAACCGGTTTGGCTCAGTGGATGGAGCGTCGGCCTGCGGACTGAAAGGTCCCGGGTTCGATTCCGGTCAAGGGCATGTAACGTGGTTGCGGGCACATCCCCAGTGGGAGGTGTGCAAGAGGCAGCTGATCGATGTTTCTCTCTCATCGATGTTTCTGACTATCTATCCTTCTTCCTTCCTCTCTGTAAAAAAAATCAATAAAATATATTAAAAAAACAACAACACATAACCTTGTTTTATGTTTAAAGACACCTTATTTAATGTACTATGGATTCATTAACAGTGAACTCACAGCACTATAACTCACACTTGATAAAGCTTACCTAACACACGTATTTTCTCCATAAGGCACATCACAGCCTTCTTTCTTCAAAAATATGTTTTAATTAATTTTGGAGAGAGGGATAGAAACATCAATGATCAAACCTACAACCTGGGCACGTGCCCTGACCAAGGAATCAAACGTGACATCCTGGTTCATGGGCCGACGCTCAACCACTGAGCCACACCAGCCTGGCACATGACAGCCTTCTTACGCTCAGGATCACTAAAAACCCCTTTGGCCCTAGGCATGGGGGCTGTTTTACACAGCAAATATGACTTTTAAAACGCGGTGGTGAATAGACCACAAAAAGGACACTAGTTTACAGCATGAGAGCTGAAACAATGAGGCAGATAGTCGCCTTGCTCAACCTCAGCTGGAAGACAGGCATTGAGTGACTTGAATTTTTTACCACTCTGCCCTTGTCCACAAAGGACCATAAAAATAGCAAGCATTGATTTTTGGGTTACAAATAAATTTTAGTGAGTAGGCGAATTCATAAATATAGGATCTGTAAATAATGAGAATAGACTGTAAATGTCAATCCCAAGCTTTCGGTTTGAGATCCCTTTCATCTACGCTGGAGTAGTAGGTAACTGGAGCACTTATATTAGACATGATTCTGGACCCATACCCTGAGCCCCTGGGCATGGCACAATATGTTGCTCCTTGAGCTGCTATTACATTGGTGGAGGGAATCAGGATCAAGCAGCTCAAGGGCAGGACAGTGATGCACATCCTCTTGCCTAGCTGATAAAATACTAGAACTTGCCATTTGACCCAGGGATCGCACTTCTAGGAATATATCCTAAGAATCCCGAAACACCAATAAGAAAAAATGTATACATCCCTATGTTCATAGCAGCATTATTTACAATAGTTAAGATCTGGAAACAGTCCAAGTGCCCATCAGTAGATGAGTGGATAAAAAAGCTGTGGAACATTTACATAATGAAATACTGTGTAGCTATAAAAAAGCAGGATCTATTACCCTTTAAGACAGCATGGAGGTATCTGGAGATGATTATGCTAAGTGAAATAAGCCAGTCAGAGAAAGACAAGTATCACATGATCTCACTTATATGTGGAATCTAATGATCATAATAAACTGATGAATAAAAGAGAACCAGAAGCATGGAACAATGATGATGAATCTCAGAGGAAAAGGGGGAGAGGGGTGGGAAGAGATTAACCAAAGAACATATAAGCATTGCCCATGAACACAGACAATAGGGTGGTGAATGCCTGGGGTGGGGCGGGAACTGGGTGGTGAGAGACAAGGCGGGGAAAAAGGGAGGGGCATCGTAATACACTCAACAATAAAGATTTTAAAAATAAAAGATTTAAAGGAAACACACACAGATAGAACTTGTTTAAGGTAGCCAACTGGAAGTAGACATTTTGGAGTGTCTCCTAGCTCACAATGGTCTCCTATTAGTGCCTGCTCACCCTTAACTGCAGCTGAGCCTGCATTTATATATTCACTCAGTCAACATTTATTGGAGTGTGGGGCAATGTCTAGATGATGGGGACTTGGAGGTGAACAAGCTCCTCATGAAGCTCACAATCAAGTTTGGGGTAAGATAATAAACAGGTAAGATGGTTTCTGTTAATTTAAGTACTACGGAGGGAATATTAAGGGGATAATGGGTGGAAAACTAGGCTATTTTGGAAAAAGGGTGGGGAATGTCTATCCTACAGTCCACGAAAGGGCACACCAGCTCAAGGGAAGACCATGTGCAAAAGCAGGGAGAAGAGCAAAGGGCTTGGTGGGTACCACAAAGACATGGGCTCATTCTGCCATGTGAGGGCTGAGCCCAGACTTGGCTCCAGTGTTTCCTAAGAAATTGGGTGCTGCTCCTTGGATTCTGTGAGAAACCACTAAGCTTATATATATATAATATTTATGTGTATATACATATATATGTGTATATATATTTAAATGTGTGTGTGTGTGTGTGTATATATGTATATATGTATATATCTATAACTTTTTCACTTTTTTTTTTCCTTAACCTGAGTCTGTCTAATTTCTAATAATTATACCCAATGTTTTCTACCTAATTGGAAAGTGTATTGGAATAGGTAATTGGGGACATTACTTTGGCTGGGGAAAAAGCCTTAATTTATGAAATATGAGTTGGTAAAATAATGACTATCTTACCTGACACCCATAATCCTCTCGCATGCCAGCAGCTCATACCATATAATAAAAGGCTAATATGCAAATTGTCCCCTCCACCGGGAGTTCGACCAGGGGGCGGGGCTGTTCAGCCAACCGCCCGCAGCCCCTTTCTTCCCCCCCACCCCGGCGGCCCAATTGGGGCAGGCTGGCCGGACCCCACCTGTGCATGAATTCATTCACTGGGCCTCTAGTTTTAAATATTTCTTAAGGACTGCAGAGCCCATGGCGAGAGTCTCTCTGCACCAGCCTACCAGGCTACCCCACTCTGCAGAGATCCACATTTTTGATGAATTTCACTTAGGGGAGTGTCAGGAAGTCATTAAAATATAAAACCCAATTAAAAAATGCATGTACTGGATTAAAGCTAAACCAGTAGCTCCCCAGGCTGGCTCTCTAAGAAAACCCAGGTCAGGGCCTGAGCACAACCTTTCCCTGAAGTCAGAGCAGGAAGTAAAGTACAGCAAATACCACTCCTAGACACGTCATCCTCTGGCAAAATACGATGGATTCGAAAGTACTTATGTTGATGTTCATGGCTGCACCAGCTGATTGCATCAGAAAGTTATCCCCCCTCCCACCCCCGCCCCAACTACCATTGCCCACTTCTTTCTGACTGCTCTGTGAGGGAGATATTGAAAGATACATTTGTAGGAACTTAATGTTAGCTTGGCAGTAAGCCATCTACTAGTACACTGCCTTAGCCTTGTTTACTAAAGTATGGCATTCCAGAACTAGATGCCCACAGGACACACCCTGTAAAGCATCCCAGAATATTGCCCTTGGGTCTTGAAAATGAAGGTACTTTTTGAAGTACCTGGTGTGACCAAGTGATATTGCCCCCAGGCCAAAACCAAATTGTTTTCTCAGAGAGGCATATTGAGCTTGTTTTTCTAAGGGTGTTGGAATTGGCAATGGTAGCCAACCATTTACTGAGTTTTTACAGAGTATGTATTCCCCATTAAGACTTGGTCTATATAGAAATATGTGCATCTTTCGAAAAAAATTTTAAATTCTCCTGGCTCTGTTTATCACTACTCTCGAAGAAAGTGAGAGAGAGCTGGAGAGAAGAATCTCCATATTCCATGCACATCCCATTCATCAGACCTACATCACCTCCTGTAATCCTTGGTGGACAAGACCGATAAGAAAATGGTATCCCATAGCTGCAATACTACGTGAGGGCTTTAAGAACAAAGCCTAGATCCCTTCTCCTTGCTTCTCAAACTCTTCCCTCAAGTCCCTGATGACTGGAGGACTGTGAAGTAGTTTATGTAGTTTGCTTTTCATGTTGACCTCCATCCCTATTCCCCATAGTAGTGGGGAAATGATATAAACAGCAGGAAGTTTAATTTTTCCATCCTACACCCATAACACAGATCACCAAGAGTATACATTCTTGCTCTTTCCAAACCCAAGTTTCTTAAATGCAAGACCGTAATTCATTATTTGTTCAATATGCGGCTCCAGGGAAGAAACCGCTCCCCAGAATCTCTCAAGTGTACAGGATCATTTTAATTCTTTTTCATATTATTGTGAATTCTTCCCCCAAGATTTCAATGTTCTCGATCTTTGTCTTCAGCATAAACCTCTGCTCTTTTCCAGATTTTTTTCTCAAGGTAGAACTGAAAAGGCTTCAAGTTATTCTGACTCTAATTGCTATATAATTCATATGCATGTAGATTTTTTCACTACAAAATTGCATGGAGAGGATGTTCATTACCAGGTGAATGAGAAAGGTGTTAGATAGGAACAACTCAACCTCCTTGGGAACCTCTGTTCCTTTTGATCAAATTCCAATGCATAATTGTGGTTGGCTCACTTCTGTGCTCACAGTGGAAATACTCTGCAATGTCAAACTTTTTCTACTGTTTCTGTCACTACATAGTCTTGGCGGCCTCTGCATTTTGTCCTGAATTTAGGGATGTCCCAGATTATACCTACTAACCTACTCTGCAGACTTTCCAGTCTGCTCAATTCCACCCATTCAAAAACAAGCAATAAATGTGTTTGAAGACCAGTGATTTATCCTGCAAATTCATGAAAATTTGGCATCCATTCCCGAATACGTCTATTTATATATTTGGCATGCATGTGTGTGTACGTGTGTGTGTGTGTGTGTGTATCCAGCTGCTGAAATCATCAAGTAATACTGATGTCCAGAGATGTATTCTGTTTCTATTCTGAAGCTAATTTTTTACCACTTTGCACTCTGCTTCATAAGCAGAAAGGTGAGAACCCAGCTT
The DNA here is from genome assembly GCF_963455305.1 of Plecotus auritus. NCBI lineage: Eukaryota > Metazoa > Chordata > Mammalia > Chiroptera > Vespertilionidae > Plecotus > Plecotus auritus. Next base: position 17,355,678 of record NC_137773.1, read on the forward strand.
ACATTATGCCATCTTTCACCTTGACCAAAACCAGAATAAAACGACACATAAAATTGGACTCATTGAAAAGTCCTTTTAGGACACCTATCCAGTGGTGCCAACAACTTAGTCATGGACTGTCTACCTGCCTTAACATTTATTTATTATTTTTTATAATGAGTACTTTTCTTAAATTTTAAAAGGCAATCCTGTTCTACTACCATAATGGAAAACCAACATTTCTTATCTCAAAGAAGATAACCAAAGAATTAATATAATAACAGCACAACAACGTCTTACCTAGAACCTATTACACACTGAACAACTCTGAATTCAAGGTCAATGTTTGATTAAAAAGTAGAATGCTGAAGTAACACCAAGTCACTCTACAATTAGCATCAACGATATTTTATCCTTGCCTAATCAGGATGGCAGAGTTGAATGGTAATGGCTTTGTTACTCTATGATTTAACATACCACCTATAATTGCATCCAAGGTTACTAGTGGTATCATTTCTACATTTTGGGAAACACTGACATAGTCCAAAATTCCTTCTTTTATTGTTGAAGAAAATATAGCTCAGAGAAATGAATTGCTTATTAATGACATAGCCAAACTGAGAATACTTTTCAGACCTTTAATTAAGTGCTTTTTCAGGTACACAACAATTCTAACTTGAAAAAAAGGAAAATGACATTTAAAGGTTATTTTTCAATCTCCCTGTCATGACTGCTTACCATTATTGATTCAATCTACATCATTAAAGGCTTGTGTAATAATCTAGCACAGAATTCTTCTCATATTAAGATGATCTATAAAAGGAAAGGTATAATGAATTGTTTATTATAAAGGATAAATATAAACTAATATGCATAAATAAGAAACAGGTATTTCATAATCAATTGGCTGTGTTCATTTGATTCTGTTCATTTTGGTTGTGCTTTTTTTGTGTTAGCTCAAGAGCCTGTTCTTTAGAATATCCATGAAGCTTTTCTTGTTAAAAGAAAAAAGATGGGGCCTTGTTATAAGCTCTAATAATGCACAAAAATGTGTAAAATTTGAGTACACTCAAGCACTCTTTTACTGAGAGTAATAAGGATAATAACTAAAGAGGATTGAATCTAAAGAAGCAATTTCAACGAATAGAATAGGCGTGAAACCAGACAAGTGCTCTAGGACATGATGGTCAGCATAGATTTCTAATATACTCTTAAATACCACCCTGGTCTTCAGACAGGAATAGATGGAAAGACCAATGAAAACAAATACTAATTTCCATATAAAAATGCCTGGCCTTTGATCAAAAGATGCTGTACTCAGAGCTCGTTTGTGTTTTACTTAAACTATAACTACTAGTACATACGTGTTTTTATATATGTATATGTATGTGATAGAATAATATCTTGATATAATAACCACTGTGCTCTTTTGGAACACATGCTACTTCCTGTTATTCTGTAACCCTTCTCCCTAGTCAGGTAATAGGTGTTGTATTCTTAATAAACTATGTCAAGTAAGGAATGACACAGAAGTATGCAGGCAACAGACAGTCAAGTTCTTGGCTTTTGGATCTCAGAAGGGCTAGATCAGGGTATAAACAATGAATTCTTAAAATCCTGTTGAAGAGTCAAAGTAATATATCACCAGACTGAATCAACTATCTCCTGGATGAAGGGAGAAGAGGGTAGGTCATAAAGAAAGAAAGAATGGATAATGGGGAATCCCTGACAATGGGCCCAGTGCCTATAAGAAGTCCTAGTGCAGGGAGGGGCAGACCTTTGAAACCTCAAGGAAATCTAAGAATCTGAGAACAGAGAGAACATGTACCCTCAAACATTTTCCAGAAAAGCCTAGCAAAGTGCTTAGAATCCAAGATAAATAATTTCCTGAGGAATCCTGTAGACAGACTGAGGGCATTTCAGTGTGCCCCTGAACCGGGCATGGGAAGGAGCAAAGGTTTTCCACCACCGAAGGGCAGCAGGAGTGTGAAATAGAGAATGGATGGTATGCAGGGTCTTATTGTCAGGATTAGGGGGATGCAGTAACATTCTGCCACAACCAATGACTGAAAGACCAGGAGAAATAAAGGCATCTTGACAGATGTCGTTATAGGAGATGAAAACAAGGACTTAACTGTCACTACTCAAAAGTCTTTTCATGATACCAGGACTCCCACCATAAATGAGACATATAACTGGAGTAGAATGGTGGCAGATGGTGATATCCTGAATTAATAAATAAATTTATGCTATCTAAAAAATAGGTGTTTTACATAAATAAAAAGAAATACATTTTTTTTTTTAAATTTCAGGCTGGAAATTGTACCTGCTATACATATAAATTGAGATTACTATACACCCAGAAGATAGATAATACACATACTAATGCAGCCTTCATAAAAATGGGAGAAAAATATGGGTTTAAATATATCCTCCAAGTGACTTCTAGCTTAGAATTTCTGACAAAATTGAACATGATTGCACCAGGTTGATTGGAGTGTTTTAGTAAACATATTTGAACTCACTGTGAATAAAAACAAGGTACTACAAAAGAGTGGTAGAGGGCAAGATCTAAGCCACGTCATTATTAAACAACTAGCCAAGACACAAAATCAAATATTAGAGTTCTTTAAACTAATGCAATAAAGGACTCTTCAATACCTGTGAACACAGAGTCACGGCAAAGAAATCCTTTTTTTTTTTTTTTTTTTTTTTTTTTTGAGTGGTACATTATGTTTAGGCAGACTCAGTGCAAGGCAGTCACATACAGCTCATTGCCAATACTCAAAATATTGAGTTTTTTGTAATCAGTACATGCTTTATCCCTCTGACCTTCAGGTGGAAGGGACTAACAAGGCTCTCTATTTATGGATCAAAAGGGTAACCACGGTTAAGCTGATACAAAATCCTTTTAAATCTTTGGATTTGTATCAGTCAGTTTAGGCTTAGTTATGCAGCAATAACAAGGACCCAGAATTCCAATGGCTTATAAAAACAATTTGCTGATATCATGGCAGAAGGGAAAAGAGTAAATGGCAGAACCAAGTAAGGGATCTTAAAGTTTCTGCTCAGAAGTGGCACTTGTCACTTCTACTCACATTTCATTGGTCCAAGCCAATCAAATTGATTGTGATTCCTGACATGGGCAAGGCAGTATAAATCTTCTTCAGGGAAGGGTAACAACTTTTTCCAACAATACAATTTACTATACATATTCTTATTTCTATTATCACAAGTGGATTTCTTTAGTACACACCTCAAAAATTACTGTAATAACAAGATGGCTCGATTTATAAATTAGAACTTTAACTTGTGAGAAAAGAAGTTTGACTACCATATTAAAGATGTCTATAACAGCATTTGACATGTAGAGGTTTTAAATAAAAGTTTGCTGAATCCTTATTATGCACAGATTGTTACAAATTAAAGGCCTTCAAAGAAGAGTTAAAATGTCATTTCTCTTCTTCCAAACTGTCACATCAGATTTGGTTTCTTGGGTTGATGTTTACAGAGAGAAAATAGCTGGTATGTTTTTGAAGCTAGGACTTCAGGATTTTTTTTAACTGAGGTAACCTACCACCAGGTGAATGGTGGTACCTTGAAGGTGACTACAAAGGCATCCTACATGTATTATTAGCTGCATTAAAAAACTAAAATGTGAGAAAATAGGCTTCTAAGCCTTCACCATATTTTAAGGATGTTATGCAATTCAGACCAACATTTAAAGCAATATAAATATAAAGACATTATTCTATATCAATCATTGCTTAATTGATACCTGATTTACTAACAGATGAGTAATCTATTTTCTTATTTTACTATAAGTATTTACTGATTTCAAGAAATGTTTAAACAGTTTCTATATTTGAACATTTTAAATCAAAAAGGACCTTCAAGTAGACAATAGATATCTGTTGTTTTACATGGTCCCCAATTATCTAGTTACAGTAACTAGAATTTCTCTGGGGATCTACCCCTTCAATATAGTCACATAAAGAGTCACATGACCCAACCTGGCCAATCAGAGCACTACACTCCCTTGGCTGCCCATTATTAGCAATAAGCATGAGATCTAAGTCAGGCAATTCCACAATTTTATTGGAACTGAGGAGAGATTCTTTTTTTCTTTCTTCTGTGGTAAATTAAAGAATATGATGGAAGCCTGGGAGGCATCTTGACAGAACTATGGAAAAGCTTTCCTAAGAATGAAACCCACCCAAGGGAAATCACAGCTCAGAAATGGAAAAAGTAAAGTAACACTTCAGTTACATCATTTGAGTGCCTGGATTCAGAAATGTCTGAATCATGTTAATCCCTGGACTTCTCATTTATGTGAGCCCATCACTACCACCCCTCCCATCCTTTTTAAAAGTGTGCTTGAGTTCAGCATTCTTTCTTTCACTTGCAACTAAAGTTGTTACTAATACACTGGTCATATGGTAGCCATAGTTTATTCCTCCCTCAGTGGTAGACGGTAATGATCCAAGAACAGATAGTGGGTCAGATTCAGATATATGTCATTCCATATAAATCACAGAATCAGTCCAAAGCCATGGTTTGTGCAGACCCACTGTTTGTCAGGCATTAATGGTGGGAAAGGATTATAAGATCCACCTTGGCATGGATTTTGTCTCATCTTTATCCCATTATTTTATACTAGAGGCCCGATGCACGAAATTCATGCAAGAATAGGCCTTCCTTCCTCCGACTGCCAGCAAAAGCTTCCCTCTGGCACCTGGGACCCGGGCCTCCCTCCAGCCCTGACTTTGTCTGGAAGGATGTCTGGAATGACATCCAGAATGACGTCTGGTCTAATTAGCATATTACCCTTTTATTATTATAGATAATGCTAAGAAAATGAAGAGTGGCATCTACACAGAAATATGCTACCAAGTTGTAGATATATATGCTCTGTAAACCAATTCCTCATTTTCCCCCAAAGGAAAAATCAGCCTTGAATTATGCAAAACTGTAGGAATTTGAATTTCTTATAAAATGCAACTGACACATGGTGAGGCTTATCTTAATACTGATCTTATAAGCAAGTACTGCCATAAGACTCCAATGTCCTCCTTTGCTTGTTTAGTAATAATTTTACTAAATTAAGGTCAAATAAAATGAAGGTCAGATAATTTGAATAGAAAACAATTATAGGAAAATGGAATCATCCCAAGTTAGATGCTATAAACATGTAAAACTCAATGTATGATAAGTATTATATTCACCATTTACATGGCTATACTGTGTAGAGCTCATCTTTTATATAAACCATTTAGCTACAGTTGATTTAGCAATGGGAATAGTAGTAGTTATGTAATAAAAAATGTTACATTAAAGGGGAAGAAGGGGGACATCTGCTATAATGCCAATCTTAAAACTTTTTAATAAAAAAGTTTTTATTTCAATATGTTACTGTTGATGCACAGTAAATTGATTGGCCCACCAAGGGAATGGATTAAGAATTCAATATGAATTTATTTTTGAACAAAGGAAAAGTAACATTGATGAAAATCATGCATAAAATCAGAAGATCAAGTTGATGAGTAGAATCCAACATCACATATATATTTTTCATCTACTCAGTTCAAAATGATTTAGTTTCAGCAAAACATGATTTATTATATTAAATTAAATCATTAAAGTTTTATTGGTTTTGAAATTTTGTGCATTTTTAACTTGTATTTTTTTTATAGTTGGTAAAAGAGTACTAAGCATGTAGCATTTAAATGCCTTTTTATGTTTCTACTAGAGCCCCAGTGCTCGAATTCGTGCATGGGTGGGGTCTGGCCAGCCCGGCCCCAATCAGGGTGGTTCGGGGCTGGGCCTTTCAGGAGGAGGAGATGGCGGGAGGTTGGCTGGCTAGCCCACCCTGATCAGGGCCCAATCAGGGCTGGGCCGGCTGGGGAGAGGGGCCAAGGGTGATTGGCTGGTGGGCCCCTCCCCCATTGGGGTGGGGGAGCAAACTGGGGGTGGGGATGGCCATGGGGAGGGGCTGTGGGCAGTGGGCCAGCTGGCCCCGCCCCCAAATGGGGGCCGATGGGGGGGGGTCAGTGACCGGGGGAGGGGCCATGGGTGGTTGGCTGGTCGGCCCTGCCCCCTGTTCAGAGTGGGGGGGCAGATTGGGGGTGAAGCTGGCTGGGAGGAGGGGCCGCGGGATGATTGGGGTGGTGGGGGCCCATTGGGGGCAGGGCCGGCCAGGGGGAGGGGCCACAGGCAGTTGACCGGCCGGCCCTGCCCCTGATGGGGGTGGGGGGGCCAATCTGGGGTGGGGCTGGATGGGGGTAGGGGCTGCAGGAGGTTGGCTGGCCAGCCCCGCCCCCTATTGGGGAAGGGGGGGCGATCAGGGATGGGCTAGCGGGGGGAGGGGCTGCAGGCCGATTGGGGTGGTGGGGGCCCATTGGGGGCGGGGCCGGCCATGGGGGTGAGGGGGATCTGCAGGAGGTTGGCCAGCCGGCCCCGGCCCCGCCCCCTATTGGGGTGGCTGGGGGGAAGGGCCGCAGGGGCTTTGGCTGGCCACCTTGCCCTCCACCAGAGTGGGAGAGTCCGATCAGGGGCGGGTCCAGCTGGGGGAGAGGCCGTGGGAGGTTGGCCGGTTGGCCCCACCCCCTGATCGGGTGGGTTCACTGGCTGCAGTGGGCGTCATAGTGACCAGTCATTCCAGTTGTTAGGCATTCTGGTCTCTGGCTTTTTACATATATAGATTCATTTACTCCTATGTCTCATTATCCAGAGAATTCCCTATTTTTGTATCCTCAAAATCCAGTACTCTACTGGGCACAAATTAGGTATGTAGTAAATGGTTGAACAAAGGAATGAATAAATAGTCCTTATGACAACTGTTGTCTAGCATAGAACAACATGATTGAAGTCAAATCCTTCCATTTCAATCAGTTTTTATAGCACGAGCCATTGACTTACTACATGACTTTATTAAAAAGCCATACCATTCAGCACAGTTTCTAAATGCCAGCTGTCCAATGACTTAGATGAATACATGGAAGGGAGGAGATTTCGGGCAGAAGAAATAGCATGAGTAAAGAAAAGAAAAAAAGGAGGAGCAAACTCAGAGGCATATGTTTCATGTCCCAGAATCACCCACTATAGAGTTTAATGCGAGTTTTATTTTCCCTTTTTGAAATCTTATTTAAAAGTGTCTTCCATGTAGTTGTCAGTTACTGTGAAGAATCTCAGATTTCATCCTACCTGCAAGCTGACAAGGTAGCCTTGCCACTGTTTCATGGATTCTGGCAGAAGACATGAGATTACTGGGTCACAGACAAGGGACTTTATTACTCATGCCACAGCAAGCAGTATAAGCATCATCACAGCACTGTCACTTTCCCTTGCCCCAAATCTCATGGGAGGGGGCAACATAGATGGGCCCAGATGGATGTCTGAAAATGCAGTGGCTTCTGTTATAGCAGAGAAACTCTGAGCTTAGGGAACCTAAATCTTTGAATAGGCAGTTATTTGCCTGTCCTTTGCTCTGGAGAAAGATTCTGTTCTACCAGATAGTGAGCATGGCTGCCCTCTGCTCTGGAGGGAGACATTCTCTCTCTTTCCTAAACATCCTTGAGAATAGAGTTTGGAACAAAAGGCAGCTAGTGACTCACTTACAAGACATTCGGGAACACAAGAGACCCATGACAGTTGCTTGCCACTAATAGTAACAGAAAAGCTAAATTAAAATAGGTAAGTCTGGCTTTATTAAACTTTGGGTATTTAATTTCCCCTCAAACGGAACTCCTACTATATCAGAAAGAGAAGCTGTATAAAGTTAGTTTGAATCTAGAGCTTTCTGAAGAATAAAAAACCATATTGCCTTTTAATTGAGAATTATTTTCTAAAGAAAGTTAGATTCATTTGGCTTTGGTTTCACTAGGTTGGGTTTCAATACATTTCTCCCTGAGTTTGTTTGGAGATGACTTAGGGAGTAGAAATATCCCCATTTTTTGCTGGACCATTACCTTGATACCCAGGTTGAATTTATGATAAAAGGCAAAAAGAGTTCATGGAGAGAAGGATGTTGAGCTGATAAATTAAGTTGTTCAGAGGACTGGAAATGCAGGTCTGTACATTTATGAGTGGAAAATTAACCCTACACACAGTGGCATGAATGAAGCAAATTTTAGTCACCCAATGTTTAAACACCGTTTTAAGCAACAGTTGAAGTGCTTAGTCAACATTTTCTTTCTAATAGTATACTATAACGCCCAACACAAATGCCTCTAGAGACAGAGAAGTACCAGGTCTTTTCTATAACATCCAAAGACCAATGTGTATCTAGTTCCAATCAAGGAAGACATCAATTTAAATTAAGCAAACATTTATTGATCATTCATGAGGTGCTAGGACCTATGCTGTTTTCATAATTGTCACCTCATTTAATTCTTAAAACAAATATTTTTACATGTGTTAAGGCTATAGGGCAAGGGTGGGCAAACTTTTTGACTCGAGGGCCACAATGGGTTCTTAAACTGGACCGGAGGGCCGGAACAAAAGCATGGATGGAGTGTTTGGGTGAACTAATATAAATTCAAAGTAAAGGAGCAGAGGGGAGAGCAAGAGAACCCTCCGCTCTTTCGGCTCCGCGGACCGGATAGAACAGCCGAACTGGCCGGATCCGGCCCGCGGGCCGTAGTTTGCCCACGGCTGCTATAGGGACTTAATAGTAAAAGAAGCCCTCCAGTGAGCAGGAGCAGCACACCCACTTCCTGTTTCACATTTAGGAATTTAATAGTCATTGAGCTGCAGAATAACATGGCTGTCCAGATGTGTGCAAATAGATGGCCCTTTGTTCTTTCCTTTAGCTCAGTGACTGTCAAACCTTGAAGTGCATTAGAATTACCAGTATTGTACAGGGTTGAACTGTAAAAACCTTGCATTATAGATACAATTTAAGAGATTTCTAAGGGTAAATTTTTTATTATAATTTGTTCTCTTAATCCTGCTGACTTCGGAAGCTCAAACCCTTATAATTTGCTACTCCTTCTGTAATAGCTCAACAAATATGTGTTGAATGAAAAAATAAGTACCTCAATTAGAGTAGTTTGCTTTCTGTCAGAGCTACTCAACAAAACCATTACTGCAAAGTTGTTGTGTGGCATGAACTCAAAGGTACAAAGATGGAGTGCACAGTCTCCTGGGGACAGGTGAGCAAACAGGTAAATTATAAGATGACAGTGCAGGCTCCATACAAAGGTACAGACACTGAGATGCTGGGCAAAGTTCAGGAATGGGTAATGTTAAAGATAAGTAGGACTTATCCTGATAAAGCAAGTTAGAGGTTGTGATGGCAGATATGCTAGGTGAGGGAATACTGGGTTCCAAAGCATAGGGTAAAGAAAAAGAAAGTCAGTCATTTAACAACTGCTCTAGAAACTGGCTCCATTCATTGAAGGAAATAAACCTGGACTTCCCTAACGCTATTTCATTAAGAAATAAATGCCTTCCTGTTCTTCCTGGGCTGGAAAATGCCTTCATCCAGGAGAATGAGACCTAATGGTGTTTTGCATTTGGAGGCAGTGGTGTAACAAGATGAAAGTTTGTGACCAGAAAGTAATAACCTCGTGGTCTTAAAAGAAACTTTGGGGCCCTCACTCTTGGTTTTTGAGAAGCCCCTTGCACATCAACCTTATCTTCAGCCCACAGGTATGAGATGTGCTTTAAATTAGGAAGGTGCCTGTGACTGAGATTAATGTCCTTGTGGGAAATGCTGAGAAGTACTCTCACACATTTCTTTTTCTTTTAAATTTCTTTATTGATTACGGTATTACATATGTGTCCTCATCCCTCCATTAACCCCCCAACACCCTTCTCCACTCATGCCCTCACCCCCCCGGTGTTCATGTCCATTGGTTAGGCTTATATTCATGCATACAAGTCCTTTGGTTGATCTCTCCTTTCCCCCACCCTCCCCTATCTTCCCTCTGAGGTTTGACAGTCTGATGGATGCTTCTCTGTCTCTGGATCTGTCCCTGTTCATCAGTTTATATTGTTCATTATATTCCACAAATTAGTGAGATCATGTGGTATTTATCTTTCTCTGACTGGCTTATTTCACTTAGCATAATGCTCTCCAGTTCCACCCATGCTGTTGCAAATGTTAAGGACTCCTTCTTTTTTACTGCAGCGTAGTATTCCATTGTGTAGATGTACCACAGTTTTTTAATCCACTCATCTGCTGATGGGCACTTAGGCTGTTTCCAAATCTTAGCTATGGTAAATTGTGTTGCTATGAACATAGGGGTGCATATATCCTTTTTGATTGGTGTTTCTAGTTTCTTGGGATATATTCCTAGAAGTGGGATCACTGGATCAAATGGGAGTTCCATTTTTAGTTTTTTGAGGAACCTCCATACTGTTCTCCACAGTGGCTGCACCAGTCTGCATTCCCACCAGCAGTGCAAAAGAGTTCCTTTTTCTCTGCATCCTCGCCAACACTTGTCGTTTGTTGATTTGTTGATGATAGCCATTCTGACAGGTGTGAGATGATACCACATTGTTGTTTTGATTTGCATCTCTCGGATAATTAGTGACTTTGAGCATGTTTTCATATGTCTCTTGGCCTTCCTTCTGTCCTCCTTTGAAAAGTGTCTATTTAGGTCCTTTGTCCATTTTTTGATTGGATTGTTTATCTTCTTTTTGTTAAGCTGCATGAGTTCCCTGTAAATGTTGGAGATTAAACCCTTATCGTTGATATCATTGGCAAATATGTTCTCCCATGCAGTGGGCTTTCTTGTTGTTTTATTGATGGTTTCCTTTGCTGTGCAAAAGCTTTTTATTTTCATGTAGTCCCATTTGTTTATTTTCTCTTTAGTTTCCATTGCCCTAGGGGCAGTATCAGTGAACAAGTTCCTTCGGCATATGTCTGAGATTTTTCTGCCTGTGGATTCCTCTAGTATTTTTATGGTTTCCCGTCTTATGTTTAAGTTCTTTATCCATTTTGAGTTTATTTTTGTGTATGGTGTAAGTTGGTGATCTAGCTTCATTTTTTTGCATGTATCTGTCCAATTTTCCCAACACCATTTGTTGAAGAGACTGTCTTGACTCCATTGTATGTTCATGCCTCCTTTGTCAAATATTAATTGGGCATAGTGATTTGGGTCAATTTCTGGGTTCTCTATTCTATTCCATTGATCTATATGTCTGTTCTTGTGCCAGTACCAGGCAGTTTTGAGAACAGTGGCTTTGTAATACTGTTTGAAATCTGGTATTGAGATCCCACCTACTTTGTTCTTCCTTCTCAGGATTGCTGCAGCTATTTGGGGTCTTTTTTTTATTCCAGATGAATTTTTGCAAAGTTCGTTGTAGGTCTGTAAAATATGCCATTGGTATTTTAATGGGAAGTGCATTGAATCTGTAGATTGCTTTGGGTAGTATGGACATTTTGATGATGTTGATTCTACCAATCCATGAACACGGTATGTTCTTCCATCTGTTTATGTCTTCCTCTATCTCTTTTTTTCAGTGTCCTGTAGTTTTTCGCATATAGGTCTTTTACCTCCTTAGTTAAGTTTATTCCTAGGTATCTTAATTTTTTTGATGAGATGGTAAATGGGATTGCTTTTTTAGTCTCTCTTTCTATAAGTTCACTATTGGTGTAAAGAAATGCCATAGATTTCTTGTCATTAATTTTGTATCCTGCTACATTCCCAAATTCATTTATTAAGTCTAATAATTTTTTGATGGAGTATTTAGGGTTTTCTATGTACAATATCTTGTCATCTGCGAATAAGGACAGTTTTACTTCTTCTTTTCCAATTTGGATGCCTTTTATTTCTTCTTCTTGTCTGATCACAATGGCTAGTACTTCCAGTACTATGTTGAACAGGAGTGGTGAGAGTGGGCATCCCTGTCTTGTTCCTGTTCTTAGGGGAAATGGGTTTAGTTTTTGTCCATTGAGTATGATGTTGGCTGTGGGTTTATCATATATGGCTTTTATTATGTTGAGGTATGATCCTTCTATTCTCACCTTGCTGACAGTTTTTATCAAGAAGGGGTGTTGGATTTTGTCAAATGCTTTTTCTGTGTCAATTGAAATGATTATGTTATTTTTATCTCTCAATTTGTTTATGAGATGTATCACATTTATTGATTTGTGGATATTGTACCATCCTTGCATCCCTGGGATAAATCCTACTTGGTCATGTTGTATGATCTTTCTGATGTATTGGTGGATCCGATTTGCTAGAATTTTGTTGAGGATTTTGGCATTTATGTTCATGAGGGATATTGGCCTATAATTCTCTTTCATTGTGTTGTCTTTATCTGGTTTTGGTATTAGGGTGATGCTGGCATCATAGAATGAGCTTGGAAGTGTTCCTTCCTCTTGAATTTTTTGGAATAGTCTGAGGAGGATAGGTTTTAGTTCTCCTTAAATGTTTGGTATAACTACCCTGTGAAGCCATCTGGCCCTGGGCTTTTGTTTGCTGGAAGCTTTTTGATGACTGCTTTAATTTCATCCATAGTTACTGGCATATTGAGATTTTTAGAATCTTCCTGATTGAGTTTTGGAAGGTGTATTTTTCTAGGAATATCTCCATTTCCTCCAGGTTGTCTAGTTTGTTGGAGTAGAGTTGTTCATAGTATTTTTTAATGATCCTTTGTATTTTGGTGGGGCATGTTGTTATTTCGCCTCTCTCATTTCTGATTTTGTTTGAGTCCTCTCTCTTTGCTTCTTGGTGAGCCTGGCTAGAGGTTCATCAATCTTGTTTATCCTTTCAAAGAACCAGCTCTTGGTTTCATTGTTTTTTTTTTTTTTTTTGTATTTTTTTTTTTGGTCTCAATGTCATTTATCTCCGTTCTGATCTTTATTATTTCCTTCCTTCTGCTCACTCTGGGCTTTTCTTGTTGCTCTCTTTCTAATTCTTTGAGTTGTAGAGTTAGATGATTTACTACAATTTTTTCTTGCTTTTTGAGGTAGGTCTGTAGAGCTATGAACTTCCCTCTCAGTACTGCTTTCATTGTGTCCCATAGATTTTGGATTGTTGTGTTTTTGTTGTCATTAGTTTCCAGGATGCTTTTAATTTCTTCTCTGATCTCATTGGTAACCCAGTCATTGTTTAATAGCATGCTATTCAGCTTCCAAGTGTTTGAGATTTTTGGATTGCTTTTATTATAGTTTATTTCTAATTTTATGGCATTGTGGTCTGAGAAGATGCTGGGTATGATTTCAATCTTCTTGAATTTGGGGAGACTTTGCTTGTGACCCAATATGTGGTCTATTTTTGAAAATGTCCCATGTGCACTTGAGAAGAATGTATATTCCGTGGCTTTGGGATGAAATGTTCTGAAGATGTCAGTTAAGTCCATCTGATCTAGTGCGTCATTTAGGATTGCTGTGTCTTTGCTGATTTTTTTGTCTAGAGGATTTATCCAGTGATGTCAGTGGTGTATTAAAGTCCCCTACTATGATTGCATTGTTGTCGATCTCTCCCTTGATAGCTTCCAGGAGTTTTGTTATGTATTTGGGTGCTTCTGCATTGCATGCATATATGTTTATCAGGGTTACATCCTGTTGTTGTATCGATCCCTTTAGTATTATGAAGTGGCCTTCCTTATCTCTTGTTATGGTCTTCACTTTGAGGTCTATTCTGTCAGATATAAGTATTGCTACCCCCACTTTTTTTTCATTTCCATTTGCCTGAAAGATATTTTTCCATCCCTTCACTTTCAATCTGTGTGAGTCCCTTGTTCTGAGGTGGGTCTCTTGTAGATAGCATATATATGGGTAGTGTTATTTTTATCCATTCAGCCACTCGATATCTTTTGATTGGAGCATTTAGTTCGTTTACGTTTAAAGTTATTACTGAAAGGTATTTGTTTGTAGTCATATCTATTTTTATGTCTGTGTTCCTTCTTACCTTTTTATTTATTCTTTTTACAGTATTCCCTTTAGCATTTCTTGCATTGCTGATTTGGTGGTGATAAACTCCCTTAGCCTTTTTTTTTGTCTGTGAAGCTCCTGATTTCCCCTTCAATTTTGATTGATAGTCTTGCTGGATAGAGTATTCTTGGATTCAGTCCTTTGCTTTGCAACACTTTGTATACCTCCTTCTAGTCCCTTCTAGCTTGATGTGTTTCTGTTGAGAAATCATTTGATAATCTGATGGGGGATCCTTTGTAGGTAACTCTCTGTCTCTCTCTTGCAGCCTTTAAGATTCTCTCTTTGTCACTAATATTTGCCATTGAAATTATGATGTGTCTTGGTGTGGGTCTTTTGGGATCGATCCTGCTTGGGACTCTCTGTACTTGTGTAACTTTTTTCTTCCCCATATCTGGGAAGTTTTCTGTCATTATTTCTTCAAATAGATTTTCTAATCCTTGCTGCTCTTCTTGTCCTTCTGGCAGCCCTATTATACGTATGTTACTTTGTTTCATGTTGTTCCAAAGCTCACTTAGGCTTTCCTCCTGCTTTTTAATCTTTTTCTCCAGTTGCTGTTCAGTTTGGGCTTGTTTCTGTACCTGATCTTCTAACTCACTAATTCGGTCTTCTGCTTCTTCTAGTCTACTGTTGAAACTTTCCATGGTGTTTTTGATTGTAGCTATATCACTTTTCATTTCTTCCTGATTCTTGCATAGGTTGTTGATTTTCCCATCCATCCAATGTATGAATTCCATGACCATTACTCTGAATTCTTTTTTGGTCATGTTGCATGCTTCAATTTCACTAATTTCCTTCCTTGGTGACTCCTCATTTTCTTTCCTCTGGGGATTGTGTCGTCTCCCCATTCTAACTATCACTAGAGGGTTCAAACTTCGAGTTGCATGGACCTGGGCCGTGTGCTATGGGAGCTTCGCATCACCTGAGTGTCACTGAAGTGCTCTGACACTAGGACGTGTGGCTTCCATGGGTTGGTGGGAACCAGGCTCACCCAGGGTCAGTGTTACCAGTGTTCAGTGTGGTCTTGTGTGTGCACCTAGCATCATGGACCCCGCCTGCACTGCGCTGTTGGCGTGTGCCAAAAATGAGTCCCCTAGCACGTGCCAGGAGTGAGAGTTTCCCTGTGTCTGCACCAAGAATAGATTATCAGAGTCTCTGTTGCCTGGTGCAGCTTCTCACTGAAAATCAGGGTCCCTGTGTGTGCATGCACCAAGAATTGGAGTCACTGGCTCTTAGTGTGAATGTGCTGTGAGTCAGGGATCCCAGGCGCACATGGTAAGAAACAGAGTCAAGTCAGTGGTGCTCAGTGCTACCTCTTGCTGGGAGAATCTGGGTCCCGGTCATCATGGGGGACTGGGTTGTACAGTAGCACTGTGGCGTGCCTGTGCTGTGGAAAACAGACTTCTGTGTGAGCTATGGAAAACAGACTTCCGTGTGCGCTGTGGAAAACAGACTTCCGTGTACGCTTGCCCAGAATCGAAGTCAGGTGGCACTGCCACCCCGCGTGGGCTTCGGGTTTGGTCACCCAATTGCATTGCGGGGAGCAGATTCCAGTCTCTGTGCATGCGCAGGCTCAAATTCCCATAGCAGCACTGCGGTCCCTGCGCATGCTCGCAAGCTCAAATTCCAGTAGGGGCGCTGCGGCCCGAGCGAGGGGTGGGTGTATCAGTTACTATGGTGCTATCCATGATCCTGTGGGAAGGGGGATAGGCTCTTTGACTCACAGAAATCTGCGGCCGAGAAGTCTGGATTTTTGTTGTCTGTTGGTCTGAAGCTGTGGTCGCAGTTCCCTGTCCCCAGTGGCTGAAGGGTCTTGGTTTGCGTCTGAGATGCGACTGGGTGGTGCTGAGGCCAGGATCCTAATCTCAAGCAGCTCTCTTTCTCAAGATGGCGTGGTCTCTGTGCCCGCACTGGCTGCCCAGAAGTGTCCGCTTTGTGCGCGGGGCTCTGCCGTCTAAGACTGCCCGGTTTGGCAGCCCCTTGGAGGACCTGCAGAATCTAACTGTCCTTAGCTCATACACACACACACACACACCACACATGTCTACACTCTCCTCTATGGTTCCCTCACTCTCTCACACTCTCTCCCTCCCTACCTTCCTGCTGGTCACCATCTTCCTGGCCACTTATTTTTTCTCTCACACATTTCTCAAGAGTTCTGTCCACTGTCTCTCATTGCCACTTTGAAGAATCGGGTTCTGCTATTGACTCATTCTTTGAGAAGTAAAAGTGTGTGATTATGGAACTTGGGGAGTCATAAAGCCTTATTCCTTTCTTGGTTTGTTGAACTGAGGAGCTAGGTTTTAAATCGCAGCCCTCTTACTTGTAAGAACATCTCCTGATTAGAATGCGTGGTAATTCAGAAAAATCAAGAACAATGGTCTTTTGTTTGAGAAGAAGAAGCCAATTACTTTTAGAGATCAGGCAGAGATTTCAATTATCACCTTGATGAGCTAGGTAATTTCAAGCTTTAGAAATAGAAAAAAAGTAACTGAAATCACAGAGTCATCAAACTCTGCACGCAGGTACTGATAGGAAAGAAATAGCCTTTCCTTCCAAACTAATTGATTTGTTTGATGTTGTGGTGTCTAGTGGTATCTACTAGCTGGTGCAGTAGGAACAGTGAGCTGGGCAAAGCAAGATGGCTAAAGGGCATAGACAAGACCCTCAAGGAATTTTCACCATCTTCTGTCTCACTTTTCTTTCTTAAGAAAATAGATTAGCCTAGTCTCTCTCTCTCCCTCTTTTCCTGTCCCCCCTGCCCCCCCCATATAGATATGGGCAAGTATCAAGCCATTCTGCAGAATAAGTTCAGAGTTCTTCACTTCAAAGCCAGGTAGAGTCACAGGATGTTATACATGCTATAACATAATGGCATGACTTTGCTAGTCATGGTAGCTATAGATCATTCTATTCCTGACCTTTACATGCAAATATCAGTCTTGGAACTTTTTTTGGGTTTGATTTTTAAGCTACTACTTGTTGCATATTTCCTGTATGCCAGGCAACACACCAAATGATTTGCAGATATATTTTTTCATTTCATCCTCATAATATAATGGATCAGATATCATTGTCCTCCCTTTTGTATATATAGAGAAATAAAGCTCAGAGGTTAAATAACTTGTTAAGGGCACTCAGCCAGTCAGGAGCAGAGCTATGACTCCAAGATTGGAGTGTCCAGACTCGAGCACTTTAAGACCCTGCTCCTCTGAAAGGAACTTTCCATGTTATCATCCAACAGGGAAGTCATTTGTCTCCTGCAGTAATAAGTAATTGTCACTAGAAATGCACAAAGAACAAGCTGATGCCATCTGTTCAGAAAGCTGTGGAAGGGACTCCTGCATTAGTAGCAGGTTGGACCAGGTGGCCTCTGAGGCACCTTCCAATTGATTGTGACATTCTGGTACAGAGCTGAGCTTGGGATGCTGAGCTTGTGATACTGAGTTGGTGGCCACATTAGAGCACTGTGGGATCCATGAGGGAGTGCTCAGATGAAAAGGAAAGAAGTGGTCACACAGAGAAGTCTTCATTTTTTTTCAACATGCTATCCCTGCTTCTAGACTACTTAAAAATTGTCAAGTCCTGCCCTGGCCAGTGTGGCTCAGTTGGTTGGGCGTTGTCTTGTGCACCAAATGGTTGCTGGTTCGAGTCCCAGTCAGGGCACATGCCCGGATTGTGGGTTTGACTGCCTGGCAGAGTGCATGCAGGAGGCAGCCAATGGATGTTATGCTCTCACATTGATGTTTCTCTCTTCTCTCTTTCTAAAAAAAAAAAAATTATTCTTTAAAAAAATTGTCAGTCCTGCAAATAAACTCTCATTTTATTTGGTCTTATCCTGGTGAATGATTTCATGCTGTGAAAGCAAGTGTGGGGCATTCCATTTGAGCTGCAATGATGTCTCTAAATGTCCTACATATACTTCCATCTTAATATTCCTGTAGGAGAATATAGCTCCCCTACCATGCTGAAAGATGTTCTCTAATTTATAAACGAGCAGGGAGAACAGCGGGACAGCACAGCTAGGTCAATTATAATAGCACATGTAAGATGAGCCACTAGCCCCAGAGAAAGCCTTCATTACACACAAATCAAAAAAATTAAGATTCTGAAAAACAAATGACCAGACTGAATGGTAATATGCTCACCTCTCTCTTTCTCCTGACTTAAGTGGAAAAATTCCTTCTTGATAATATTCAACAGTTTTTATACCATCAAAGTAAAATCCTAAACTGCCTATTAGTGGGTAGGTCATCCATCCATCCATCCATCCATCCATCCATCCATCCATCCATCCATCCATCCACTCACCCACCCTGTACTATCTTCTAGACACTGTTCTGGGCACTGGGGATACAATAGTGGGGAATGATGAAAGCTGTTTCTGCTCTCACAAAGCTCACAATCTGGCGAGGAAGCTAATAGGAGTGTGAAACATGTGGTGGAAGGGTAATTTCATGATATAATCTGAGCCCATAACAGGGGCTATTAACACACGTGTGGTTGGTCAAGAAAAACTTCATGGAAACAGGTAATGTCTGAATTGTTTCCCAAAGGGTGGGTTGGAATTCCCTAGGCCAAGAATATATGTATAAGATTTTGGAGAGAAGAGCAAAGAGAGTTTTCTATGCATAGGAAATACATGAAGAGTCTTTGGTGCTTTTTGGGTTTGAAAAGCTTAGCAGATGAGAGGACTATCATGAAATAACTCATGACATGAATAAGAGTGAGGTTTCCTCACTCCTGTTCCAGAAAAAAGGTGACTGCACTGAGGGAGGGATGAAAGATAGACATAGGGGGCGGCAACTGAGGCATTGGCCAGTTCCTATGCCCTGCTCTGTAGGCTGAGCCTGGAGAAGGGTAAAAGATAGAGAAATTTATGGAATCCAATTTATCCCAATGTTGGAAAGCACAGGAGGGGTGGGAGCCTGGGTAAGACTGACTGTGTATTCAGGCAGTAAGGCCACAAGCTGTCTTAAGGAGTTTTCTCTGCCCTCATGTGATGCAAGAACAGAAAAATGATCAAAAGTGGCCATGCAGATAGCACAAAATATCTTTGGATGTGAAGGAGCCATGCAGACAAGAGCAAGGGATATCTCAGTGGTCGCCCGTGATGACCAGATGAGACAATGAACATCTCATTGGGTATCAGCAGGAACAGAATGCATTAAATTCTATGGGCATGCTGCCTTTGTACAAGATAAGCCCTGGGGAAGTATTATGCCTGTCCCACTGGTACTTTATGTTTGTTACTCTGGTGGAACAAAAGCTAAAATTAGGTATTAAGGTGCTACCAAAAAAGAAGGATTCTATATTTTATTCACATGAGTTATGACTGAAATGTGTCCACATTACCAGCTGTAAAATGCAGGGACATATGTTAAGTGCTCAATATTTGTCTATCAACCGATAACTGACATTGACTCTGCTACACAACACCTTAGGAGTATAGAGCAGAGGCCTGCAAACTATGGCCTCTGGGCCAAATCTGACTTACCACCTGTTTTTATAAATAAAGTTTTATTGGAACATAGTCATGCCCATTTGTTTCCACATTGTCTATGGCTGCCTTTAAGAGACAACAGCAGAGCTGAGTAGTTACAACAGAGTTAATATGGCCCTCAAAACTTAAGATATCTACCCTCTTGCTCTTGATAGAAAATGTTTGCTAACCCCTGGTTTAACGTCTTAATTGTTTTAGGATAACCCACACACACACCATTGTCCTCTGAAACCAAGGACAGGTCACTCTTCCCTCTGTATTTCTTCTGAAGATTTCACTCAACTCATTTTGATTGGTTTGTAATCAAATCAGTCAATCAGAATACACAAATCCTGCAGAACACTCACTTCGTCAGTGCTCCAAGAAAGAATATCTTTGCCACAAAAATTCACATTATCCCCTAGGGAATGAAATAAAGGTAAATATTTCACATTTCACATCCTGATCATTTTGGTATAGCACCAGCATGAAAAAGTTAAATTCAAGTGGATTTTTATTTAAATCAGCTGGCATAAAAAATGACACATTCCTTTTTTCTCTGTGGGAAAACCAGACGGGCCTAATTAATAAAATGTATCATATCAATCTTCAATTATGTCTCAGTGGGGAGGGAGAATAATGCAGTCTAGAAGTCTTAAGACCTTGGAGAATGATGTTTTAATTAAATAAACACGTTTTCATTTTGGTTTTTAGGAAACAGCTTTAAAAACAAAGTATCAGGGTCTGATTTTAAGGGGAAAGGCTGAAATGTAAACCTTCCTTAATAACAGCCTATTTTCCTCTTGCTTTTGTAAAACAGGTATAGTAAGTAATACATGCCCCATCTCTCTCACAGGGTTAATGTGAAAAGAAAATTATATTTAGGAGAGAATTTTGAAAATTATAAATGGCTATGCAAATAGATGATAAAGCAAGTGGCCAGAATAATCTAGTTGGTTACAGTTCAGATTTGAATATCATTACCCAAGCAGTTAAAAAAAAAACACACACACATCCTTAGCGAATGACTGAATCCCAAGGCAGAGCAAAGGCAGGGGAGATGTAATTAACCAGAATGCAGGACTCCTGTGAGCTAACCTCTACTCCCAGATCCAGGAGTCAGCAATTCCTCCCAAAATTACAGTGACCAGGTGAAAAGGTTAGTCCTGCAGTTTGGACTCCAAAGCTCCCACTGCTGCAAAACTTTAATTAGACAACACATTGCAACCTTAGCCATTTGAGATGTTTTATTTTACCAGACAACCAGGAACCTCTGAGACCTTAAGTTCATGAAGTCTGGGTTGTAATTGCAAACATCTCCAGGGATCAGGCAGGGAACATAACCGTAAAATATGCCAGAAGTCACTGCAAATATAGTGACAAATGACAACTGGCCCTCAGCCTCCTTGTCAGGGGGACAATAATAAGTGCTGGGGACTGAGAGCATAAGAGACCACCCATCCTTTCTGAAGGCAACAGCTCTATTTGGAGATTCCCAAGTCTCGCCATGTAAGAATAGGGATCCAGAAAAGATGAGAAATCTGTTTTTTTATTATTGGGAGCTGATTCAAATTAAAAAAAACAAACAAACCACAATCCATATGCTAATCTCTATATATATAAAAGGCTAATATGCTAAGTGTCCAACTGTCCAACTGTTCGCTATGATGTACTGACCACCGGGGACAGATGCTCAACACAGGAGCTGCCGTGATGTGCACTGGCACCATGGACCTGGCACCCACAAAGCAACACTCGCTTCCCCCAAGTGGAACACAGGCCTGCCACCACCCTAAGTGACAGCCCACCAGATCGCAGCTGATGCTGCCGAGACCCCATGGCACAAAATAAGGCCCACAGCCCAGCCCAGCCCCGAAACAGTGGCTGTAGGCACTGGGTAATGATGTCACGTAGCAACACCCGGCTTCCTCTCCCTAGTGATAACTAGCCTCCTTGTAATTTCTTCAGCCCAGGAACACAACTTGCTTTATAGCCAGGTGCAAACATTTCACACTTTAACCAAATGTCTGTTAAGCGTTTTCCCTGCCTCATCTCATTTGATCCTCACAGAAGTCCTGGAGTAGGTAGGTTGGAGATTCAGTGGAATCCTATTTTCTTTTCATTAGCCAGAAAACGGAGATTTAGAAAGCTTAGAAACTTGACCTGACTGAAAAGAAGTAAGAAATGGTGGACCATGAAAATGATTTCAGGTTTTCTCACTGCACAGAATATAGTCAAACACTGCTGCAGTTAAATATTTTACCCTTTGTTCTCTCTGTGTGATCTACAATAATAATGTGCTTTATGTTGATATTTACTGCTGTGTTGCTGACAATTACCTGAAAGAGAAGTTGGGGTGCTTCACTGGGCTGGAAAAAGTTTAGCTATATCAGAAAGCAGGTCTAATTAAGCAAGTTTATTCTATATATACTAGAGGCCTGGTGCATGGGATTCGTGCACTGGTGGGAGGCGTGTCCTGCGGGGATTGGCCTGCTGTTTGAGCACAGCTCATCCTGGTCAGCTGAGTGGCTGTGGACCCACCCCCTGAGCAGCTGCTCCCTGGTCTGGCATCTTCCATGGAGCTGGAGTACTTGCCTCTCCAGGGGACCCCGTCAGGGTTGGGCCCAGGGACAATAGCATTGAGAGGCGGCGGAGTAGGCCTCAGTCCAATGGCAGCTACGAACATACTCCCAGCCTCCAGGGTCAGCTCTGCGAGCCTGCGGCAGTACTGTGGTCCGGAGGAGGCAGCAGGGAGCGAGGAGGAGGAGCCTGGGGCAAGGAGGCGATGATCACAGTCTGGGGTTCCTGCCCATCAGCCCGGGGATTGTAGCAGGAGCAGCTGCTCATCCCGGTCAGCTGAGTGGTGCTCCCACTGTGGTAGCGCACTGACCACCAGGGAGCAGCTCCTGTTTCTTCCCCCTGGTGGTCAGTGTGCATATAGGGACTGGTCGACCGATCATTCTGATCGTGCACTATTTGGTCGCTGGGCTTTTATTATATAGGATAAAAGGCTAAGTTGACTCATGCATGTGCCATACATAGTGCTCTTGCTGGCCCCAATCGCATGTGTGTGCTTCGATCTGGCATTGTTGATTGTGAAGTTGGTTGACACTTCTATTATAGAAAAAGTGAAGTGATATTAAAATATTTCTTCTAATTAATTTCCTTTCAGTGTGCATGAATCCGTGCACCGGGCCACTAATCTAAACATGAATAGACTGACAATTACAACTTCTGATAGTCTACCGTTCTAATTTTACTGATGAGGAAACAAGACCAGAGAGAAGTGAGTAGGCAGGGGCAATCAGCCAGTGAGGGGCCCAGTCTTCCTGCCTCTAAATGATTTCTTTTTCATCATTCCACTGTGCTGGCAGATGTATTGCTGTCCTCAGCATTCTGATTATTCCACATAATTGCCTCTAAGCACTCCTAAAGTTAAGCATATTTCCCCATTCTCATTTCCATCTTCACAACCATTTCTCATGGTAGAAATTAAACTACTGGGGAAGATCCTAATTACAGTTTTCAGGTCAGATCATGCAGTTCTTTTTTAAAGTCTGGGGACATGGGATGCACTGGTCTCTTTCTCTAGGTAGGCAGAGCATGTAACAAGGTTTCTTGCCTTCCTTATTATCATGGTCATAAATATTTGCTCTGAACCCACTTGTTCCTCACCAGGTCTCTCTTCATGTTTTTGTTTTTGTTTTTTTGTCAGACATATCCAAACTTCATGGAGCTATGGGGCTCAGGTTTCAAAGACAACTTGAGTAGAACAAATAAAATCTACCAGAGGAAACATCGGAGTTATGTTGCATAAAGTGGAGGAAGCTTAGTTGTTTTGGAAGCCATGTTTCATTAAGACAGTAACTTATTTCCTTACTTGCCTTCCCTTCTGTCTGTCTGGCCTCAGATCCATCCCTGAGCACCCCTGTGCCTCAGTTTGCCTGGATAGCAACATCTCAATGGGCTTTCGACAAAATATGTTCACATATTTTCTATGGCTGTTTTGAGGTGAGCATGCTGAGCAGGGTGTCTGACACATGATCAGCACGGGGTCATTGCTAGCTGACCCTGACGGTCATACATTATAAGTTATGCCTTCAAACTCATTGTCACCTATGGCTATGAGGTGACAATGCAGTTACCCAAGGTTTCTGAGGCTTTTTTAATCAACCTTTTTTAGAGTCTTTCAAAAAAGGTCTAAAAAAAAAAAGCTCGTTTGAATATTGCTCACTGGAAAACACTGAACAGTGTAAAAACATTTGTCCTATAACGATGGAGGCCTGCTAGGCAGGGTTAGAAACTGGTAAAGAAAATAGCTCCTAATGATGTGATGTCTGTAATTTGCTTCTAAATAACATGGGGATGGAAAGGTGAAGTGAAGGTTGGCTATGAGTTAATAATTGTTGAAGCTAGGTGATAGGTACATAGGGGCTCATTATACCATCCTTTCTTCTGTATGTGTTTAAAATTTTCCATAATAAAGTTAAAAAAGGCACTCATGTAATATTCAGCTTTTTAACCGGTGCAAAATCTTGTCCCCATGCCCTCTACTGCATCATGTTGCTCATACATGGATGGCCATGGCAGACATTAATAGTCAATTATGACAGTTCCTCCTCTCAGGGCTCCAGGCAGCTACTGTCAACTAATGAAGGCTGGTACACGAGAAGAAAACCCTTCACTATCACTGTCTTATAAACAGGGAAGGTCATTATGGTACTTAACTGTGTTATCTCTGAGGACCTTGTAGAGTCTTGGGACAATTAGTGTTAAAGATGGCAAATAGTGGCATTTCAGAAAACTGGGCTGAATATGGGAGCTTTTTTTTACAGTGAAGATCTAATTGGATTTCTATATGGCAACACATCTAGTTACCTAGTCATATCAGGTCTATGCATCAAAATTTCCTTTTCATCATTATATATTAACAACTTCCCTTTTTACATTCTAAGACAGCTCATGTAATTTTGATATGTATTTTTAACTGATTTACCTTATCTATTTGGATGAGGAAGAGCAGGTGAAACTCAGAGCAGCTATATATTCATTTTATATTTTTTTCTTATTCAACCAATGTAGCAGTCATAGATTCTTAGGCCATGCTGCTCCTGTTGCTGAGGTCCAGTGTTCTAGTCTAGGGTTTGGTAAACTACGGCCCACTCATCAAGTCTGACCTGACACAAGCTAAGAATGAGTTTTACATTTTTAGATGATTAAAATGAAATCAAAAGGATAATATTCTGAGACAGGTAAGAATTACATGACATTTAGATACCACTGTCAAAAAAATAAAGTTTTATTAGAGCATAGCCACACCTATTTGTTCACATATTTTCTATGGCTGTTTTGAGGCCACAGTGGCAGAGTTGAATCATTGTGACAGAGACCATGTGGCCTAGAGTCTAAAATACTACCTGACCCTTTACAGAGAAAGTTTCCTGGACCTTATTTTAGTTCAACTCTGTGCAGTAGAACTGTCTGCGGTGACAGAAATGCTCTATACCTGTGTGGTCCAGTAGGATAGAAAGGCTCTATGGTATACCTGTGTGGTCCAGTAGGTGGCCAGCCACATGCAGCTACTGAGCACTTGAACTGTGCCTAGTGTGACTGAGGAACTGAATTATTAATTTTATTTATTTTTAATTAATTTGAATTTAATTAGACACATGTTCTTAAGGGACAGTATAGTTTTTGTCTGTCTATATTGGCAATTTGGGTCCCATTTTGACCTCCAAAGACTACAGTAACCTCCCATCTCCTCCACCTTCTCATCTTATCATTCATCCTATTTTCTCCCATATGACTGACCTTCAAGTTACCAAAAGCAGTGTACCATTCTAGATAGTCATTTTCCTTGGCATTTCTCCCATAATAAACCAATTATTTCTCCTTCCTATGCTTCTGAAAATTTTCCCATCTCTATTTATTACAAGTTCTTCTTTCTCTTAAATGTAGGCACTTACTAACAATTGGCCATGTTTTCTATGTATAATTGTTTTCCTGACAGTAACTTTTACTCTTATGCACCAACTGTCCCAGCTAAGCAGATGGCTTTCTTATCTGAGCAGTGTTCCCAAGGTTTAACTGCTTGCTCTACATCTCTAAACAGCTTGCCAGCATATAAACTCAAGCTCATCTTTTGCCAACGCCTTTCTGTTTCCCAGAGCAATCTCTTTTTTTTTCTTAATTTTCTAGAAAAATGTCCAGTTGCAAGGCTCACGGGCTTGGAGTCACCTTTTAGTTTTCCCCCCTTTATCTCTGGCTGTATTCATGGGGTTGCCATGTTCTATACTCTTCGTACACAGTCTTTCACATTGATCCTCCCCGCTTTGTCCCATTGCAACATCATTGATTTGTTTTAATTGAAACTTTTAAATAATAAAACAGAACAGAAGTGTGCTGATTAAGAGCAAGGACTCAAGCCAGGCTGCCTGGGTTTGAACCTCAGCTCACCTTAGGCAAGTTACCTAACCTTGTTTCTTGGTTCCCTCATCTAACAGTCCTCACCTTAGAGGGCACAATATGAGGATTAAAGGAATCAATATTTGTAAAACATTTCAGACAGTGCCTGGCAGACAGTAAGTTTTTAATATGCATTTAAATAAAACTGTCTTTTTTTTTAAACAAAAAAAATATGTTTTAAAAATAATAACAGCTGTTTCATACAATGAAAAGGATGATAACCTTTTACCAAGACATCAGAGCGCTCTACAAACAAAGCCAAATTCCACATCCAGTCTGCTTCTCTCGGTTGCCATAAATAGCAAGTGTTTCGTGCCCCTATCATATAGTTCTGGATATTTGGACAAAGATTTTCACTGATGACTACTGCCAATGCTTACAATATAAAGTTGATTTGAATTAGTGCTTATCTTAAATTTTGAATCATCTTCCCACCATATTCCCTGCCTCCTGCTTTTCTATTCAGAATCTCCCCACACATCAAGTGGGAGTATCCTTTCTAAAAACAGCTCTGAGCACTTCGACCAACTGACAACAGAGAGGAGTACATCCCAAATTTTCAGTCTGGATGAAGGGGTCTTCCATATGCCTACCACATGCACCATTCCAATGCCATTCTTCTCTCTATGATACAGGGATCATGCTTCAGATTTCCCTCTCCTGGGAGACCCCAATATCATCATTGCTCATGACCAACTCAAATCCCACCTCTCTCACAACTGTGTGCAAATTTCCTTGCCTCTTCTGAGGTTTCTGAACATGTTGTTTGTCCTTCCGCTTTCTTTCTGGTAAGATTACGGCACTTTCTAGAACATTTCTTCCTCTGGTATAGAGGCTGAAATTTCAACAGTTTTGGGAATTCCTTCCATCTAGAAGGCTATAAATAAATTTGAGTCACTTTGTCCCAAAGAAATCTAAGGAGAGCCATCCACCTGACATTTTAAAATAATTTTACTAGTATACTTGGAATAACTTTAGATTTATAGAAAAGTTATAAAGGTAGCACGAATAGTTCCTGTATACCCTTCACCCAGCTTCCCCTAATATCAACATCTTACATGATCATGGTGCATTTGTAAAGACTAACAAATTAACATTGGTGTAGTACAATGAACTAACTATAGATTCTATCTGGATTTCACCAATTTCTCCCTATATCCTTTTTCTATTCAGGATCCAATGTACATTGTATTTAGTGACTTGTTCTGAGGTCTAAATGAATGTGTTATGTGAATGTGTTATAAAGAAAAGCATGTGGAATCTGGGGACAGAAAATCCAGGTTTTAGTCACTTTTTGAAGCACCATGTGTATAATTTTGAAAAGAAAAAAAACTCTGAGATTCAGTGTTTCTATCCATAAAAGGGATATGGTAGACCCTAATGTAGTGCTTGGCTGCCCAGCATCCATTCCCCTTTCCACACAAGCACCCTGATTTCCTTCTGGGATTTTCTTCTCATTAAATGCAATCCAATGGAACTGTAATCTGGGGCCCACACTCCCTGAGTCAGGGGGTGGGCCTGGACACCAGGCTAAGACAACCTGGTCCACCTGCCTAGAATAAGACTTTTGAGCAAAAGGACAGGAGGTGGAAACCAGGTATCCATCCTAGCAGTGGCTCCCTGGCATACTCTTCTGGTTCCCAGCATTTCTATTTTCAGGATGTCTGAAGCCAATTAGTTCTTTCTTGTCTCCAGGCCTCATTCTCTAGCCTCTTGTTGTTTTGAAGCTTCTTGACACCCTTTCAAAGAACATCCTCTTTTAGAATGTGTTTCTATTGTTCATTATCAAAGAACCCTAAGTAAGAGGACAGTTAGAGGAGCTGCTGCTCTTGAGGTAAAGATCAAGTAGATGAATATCTGTGAAAATCCATTATAAACAGTAACCATCACGAATATCCTATTTGAAAAATCCACTTAGATTAAACCCATTAGGCCACTCTTACATTCAACAATGACTTAAGTTCCAAATACTTATATGTGCCAGCCACTATGCTAAAAATAGAAAATATTTCAAAATCATTATCAAGGCAATTGAAGGCTGAAATATTCTGCAATTCTTCCTGTTTTGCAGTGATATGCTGGTGAGAGAGCAAGAGCGAGAGCGAGAGCAAGAGAGAGAGTGTTGGGGGCACTGGGAAGGGCTGTGTGTGTGTGTTTTGGGGAATTGGGAAGGGTGTGTGTATATGTGTGTTGGAGGCATTGGGAAGGTGTGTGTGTGTGTGTGTGTGTGTGCACTGGGAAGGGCTGAGAGTAGATGTCAGCAGAATTTTTTGTGCTCTCTGTAGTGGTTGAATCTCTTTCTGGTCACGGATGTGCTGAGGTGCATATGTGGGAATTAGTTCTGTAATGATGGTGGTTATCACCTTTCCTCTCTCCATGGTGATCAGCATGGAATGAGCAGGGCTGACAGTCATTGGCACTAAGTGGATGGCATATTTCTCCTGTGCTGCAACCAGCCTGGAGTTCCCATCAGCACAACTTGTCAGCAAATAACAATTTATGACACAAGTTGATGCTGAGGGAAAGGAGGGTCAGTGAATGGAACTGTTATGTATTTTCCTGGCTGAGCTGCCTATTTTACCAGGCGCATTATCTGCTGTCCTCTTCAATGTGCAGCTTTGATAACAGTGACATTCTGGGTCCGTTCAAAGCTGAGAAAAGAGAGTCCCCGATACTTATTTAGTGTGGTGACAGAGTGCCAGCAGGAGCTGAATTTTCTACCTCCAATAAACAGCTCACCTCCTTCTTTCCCTTTGTTCTGTTTCATGATTCTTGTTAAATGGTTTTTAAAGAGGAAAAGAAAACATGGAAGAAAAAGATGGGAAGCAAGGGATGTCTGTTCCACATGAAAGTGTGTCTTTTAAATTCTGATTTCCACATTTGCATCAATCCAGATCTGAGACCATTTCAGTCCTCCAGACCCCTCCATTTGCTCAAACACCAACTCCTGCTGGCTAGGAGGGGTGCATCAAGGGGCTATAATCATGTAAATGCTGTTATTGATAGGCTTAATTTCCAGGAATTTAGTCTCCCTGTTCCTCAGCATCTGCCTGCCCTGCCTTTTCTGTAAATCATCCTCCCTTTGTCACAGTGATGTTTCCTCTAAACCCATTACTCCCCTGTGTGCCAGGTTCTAGGAGACTCTTGCATTGTCTGTTGAGGCCTCAGCACATCTGGAGCTACTGATTGCGAACAGGTGCCTCTAATGGACAGTCACTGGGTAAAGAACTATTTGGAGAATGGGATATCTTTGAAACATGGACTGCCCCAGAGGGGATCAGACACATGAATATATCACAGCCATGACTGTTAAATCCCAACAGAAGCTTACAATGAGAAGAAGACATGATCAGTTTTAAAGACTGGCCCTAGGAAGTCCTCAAGATCAAATTCCCTTGTTGTTTTGGCATTGCCCATAGAATTCCCTAAAGCAACACTGCTCAGAGATTCAAGCAAAACCATCCCCAATTACTCAAAGGAGCTACTTAAACTAGTTACCTCGAAGCACCGAGATCAAATCACTTGATGAATCTAAAGCGAATTTAATCATCAGTTACAGTTTTGTCCCTTGGATACTTAGAAACCTGTTAGCAGCTAGGTAAGATTGTACCAAGTATTGGGGCTGTTTTGTGCTCAGCAGAGATCCTGCTCTAGATGGAGACAGATGGGGGCCCATCCTATATAATAAAAGGCTAATATGCAAATTGTCCCCTCAACTGAGAGTTTGACGGGGAGTTCGACCAGGGGGAGGGGCCAGCCGGCCAACTGCCCTCGCCCCTCCCCCTGGCCCGCCCTGCCCCTGATAGCTCCCCCACTCACCCATGCACGAATTCGTGCACCGGGCCTCTAATGATGTATAAGATACTAACCTGCCTAGAGAGACTCTGATGCTAAATGAGGCAGTGTCTGTGCTAATTATACCAGCAACTTTGGCTTCTATTAGGGCTGGAGCACAAATGGAGGAAAAGGTAGAACAGTGCCTTACAAATTACCAAAGCCCTGGCATTCTCTGGGCACATATCTTATGGAGATTCTGAGAGAAGAGCTGACTCCATGAAGGACAGTCTAACCTAGAGGTCTTTGGATTTAGACATAACTAAGTTCAAATAGTAGCTGAGTCATTTACTTGTAGCATCTCCAGGCCCCCGTTTCCTTATCAATGAACGGGGATAAAAATAGTACCTACCTCATAGAATTGTTTTGCAGATTAAATGTATATAAAGTATTTTGCACAGTGCTCAGTACACAGGAGCCACTGTTCTTAGTAATTCATGGCAGAGTAATCTTCTTCCTAAAGTGTTTTTCACCCACTCGGAAGACAGTGCGTGAAAGACAAGCCTCATGGCATAAAAGAACATCATCCCAGCTTGCCTTCACTTCAATAAACACTTGTTAGGTAGCTTCTGTGGATACTGGTTACTGCCAAGACACCGCTGTAAATGACAACATCCCTGTTGTCTTCCCAACTGTACTATAAACTCCTTGACAAGGCAGGCATGCATGAAGAAAATTTCGAAGGCTTCCAAGGCAGCACATAAGCAAGCTGGAAGCTCTGTGAATATTGAAATATTGAAATTCCTAGGAGCTATCAAGCAAAGCAAAAAGCTATTCATAAGAAGTATGGATGGCCCTTTCCACTCCTCTCCAACGACCCAACATGCTTCATCAAACATTCGGGAAGCGGCTAAGGCATTCTATATGACAACATGCCAACTCCATTTCCCTACATAAAAGTGCTATCAGGAAAGTAAAAAGAGGGTTCTGGAAAATAGAATAACATAAATCACTTTCTAGCTTATAACCATATGTCTCATTTTTTCCTCTAATATCTCCCATCTCTTCATTTTCATTGCCTTTCACAGGTGTGAGTCTAACTTGTTCTGATAACTTTTCCTCTAGCAACATTCCTATAATTCTTTACAACTCAGAGTGGCTTATAAATTCAATACGGACTGATGTGCTAGAGGCTGGTAAGTGTGAATGAGGCATGGACTATCTCGGTCTTACCCCAACTTATTAGGGGGAAAGGAACATCTAAGCATATAAACACAATACAGAGGAATAAGTGCTATGATTGTGTTAAACACTGAAACAAGTTTAAGGGTTTAGACATGCCTTTATAGGATGAGATGATGTCTACATTCAGATCCCCCAAATAAGGAGTAGTCCAGGCAGAGGACTATTCAAAGACCAAGCGGGGGTTGAAAGAACTTGAGAAAGTAATTTGCCATACCTGGAGTCCATAGTGCAAGAGATGCAGGGGAGCAAGCGAGGGGTCAGGGCATAAAAGACTAGTTAGTCCCCATCAAAAGTCTGTATGGCTATGACCACATGGAGGTCCACAGTACTATGCTTTCTTTCTTATCACCACATTCTTACTTCATCATCCTTACCCATCCTTTCCCCCTAGAATGCCATCACCCTTTTATTGTGCTAAACCTTTGTGGTCTAAACTCCAGTGTAGTCTATAAAGTATTCTAACTAGTACAATAGTTTGGCAATTCATAATGTTTCACCTGGGAGTTTATTCATCATCCATCCATCTATCCCATCTGCCCCATATGTATTAATGACCTACTGTATGCTGTCATTCATATAGCCCCTGCTGTCAGAGAAACGACTTTTCCTTCCATATTTTAACACAGACTTTGGCACATACCTCCTGCACTCAATTGTGTTAACCTTTTTAAAGTCTTTTGCATTTTTTGGAATTCTACGTTAAATTTCCCATATAAGTGTGTGCTGGGAAGAGGACCAATGGCATTGGCTTTGCTAAACACCCATTCACCTGCTGTGTGCCTGTGTACACTGTGTTGAAGCTCAGTGCTGATACAGCACCCAACGTCATTCCTAAGGGCTCTGCAGTGTAAAACTAAGCTTCCCCCAGTCCCTGACCTCTCATACTTGGAGCCCCAGAGAACCCAGTCCCTGCTGATCAAATGATGTCCTCTGTCTCTCTTCACAGTTGGACATGATGGTTTCTTCCTACGTTTCCAATTAGTTTTCTGCCCAGTACTTTCATATTTGTTGTCCATACTGCATTCTTTTTCTTTATTTTGGTCACTGTATTAAACTCTAATTGGCTACTGTATACCCTGAAGATACTGCCTTTTTGGCAGAAGCTGAAAATATTTTTGCATTTATGCAGTTTGATTTGGGAGAAGAGCAGTAATGCACAAGTCATCGATTTTGTTTGTTCGTTTTTTACTATTCAGCATGAATGTTTTCTAAAGACTCCATTTCTTGCTACTTACCCACTTTAGAAGCTATTTGACATGTGCACTTCTGATACCTTCTGAAATTTGATTTTTAGAAATTCTCAGGTGCCTCTCACACCCCATGAGAAGGAATCTACAAACCCAACTGACGACTTCTATTTTTCTGCCAATATGGCCATGGCACCTCCTCCACTTTATAACTTAAACTGATATTCTATATTATCTTTTCTCTTTTTAAAATTATATATTCTTGAATAAGTCAGCAACTAGTGTCATATTTAATCCCCATTAACCACAGTCCTGGGAAATGTACCAGATAGAAGAGGCACCTAGCTTTCACACCTTTTTATATACACTTGAAGCAGGTTTTCATTAAATTCAGCTACTGTGAACTCCTTCATCACATGGCCCTCAATTAAAGAAAAGCCTGCTGAGATGATATTTTCACCTTCGTGACAGCATTTGGTTTGGCTGCTTTATTTGAGGTAATCCATTTGCACTAGAATATTTTTCATCAGTAATGCCAAACTGAGGGTAAATCAAGAACATGCGGACAGTAAAACCTTTTAAAAAACCACTGTTATGATGAATGTGATAGTGCTTCTTTTATTTTGTGGCTGTTGGCTCGCCCATCATCTATAGATTAAAATCTATATCGGTGTGCCATTAAAGTGCTTTGGTTCTCAATGCTTGCCCTGGAATTTGTCTTAGGAAAGGAGTTCCCTTTGTTTAGGAATAATACTTTAATATGTAGCTTGAGGGGAAAAGAACACCCTAAAGGCATGGGTCTGCAGGAACCTAAGTTACTGAAGATAACTAAAGTGATATGCCATAGAAAGAATCCAGATATCTGGGGTCAGGAGTAGAAAGTGAAGAGAGAAGAAAGGATGGAAAGACTGTGAGAGGAAATAGAAGGACTGGGCAACGTGGCCTGGAGACTTATTCGAACAAGAATGTTTACTATTGAATTTCAGCCTGTTTTTCTTTCTCACAACTTCAGTAAAACCTTTTGTACACACCAGAACTTTGTATGAGTCGTCTTTTTGGTGGTAAAATGAAAAATGCTGAGATCCAAACTGTAATCAATGTAATTACATGGGAGGAGGGTGAGATGCTTGTTCAGGAGAGAGCAGGACTTATATGGTCATGCAGGCCATGCACTGGCAAGGGTGTGTGTGTGTGTGTGTGTGTGTGTGTGTGTGTGCGCGCGCATGCGCGTGCAGGAGCAATTCAAATCCTAGGCATCATAGATTTGTGCATTTGTCATTCTCTAGTACATAGCAATAAGCATCTTGTTTTAAAAAACCACCACGTTATGACAATTTCCTGATAAATGGAAGTTAAGTGCCCTGAGGAAGGGAAATGTCTTTTTCTAATTTGCACAGAAGTGATATACAAGCTGGTGGTGGTGCGTGGCCTTAAACTGAATATATTCACACAATAGATGCCCCAAAATAGAGGTGACCGAATTAGAAGGAGGACCTCAGGATATTACATGTTGCTCAATCTGTCAGAAAGAGTTTTGCACCAATCACGCTTAGGAAGATATTATGGGACAGGATAATGTCAGCTGACATCCGAGTAACAAAGTAGTACTAGGTATGTCAATAGAAATCCAAGGGGGAAAAGGGGTGGGAATGATTAACCAGGGAACTTAGATGCGCATGTGGAAACAGACAATAGAGTGTGAAGGCCTGGGAGGGGCGGGTGCAGGTGGAGAGGGTCAGTGGGAAAAAAACAACCAACCAACAAACGGGATATCTGTAATACTTCCAACAAGAAAGAAAAAAGAAAAAGAAATCCATACAATGCTACTTTCTCCACTGGTCTTTCCACTGCTCCCTAATGTATGCACAGACCTACTTGAACTTGTACATGAGTACGAGCTAGAATAAAAATTGCCGTGCCCGACGTGGCACTGACATTCCACAGAATTATCCAGGGAGCTCATCGATGCTGCAACAAGGAAATGGTGGGCTGCCCAGGTATGGGAAATACTGCAGTGTCTTTCTCCCACCCCCAATTATAATGTGAAGAGGGCATACACTTCTCGTTCTGTGCTTTTTCTGCATTTGGAATTCCAAATCGCTTGCTTACACTTCCCTTTTATTGCTCGGTTTACAAGCAATCATATCACTCCACACAAACCATAATTTCCTCTTTGTTATCTTTGCTTCCTTCAGACAAACATGACTCACGGAAGAAAAAATAATGAACCATTACCTTTGGCTGCCTGCACTGTTGGGATGGGAGTGTGCCAAGAGTGGAGATTTAACACGGTATTAAGGAAGGCAAAGTAAATTGCACTTCCAGAAGACGTGAGCACCCTGCAGTGTGCTATTTACTTTTTCATATACTTATCTGAAACCTCTGATGATTCTTTTTTTGGGGTGGGGCACAGTAGTTTATTGAATCCGAAGTATTGTAAGGTCAACTGTAAACTATTATCTAGTAACAGTTATTCTAATAAGAACTTACACAACTAGCAAATGGTTATCATCATTGACTTCTTCATTCATTCACTCACTCATGTACTCACTCATCTATCTTTCATCTCTCCACCCACCCATTTATTCCACAAGCCTTCTCTGAGTGTCCATTACCATGCTAGACACTGTTTCAGAGATTGCGATACCCGGGGGTGTGTTGTGATGAGGGTGTGGGACACAGTACCTGTCTCCTTAGAGCCAAGTTTTCAAGCTTGGCTGCCTGCCGGAATCACCAGGCATGCTCTAAACAACACCAACGTCTAGTTGCCCCTCCAGAGATTCTGATTTCATTGTTTTGGCATGAGGACTGGGAGTCGGATTCTTTATAAACTCCTCAGATGGTTCTAACCTGAAGCAAAAGTTGAGAATCACTGGCTTAGAGTTTACAACCCAGCAAGGGACACAAACAGTAAGCAAGTGAAAGGATGAATAGCAATTACATGACACAAAAGGCCGTGAAGACTGGTGCTGCATACTTTTTGGGGAGCTCTACAAATCCCCATTCTGAGATACGGGTTAGTAAGCTGTGACTGAAAAGTAAATTTTGTTGATCTGTGTTTTCCTGCATTTTTCCCAAGGTGGGGCTGTGTTTGTAGTAACACATTTCCCTTGTGGCAGATTTTCTGTGAGGTGATGGCCAGAAATCTGAACTTTGGCCATTTCTTGCTATGTCCTCGAGTTCCTTTTCCAAAGTAGAAACTCTGAAATGCAATAGAAGCGTACAAAATGCAGTATGAACACCGAAATGCCTTTCCTCCCCTAGCTGAGAGCAGACTCGTTTTGCGTGGCGGGATGGTTTGGCAGAAAGAGTATAAACTAAAGTCAGGGGAAGTGAGATTTCTTTTTCCTGGCTCCTTCACCATCTTTGTGCAAATCCCTGAACCTCCACAAGGCCCCGGTTCCTTGTCTGTAAAGCGGGAATGATTATAGGGCTTTCTCCCAGGGGAACTTCTGATGTGAGGATTAAATGAGATAATACACTAAAGGAAGTAGGCCGGTGCTAGGCATGGGAGTGTGCTCCGTAAATGTTGATCCCTTCGCCCCAGTAGACAATGTCTCCCTGCTAGAAAATAAACTACAGATGTCACTCCAAGGGGGACAGCTGACCTGTTTGTTCATCATTGTGTCCCCAGCACACATGTTACACACATAGTAAGCATGTAGATTTCTGTGGACTGAATAGATTCATTTGGGTTATATTTATGTGTCTAGCCTGGTAGGTCCAACTAGACCCTTACTCAGCTGAAATGTCCAAATTCTGGCAGCAAATGTCATCTCAAAGCCTTCTGCATGGGTCCACTTGTGAACTGGCACTCTGAGGCTGCTTCATATCGCCCTACTGTGTAGGCTGTGTCCGCAGACCTTATTCAGTCTTTCAGTTGGAATGTGGGAGGATTAGTAATCCAGAGGGTCGGCACTGCTTAGCTGGTCTCGAGGTCCCAGGCTGAAACCCTCATCTGTTTTATTTAAAAAATATATTTTTATTGATTTCAGAGAGGAAGGGAGAGGGAGAGAGAAATAGAAACATCAATGATAAGAGAGAACCATCATTCAGCTGCCTCCTGCATGCCCCCGACCAGGGATCAAGCCCACAACCTGAGCATGTGTCCTGACCAGGAATCAAACTGTGACCTCCTGGTTTACAGGTCGAAGCTCAACCACAGAGCCAGACTGGTCGGGCCCTTAACCCTGTTTTAACTGCTTCCCCAGGGAACCCATGGAAACAGCATTATGACCTGTGTGCTATTCATCTACTAGACCTCCTTAATGAATGGTGTCAGGCCAAGGGACACCAGCCCTTTAAAAATCACTTCTGGGGTTTGCTGTATCATGGCCTTAGGGGTATCTTATTACCAAAGACGATTAATCCTACTAGAAAAACCACAGTAGCCACTGTATCGTACAGGTTCATTTGGGTCAGCAATAGGTTTCAGGTAAGATGCAAGAGCTTAATGGCAGCAACCTACGGTCATGAGATAAAACTCCATCCAAGCCACATGCAAAACAGGTACCCACTATGGCCTTCAGGGGTAAGAAAACACCAAAACTCGTAAGGGTGCAGTTTAACGGAGGATCAAAACCTTTATGGACGCATGAAAATTAATGAGCAATTTCTAGGATGATACAAAAAATGTCAATGTGAACTTTTTTTCAAAAAACAAAAACAAAAACCACACACACAACAACCTCATTTGAGTTTCACGTGTGATTTTGTTTTCCTGCTGGGGCTGTGAGAGAGCCACTGATTGCCCGCAGCAGTCAGCAGCCGGGCTCCAAGGCACCCAGGCAGGGCTCTGGTTCCTGGACTTCCAGCAGAGTGTGGTCGTCCAGGGAAGCTCACCTAGCCTCCATCTCCTGCCTATGAATGGCTGAAGGAGCCAGGAGGGACATTATGTTAGTCTCTATAATGCTCGAGTTAGTTGAACATCTGATACTTAAATGTTATACTTTTCCTTTTTTAAAAAGAGCCCCCACCTCCATCCCTCACCATACTACAATTCAGAAGCTCAGAAGCTCTTTGTGGCAGGAGAGCTTAAAACATTCATTTTTTCATTCATAACCACAGTGATCACCGCTCACTGCTCTACCTTTCTTTGTGGAGTGTTAAAGTCTCCCAGTTTTTCTCTCCTTATGACAAGGTATGCCTTTCTCATGTCTCACACAGACGACAAATGCCTTTGCTATTAGAGAATTTCAAAAGCTGGGTTAAAGTTCACTTTAGATATTGGGCCAATTCATTGGCTCACACTTGTTTTATTGTTGTTTCAATTATATTGACTTGTACAAAATAGGCTATTAACCTGCTGCTCACCATTACCTATGAGAAATATGATAGAGCAAAACTACCCAATCACCAGGACAGATTCATTTTGGCCATAATCTAGAGTGAGTAATAATCTGTTGCTTCAACAACAAAACCCCAAATTCTAGGAAATGCTTGAAATAGCTCCTATATGTCATGCCATTTAGTTCTCACAAGTCCTTCTGAGGTTGGTGCTGTTCTTAACATCCTGTTCCAAATGAGGAACAGAAACAGAAAGAGGCTTGAAAACCTTGCCAGAATCACACCCTAGCAGGTGGCGAAACCAGGATCCCAGGTCGGCCGTGTGGCCAAGAGCTCTTTCTGCATCTAACCTTCACTCCGGGCTGCAGCCTGTGTCAGAGATTCTGCCCGCAGACCAAAACCTCAAAATCTCACTGAGCTCACAACAAGGACAGGGACTGTTCCTTCGGTCACATATTCACCCTCAGTCTCCTCATCTGTACAATGAGAACATGATCAATCCCTCTTGTCCCACTTGCGGGAGTTTTTGAGGGAGTTTTGTAAAAATGCTTTGAAATTTACAAAGCACTGTAAGAAATTCAATTGTTCCCCAAACACCCCCCAGTGCAAAGAAATATAAAAAGGAGTCAGTCAATGCTGCTCACAGATTCTGTTCTTCATCTACTCAATGAATAGAGCCTTTTCAAGGAATTTAAACTTAATGAGGGGTCTCTGCTAAAACTGTATCTGTGAGTAGTACTTTGAAGCCCCGAGTCTTAGAATCTTCATATTAGAGCGAATCTGAAAGGTCATTTAGTTAAAGTCTTCCTTCTTTCTGATGCCTGGCACACCTCCAGAGTAGTCTTGAAATGACAGTCCCCTTTACCATGAGTCTCAGTGATGGGAAGCTCCTGACTATCAAGGGAGATAACTGACCACTTCAGACAATTAGAAACTGCTTTCTTAAGTTACACTATCTCACTTTTGGTTCTCCACACTCACACCTCTAGGCACAGAGAATAAAGAGAAAATTTCCTTTTTGTAAGAATATCACAACTTGCACAAAGAGAGGGGGATTGTACATTTGGCTTCCTCCATACATCATTCTCTAAGAACTGACTTCTAGCTTTAGAATGAGCCACTGAAGTGCTGAATGTTGTACTGTAATAGCTCCTCAAGCACTGAGAGGGGGATGTGTCCAACCCATTATGGCTGTGTGTCTCGCGAATGGTCCTCAAAGTGCAGCCCAGTCATTTGCAGGGGCAGGCAATCAAAAGTTCAACGCCTCCTGCTTTCCATTTCAATCCCACTCATCATACACATTTTCTACAACATGTCTGCATTCAAAGACTAAAAGTCATTTTCTTCATTTCCCAAAGAGCTTTCCCTGAGGACCACAGGGAGAACCATGAAGTAATAGACAGATGCATCATGTTAAAAAGGGTGTAAACACTTTCCTTTAATCAGTACCCAGTCGATATTCTCCATCATGAAAAACTAATGAGTTTCTCAACTCCTCTCCTCAGATGTCATTGCAAAATATCTATCGGAGTCATGTCATCTGTATTTAATGAAGGGACAAGCATTGTAATTAAGTTTTAAGCTATTTCTTCAGCATGAAGCTGCCACTAAGTGTGAAATGACTATAATTCATATTTTTAAGACCTTGAATTTATTAGCATCTATTTTCTATTCAAGGTTAGGGGTATGGCACTCAGTTGTTCAAGGATTCAAATTCCTCTGTGCTTTGTTATTCCAGGGTGAGTGTGCCTGTGCTCAGATGCTAGGCAAGGAAAATTGTCATTAATGAGGCAGGTGGCATTTTTGAAAAAAAAAATCCAAAGAACTGAAAATTCATCTCCCCTTTGTGAATAGAGTATGGGGATGAAATGTATAATTGGGTGAAAGGGGACTTGGCATTCCTCTATGAATTATTATGGTGGAGAAAATGAATAGGAACGGCAGGCTAAAGGCCCTAAGTAAAGCAAAGCTCTGCTGAAGTGTGACTAGTGCACACCCGTGGATAAAAAAGGAGCCTAAAGTTTTGAGACTGGTTGTAAAAGAAAGACGAATAAATGATCCCCTTTTGAAAATGACTTAGTATGAATAGAAACAAAAGACATATGATTAATCAGTGCTTAGACAAGATTATGGACTCCAGGAGACTTTGACAGCTCTCCTTTACTCTTGCTCCCCCCACCCATGCTTTTGGGGAAAATGGACATTGTAATGATCCATCTAATCTGAACCCCTTTGTGGGCAATGGTAAATGTAGAAGACATTTAGCCAGTGAATCTAAAAGTGAAGTATAGGGGTTGTGTGTTTATAGCAGGCAGACCATGATGAGCCTAAGGATATGCCAAAAAGGATTTTCTTAGGAAGTAAAGTTCAAGCTGAGAGGTGAAAAATAAATAGGATTATCCAGAAAAAAGAGCAGAGAATGTTTCAAGAAAAGGGAATAGCAAGGCTCTAAGTGGAGGCTCTAAGGCAGCCTTGGGCAAACTACGGCCCGTGGGCCGGATCCGC
The DNA here is from genome assembly GCF_963455305.1 of Plecotus auritus. NCBI lineage: Eukaryota > Metazoa > Chordata > Mammalia > Chiroptera > Vespertilionidae > Plecotus > Plecotus auritus. The sequence continues at coordinate 17,395,486 of NC_137773.1, forward strand.
CTGTTCTATCCGGTTCTCTTGCTCTCCCCTCCGCTCCTTTACTTTGAATTTATATTAGTTCACACAAACACTCCACCCATGCTTTTGTTCCAGCCCTCTGGTCCAGTTTAAGAACCCATTGTGGCCCTCGAGTCAAAAAGTTTGCCCACCCCTGCTCTAAGGCATTCTAGAGGAAACAAAGAAAAGGTTGAATGGTTGAAACCTACAAATTGAGGAGAGAGGACTCCCAATTAAAAAGCGAACTCTACACACACATCTGCCCCTGCTCCTTCCTGAAGATCTAATGCAGTGACTAAATGGACCAAAAAAGGGCTCAAACCAACAAGGATAAAGAAAAGGAGAAGCAGCAAGAATAGAAGAAATATGTTGACAAAGCTTTGGAAATTAAAAAGAAAACAGCAAAAAAGGAACTTCATTAGCAGATGACAGAAAACCGAACTCTAAGAGCCTGTGGGTTTGGTGAAAATAAAGGCAAAAGCTAATTCAAACTGTAGAATCCTGGCCTGGTGCAGGAATGGGAGCCAACAGACACCTATGTGGTTGGGAGTGTCTGGAGGGGCTGCAATTAAGAAGACTGGTTGAGGTTTTCATGGGATACTGTCAGACTCCTAGACATTTCACCACTGTAGATACACAGGTGATCAGGCCACCCTCACTGTGATGAACTAAATATTGTACTCCCATTCCAATTCATATTTTCATATCCTAATCACCAATGTGATGGTATTAGGAAATGGGTCTTTAGGAGGTGATTAGGTAACAAGGGTGGGCCCTCATGAATGGAATTAGTGCCCTTATAAAAGAGACTCTACAGAGCTTCCTTATCCCTCCTACCATATCAGGATATAATAAGAGGATGGACATCTATGAACCAGGTTGTGTGCTTTCACTAGACTCTGAATCTGCTGGTGTCTTGGAGTTCCCAGCCTCCAGACTAGGAGAAATAAATTCCTATTGTTTATAAGCCACACAGTCTATTATAGCAACCCAAACAGACTAAGACAAACTATGGAAGACTTGAACTCTAGGCTCTGTGATAGGATACCTGAGAGTAGCAGTGCTATACTGGAAACAGAAAATTAAGTGAAAAATTATATATTGAAGAATGAGACCTCCTAGTCCCCACCTGAACATCTTGGCCACAAAGTTCATCTCAAACAAGGGGTTAGGAATCTTCTCTGGAAAAATTGATCGGCCCAAGAGAAAAAAAGACCTACAAATTCAGATATTTGGGGTCACCAACCTAAAAATCCCAGCCTGATAATCCTACCTGGAAGCACCCCCCTCAACGAATCCCATTCATGTGAACAAAACTTTCCAACAGATTCTTACTACTCAGCTCTCAAAGATGAATAGACATCCATGAATCACCAACCATTTGAAAAAGTCCCATCAAAAAGCCAGAGACCTGAATAATAATAATAATAGAGAACAGAAGAAACCTGAAAGTATAAAAAAGTAAAGAAAGGATAGTCCATACATGAAACTAATACAGGGTGCTAGAGAAGGGAACCACCATAGAATAAAGAACATTTGAAAATTGAAATCGGAGAGGAGAAATTAAAAATTTAATGGAAGGACTGGAAAGCAGAGAGGAGAGCAGAGGGAGAAACAAACAAACAAAACAAAACAAACAAAAAAAAAAAAAAAGAAGAAGAAGAAAAGGTTGGAAGGAGTGGAAAGGGTAATAGGAGATGAGAGGCTGGGGCTACCATGTAGAACCAGATCATCACTTGCGGGTTTCAGATGAGTGCTTTGTTTTGAAATTTTATCTTCAAGTCAGTGGGAGCCACTGAATAACAGCAGAAAAAGGAGTGATGGTTGGCCCAACTTGGCCAGGAAATCAGGCCAGGTTATTTAGTTCTGACATCCGATGGTCTCACTCTCATTTATATTATATTCTAACAAACCATGAAAAAATTCTGGATCAATAATAATGAAAAAAAAAGATATCTACTGGCTGATTTAAAAAAGGGATCATTTCTAGTTCTCAACTTATTTTAGGTAAAAACTGTAGTCAGCTTGTTTCTCTAAACTCCCATTACTCTTTGTTTTGAAAAGGTTATAATTGGAATAAAACAAGGCTGGCTTAGAGCCAGGATCATGAAGGGTGTAATTAAGAAAGATTTCTGTCTACACACCCAGCAGGGCCATCCCACTAAGGGGAAAGAAAGGGAGATTTAAAAGCAATTGTGTGTTTTTCAAGAATAATACAATAATCTACATCACACATTTTACATAATAAAAGGTAGCAGCTGACATTTTAATAAAGATACAAACAATAATAAAGTCTCTGTGCTCTGCTTTGAGGCAGAAGGTAGCCTCAGCCTAGAAATTTCAACAAATGTACACACTCACCCATGCTGCTCTGAATGGATGAGAGGATAGCACTTATTTTTGATGTCATACCTGCCCTGACAACATGAATAAGAAGTGCAATTATTACCACCCCCATATGGTTTTATCTTTTGAATAATGTTTTCTTTCCACATTTTAGGCCCTTACATTAAAAATTTAATCTAAAAGATATAATTTTAATTTTTAAATAAAAGCCACTTGTCTTAGATAACAACAAGAATGTGTCACATTGCCTCTCTCAAATTCATATGAAAATTGGTTCGCCCTATTGGACAATCAGGAGCCTCACTGCACATGGCTGATGGCTGAAGGTTTCATAGAGACTGTAGTAATGGTTTTGAGGAAGGCTTGTGGAATGTTTTGATTATTAAGGTGTTTCCCCCAATATCTTGCTGGTATAAAAGATTAAAACTCTAGAACCACTTTTGGGGCATATGTTTAAAGCATCTGATCTGAACTACAGTCCCAATCAATGCTGACTCAAGACTTGAAGAGAAATGAACATCACCAACAGCAGGTGCCTGAGAATGGATACTGAAAGTGCCTTTTCCTTTTGATTATACTACTCGGTGGTCCTTACAAGACACAGAGAGAAAGGCTCACAGCCTTTGAAGCTTGGCAAAGTCCCGTAAGATACTTCATGACTGGCATCGTACCCTGTATTGCAGACTGGCCATTTTATAAACCACGCTCATCCATGAGAGCAAATGATATTTCTTTATTGTTCTTACCTGACTTAATTTTTCTCTCAAACTTATCCATATGCATTGTTGGGGAAAAATAAATTTATTCTAGTCTGGTATCTTCTCTGTGATTGAAAAGTTTCAACTTCCTCATTAGGATAAATGTTCCTCTCCCTCATTAGGATATCATTATGGATATGGGGAAGGGGATTTCTGTGAGTTTGTGGTGACTAACAAGTAAAGCAATTCCACAGATGTTGTTCTGACTGGCATCAGGTAAGCAACCCAGGCTCAAGTGCTCAGTGAGTGAGTTCTGGCTAGTTTTCTCTGTGCTCACTCAGCACCCACCGAGTTAGGTCTCAAAGGTGTTGGTGGACACTGAGGTCTGGGCATGTCTTCCACTCCATTGGACTGTCTGCTATGGAGCCCTCAGTCCCAATGCAGGGAACCTGCCCAGGAGCATGCCTGTCTGCACCATTAGTTACTCAACACAACACCACAGAGATGCTTCTATAAACCCGCTTTCCCCAACCATCCTCCAGGAGTTAAAGGAGATTTAAGAGTGCTGACCCAGGTTCTCTTTTTTCTCTCCAGCCTCATGACAATGCAGGGGTGATGAGACCACCCTGCAAGTTGGCTTCCTAGAGCCCTTTGCTTTTGACTTTCCTATCTAATTAGTCTCTTCCCTCTGTGACTCAGAGAAGAAAGGTCACTATGGCATTTATTTCATAACCTGCTTTCCCTACATTTCCCATATTCTTCTTCCCACAATTCACTAGAGACCAATAGTGTTGGGTTTTCAACTTCCTCTTCCTGTCTGCATGGGACTTCCCCTACATCCTAGCCTCATATAATCCCCATCATGCTATCTGCTCTCTATCCTTCCCAGGCTTCTAATGGCAGATTATAATGTAGAGAGAGGAGATAAATACAGAACACATAAGATTAATATCTTTAAAATATAATCTCGATTACATTTGTAAAAATAAGAACTTTTGATAAGTAAGGCAAAGGGAAAGATGGAACTAGCTCAAATAGCGAAGGGTAAATATTCCTTTATCCCTGTAGTTTCTCCATCTGTCTACTACTAAGACCCATGGTGAAAAGGGCATCTTAGGGTTCACTTCTATCTTATTCTCATTCACTATAAATTACTTGCATACTCATTTAACTACAGCCCAAGAATTGAGCACATGCATTGATTCCTAACACAAACCAAAAAATACTTGGTAAACAGCTGCTGCTCTGACATTAAATGGAGAATCAGGTCGCCACCCCGTGTAATTGTATGCAGACTTCTTTTAGAAAGACCTGTTGGCTTCTTGCCCTGTGGTGGTTCCTTCCAAGCTTTTAGTTATATTTAGAGGAACAGAGTTGGTTCTATATATACAGCGATCTATATAACCTTCTCTCTTTCTTTTCCTTTGCCCTAACACATATGTGGGAAATAGGATTTCACACTCTATTTCTTGGTCCTGTAGGATCAGAATCCTACAAGGAAACGTCACAATGGAAAAGAATACTTAGAACAAGGTAGGCATTCAAAGGTAGCCTCCTCCGTTATGACAGAAAACACGTATGCAGGACCTGTTTCAGATCATGCACAACCTGAGATCAGGGAGTTTTCTATATGTCTTTATACAGACTCCAGGAAGAAAAGCAGCGAACAAGAGAATATTTAAAATAGTCACATTCTAAAATCATGAATTCATTAAAGTCAGTTTCTATTCAAAATGAGTTTTTTTTTTATTTTATTTCAAGGATAGGTATATGCTGGTACATTTTTAAAAATATATTTTATTGATTTTTTACAGAGAGGAGGGGAGGAGGATAGAGAGTTAGAAACATTGATGAGAGAAAAACATCAATCAGCTGCCTCCTGCACACCTCTCACTGGGGATGTGCTTGCAACCAACCAAGGTACATGCCCTTGACCGGAATCAAACCTGGGACCCTTCAGTCCGAAGGCCGACACTCTATCCACTGAGCCAAACTGGTGAGGGCTGCTGGTACATTTTTAAGTATAGTCTTGAATCTGGAGTGACATGTCCTTATTTCAGAATAGCCCTGCAGAATGGTCGACAAACACTGTCCCAGATGGGGGGTGGGTGCAGACCTCACTAATGCTCATTATTTGTCTGAAGAGAAACAACCCTCTTTTTGTGATTTGCAACTCAACCCTGGATTATTTACAAACACCTTAAGCCAACTCTGCCAATATGGTAACTATAGTAACTCTGGAAAGAAAAGCAGTAAACCAAAACTCTAGCAGAAAGGAAGCTACCAGTCTGTTCCCTGAGAGTGGAGATCTTTTAGGAAGAAATGCCAGAGGCCTAAAATCTGCCTTTCATTAACAAACAAGCAAACAAGGTCAACAACAGAAATAAGAGAACAAACAAAACCCTCCCAGCAGCCAAGGTAGGGGTTTGAGGAAACAAAAGTTATTCTAACAGAGAAAGTCTCTACAACAGATACTGTTTTCTCATGTTTGATTGATTGGATTAAGTGAGGGACATGTTGGATGTTTAAGTTTTACTTGCTTATTTTAGAAGACAGTCTATGTATAAATAAGCCGTGGTCTTTTAACTCAATTTGTTTCCCATTAATAAGACCAAGAACATCTGAGTATAGATTATTATTTTTAAAAACCCTTATTAAAAACATTCCAACTTAACTGCATTGGGGACTTTAAAGAGCCAATAATTCATAACTCAGCAAATGACTTTTTTGTTTACGTCCTCTTTTTTTTTAAGCACTGTTCCATGCATTGAGAGGTCACTGGTTCCATTCTTGGTTAGGGCACATGCCCAAGTTTTTGGCTCGATTTTCAGAAGGGAGCATGCAGAAGGCAGCCGATAAAATCTCTCTCTCTCTCTCTCTCTCTCTCTCTCTCTCTCTCTCTCTCTCTCTAGTAAAATACTATAAAGGGATTAGCTCTTTGGAGCTAGAAGTGACCTGGCTTTTTACAGAGAGCAGGGCTCTAGGATTAGCTCAAGGCCACATGGTGGGTTTGCAATAGTCCCTGACTCGCAGCTCAGTGCTCTTTCCCCTCCATCGTGCTGCCACCCAGGAGTCCTGGAGTCACTGCTTCTGCTTCACCTGAACAGTTCACTCCACACCACCTGCTGGTACAAGTCCAGGGACCTCCCTTAGATGACTCTACTTTCCTAAGCCCAGAAGACACACCAGCATGCATGTGCTGGATCAGTAAAACGGATCCAACTGTAAAGCCAGAGGCCAGGAGGCTCAGTCACCAAGTTCATTACCTGCCAGCTCAATAGCCAAGGTCAATCCCAATCAGTAGCACAGAGTACAATGTGGCACCATTAGGTGATAAATGTGAAACTGATCTAGACTAATCAATCCACCACATTTCATCATCCTTTCAATTGGTCAGAGATTCTCCCACAACGTGCCATCAAGAAAAAAAATTCCAGAAGGATGAAGGGGCTGAATGATCACATTCTAGGCTCCTCACTCAGTTCAGGTTATCAAGCATCACCATGATTTGAACAGGTGCAAACAAAACACCAGTTTTAAAATTGCATATTAAAATCGTTTTATGCTTCCTATCAGAAAATTTTATTTCTAGTCCCTGTGGAAAATACCTATAATTTTAGAATAAGCAACTACCTGAAGTCCTTATTTAGTTGCATTAACTTAGAAATTTCGTTGTGACTGTGGAGGTTTAACTTAAGGTGAGTTCCAGGGGTTCCCATAGGTTGCATATCAAGGAAGTGTGTCGACAGCAGTCTATGAGCAAATACTCTGTTCTATGTCCTTCAGGGCATGATCTCTAAAGTGGGCTGATGCTTGGAGAGTTGTCTTTATGTTTGGTGTGGGTTGGGTTTGTTTTTAACTACAGAAAATTTATTTTTCTATTTAAAGCAAAGGGAGCCTAAATCCAGCAACTCTTATATTTCTCAAGTCTTCCATGTAATGGAGAGCTTGTTCCATTGAAACAAGTCTGTATTACATAGAGAGTGCAGCTTCTTTTAGACAACACTTATCTTTGGGCTGATCAGCATTAATTACTGACTAGCTCTGCAAAATAATAATAATAATAATAATAATAATAAATAATAATAATAATAAAATAATAATAATAATAACCCTGCTGCTAAGGAAGATGTGAAAACAAAGTGACCTGGGCCACCTTTTAGCTGGTCTGGAAAGGGCTTTTATATCACGGACCTGAGGATTCACTACATGGAGAGAACATGTTCTCTCCTAAAACACGGGCCTCCTTGGGTAGATTTGCTTAGAAGATTCCAGTTTTAGTGTCTAACAGGAAACATAGGCTCCAGCTAACAGATACTCAAGTGACTTCTGGCATCTGGAAGCTCCGATGACAACAGTTATTCTAGTAAAATATAAAACCTTGCAGTATGGTGTATAATCTTAAAAATACAGCCCACTCTAGGTGGGATTTTGCTAAGGTAAGGTTCTCACTCCCCACCAATTATCCTCTTCCTTTGGCCCAATTTATTTCCCTGTATTCATAAAGACAGACAGGCTTTGCAAGAAGGCTGTGGGTTTTGTAATGAGATGATATAGTCTCTACTGACTGGGACTGTGTTTCTGTTTAAGGAAACAAGCTCCAACTTGGTCGCGGCTGTTTTCAGAAAAGCACAGGTCTTGGGGCTGACTGCGCTGTGAAACAGCAGATTGTATAATACAAGTACTGTAGCTCACGGCTGATGTCTTCCGAAGTCGTTATTCCATGCTAGCTACGATGATCTACGATCGCTTTTAGTTAAAAGAACTACGGGAAATGAAGACAGCCAGCATTTACCGAACCTTTCACGGCTACAAGTATACAGTAAAAATTAAAGTTATATTTGTGTCATCATACCATGTTTTATGTTTTTGGAAAGTTAGGGATGGTCGCTAGGTGGCAGGAATGGTTTTTAAGCCAACTCTCTATCTCTGTTTGTCTATCTAGCTATCTGTCTGTCCGTACGTCTATTGTTCTTTTTGGTTTTCCATAGTTGTTGTTAAGTACACAACATTGTAGAGTCCTTTTCTGCTAAAGGCAGCTCCCGTATAGACACCCAAAGATGAACACCAACCAGTACACAGAATACCCACAGAGGTAGTTCTACCACCATACCATTTCAGGGAAAATAAAAATCTGCATTGCATTTAGAGCTCAGCTTCTCAGAGACACCACTCTTCTTTGGGCTGATCAGCACCGATTATGATGAGTTCTCTAACTAGGTAGGTTTTTGGTACCACAAAATACAGCAAGCAACACACACTGCAACAATCAATCCTAAACCTCACAATGACACGGTGAACAACCTCTTCCTCCAAACCCTCAACTTTAGGTCCTCGGAGAACATTTTCTCCTGGTTGCAGCTTATCTTCTCATCCTTTCTAACTGCTCTGTTTTACATATTCATGCTGTGATGCTGTTATATTACACGGATTCAAAGTGGATCATCAGCCCGTGGCACAAAGAAAGGAAACAGATGCTAAATCGATGAACACAAAGTCAGAAGCTTACCTTAGTTCCTTGAAGGGGTCTGCCCTGACGTTAGGTGTCTCTATCGATTTAGGGAACACAGTGCCCTCTGCTCCTGTAAACAAGAGAAAAAAGCAAACAGAAGTTGGAGACTGCTGGATGTGTTACCTGGGGGCACAATCAGCTAAATGCAGTGAATCCTTGACACAACTCAATACGCACATATTTTTTGCCACTGGCTTTCGGCCTCCATAATAGGAGAGCATTAAATCAACTCATGCAAACAGCCTTTGAAAAAACAAGGAGCATCTTCTGAAAGTGTTCCTGCTGAGATCAGAGTGAGGCCATGAGGCAAATTCCATGTTGGCTTAAAAAAAAAAAGAATTAAAAAAGATGCCTAGAATTGGTACAGTCTGACTCTGGTCCCTCATAAACTATTCATAGTAACCCAAGTGGAAATGTTTAGAAAAATAGCAGCTAAAGCCCTCAGAGTGCAGCCAGGGCACAAAACACAACGCCTAGGCAGTGGCAGGAATGCTGGATGGTGGAAGGCACCGTAAGACTGTGAGATATCTGCCTAATGACAATTTGGCAGAAGTTTTTCAGTAAATAAAGTTCTACACTATTATTATGTGGAAAAATTAAGCACAACACTATGAGAGATCATTTGAAGTTCAGCACTTTTACACTTTGAGTATTAACATTGATCCCCAACCCAGTCTAGACATTTAGCTGTTGACTTTGCTATAAGCCTTTATCTTCACAACTTGTCAATGCCAGCTGAACCATTCTAGCCATAAAGATTGTGATTATCTGATTTGTCTGCTCCCAGAGTGTTTTCAAATCATTTAAGCCTCAGTTTATCACAGACAATTGCAGTGGATATTAGTTTTTCAATTAAACTTAGCTAGGCAATATCCTGTACTTTGAGGCAAAGGTGTTTATTTTTATACATTTGGTATAGTTCTTTGATGCTGTAAGAAGGGGCAGAATAATATCTTGCATTCACATGTGAATTTCTAGAATCCTCCTGCAATTATTATAGTATCTAAAAATACTCCATTAACTGCTGTCATTCCAAATCCAGATTTATCCTGGCATACTGATGAGTCTAGGAGGATGAACTGATTTCTTTACTTTTGTAGCAACTGTGGAAATATTTCATCTTTCTGATATGAGTAAAAGACTATTGCAAGTAAAATCAGAAAATAATAACTCAACATTACATATAGTCATTCAAAGAATATCCCGGTGAACAATAACTATTATTCTAAGCAAATATTTTGTGTGAGATAGGGACTATAAATATCTATTATTATTATGGACTAGAGGCCCAGTGTACAGGTGGGGTCCCTTGGCCTAGCCGATCTGGGCTGATTGGGCCAGCTGGCTGGGGGAGGGACCACTGGAGGTTGGCCGGTCATGGGAGGTTGGCTGTGGGAGTGCACTGACCACCAGGGGGCAGCTCCTACATTGAGCATCTGCCCCTTGGTGGTCAGTGCACATCATAGCGACTGGTCCACTGGTGGGTTGTTCATTTGGTCGCTTAGACTTTTATATATATAGATGTGGAATCTGAGACTCAGAGAAGTGAGGAAATTTTCCTAAGGCCACATAGCAGAGAGAGAGAGCCAGGACTTGAATGGAGCTATTTCAGCACTGGAATGGATGACCTTGACTGTTATGACACACTGTCTTTTTCAGCAGATTAAGTCTCTCTCTACTTGCTCATCTTTTTATGAGATACAGACAAATACCAATGTTTATATCCTCAAGTAATACTTGCTACTTTCCACTTTCACCCCTCTTTAAAAAAAGTTTCTATGTACACTGTGATGAGTTTCTAATACTTTTCAAAAAGACCGTTTCTTTTCAAGTACTATCACAAGTTTCTGATTTTCACACCACTTTTCATTTTTCCCAGAAGCATCCATCAGCATCAATTCCCCCATCCCACCTTCTCTACCCATTCTTGGATAATAAATTATTCTCCATTTTATTATTTCAAAAAGGTTTCTATTAAAGCCATACCTACTTATTCCTTCTTTGACACAATATAATTTACTAGCAATAAATGTTCATAAACAGTTTGAGTGAAAAATCCATAAAGCCATTTCAGCTTTATTTTAAATTCCATTTAATGTCCCTCAAAAATGATTTCATCAATGTGTTTCCATTAGCTAGTTCTCTGCCCAATAACTTAATTCCTCACAATCCATCAGGAACTTATAAAGCTTGTGACAGGATCTATCCAAAGTGTTTTGAATCAGCTCCATGGCTCTGTTTCCCCTAGTAACACAGGTAGGGGTAAACTCTTCAAAAAAAATCTCAAATGCACTTCATTGTCATAGTAACAAAAGAGCCAGCTGCTTCTCTCTGGAAAGTGAACTCAAGTTTGAAGCTCAGTTTGGTCAGGCTTTCCCCTCTAAGTGTCCTGGATGTCAGGCGACTTAACATCTAGTTCTCTCTGTAATGCTGGGCAAGTCAGATAACCTCTCTGGCCCTTGATTTTCCTCATTTCTTATAAAATGAGGGTTGGGATGAAAAGTGTTTGAGCTAAATTGTTTTCTCTCCCAATCTAAAATGTCATAAAGTAACAATCTAATCAAAACATGATTGTTTTTAGCCACTTCCATTCCCTACCAGGAAAACAGAGCAATCCTGGAATATCAAAGAAAATCATTAAGGAAGTAAAAAGTAAAAGAAAACAGATTTTTGTCCACTTCAAACTGCATTTAACTGATAGAAATAATCACCAGAAAATAAACCTTATAAGAGATGAAATGGTAGAGAGCAAAATCTATTGTAGATAAAACTAACTATAAAGACAACAACAACAAAACTTGATCATAACTCTTTAAAACTCAAAAAATTGACTTGGAGAAATTCAATTTTATAAAAAAATAGTAAACACTTAAAGTGCTTAATACTAAATAGCTGTGAACTAAATACTGAAAGAAAAAAATTATATCCGCATAATTTGGTAGAGGAAAATTTGATTTGACAGAAATTGGACACAACGGAAAAAATTTCAATGATTGAAGTTATCAGTAAAATTGGAGATAGAAAAGTTTATGATGTATCAAACCTTTGTTATGCATGAAGAAGAAATTATTTTACACACAATAATTTTAAGGAAAACTAAAAAGTTCAGAAATGGTTTCAAGTGTACTGTTTAGAAAATTGATTAAGGGATTAAACTAGCTTAATGGAGTTTGCTCTGGTAAATTCTTTCTTGAGGTACATTCATTAATATTGGCATAATTATGATTAATGTTTCTGTATTAACTAACGCAGACTAAAAATCATTTTTGGGTTTAAATGGTAGGACCAAAATGCTCAACAGGTTTAAAATGCAGAGTTAAAATATCTGATGATCAATGTTTGAATTAAGTTTTCTAATTCATGTTGCTTGAGTAGACAGAACCTGAATGACAACCCTTAATAACAACCATATTTTACTTGATAAGATAAGAATATGTTTCTCTACCAATATTAAATTATAAACAGAGAAAAGACGTCAATCTAAAAATTGGAGATAAGAAAATGGGAGCAGAAAAGATTTGATTTTCTGAAATATCAGAGAACTGAGAAACCAAAAACCTGATTTTTAGTGCTGATTTTGTATAAGCTCATTATGCGACTTTTCTCAATTTGCCTTCTAGTCTTATTTCTCCACTTATTATACAAAGTGGGGGTGGGGATTAGATACTTTGTAAGGCCTCCAGCCCTGCTCTTTTACAATGCTCCAAATTACATGGTTGGATGAACCCAAAGGACCAGGAGAAGGGCATGCTGGGATTGCTATACTCAACATTCAATTTATTTAAGAAATATGAATCCAGCAGGGGGCTCTAGAAGTGAGCCATAGGGATATGGAGCTCATAATCTAGTACAGTGTAGTGTACTCTGGCAGTGAACAACAAATTTAAATAATGAGTAATAATCTCACAAATGAAAATACATATTAGTAACAAATGGTGATTACAACTTGAAAGGAAAATCAAAGATGTCTTTGAAAATATAAAACTTGGGGTCATTGCCCTAGCCAGTGTGGCTCAGGTGGTTGGGTGGCGTCCAGTGCAACGAAGGGTTGTTGGTTTGATTACCAGTCAGGGCACATGACTGGGTTTCAGGCTTGACCCCTGGTTGGGGGCTTGCAGGAGGCAGCTGATTGATGTTTCTCTCTCTCTCCCCACCAAAAAATCAATTAAAAATAAAACACAATTTGGGGTCATAGCCTGGTCTGGCAGGTAAATTTCCCTGAAAAGTGAAGTTTTGCTGATATTTGTTAAGTCATTGGGAACCAACTAGATAAGAGTGGGAAGTAGCAGTAGAAAACAGTGCAAAGGTGACAGCATTGGGAAGTTGAAGTTAATAAAGATCAGTATGGCCAGACTATGCTTAGCAAACATGAGCAACATGGGTAAACCCAGAGAGGTAGTTGGCCCAAGTAATGCAGAGTCTTGTATGCCACAGCAAAGGCTTTAAGCAGGGATTTGACTTTAGCAAATTGGCGTTTTTCAGAGATCACCAATGTTGCATGTTATGGTCTGCATGTGTGTATCCCCCGTAAAATTCATCGGTTGAAACTCTACTCTTTAAGAGAACCCAACCATGCTGGCACCCTGCCTCCAGCCTTCAGAATGTGAGAAATATATTTCTGATGTTTAAACTACCAGAATGTATGGCATTCTGTTACAGCAGCCTGAGCTGAGACTCAGTGTTAGGGAAAAGGTAACAGAGGAGAGCGAGGGTAAATAAGATGGGTCAGGGAGAGAGACGGTGGTAGGCTGAACTAGAGAACTGGCAGTGAAAATGGAGAAGAGTGGGTGGTTTAGAAAATATTTAAGAGGGATCTAGTGATGTGCTGGATAAGAGGGAGACTAAAGGATGACCACAGGGCCCATGGGAAGAACTGAAATTGATGTCAAAGCCAAATGATTAATGCTCAAAGCCAGCTGTGCCCATGGCAACCTTCTACTTCTCCAATAAAACCCTGCTTATTTGGATATTTGGTATTTTAGTTACAATCAAAATTGTCTTTACTTAATAAAAGAAGCTGTTATGAATCCAACTATAATTTTCTTATGAGGGTGCAGGCAACATGACATAAAATTTAAATTAAGCCTCCTATAGTATATACAAGCAATATTTAAAAAAAACTATGAACATGTAATAATTCCTTGAATAATACACATTGTTTTCTGTACAAGATAATTTTCTGGTTACTCCAAAGTGTTAGCTAAACACGTGTTCATATATCTCCCATTGTTTAAAAATCTTTCTAAAATACATAAGATACTGGTTTTGCCTCTGTGAGTCCAGGCTAAAGAACATGGTTACATTTTGATATTTAAATATTATTCAATGTCTAAGATCCATTTTCCTGAAAGCCAATTTCCTCTACAGCATGTTATCCATGGTAGGTATAGAAGAGTGAATTGTGGGAGAACTGATCACGGGAAATTCCTCAGAAACAGTGGTTTTATATTTAGTTCCTAACATAAACCTTTGACTTTCTCCTAATAGTAATATTCAGTAAAAAATTCTTTTTAAGGAAGTGAGTTGGGTTATGTTTAGCCAAAGATATAAAATGAAATGAGTAATCAGTGAAGTTGCAGAGTTTCCACAAATTTCAGGATTAAGCACTGTCAGCCTCTGAAACCCTTCCCAGATTTGAGCAATAAACAGATGCAAGACAGGAACTTTGAGTGGAAAATGTCACTTCAAGTAATTTAATCCCATTCTGTCTCCCTGGTTTTTGGTGGTGTTTAACAAATCACAAATGCAAAAATGTTTGTAGTCATTACAAGTCGTTTCCAGGAAACGTACCAAATATTTTCTTTTTAGGAATTAGGACAGATTCTCCTAACCTAAAAGTACAGATAATTAAGTTCATTCAATAAATATTTAGGGAGGGCAGGTTTAGACTTTCTTCTTTATGGGATCACAAATTAATCTATAATAATAAAAGTGTAATATGCTAATTAGACTGGATGTCCTTCTGGACAACCTTCCAGATGAAGCCGGGGCTGGGAGGGAAGCCTGGGTCCTGGGTGCCTGCTGGCGGCCAGAGGGAAGCCCAGATCCTGGGTGCTGGAGGGATGCTGGTGCCAACAGCCGAGGGAAGGAAGACCTACTCTTGCACGAATTTCATGCATCGGGCCTCTAGTATATAATATATATTATTTGTGAGCATGCTATCCATGATAGGCATAAAAAAATAAATATATATATTCAATAGCCATCTCAAGTATTGTAGCCATTCTTTGTCTATAAATATTTAATCATTACCTACTATGTGCACAGCACAGTGCTAAGGCAATATTCAGTGTGAAGAGCTGATCTGTGTCCTTATGGAGTTTTATTATAACTAGACAGATTTAGAGAACACATTTAAATTGATTTTTAATAACAATTTTTATAAATCATGCATTCTCAATGGGGTGATGTGGTTAAGAACCCATAAAACTGGTTCTTGGGGGGGCCAGCAAAAGAAATCTTGCTCTATTAATGTATAAAGTACAGATATACAAATAGTACATAAATAGATATCCTATCTAATAAAGAGGAAGTATGCAAATTGACCACAACTCAGTGACAAAGATGGTGGCACCCACAGCCAATAAGGAGGGAATATGCAAATTGACTCAACAAGGCGAGAGGTGGAAGGTGGCTCCGGGCCAGAGCGAAGGCAGAAAGGCAGCTCCAGCTGGAGCCAAGGAGGTGCCAGCAGCCAGGGAAAGGAAGGCCTATTCTTGCACGAATCTTTATGCATTGGGCCTCTAGTACAGTATATATGATACTAAAATCTCATTGGAGGAGAGTAAATAAAAAAAAGATGTGAAATAATTCTCTAGAAGAGCCATACTAGCAAAAAGGTTGAGAAAGTGTTGTAAATGCTATGAGGTTTAGGCAGGGAGCTGATGGAGCATGGAGGAGGGGATTTGCGCTAACATGGGAGGATCTGCAAGGCTCCTCTGGGGAAATGGAATAAAGCTGTGATCTGAAAGAGGTGTCAGTCAGGCAAAAAGTTTAGATGGAGATGGGTGGAGAGAACATATCAGGAAGCAGGACATGTGTGGAAGCCCTGAGACAATAGGCAGCACACTGCCTTTAAGGGATAGTAAGATCATTGTAACTGGAATAGAAAGAGCAAGGCTGGCATAAGAGGAGATTGGTGAGGTAGTCAGGGGCAAGATCATGTAGAAACATGTAGGCCATGTTCCAGTCTGACAGACTTTTTGATTGATATTGCTAGATAGAAGGAATCTGGTCCCTTTATGACATTGTTAATGTCCTGCTCCAGTTCTGGACAACTTATATCCAATATTTTTATTATGTAATGAAAATAAGCCCTTAGCCCTGGTTGTTTGGTTCCGATGGTTGGAGTGTCATCCTGTACAGCAAAGGGTTGAGGGTTTAATTCCCAGTCAGGGCACATATCTAGTTTGCAGATTTGATCCTTGATCAGGGCATGTATTTATGTTTCTCTCTCATTTCTTTCTCTCTCCCTTCCCTTCTCTCTAAAGTCAATAAGCATGTCCTTGGTGAGGATTAGCAACATGGAAAACATGGAATTTAGCAGCATGGAAATCGCTTATATCACAGGAGTTATTCTATGAAGAGCTGAAGGCAGACTCTTGCAGGCAGAGGAGTAAGTGGGACATGAAGAAATGGTTATGGCCAGAGTCAACATTTTTTGGACAAGAGATATCTAGTAAGATAGCTGAGTATTGGATATTGGATATTAGATATTAAAGATGAAGCTATGGTTAGTAACCAAACTTTTATGGGGTACCAGTCTGCTCTATGGCACAGGCCAGGCAGAGGCCCAGGTGTTCAGTTGCCTGGATGCAGGCACGCATAATGTGGATATTTGGGTTCATTAGGCTGGGATTTTAATAGACATGTACATTGAAATGAGAGTGTAATAAGTTCAGGGTTGTATAGGAAGATTGTGAAGAGGAATATGATACTTAGGGTCTTCTAGACTCATTTTCCAGGAATGGGGATTGTAACACTTCTCTCATAAAGTTATAGTGAGGATTAGAGAATGTATATTATATATAGTGGTATGTGTGTATGGTACATCAAAATGCTCAATAAATGACAGATAATATTTATTTTAATGGAATCAAGGATGTTGATTTTAAGGATAGAAGATAAAGCCAGAAAAACTTAAGGATGTCATTCTATAATCTGAATGTTAACAATGGAGAATAAAATAAGACGTGTTTCCTAGCAATTTAACTGAAACAGCCATACCATCAAGGTGCGCATTTTAAATACTTGTGTAGCATGTGAAAACACAGAGCAGTTTAAAATTCATGTATATTCTGAATCCTGGCAAAATATCCTGGCAAGACATGAAGAGACAAGTAGTTTAATTAAACAAACTCTACTTGAGAAACCAATAGACCAGAACTCATGCTTGGTGTATCATTAAGCCCAAACTGGAAAAAATAAAAGGAATCAACCAAGCAGCAAGCAACCTCATTTCAGTTTCTTATAACTACATTATTTTTGATAGTAAATAAAGCCACAGAGTAAAACAAATCATTTCAACTCATTGGCTGTGTATAACATTGATGGAACAAGACAGCACGGAGTTAGGATGGTCTATGAACAACAGAGCGACAGCAACAAGCCAAGAAGGCTGCTTGACATGCACAGCAGAGCTGCACACAAGGGATACACCTTGGTTCTCAAAGATGATGAATGCACCGTGTGTCTTATGAGTGAGATGAATGTGGGCCTCCACCCATACTCTCCTCCAGGTCTCTGTGGGACAGGTGGCCAGAATCAGAGAGAGGGAGGACATGAATATGGGTACTGTATGATTACGGACAGTACGAATGAGTTAAGGAGAGCATGGTTCTGCCTGGACTTTGCATGGGAGTAAGGGTTAGATGGGAGTCCTGAATACACTGCTTCCTTAGTCAAGATCTCAGTTCTCAAGTGCCTCGCTCAGTGTGAGAGCAATCAAGACTCAGAGAGAGTCAATGGATGCGGGTGAGACCTCAGAAAACATGGGCATGATTTTAAGGGGTTCCTGGTCATTGAAAAAGAAGTAGAAAGTTTTGTTCCTGTGGCTTTGCAGGTGGGGGGCGATGCCTTTCTATGGAGAAGAAAATTAAAACATTAATTGAAGACCTTGGAGAAGTACTGTCTATAAAAAATAATTGGAGAAACTTATAAAGTCATTTACAGACGATGTCTTGAAAAGTGAGAACCAGCAAGTTGAAATCTTAGTAAACGTGCTGCATGTTCCAAAGTATTAAAACACTTACATGATTTCATTTCAGAATACAATCTTATTATGAAAGCAAGCCTCAAAATGAACATACTTTGCAGGTGACTTAAAGGGTAATTTTAACGATATGATTTTTACCTCATCCTCTGACTTTCTCCCTCATGTGGCCAGCGTGTCACTTATCAACATCCATTTTCCCCTGCCAACAAAATACCAGTATTGTTCTTGAGAGCAAAGTACCCAACTAAATAGTCACTTTCCCAGACTTCTGGGAAGCTAGGGGTGACCATATGCCACAATTTTGTCTAATGAGATGTAGGTAGAAGTCTATTAGGGAGGGACACTGGGCAAGCTTTTACGTCCTAATAGGAAGGTACAGGTGTGGCTGGTTCCACTCTTCTTTCTTCCTACCTAAATATCAACATAATATCTGGAGCTGTAAGAGTCATCTTCTGACAATGAGACAAAGGCCAAGAACATTTCAGACATGCTGATCCGGACGCACTAAGCCACCAGCAACCGTACACCAGGCGGCTTCTTCTTATGGGAGAAAAACAAGTCCCTATGTATTATTTGTTTAAGCCACCTTATGGGAATGTTGTTACTCAGTCCTACCATTCTCCCCAAGACCAAGGAGAGAGCAAAGGAGCAAACAGACCCTTAAGAGGGTCATACTTATCACTTAGAACTGTGACCACCATGAGCAAACAGCACAATTTTATTACCCTGCACATTCCACTGTGCTGCCCTTTTTTGGTCAGTCTCTTCCTCAAGCCCTTGCTCCTGGCTCCCACTGTTCTCAAGCCCTGTCTACACGGTCACCTTTTCTAGATTGCTGTATAAACAGAGTCATTCAGTACGGAGTTTGGGGTTTTGTTCCTTACACTTAGCAAAATGCATCTGAGATTCCCAATGGAAGGTTTTCAGTGGATCAAAAGCAGAGCTGCTTTAAATCAACAGTGACACCTGCCCCCTGTCAAGACCTAGTCCTAGTGGAGAGTATGCTGGCTCTCCTCCAGGGAAGGGGAAAGAGAAGAGGCCTGGGAAGGAAGCCAAGGAGAGAGGCAGCTTTTGGCCCTGATTTAGAGGAACTGAGAGAGCTAAGGTCCATTGAGGACCAGAGTCATCCCTGGGGAAGTGCCAAACTCTCTGAGGACACATGCCCTGAGAAGACAGGACCCTCGTCACAGGGGCCCACAGCCTCCGCAAATGTCCGTAGGTCTTCTCTGCAACATGGACATTGAGAGTCAACAGGCCGGGAAAATGAAGACATCAGAGGTGATCCTTACAGACCAAGCATTAGCAGGTGTTCTCGTATTTTCTTGACACCACATACACTTTGCTTCTTTGATTCTTGAGCAACCCAATAATGATGGAGACAGAATTTACTCATGTAAGGCCCCAGAGTCACATTTAGGGAATAAAAGTCATATTAAAACCTGATGTCTATTAAGTACTTATTCTTTTGCCAGGCATTTTTCTAAGCATGTTACATGGATTAACTCATTTAATTCTCACCATACCCCTATAGGGTATGTGATATTACTATCCCTCAATCTGTAGATGACAAAGCTGAAGCACAGAGAGTGAGTGTTAGGGCTAGGATCTGAACCCAGGCAAATGTAGCTGCAGAGCCCCTGTTCTTAACTCCCTGCTGAATGTATGATTTCCTCCAATGTGAGTTTGGGAATTATGAGTCATACTCAAAATATCTCCTTCCCCATGAAAAGACCACCTACAGTACTAATGACTGGTTGTGCACATTCTACTCACTGCTGCGTCTGTGCTGAAGGCCGTATACATTCTGTTTGAATTGCTACCTGTCCACACCTGACCAGTAAGATTCTAACTTGGGAACTGAAACTCAGCAATACAGAGGGCAGTGTCAACGAGTGATGGATACTAGACAATAACAACTAACACTTACTGGGAATCATGCTAAGTGCTTTTATAGATATAGTCCCTTCATCTTCAAGAAAACCCAATGAGTTGAGAAATATGAGGCGTAGGCAGAATAAGTAATAACTACTGTTCAGTGCAAGTTATTAATAGAGCTGGGATAAGAACCCAGACAAACTAGTTCCCCAGCTCACATTTTCAACCTTCAAACATACACTTGGGGCTGGCAGCCATGCTGAAGTAGCATCTCAATGAGAAAAGCATGGCAGAGCAGAGAAGAGAGGTCCCGAGGCCCCTGAGCAGCAGAGGGAATGCCTGCATCCTCGGAGCTTCCCTCTACAGATCTCATAAACTGGACTGAATGTATATAAGCACATGTCCATACCCCACATCCCACAAACAGACAGCGAGGAACGTGACTCAGGCTGGCCAATCAGAATATCCAATTCTCCAGAAACAGTGTTTGCTCCAAGAGGATGCAACCTAAGCCAATCAGTTCTTTTCAAGGATTGTGATGGCTGCCTGAACAAGGGTGTTCCTATCTCTCTTCCTCTGAGATAATGTCCACTAAGGATCCGAGAGAAGGAAACCTGTGCAGGGGCAGAAATGTTGAAAGCAATAGAGTTGCCATATCTGGAATTCTCAATGAAGTTAGTGAGCAAGTTCCCATATTTCTTCTTTAAAAAATGTCTTCCCTTTAAGCCCAATTAATTTTGCTTTCTGTCACTTACAATTGGAAGCACTCTGAATAATGCATTTTTTTTTCCTTGTGGGTGGAGGAAACTAGGTCATGACTGCTTGTCCCTCACACTCCATATCACTGAAGCAAAGAGAACTGTTCTCTGGAGCCTGCAAACAAGTCTGTCATTTGAGAGAGGTCATTATTCCTATGCAACTCCACTTAAAACACCTGCTCCACACAAAAGGGGACTCCACAGGGCAATAGCAGCCAGTCAATTTTCATTACCGGACGATAGCTATGAAAGTGAGTATGCTCAGAAGGTGTCCTTCAGGTCTGAATATCTGTAAGACACCTTTGAGGGCATTTAGCATCTCTCGTTCTCACATTTAGCATATCTCTCTCTCTCACGTGTGTGTGACACACACACACACACACACACACACGCACACACACACACACACACACCTGGGCCAAGCACATTCTGTGAGCTTTTATAGCTTTTTTTCTATACCCAGTGCCAATGTCACACAGTAAGAAAAAAGTGGTGCCTATGAGGTCTGCGTTATTCAGTGCCAAAGAGTATGCTCTTAGATAATGAACTGATTATCTTTTAAAGGAAAAAAAAAGGGGGGGGGGAAAGTGTCAAAACCCAAATCTGCCAAGCTTTATAGCTCGATTTGGGTATTTGCTAAGTGTATCATGTTCTGCTTTGTCCATCCAAGTGACAGTTAATCAATACTAATTTGATACCAGTTGATTCTTCTCTTTCCCTAAACAGGACGTAAGGTATACTATCTGTGAATATATTTTATCCCAGGCTGTAAATCCATATGCTTTAATACAAATGCATTAAGCATCTCTTTTTAAATGGAATACACTGAGGTTATAAGGATGTATAAAGATGAATTACCAAGTTGTCCTGAAAAATGCCTTTCTAATACATTACGAAAATGTTTCAGCTTTGAGGGCAGTAGTAAATAGATCAGGCATTTGCCATTACTTAAAATCTGATCTATATCCCAGTCTCTGGGGGCACCTATTACGTTAATGCTCAGAATATCATATGGACATACTGCCTTTCCTGGGCTGGGGCAGTTGGATTTTTCATTTATAATTTCCTCTGTGTGTTAGTTTGTTTATAGCTTTATTTCTCCCTTCTGTCAATATTTCTTTAGTACCTGCTGTGGGTTAGGCAATGTCCTAGGGGTGTGTGTGTGTGTGTGTGTGTGTGTGTGTGTGTGTGAAAAATATATATGTGTGTGTGTGTGTGTGTGTGTGTGTGTGTGAACAATAGTATAATAAATAATTGTGAACAACAGTATAATATCAACAGGCCTCACAATTTGTCCTAAAATTTTCTAATTTGTCCATAGTCATCTGGGCGGATATACACCTGCTTTCTAGCCTTCTTCTCCTGGATCATCTCAGCCTGCTCATACATACCAGAGCTGGGTTAAAACAACAATGACAATCTTTGAATATCACTTTCCAGTTTGTGGGATTTTCATACCTACTTTTTAATTCTCATAAATACCTATATGAAGGGTGCAGGGGAGATGAGCATAAGTGACTCATTTAAAGTTGAGCATCTAACAAGTTCAGGACTATGCCTTATTATTGTAGTTGCTGGGCTATGATAATATCTGCCTCAAATTATTATAAAGCTTCAATGAGAGAACACAGGTAAAGCATTCAGAACAGTGCCTGGCACACAGTAGGAGTGCAATAAATGTTAACTAGGATGGTGACAGTTTTGTCTAGAAAGAGACATAATGCACTGTCAGTCTTTCTGCTCATATTTTGGTTCATGTATTTCCCACCCATCCATCATGGATTGTTTTTTGGGCACTACAGAAGATATTGAGGATTCAGTGTGGAACAGGCCCATGTTTTCAACACTTATCACAGCCTAGGAGAGATTTTCAGTCTTTAGAATTTGTATGTGGTACCAGATTTCACAGACTGAATGATGAAAATGTAACAGAACCATAGCCCAGACCAGGGATTGGCAAACCACAAGCCATGTGCCACCTCTATCCTACCACCACCTGTAAATAAAACTTTGTAAATAAAGTTTTATTAGAACACAGCCATACAATTTGATTACATACTGTCTGTGGTTGCTTTGCCACTACAATGTCTGAGTTGACAGTTGTGGCAGAGATCCTGTGGTCCACAAACCTAAAACACTATCTGGCCCTTTATCAGAAAAAAAAAAGCCCTGGCATGGGTTATTACAGCTTTGCATTCTTGAAGCTGTCCTACCTTATCATCCCTTCCAATTTAAGAAATGAAAGGTGATGGTTTGCCTATATGGGCATTTAGAATTGCTCTTTTGAAAATATTATTTTGCATAATTATTTTAAATAAAAATTCCATCAACTGTTGGCTTATGGGAAATGTTCAAGATTTTGACAAGAACAATGATCAACTGTAACCTTAATCCCGGCATGTTCCTGTATTATGTTACTCAATCATTGTAATGACACACAAGTTAGACACTATTCATATCTCCATTTGCAGATGATAAAACAGGTTCTGTGAGAGGTAATTAATTTTTCAAATGAAAATAGTTAATTTATTGAGAATTCAGTATATCTCAGGCATTGTGATAAGCTGTACATGGGTTGTCTCACTTAAATCCCATAGTGACTATGGAGGAAAGTAGGACTAATACCCACCATTCCCCCTCCCTTTCAGTGTGTATAAAAGACTCAGGTTACTGACTTGCTTATAATTCCATTTTAAGTAAGTGGGGACACCAGGATTTGATACCAAATTCTGACTGAGGTTTAGAAGGTCAGTGACCCCTGCTAAAACTGATCCTGTGGTTCATTCACAAGAACTTCTCTCCCCGCCTCTTCCTCCCACCCAATCAAAGTGGACCTGAATGCAGATTCCTCATTGAGTAAAGCACTCTCAAATACTCCAGTTATCTCCTTTCTATGGTTTGATGATGGGAATGGTAAAAGGGAAAGACAAAAGCTGTGACAGTGATGCCTTCTGCTCAAATGTGAAACTGCTTTAGCTCTCAAGGATGCCTGATCCTAATTATTTCTTGACTCTCTCTTATATTTAAAATGAACCCTAGCCCTAATCGGTTTGGCTCAGTGGCTAGAGCGTCGGCTTGTGGACTGAAAGGTCCCAGGTTCGATTCTGGTCAAAGGCATGTACCTTGGTTTCGGGCACATCCCCAGTAGGAGTTGTGCAGGAGGCAGCTGATCGATGTTTCTCTCTCATTGATGTTTCTAACTCTCTATCCCTCTCCCTTCCTCTCTGTAAAAAAGCAATAAAATATATTTTTTTAAAAAAGTTTAAAATGAACCCTAGTCCACATTCTAGTTAATAATGGAAGATAAGTTTTGGATCTCCTACACATTAAGAAATATTCTAAATGAGGATACCGATGGGCTACTGAAGGTGGCTAAAGACATTTCCAACTGATACCCTTTACATCTTAAACTTCCAAAGTCTTTCCATATTCTTCATTTTGATAACTGACTTTTGTCACTTTTTCTGTGTAAGTGATGGAATACATATTGTACATTTTGGTTCTACACTTTACCAAGCCATGACACAGCTTTAATTTTATAGTACTCTGCACACTAGAATCTGGGTCTCACTGTTTACTTCTATTACATGTTGGAGAATATGTTAATATTGTAAATGTGTTCACATTGGGGCTCTCATCTTGGATTTCCCACCAAACTTACTATAATTCTAAACCTTTTAACTGTTCTGGGCTTAGTTTCTATGTCTATAAAATGGGCACAATCCACTGCCCAATATATGGCTCAGGTTTGTCATGACGACCAAATGAGAGAGGAACGAACTTTTAAAGCGGCAAACACAATAAAATGCTAGTTATAAGTGGTGCCACTCAGGAAATCCCCTTGTATAAAATATAGACTACCTTTTAATCTTTAAAAACTGCCCCCTCTATAAGCAGGCCTCCTTAAAGATAGATTAGTGAATTAAATGTGATTAATTTTAGATTAAAGGCAAGACATCGCTCCAGGTCTATTAAACTCTCTATGTCTTCATGGCTCCCAAAAAGTCCTACTCCAAGGTTCAATTTTAGGGGCACTGGACACTAACACATCAATAAATCCAGTTTCGTGTTGTTGTTGTTGTTTTTTTTTCTGAGTCTTATTACTCAGATAATGCAAAAATTCCTTCCAGATTTTCATGACAAATAGAAACAGCTCAAGGAGAAGACTCACTAAATTGATGAAGCTGACATTCCCCTAATCCATTACAGCAAAGGACTTTCTGAGACCCAGGGACCCCATAGAAATCATGCTCTCAATAGGCAGTTGATCATAACTTGAGAAATCATTTCAGGATTAGGCCAAATCAGCCTTAAAGGAGGTAAAGGAAATGCCACTGCTTTTGGCACAACTCAGAACACTAAAGAAATAGATCCAACTATGAGATCACTCCTGTGTTATTGCAGCAGCCTACAAGAGGTGCTTCCAACAGCTAACACACATCTTAGCATTAGCCACTTGTAATGCCTGGGATGGCAGATGCGACCCATTCTTTGCCCCAATAAGAGCAGGTTTTTTTAATTGAGGAAACAATACAGTTTCCCAAAGGAAAAAAAAAGGTGTGGAGCAAACATCAAAAACAAACAATGACATAGACGTGAAGGGTACAAAACAGTGTTAAAGGCATATTAGTATTTAACAAATATCAGTAATGTGGTAAATGTCTTTTAAGGTCTATTTCAACTCCACGATTATACACATAAGGGGATGGGGATCCATCCTATATGATATGCAGAATTTTTGCTATATCAAGGAAGGGAACTTCCCATTAGGAATGTCTTGTTCAAGATGCCACGTTCTTTCCATCACAGACAAAATTAGGCTATCAAGCTGCTTTAAATGAGAAACAGAGATTCAAACCTCTACATGGGTCACTTCTGTTTGACCCATTCCAATTAGCTGTCTCCTGTAGAAATCCTATCTTGAGTTTCTTGCTTCTGCCACTACTTGGGACTCACCCCATCCTTGGAATTTGATGACAGAACTCCACATGAAACAATAGGCCCTTTCATCTGGCCCATGATGTTAAATATGAAATGATATGGACATACTTCAGGGTTTGGAATCGTTTTCCATTTGTGTTATACTCTACCTGAATCTTCAGGTTACCACAGAGATTGCACATAGTAAGTGCTCACTAAGGACTTATATTAAGACAGGGGACCTCTCCTGGGGACATTAGACATCAGGGATTCATGCATAGATTCAGTAGGCCTATGAACTCTGAAGGGGTAGATTCTGCATCACTATTTTCTTTCTTTTGAGTTTTTAAATTTTATTTTTATTATGATGAAAAACATACAATTTTCCATCTTTTTTTTTTCAATTATAGTTCACATTCAATATTATTCTGTACTAGAGGCCCAGTGCACAAATACGTGCACCATTAGGGTCCCTCAGCCTGGCCTGTGGGATTGGGCCAAAAGCAGCTCTCCGACATCCCCCAAGGGGTCCCAGATTGCGAGAGGGTGCAGGCCAGGCCGAGGGACCCCACTGGTGCACGATCAGGGCCTGGGAAGGATGCGGGAGGTTGGCCAGCTGGGGAGGGACAGTGGGAGGGCTCCAGGGCATTTCTGGCCCATCTCGCTTAGTCCTGATGGGCCAGAACCCAGCAGCAAGCTAACCTTATCAGTCAGAGTGTCTGCCCTGCCCCCTGGTGGTCAGTCCACATCATAGAGAGCAGTAGAGCAGCCTTAGCATATCATTAGCATATTATGCTTTGATTGGTTGAAAGGCCAACTGGCCGACCAGACAGTTAGCGTATTAGGCTTTTATTATATAGGATTAGTTTCAGGTGCACAACATAGTGAGGTTAGACAATCCTATGCTTTACAGAGTGGTCCCCCTGATATTTCAAATACTCCCTCTCCCCTGGCCTATACATAGCTATTAACAATATTAGTTTTTTCCTCCATTGACCTTTCCCCGGCCACTCCTACCCCTCAGCACATGCCCTCACCTCCCTAGTGACTGTGTCCATTGGTAATGCTTATATGCATGCATACAAGTTCTTTGGTTGATCTCTTACCCCCTCATCCCCTGCCTTCCCTCATAGGTTGGATGGTCTGTTTGATGCTTCTATGTCTCTGGTTCTATTTTTGTTCATCAGTTTATGTTGTTTTCTATATTCCACAAATAAGTGAGATCATGTGATATTTATCTTTCTTTGACTGGCTTATTTCACTTAGCATAATGCTCTCTAGGTCCATCCATGCTGTTGCAAATGGTAAGAGTACCTTCTTTTTTACAGCAGTGTAGTATTCCATTGTGTTGATGTACCACAGTTTTCTAATCCACTCATCTGCTGATGGGCACTTAGGCTGTTTCCAAATCTTAGCTATTGTAAATTGTGTTGCTATGAACATAGGGGTGCATATATCCTTTCTGATAGGTGTTTTCACTCATCTTCAACTAAAATCTAGCATATCCTTTGATTAGAATGCAGAAAGTGACCTGTAGAAATGATCACTCTGAGACTTGGTCACCAATGGAAATCATAGATGGTCTCATTTCAGAGTTGAGCTGTTATGTACATCTCAAAATATCATTCACCCTCAACTACAACTAGATATTTTTAGATGTTTATAATAGACACACATAATATCACAAACTTATATATGCTGATAAATGTATGTCATTTGTTTTCTTTGGTAACCTTGTGCATTTTGTATAACAGGTTAAAATATAATTCTGAGAAGGGGTCCACCGTCTTCATCAGCTTGATAAAGGGGTCCATGCCAGGAAAAAGGAGAAGCACTCCTTCAGAATGACTGCCTAGCATGAATATCAGGCAGGTGTGTTCAGATCACAGTGCATGTCTTAGGACTTTCTGCCTCCTTCCCAGTGGTGCTTGGGGGAGGACCACACTCACAGCAGGGGCCTACTCACTGTTAGTGAGAGATGGGGGGTGACTTATGGAGGTTGGAGATATCCTTTTTTTTTCATATCCTGAGAACTTTTAAGGATGGTTTTGGGAATCAAATAGGATGACAGCAACAAAATATGCAAGTATTCCGGTCTAACTAAATGCTACTGCTCAGACTGTGATCATAATCCAGTTTTCTAGAATTTCATTAGCTCCTGTGTGTTAGCTCACCTATGCTCTGTGGTGGCACAGACATTCCACAAGCCAGCTTCTCACACTTTATAATTGTTCAGTATTAGAACCATGAAAGAAAAGAAGGGAAGGAGGGCAGGAAGAAGATGGGGAGAGAAAGAGGAAAGCAATCGTTTTTAAAAAGTCAATTCAACTCCGATGCCATGATTCATTTTTTACCTCTCAATTGTTCAGGAGACAGGACTGAGGTTTTAAACTGAAGCTCAGTTACCATGAGATACCACAAGAGTGGTTTTTGATGTTACCTACTCCCAAAGGGAACAGCCTCCCCTATGCTCACACAGTGAAATCCTTCAAGGGCTAACACATCTCCACTTCTCAGTGAAGGCCTCCCCTTCAAATTCCCATTGCCCCAAAGCTCTGGGCCTCTTTTAGTGTGCTCAGCCTTGCACATGAATTTCTCTGGTACATTTCTCACATCTTCTGCTCCAGCTTAAATTCCCAAAGGCAGGCAGAGACCACGCCTTATAATCCAAGGCCCTGGTGCCTCTCCTTGCTCTACCAAAAATTTTTGACTAGAATTTGCCAAGGGAGGGAGAATTAGGCCGGAGGAACTGGCTGAGGTTCTGGTGCAAGGATGCTCTCATTAAACATGCAGCTGAGCACCGAGCGTCAGTACTTCCCAATAACCCGTCAGCCGACAGACAGGAAGTCGAGAGGGAAAGTGATTTTCCTTGGCAGCTGAGATGCATCTAACAGCCGAAGAAGAAAAGCACATTACCTTCCCCCACAGCTCATCGGCATCGCTATTGATTTCATATCAGCTCTTTCCTTTGTTTGTTTAAGTGCAATCTCTTTCCCAAGCCTCCGATACAAGTGCGTTAAATGTGCTTGACCCCTGCTCAGCTCCGGAGAATGGGAAGAACAGTGCAGAACTCATTGGCCAACCTGGATAATCCTGCCCTTCCTCATAGGCTCAGCCTATTTCCTCTGGGCTGAGAGTAACAAAGACCAATGGAGACTTCTGTGAGCCTGCAAGTCTGGTAGAGCGGGCTGCCTAACTTTCTTTTTGGAATGTCTTTTTAAAGGAAACCACCCAGCATAGACATCATGGGCTCATTTGGGCCCGTGATCAGTGGATTTGTCCCACCCTCTCCCTGGCTGATATTCCTCACAAATCAGATCTGTAGATCCCTAATTTGATGCCTAAATACCTTAATATGGTACAAGGTACTCTCTACTATATGATTTTATAATAGACTAGAGGCCCGATGCACAAAATTCGTGCAAGAGTAGGCCTTTGCTGCTGCGGCAGCTGCTTGGATCCCTCCCTCGCAGCTTCCTAGATCCCACGGCTGCAGCCCCAGCTTCATCCAGAAGGACGTCCAGTCTAATTAGCATATTATTCTTTTATTATTATAGATTCATCTACACACATCTCTATAATGATCCATGTATATGTACATACATAAAATCTATATATTTGTATGACATAGAGAATAAATACATATAACATATGTACACATCTGAAACATAATATAGAAATGTATATGTACATTTGTAGCTATGCGTGCATGTATATTTGTAGCTATGTGTATGTAATAAAAGCATAGGTTCTTTATACTAAAATACTGAATTTCAAACTTTATTAAGGAGGTAAGTCATTTGATATATGAATTATATCTCAACAAATGGGTTATAAAAACAAACAAAATACAAGCTTTAGAGTCTGATTATCTGGGTATCTCCTTTCTGCCATTTAACTTGCCACATAACCTTGGGCAACTTAGCTCTCTACTTGTCAGTTTGCCCAAATGTAAAAGGAGCATAATAATAAAACTTGTCTCAGAGGGCTGCGTATCAACATAGAATAAGTGTTTAAGAAACGTTACCTGTTACAATTATGACCTGCCTTTCTTCATGCCTGGGTGCTCAGTTCCCTGACATCCATGTCCAGTGGCCTTTTCCCAAAAGATCATGCTCTCCAGGATATTGTACACGTGCCCCACACTCAGCTCCTCCAACACCCTCTTCCTCACGGACTCCTTTTCATCCTTCCAGGCTCAACCTGATCATCATTTTCTTGGGGAAGGCTTCCCTTACTTGCAAAATTAGGTTAAAAATCTCCTAATTATATATTTTCGTGACATCTTGTACTTCCTTCATGATAAGACACATTTTTCTCATGTAAATCTTTAACACATCTGTCTTTCTTGCTTGGTTGTGGATTCCAGAAAGGCAGGAGCCCCGTATCCCTTTGGTCATCACAGCAGTTGGCCAGAGTAAGCGCTCAGTTAATATTTATTGAATGTATTGATTTTTTTAAAAGTGAGAACTGCCTACACCATGGCTTACCTAATGCCAAGAACCTTCCTGTTTCAGTCACTCACTTCCTTTCTTTCCTGACCCGTGAAAGTCCTTGCATCATAACTAACTTCTAAATGCCTGACTTCACTTGATTCTTCTCTGGCCTACAACTTCAAGATCATATCAACTATTCCCGTTAACATGTCAGTCACACCCTGCACAGTACACTGCGGACAGTGAGAAGTCCCCGGGAGCCTCACAAGCATGTCAAACTCGCAGTGGGCGGGCCACATGCCTTGTTTAAAATAAAGGAGGCATGTATCCCGCCGGCCTCGAGTTTGACATGCTTGCAGGGCTCCTTAACTCAGGCTTTCGGGGAAGTAAGCAATTCCTGATTACTCTATGCTGATAATGACAATCTCTTCCCAAAAGACAAATCCAAATATGCTTATTTGTTGGAAAAACCATGGCTGCTCATCCCACTTCCTCTGTCACACAGGATCCAGCCCCTGGTTCTGCTGGCCCTGCTGCCTGGGAGGCTGCTGCTCACATCCCTCCACACACTACATCCAAATACTATCTGGTATTTTTTATCTTCATAAGAAGTATTTTCACTGCTATTTAATATTTCACTGGGCATGCGTTTTGACACCCTTTTACCCACTTGACACCCTTTTACCTATGTGATATCCCTATTACCTTTGACACCCTTTTACCTCTTTGACACCCTATTACCTATTTCAGATCAAGGAACTTTTATGCTGTGTCCTTACATCGGAAACTGAACTTCGATTGGTGACAGCTGCACAGATGGCACTTGACAGAAATTTGTGGACAGGACAATGAGTAATAGACATCCATACATTAGCCCCTTACTACGTGCTTAGGACTTGCAGGCACTCTTATACCCTCACATACAGAGATGCAGCGATTCAGAAACTTGTGCAAGGTTGCACCACTGAAGCTGGGAGGGAATCCAGGCAGTCTGTCTCCAAACACCAGGCCCGTTTAACCCATCTGCCATCCTGCACGACTGTCCAGGGGAGAGAAACTTAGGCATTTGCTTCTGTCCTGTGCCCTGAGGGTTCTGGATATTCTCTCCTCTCTCTCCCTATTTCTTTTGCTTGGATGCACCCTCAGCACCTTCTCCACTATTTCTAGGAAAGTCAGGGTACAAAAGGAGCTAAGATGAGAAGGGTGGCACATGGCAAAGCGTAGAGCAGAATGTGAGGGAAAGCATGCGGAGCTAAAGAAAGCATTTTCAGCGCCCTTTTCTCCCACTCAGATAAGCAGAATTAAACTCTAGTCCCTCCCATAAAGGAGAATAGAATCAATTTCCTTCCCTAGTCGGCACACTGAGAGTTTCTTATTCATGTTGTCATCTCATGAAGTTCCTAGTGTCACCAACATTCCCCTTGGCCTCTGCCCGGAAGGAAGAAAAAAAGTTCAATTCAGGTGACCATTTAGTTGCCTAAGAATATTTTGCAACAGTGAATATAATTAATGAGAGAGGAAACAATACCTAGACCATGTGAAAAGCCACTTAACATCGAAGATGGCCTGGCAGAAGTTTGTCTCCATGTTTGAAAATACTCTGCTCTTAGTAGTAACTGGCAAGAAGGAAACTTTGATGATAACAACAAGCCAACAGATGCCTGAAAGCGCATTAGCTGGAGCTTGATAGAAATTAAAGTCCTGTCGGTTCCACAAACAAACAAACAAAAGAACAGAAATGTAGCCCTTCCTCGGTGAGCGCTGGAATTGGTTTTCTTCAAAGCAGCCAAATCCTGAGCCTCATCAACTCCTTAATCAGTCTCGAAAGCTGACAAGAATGTCCCCAACTGATTTTTCCTCTCCTCAGCCCCGCTCGTGAGGAGGGAGACAAAGGCTGGGCAGCTGAGAGGTCTGCTAAGGTAAGGCTGCAGGGACAGCTGGGGATGTTTACCCAGGATGATGAATTCATCATGCTGATCTTAAATCACATCTGCCTCTTGCCAACGGGAAAAGTGTGTGGGGCCCAGCAGATGCCTTTTCCTCCTGCGCCAGGAATGAACCCGGAAGCCTGAGGGAGAAAGCTGAACCTTGGCAGCTTCGGGCACATGGGTGGATGATGAATGCATGAAACTCAGGGGTGAAAGCACTGAGGCTTTGGGAGTGGCTCTTTTTAATTTTTGGAGAATTATGGGAGCTGTACTCCCAGCAGCATTTCAGATAAAACCCCATTATTATTTCTCTGTTGCAGAATAGTGCTTTTCCTCATCACGCCTCTCTGGTTTATTAAGGTTGGGGTTGTTAAACTGAGACTCTTTTATATTTGGCTTTCTCGCCACATCATTTATGGGAAGTGTATCTTTATGATCTAATGCATTATTCCTGTAAATAATAAACCAACTTTGGAATGAGGTGCCAGAGAAGAACTCTGCAGCCAGCAGATCTTATTAAATAGTTGAATCCCCAGCAGATTTCCTCTGCTAACAATAACAGAGAGCTAACAGAGCGCGGGAGGAGGTTTCTGGCAAGGTTCAGGCTCCTCTGATTTGTTACCCAAATGCTCCTATTAGATTGGCAGGCTCTCAGCTCCCAAGGATCAATGTCTAATTATTCGGGTTTTGCCACCACCTAAGAGGAGCTGTGTCCCACTTTTTACTATCATCCTTCAGCCTCCCTTGTGCTTCCTTCCACTCACTGATGACAAACTTCAGAAAGGAGAGAATAAGATGACGGCGAAGAAAAAGGAAATTGGGGGAGGTTGTTTACTTAGAACCTATAACTATTACCCAAGTGATGTGAGGAACGTAGCCACCATCACGTGGCTGGTAGGATGGCAGAACCAGATTTGTCTCTAGAACCTCGGAGCTCCTTCTCTTGGTGAAAGGCAGAGTGGATTAGGAAAAGCAAAGAATACGAGATCGGCCCTCCACTTCTGAGGATGCCTCTGGGAGACAGTCATGGCCTCTGTAAAATCACCCTGGAGCCTCCTTCTGAGAAAGAAGTGGGCTGGGGAGGAGTCTCCATGGTAACACTTCATTGGCTGAGCTCCTCTGAGTTCTTGCTGCAGGATGCTCTCCAGGCCATCTCCTCTCTGGAGTCCATCTACTGGATCTGTGTGGATGACTCTCTGACCTGTTCGCTCAACTGGGCATCTCTTAGAGGCTTTTCTTCTGGCATTGTTGCTGGACACTTGGTCTCTCCCTTAAGAGAGGTCCTCAGGCAGTAAGACCCAGGGCATCTAAGATGAACTGTTTATCTCTAATCCCAAATCTACTGTTGCTCCTAGAAATTTCTGTTCATGGCATCATAACTGTCTGACTGACAAGGCACACGCAGCATCCCAACTCCCCTCTCTTGACCCTCCGCATCTAGTGAGTTACCAGGTTTCCACTGGTTCTCCTTCAAGATGATCTTTCCCATTTTTTTCTCTTCTACTTCTATCCTAGAGTAAGTCCCGATGAGCCCTGAACACAAGTATTATCGTGTTCTCTCAAGTTAGGTGTAGCTTCTCCCTCCCCGCTTTTCTCTCTACCATCAGATTGGTTAGAAAACATTGCAATGTCGAAAATCTTTCAATCCTCTCATGCAACAAATGTTACTGAGCACTTACTATGCACCCAGGCTCTATTCTAGACTCTGAAAAATATAAATTCCTGTTGTCATGAAGCTTCCATTCTAATGAAAGGATGAAAATAAACTTATGTGTCCATGTACTGTGTCATGTTGTGATAACTGCTCTGAAGAGGAATAAAGTTACAGACCACAAATAAACTAACCTTTTCTGTAAAGTGCCAAATAATAAATATTTTAGGATTTGTGGTCTATGTGATTGGTTTCAACTACTCACCTGTGCTGTTGTCATGTGAAAGCAACCATAGACAATGCAAATGAGCATGGCTATGTGATGGACAAAACCACAGGCCATACTCATCCAGTTCCTGGTATTCACATGGATAGTGGGGACATGCTATTTTTATAAGGTGGTTAAGAAGGAACTCTTCGATGAAGTCATAGCTGAGCCGTAAAGCAAGAGATCTTTTATGCAGAGACTACAAAAGAGGATTCTATGCAGAGGGGAGAGTAAGTAGAAATGCTGAGAGGTGAAAACATGCTTGGTGATGAAGGAAGGGGGCCAGTGCAACTGAAGCTGAGCAAGCAAAGGGGAGAGAACTGAGAAAGTATCTTCCACTGACAGCCTTCACAAACCTGGGCTCCACTGTTTCATATACGTGGTCATGATTTTTCATGATCATACCTTTGATCAGTATAATGAAAATTTTCTATTGATCTCTGCCCAGCATCTATTCCCTGTCCTGGTAACAACACTCCAATTTTCCTTTGGACACCCCCCCCACCCCATCTCACTCTCAGTCATTTCCAATCTGAGCTCTGTGTATGTGTTACATGCTATTGAGTCAGATCTGACTTTTGCCAACCCTATGAATGAGTGATGTCCACCATGACCTGTACCAAGCTGCCCTACTCAGCTCCTGCGGAGTTGTGCCTACAGCTTCTTTTAGGAAGTCAATCCATCTCATGTTTGGTCGTACTCTTTTCCTGCTGCCTTCCCTTTCCCCAGCACTATTGTCTTTTCCAAAACACCGGCCTTCTCATGACGTGCCAGAAGTAGGACAGCTTCAGTTTTGTCATTTTCACCTCCGGTGATGTTTCAGGCTCTAACAGAGGGGATATGATCGAGGTTGCCTTGTTAATAAGCACACCCCATCATCCTGGTCACAACTCATCCAGGGATGTGCACATGGCCTAAGACAGTCCAGTTGAGGAAAATCCAGGACTTCATTGGATTTACACTGGGAAGAAAATATCTCTCTGCTCACCAGCAGAGTTGAAGACAAAATACAAAATTGAAAAACAGAGCTGAGAGATGGTATAAGAAAGAGAAAGACTGAATTTTGGTCACATTATTTGAGCCACTGAATCTACCTTGAAGCCGTCTACTGCTGAATTTTTCTATCACATGAGGTAATAAATCTTCCTTCCTGTGGCTCTAGTTGGACTTGTATCTTTTACACCGAGTCCTGACTGATAAATGTATGCGATTTCATCCACCAAACAAATGCTCTCTGTTTTTCTTGTAATCCACAGTCAAACCTAGTTCAAATATTCCTTTAATTTAAGAAGCTTTCTAAACTCTCTCTTGGATACCACCTCACCACAGCTGGACTCTATAATTCTACAGTCACTTTGTTCTATCCAACCAATAGCTTGTCTTCTGCTTGTGCTCTCAGATTATCTGTATGTGTGTGTCACCTTCCCGATTGGACAGCTCCCTGACAGAGCAGCGACTTTCATCTCTGCATCTCCAAGACGCCAACAGTAGTGGTTTGGAGATAGCATATATGTATGTGATATGCACATTTAATGAATGAACACTACTAAGAACACCCCATTCCTTTCATCACAATTATCAATTGCCAGGTTTCAGTAGAATGTTTCATCAAAAACTAATTCAAAAGGCTAAATATATCATCTGATGTCTTCCTAAAAAAAATAATAAAAGCATCAGATCACATTTAAAGTTCTATAAATCTTATGCTAATTTAAATGGCTTTAGACTTAATTAAAAATGTTTTTCAGTTGATGATAACATAACTTGGATAATTAGCATCAAGTGGCATCTAGAGCCGATATTTAAAAACCGAATCTAGAGTATAAATAGACCTAATTAGCAATTAGAATAACACCTTATAATTATGCTTTGTTTATAAATGCTATAATGTTCAATTCATTATTCAATGAAATAGGCCATTAATGAAAATCAAAATTATGTTTCCCTGCTGTCTTCACCAAGATGCCTCTTCAATGCACTGGCCTATGTTGTGAATTTTCTTGCTGCTCTTAAAAGACCATTCCTGTACAATATTTAATAATTTTGTTTTGTAATTAAACTCTACCATACCTCATCTTGCACACTAATTTTATACCTTTTTGGGTAATTGATGGACTTGCCTACAGATCTAAGTTTTCTTGTGTCAGACTTAATTAGATATCTTTGTAATATGGAAAACTCAAAATTGGTACAGGCATGCCTATATGAAGAAAGACAGGGTCTGGTACCTGAATAAAAGCAAGGCCTTGGAGATGAGGGGAATGGTGGCCCCATATGGAGAATGAAGGAAATGGGTTCTGGAGAGGCAGGAGCTTGGTCGGGAGACATAAGTTCAGCGGCAGGTGATGAAGTCAAAGTGATGGAAAGACAGCCGTGCAGAAAAGCCCAGGCTATCTGGGAATTTGGAATGAGAATTGAGAAGACAGTTCAAGGCTAATACAGAATTGGGGGTCAGCTGAAAAGAGCAAATGTTGCAACTGTATGTAATTTGCCATAGAAATGCGAAAAGAGAAAAACTAGGACTGAGCCGTGGGGGTGGCCACATGTGATGCCAAGTGTGAATCCACATAGTTTATTTGGTGAAAGAAGCATCAGTGAGGGAAGCAGAGAAAGTCAGATGTGGGAGAAGTGTGGGTACCAGAGAGTATATAGAAGGCAAAAAGCAGAGGAATAGCTGAACAACTGTGGCCCTGTTCTTTCCCGCTCACACTGATGCCCACACGCTGTGGAATTTGGTGAAGTGGAAGGTTACTGTGAAAGAGGCCATTGAGTGTCATGGGTAAGACTGCCTGGGTGTAGATCCTGACTCCACCAGTTTTCTCTGTGGAACTTAGGTCAAGTTGCATTTCACTTTGTGCTTCAGTTTGCTCTTCTATAAATCAAGGTGATAAGCCAGTGCCCTCTTTGTAAGTTTAGTTTGGCAGTCTGACCACTGCAAAAGACAAACTTCTCACTAAGCTGAAGATGAAATTGCCTAAATTTCTTGTTCCGCACCATATGGCGGTATCCCAGCTGACAGGAAGCTTGTTTCTGCAACCCACGAGGCTCATTTCACTGAGTAGGCTGACACGAGATTTAGGGGCGGTCATTTCCTAATTTCAGCACTGGTCTTTATCATGATGCTTTCTTTCTATGCCTTTACATAAAAAACAAATGCTCCTAATGATGGAGAGAGACAGATTTTATCCAAAATCATCTCAAAGAGATCCATCACAAGCATAAGTGACAACTACAACAACACCCACCTGCCTTGAAGAGACCAAAAACCAGGATAATTTTTCAGCCCTTAGTCTGCATAGTGGTGGGGTAGATGGCAAAAAGTTCTTAAGTGATACCAGTATAGCTTTGTACACTAAGATTCAACCAAAGTGTTGGGACATCTACAATTACTCTGTATCTTTGCAAAGTCAGATTTAAAAGCAGCGAGTTGATTCATGAAGCACTAAGAAACTAATGGGAAGTGCCAAGCACCATTTGTACAAAAGGATCTTGGCATGAGATACCATCACTCTTTCCCCTGGGCAATTACTTTACAGCTGGTAGAGCAAAGTAGTATTGAATAAGAGAACAGCTTGGAAAGTGTGTGTGTGTGTGTGTGTGTGTGATTAAAGCCCCAAACCTAGCACTACTATGGAAAGTGCCATTTCTACAAATAATAGGGAAAACCCATTAACTGTGAGAGCTGGAAAGGATCTTAGAACTAACACATTTACATGCAGTTAAGTGCATTGAGGCTGAAGTCCACAGGCAAGGATTTGAACATGATCTTGGTCTACTTTCTTCATTTTTTCAAGCCTTAGTTTACTCATCTGAAAATGGGATACATTTGAGGAGGCAGGAAAGTATAGAGCTTTCAAGTAAAGCAGTCTGCATTCAGAACTCCTGGCTGGGAATTCTGGCTCTCAGTCTTTACTGTGCAGGGCTGAGGTCTGTCACCTGTAAAATGGGGGTGATAAACTGGTGCCTACCTCACAGGATCTAGTGAGGTATAAATGGAAGAATTCATAGGAAGCATGGTACCTGGATCACAAGTTGTCATAGACTTTATTTTATAAAGACCATGCACTTAAGAGGTTTTAAAAATAAGCACTAACAGGTAGTACATAAAGGGGGAAAGAATGAAACTCTGCAGCTATGACTCTAATCTCTGACCTCTGCCCCTCCAAAGCCCCACCCACAACCCAGAGCAGTCCTGGACTTTCATATATTTTATTTATTGGAATTTGGTATAAAATTTTATTTTTAAAAGATTTTGTTGCTGAATTAAAAAAATTTAAACTTCTCTAGACAACAAATTCTCATATTATAGATTGGAAAAAGCAAGATGACAGAGTGTTGTTCCAGTTCATACCACAGGGGGGCGCCTGACCAGGGATTAGTGGTCCTCCACTCCCTGCCTCTGCACCCTGAATTCTCACTTCCATAGAACCCCTCAGGACAGCCACTTCCATCTTATGATTCTGCTGAGTCTGGTATTGGTCAGGATGATGCTGAAGTTCTGTGACTGACAGGGAGCATAATGGGGCTAGTGACAGTGATAGGAAAGTCAGGGACAAATACAGGTGGGAGAGTGGAGGGTGGGATGATTGATGGGGAGGGAGAGGGAGAGTAGGAGAGAGAGAAACAGACCAGACAAGCTGATTGACTGAGGGCAGAGGCAATGAGCAGGAGGAGGACAGCAGTGATGAGGAGCAAGGAGATGCTTAGTGAAACTAATAATATTGAGAACAAATAGTAATTTCCAGCCAGCACTTCGTGATCACTTATTTGTTAGCCAACTTACTACCCACTTTACATAGATTATTTCATTCAATTCTTCCAAGAATTTCAGAAGGTATATACTTCTATTAACCTCCCCCCATTTTGTAGATGAACAGACATAGGCACCGAGAGGTTAGATAACTTGCTTAAGGGCACACAGCTAGGAAAGGATACAGATGGGTAAAATCATATTTGGGTTAATTTCTGAGTTTTTAACTACTGCATTTCAGAGACTCTTAGGGATCAATAGAAGGAAAAGTAGTATTAGTATTATTAATAGAAGCAGTAGCAGGAGTATTAACAGCAGCAGCAGCTACTATTGGCTGAGTACTGTTTTGAGGTAGGCATGGTGATAAGTACACATAATATGATCTCATTTAACTGTAGGGGTAATTTGAGATGGTAGATGTTCTTACTCCAATTGAACAGAAAAGAAAACTGGCTAGGTTGTCAGTAACTAGCCGAAAGTCACACATCTAAAAGATGACAGAGCAGGGATTAAGATCCAGGTCAGCCAAGCACCGGAACAGCCACAAAACACTAATTTCTTGTGTTCTCAGATTCAATGCCTCCAACTATGGGACCATAGAAATTTCTGAAAGTGTTTTTTTTTAAATACATTTTTATTTATTTCAGAGAGGAGAAAGGAGAGGAAGAGAGATAGAAACATCAATGATAAGAGAGAATCATTAATCAGCTCCCTCCTACACACCCCCTACTGGAGATCGAGCTCACAACCTGGGCATGTGTCCTGACCTCCTGGTTCATGGACAGACACTCAACCATTGAGACACACCAGCCGAGG
The DNA here is from genome assembly GCF_963455305.1 of Plecotus auritus. Classification (NCBI taxonomy): domain Eukaryota; kingdom Metazoa; phylum Chordata; class Mammalia; order Chiroptera; family Vespertilionidae; genus Plecotus; species Plecotus auritus. Next base: position 17,434,655 of record NC_137773.1, read on the forward strand.
TCTGCAAGTGTTTTTACAAACACATTCTTGGGCCCTTCCACCAGAGCTTCTACCTCAGTAAGTCACGGTTGGATCTATGAACCTAAACTTTTCAGAAGTTTCCTAGGTGATTTTTTTTTAAATTTTCTAATAAGACTAAATTTTTTCAATAACCCAGTAAAAGTTTTAATAAATATCCAACAGTATAAAAAGTGAAAAATGGATTTGTAGATTTTTAATATATTAATATAATGACATACAGGATATCCTATAGGCAAAAAGGTGGACAGGGAAAAAGAATACTGTGGTTGAAGTCTAGTGATATATAGATACAGAAGTAGAGATGATCCATATTACAGTATATTCTACCCCCAATACTACAGTCAGAAGGGAAAAAAAATAACCATTTCCAAATAATTCAGGAGGAGGATGAGGATGGCAGGGACCTGAAAGATTGTGGAAGAGCAACCCCAACTCACTGTGTCATCTGCATATGGTGGCTTCTAGTTTTTTCCAATAGGAATAATTTAAATTTTAAGTTTAGATTAAGAACTACAAAACTATAGGCTGCACAGAAAAAGTGGCTCACTCCTTATTGCTATGTACATGATCCAATTTTAAAATCCAGTTCAAAAATAAGCACAGAGTCGACTGATCCTCCCTCATCATGCAAAGTCTGACCTAGTAAATATATTTTCCCTGAACTTTTAGAAAAGAGGCAATGAGAGTACTTTGGTTTGGATTCAAGTAACAGACTTTCCATATAGATTTTAGAATTGAAGGGCTCCATGCTTGGGATTTATCACCTCACATCTCCATGTTCAGAAAGCATGACTACAAAGAAGCCAAACCAAAACCAACACACTGAGCATGAACACAAACCTCTTTTTTTTTAGTGGAATTTTACTTTAATATAGAGTGTAAAAAACAACTCCAGACCTAATAGATTAAAACAAGTCAAACAACCACTCTATAGAGATAAAACCTTCACATAGGTCAACCAAAGCGATCCAGAAATGCAATTGTGCTGATTTTCTATGAAGTCACCAGCAAAGGTCATTCTCAAGTTACAGCCAGGCTTGGTAATCGCTCTAACACGCATACAGGTCTTGACTGCTTCTCAAAAGACTGCCCGCTGTGAGGACTGGATGTGCCCTATTATACTTCCTGGCATGAGCACTTACCCCACTCTAAGCTCAGTGCTGGCAGATGTGCCACAAAGACTTCCTGTCCTGAGAAATTTTCACCAGGGATCATGCTCCAAGTGGGGGGTTCAATGACTTAAGAGAATCCAGGTAATTGGCCTAAATCTCTTCTCTAGACACCATTCCACTCTTACTCTCAAATGGACACAGTAGCATCAGACCAATGAAAACATTTCCTTACCTAAAACTCGCAATCTCTCGGCTCCAACAACCACTTCATTGTTATCCGCAGAGAAGAGCAATTTTCCAGAAACTGTCTTTACTTCAAACCTTTGGCCGTAGGCTTCTACAGCCTTTGGACCTGGAAGAGAGAGAGGGAGAATACATTAGCTTCATTGCATTCAATTACAAAGAGCTTTTCATAGAGCTCATATGTCTGAGAAGATTGCATTGGACTCCAATGTAAGTGGATTGGTTTTCAGAAGTCAACCATGAAAATCAGGCTCATGACTTCAGCCATGTCTTGTCAATTACCTTTTATCATATGCTCTCAGGCTATTATTTTAAAGGCCATCATGTCCTTCTTCCAAACCAATGCTTGAATGAGATTTCCCTCAGCTTAACCACCAAATTACTATCAAATACCAGTACTTGTAGATTTCAGCTTGACAACATCAAGGCACGGAAGGCTCACCACCTCATAAAGCAACCAGCTTATCTTTGACCACCTCCAACTGTTGTAAAAGGGGGGCTTTAAATTCAGCTGAAATCTGTCCTACTCTGTCACCAGACAAGTCTATTTCCTCAGTATATAGATCCTTTCCTGGCAGGAAAGGTTATAATATCTTGCAATGACTTGCCTAGGAAGTTGTTGTATCTTTTATGCTAGAATTTTATTCCATAAAAAATAAATTTCAGAGGGTTTATCATATGACAACAGATATTATTCTTGAAGGTAGGACTATGGCAGCATAAAAAGGACAAGGTGCCTGGTCCCAAAACACTTATCTTCTGATAGAGACAAATGCATATAAGTTGAAACATCTGATGTAATAAAAGGCTAATATGCAAATTGTCCCCTCGAATGGGAGTTCGATTGGGATTTTGACCAGGGGGTGGGGCTGGCCAGCAGGCCAACTGCTCGTGGCCCCTCCCCCCAGCCAGCCCCACCCCTGATCGCCCCACCCAGCCCAATTGGGGGCGGGGCTGGCAGGCCAACCATCCGAGGCCCCTCCCCCTAGCTGGCTCAGCCAGATTGGCTCTGATCAGGGCAGGCCAGCCAGACCCCACCTGTGCACAAATTTGTGCACTGGGCCTCTACTTTATAAATAAATAGACACAGAGGGTTTTAGGTACTATGGGAAAAGTAAAACAGGTTATGTGCTAGAATTCCTAAAAAAACAGGAAGGAGACAATTCAGTCTGCCTGAGCTGGAGCTACCTGAACACATGAAGTTCATCAGAATAAGCCCAGTGTCATCACCCTCATCAAGCCCAGGTCAGGTCAAAAGGAATTTATCGTTTGGTCTGGAAATTCATACAGAAAAAAAAATGAGGTTAGGGTCTAAAAATCTTATATTTAACCAGAATTTTCCAGGAGATTCTGATATAGAATTTTTGCTTCCTTCTCTTTATTAATAAAAAGTAGAAATAAAAGAGTCCTCATGCCTTCCAGGCAAAAATGGCCATGAACACAGCAGTTGTTCAACAAGTTGGCTTTAGTGCTCATTGCTCTAAGGGAGACACACACCCAAGGGAACCACCGGAGGCATGTTGGTAATAAGGAAAGACTTATATAGTATTTGGCCTTATATTAGGTTATTTAGGGCTGGATTTAAGGAAGCAAGACTTCGCTTGGAATTAGCTCCTGTCAGGAAGTGGGGGTAATTATAAGATTGGTATCTTAATAAATCTTTTCTAGAGGTAGGGAAGACCAGAGCCATGCCAAAAGTGTAATGGATAAAGAAACAACAGTCCTATTAGCTAGGGTAGAGGAATGTTTGGTCATTTTTGTGGTTTGGATAAACGTTTTCATTCTGTCTGAGCTGTCTTTGTTTTGTCTTTATCCTTCCTGGCCACCGAGTGGACTTGTCTGGTGTTGATGCTCTGTGAAATTATTTATGGTCAAATGGGCAAACCTGAAGGCTTGGCTGATAGTTCCTAGACAGCCCCTGGATGTCTGGGACTGCTCATTTTCTGGTAATGTGACTTTCAGCAAATCATTTGGTCTTTCTGAACCTCATTTTCTGCATCTGTAAAATTGTACTATCACCCTATCCTATCTACCCCATCATAAGTTTAAAATGATCACATTACACTGCTTATAAAAAGAACTTTGGAGGCAAAAAACACTGTGAAATGTAGGGGATTTTAATGCAGTGGTCATAACATACTGAAAAGAATTAATGACCAAAACCTTTAGGGCATTTGCCTCACACACATGATCATGTCCACCAGGCAGACCTGATCTCTTCCCAGAACATCCACACTAGCCCTCTGACAAAAATAAGGGCATTGGGAAAGTTTCTTAGTGAGTGGGGAACTGAACTAGCAGATACAACCCCAAATTTCCAATGGCACAGGGCCTGGGCATTGTCTTCTCTGACTGCCTCCATGCTGCAGGTGAGAAGAGTGCGTAGCAGGAAGGTTGAGTGCTCTCTCAAGGTGATCTGGTGGATTAGTGGCAGATCTCGGTCTGGAGCTGAGCTTTCATAATTGCTCCACAGTAAAAAAAAAAAAAAAAAATGTTTATTTGTCCAGGAAGGAGGAGGAAGCTGGAATCAACATTAGGAGCATATAGAAAAGGAGCTTGTAGAGGATGAAGGGAAGTAGAAAGCTGGAAACAAGGAACAGAGAGAGAGAGAGAGAGAGAGAGAGAGAGAGAGAGAGAGCGAGCCTGAAAGAATAGAGGTGCACGGTGAGGGCTTCGGATTAATTGTCCTGGGAGGGCGAAGATGCAGCTGCCTTCTTGGTGATACCCTAACCTTCAGGAGAGTCTGTATTATTTGCCAATGCTTCAGGGTTACCTTTTTTTAGGGGAGTGATTGGGGATCAGGAAGTAAAGGAGTGCTAATGAATGAATGAATGAATGAATGAATGAATGATCCTGGAATGGGCAGTGGTGAGCCCAGGTTGCCCACTCTATATCCAATCAGATGGCAAATTGGTGGCATGACTGGGGAATACAAACACTTGGACTTTGCCTCCACGGACCTGGGCCATCACATGAGATGGGGCCCCTGAGGAGTCGAGACCACCTGCCTCTGTGTAAAATGTGTTTACTCCCAACTTATGAATGGTACCTGCGATGTACAGGAGAGTGTACTGAAGAGATGACGGCGGTAATCAGAGAACAGAAAACACAACTAAGTTACTTGCTTTGCAGGGCTTCTCAGAACACAAAATGGAATTTACCAAGGGCCAGAACCATCTGGGTGTAGCAAACTCATTAATTGGTAGTTTTAGCCAAAACCTCACAGAGAGACTGAGGTTTGTGCTTTTGTCAGTTTCACCTGGGGCTGCCAAACCTCCTTGGACATAATGAGATCTTAAAAAAAAAGATTCTAGGACAGCGTTTTCAACCAGTGTGCCCTGGCAGGCTGGTGTGCCACAATAATTTTTAATACCTGACTATTTAGTCAGGGGCACTGACCTCTTTTCCCTTAGATTGTCAAATAATGGCAACTGCCAACACAACAATAGCCATCCCATGTGAATGAATCAACATTATACCAGTTGTTTTTGTCAGATAGGCAAACAATATAATTTTGGTGTACTGTAGAATTTTAGGAACTCGTGTATGTGTGCCATGAGATGGAAAAGGTTGAAAATCGCTGTTCTAGAGAGAATTCGAATGCAACCAGAGACTTGACTACTCAGGAGGTGAACCCATTGTTCCTCTCGGGGGTAGAAAAACCACTATGTGTAACCTGGAACTAATCTCCAGTGCCTTCCCCCTCCACCCCCCACTCTGTGCATGGTATTCTGTGTGTGAAGTAAAGCACCTTTTCCATTAATCTCCTCCACCGAGCGACCTGGAAACCACCAGGATGCATCCGCAGTGGCCATCAATATGGATGCCAGAAAGGCCTGCAGTCTACCCAGTCGAATTTCTTTCCCCAACTCTCTTGATACTGGGTCCCTTCCCCGCTCTGGCGAGATGTTGTGGAAGATTGCCCCACCATTTTATTGTGGCAAATCCGAGGGTTTCCTGCTAGGACCCACTACTGAGCGGACACTAAAATCAGCAGCGGTCTAAGGCAAAAATCTATTTGTGGTCTAGCTTGGGAACTTAACCATCACTTAAAGCATTGCTTCATCAGAAAAGGGTACGTGAATTGCTAATACTGGAATTTCTTCTGGGCTTTGAGACATTACTTAGGTAAACAGGAATTCTTTTTTCCCCCTAATGTTTTTATTGATTTGAGAGAGATGGGGGGGGGGAGGGGACAGAGAGATAGAAGCATCAATGAGAGAGAAATATCATCAATCAGCTGCCTCCTGCATACCCCCTACTGGGGATCAAGCCCCAACCAGGGCATATGCCCTGACCAGGAATTGAAACATGACCTCTTGGTTTGTAGGTCAACATTCAACCATTGAGCCACACCAACTAAATGGGAATTCTTGAATCTTCTGGATTGCCATAGTAAACCTGGACTCTTGGACGACAGGAGTCATTTGCTCTCGGATAAGTAAACCAGCAACTATAACATGCTTTAGAGGAATCTCCTGGAGCTGCAACTCTGTGTGCATAAATGTCAATGGAGAAGCCTGAAGGAAAACTTTGGGGGTGCGGTGTGTGTGTGTAGGAGTGCTTAGAATTATATTTTGAACACATCTGCTATCCTCTTTAGAAATCATCTTGAAAGGCTCTTCCCAGCTAGTGGTAGAATGGCTTTTTGCTCATCTCATGCTAACATTAGCTATCCTTGTGCCTGGCCTTAAGAGTTAAGGATAGGTGTGTCAGCTCCCAAGACGGGCTGACTTGGGCAGGAGAGTCAGAAAAACAGAAGACAGGGAAGGAGGGAGTCAAGAGAGTGGATAGAACAGTAGAGGGGAGAGAGAGAGAGAGAGAGAGAGAGAGAGAGAGAGAGAGAGAGAGAGAGAGAGAGAGAGAGAGAGAGAGAGAATATGAGGAGAAAAGAAGAAAGAAACAGGGAGAAAAACTGATTCTTTGCTTCTTTGCTAAGAAATAGTCATTTGGGCAGTTTCAGCTTCATCAAAACAAAATCTCTCAAATCAACCAAATCTCCCACTGCGAATAAATGGCAAATGATCAACAGGCTAAATAAGTTCCTTTTGAATGTGGAACTCTGGGAGCTGGAGGTTGGATTTATTCCCCTCCTGGAGGCAATTTTCACACAAGCTACTTAAATCATTGCTTACTGAAGCTGTTTATTTAATTATTTAACATTGTGACTGTGGGCCAGATGTTCAGTAAGCATCGCCAACAATGCACATGCATGCCTGCCGGAACAACCTGTTTATGGACTGCTCTTTCCATCCCTGAGTTCTTCACTGGTAGATGGTCCAAGTAACCCACGGGCTGTGGACCCCAGACAGCCATAGGCAGGGCTCCTGTGGAGCAGACAGGGAGGCTCTTTCCCCAGCCAGACTGGGCATGCAGGCATCCATTTCCCTGGGCCATGCGTGTTAGTGGGGCTCCAGATGTTTCAGTTGCAGTAACATTTCATTCAGGGCAGGTGGGCAACTGCCTTCTCAAAATGTCCATCTGTATAGTTTCCTCTCAGCCCTGAGGCCAAAAAATGGCATTTTCTGTTTGGACATAGAACAATGCCATTCAGACACCCCCTTTTTTCCTTTCCACTGTGAGGTGCTTGCTGGCTTCTGTTTACTGCTGCTCGTGACATAATGAGGGGCCCCTGGCCATACCACGGGGGCACTGGTCATACCACACAGCATGTTACCATGGCCATGAGGCCCCTGTTTATCACCAGAAGCATTACTGTGAACAATCAATCCCTGTTTACATTTCAGGAATATGCAGCTTAGAACCCTGGAGGTGCTTTCCACAGCTTTTAGGGGCAGACCTGCTATCTGAAAAGGAGCCACACAAACCTTTTCAGTGGGGGTACATCTGCATCTTGCAACTGAGGTAAGCTGAAAGTCAGCGAATCTGGCAAATTCAGCTGAATTCAAACTATCATTAAAAATCCCTTTTATACCCCATGAAGTATGGTGAGCACCATTTTATGTACACTGTGCTCTCTCTCAACTAATCAACACAGCCAGCTTTCCTCCAGCGCTGGAGCAGAGCTTTTTTGTGGTTGAGCACCGGAGGAAGCCCCTGGCTTGTGTTTGGGGGCGATGCTACATGAAAACCAGTCTATTCCCCCTAAACAGGTATCATTGGATTTGCATACGTTAAATGTGTCTTTAGGAAGACACTTTACCCTTTGGTGGAACCATGGAGCACACGCTACCTTCCCTTTCCCCATCCTGTAAAATGTGCTAGCAGACACTGCTTTCTTTAGTTCACATGGTTTACATTCAAGCTGTGGCTCTACATTTTCTGAGTGCTAAGCATGGACCAGGCGCTGCGAGGTTCTTTCTTCTCTTACCTGTTATCAGCTGAGTTAGCACTTTAGTCTGGTCATTGAGAATGTTCACTGTCACGTTTCTGGCTGATTTGAAGTATAGGGCATTACCCTGTATTAGAAAAGAAGAGAAACACATGAGAATGACAGCAGCTTTCTAAACAAAACACTATCACCCCAACTCTTGAAGAGGCTGCACTGATTTTAGCCAAGTTCTAATTGATGTCTTTATTTATAAACTTTAAGTGTTTAATGATCCCCACATATGTGATAATTCATTGGCATTCATCCAAAATGAATTCCCTCTAAAGAAATACACAGATAGATATACACTCAACACAGACACCCCCTCCCCGACATGGTTGAGTCAGACAAGTGGGCTACGTAGAGCCCTTTGGTGTTAGTTAGCGTTGGTACATGGAATGGTAGGGAATGACTGACAACCTTCTACTCTCATCTTTCCTAGTTTAAAATTTGTCCAAAGGAACCATGCAGAGTCCTTAATAGAGACCATAAAGCTTATGTAACATAGCCAATGTCTGCCCCGCTGATGTCCACCATCTGTGAGAATCCACAAAGACTGAGGTTGCTTAGTGGAGATTTTTGTTACCCAGGTGCACAAAACCCAGAGATCTGGCACCTCCCAGTGGGCCTCTGCCTCCCCTTTCTTCCTTCTCTTGTTTCCAAGTCTTTTCCTTCAGGCATCCTGTGCTTTCCTCCAACTCCCTCCTTTACAAAAAGATCACCCAACTCCTTTTTTACACTATCGTAGACATTGCTGAGGATGACTCAGAACAGGGGTTGGCAGACTTTTTCTGCACAGGGTCTGATGGTAAATAGTTTAGGCTTTGTGGGATGTACAGTCTCTGTGGTACCTACTCAACTGCTGTTTTGCTGCAAAACAGCCACAGACAATACAGACAAATGGGTATGGCTGCATTCCCATAAAACTTTATTCATCAATAATGACATCATATAATTTAAAATTTAAAATTTATGTAATCTTACTGTGTTATAAAGTTTTTTCTTCTTTTTCCTCACCAATCATTGAAAAATGTAAAAATTAGATTACCAGAGAGAAAGGGAGGCAGGGGGAGGTAGGAGAGGGTAAAAAAGGGATAAATGATGAGGAAAGGAGACTTGGCTTGGGGTGGTGATCACACAATACAATGCACAAATGATGTATTATAGAATTGTACCCCTGAAACATATATAATTGTATTTTTAATATTTTTTATCCTCACCTGATAATATGTGTATTAATTTTTAGAGAGAGGAAGGGAGAGAGAGAAACATCAGTGTGAGAAAGAAACATTAATAGCTTGTATGTGCCCTGACTGGGAATCAAACCTGCAACCTAGATATGTGCCCTGACTGGGAATGGACCAGCAACCTTTTGGTGTATGGTATGATGCTCCAACCAACTAAGACACCTGGCCAAGGCACTCTATAATTTATTAACCAATGTCACCCCAATGAATTCAATTAAAAAAAAGAAAAATACATAAAAATTATTCCATATGAGAATGGGCAGAGGGTTGGATTTAGCCCACAGGCCATAGTTTGCGTCTGGTTTAGTGTTATCCCTATCCTGGGGTAAATTAAAGCCATAACTAAAGGATGAATCTCTGATAGAACATGGCAGTAATCAGACAGCTGTTATTAGGAAAAAAGAATGTGGGTATTCTTGTCTTTCTAAACCTTTGTTACCACATGGCATACATGTGTTTGAAATTCAGCAACCCAGTATCCACTGAGTCCCAGACTTAGAAAAATCACCATCCTAAGAGTTGTGAGGAAACTGAAGACAGGCAAGACTTGGTCTTTACTTTAAAAGTCTATGTTCTTTCTACTGGAGACAATGCAATGGGCACCCATATGACACCAGGCAGAGAATAGTAGGTTGATTGGGGTGCTACAAACAAAGTGTGTGGGAACTTTCCTGGCAAAGGAGATGATAATGCTTGAGCTGAGCCTTGAAAAGAACACAGATATGGTTTTATCAAGATGAAATGCAAAAAGGAGGTCATGGAGGTAGGAAGGTTGTGGGCTGATTGTCTAGTGTCTTTTCCTTCTGAAACTGGTGGGTGTAGGACCGTATCAGTGAGCCCAGCCTACTGCCTGCATAAGGCAGGGCTATCCTCACAGGCAGCCCACACCCAGGCCTGAGGTGGTTTCCACAGGTGAATGAGGGGATGAGGTGACCAATGGCAAGGCAGTTTTCCATAGACAAATAGTTTAGAGTTAAGCTCTTTCTCAGCCAAGGTCAACTGATAAAATGGGTAACCAGTGTCCGTGACCCACTCAGGCCCTGAATAACCAGTAGCCTTGTGTGAGAGCTGTTGTCCTAGTGTTGGGGGGACAGATGATGACCTCTGCCACATCAGGGCCACCAGAGATTCACCATAATCTCCCACAATGCCTTAAAATTCACATTTTGCCAGATGAAAAGTTTTATTTTTTAAATTGGATCAGAGTAGAAGAAATACATTAAATCTAATATTGACATAGGTTTTCTTCTGTCCATTAGGAAACAAGAATCAGCCAGAAATAGTTTCTTTGGCATTGCTTCCGCAGTGCTTAGTGATTGTACTTACAACTTAAAAACAATGTAAGAAATGTGAGAATTCAGAATTTGGAACCTGAACAGGAGGTTATACGTGTCTAGTGTCTAGAAGTTAACACTCTAACATTTCTCTTTGTAGATTCAGCAACATGATGCCACAGAGAGAAGAGCAACCTGAAAACAGAGAACTGGGTGAACTGCATCACCATGACCAGTGTGGAGCCTTGAGAAAACGACTTAACTGTTTTGTGGCTTATTCTATGCATTCTCCACCATCAACAAACTCATGGCCCATGTAACTGAGCACCCACTCTGTGCCATGTGAGCAGGAGAAACCTAGAGTCAGCCCATCCCACTTTGAATCTCTACCATTTCCTAGCTGGGTGACTTTGGACATGTAACTTAATTGAACTAAGCCCTAATTTGCTGTGGCCCTAAACATGCTTCTACGTGATCTCTTGATTTATCAACTTTAGACATTATCCTATTGAATTTCGGCAATGGTACGAATTCTTCCTTACAACTTCAGCTAAATCAATATTTGGAACATACATTATTATGATTGTGTTACAGTGTCCACAGCTGAGTCAAGGAGTATTCTTTAACTACACATCCTCTTCCTTTCTTGCACATTTTTATTTCCCTGAAGTCAATAAATGTTAAGCATTTTATGTACACTAAGTACCTAGAACATGTTATATACTATTCTAGGCCTGGTAGAATGGAAAAGACATGACCTTTATCTTTGAGAAGCTCCTTGCCGAGGGGGAAACTGAGTCAATGCAAAGTTACCATAACGACAATGTGATATCAGTTCAATTGATATCTATTCTTTCCTGGTATGAAAGGTAGATACTTTAATATTTGTCCTTGATGGCAGCTATATCACCACTGTCTGTTCTGAAAATCCTAGATGGTGGTATATTTGCCTTACCCTCTGAGGAGCAGGCTATCTGATCTAGGAATTGAGATAGATGGAGAAAACCACAAGATAGCACATAAACAGCGTCTACATTCAGGGAAGGCTTTCAACTCTCAGTGCAAAGGAAGTTCAGAGAAGAAAGGGATCAATCTGATGAGAATCCTGAGGGTCTTCCCAGAGGAGAGGCTGGCTGGCTTTCATCTTTTCAGGGTGGTTCACAATAGCATAGTTTCCATCTAATGTTAACTTGGATAACAAGGGAGGCTGGCCTTGTGGAGTGAAGGTTCAGAGTGTACACTGTGGAGACATTCAGATCTGGGCTGGAATCACAACTCTATTTTTAACTAACTGTGTGGCTGTGTGTAAAACGTTTACATTCTTTGAGCCTCAGTTTCTACATTTATGAAATGAAGTTAAAGGTTACCTAATGGTATTGACATGAGAACAAAGAAAGACAATGTATGTCAAGTGCCAAGCACAGGGGCAACCAAAATACTTTATAAACCATAACAAAGGAACAAACAAAACATACATTAGGAGGGCTCCTTAGAAAGTAGCTCATTCTAGGACTGGGGCAGGAAATATAAAAGATGATCCTGGAGCATCTTTTAGTGCCAGAAAGGAAGAAAGTGCTTAGAAAACGAAACCTACAGAAAAACACCCCACAATTATGAGAGGATGTCAAAGGGACAAAGGAAACAACAGAAAGAGCTTCCAATGCTGGAACAATTTGAACAACAAAATAAATAATGTAGTATTGAATTATAACCCAAATCATAAAGTAAATATCCATGAGCTCATCCTGATATAAAATAAATGATTGAATGGGAGAGAATCAACACATCTCCCATGGGGAAGAATTCCTAACAATTTTCATAGTTAACTCCCCACTTCTTAAAAGTGGGCTGCACATAGTTACTTCCTTTCAAAGAGTACAGTGTGGAAAGGGGGATGGTCACTTCACAACAGAAAAATCTGACGAGCACTGGCTCAGTCAGGTCATCAAGGTCAACATCAACAGGATAAATCATGTTAATAGTATGTACCCTTGATATATGTGCAGAAAACGACACTATACCTCTGTGGGTCTCCTCTTCAAAACCCATAACCCCCATCTAATAATGAGAAAAAAATCAAACAAGTCTCAATGGAGGGTCCTTTTGTAAAATACCCAACCAGTACTCCTCAAGGTTGGTAAGGTCATCAAATCAAGGAATACCTGAGAAACTGTCACAACCAAAAAGAACCTAAAGAAACATGACAATTCAATATACTGTAGCAGCCTGGATGAGATCCTTGGACATAAAAAGGATGTTAGGGCCCTGGCCAGTGTGGCTCAGCTGAGTGGAGTGTTGCCCCATAACCTAAAAGGTGGTAGGTTCAATTCCTGGTCAGGGTACATACCAAAGTTGTGGGTTGGATCCCCAGTCAGGGTGAGTACGGGAGGCAACCAATCAATGTTTCTCTCTCACATTGATGTTTCTCTCTCCCCTCTCCCTCTCCCTTCCTCTCTCTCTAAAATCAATAAAAAATATTAATATATCCTCCAGTGAGGATTAAAAAAAAAGGACGTTAGGTAAAAACTAATGAAATCTGAATAAAGAATGGACTTCACTTACTAATAATGTATCAATTGGTTCACTAAAATTGTGACAAAAAAAGCATGGTACCATACTAATGTTAGATATTAATAATAGAGGAGATTGGGTGTGAGGTATTTAAGAACACTATGCACTATCTTTACAACTTTTCTGTATACATATATAAAACTACTAGGGGCCCAGTGCAAGAATTCGTGCACCTTGAAAGAAACTGTGGGCTGTGAGGCTGTGGTAGGCACTGGGGCGAGTCTCAGCCCAGACCCTCACACCGCAGCCCCCTATCCCCTGTCTGCTGGCAGCCCTGTTCCCACCACTGCTACTCCCACACACTGACAGTGCCGGCTCCACTCACACCCGCTGACAGTACAGAGCAATTGGGGTCAGCTCTAGCAGCGGTGAGAGTGGGGCTGGTGCCAGCAGTGGGTGTGAGCAGTAGCTGCTGTCCCGATCACCCCTCAGGAGCAGTGGGAGGTGGAGAAGCCTCAAGTGCAATCAGGGCTGTCACCTGCCTCTCATACCCACTGATGGCGCCAAGTGATCAGGACTGGCGCTGGGCAAGGGCAGCAGGTGTGAGCGGCAGCTCCAGCGCTGGCTGTGGGTGCTAGCGGGGATAGCACTGGCAGTGGGTGTGAGCGGGGCTGGTGCCGGCAGCAGGTGTGAGTGCTGGGTGGGACCGCGGCACGTGTGAGCAAAGAATTTTCAGTAACCACCAGAGGCTTGCCCCGATGACAGCGACCGGCTCCCCACCTTGGTCTGGCGCCCTCGGTCACCTGCTCCACCATCCCACTGTGGCCAATGCCTGCCATGTTTCACACATGCCCCCTCGTGGTCAGCGCATGTCATAGCAACCTGTTGTTCCACCGTTTGGTCTATTTGCATGTTAGCCTTTTATTATATAGGATTATAAAATAAAATAAATTTTTGGGAGAGCTATATTAGGATGTCAACAAGATCTAGAACTCAGAAAGAGACTTAAGAAAGACACCCATCTCTGAGTAGTCAGGAAGCTTACTACATCATCGGCATGTGATTTCCCATTGGGGTTGACCATGTTATTAGAAAATTTTCCCTTAAAAAAATCTATTTCCATGGGAGTTTGTCTTTAGGAATACTAAAATAAACAACAGCATATGGGCCTCTCTGCCCAGGGCTTTCTATACACTGTCATTTTTCCCTAATCAGCTTACAGAAAACAGGGTGATCAGAAGTTACCAGCTTCTTTGCAGTAAGTATCATAATGTACTGGCTATAGCGATCATTGTTCACTAAATAATACTAACTCTTGATATAACCAGGAAAAAAATTACACAAACTTAGATTTGTCATTAAAATCATCCCGAAAGGTAGTTTGTAAGTTTATCTTCAGCAAGCATCAACTGTGTCTATTATTATCATTTCGAATAGGATGCTTTTATTGTCTTTAAATTGACTCTTTCAAAAGCATGACAACAATACTATAGAATGATCATTTCTCTTTTACTTTGGAGTATTTTTATATAATGATGCTTGGGTGGATTCCTATTCTTTGAAAAAATTTTCCAGTTGTGAATAATAAAGCTACACTGTGAAGCACACATCAGAGTAAGCTGGGAATGGGTCCAGGTTTTCCATCGTAGCATTCCTGCTCAGTTACTCTCTGCACTGTGCCCAAATTTGGGTGCATTTAGGTCTCTCTCAATATTGAACCAAGCTGAACTGCTCTATTTAATGATTCTTTAAGAGTTGTCATGTTAGCATGACACTGGAAGGGGACTGTCAGCTTTGCTAGTTCCTGGCACCTTCTCGGCACCCACTAGGCTGTCAATAAATATTTGCTGAATAACCGAATGCTCAGATCACATTAAGAGTCACCAGAGAGAGTTGTCCAGAGAAGAAGTAATTAAATGAAGGTTGACATCGGCTGTCAAAGAGAGCTTTCAAAAGGCAAACCTTTAAGGATGGCTGCTGTGAAGATCTAAATATAGAAAGCCGAGTGTGGCGGGAGGAGGACATAATCCACAAATATTTGTTTACCACAAATGGAGTGCGAGGAACTGTGGGTGATGCAAATGAGAGTTGAGATGTTGAGCCTGTAGATGACAAGGAGAAGCAGGGGCACAAAGCATTACCCCAAATTCTTCCTGACATGAAGATTACATTATGCCTGGAATCTTCCCTGGGCTTGTAGCACCCATTTGGCATGTGGCATGGAGTATGTCCTCTTTCAACTACCCCTTATCAGTTCATTCCATTAACAACTTCAAGGTATCTTCTAGGCAGAAAGCAGTGGGCCATGCCCCGAGTAGGTGGCCTCTGCTTCCCTAGAGCTTGCAGCCTAGTTGATGACCTTACCAACTCTGAGGAATAACTGGTTGGGTATTTTACAAAAGGATCCTCAATTAAGACTTGTTTTTTTTAACTTCTCATTATTAGATGGGGGTTATGTGATGGAGACTAAATTGAGTTCCATCAAGGATTACATAATTGCAATGAGTGCAACAAATGCAAAGTAAGGTAAAACATTCCAGGCATAATGTAATCTTCATGTCAGGAAGAATTTGGGGTAATGATTTGTGCCCCGGCTTCTCCTTGTCATCTACAGGCTCAACATCTCAACTCTCATTTGTATCACCCACAGTTCCTCGCACTCGGTTTGTGGTAAACAAATATTTGTGGATTATGCACATACAGAAAAACCTACTGTAATTAAGGCCAGCAGGGAAGGCCTTTTCAAGGGAGAGGCATTTTTGCTGCAGTCACAGGATGAGTGGGAATTAGCTGAACAAAGAACTTTTCGGACAGAGCAAAAGACATGTGTTCTGGCCCTGAGGTGGGAGAGCGCTTGGTATATTTCAGGGACACAGAGAGAGGCCAATGTGGTTGGAGCATGGCTGCATGAGGATTAGAAGGTGGGAGTGAAACCAGAGCCACTTAAAAACAGGTAAAACAAGCCATGGAAGTAACTTTCAGAAGTGAACATTGGAATATCTTTAGTTTGGCAGATATTGATTAGATTTTTAAAAGTGAGTCTATGCAGATTTTATTTTAAAGTAAAGTCTGAATAAAACACCCCAAAAATGCTTATTTGATTCATGTAATTTGGTCAACGGGCATGTGTGGGACCATAATGATGGACAACAGGTCTATGATATGAGCTGAAAGGGAATAATCTGAAGCTGGAAGGTTTTTTTCTCTAATGATTGAAATTGAAATGACTTTCTATTATAATTAATTTTATACATTCTTTGAAGAACTGTCAAATTGCATTTCCTTAGATTAATATTTGAACAAATCTATTACTTATTGTGGAAAGTAAAATTTTCACAAAACCTAAATGCAACCCTAAATGTGAATTGCTGTGCAAACAAGATGATTAGCATAATTTAGGACAAGTGCAACGTAATAAATGAGATAAAAATGTACAGTGGGAAACACTCCGCATTTATGATTCTACGGAAGAAAAGTCAACAGACATTTCAGTTCCGTGAACTGAGAGACTGTCCTGTTCATGTACACAAGCCAATGGCTAAGTCTCTGAACCAAGCATGTCAAACTTGCGGCTTCAGATCTCTCACTTTATGGTCTAGCAGCAAGAAAGAGGCTTTCTAATAGATTATAAAATCATGCCATCTCTAAAATTCAAGCAGTTAAGTCAATGTGGTAGAAGATTCTTCAAATGTGTTTTGATTCATCAACAGGATGAATGGATAGATAAAATGTGGTATATACTGTATATACATACAATGAAATATTATTCCACCTGAAAAAGGAAATAAATTCTGACACATGCTGCCAAATGAGCCTTGAGGATATTATGTTAAATGCAATAAGCCAGTCACAAAAGGACAAATACTAAGAGTTTCCACTTGATGAGGTTCCTAAGAGTAGTCAAATGCACAGACAGAAAGTAGAACGGTGGCTGCCAGGGACTGAGGGGAAGGGGGATGGGGAGTTAGTGTTTCATGGGTACAGTTTCAGTTTTGTAAAATGAAAAGACTTTGAAGATGGATGGTGATTGCGCAACAATGTGAGTGTGCTGAATGCCACTGAACTGTACACTTAAAAATGGTTTATGTGTATTTAACCACAATTAAATTGTTTTCAATGCATTGTGACCTTAAGAGAGCACGGAAAAGGTGTTTTTATGTAACTCCTTGCTCCTTACTTTTCTGTACTTTTCAGTAAATCAACTCTCCAGCCAACCAACACACCAGCATTGTAAAGGACAAATTTCTCCTACCATTAAGCATCACTCAACTTCCTCATTCTTTGGTAATAATTACAGACAGAAAAGATACTGAATGTGGCAAATCTCTCTCTGATTTAGCTTGAAACACTTAAGGGAGTGAGGAGAGAACAGCCTTCATACCACATAGACCACCCTCCTGGCGTAGCTCCTGGTCAGACTGGCTGGTCTCACCTCTCAGCTCCACCACTCAGAGAAGTGAGTACTTGGGTATATGGTTTGATCTCCCTATCCCTCAGATTCATTACTTGCAGAAAGTGTTAATAATTAAATTGACCTCATAGGGTTGATGGGCACTTTGCACAATGTCTCTTTCAGAGTAAGTGTTAATAATTGTCTATAATCACCATCTCCCTCTTTTTAAAAACTCTCTTAATTAGGGAAATGTTGTTATTACAATTCAAGAAATTAAGGGTGAGGGAAAAGAGGGACCTTTTGCATTATATTCAGGATCTGATCCCTCTGAGACCCCATGGCTCAGACCACTCTCACCTATTACTTGTATTTCTGAATAGCCTCTGTCTGCTCTCCTTGTTTTTATCCTTGCCTCCCTCTCCTCACTCCCTGCACCACTATCATCCTAAAATAGCCACCTGAATGGTTCTTTTGGAAATATTAAGTCAGATAACACACTTTCTTTGATCAAAATCTTTCAATGTCTCCGCCCTTTTCCTCAAAGTAAAAGTTAAAACCTTTACAATGGCCTGCAAGGTACTACATGGGTTTGGTCCCTATCACCTGTCTGACCTCATCTACTCCTGCTGTGTCTTTGGTTAACTCTGCTTCAGCCATACTGGCCTCCTTGTTGTTCCTCAACATGACAAACATGGTCCTGCCTCAGGACCTTTGCACCTCAGCCAAGAACCCTCTTCCAGTATATAATCTCATGGCTACTTCCCTCATCTCCCTCATGTCATTGCTCAAATGGCAACTTCTACAGAGGCCTACCTTGACCACCCTACTTAATTCTACAATCTGATTATTTCTACCTTCAGGGAAACAAATGGCACTGACCCCTATCTAATAGGAACAGGTCTGATCTGTGTTTCTAACTGATCAAAACTAAGTTGCCCAAGTCTGAAAAGTCAGAAAAACTTTCCCAAGAGTTTCACTGCTTTGTTCATTGGACTAACAGGAGGCTGGAGAAATGTCAACCAGTCTCTTGCTAATGAGTGTTGGTTAATTCCTTTCAAATGAAGGACCATTCTTTACTTGTAATACTAGAGGCCCAGTGCACAAAATTCGTGCACGGGGGTGTGTGTCCCTCAGCCCAGCCTGTACCCTCTCCAATCGGGGACCCCTCAAGGGATGTCCGACTGCCCGTTGAGGCCAATCCTATTGGGACATCCCTCTCACAATCCAGGACTGCTGGCTCCCAACTGCTTGCCTGCTTGCCTTCCTGATTGCCCCTAACCGCTTCTGCCTGCCAGCCTGATCACCCCCTAACCACTCCCCTGCCAGCCTGATTGATGCCTAACTGTTCCCCTGCCAGCCTGTTTGCCCCTAACTGCTCCCCTGCCAGCCTGTATGCCCCTAATTGCCCTCCCCTGCAGGTCTGGTCACCCCTAACTGCCCTCCCCTGCAGGCTTGATCGCCCCCAACTGCCCTCCCTTGGAGACCTGGTCCCTCCCAACTGCCCTCCCCTGCTGGACATCTTGTGGAGGCCACCTTGTGTCCACATGGGATCAGTCATCTTTGACCACATGGGGGCAGCCATCTTGTGTGTTGGAGTGACGGTCAATTTGCATATTATTCTTCTATTAGATAGGATGTGTTAAGGCAGGGATAGATGTTTCTATCACTGGCTGCAAAAAAATGGTCTGAAAGAATCCCAGAAGAAGCTCCAGGAGCCAGCAGCTATCTACTGTGACTTCGTATTTGCAGAGGGGAAAACTGAGGGCCAGAGTTGGCAAATGACTTCCACAAGAGCCACAACACAGAAGAATCAAATCTTGTCAACACAAGGACTCTGTACTCTGTATGCAGGTGGGAGTAACAGAGTGGAATGTCTCTCCACATTTTCTTCAATTCAGTCTTATCCTTCATTAAGACTGGCCTTCCCTGCATGTGTGTTTCTCTTCCCCCTCCTCTGGAGTAAATTCTAATTAATGAGGTTGTTACTGAAACTCAATGGCTAATAAATAATGGCAACAGCAGCAATTATTACTGAGTCTACACTACATGTCAGAGTAAGAACTTTACATGCATTGGACCATTTCAACCTAATAACAGTCTCATTAATTATAAACATTTTTATCCCTAATCTTTTCTTCAGTTGGGAAAACTAACAATCAAGGATGTTAATGGACTCATCTGAGTTCACCCAGAGAACCATAGGCAGAAGACAGACTTGAGCTGGTCAGGAGTTTGTCTACTGCCAAAGCCAGTGTTCATAATCACTTTATTACACCATGCTGTTTGTAATTAAATTCTCTTCAGTTCATTTCATTTGTCTGAAATATAGAGGGTGGGGGAAAATACAAAGTAGTATCCCAAACTCTGACAATTTTCCAGTATTAACTTACTAATGGGTTGTAAATTCCTTCCACATCTGAATTTTAAGCTTTGTTTTCTATTATAAAGTCTTTCAGCTTTATGGATTCCATGAGCCTCCTTCCTCGTGGCATGAATACAACCCACACTTGAATTAATGCCAGCACCATATGGAAACTCATGTCAGTGCTTAGCAGCATTTCTGGGTGTAACCCACATAACTTTGAGAAACTGCAGGTCTTCTGTCCCAAGTTTCCCTCTTGAACTGGCTGATTCAACATTATTTTAATTTATTTACATTCCAATGAGAAGAAAGGCTTTTCCCTTCCAAAGGGCTTTTGCTACTGCTCTGAAGCTGAGAAACTGGGGGTAGAAAACAGTTGTGGTGCAAGAAAGAAAAATTACATTTCAGCGTGTTTGCTTCTATTAAGAGATGTAAAAGAAAACTGTTACATCTGGCTCCATTTCCTTGCCAAATTCTTTAATTGTTTTGTAATTTGAGGAAAAAAACCAAAGGTGATGAAAGAAAACTGATAGAAATAACTAACCATAAGTAAAACAAGCCCAAAATAGAATGCTAACTCCATTACCATGGCAATGCATATTTATATTTCTAACCTCTGATCCCTGTTACCACTGAAGGCTTTTTATGAAAACTTCTGATATTGAGGGGAAAATATAAAGAGATCCATAATTTTTACTCCCTAGAGCTGATAAATATCACTAGACAGAAACTGACACAATGTTATAATAATGCAGAGTTCTCATTACCTTCAGATTCTAGAGCTGACGTCTTCTTGAGACATGTTTGGGAAGGTAAATTCTCTTGGATCAGTGGAGATCTCTAACAGACTCTAGGTCAGAGAGTACGTGTGTGTATCTCCTATGGAGGTTTAAGAACTCAGTGTCTTGTCTAAAGACCACTGTTACAAGAACTATGCAAAACCCTTTAATTCTCACAGTACTCCAGTGAGATTGGCATCATTATTCCCACTTTACAGATGAGGAAATTGAGGAGAAGTTAGATAACTTGCTCCAAGTCTCACAGCTAGAATGTGGCAAATTTGAAACTTCTTATTCTCCAGTCTGTAGTTTTAATTATTGTTCTATATTGTGCCTTTTGTGGAAATACATGGGTCACCATAGATTTTTTTTTTTTTTTAATGCAGAAGTAGCTTCAAGATTTATCTAGACAGATTTTTTTTTTTTAAATGAGCCAACATGTATTAAACCCAAGTTCCATTTTGCAAGTTTAACAGTACCAATGAGACTTGCTGCCTAACCCACCCATACCCTTCTCACAGTGCATGGCCTAAAGCAGCCACACAGAGGATGACCCCAGGGAAGGAGAGGGTGGCAGATGTGGGGGTGGAAGGGTCCCAGCTCAGACTTCATAATGGAAAACCTCCTGGTTTGAGAGATTCAGGGGCATAATTTGAAAATACAAATGTTTCTAGGGCTGGAGGCTAAAACCAAGACAAACACTCATCTTCCTTCCACTAAGAAGAGGCCTACCTTAACACATTCCTATTCTGGATAAGTCAACAAATCTAGCTGGCCTCTGCTCTCCTCCACACGTAACTTTTACCCTCATTTCAAAGCTAACACATATTGAGTTCTTATTATACACCAGGCATCTATACTAATAAAAGGGTAATATGCTAATTAGACAAGGAGACCTTCCGGGAGACCTTCCAGACGTCCTTCTGGATAAAGCCATGGTGGCGGGGCCGAGGCAGAGGCAGTTAGGGGTGATCAAGCCAGCAGGGAGGCCAGTTTGGGGTGATCAGGCTGGAAGGGGGGTCAGTTGGGGGCCATCAAGGCTGGCAGGCAGAGTGGTTAGGGGCGATCAGGCTGGCAGGCAGGTTAGCGGTTAGGAGCCAGCGGTCCTGGATTGTGAGAGGGATGTCCGACTGCCAGTTTAGGCCAGATCCCACAGGGGAGTTGGACATCCCCTGAGGGGTCCCAGATTGGAGAGGGTGCAGGCTGGGCTGAGGGACATACCCCTCCCCCACCCAGTGCATGAATTTTATACACTGGGCTACTAGTATTATAATATAACTAGAGGCCCGCTGCATGAAATTCGTGCAAGAGTAGGCCTTCCTTCCCCCGGCTGCAGAGACCCAGGCTTCCCTCTGGCCGCTGGCAGGCACCCGGGACTTGGGCTTCCCTCACAGCCCCGGCTTCGTCCAGAAGGTTGTCCGGAAGGATGTCTGGTCTAATTAGCATATTATGCTTTTATTATTATAGATATAATATAAATATTTTATATTATCTCATTTAATCCTACAACCATCTGATGAAGTTGATAATCTGACCATTCACTGAGACGGGAGAAGGGGCTCGCCCGAAGTCATCTAGCAGGTGATAGTTGAATTGGATTCAAACCACATCTGTCAGATCCCAGAACAGAAGCTCTTAGCCCTGCTCTTTGTATAACACATGGCACTGGCAATTCATCCATCAAATGCCTACTTCCAGAGTATCCTACTGAAGACCAATGACTGTGGAACTGTTTCTCAGGTCAGAAAACCTGAGTGGGGTGTTTCTTAGTTTGTTTTTTAGGGCCATCTGCAAGTGCAGACAGAAGCAGTGTCTCCAGATACAGTGAGGATCCCGAGGTTTCTCTTCCCACGACACTGGACTCCTTGGCTTACATCTGAAAGTCCTTAGATACAACATCATTTCATTCAGGTGGGGTTTTGTTCTCTCCTCATAAAAATGTACCAGGAAGGGCATTAATCCTCAGTGATGATCAATCTCTGACCCCCTTTCTGACTGAACTCTACACATCCTTTCCTAGGTAGCACAGTTAGGCTCAGTGTACTAGATAATGAAACAAGTATTTAAGGATCACAATGACATCTGGTCCCTCTTTCTATCCCCACTGGTTGGTGCAGTGTCCAACTCAGAATAGGAGTCAAAAATTGGTTGTTTGTCTGGAGGATATCCTCATGCATACTTGCAAGTAGCAAGTCAGAAGTGTGATGAAACTCAGAGTGACAAGATAAGGAGCTGGCTGGCATGGCTCAGTGGTTGAGCATTGACCTATGAACCAGGAGGTCACGGCTCAATTCCTGGCTATATGCCAGGGTTGTAGGTTCAGTTCCCCAGTGTGGGGCATGCAGGAGGCAGCCAATCAATGATTCTCATCATTGATGTTTCTATCTTCCTCTCTGAAATCTATCTATCTATCTATCTATCTATCTATCTATCTATCTATCTATACACACTAGAGGCCTGGTGCACGAAATTCAAGCATGGTGGGGGGTGGTCTCCTCAGCTTGGCCTGCACCCTCTCACAATCTGTGATCCCTCTCACAATCTGGGACCACTGGCTCCTAACCACTCGCCTGCCTGCCTGCCCGATTGCCCCAACCACTTGCCTGCCTGCCTGATCACCCCTAACTGCTCACCTGCCTGCCTGATTGCCCCTAACCACTCAGCCTGCCTGCCTGATCTCACTAACCACTCTGCCTGCCTGATCATCCCTAACCACTCACCTGCCTACCTGATTACCCCTAACGCCTCTGCCTCGGCCCCTGCCACAGTGGCTTTCTCTGGAAGGACATCCGGAATGACGTCTGGAAGGTTGTTTGGCTGTCAGGTCTAATTAACATATTACGCTTTTATTACACACACACACACACACACACACACACACACACACATATGATAGGGAGTTGACTTTGGATTAAAGTGATAATGAGAGTCATCAGTAATGGTCACCATGTGTTGAATAATTAGTATGTTTCAGGTGTGGTGCTAACACTTCCCATGAATGATATATTTTGTCCTTCACAAGTATGTACGAGGGAGAGAATATTGCTATCTCCATCCTACAGGCGAGGAAGCTGAAGTGAGAGAAATAACTTAGCTAAAGGCTTGGAGCTTATGAGTGGTGGAAATGGAGTTTCATGTCAAGAAATTAGAATCCAGAGACCACACATTAACCCACTATCTCAAACTGCCTTTAAAAGGGAGCTAAATAAGATGTTCTTTGTTATTTATTCATTCATTCAAAATTTTTGAGTGCATTCTTTGCTCAAGGTACTAATAGTAGATATCAGGAATATAAATAAGGCAAAGTCCTTCCCCAAGAATAATAATGTTTCCCTTTTGGATAGGTAACTATCTAAATCAGGACATAATGTGAGATTTTATTAGAGGAAGTAGTAGACACAAAAATTACTTATTTTAGATATCAAGTCATTGAAGATAATTAGATATATGTAGTAATTGAAACCTACCCACAATATTAGAGAAGGACAGGAAAAGAGCATTATGTCTAGATGGAAAGCACAGGGGAATGTTATGGAAGGCTTCCTACAGGTGGAGATACTTCGTTGTTAGTTTTCAGTTTCAAATCTAAAATGAACTTGAGCCTCACCTGCTGGTCATACTGATCTAGTGACAATACAAAATCTTCTGAAAATTTTCTAATGCAACAGTAGGAAAACTTGGTCTGTAAATAGTCACATAGTGAACATTTTAGGCTCTGCCAGCCATACAGTCTCTGTCTCAACTATTTACTACTGCTAGATCCTAAAAGCAGTCATAGATAACACATAAATGAATGGGCATA
Source organism: Plecotus auritus (assembly GCF_963455305.1). Taxonomy (NCBI): domain Eukaryota; kingdom Metazoa; phylum Chordata; class Mammalia; order Chiroptera; family Vespertilionidae; genus Plecotus; species Plecotus auritus. Next base: position 17,458,730 of record NC_137773.1, read on the forward strand.
GCTATGTGCCAATACAACTTTCTTTATTAAAAGAGGCCATGGGCGGGATTTGGCCCATGGTCTATTGTTTGCTGACTCCTGTCCTAATTTGAAAAACTAGAACCCACAATAGCTATGTTAGTTTTAACTTCCCTCAAATTCAGGAATACCCACATGGCTAGCAATTCTTAGTGCAGAAATCCTGATCAATCAATCAACTTCTGATCCCCGCATGAAACTTGCTTAATTATGACTAACACCTCCCATCTTTATCGGAGGGAAAACATTCTGTGAACAACAGATGGTGTTGCTATGGAGTCTTCAACATTCTCCTCAGCTGCAGCTATAACTATGCCGGTGTAGACTGAAAATGATCAACTAACTGATGGCTTTAAGAGAAAATATTTAAAAGATAGAAATCTGCAGATGGGTAACTAAGAGCAATGGTTGATTTTCTCAAATAAAGAGTGCCTACTAGCAGAGAGAGAGAGAGAGAGAGAGAGAGAGAGAGAGAGAGAGAGAGAGAGAGAGATGAAAGGCACTCATCCTCCAGAGCCATAAAATCATTAAAACTGGGAAAGCACTAACAAATAAAAGGAGGCACCCCAAGACCACAATATCACTCACAATGTCCTCTTAATTCTACATCCTGTGACATTAGATACCTAAAGAGTAGTCATTGTTATGTAGTAAATCACAGGACTTCTTATTTGTAAATATGACCCTGTGGTGTAAAATCTGTAACCACAGCAGATATTTCCTCTAAGTCTGCAACAATTTTCACATTAGGTTGGGATTTATATAGTTGTCCATCAAAAAAACAAACAAACAAAAAAAAAACAAACATATAAGAAAAGGCCAACATATTCCTCAATTAAACCAATAATAAAATATGCATAATTTGACTTCACATTGGTTCTTACCCTACTTTAAGCTAGCTTGCATCTGAAGGGATGACTCTTGTTTATTTCACAAGTATTTATTTCTTTGGCACACAATCAAACAAAATGGAGAAAATGTAGGGATATAAAAATTAACTAAGTAACATTACAACCCCTGTAGGCCCCAGTATTAGCTAGAAGCCATTTTAAGCGACTGCTAACCATGGGTAATTTCCCTGGTGTATAGATTGGCATTGCATATCTCTAGTCCACAGAGGGATATAGTGAAGGAAGGAAAACTGGACCACAGCAGTAAAAGGGTAGCAAGAAAGGGCAGCCTCGCATCACACATTGGGATAGTGGAGTCTGGACATCACAGGAAAAGAAAAATTCTGGAGAAGGTCCTTTCAAAGGAGAGATAGTGACAAAAGTGGGATGGAAGCTTTTAGGTGACAAATAACCGTGAGTAATTTAATTTCTTAAGGTGTTTCTCTGCTCTATTAGGGAACACAATAAGATCGACAGGGATTAGTTTATGTGTAAGCATGTGTGTGCGTGTGCATGTATGCATATGTACAGAAAAGGAGTGTGGTGAGACAGGCCGATGGAAAATAAATAATTAGTATGTCTAGTAGTGTTCAGTACTAAGCAGAAAAATATGTTATGTGTTGGGAATGGTGACATATTCATTGGAAGGACACTCAAAAATTGTAAAAATTTGGGCAGAGATTTGGATGAAAGAAGGGAATGAGACAGCTAAAACTTCCCAGACAGCAAGGTAAGTGAGTACAAAGGCCCTGAGGTGGGGGATGCTTGCGTTATTGGAGAGGGTAGGGTTGAAGACTGATGGGTGTGGGGACAAGGTCAGAAAAGATGGGGGCAGGATCATGTCTAGGTACAAGGAACACGTATAATAGGAGTACCGGAAAGGCAAGATGGTCAACTCATGAAGGAACAAGTGGACTGAGACAGCTCTCTTAAAAAAATGCCTCTGTTTATCACATAACTATTTTCTTAAAAGGCAGGAAAACAGTGAAAAGTCAAGCGTCACTTCAATGCCACAGTGTATAGACCCTGTGCCCCAGCTCTTCAATTTCCATTTGCTAAGAAAGGGCCTTCTTTACTAGTAGTCCTTAGAGGAAAAGTCCTCCAGTGGGTCCTGGTTTGAGCTTTAACTCAGAAGCACTGGGGGCCGAGAGAGGAAGCTCAGGAAGAGGGAATGTAATAATGATGTTTTATTTCAAACATCTCCTTCACAACGGAAGCCACTTGTCTGCACAAGCTAATGAATGGGATTGAGTCATAAACCTCCCTTCACTGACTCTGGGAAGGGAAGTGCTTGGTGATGGACTGAGGAAAATGAGGTTACATCAATAGACATGAAGTCAGCTCTCACAGGGTGCCAGTGTGTCCCAGGCTCCCACTGCACAGGCATCAACAGTGGCAGTGAGGTTGGGGATGGGAGGGAAAGCCAAGCCATCCTACAGCTTACCACCAAACCAACTAGAGTGTGAAACAATGGCCTCGCGTAGACACTAGCATCTCTTCCCTTTTTGCTTACAGCTGAAAGCCCTTATCCTGGAATGCCGATTTCCCAGCTCTGCAAAAACCAATTATTCCTGTGTTCCTTAAAGATGGGTCAAATCCCACTTCCTCCCCCTGGACCTTCCCCATCTGCTCAGATTACAAATACAATTTATCTGCACTTCCCTTAGCATCCTTGTAACCTTACAATATAGTTATGAGAGTGAGAACCACAGTTATGAGCTCTAAGAGACTTGCTGGCTTTAAACCCTGGATTCACCTCTTTCTGACTCCGAGTGTCCGCTTTCACTTATGATTCCCAACATTTGTAGACATAACATAGATGCAACAGATAGATAGATCCTAATTTCTCAGAGAACCATACCATTTAATCCTGAATTGCCCATTGTGTTTCACAGGATGTTAAGACGTATTCTAGAGAAAAGAGTTTTCAATTCAATTTTTCAAATGAGTTAAAAAAATTAAATGTATTTTTTTACTGTGGAGTCTTTCAGAATATGCTAATACTAATATCTAAGCGGGGACATAGAGCATGCTGTGTTTTCCAAACGTATGTCTCTCAGACATTTTCGAAGGATATTCATCCTTGACAAATCGGTTTAGAAATGCTGACCTAGACTAAAACTTCGTTTTTTCAAAAGAAGAAGCTGACACCCACATGACACATTGGCTAATCAGTTCCAGAACCAGGAGCTGAGGCCAGGTTTCCTGCTGTGAAGGCCTTCCTCATTCCATTCATTTTACAACCTCAACATTCCTTCCGCATCCCCCAATGCTGAACTGTGTAACAAGCTGGGCATGTGATTCCCATCTGCTAGATGACAAAAGGAGGTCTTAGTGAGGTGCAGTGTCTTGGTAGAGCCACGGGTGCAGCGGCCAGGCTGGGACTAGAAACCTGCTAATATCACCTAGACTAGGGCTCAACACTCAGGCTAAGTAACCAACTCCTTGTTAACTTGATATTGAGGTCCCTTCCTTACTTCTCTACACACGCATCTTGCTCCTCGGAGAGGAGATTTATTTAAGAAAATCCCTCTCCACTGGAACATACCCAGCTGGGCTTTCCAAGCTGCCTCCTGAAGAGATGCATTAATCACAAAATTGCTTGGCAACATAGCCATCCCACCCTTTGGACAGGGTCTACTGGAGTTTATAGAAGCTTCCCTACAGGCACAGGAGCATGACCACTTCACTGGCCACTTACTGGCCCCTTCTCCTAAAAGTAAAGCCATAGAAATACGTTCAGCAACTGCTGGCTCAGAGGAGTAAAGAATCTCTCTGGGTCCCCCTGGATATCTACGCCCACTTGAATACTTACTATGTGTCTGGCACTTGGCCCAGCCTCTTAGTTTTTTTTATCCCATTTAATCCTCATAACAAGCTCATTTATTAGGTATTATTATTATCTCTAGTTTTCAGTGATGGGCACTGTAGCTCAAAAAGAATTACTGACCTGCTCAAGGTAAAGATGCACAAACTCTAAGAGGATTAGGCCCGGAGCACATGTCCTGCACAACCGCATCATATTGCTGAAGTCTCCAGACCAGTGTTGTAATTCTGGAGTTCCGTTTTCCTGAACTTATTAATGAAAAGGACCTGAAGGCATAGGACACTTAAAAGTGAGTAGCTGTCAGCATCATTGGATGACTACTAGTAAATGGGTCCTCTGGCATTCTTTCGTTACCTAGATCAGTGGTTATCAAGGGAGGCATCTGGCAATGTCTCTGATCACCATCACTGGTGTATATGTGGGCTGCTACTTGCATCTACTGAGTAAAGGCCAGTGATCTTACAGTGTACCAGACAGCCTCATACTATAAAGAAGTTTCCAGCCCTAAGAGTCGATAGTGCCAAGAGTGAGAAAGCCATTCTAGGTGAAGGCAGCTAAGGTCCTGTTGATATGTATAGATCAGTGATTTTCAACCTTTTTCATCTCATGGCACACATTAATCAATTAGTACAATTTTTCAGTACACCAAAAATATATTTTTTGCCAATCTGACAAAATAAAAACAGGTATAATTTTGATTCATTCACACCAGACAGCTATTGTTGTGTTGGCTGTTGTCATTTTTTTTTTTTTTTTTTGACAATCTAAGGGAAAAGGGATCAGTGCCCCTGACTAAATAGCCAGGTACTGCATGTTTTAAAAAGATTCTGATGGCACACCAGAGTGACGTGGCACAATGGTTGAAAGTCACTGCTGTAGATCATAAAGCAGCTTCTGCATGGACAAGTTTCTCAACATCCGAATCTCCTTTGGTTTCTAGATCCGTAACCTGGATCTAACTTCATCTGGATTATAGTCTTTTGTCTACACCTTGGATACCTACCTCTTCCTCAATTCACATACCTGGTTACATGGTCTGCAGGCTCTAATCTCAAAATACTGGGATTTGCGCCTGGCTTTCCTGTTTTGGCATTCTTGCTCTCTAATTGTCCCTGATCAATTCTGGACAATTCTTTATCAGAGCTAGTGTGCACAGCCAAGTAGAAGTCACGAGGTCATTATTATTCATGGAGACAGCACAGACAGGAGGTTAAGTCTTGCTCTAAATTCAGAATACCTAAATGGGGATGCTGGTTGTGGAGCTTATTAGCTCAAGACAAGTTACTCCATCCCTCTGAGGCTCACTTTTCTGTTTTCTTACCTGTAATGTAGGGATAATAATAGTACCTACTTTCCTGGATTGCTAGGAGCATTACATGAGTTAATATGTATAATGCATATCACCTGACAGCATATGAAAGCATGCTTAACCTATTTTTTTTTTCCTGAAAGCTGGTTGCATTCATACAAGCTGGTTCCAGAAAGTGAGGTTGCACTTATGTAATGCAGATAAATCATTCTGATAAATTCTTGCATTTAAACATAGAATTCAAAGATGACTATGTGTAATATATCCACTGCAAACTAAAATACCTTGAAAGGCAAAACAGTTATAAACTAGAGGCCTAGTGCAGTGGTCGGCAAACCGCAGCTCGCGAGCCACAGGCAACCGACACCCCCACTTCTTCTAATGCCACTTCTTCAAAATAGACTCGCCAGGCCGAAAACCGACTTCTGCGCATGGGCCACGAAGTTTCAATCATGCGTGCCCGCACGTGGTATTTTGTGGAAGAGCCACACTCAAGGGGCCAAAGAGCCACATGTGGCTTGTGAGCCGCGGTTTGCCAACCACTGGCCTGGTGCATGAAATGCGTGCACAGGTGTGGTCCCTAGGCCTGGCCAGCAATTGAAGTGTGAGCGTCTGGTGTGGAAGGGTAGGTCCCAGCTGACCTCTGGGCCCTGGGCCCCCAGAGCCTTGTGCACCCACCTCTGCCTGAGTCACGGTGCCCGAGTTCCCACGTGGAGATGTGGTGAGCATGGCCGGACGCCACTGACTGTGGTGCAGCGTGGGCCTCTGGGCCGCCCAGAAGCCTGGCAGGCAGCATGCTCTCTTCTGGCCGGCCTCAAATACCTGCTTGAGCCCAACTGGCCCCTGCAGTCCTGGCAGCTGGTGCAGAGTGGGCTCCTCGCAGGCGCCAGGCACCTGAGCACAGGGGCTTCCCTGGCGCACAAGCCCTGGTGTCCCGGGAGAGGGTAGCAGGGGGAGTGAGAGATAGCTTGGCAGACACCCCGCATTCTCATGGCACCTTCATACCTGTCACTCTCGCCCCCAGGTAGCTGTCGAGAGGTCGCAGCACATTGCCAACACCCGCCGTGTCCCGCGCTGCCCCCTGGTGGTCAGTGCACATCATAGCAAGCAGTCAAATTCCTGGTCTCTTGGTCGAACTCCCTAGGTTGCGAGTTCGATCCCTGGTGGGGACGCATATGAGAGGCAACTGATCAATGCTTCTCTCTCGCATTGATGTTTCTCTCTCCCTCTCCCCTCTTTCCTCTCTCTCTCTCAAATCAATTAAAACATTTACTCAGGTGAGAATTAAAACAACAATAATAACATCCTTTGTTCTTCCAAAACACACACACAACACACAACCCTCTAAATTGGACCTATTGTCTTATAATTTGCAAATGCCTCGCCTGAGTTTGAACAACTTTTAGTCTATACAGTGTCCTTTGTTCCATAAACACTATTTGAAGTCATTGCCCAAGTTAAAGATGCTCTAACTCTAAGTGGATTAGACCTAGAGTAGTGTGACCCAGAGCTTGTTATAAACAAACATAGACAAAGCCAGATTCAACAGAAGTCATCTTTCCAAAACCAGGATGCAATCCTCTTACCAGCTTAGTATACAGCGAACTCTCTCCCTTTCTGACATCTCTTCCAACACCAACTGTTTGGCAATCAACCCTGGAACTTGTTAGCATCCTTTAGCATGACTTGTATTTAAAGTTTTAAATATTTTGGAGGTGTGGAGAATGTCTGTTTTATATTACCAATTCAGCTGCAAGTTTATTGGGGAGTGCTTGCACGCAGCAGGCATACAAATAAACTTTTTCTTTGTTAACTTTGCCATTAATATTCTGTCTACAGTTTTGATCAAACCATCTTGAAATATACTGTATTTTTTAGGCTCACTAGCCTTTGAAACCTTTGACATTTCAATAAAGGCAACTGTTTGCTCTGATGATTAAAATCTATTACTTAACCAGTATCTAATGAATATTCAACAGATGCCTAGCATAATGCTAGTCACTTTTCAAGGAATAAAATATTGAGCTGTATAGAATTATCTTAGTCCATGGAAACAGCACAATATTGTGGAAAGAAATGAGACTTTAGTAATAGATAGCTCTGGTTTCCATTTCTGGCCCCCTTATTTGCCAACTCTCTGGCCTTTGGTGAGTTTTTTAACTTCTCCAAGGTTTCATTGCTTTGTATGTGAAATGTGTAGGTCGTGGTTTTTACTTTACAGGATTGCTATAAAGTAGAAGATTAACTAGCATGTGCAATGTTAGCATAGTTCCTGACACACTCCAGGGGCTCCATCAATGTTAGATGTCATTTCCCTTTCCCTCTTGTGATGCTTCCTCCACTGACCTCCATGCTAATGACTTAGTTTTTGATCATGGGAAAACTAATACACTTTTTTTCCCCAAACAGAAATGCAAGAGCATTACTGAGTCCTCTTTTTGTCTTCCTCTCCCTGCTCTTAGTGGTTGTCTCAGCAGCTTCAGCCAATTATACCTCCAACATATTTGTCAAATCTCAACTCCCCATCTTCCATGCCCCTATCCCATTTGGAGTTTCCATCATTTCTCACTGGAACCACTGAGCAGGGCCCTCTCTGCTCTCCCTGGTCCCACTGTTGTTCCCTCCTATCCATTTTTTTACTCATCAGTCACAAAAACAATATATATCCTTTCTCACCTTAAAGTCTTTCCCGACTTCCTAGCTCATTTAGGATTAAACCCCAGTCCATCTACTTCACCTACACAGCCTGGCTTATAGTTGTTGCACTCAATAAATTTTGCATGAGTACAACACAAGTTATGCTCAGCTTGCACACCTTTTCCCTTTCCTTACTCCTCCAACCGAATAAGCCTTTTTTCTGCTCCTTGAACACATCAAGCTTTTTGCCTTACAGCCTTTGCCTTCACATTCCTTTAGTGAGAAGCATCCCTGCCACTCTGGCCATGGCGAGCTTCTTTGGGTCTCAGAAATCTCCTCTATAACAACAATATCTAAATGAGACCATCCTCTGTATTCTGTCACCATTACATCACACTTTTTCTTCTTCATAGCTCTTAAAACAATTGATGCTTACTTATTATTGTTCTTTACCTCTCTCACTAGATGATTAACTCCATAGAAGCAGATAAATGTTTCTCTAATGATAAACTGTATCCCCAGTTCATGGTCTCCTGCCCAGCATCCAGGGGGTGTACAGTATATTTTTTGTGGAAAAAATGAACTGACTGCCATCAAAATTGGGCATGACCCATAGGCTGACAGCAAGGCAGCTGGGTGAATGGCACACTGCCTCTACCATGGAGATGACAGCCCATCCGGATTTGATCAGTACTTGGGTGATGAGACAAAACAGCAAACTATGATGCAAAGTAAGAATCAGTAATATGCATTAAGTTAATCATGAGTTTACGGTCCACTAAGGCTCCAAAGCATTTAAGGTCCAGGATTCTCATGTAAATATGCAGGGAGGAATAGGAGTTCAATGTCTGTTTAATTGATGTGGCTGAGCTAGAGTTACATCTACAAAAGGGAAGGCATCTCTTGGAAGACAGCCAAGTACTGTCACAGATATAATTGTGGAAAAACAAAGCAATTCAGTATTCCAATTACCATCGCCAGGGAGGAAGTTAATCCCTTCACCTTTTTCACCATTGGAGGCAAGAGAGGGCTGCTAATGCAGAAAGAGCATGCACTCTCAGAATTTGTCAGGGAAAGGACGTATGGTTGTTTTTCACAAATCAGAGATGAGCCAAGTAGGAAGTTGTCCTAATGTCATCAGAAGTCTCTCTGAAGGGGACTACTTGGAAGATAGGGTGTTCTCATGTGGATTGGAAGGGTGATGAAGTGCCCTGTCCAGGAGGGAATGTTTTCCTGCTTTTTCTATAGGAGTTGCACACTTCCAAGGCCAGGAATTTCCAAAGAATCCAGAAAGTGATTCATTAAGGAAGAAGTCAGCTTAGTCATCTACCAGTCCCTGGGGGCACAAAGTCACCCAGGCAAGTAACAACTGCCCACCCTCTACCATCACCCAGGTAAGGGTCTAAAACTATAGCCATCAGCTGGCCAACCAGGAGAAGATAAAAGTAGAGACAACAGAAAGGAACTTTGCTCCTCCCAAAGGTATGGAGCCACCAACTAAAGGTTGTATCATGATGGGAAAGAAACAAACACCTACCTCTGAATGAGGTTTGAATCAATAAATATCTTAGATGGGACATTTAACATTTCTAAATTGACCTTATATTTTGTTCCTTAAAATACCACCACACTGTTTACAACTTCTAAATGGCACAAATCCGACCAGGAACTAAGTTTTCATGAGGGTGGGAGAGGAGAAGACACCACCAACACAAATGTCAAAAAAACAACAAAGACAAAAATAAAACTGCATTTTAATTATATTACGAGCTGTGCTTATTTTAAATACCAATTACACATTTAGTCAACATGTATTTGTTGAGTGCCAAGCATTGTGATAGACAAATTAATGCAATGGTGAATAAGTCCTACAACAGAACTCCTGCCTGCAGAGCTCACAGGGCAGTGGGATAGGATGGGGGCTGCTTGGGCAAAATCTGTTCTCCAAAGCAGACTGATATTGAGATACAAAGAAAGCATATGCTTTGGGATAATTCAAATTTACATTTGAATTTCAACTGCTGCACACACCAGCTGGAGAAAATGACCTAACTATTGTGCATTGTAGTTCTTCTCACTTATGCAATGGAGGTAACGGGATCTATCTTTTTCAGATTGCCAAGAGGATTTAAGGGAAATATATAGAAAGTACATAGTATACTTATTGACCAATAAGATCTCAAAAAGTAGTAGGGGATGTCACCAACAAGAGGGCACTATGGCTAGCAATCCTTCAAACCAAACAGACAAAATAGGTGGATATTGCCATTAAATATCTCCATCATAAAACCCAAAATGAAAGATTTAACAGAAAGAATTCTTCCTAAATAACTCATGTGTTTAAAAAAATTCCCATTCAACTGACTAATATTTTTACCTCCTGACTTTTATTGTATAAATAATCAGTAACAAAATAATCTAGGCTTTTGATCATCTTATTTCCTATGCTTTAATTGTCTCCTTGCACAAAATCTTATCTCCCAAGTTATAAGAGCTCATTGAAGATGGGGCAGGCAATAACATTTTGGGATATTTGCTAGAATGTTTTGGATCTTCAACTAATATAGACCAGAACTCAGTAGAAAGAACTTAAGTTTTAAAACATGTCAATGTACGTAAATGCAGGCTATTCTGAGCTCTCACTGTAACCACTAACACAAAGCAGTCTTTGTCACCTCTTCCTAAAGCAGAAAACATTCTCTTCTTCAAAGCAGAAACACTTCTTGACACCTGCAAATCACCGTTAACTGATGAGAAACTTCTTTTGGCCTCTAGGTGGGTTCCACAGATTACAAACACAGGCAAGTGGAGAACAAACTTTCTGAAACCATTCTTCAAGTTGCATTTCAACATGGGATCTGACTGAGTCTGCCGATGGCATTTTGAAAAGAATTTCATTAAATGTTGCTAGTATGTCATAAGATCCCTTAAATGGAAGGGAAATGGCTCATAACATTTGTAAGCTTTTTAATTTCATGCAATATGAGCAGCATAATCAGGACCTATTAAAGCCAATCAACTGTGCCAAGTGGGGCTACCTACCTTTGCTTTTGTTTCTATTTTCCTTGTGGGTACACCCTGTGAACCAAGAGGCAACAGCCCCAATATCATTCTTTAAGGCTAACACTGGCATATGATATTCTGGACAACCTTTGATGAAACCATCACAGTAGTATTTGCATGTGAGGGGTGAATAGGCAATTCTTGGGAAATCGCTTTTGGCTTCTGGCAAAGAGAGATTTCCCTTTCTATTTGCTTCAGCTCAGAAGGTGCAATTTTGGTAGAATTCAAAATCAGTCATCTGACCAATGTAACTGAAATTAATATATGGAGATAAATATAAGGAACCTTATTGATATTTTCAGTGACACAGAGGTATTCACACTGCTGATCCTTCAAGACTGGTCTCCAGTTTTCTTCTACCATAAAATCTTTAATGATAATAGTGGCCATTTATAAAGTCTAAATGCCAGACACTTTCCTAGGCACCCTGCATATGTTTTCTCATTTAATTTTCAAAACAACTCTATGACTCTGCTGGTTACCTCATATTATAAACAGAGAAACCAAAGTCTGAGGTGTCAAGTAATATGGCCCTAGTTACAAAGCTAGTAGCAAAGCCGATCTTCAAACCCAGTTTTGGTCTACCTTTAAATGACATGTACTTTGCTACTATGCTGTATCGGCTTCACAAGCATCCACTGCAAATCTTCCCAGGGCAGTGGAGATATTCAGAGAGAGCATTTCCACACTGAGATATTTCCACAGGTACAGTGATAATCTAAAAGGGCTGAAGGTGCCCTGACCAATTTGACTCAGTGGTCAGAGTGTTGGCCCACAGATTAAAGGCTCACGGGTTTCATTCCTGGTCAAGGGCACATATCTTGGCTGTGAGTTTGATACAGGTTGGGGTGTGAGAGGCAACCAATCAATGTTTCTCTCTTTCTTCCCCTCTCTTCCCTCCCACTCTGTCTGAAAATCAATGGAAAAAAATACCGTTGGGTGAGGATTAAAAAAAAAAAAAAAGAGGCTGAAGGCTATAGAGTCAAGCAGGGAAACTCATCCCACCGTGAGGCAGAGAGTACATTTCAAAGTCAGAGAAGCAGAACTGAGGGTAACAAACCAGCCTGGGGCAAGGCCACCAGCAGGAGGGTGATTGAGACGTGAGGAAGGCTGCGAAGAAGTTAGAGAATGGAGAAGAAGATGGGCCAGGGAAAGCAGTGTGAGACTAAGATTGTGTGTACACCTGGGAAGGTTTGAGTTCCACTCTGTGCACTGCTGGATTTATGGTGTGAGGCACATCTGACAGCTCAGTGGAGGTGGGCTGGACCATACATGTTCATCATGTCAATCTTCACCACAGAAACACCAGACTAATGGTCACATAGATGGTGTCCAAATACAGTGTCTGCATTCAATTACAAATTATACAAATGATCAGGAAAACATTGCTATTCCCTAGGCTGCCATTAATGACTACTGGACCAAAAAATGTATAAATTAATGGTGTTACACTAATAGACACATATACTCTCCATAATATCTAAGAGAGAAGGAAAAAAAATCTAAGAATACTTACTATATTGTGGAGGTCCTGTAAATTTAACCATATTGCAAATATGTCAGTTGGGGTTGATAAAAAATGAAGGAGCAGTTCAAGGAATAAGGATGGTAGTAGGTTGTTGTACTTAATATATTTGAAGAACTTGTAAGAGAAATTGAATTTAAAATGAAAAAGACAGAATCCTTTCTCCAGAGGGGATCCCAGAAGTAATTAAGCCTGAATGCCCTAAGGTACCCATGATATATAATGAATTAACTTCTCTCCTATGAATCTAGGTTGATACTAGATCTTTAGAAAATTGGAAGAATTGAGAAAACAGTCATTCATATTTTTTATGTTCCGTAGTTTCAAATTAGGATCCAGAGTTAAGAAAAGCCAGTTCTTTAAAAATTTTATATTTTTCATTTTTTATAAGTTTATATTTTTTCATTTTGATGAGATCAGAATGAGAAAAACCAGTAACTAGTGGTCCGAGGTTCTGGGCAAAATGCTATCTAAAGAACCTACATCTCTAGAACATCATGGCATTTTTCCTGAGTCAGATTTAATTTGCATGTGGGTCCTTGATTATTTCCAAATATATAGATACTGTAATAGAATTCTAACTGAAGGCATGACCAGAGAGAGAAGTAATGGTGTAGTGGGAGGTGGGACAATTTAGGAGATCTCTGGTTGGAATGGACAATACATGGTAACTGCATGAGGGAAAACTAGAGAACAAAGGCCATCAGAAGGAAATGGCCACAGAAACCGCCATTTGCAGAGAAAGGAAATAATATGCTCTCATTGTCATGAAACGAACAAGCTTCTGCATGTTTCCTTGGGCTGCAAGGAAAGCAAGTTAGGCCAACAGCACAGGCCAACATCTGACTACTGTTTATTATCCCAAGATGAGACAGCACTTCAGTTAAGACCACGGTGTTAGCGTCAATGTGGGTTGGGATAGTAGATGTGTGTTCTTCCTAAACCTTTCTAAGCCTTTCACTCTCACCTCTAAAGAGAACGTCAAAATGATAGATCTTCCTAGGGTTCCTGTAAGGAATAAATGAGATAACTTCACATTAGGACTGTGGCTGTTAGCTATGACAACATGAAAGCCTAATCACACATTATTTATATTCAAATTCAGCAAACATTTATGAGCAATTACTATGGGCCGGGCTCTTTGCTAGGCTATTTTCCATATATTATAGTTCACTTAATATCCATAAAAGCAAATCATTTAATATGTATTAAAGTTATAGATATTCAATATTAAAACAAGAGCAGCAAAACCCCTGCAGGCACTTAGGAACACTTTAAATTTTTCTAACCATTCCCCATTTCCTGGCAGTGATTTGTTAGATATCTCAAGAACATAATGGTCCAGGCATCTGTAGAGTTTCTAATTCCTCTGCTTAGCACAGTCTCTGTGGTTAGTTGTGCACACCAAGCCACAGATACTACACTAGCAGTGATGTAAGACTTTACAAGGATGATTTTTCAAATAGTAACATATTTTCATCATATAGGCCAATTAGAAAAATCAAAACCAAGTGACTTGATCATATACAATCAACATTGTTAAATCCTACAGGTTCATGAGCCCTGTGATGAGCTGTGGTGGTAGTCACCCCGACAGAAACAGTCCCCACTATCTTCGCTCACTGAGAGTGGGCAATTGCCTCGTACAATCCATGACTGTGTTGCCGTTGGCCATCTTTTCATACTAACTCTGTTGTACTGTCAATTCCTGTTTTGTTTTCCTTAAACTTCTTTCTGTACCCTAACCAGAGAGCTGCTAAGGTATCATGACAGAAGCACTGTGATTTAGTGAACACTCTGTGGCAGCAACAGAGAGCCTGGGGGTGAACTCCACGTCTCAGAAAACTCGCATGGTTAGACAAAAACTTATCGAGAAGGCTAAGAAATAAATGGAAAGCCTTGGTTTGTTGACAACTGAAGTCAGAAACAAACATGGGAACTACATATCAATGAAGTGATATGAAAACTCATACATTAATAATTTAAAAAGAAAGCCAGCTCCATTTCTCATTTATTAATGAGCTACGACCTAAGGATAATTCATTTTCCATAACATTCCTCTAATATTTTTTTAATATAACTGCCTGAGCCTTAACTGAGGCCTAAAACCAATATATACAGCTTGATAGTGGAAAATTGCAATTATCCTACCATCTGTACTTGTCTTTTACTGTAGAGAGATGACACTTTATTTCCATGACTCTGATGTTCCCAAAGGGAAGCTGTGCCTTCCTAGTTAGAGAAATCTACCTTATTGCACCAAGCAACAAAAACCAGGGCGGTCTGCATGTCTTATTCTTTTAACACTGTGATTTTTACCAGTCTGTTTCTCGTTCCTCTAAGATGCAACAAATACATCTACAAGATATTTATCAGTCTTAAAAGCCTCATTTACTTGGTGGAGCATTTCTTATTTGCCCGGAGGAAGAATCGGTGCTGATACAAACAGAATCATTCATGGACAGAGTAAGTCCCACACTCATAATTTAGGCACCTGCCATTTAAAACATCACTGGTAACAATTCACAGGGCACTGCATCAAAGGGTGTACTTGGTGGCTGCAGGTCACAACATCAAAGAAAGCCTAAGTATTTCTTATAATTTCAGGTGGCAAAGTAGTGCTATCCCAGCCTCTGAAATGACATCTCCTGAAAAATTATTGGTGTTTTTGACAATGAACAAGCTTTGAAAAATAAAGACTAACAGTGCAACACACCCACAGCAATTATAAAGTGCTGGGTGTGACGAGAGTTGCCTGCAGAGGAGTATGTTTTGATTACAGCAGTAAGAAAATGATTTTTTTAAAGTGACTTTTTTTTGCCAACCTTTTAGTAGTGAAGAACAACAAAACCTCTAAGAATGTATTCAAACATCCTCCTTCTGTAAAGCTAACTTCTCTTGCCACTGTTCTCCCCAGGTACTCAGCAGGTGTTATTGGCTGTGAGATACCACCTAAACGGAAGTAGGACTCTTCCTACCATTAAATAAATAAAAACCAAATCACAATAGACTCTGGTGTGTATTTGTCCCTCTTAATCATTATTTATGAAATAAGAGAGAAGCAGTCTGGCCCCACGTAGTCATGACAGGTGGCCGGGATGTTCCTGAAATGAGGAGTTATAGATGGCACTGACGTGCCATAGTGACGAGGAAGAGAAGCTTAACGATTTGAAGGGCTGAAGTGCCCATTTTGTTCTCTTGGGCTTTCCTGCCTGCAGCACACAGCCCCACACTTACGGCTTCCATTAGCCTGTGGATGACACCAATCCAGGCTTTATGGCAGGGCCGCATTGCAAAGTAGGGAAAGATGGGTGTTTTGTACCTTTAGCATCAATTTAATCTCTTCCAACTGTTCTGACCTGCTCCCCCCATGACCCCATTGCACAGTTGCTCAAGCCATCTTCCACATGATAGAATACTTATATGTGGTTGATATAATCAATCTATACGCCTCAATAAAAGAGAAATTTATCTTTATCTTCCCACCTGAGATGCTCTTATAGAATCTTTGAGTCAGAAGGATCCTAAGAGAGCATTCATTCATTCATTCATTCAAAAAATGCTTTCCTTCCATATGACAGCACAACTCTAGGAACTAGGGATACAGTGGTAAACCAAGCAAATAATATCAACAAGTGTTAATAGTAATCAATTATTATAGTGCAATTTTGTATAGTGCTTTATACTCAAGGCACTGCTCTATAAAAAGTCAAATTCACATAATGAGCTTATATAATGATATAAAATAAATGAAGTCTATGATCCTATAATGAGTTTATGAGTCAGTGCTATTATTATGCCCATTTTACAGATGAGGAAAGTGAGGCAGAAAAAAGGTCAAGTAATTTGCTCAAGATAACAAAGCTAGTAAATGCTGGAGCCAGGATTTGAGCAGGAAGTTGATGTCCCAAAGCCTGTTCTTCAACATTAATTAGTAACTGTCTTTCTACTAGTATGTCCCTGTCATTATGGGGATTATATGGTAATTGGATAAGCAAAACAGTTAGGTATAGAAATATTTAATTGTGTACTACATACATACATATACTGTACAGATAGAAATTAACATAACCAGTAGTTAATATGTAATATACTACAGTGACAAAAAAATAAAGCTACTAAGACAGTGGTTCTCAATCTTTCTAATGCCGTGACCCTTTAATATAGTTCCTCATGTTGTGGTGACCCCCAACCATAAAATTATTTTCGTTGCTACTTCATAACTGTAATTTTGCTACTGTTATGAATCGTAATGTAAATATCTGTGTTTTCTGATGGTCTTAGGCGACACTGCTAGCGGTTCTCAACCTGTGGGTTGGTCTCTATGAGGAATTGCCATTTGAACAGAACCTAGATGAAGCTAGGCTAGGTTTTCATATAGTCTGCTGGTTCTCAAACTGTGGAATGTGACCCCCCAACCCCCCAGAGTCCCGGCATCTGTGGCTGGTGACAGGGAGACAGAGTGGATAGGGCAACAGCCTGAAACTCCCCCTCCCCCCTTCCAGTCCCAATCAGAGCAGCTCAGTTTCCATCTGGTCCCAATTTTGGGGTCCTAAGTAAAATGTGACTTTAAACAATACCACGGCTTAAAAACAAAGTTGTAGACTGGTCACATCCAACCTCTTTAGTTCACAGATAAAGAAAAAGAGAAGAGGAATGCCACGGTAAGGGCTCACTGCTGATCACGTCAGCCCTAACAGTAAGAAGAGAAGTCAGATTCCATAACTTTGAATCTAGTGTACTTTCTAGATGCCAAACTCCAGCTGTAACTCTCCTCCTGTCTAGGCCATCGTATGAATCTCTGGAGCGCAGAGAGAGCAGGTTTTATCCCAGAGATTGAGTTTTGCAGTTTGGAGACTTTATCCCAAACTTTAGGCTTAGCAAGAGTAACTACCAGACGCTCTGCCCTGTCCCTTGTATTCTATTAAACTGCCACCACCTCTGCCTCCTGTTCAAATTTATATTTTTCTTAACCCAGTATATCCTTTCTTACTGTGTTACTGCACATACTTCTTTTAAGTTACTTCAAATCCTTTGTGCGAATGTGTATGTGCTCGGGGGTTAGGGGGAGAGAATTTGCCATGTGGGTCTGGCATGAATGCACATTTCTGAGTCTTCAAATAAATGAGATACTGGTCATGGACTTTTGGACACTATGACATGACAGGAAACAAGAATGGATCTGGAGTAGCCTATCTGCCTGCTGGCCCTCAAATCATACAATTAAACATTCGCAGCCTCATTTGAAGTTTGGACCTCTTTCTATGGAAACTGGCTGCTGTAATTATACCTGAGATCTGAACAAAGCTCTCAGTAACTCTTACATTTCTGGCACAACCTCCATTTAAGAAAACCACACCTGGTTAGTTGCTTTTAAATTAAAGGAAGAACAAAATCCTCATTGGCCAACTTTAATTCTACAGCAACCCAAAGACTCTGATTAACTATCTCTCTTTCCCAGGATAAACAAACCAACCCACCATGGTATTAAATGTTGAGCTATTCAAACTTTGCGTATCTGTTTAAAAAAGAAGAGGAAGCAGCCGGTTCCCGCTCTTGTTCACAGTAAATCATGACAAGTAGAAAGGGAGATACATTTTGGGAATGGCAATCAGCTTCCTAGTACAGATGGGCTTATAGATGGCCCTTCCAATTTTTAATAATCTCCATAATTTATGTGTGAGCAAAGGAAGGCAAAGATGCCTACTGCACCCCTCTGACTTAGTACAAATCACTTTTATTTACTCAGGCAATACTTCACGGTCCAGTTAACTTCTTAATTAAAGACAGCAAGATGTTCATGTTCCATGCAAGTGGCACGGAAAATACTGTTTTGTGTGCAATATGTTCAGCTGGGAGTTGAAGCTGTTTTGCTTACTGGGGAGAAGCCACCACAGCCTTCATTTGGTTTCTAAACTAACCAGAGAGACAGGGCTCTACGCATCGCAACTAAATCATCGTCAGCGGAGCCTCTTCAGGCAAAACTTATGCTTGTCTGCCATCCCATATTATTTATTTATTTATTTATTTTTCCGTCAGACAGAGCACGCCAAATCCAGTTTCACCTTCTGTTACTTGTCTGCCTCCTCCCCATTTGTGGTCTGTTTTGTTGTCACTGAGCTTGCTACTATTTCAAACCCACAGGAGCCAGATCACGAGGAGAAATGGAGGCAAAGGAGAGAGAAACAAGAAGGGAGGAACAGGGAGTCATGAGTGACTAGAATCCTAAGAAGTTGACCTAATTTCTGGACTTCCACATGATGAGATACATATATTCTCATTCTCACAAACCAGGAGCCGCATCCTCAGGGAACCTCAAGGGCTCATTACAGAAACGAGTGAAGAGGTCGCGACGGAGACAATAGTGACTGGTGGGGAGACTGTGGCAAACTGCAGAACAGATGCCCCTCCAAAAGAGGCAGCTGCTACTCGGCTCATCTTTAGGAAGATCAAACCACTTTGCCAGGGTTTCTGATTTTTTTCATGAGACTCAGAAAAGGTAGATTTTTTAAAAAATGTCAAATCTCCAGGTATTTAAACATCAGAAACAAATCCATATTAAAAGGAAAACACTATGAATTAACAATACTTCTGTCGTAAGCCTTCATATCAATAGTTCACTCAATAGCTCATAAGGTCACAAACTACTTCATTTCACCCTCACAATGAATTTGTGAAGTAGAGATATCCTCTCAGTGATTGGACCAGACATGATTAAGCTCCGTCTGGTATTATCCACTGTTGTTTCCAGTTTCCTTCTTAGAGCTGGTCTTCAGATGTGATGGTAGAATAGTTCATTTAGTGTGTGTCCTCTTCAATCTAATTTCTGAGTGGCATGAAGTCCCGCGGCTTTCTTTCTACTCCCAGATGTAAGTTTTTATAGAGATAAACACTTTCTTATCAACTTATCCTCCAAAGTGATTACTACCAACCAAATCAATGTGTTGTGACTTTATGAGGGTTGCAACCTTCAATAATGAAATCAGATACAGTATTGAACACTGCAGGG
The DNA here is from genome assembly GCF_963455305.1 of Plecotus auritus. Lineage (NCBI taxonomy): Eukaryota > Metazoa > Chordata > Mammalia > Chiroptera > Vespertilionidae > Plecotus > Plecotus auritus. The sequence goes on from NC_137773.1 coordinate 17,478,008, forward strand.
ATTGCTTACCCAATCTAATTCATCTCAGATCAATGAAACACAAAACCAAAATGAAGTCAAGTGTTGCTTCACTAGCTATCCTCACTTAGAGGGGTTGAGTAACCTTGTTCAACTGGACACTGGGAAAAGCAGGCGGTGCCCCATAAAATAGAAGCAGCTATGATCTATGGAGAAATGATTCTGCAGTGCAGTCTATGGTGAAGAGTCTTCCCGAGGCAGTCTGTAAGCAACGGTCAGGTACATCAGAAAGAACCAATAAGCTGCGGATGCCAAGTGGAGAACGGCCATATTAGTTCCATTTGTTCCAATGGACATATATGAGGGCCAGCAGGCAGGTAGGCTACTCCAGATCCATTCTTGTTTCCTGTCAAGTCAATTAGTTCCAGACATATCAATTTCTTCAAGTTCTATTATATCACTACTGCTGTGTATGACGTTCACATAAGCATTGTGTGAGGTTATGATTCAGAAGTATGGCAAATTCTATTGACTGCCTGCCCAACAATCATTCCCAAGACCTTCTTTGCTACCAGAACCCCAATTTTGCTAAGCTGGCAGTTATCTCTGTGTTTGAGGGAAGGGAAGCCCTATATAACTGTCACCAGCTTCTAGTTTATTCTTTTGCCTTTCTGATCCAACATACCGTATTTTTCCATGTATAAGACGCCTCATGTATAAGATGCCCCCCACTTTTCCAACCCCAAATTAACAAATCAACATTTTAAACATAAAACAGAACACATTTTAATAACTAGGGGCCCAGTGCACAAATTCGTGCACTTTGAAAGGAACTGTGGGCCACGAGGCTGTGGTGAGCACAGGGGCAGGTCTCAGCTCATCCTCCATACCCCCACCCGGCCCTTCCCACCACAGCCCCCCACCTCGCTCCCATCCCCATCTGCTGGCAGCCCCACTCCTGCCTCCACCACTCCTCCCACACGCTGATGGTGTGGAGCGATTGGGGCTGGTGGCAGCAGCGGGTGCAAGCGGCGGCTGCTGCCCTGATCGCCCCTCAGGAGCAGGGGGAGGTGGAGAAGCCCTGAGGGGCGATTGGGGCCGGCAGCCGCCAATTGCACCCACTGATGGTGCCAAGCAATCGGGGCTGGCACCAGGCGCCAGCAGCAGGTGTGAGCAGCAACTCTGGCACTGGCAGCGGGTGCAAGTGGGGCTGGCACCATAGCAGGTGTGAGCACCCAGCAGGACCATGGCACATGAGAGCAAAGAATTTTCAGTAACTACCAGAGGCTTGCCCCGATGACAGTGACCGGCGCCCCACCTTGGTCTGGCGCCTCTGCTCACCTGCTCCACCATCCTGCTGCAACCGATGCCCACCATATTCCGCGTGCACCCCCTGGTGGTCAGCGCATATCATAGCAACCAGTTGTTTGGTTGTTCCACTGTTTGGTCTATTTGCATATTAGTGTTTTATATATATAGATTACCGCAGGTAATGTTTACATACCAGTACTATGGTATTATGCAGCATAACACTTTATTCAAGCCTCTGTTGCATCCCTGCTCTCTTCTTCATCACTATTAGTTCCAGACATATCAATTTCTTCAAGTTCCATTATATCACTACTGTCTTCTGAGTGACTGTCTATATATGTGAGATCACCCTCATAAACTGGTGGCATTTTCTGAGCTAACTTTGTGTTCTCATGGCCAACCCTTCTCTCCTCATGAAATTGAAGCACCATTTTGCCTTTCCTATAAAATCAACAATGTTCATTTTGCTTGCAAATATTCTTGCCTGACATTGAGTAAATTTGGTTGACACACATAAGCCACTTGGGCATTGCTCCATAATCCAAGTCTTAAGCCCCTCTGCTCCAAGTTTGCCCATTTTGCTTGTTTTCCTCTTAAGGCCTTCTTCTTTTTTGTCATCTTAAGGAGTTGTTCTTCCTGTTTTCTCCAGTGTCTGATCATACACTCAATGAGAGGAGGTCCAAATTATCTCTCTGCAGCTCTATTTCCATGCTCTTTTGCATTGCTGATTACATTTAGTTTGAATTTTGCAGAGTAAGACAATCACTTACTGGTATTTGTCTTTTATTTTTTGACATATTTATGGGCTCAGACTGCTCCAGTCTCTGTTGCATCTGCACACTCTCCACCTCCACTTCCAATTACGGTATCAGCTGATGTCATTAACAGTAAGGCTTGTGATTGGAGGAAGCCTGTTCAACAAGGTATGGGCAGCTACACACCCACGAGACTCCCTCCTTGGCTGACTTTCGTGTATAAGATGCCCCTCGATTTTCAGTCTAATGATTTTAGAAAAAAAATAGCATCTTATACATGGAAAAATATGGTATATATTTTCACTTTTTGTGACAACTCAAAGAAAGACTAATGCCACCGTTGTTGCCATGCCTAATATGTTATCCTCTATTTCTATCTCTGTGGTCATCCAAAAGAAAAACAGTTAAGGTCTATGCCCTGAGCCACTTCTAATCTCTTTCCCCAGCCAAGACAAGACACAGCCCAATCACAGGCAAAAACAATCTTATTCTTTTTAAAGATGGATAATAAATAAATGGTTAAAAATGATCTTGATAAAATGGCATACACAATTTATTCTTAAAATTATTTAGGTTTTCAAACTGTCTGATTTAATTTATATGAAGTTCTAAGAAATGCAAGAGGATGTAAAAGACAGAAAGCAGATGGTGGTTGCTTGCGGACGGGGTTGGGGGAGTAGGGAGGGTGCCGCAGGATGAAGGCATGGAGGAACTCTTAGGGGTGACACACGTTCATTATCTTGATTGTGGTGCTGGTGTCACAAGTATATACATATGTGAATACTTATCTAATTGTACCCTTAAATATGTATAGTTTATTCTTCATCAGTCATACCTCAAAAAAGCTCTTAAACTTTTAAATGTTATTTAGCTATACAATTTTTTACTGTTAATATATTATTTGAAGGGAAAAAAAGTACAGAATAGCATGAAAAGTATGTTTTTGTTAAAACAAATTAGGTGGGGTGGTCTCTAAAATGTACATACACCCTTTGAATAATTATAAAGGCAGTGTTTATTAAAATACATTTTATTTTCAAAATTGAGCTATCAGCTATTAAAGTGTATATACCCTTTTTAGGGATACCCACATGGTGTTTATTAAAATACATTTTATTTTCAAAATTGAGCTATCAGCTATTAAAGTGTATATACCCTTTTTAGGGACACCCACATGGCAGATGGCTGGAAAAAATACAATAAATTGTTAGCAGAATCATCACCCGAACCTCCTTGTCATAGTTCCATTCCATTACTCCTTCTAGGATATAGTTTCCTCAAAGATAATGGATACGTTTACAATACTCTTGTCTTGGTACTTTAAGTGCCCAAGCCAGTATACTGTGAGTTCCAGATACATTTTATAATCATTGTGTACATAAACTGATTTTTTCTTTTTGATGATTTTAACATCCTGGCTTCCTCTCTTTTACTAGGCACACAAGGAAATACATTTGTTGGCAATTCAACAGTTGCACTCAGTTTATACAAATCAGTAGTTTAGATAGCATTCAGATATAATTACCCACTGCGTTAAGTTGCTGAATTTCATTAATTACCCTAATCAATGCACATGAAGCAAATGACGCTTTGGGGAACTTTCCTGCTGCTCTTTGCTTGCAGGTGGATGCAGATCAATCCAGGCAAAGCAAATGAATTAATAATCCCCTCCAACCAGCAAATTCCACCAAAAAATAAAAACCAGAGAAACAAAAAACAACCAGAAAAGCCACTCCTAAACAAAAGTTAATTTTGATAATATTAGTTAATAAAAGCCAGGTATCTAGGAATCACTTCTATCATGGAAAAAGAGGAAGAATGAGAGAAAAAGCATAGAAATGAGACTGTGGTTAACAGAAAAGCTTCAGAATATATGTCTGAGTGGAAATCCTTGCTCTGCTACTTCTGGATTATGTGGCTTTGGACATAGCACCTTTCCAAACTTCAGTTCTTTAATTGAGCTGTGATTACACTCAAGACTTTAGACTCAAATGCATCTCATTACCTGTATCATCACCCCCTATGCTACTCTTTATACTCAGCTGATGGCAAGATACATTTTCCCAGATTTCAATTCCCAAGGAACAATAATTCCTTCTCTCAGCAGAAACTTACCGGTCGGGACTGGATTTCTTTGGCATAGAGAGGTTGCAAGAATTCTGAGTCTCCTTCTAGCTTTAGACCTTTTTCTGTGATTCTCAAGTTTCCCATTCCATCCTGAAATAGAGGCACAGAGATAACATGGAAATGCAATTAGTCAAACTTTCAAAATATCTCAGGCTTTCATGTTAAAACAAAGCGATTGCCCTCCTTTTTTAAAAGAGAGAGTAGAATGAGGGGAGTTGGGACTAAACAAATAAAATACCAGGAGGCATTGTTCAATGCAATTATGCATACTGTCCTCTTTGCTCACTTATTCTAAGAAAATTTTATTCTGAGCAATCTGAAATGCTCCCCCCACCCCCCACCCCCCAGTCATTCACTTGCCTAGACGAAAGGGATCCTTTTTGCTAGGCTGTGCAGAAAGAATGGAGGCAGGCGGTGAATGGGGAGAAGAGGATGATTTCCTAAGTTAAAATCAAAGATCCTTTTTTCTAAAACTCTATGCAGAAATCACAAACTGGCAGTCTGTTGGTCAAATCCAGCCTACAGACAGCGTGTATTTGGCTCATAACACATTTAGGAAGTCAAATTAGTTACTGACATTTTTCCTAATAGTTTATTCTAGAAATATTAAAATATAGACAAAAGTATACAAGGCTGAAGACTCAATTTAAGAAAATAGAGCATGCATACACACACACACACATACACATATACATATATATGCTTTAAAAATTTATTCCTCTATTTTGACATAATGACATTAAGAAAATTGAATGATTTGAATAAAAAAAATTCCAGGTTTTCAGCTACTCGTAAAAAAAAAAAACAAACGGAATTCCCGGCAAGTCTGAGCCTGTCTTCTACCATCAGCTGGACTTAAGCAGCAGCCACCTGCCTGAACCATGCTCCAGCCCATTTCACTCACTCTGCTCACAACCCTGCAGTTTCTCACCGGAATCTACCTGGCACTGCCACATGCTCTGTACCTCATCACATTCAGCACAGACACCATGTGGGGGGTGGGAGGAATGGACAAGGAGAAAATGGGCACTTTCCCCTTCCCTGCTTCATAACAGCAGTCCAACCTGTGGCTGGGAACACATCTCTCGGGTAATATTGTTCTTTCCTGGATAGCATGCCATCTGTATGTTTCTATTTTGAGTTGTGGGGACAACTCTGCCAAGAGGGCCCCAGACTGAGCATTCAAAGCCAGTGTGAGAGGCCACCGGCTGAAGGGCATGTTCATATCACACCAGCAGCAGGTCGAATCGGCAACAAAAAGAGAAAATGAAAAGCTATTTCTGGAAAGCCTATTTGTGCATATAGCAGTCTCTTGGTATCTGTGGGGGATTGGTCATAAGAACCCCTGCCCTCCATGGATACCAAAATCCACACTCAACTGCCTTATAAAAATGGAATAGTATTTGCATATAATCTATGCTCATCCTTGTGTATACTTTAAGCCATTTCCAGATTTCTTATAATGCCTGATACAATATAAATGCTATGTAAACAGTTGTTAGACTCTAAGAGTTGTTATGCTTAGGGAATAGTGGCAAGAAAAATTCTGTACCTGTTCAATCTGACCCAATCATGGTAGGCCTAACTACATAGTACATGTCAGTAGCAATGTAACATTTTCCCACATACTTTTGATCCATGGAAAATTGAATCTGCAAATGCAGAATCCACAGATATGGAAGGCCGACTGTAATTGTGTGCGGTGAGCCATGGAGAGTCACAAAAACATTAAGTCCCTTGCAGTTCTGGCCTCTGAAACTGTTTGTATCACAGGTGGCACATAGCCGAAGGGGAACAGTAAGGAAGGTACCAGAATGACTAAAGTTTGAGAAACATTCATCTCATCAGTCAATTAACTCCTTTGCAATAGTAACTTCCCTTTGCTTAAATACCTGACTTGTTAGAAAACTCACTACAAACTTGATGAATCTATCCTTTCTTCTACCTATAGTTTCTTCCTATTATTATTCATCATCATTTCATTCTTCCAGTTTCCCTCCCAGTCCTTAGTTCTGCCCAAAGATATGTGATGGGAAAGGCCTATCAGTGTGGATTTTTTTTATTGGTCTCTATTTCGAGAATATAACACAAAGCAGATTAGAATAGCCAACTGATGTGGTCCACATTAGAGTCTCCTTTACAGCTCTGTAACTATCGAACTGGATTTGTACAGCTTGAGAACAGCCTCATTGAAACCATTTCACCTTTAACTGCCTAAGGAACTGAGGAGCATTATGCTAAGCAAAATAAGCCAGTCAGAGAAAGCCAAGTATCACATGATCTTATTCATATGTGGAATCTAATGAACAAAACAAACTGATGAACAAAATAGATCCAGAGACCTAGAAACATGGAACAGACTGTCGAATCTCAGAGGGAAGGAGGTGGAGGGCAGGTGGGTGTGAAGAGATCAACCAAAGAACTTGTAGGCATATATGCATAACCCATGGACACAGACAATAGTGTGGCGAAGGCCTGAGGCAGGGGAGGGAGAGGAGGGGGCGGGCTAGAAGGGGTCATGGGGAAAAAAGGGGGACGTACGTAATACTTTCAACAATAAATATTCTTTATAAGCTGTGGATATTGCTAAGGTAGGTGCTTTAGTTCAGTTTTGAAGCAACACTTCCCTCCCAGTAAGATGAATTTAGAAGATCTACAGTTATTTCTAAAGAAATTAGAAAGAAATAGACCATTCCCTCCCCCCGCCCTCTACTAATGGTAAAACTTCAATATTCTTAAAGGCAAGCATGAGAATTGTAGCAGCTGGGTGGCTGGGCTTGGACAGAGCCAGCACTGTCCAGTGAATGCTCCCCAAGTCTGTAATGTGCCTTTGAGACAGAAGTGGGAGATAGAATCCCACTGCTATCTTGGTGAGGGCAGGGCCTCTGAGGTCCTACACATCATAGCATCACCAGTGCCTCCCTCAGGTCTGGCACATAGGAGTTTCACTAACACATGAGCAAATCACATTATATTCTGAGGCCAATACAGGGTGGTCCCTGTAAGGTCCTTTGGGGAGATAGGGCCTGAGGACAAGGGCAGAGGGTTAGAAATGGAGAATCTCTCTCTGGGCTAGTCCAAAGGTTATGGCATTTTCTCTTTATTCTTTATCTGGTCCAGATTGACTGCTTGAGTATTTCAAATGGACAATTTTCTATAAAGTGAGTATAGATTAAAGTGATTTTAGAGTGGCAGGACAATAGACTGAAATATTAATTTGTTTCCTTCTTCACATCACTCATGCCAAACCTTGGCCCTTTTCATCACCATTTCAAACAGATTCCCAGGCTTTGTAATCACACGGCTTAGAGATTTTGAGAGCAAAGCAGCCTGAAAGCAGTGTGTGTGTGGGGGGGTGGGGGGAGGGGGGGGGAGGGAGCGGGGCTGTCAATCTTACCTATTGTACAAGGTAACTCTGGTTGAATGGATTGTGCCAGGTGTGCTGGGAAGGGAGGCAAGAAAGAGAAGAGGAGACTTTTCCCAGCTGGGGGTGGACAGGAAGTCTGCGATTCCCATGAGTTCTATAGACCACTGTCCCCCCAGTGTCCCCAGGAGGGGTTAGGACCTCAGAGGGAAGTGGACTCCAGACAGTCCAAGGTTTCCCTCCCCCAGGAATAGAAGAGAGGTCTCTTCTCTAGACCTAAAGGGACCATGTGGGTCGGACCACAATTCTCTCAGCCATCGCCAATGAGAGACAGTGACTGGTGGGCCCAGGGGCCTTCCCACTGTGCTGGGCAAAGCATGGGGACATTTCCCTCCCCCAGGAATAGCAGAGAGGTCTCTTTTCTAGACCTAAAGGGACCATATGGGTTGGACCACAATTCTCTCAGCCATTGCCAATGAGAGACAGTGACTGGTGGGCCCAGGAGCCTTCCCACTGTGCTGGGCAAAGCATGGGGACATCCTGAAGATCCTAGCGATATGGAATGCCCTGCTGAGCCTTGTGGGAGGGGGCTGGGAATCAGGATTACATTGATTTGAAGAGAGTACTATTTCGTGCTCCTCTGAATTTCCTGCTCCATCAGCATGAACAGGTTTTTAATTCCATCAGCACATTTTCAAGCTGGAAGAAATGCCAAGTCCTATTTCAGTCAGCAGGTCCCAAGGCTCTCTCCTGCCAGAGCACTTTTATTGGCAGGCGCTCCTTAGTTCGGATTAAAGCAATTTTATCTAGACACAGACATTTTAGAAGGTAAGCTTCCTGAGGTGTAGGGTTTTTGTCCGCAGTCGTTTCAGTTTCTAAAACATTGCTTAGCTCAGAGTATACAATCAGCAAATACTTGCCATGGGATAGAATTGCTTCCTTCTGAGTGCTGCATTTTGAAAGGTGATTATAAAAATGATAAAACCTAGGCCTATCCCTTGGGTAGATTCCAATATATTAGAGCATGCATTCTCAACTAGTGTGATACAGCCCCCAAAGGGGGAAACATTGGTGATTGGGGGGATGTGAACACCCATGTGGTAAGCTCTCTGACATTGGTCTTAGCAATGTATTGTTAGATTTCACTCCAAAGACAAAAATGAGCAAATGGAATTACATCAAACTAAAAAGCTTTTACACAGCGAAAGAAACCATTAACAAAATGAAATAGAAGATATTTGCAAATCATATATCTGAGAAGGGGTTAATATCCAAAGTATAGAAAGAAGTCCTACAATTCAATAACAAAAAGAAACAATTCAATTGAAAAATGGGCAGAGGATCTGAATAGACATGTTTCCAAAGAAGACATACACATAGCCAACAGCACATGAAAAGATGGCACTTATATTTTATAACAGCTTATAAAGTTGCTTTTAACAATTTATAGAGCCAAGGCCATAGTATTGGAAGCATTCTGTACTTCTTGGTTGCCAGCAGCACTATATGGATGGGCATTCCTTGGTCTGTACTTTTCCTGGGGGTGAACCAAAGAGCCAGAGAGGAGGGATGGCTCCCACATACATGCACACAGGCAATAAGCCTAATTCTTTTTATTTCCAAATTGCTTTATTTCTCCTTGCCTTTTAGGGCATTCCTATCAGTCCTTTGGAAAACACTTTTCTCAGTCACTGGAACGAACACACACACACACACACACACACACAGTTGGGTACATTGGCTAAGAATATGAGTTCTGAGATCAAACTGCATGGGTTAAATGCTGGCTCGACCACTTCACTTGTTGGCACTCTTTCTACAGCTCACTCTTCCTTAAATAATCAAGATAATTGATATATCTTCTAAATTTGAGGGATACATGAGACAATCCATGTATATCAGTCCAAAGAGGCTAGGTTATATACCATAGTAACAACAACATTCTCAATGGCTTCAAACGAGTAAGATTTAATTCTTACCCAAGCTACATGTGCGTGCAGGGTTAGCAGAGAAGTCAGCCTATAGGATGACACAGGAGCGACCATTTGAACACTTGGCTTCTCTCTGTGTCTTTGGAGACAAGTAGGATTGTATTTCTTCACTAATGAAGGTTTGGCTATGAGATATGCTGGGGCTGGGAACTGTGAGCATAAATGAACTAACTTGCAGCAGGTGCTCTAGCAGCCAGGGTGTGCTTGCCAGGGCTCTCCTGTTAGTTCTTCGCTCTATCGGATTGAAAGCTTCTCACAGGCAAGGGCAGTATCTTCCATGTCTTTTCATCCCAGCCACCTATCATAATCTCTGACACAGAACAGACAGACAGTCCAAAGTGACTGAGGGGAGGGGAGGAAAAGTCTGCTGTCAGCCACAGAGAACTGCGAGGGCAGCTCCCTGATGAAGCCAAGCCTGCCTGGTGAGTCCACGCCCTCTGGGTACCACTTACACAGACCAGAGCTGCTTTTGCTGGCCATTTGGGAAAACAGCCAGATCAACACGGGGATGGCCGTGCACCTCTAGACGTCAATGCAAGATTAGCCTTCAAGAATGTTTGCGAGGAAGTGTAAACACATCGCCTGGAATCATGAGAAAAGTATGGTTCTCAGGTGCCAGCTTCAACCTTCTGCTGGCTCTCAGTGCAAACCCGGACAAGCCTCGCTGCTCTTGTCTGCTTCCTCTCCACGCCCCCACCCCACTCCCCGACTTAATGGCAGCTACGCAGCATAAACATGAATGTCTTTTCCTCTTAAAGAAAATCCTCTTCTACGATGCACAGGAATGGGATGTTCTTCAGATGACAAATTACAGCTGCTACAAGACACCCGGGCCCACAACTCAGAAATGCTGCAATTAGGCAGTTTTTGCCCAACAAAAACAAAACAAAAAATGCCACAGCTCTTAAAAATCACTCCAAATGCGTACCCGGATTCTGGGAGGATTTAGGCACAAAAACCAATGGTAGCACAGTGTTCTGAAACAGAAACGTGTAAGCAACCTTTAAAAAGAGACATAGGCGGAGAATTTATCGATTGTCGGGCAGGAAGAAAATGAGAGATGGATACCAAAATGCAACTGGTCGCATCCCCTGTCCCAGGTGAAAAATGTGATCTCATGCGTCCCGAGCTATTGTTGATAAAGGTGGGGACTCATTTGTCTTTAGCCGACACCAAAGAAAACAAGTGAAATATGACCAGGCCTCTGCAGAGTGTTCAGATGGAATCCCTACAATGGCCATCCTGCCGCTGGGTGAGCGGTTCCTACCAGTACAAAGCCTGATTAACACGTGGGCCCGAGTGATATTAAAAATGCACGCTGTGAGAATCCCTCCCCAAATAGATTCTTTCTCTGGAGTAAAACACCCGAGGGAGCTACCTGTCCTATCTACTTTCTGTTTTCATTAGGAAAAGGTGTCAGTTGTACACGACAGTGTCTTTTATGAGACTGCGAGTTATAGCTTCAAAGGGTCCAGTGCCTCTCTGATGCTTGTGAGAAAGGTTTAGAAGGATGAGTTCAGAAACAGGAAGGCTAGTACGCGGCTCCTGGCACTAGAGACTTCTTACCTCTTAATTTGGCCCTTCTGTTCAAGTTTTGATGTCCAAATTGGCCTGCCAAAGCTTAGTAACAGATGTATTGCAGTCCTATAGACGTCTTGCCAGTTTCTACAATTACCTCGAGCCTTAAACTAAGGAGAAACAGTAGCAATCCACAGATGATACCTATTCCTGCTTCTCTGGCACATACCCCTGAGGCCTAATATTCTTCTCATGTTACATGCAAGGGTTCTTGAAACAGTGGGACAGTACAGGAAACTATCAAACCCTTGGAAAATCCTGTCTGCTCAGTGAACAAAGGCATGTACCGTCTCTTTTATTATTCAGCATTACACAGCCAGAGCTCTGAAGCACTATGAAGAATGAGGCAGCACCAGAAAGGAGAGGGTGAGGAGAGAGGGAAGGGTATACCTCAGGCAAAAGGAGCAAGAAGTTGTCTCAGCAGAAACCTAAAAGAAGTGAAGGAGTCACCATGAGAGATCCGGGGGGAAGGGAGACTAAATCTAGTACATTGAGGAACACCAAGAAGACCTCTGTGTAAGACAGAGGGCAGTAGTAGATGAGTTCAGGCTGGAAGGGACCAGATTTACAGAGCATCTTGGAGAAGTTTCTATGGCATAGTCTGGATTTTTATTCTACATTTGATCAGTGCCAATGGAGTATGTTAAGGATGGGCATGATGGGAACTGGTTTACATTTTAATTTAGATAAATTCCAACAAGACTTCACAAGAGTCCAAAACTTTGATGTACTGACTACCTTAGAATTCATTCCAAAAGTAGTGTTCTAGTAAAAAGAACTTGATGATAATGGGTTCTACAATTTTGTTCAACTGAAATAATTATTTTGGAATAGATTTCCCACTTCCTTTGCCTAGCCAAATTCATAGAGCCCAATGATCAAGACCATGAGTTATGAAACCAAAAAGACCCATTTTGGGGTCCAGGTGCCATCACTTACTAGTCATCAGACCTTCCTTGAACCTTTTATATCTATAAAATGGGGACCATCGTGTCCTTCTTTGAGGAGTGTGTATGTGCATGTGCACATTTGATCTGCTTAGCAGGGTGCCTGGCACATGTAAATATTCAATAGCGCCCTATACTGAACCATCCATCACCCCACCCCCCAGCTCCCACATCCATCACCTTCTTCCTTTTCTGATTACCTTCTCTAATCTGTGGCAGTCACACTCTGCCACACACTATTTAGCACTTCCTTGATTTGATGTGCTCTGAGAGGCTTGTGCAAGAGAAAGGAGAAACAGGGTCAATGACAAAGCTGCCAATGTCAAGAGGATGCACAAGGCAGGAGATAAGGGGCAGGTATGAAGAAGCAAAAGGAGTCTGCCACTAAATTTGTCTCAGACAGTTTCTAGGAGAAAGTGAAGGGATTAGAACTCACCCGATATCTTAAAGCTAGCAATTCAGGAGGAAAGGAAAGGAGAAGGGCTGTCTTAGGGTTTGTAAAAAATTGAGACTGCCTTCCTCTCTGCAAAATATAGCACTTTAATGATTTTAACTGCATATAATCAAATCATCAAATATTAAAAGACTGAAACTGGTTAAAAGGATTCCATTTACCTTTTTTTAAAAAAATATATATTTTATTGATTTTTTACAGAGAGGAAGGAAGAGGGATAGAGAGCTAGAAACATCGATGAGAGAGAAACATCGATCAGCTGCCTCCTGCACACCCCCCACTGGGGATGTGCCCGCAACCAAGTTACGTGCCCTTGACCGGAATCGAACCTGGGACCTTTCAGTCCCCAGGCTGACGCTCTATCCACTGAGCCAAACCGGTTTTGGCTCCATTTACCTTTTATTCCCATTTAATTTCTATGCCAGATATTACCCACACCCTCCATCCATCGCTTAAGAAGGGGAACTGAACATTTTAAGAGACCCAGAAGTGGGGAAATTCTCTGTGCAAGAAGAACAGACAGCATAGAAGATCAAGAATATAAAGCAAACCAAATCAAATCACAGGCATTTTTTAAACTTTCTTTGGGATAGTAACTGTGGTGGCTAATTTTGTGTGTCAATGTGATTAGGCCATGCCGTGACCAGATATCTGGACAAACGTTATTCTGGGTGTGTCGGTGAGAGCATTTCTGGATGAGGTTCACATTTGAACTGGTAGATGCAGCAAAGCAGATTGCCCTCCCTAATGTGGGTGGGCCTCATCCAATCAGTTGAAGGCCTGAAAAAGGCTGACCCTCTCTTGAGTCAGGGGGAATTTTTCAGATTTGAACTGAATCATTGGCTCTTTCTAGTACCTCAGCCTACTGTCCTTTGGACTGGAACTTAAACATCAGTGGTCTGTTTTCTCCAGCCTTAGGACTCAGACTACAACTGCATCATCACCTCTCCTGTGTCTCCAGCTGGCAGGCTGCAGATTCTGAGACTGGTCAGCCTCCATAATCATATAAGCCAATTCCTTATAATAAATCTCTTTACACAGACACACACACACACACACACACACACACACACACACACACACACACACACTATTGGTTCTGTTTCCCTGGGGAACACTGACTAATACAGTAATAGAGAATTTTATCCCCACATTCAGTTTACAGAAAGAGAAGTATATCAGAAAAGCAAGTGAACACGACTTTGAATGAAAAGAAACATTCATAAAGATTTCTTCCACGTTACATAATCTCCACATCCGCCACTCACTCCTTACAGATGTGACCCAACCCTTCTCTAGGAGAGAACATGAGACTTTCTTAGCTTTGTTTGGGGAAATGGCCACCATTGTCATAGACCTGTGGTCGGCAAATTGTGGCTTGCGAGCCACATGCGGCTCTTCGGCCACTTGAGTGTGGCTCTTCCACAAAATACCACGGCCTGGGTGAGTCTATTTTGAAGAAGTGGCGTTAGAAGAAGTTTAAGTTAAAAAAATTTGGCTCTCAAAAGAAATTTCAATCGTTGTACTGTTGATATTTGGCTCTATTGACTAATGAGTTTGCCGACCACTGTCATAGACTATTCGTCACTTCTGCTTCCCAGGAGAGGGAAAACCCATTATGTGACAGTATCAAGAGTTCTCAAGCACTAAGTTAAAACTTTCCCTTGGATCCCTGCCAGTAAAGGTTGCCAGGCTTGAGTTTACAATGTGGTCATGTAAGAATGAGCGATGTCACAACTACAAAGAGCTTAGAGCAGTGGTCAGCAAACTGCGGCTCGTGAGCCACATGCGGCTCTTTGGCCCCTTGAGATTTTAGCAAAGGCCAGCTTAGGAGTACCCTATTTAAGTTAATAAAATGTACCTACCTATATAGTTTAAGTTTAAAAAATTTGGCTCTCAAAAGAAATTTCAATCGTTGTACTGTTGATATTTGGCTCTGTTGACTAATGAGTTTGCCGACCACTGGCTTAGAGTAATCTTTTTTATTTATTTATTTATTTATTTTTTTATTAAGGTATTATATGTGTACATATCTTACCATTGCCCCCCCCCAACCCCACTCCCATACATGCCCTCACCCCCCAATGTTTTGCCTCCTTTGGTTACTCTTATATGCATGCATATAAGTCCTTCAGTTGATCTCTTATTTCCCCCACCTCTCCCTAACCTTACCACTGTAATTTGACAGTCTGTTTGATGCTTTACTGCCTCTGTATCTATCTTTTTGTTCATCAGTTTATAATGTTTTTCATTATCCCCAAATGAGTGAGATCATGTGGTATTTTTCTTTCATTGACTGGCTTATTTCACTTAGCATAATGTTCTCTAATTCCATCCAGGTGCCTACAAATGGTAGTAATTCCTTCTTTTTTATGGCAGCATAGTATTCCATTGTGTAGATGTACCATAGTTTTCTGATCCAGTCATCTGCTGATGGGCACCTAGGCTGTTTCCAAATCTTAGCTTTTGTAAATTGTGCTGCTATGAACATAGGGGTGCATATATCCTTTCTGATTGGTGTTTCTAGTTTCTTAGGATATATTCCTAGGAGTGGGATTACTGGGTCAAATGGGAGTTCCATTTTCAGTTTTTTGAGGAAACTCCATACTGTTCTCCACAGTGGCTGCACCAGTCTGCATTCCCACCAGCAGTGCACGAGGGTTCCTTTTTCTCCGTATCCTCGCCAACACTTGTCGTTTGTTGATTTGTTGATGATAGCCATTCTGACAGGTGTGAGATGGTATCGCATTGTCGTTTTGATTTGCATCTCTCGGATAATTAGTGACTTTGAGCATGTTTTCATGTGTCTCTTGGCCTTCCTTCGGTCTTCTTTCGAAAAGATTCTATTTAGGTCCATTGCCCATTTTTTTATTGGATCATTTATCTTCCTTTTATTAAGTTGTATAAGCTGCCTGTAGATGTTGGAGATTAAACCTTTATCAGTGATAACATTTGCAAATATGTTCTCCCATACAGTGGGGTTTCTTGTTGTTTTGTTGATGGTTTCTTTTGCTGTGCAAAAGCTTTTTATTTTGATGTAGTCCCATTTGTTTATTTTCTCTTTGGCTTCCATTGCCCTACGGGCAGTATCACTGAAAAAGTTCTTTTGGCATATGTCTGAGATTTTGCTGCCGGTGGATTCCTCTAGTATTTTTATTGTTTCCCATCTTATGTTTAAGTCCTGTATCCATTTTGAGTTTATTTTTGTGTATGGTGTAAGTTGGTGATCTAGTTTCATTTTTTTGCATGTATCTGTCCAATTTTCCCAACACCATTTATTGAAGAGACTGTTTTGACTCCATTGTATGCTCATGCCTCCTTTGTCAAATATTAATTGCGCATAGTGGTTTGGGTCGATATCTGGATTCTCTATTCTTTTCCATTGATCTATATGTCTGTTCTTGTGCCAGTACCAGGCTGTTTTGAGGACAGTGGCTTTGTAATACAGCTTGAAATCTGGTATTGAGATCCCTCCTACTTTATTCTTCTTTCTCAGGATTGCTGTGGCTATTCGGGGTCTTTTTTTATTCCAGATGAATTTTTGGAGAGTTCTTTCTAGGTCTGTGAAATATGCTGTTGGTATTTTAATGGGGAGTGCATTGAATCTATAGATTGCTTTGGGTAGTATGGACATTTTAATGATGTTGATTCTACCAATCCATGAACATGGTATGTTCTTCCATCTGTTTACATCTTCCTCTATCTCTTTTTTCAGTGTCCTGTAGTTTTCCGCATATAGGTCTTTTACCTCCTTGGTTAGGTTTATTCTTAAGCATCTTAATTTTTTTGGTTCGATGGAAAATGAGATTGCTTTTTTAGTCTCTCTTTCTGTAAGTTCACTGTTGGTGTATAGAAATGCCATAGATTTCTTGGTGTTAATTTTGTATCCTGCTACATTGCCGAGTTCATTTATTAAGTCTGTTAGTTTTTTGATGGAGTCTTTCGGGTTTTTTTATGTACAATATCATGTCATCTGCAAATAAGGACAGCTTTACTTCTTCTTTTCCAATTTGGATGCCTTTTATTTCTTCTTCTTATCTAATTGCAATGGCTAATACTTCCAGTACTATGTCAAACAGGAGTGGTGAGAATGGGCATCCCTGTCTTGTTCCTATTCTTAGGGGAAATGGTTTTAGCTTTTGCCCATTGAGTATGATGTTTGCTGTGGGTTTATCATATATAGCTTTTATTATGTTGAGGTATGATCCTTCTATTCCCACCTTGTTGAGAGTTTTTATCAGGAAAGTGTATTGGATTTTGTCAAATGCTTTTTCTGCATCAATTGATATGACTATGTGATTTTTATCTCTCAATTTGTTTATGTGATGTATCACATTTATTGATTTGCGGATATTGTACCATCCTTGCATTCCTGGGATAAACCCTACTTGGTCATGGTGTATGATCTTTCTGATGTACTGCTGGATCCGGTTTGCTAGAATTTTGTTGAGGATTTTGGCATCTACATTCATGAGGGATATTGGCCTGTAATTCTCCTTCATTGTGTTCTCTTTATCTGGTTTTGGTATTAGGGTGATGCTGGCTTCATAGAAGGAGCTTGGAAGTGTTCCTTCCTCTTGAATTTTTTTGGAATAGTCTGAAGAGGATAGGTTTTAGTTCTTCCTTGAATGTTTGGTAAAACTCTCCTGTGAAGCCGTCTGGCCCTGGGCTTTTGTTTGCCGGAAGCTCTTTGATGACTGCTTCAATTTCTTCCATAGTTACTGGCATATTGAGCTGTTCAGATTCTTCCTGATTGAGTTTTGGAAGGTTATATTTTTCTAGGAATATGTCCATTTCCTCCAGGTTGTCCAGTTTGTTGGAATAGAGTTGTTCGTAGTATTTTTTAACAATCCTTTGTATTTCGGCGGGATCTGTTGTTATTTCACCTCTTTCATTTCTGATTTTGTTTATTTGGGTCCTCTCTCTTTGCTTCTTGGTGAGCCTGGCTAGAGGTTCATCAACTTTGTTTATCCTTTCAAAGAACCAGCTCTTGGTTTTGTTGATCTTTTGTGTTGTTTCTTTGGTCTCTAGGTCGTTTATCTCTGCTCTGATCTTTATTATTTCCTTTTTTCTGCTTACACTGGGCTTTTCTTGTTGCTCTTTTTCTAACTCTTTGAGTTGTGGGTTAGGTAATTTATTACCATTGTTTCTTGTTTTTTGAAGTAGGCTTGTAGAGCTATGAACTTCCCTCTCAAGACTGCTTTCGCTGTGTCCCATAGATTTTGGATTGTAGTGTTTTCATTGTCATTTGTTGCCATGATTTTTTTTCTTTCTTCTTTGATCTCTCTGGTAACCCAGTCATGGTTTAATAGCATGCTGTTTAGTCTCCATGTGTTTGATTTCTTTGGGTTGTTTTTATTGTAGTTGATTTCCAGTTTTATGCCACTGTGGTCTGAGAAGATGCTTGATATGATTTCTATCTTCTTGAATTTGAAGAGACTTTGCCTATGTCCCAACATATGGTCTATCTTTGAAAATGACCCATGTGCACTTGAGAAGAATGTATATTCTGTGGCTTTGGGGTGAAATGTTCTGAAGATGTCAATTAATTCCATCTGGTCTAGTGAGTCATTTAGGATTGATGTTTCTTTGCTGATTTTTTGTTTAGAGGATTTGTCCAATGGTGATAGTCGGCTATTAAAGTCTCCTACTATGATTGTATTGCTGTCAATCTCTCCCTTGATATCCTCCAGGAGTTTTTTTTTTGTATTTGGGTGCTCCTGTATTGGGTGCATATATGTTTACCAGAGTTATTTCTTCTTGTTGGATTACTCCCTTTAGTATTATGAAGTGGCCTTCCTTATCTCTTGTTATGTCCTTCACTTTGAGATCTAATTTGTCAGATATAAGTATTGCTACCCCAGCTTTTTTTTCAGTTCCATTTGCCTGGAAAACCTTTTTCCATCCCTTCACCCTCAGTCTGTGTGCATCTTTTTTTCTGAGGTGGTTTTCTTGTAGACAGCAGATATATGGGTCGTGTTTTATTATCCAATCCGTTACCCTATGTCTTTTGATTGGGGCATTTAATCCATTTACATTTAAAGTTATTATTGATAGGTACTTATTTGTCGCCATTCCTATTCTTTACCCCTGTGTTCCTTATTCACTTCCTATTTCTTTTTTTTTTACAGTAGACCCTTTAGCATTTCTTGCATTGCTGGTTTGGTGGTAATAAATTCCTTTAGTCCTTTTTTGTCTGTGAAGCTCCTGATTTCACCTTCAATTTTGATTGATAGCCTTGCTGGGTACAGTATTCTTGGATTCAGACCCTTACTTTGCATGACTTTGTATATTTCATTCCATTCCCTTCTGGCCTGATGAGTTTCTGTTGAGAAATCAGTTGCTAGTCTGATGGGTGTTCCTTTGTAGGTAACTTTCTGTCTCTCTCTTGACACTTTTAAGATTCTTACTCTGTCGTTGGTGTTTGCCAGTTTAATTATAATGTGCCTTGGCGTTGGTCTTTTGGGGTTCATTTTGCTTGGGACTGTGTGAGCTTCTTGGATTTGTGTGGGTTTTTTCTTCCCTATATCAGGGAAATTTTCTGTCATTATTTTTTCAGAGGTTTTCTATTCCTTGCTCAGCTTCCTTTCCTTCTGGAACCCCTATTATGCAGATGTTGTTTTGTTTTGTGTTGTCCCAAAGTTCCCTTAGGCTCTCCTCCTGCCTTTTAATTTTTTTTTCTCTAGAAGTTGCTCTACTTGGGTATTTTTTCCCATCTTGTCTTCTAGCTCACTGATGCAGTCCTCTGCTTCTTCTAGTCTACTCTTGATGCTTTCTATTGAGTTCTTTACAGCAGCAATGTCATTTTTCATTTCTTCTTGGTTCTTCTTCATTTCCTCTTGGTTCTTGCTCATATTGTCGAATTTGTCTTCCATTCTTTTCAGCCACCTTATGACCATTTCTCTGAATTCTTTTTCTGGAAGGTTGCTTGCCTCCATTTCATTTACTTCATTTTCTGGTGATGCCTGCTTTTCTTTCATATGCGGACTGTTTCTTTGTCTCCCCATGGTCTCTCTTCTCTGGGTGTCTGGTTATGTAGTTCTCTCTCTCCTGCGTTGATTTAAAGGCATAAAATACAGCACTACCAGGTATAACACACAAGGCACTGAACAGAAATGTATTCACGATATTAATAACCTCCAATAAAGGTGACCACCAGAGAAAGGCAAATTAGGGGATAGGAGAGAAAGAAGAAGAGGAAAAAGAAAGAAAGAAGAAGAAGAAAAAAGGAGTGTCAAAGTGAAATTGGGAAAAGGGAAAAAAAACAAAAAAAAAAGTAAGAGTGACAAGAAAGAGACTAAGAGAGAAAGTGAACAGACTATATATATTGGGGATAAAACTCCAATAGAATAATCACTAATTCCAGCAAATGCCAGCAACAAGTACCTGGGGATTATTACAAACTACAATACCAACTAATATTGAGTGAGGCAAGGGAAAACAGAAGCACAAAACAAACAAAAAAAATAAACAAAAGAAGAAAAGAAGAATAAGCAAAACAATCTCACAAAAAAACATAAAAATTCCATATAATCTACATTCAAGCGAACAACAACAAAAGGACAGAGAGAAAAACAATTTTTTGGATAGTTAAGACAGCAAAGAGAGAGGTGTGTATGGACTTGGAGCAGGGGATTGGAGATTAGATATGTAAGTAGGGTGAAATTTTAACAAGGGGTAAACAGAAAGAATAGGGAAAATCTAAAGCAGGAAAGGGGTAAGATGAACAGGACACCAAAAAGGGGAAGGTTAGAAAGAGAGTGATGGCATAAAGGTAGAGTTGAGATAGAGTAAAACGATGCTAAAGGAAAGATAAAAATAGAATGTAGAATACTAATCCCAAAATAAAATGAAGAGAACATAAAATGACACTTTAAAAAAAAAAATAAAATAGCAGTAGTAATAATACGGATTGAAAATAAAAATGTAATAATTAAAAAGGTAAAATCAAGTGAGGAAAAAAAGAAAAAAAGTTAGTTTCTTGAGTAGAAGATGCAAAAAATGAAAATAAAAAAATAAAAAAATAAAAAATAAAAATAAAATGTGGAGTAGTAAAGGTCATTCACTTCCTCTGTTGTTCTGTTTGGCACGCCTGTTTCTCAGTCCGGACAGTATTGTGGTTCCCTGTGTTCCACTGCTCTTCAGTGATGTAAGCCAGTCCTGATTTTAAGCAGGCGGTGTGTCTTAATTTGTATTCCTTTATTTTTGATTACACAAGAGTCAATTTGTGATTCAGCCCCTGGGTGGCAGTGTTTCTGGATTGACTTCTGGGTTTATCTATGGCCTCTCTAGGCAGTGTTAGAGCCTTCTTTCCCTGTGGCACTCACTACCGGTTTGTGGGAGTGGGCTGCCTCAGAGCTGGCTCTCCGATGGTCACTCCCCGCTCCGATCCCCAGGTTCCAGAAAAACAACTTTCCCCTGCAGTCTCCCAGGGTGTCCCCAGCTGGGTGATCCTATGTATTGGGCTTAGTAATCAGAAGCAAGGATTTGAAGAGGAAAAAGCCCAAGTGTGCGAACTCGGGGGCTGCGCGTAAGTCTAGGCAGCCGGCACATCCCTGAAATTCTTAGGGTGTCCCTGCACGTCAGATCAAAATGGGTTGCTTTTTAGAGAGCCCTTCTGCTAGCAGCTCTGAGGACACCCTTCCACATTCACAGATCACGCCAGCCCCAACAGCCACGGATTTTTCTAGGCACAGACTTCCCTGGTCCTCCAGCTCCCGCAAAATGTGCGTTCCTCTCTCCCGCCGGGACCAGAGACCTCACCTTATCCCAGGCGAAATCTGACCTTTCTGTGGTTGAGTGTAGAGCTCCTCTGAACCCGTGTGTTTGCGCCAATTGGGGAGCGTTGTTCTGGGGCTCGCAGCTGTTCTGTGGGTGCCGCAGTTGTGGATTCTCAGGCTTCCGATAAGCTCCACTTTCCGGTTCGAGATGGTGCAGACTCCGCGTCCAAGCCCGCAGCTCCGGGAGGGGACCCAGCCGCAGTGGGGGCTGCCAGGTCAGGGGAACCCCGTCTAGCAGTCCCCCACCTTCTTCTGGAGTTCAGCTGTCCCCCAACTTGCCAACAAACACTCCTTGTGCGACCCTCAGCTGTTCTTTCTTTCTGCTCCCGGACAAGGCTCGGAACACGTCTGTCTATTCCGCCGCCATTTTTCCCTTGGCTTAGAGTAATCTTGACCTTGCTGGCGATGGGGCTACCACAGATTCTGAGAAATTAGCTGCTTAATACATGTGAACCTGTCAGGCAATGTGGTAAGTAGGCAACTAGAAGTTGGAAGTAGGGTGCTCCTTTTGGTTAAGTGTCTATTCCACATGCTTACAGAAGGGTTTGAGAGGTTTGCCTTTGTTTTATTAATGGCTCTCTCTGTATACTTTGTGTATAAGCCAGACCTAGTGAGTCAGGTTCACTTTCTCCTACATTCTCTATAACACACGTATGTCAAAGAGGCTAACCAACAAGCAAGCTCCCTCTCTTGGACTCAAAACATGGCAGAAAGAAAGAGCTGCATAAAAGGAGAAGAAAGAACACAAGGGTCCCTCAGGTCACATTGTGGCCGAGAAGACCTTGGGTTAACAAAAAATGCCCATCTGAGGAGCACCTCTGCTGTTCGGGAATGTCGGATATACCCGTTACGGTAACAACTTTTTGCACGTGTAAAAGCTCTTCTTATTAAAAAAAGGAAAACTTGTCCCCAAAGGTTACATGGCACATCTTCCTCATTTACTAGCACTTTCCATTTGGGCTCCAATCCTATTATTCAGGAGATATGAACTGGCCAGTGGGAACATTTCCAGCAACAATATTTCAGAATTAAAATCTAATTTAACCAAGATGACCCCTAGAAATTACAGAGCTCAGGTAAAAGGAAACCCTTTATCATAAAGGGCCATGCGTTATTCATTCCACCGAGAGTGTGCTGGGAAAAGTCGCCAATCATTTTTTATCATCTAAGCCACCTTTCTCATCACACAGTGCCTTGTAATGGGCAAGCAGTGAAAAGAACGGCATGTCAACTAACTGATATATGTGTGAGAATGAGCCCAGGTCCGGGAAACACAAAAAAGTCATTTCAGAGTGGCTGAATAGCTTGGGAAAAGTCACAGTTTAAGCAAGTAATTATACAATGAAGATATTAGCTTAGGGAATAACTTAATACTTTCAGATTTAAAATTGTCTTTTTTTTTTTTTAACAGAGCAGTGAAATAGCAGCTTTAGTATCAAAAAGACCCATTCCCATATGCCAGTTCTATTCTATATTCCTTATGTGACCTTGAACAAGACACTTAATATTTTGCACCTCTGGTTCCTCTTCTATAAAATACAAGTAAACTACCTAGGTGGATGGGTGTGAATACTTAACATGTTTGTCACCAAGCATAGAAAGTGGCAAACTATGGGTGTTTTATAAATGTTCTGTCCTTTCTTTCAGTTAAAAGTTGAAAGAGATTTGGCCTTAGCATGCTCTGTCTTTTTAGGGGGAAAAAACAGAAACAAAAAACAAAAAAACAAAAAACGCCTCCTGCTCCTGTTAAAGGGAGAGATTCTTGAGGCTGGGTTTATTGCAGCTTTTCTCTCTCTTTCATAATAATGTCAGGTGCTGGGAACGAGTTCTTCAGTGGATCCAGACGGAAGCCCACATTTATTTCCCTGAGGTACAGGCAGGCACGTGGGAATCACCCAGTTAGTTTCTGTATATTGGAAAGACCTGATTTCCGAGTTGCCAATTTCAGACGAGTGTAAGTACTCACAGAGTTTCTTTCGGTTGCTGTAGATTTAAGCTTCAAATCCTGAAACACAGCACAGCCAGGCCGAGAAAGCCACTCTAACAGGCATCAGGCAACTCCCTCTCTCGCCTGGCTTTAGCTCCAGTCTGGGTGATGGTGCGATGAGACTCACTCTAAACTGTCCCCGCGTTAAGAATGTCAGCAGAGCTGCCTCAAAGCTGTCTCTAATCTCCAAGCTTTGCAAACTTGAGAAAGAGAAACTATAACGAGCAGCAGGGTTTAACTGAAAGTCAATACCTAGAATATTGTATCAATTATTTAGAAAATGAAAGTCATGTCCAAACCAGACATTGTAAACACACTGGCTGGCCTGGCAGGTAGAGAAAAGTGCATCTCAGTCTAAATGGATGGAGTGGCATGCAACTCACCTTTTCAGGGTCACAACCACACCCTTGACTCTCCACACAGCAAGTACAAGGTACCAGGCTGTTTACGGAGCTACTGCCCTCAGGCCAGCGGTTAGGAAATACAGAAGGAAAGAAGGAACCCAAATTTACCCCCCAAGATTGACTCCACTCACAAAGGAAGGAGTGGAATTCCTTGACTTCCTTCTCCTTTTGGTTGTTCGTGAACAAAGACAGAAAAGAGCAACCTGTGAAGAACCGTGTGTGTAGCAGGAGTCAGTGAACATTTCAGATGACATCCTGTGTCACCTGAAATTTGTACCAGTCCCCTCTCCTCAACCTCAGGGTGAACGCCTTCCCTCACCTTCAGACAGCTACGATTTGTTGTCTTCTAAAAGTGCCGCAGTCTGACTGCTGTTAAATATCAAGCACTTGCAGAAGAAAAGGAACATTTCTGTCTAAGCCAAGTCCATGAAAATGTGGGCTTAGAGGAAGAACACAACTCCATACCAGCCACCCTGGCCTTCTTCCTGGTCCTCCAACCATAGGTCCAGCCTCCAGGCCTTTATATTTACTGTTCTCTTGCTAAAATGCTCTTCCCCAAGCTCTCTGCACAGCAGGCTTCATCACTTAATTCAGGTCTTTGCTCAAACATTACCTCTTACATGAAGCTTTCTCTGGCCACACTAAGACAGCACCCCTTTCTCCATCTATGTGGGTGCACTTCTCAATATCCAACAGCCCACTCCTATATACTTGAGGATGGTTGGTACCCTGCTGGGAGCCAATTCTAGCATGTAATAATTACAAAAGTTTCACCAAAAGGTTGAAACTCAACAATGGCTGAGCCACATATGTAATTTACCTGTTGGAAACGGCTAAAACGGCACTTCTCCCAAACCTGAATAGGATAATTGTTTGCTGCCAGATAGCTCAAGGCATTTTATTGCCTCCTGTTGGCCAAACACCTGAACAGCTGTAGGCTATTCCCCAAACTGACAATGCTTCTGTATAACCTTTGAAACCTTACCCTTTGAAGTGTATATCTCCACCTTGCCTTAGGACAAATTGTGTTAAATAAATAGCATGGGGTCCTTAGACAAGGTGAGTCTTCAGTTCCTTTAGCTGAAGCTCCTCTGACCCCCAATGCCTTTCAAAATTATCTTTCGTCTCCGGACTCTTTAATCATCTACGCATCATCCCCTTTCTCCAGATTGCTGAACCCTTTGTAAGGCTGGGAAAAGAATGCCGGCAGTACCCCCTCTAAAACATGGCTCCGTGGAGAGGGAGACACTGCTTTGTTTATTACTGGAACAATGCCTGACATATAGTAGGAGGTCAGTAAGTAAATAAAATAATAAATGTGTTATCTTTGACAAATCACTAAAGCTGTCATTTTTTCTTATGGATAAACTAGATGCCTGATGCACAAAAATTCATGCAAAAGTAGACCTTCTTTCCCCTGGCTGCAGGCACTGGCTTCCCTCCTCCTGCCACTGGCAGATGCCTGGGATCCGGGCTGGCTTCCCCCAGACTGCCCTCAGGCACCCAGGACCTGGCTGGCTCCCATTGGCCCCGGCTTCGTCAGGAAGGACATCCAGAATGACGTCCAAAAGACGTCCAGTCTAATTAGCATATTACCCTTTTATTACTATAGATTAAATAATGATATTGAACACCTTTAAGTTTTGCAAAGAAATGAAAACACTTTGAAAAACTGCTTGATAAATCCTATAATTCACAATTAGTAATTGCTTTTATCATCTTTATTGTTAACCAGTTCATCCATCACAGTGCCAGGTAGCAATGGATTTTGAAGCTTTACCTTGATTTGTAAACTTGTCCAAGAGTGGGCAGACCTCTTGAAAGCAGTAATCATATTTTATTTTATTTTTCTTTAGGCCTGACTTAAAGTAGACATAATAAATTCTTGTTGACTGACAGATGGATAAATGGATGGAGTAAATAAGATGCCTTACTGGAGATGTAAAAGGAAATGAGATGGGAATTAAGACAAACACTAGATGCGGTAACAGAGCAGCACCTGAAGGCTCTCAAATCAGGCACCCTGAAAAATATCTGGATGGAGCCCCAGTCCAGAGGTCCGGGCTGAATCACTGCTCAAAAATCAATAAAACTGTCATGATTAATCACATGCTCATAAACCAGAGGTCATACATGAGCCATGAATCCTCTGGGTTAAATGACAACAGATACAAGGCCCTCAGGAGAGATGAGAATTCCTGTACCTAAGGGCATGGCCAGCCCAAGGCCTGAAGGCAATGGCAGGGTCATTTCGTCAGAGTGGAAATAAATATGCTGATGTAACTGGCTTATCAATGCACAGTCAGAAATGACACTGGACTCAGTCATGGGTGGTTCTGGGCACTGGAGATCTCTTGATAAAATGGTGTTCTCTCTAATCACATTTACTTTTGACATCTTATGAAATCCATCCTAGACTTGGGAGAGCCACTCATGCCAGCAATTTATTGTCTATGGTTCTGGTTCATGAAAACAGTTGAGACCAGAATTAACTGAATGCATATCTAGATATAAAACTAAAGAATTTTAGAGCAAGAGAGTGCCGTGGAGACCATGTAACCCAACCTTGCCATTTAACAGAAAAAGAAATTGGGGCTCAAGGCCCTGCGGTGACCTGCCCACAGTCACACAAGTATTAGTAGCAGGACTAAAGTCATAATGTAGGTCTCTGACTTCTTGCCCAATGTTCTTTCCCCTTTACCTTTCTGTCAGTACTGAATTATACCCCAATCAGTCAGACCTTTTGAAGAGACCATGCAACAGAATACAAAATATCAAGTAATGAATGAAAACAAGGTCCTTATCTTCCTCCAGAAATTTAAGTCATCAGGAAGAATGCCCCAGATATATAAAAAAAATAGCAACATTCCTTCAATTACTTAGAATTTATTTTAGAGCCAGAAGAACCCTTAGCAATCATTAAGTACAATTCCCTAATTTTATAGATGATGCAATGGATTTCAGGGAGGTTACTTTCCCAGTACCACACAACCGTTTAAAATGAAGAACCATCTATCTAATAAAATTATTTTTACACTATTATATACAGGTTGTCCAACTGTCTGGGTATATGGGTTGTGAAGATGCTTTGAAAAAAAAATTCTTTTTCATTCTAAGCAAGTCAAATGGATCTTCTAGCAAAAAATGATACAATGGAGGCCAAGGGCACCTAGCACCTAGGGAAAACACTCTAGAAGTGATGTCATTTTCTCTAAAACCAAAAATCAATTCTATTTTTCATCCAAAATGTGAAACATACCTAGGTCAGATGCAAGTCTCCAAGCCAGTGTTTAATATGGGGCTCAAGGAGCTGGATGAACTTGCCCATGGCCTGACCTCGAGTTGACGACTTAATAATTTTTTGTTGGATGGATTGATGGATAAGTGAATGAACAGAGCCAATAAAAGGCATATGGCAGTTATTAAAAGGAAAGGAAATGTATTTTACATTTATAGCACATCTTGATGTAGACAAGTCACATTTCAAGTTCTCCATAGCTTTACATGTGGCCTGTGGCTACAATATTGGACAGTACAGATTTAATCCTTTTCTACTCTTTCCTATTTTCCAGAATTTTAATTTTTGAAAACTTCTAGCAAGACCCCAAATCACTTTGATCACACAGTGTGCAGTGAGCTGCACAATCTTTTTCACCCCACAGCACTGGAATTTAATACTTTATCCCTTGGGTTTGTTCCTGCCTAAAAGATTGCAATTTCATTGCTAGCGGCTCCATTGATTTCCCCAACTCAACATCTCAAGGTCAGTGATGTGGGGTTCAGAGCATCAGAGTCTTCCTACCCCCTAGCAACCTCTCACTTTATCCATTGGTTACTGACCAGTCCTCATAGTTTTTTGAGTTTAAAGCCTTAGTTAATGCATTAGACTTAAGGATATGTAAACTTTCTACATGGGGAAACTAAGCTACAGGTCCATGGTGGAATTTCAAACACCAATACTCTAGGTAAGAGAAAAAATAGTTATTTTTGTTATGGAACTTCTCTATGCTTTGATATCATATTCATTATCCTAACCTTCTCCTTAACATTATAGAATCCATTCTATTATTGTGTCCTCTGTTTGTCCTATGACAAAGCCAATGTCCCAAGACATTTAGAGATGTGTTCTAACCATGCTCATGGAAAACTGCTAGTGGATGGGTCGGAATTAGCTTCCCGAGCCATCATTTTGTTACTTTATGGTGTTCCTCTCATACAATTCTCAGAGAGTACTGTGTTCTTATACATATATAGTGTTCTGTAGGTGTGGCTTTTGAAGGCAATAAAACCCAAGTGTTAATATCTAATGGGCCTCTTAAAACCTTGAGCAAGTTCTTTAGTCTCCTGAGATTTAGCTCTTAGAATTTTCTAAAAAGCACAACTGGTTTTCAGTAGTGGAAATGCAAGGTAAGTAAAGTATCCAACATTATTCCTGGGAGAGAACAGAGTCAGAAAATGTTGATCCAGAGATTCCAAGAAAATTTGAATAAAATATTTTTTCCCTACTATCTGTTCACTGTCTATGGGGTGAGTATTCTGGAGGACATACTTTGAGAAATGCTGCATTATGCACCCAATGATATAGAAAATAAGTGAGTTAAAGGTAAAATTTTACTGCCCATTTTACCTCCATTACTGTTAGTTCAGTTCATTAAAACAAAATTTAAATGAAGTATCTATGGCTGGGCTATCACATTTTTTTTTTTTTGATTGCTCTTAAATGTTTTTAAACTGTTGGTTGTAAGATTCTGAGGCCAGGTACTAGGTAATCAATCAGAGACACTTTAAAAAAAATGCTTTCCAAATTGTGAAATGCCCTGGGTTCTTGTACCAAGGGGTTTTAAACTTAGGGAAATGACTGAGTGATGATATGGACAGGCCAAAGCCATTGAAAGGAGAAATTATGATTTACTTTCCCTGAGAGAAGAAGGGGCACACCACTCAATGCAGGGCCACATGGGGAGGCACCGGGCTTAGTCAGAGAGGAGTAATCGGGGAGCCTAGACCAGAGACTTTATTGGGTGTTCCTCAGTAAGGCAGAGTAAACAGTTTAGTTTGAATAATTCTAGTAGACTTTGGGCTCTAGGGTGGTCTCTAATTGTCTGGTGGCCCTGGCATGATTTAGGGCCTGGGGGAGGGGTGGGACTGGAGGGGAAATTGGGTTGGTAAGTGAGCTATAGAGAGGGTTAGAGAAGAGATAGGTGAGGCAAGGGTAAAGAACGCTGACACCAGCTATAATAGCACTATCTAAGGAAGACTTCTCTGCCCCTTTTCCTCTTCTCCTTGGATTACTAAAATGAGACTGTCTCCGTGACTAAACTGTATAGATGACTCTTCATTCTCTGAGAGTAACAAGGGCAGGGAAAGCCCCTCTAGCGTGGTGTAGCCAGTGAGTTCTAATGGGTTATATTGTGTTTGGGAGAATAACCTTGTTGTCTGAATACATCTTATGAGTCTCACTTGCTAAATGGACCGGTTCCACCACAGTATTATATGAAAACATATACATACTAAACAAATGTCATATTATGTTGGTACCATTCTAGTCAATGGGGCTCAACAATACCAAAGGATTCCTTAAAAGTAAAAACAGAATATAGAAACCGAGTCTAAAATGTTCTTTCCAACTACTTCTCAGTTCATTTAGCACTGACAATTGTATAGGTTTTCCTTTCTTTTTTTTCTACTTAAGTTCACTGCATTAACACTCTAAAATCACTGTTGCTTGCAGTTCAAGGATATTGTGAGTTCCAACAAAGCTTCTTGTAAGGTGATAAAATATCTTTCTCTAAAAAAAAAACAAAAACAAAAAAACAACCCTGTTGAATCACAGGGATTCAGGTTCAGGTTTGTTTTGGGACAAACCTGTTATTTAGAACTTAGATTGGTGATGCCAGCTGGTCTGGATGTGTATTTTGTTTTTAATATGTTTTTATTGACTTCAGAGAGAAAGGGAGGAGTGGGAGGAAGAGAGGGAGGGAGAGGGAGGAAGAGAAAGAGAGAAAGAGGGAGGGAGAGAGAAACATTGATTGGCTGCCTCCTAAAAGGGAATTGCCCTGACTGGGAATTGAACCAGCGACCTCTTGGCTCACAGGGTGAGTCCAACCGAGTCACACAGGCCAGGCCTGGAAATGCATTTTTAAAAGGACAGGATTTAGTTTACCTATCAGGTGACATCTGATTAGGATTCCCAGCATCATTTTTATCACTAAAGCAGCCTGGATGGGTTCTCCCCTGGGGTTACAATTTTCATCTACAATTCTGCTACAGAAGTTCGGGATTTACCATCCACTGTGTTTCGATTCCTCCGTGTGCAGCATTTGGCTACAGAAGCACTATCCTAGGTCCTATTTCCCTGAAAGCATTTTTCCTTTGTCCAGTGCCAGATATGGTTCTTCTATGCCCTCACCTCAAAATTAATTTCAATTGCCTCCCTTTAAACGTTTTAAACTTTAAGTCTGCTTATAGCCGTGTTTGAACATAATGATTACACTAGAATTTAGTCTTTCTGGGCGTTAGGGGTGAAAAATGATGACTGAGGTTTTCCTTTTTTAATCTCTTCTAATCCACTCCCTTCCTCAGCTCTTTATCAAATTAAGTCTGCTCCCTTGGTGGCTGCTCTGACCTCTGCACACCCAGTTCCTATCTGGAATGCTTTCTTTTTCACTTACATAAGGATTTTTACTAATATTTCGAAGATTAACTCAAAACTCACTTTTTTTGCTGGGTTGAAATGTCCCGGAACTGGAACTGAAGGTGCTGAAAGACAGGCCTGAAGATTCCGCAAATCCCCATGCCATCCTCTCACGCCCCAAGTTCAAGTAGCAGTCACGTAGGGGACTACTCGGAAGTGATAGGGTTCCTCGCATGGTTTGCTGGGAAGTCACATGGAGCCCTGGGCTAGCCAAACCTATGGGGCTTTGGTGATGAGAAAGAGGCGGCAGCTGACTGTTGCCTTCAGCCAGGGCCAATCACTACAATGCAGAAGCACTGCCTCTCTGTCTGATTTCTTGCTCTGCGACCCCGGGGAACCTACTCTTCATGCATCCTATTAAAAAAAAAAAAGTGCTGCGTCTCCTGCACATCTCTCTTTTCTCCTTCTTTCTGCCTTTCTCAGGTTTGGCCACTTTCTCCATCAGCTTTATTGTTCCTCTTTCTGGGGCCCTGACACAGTCCTCTAGGTTTCTAACAGGCCTCTTCATAATGGGAACATGCTGAGTTAGGGGCCTAAAGCTGCCAAGGAGACACACACTTGTGCAGGGCTCTGCAGGAATTGTGTGCAGCTGTGCTGTGTTTGGGAGTGCTTGCCTCATCACAGCGGGACTAGCTAAAAGTGTTGGCTTTAGGGGAGGAATGGAAGAAAATGGGAATCATAGACTATCTTGTCTCCTCCTATGTTTTAGATGGATTGAAGTCCCTTTGGGGAGACAGGCAGAGGAAGAAGCTGATAGAACTAGTCAGCACGGATTTCTAAATAAGAGGTGGGCTGCTGTGTGGCCCATAAGGAAAAAGGCCCAGAATTGCAAGATTTTTCTTCCTCTTCTGCATGAATGATGTGCTCTGACTTCTTCTAATACCGCTGGTCTTGGGAGAACCCACAGCCTGAACCACCACCATGACTGCCATTTGGAAGACATTCCCTGACTGACAGGGGGTGGGGCAGTCAGCTCAGGCGAGAGGAGGGAATAGAGTCTGGAGTAATGGTGGCTGCAGCTAAAAGACTTTTGCTGGGAGAAGGAAGGGACCCCTTTGTGGAGGGTTAACTTAATGGATGGGGATACTTTGAAGAGAGGTTAACTTGCAGTAATTACAACAGAGAGGTCTAAAAACAAAGGGGGAGGGGCTGATGCATCATCAGAGGCTGGTGAAACCTGGTATGTTTTATACATTAATGGTGCAGGAAAAGAATAGCTGAGAGCCACCATTTACTTAGCACTGACTGCATGCCAATCACCACACTATAACCCTTCTTTACATGCACGAGCTCTCTTAATCTTAATAACAACCCTATAGTATTGGCATTATCACCACCATTTTGTAGTCAGGGAAACTAAGGCTGAGAGCAGTTTATTGAATTCCTGAGATCACTTATCTAAATTGCTGAGCCACTGAGACCCAATGCACATGCATCTAGTTAGGATTACCCTCAGAGCACAGCAAAAGTAGGCCACGCGGGCCCGGGGCACACCCTGAGCATCCATCCTACCTTCTATTATGAGTCATAAAGTTTCCTCTCTACCTGTTACCCCAATTACCCTTTAAAAAACCCCAATCAGAGAGGGCACTTATCTAAACGGGTTTGTGCTTCAATCAGGACCAGAATGAAATCTGTTTCCCTTCAAACCCATCTGGCTGCTCTTTCTGTGACCAGCTGGAGCACCTCCCGCCTCACCGGAGAGAATTGTCGGCAAGGCTGGGTGGCCCATGTTCAGGGCTCCCTGGCCTGCTGCTGGCAGCTGCTGTGTCCAACCAGTGAGGCCAGCTGCCGTGGAAGCGCTAAGGAGTCAGCCCATGCTGCCTCCTGGAAAGGAATGTCTGCAGCCAGGCCAGGGGTTAGAGCCAGGACGCGGTGCAAGATCACACAGTGCAGCCTCCAGAGTGTTTGAAGGAGCCGACACACGGTGCTTACACAGGCTGAGTCATTTGGAAGCCACTAGAGTCCACAGCGACTGGCCCACAGCTTCTCCACCGGGCACTGCTGACATTTGGGGCCGGACAGTCCTTTATTTTGGGGCTGTCCTGAGCACTGTAGGGTGTCTAGCAGCATCCCTGACCTCTCTACCCACCTTTGCTGGCCACCCACATAGCCAATTGTAATGACCAAAGATATCTTCAGACATTGCCAAATGTCCCTTGAGGGACAAAACCACCCTCATTTGAGAACCACTCCACTCTCTCATCTTGATGAGGCCATGGTTTGATAGGGAGAACTGGATTAGGCTAGGAGTCAGGGGACATGCATTCCAGGCTCTGTGTGGCTCTCTCTAGCTAAACGACCTCAGGGAAGTCCCTGTTGTTCTCTGGGCCTGTTTGCTTCTCTGTAAAATGAAGAGTTGAATTTAAGGTTCCTTTCTAGAATGTGTTTGAAGTGTCTAATAGCATTATACCAAACACATCTGGCCACAGTTGAAAACTGGTGTCTGAGGAATTCACACTCATCTAGGCCAGTGGTCGGCAAACTATGGCTCACGAGGCACATGCGGCTCTTTGGCCCCTTGAGTGTGGCTCTTCCACAAAATACCACGGCCTGGGCGAGTCTATTTTGAAGAAGTGGTGTTAGAAGAAGTTTAAGTTTTAAAAATTTGGCTCTCAAGAGAAATTTCAATCGTTGTACTGTTGATATTTGGCTCTGTTGACTAATGAGTTTGCCGACCACTGGTCTAGGCTATTTATTAGGTAGCTTATTTCTTGGCATGCAACATTCAAGCCTTGTGGATATGACAGAAATGATTCAAATGTGATACAGATCAGTGTTTCCCAAAAGATGGTCAGTGGACAATCACCTGGAATACTACTTAAAAACACCAATTCCTTGGCCCAGTGCAAAACCTAATGAACCATTATATCTGCAGGATGAGGCCTGGACATCTGGATTTTAATAAACTCCCTGGGAAATTTTTGCACATATTAAAGTTTGAGAACCACTGATGTAGATGATGCTCCCAAGGAGTTTACAATTTCTTTGAATAGATAGACAACAATTTTTAAAATGTAAAAATACACACACATCTTTGAGTCCAGGTGGTAATTTAGTGAGATACCCAATATCCTTCCAAACATTTTCTTAAGTAAACTGTTGCTTGTGACCAAGAAACTTAATGCTACATTTAACATTGTTCCCGATGAACACAATTTGAATCAGATTAATTCTTTTTTAAAAAATATATGTTATTGATTTTTTTACAGAGAGGAAAGGAAAGGGATAGAGAGCTAGAAACATCGATGAGAGAGAAACATCGATCAGCTGCCTCCTGCACACCCCTCACTGGGGATATGCCCGCAACCAAGGTACATGCCCTTGACCGGAATCGAACCACAGGCCAACGCTCTATCCACTGAGCCAAACCGGTTAGGGCAAGATTAATTCTTATTATGATTGCTTTTG
Source organism: Plecotus auritus (assembly GCF_963455305.1). NCBI lineage: Eukaryota > Metazoa > Chordata > Mammalia > Chiroptera > Vespertilionidae > Plecotus > Plecotus auritus. The sequence continues at coordinate 17,511,769 of NC_137773.1, forward strand.
AGGTATGCTGTGTTGGTTCCTCTTGAAATGTTTTGACTTGGTATTAATTTGTTACTTGGCAAATATGTCTTTTTGAGAAAATTCAGAGCAAAGAAATGATCAGAGAACAATTTCAAAACATTAGCCACTCCGTAAGTTGTATAGTCATCATTCATAGTTAATTAGAAGCATAGCCTGTGGAATAACTCTTTTAATATTCTTCTCGGATAATATCCCAGAAGTGAGCTGAGAAACTAATGGCACACTTACAGGTATTTTCATATTTTCTCTTTCTTCCAAGGTGCTCATGAAATAAATGGATTTGAATTTGGAGAGAGCATGTTCACCTCCAGAAGGAGGCTATTTCCCCATATAAACCAACTTCTTTTCCCAAGCCTCTCAGCTCCCTAGGCTGGCTTGGAAGTGCTGTGTGTAATTTATAGGAAACTCCCTGGTAAAAGCTGATTACTTCAGAAAATGTGCCTCTCTCTATGACCACCATGCTTTATGAATTGATTAAACCCGTATGAACTTGGGTGATTCCAGAACTAGCAGCATCCGTTTTCTGCTTGACCTGCCATGTCTGTAATTCTCTGAGTGGGCATTTTGACAGCTCTGGTCCTCACATTCTCTCTCCTTGAAATTACTTCTGTTTTTTTTGTAGCTGCTTTCAGTCCCCATCAACTGGGTGTCTAGATATCACTTGGTACCACCCCACGAAAGAATGATCTTCATCAAGAAACCAGGCATACTTTCGAATTATCCCAGGATTATGGTGAGGACTATACATATAAATTACTCTTTAGAAAAGTACCTGAAAGATGGTAAATATATATTAGCGATTTCATTTTATTTTTTATCATGGTAGTCATTTCCCAGCATTATTAAGGAATGAATTGTTTCACTTATATTGATTTTCCAAAGTACAGAAATTTATACCTTCAGATTAATTTAATCCTTTTACATGAAAATTGGTTGTTTAATATCTGGAAATCTCACTAAAATATATTACTCTACATCCTTGGGTATCTCCATAAACAAGGTTACTAATTTAAAGGAACAAGTTCTCGATAGCTTGGATAGTCATCCGAAGCAATTATAACACAGGCTACAACAGATGCCCTCAAAGCATATGGACTGTTTGTCTAATGATGTGATTTGTAAAGCCATTTGGGTCATGGATCCCTCTGAGAATTGGATGAAAGCTTTGAACCTTTACTCCAGAAAAAAATGCACAATTTATGGACCAATTTATTTTTTTTAATAAAAAGCTCTGGTAATACGCAGTTTTAAGAGAATTCATGTGCTCTTAAAGTCTATCATGTGTCTCCAAGGAGACTTCAAAAACTCATGCCTCACACTAAGCAATGATGATGAAGAGGATGAAGAAAGGCATAGGCCTTTATAAGACCCTGCATTTTTCACTATCCCAGGGACTGTGCCAGGCTTTAAATGCAGTCTCAAATTTAATATTCCCAACAGCCTCATAACTCATTCCCAACAGCCTTATACCTACTCTTACCCATTTTTCAGATGTGGTAACTCAAGATCACATGCTTACACCGGATGTGAGGATGTGCCTGTCACTGTCCTAAGTGATTTGCACACATCCGGGGCTCATCGTGACGTTTGGGTGGTCCTAGGCACTCTTGCCTTTGTGGCTTTTCTCCATAATAAATTGTTCACAATTATATTTGATGAATGACTACATTAGTATAAACATAGGTATATTACATACTAAAACATTTTCCTTTCACTTCCATGCTCATTGCTTCATCTGATGTTAAATGAAATGAAAAAAAAAAAAAAAAATATATATATATATATATATATATATATATATATATATATATATATATTGGTGCTCCAAAAACATCATGGGCACTCTGCACACTGTGCCTAAAGAAGTCAGCCTGCCTACATCATCATAAAGCTTGCAGTGCTTCCCAGCGGCCTCCATTACAGAGATGGGGCAACTACGTCTTAGAACATCTGCAGTCCTCTGTGCAAGCCCACACAGCCAGTAAGAACTCAGGCTCCGGTCTTGCCTGACCCTGAGTGTGAATTCTCTGTCTTGTGTAGTCCTGAAGTGACTGTGAGGAGAGTCAGGTAAATGACTCAAAAACCACCAGGAATAGAAGAAAAATGTTTCCACTAAAGTGCATGAGCTAATTGAGTTCCTTTTTCTCTTCATTATTCTTAAAGCTAGTAGTCAATTTAATTAGGGTTTGTAAAGTGTTTTGAAAATAGTTGTGGACAAGGGTTAAAGGCATTCATTTCTTAGAATGTGTTTGCTCCCTAGGATCGCTACCAAGAATAGAGATGAAATTACTTCTTGTCCCCTAGTCCTTCCCTACAGTTCCCCAGTTAAGGAAACACTTAATTTTTATAGTGGCATCTAGTCACTACAATATATGACTTGGTGTTTTCACTCTCAGAATATATTGAAAAATAACTTAAGCTGCCTTCTGGTGTTATCTACAACTTGTATAGGACATTGATGGCTGGAGAGAAAGCATGGGAGGCTGCACAGAAATGAGCGATTTGGAAGATATTGTCCCAAAGGGGAAGGAATAATTATATTACTTTCTTTTTTCTTTACAAACACATATCAGCTAAGAGCTTCTGAGACAAAAAGCAAATGTTGGTTGGCATGGAAGCCTGACAATATAGAGCTGCAGGAACAAGGGACTGTTTGCCAAGTAGAATGAACAATAGCTTAGAGTCTGATCTCTGCAAACTGTAACCAGTATCTGCGTGGCATCATCTTAAGGGTACTAGGGATTTCCTCTGCTCCACACTCTCTCTCCCTCCAACTTCCCTGAATCCTTTGCTTTTGTGTCATGGCTTTCCATTGATTAGATGGACACCAGCTTTAGGGTAAGTGAGGCAGGCCACAGTTAACTTTTGATGGGGTTGAGAGAGAGAGAAACGAGGGAGAAGTTTTGGAGACATGGGGCCACGTGGGAAAGGTGGGGAAACGTTCTCAGAGGCCTCTGGGGTAGAATAGCTTGAACACTTAATGATTCAGGGAATGAGAGTTACAAAAGGGAAGATGACATGTGTTATATGCTTGTATTTATGGAGATGTCTAAACATAAATTTTGCTGATTTCACAATGTTCCTGTGAACCTTATTGCAAAGCATTGTCAAAGTTGCCCAAGGGTTTTCTTTTTCCTAAGTTGACGTGCTACATCAATTCATTCCATTAGGACACAGAAGTATCCTTTCATATCTTGATTCTCAAAATATAGTGGGGAGGCCAGCAGTATCAGCATCACTTGGCTCTACACCAGACCTGCTGTATTTGAATCTGCACTGTCCCTGGCTCTCAAGGGACTGGTACACAAATTGCAGTTTGGGATGCGCTGACCTGCTATGAGGTAGGTGGGCCATTTCCTGGAGGGGATCCTGGCGAGTAACCCTGGCCCTCACTGGTAAACACTCCTCCATGGGCACAGCACTGTGAATGAGCATCAGGAACATCTAATTTATTCTCAAGTGGCACCTAAAACACTGGCGATTTCTCTTCAAACACAGCTAAACAAGTCTGAAGTGTGCAAAATGACCTTAGCCTATGTAACATCTGAGTACAATCACAGAAAAATGCTGTAATTAATGTTGGAGCCAGAGATTTGTTGGAGTTTTGACTTTAAAAAAAAATCAATAGCTTTACAAAGCCTTTCAATTATTTTGGGGCCAAAACACTTCTGCTACACTCTGCCCACTCCTAAATGTCATTACATTATTTGACAAACATAATATGGAACATTCATGAACTGTGGTTTGTTGTACAAGCCATAGTTGCTCAGGGGGGAAAGACAGCTGGAGTAAGAAGTTAAAACATTATTTCCAGCTAGTTCCTAAAAAAGAAATCGGGTAAGTCAAGTGTCTTTTCCTGCCACTGCTTTGATTTCAATAAGAGTATTTAAGAGTGGTATAAAGAAAAACATTTCCTGTATTTCTGTATGTCTATTCTCAAAATGCTCTCATATATAACATTCAAATCTGGTTCTTCTACTTACTAGTGGTATGAGTCAGGGGCAAACTATATAATTTTTCATAGTCTGTTTCTTCATTTGTAAAATAAATATCATAGTTGTACCTCTTTTTAGATTTTTGGAAGTTTTAAATAAGATAGTGCATATTAAGTATTTAGCACACTATCTGATATATAGCAAGTGGAGCTCAAATCTATGTATGTATGTATGTATGTATGTATGTATCTATCTATCTATCTATCTATCTCTCTTCATTGTCATTCTCGTTGTTGTCGTCGTCATCATCATCATCATCATCATCATCAACATCTAGGGAATTTATTACCCTCCTTTGAGAAAGTGAAACACAGAGAATTTCAGTGATCCATGCAAGGTCATAGGCTTTTGGGATGTGGAAAACAAATTTTTTTTTTTTCATTTCTTGCTTGTTCCCTCTAGTAAGCACTACACTGACAGCAACGCAAACAACACCATCTCTATGTAAATGCACCCAAACAAATATAAAGTTCAGGTAAGAAAAAAATTTGCCTCAAGACTAATTGCCCTTGAACCCTATTACAAATTCATCATTTGCTTGAAAACCAAGAATTGTACATCTGCTCCCTAAAGAAAACTTTTTTTTAAAAAAAAACACCTTTTCTTTGCTGCTATTAATACAAGTTTTACTCTGATGTTTCCTAGGACTGGTAACTTTCTCCCAAAGTGTCATTACACTCTTTCCAAGTGTAAGAAAGCATTGGAAAGAATAGAGAGATGGGTTTACTTCAGGGCTTTCTCAAAAACAATAAACTGGGTGAATCAAAATATAACTACTATGAATTCTTATTAACCATAATGGTCTATTCTTCACAATTCTGAATAAGCTTGTAAACAAAAACAATACATTAGAGCCTTCTTTGGGAATATTACTATGAAAATGAAGAAGCATGTCTACATTCTAAACACTTGTATTTTATTGATAAGAGAATACATTCCTCCTGTCTCTGCTGCCATCTCTACTCCCAGTCTCTCGAAGTCCACTGAATCTGACTTTAAACAAAATTCTAACAAGCTTGGTATCTGATTCCTAAACCCACTGGAAAAGACACTGCTTTAGAATTAAGGAGACAAAAATTCATACCCGCCTCCCCCCAAATTCAGTAAATGTACTAAATAATTTCTTCTCTTTGGGTCTTGATTTTCTCAACAGTAAATAAGAATGGTTAAACAAATAATCTCTTCGGTTTCTTTAGCTATAAAGTGATGTAATCCTACAAATTTTGGTAGAGTGGCATCTTAAGAAATAGGCATGGATGTGAGCAGATAAGATGAAAATAAAGTACACACACCCATACAGTTGAAGTTAACTCTGAAATTTTCTTAAATTGCCCCTTAAAGCCAGGAGTTGGACTCTTCGAAACATAAAGGTTCAAAATTCGCTTTTTAGAAATTTCTACTTACATTTTGGCTGTGGATTCCTGATCCCTGGGACTATAAAGCCCTGGGTCTTGTTTGAACAGCAGGAAGAACATAGAATATCTGATCATTTTCCTCTTCTCACCTCCTGACCCTCCCTCTTTGTTGGCATTATATAGTTGAACTTGACTATAAAAAATTCATGTATGATGCTAGTTTACCATATGCAACTTTTCACATATCTCTTACCTCACCCAAAGTTCTAACCAGGGCTCGAATATATAAGATTTGTAAGAACTAAATAGGTGGGAAGCTCAAGGTCTCAAGGTACGATTAGGATCCAAACTTTCTTGATTTAATATAAAGCTCTAAGGACAATGCAAAACTGATTTGTCTGGGAAGGAAGGGAATAAGAAGTTCATTTACTTGGCCAATCATAAAGGATATTTTTAGGAGAAGAAATTCAACTGAGGAAGTTCGGGAGTCTCATTCCAAGACTCCACCCTCCCTCTCAAGCGGAGCCCAAAGGTTTATTGCTCCATGAGCATATTATAATAAAAGTGTCTTGAGATTTAATTATTTGAAATGAGACTGTAAAAATTAACTCCAGAGTAGAATCCCTATTCTTCCTGGGAAGTGAGAGCACAAAAACAAAACAAAACAAAAAACAAATAAACAAGAACAACAACAACCAAAACACCAAGAAAAAAGGAGAGAAACTCATGGCAAATATGAATTTCCTAGCAATATGGTCCATAAGAAAAGTAATTTATAGGATGGAATTTTTTACCTAATAAAATTTGATTTCATTATAGCTGTGTTAAGTCAAGAATTAAAATTGTTTTATTTTAGCCAACTGTTGTTATATTCAACTTTACTCTCACTTAATAGTAACAGAAATTTCTTCTCACTTTTTTTTCCTGCCAGAATTTCTGGTAATGCTATCCTGTTATAGAAACCATGAGAAGAGGATGTTTATTTTGATATTTGGTGGGTTAACTAGACAAGAATGCAATGTGTAACTTATACCACATATTCTGACGTTTTCACAGGCTTCTTAGAATTGATATTGTGAAGGAGAAGAGTTATCATAAGAAATGAATAATGTGGACATAGGCAGAATCTCACATTGAAAGAAATTTGTAGATTTGGTAAAAGCCTAGAAAAAGAAAACATTTTTTTTAGGCACTTCCCAAAGTATGTCCTGGAAACACTTTCTCTATGAGATGCCCTGGAAAAATTAAATTGGTATCTATCTATCTATCTATCTATCTATCTATCTATCTATCTAGTCTATCTGTATTGGCCCAAGTCATCTTAGAAAATGCTATGTACTCTATTAACTTCTTAGAGCATTTCAATGTATAGTAGTCTGTTCAAGGTTCTGAGAAGCCTGCTATAAAAGTGTGACCTATTTAACTTTATCCATCCCAGTATTTTGCAGTTTACTTGTGTACAGAACTCCTTTTAATGAACCATCTTTTATTATCCTATAGAGCATACCACAGGAAATGCTATTCTAACAGATCTCATCATTTGGAAATTTAGGGTTGTAATGTCCTCAACTGAGCAATTCCTTAGCTCAACCATTTCAGGCTATGGACTGAATGGGCTTATACCCAATTGTGATACTCAGAATAGCTATCATTCACTCACTCACTCAACAACACTGTGGCCACACACCCTGTTAAGACTCCCTTGTCTTTCCCATTCTTCAGAGTCCTGATCACATCTCATTTCTTTGAGAATTCTATTGCAATGGCTCATTCTCTTCTTTGAACTCCAAATGTGTTTAGCATATCCACAATTATGATATTAAATCTTTTCATATTTGTAGGTCTGGATTTGATGCCTAACATTTTTGAGCTCTTAAAAGGCAGGGATTATATTTCATATATTTCAGACTCCTAGAACTAATGTGTTCTTGGTCTAATAAATCATTGTTCACTTGACATGTGGCAACACTGTACTCTCTGGCCTTATAAATTACATCATCCTAGATGGCCAGCAGTTGAGAGCAGTTGCCCCCCTCCTTGGAATGCAGCAATCAATACTACATTTCCTAGTCTGTATTTATAAACAGGAAATCAACTGCCTTCCATCATTGTTCCAAATGACCTTCAGCTTAGGGTTAAAAAGAAAGACCTCAGTCAAACAAGAGGCTTTATTGATGATATCAATCCATTAGCAGTGCCTTTGGTTTCCTTGTAGTGGTGCCATATGCTATAAAGAAACACATTTCAGAAGTCTCGGGTGGGGGAATCTCTAAAAAGGTTTCCCTATAGTTGAGCAGAAAACTTTGTAGTCCAATACTTATCTCTTGCTTGTCTTCAAATCTCCAGGGAAAATAGGAAATCCTAGCTAACTTTCAAAGGAAAAAAGAAGTAGGTAAATATATGCTGTACAATTGAAGCTAGGCCTTTACAAATTAGTTTAGTTGATCCTTAAAAACTTCCTCACTTAAAGAAAAAAATTGTCAAGGGGCCCGGCTGGCGTGGCTCAGTGGTTGAGCATCGACCTATGAACTAGGAGGTCACAGTTCGATTCCTGGTCAGGGCACATGCCCGGGGTTTCAAGCTCAGTCTTCAGTGGGGCATGCAGGAGGCAGCTGATGAATGATTGTCTCTCATCACTGGTGTTCCTATCTCTCTCTCCCTCTCCCTTCCTCTCTAAAATCAATAAAAATATATTTTAAAAGAATTGTCGAGGTGTTAACTGAACTGGCTTTTAAAATTTTTCAATGCAGCGACAGAGTATAAAATGCATTATATCTACTTCTTTACATCACCAAGTACTTATCAAAGAGCTAATGAATGTTTACCAACAATGCTTTAGCACAGACACTGCTGGAATAAGACACGGGGAATAGATGAGCTTTATAGATACACAAAGGGCTCTTAGTTTCTTTCTATGTAAAATGGGGCCACTGAGCTAGAGAGTTCCAGAGGCCCTGAGAAGCAGAACAATTCCTCCAAGGACACACAGACAAAAGAAGAAATAGCTGCCACATCTCTTGCCTCTCACTTAGTCCAATGTTTCTTAAATTAAGAGACTGCGTTTTAAAGCACGTCCTCCCAGGATTCTCATGCACACCAGAGTTTGAGAAGCATTATTTTAAGGAATTAGAATGACTGAAATAATAAAACAGACTATCAACTCCCCACTTAAACTGTAAGCTTTCTTCTAGAAAAGTGAACACTGAGTGGAGGGAACCTGTCTTATGTCTATGCATTCAAAACAGTGTGAGCCATATAATATGCTTATTAAGTGGCAGATGGGATGAGGGAGGACAGAAAGCGAGGAGAAAGAAAGGGCAAACTAGAGTATTTCATCCAGGGGCTTGGACAGGGTTGATTTTTTTTCTTCTTGAGTGTGGTATCCAATTAAGAGTTCCCTCACTATTATATGATATGTTTTGAATGAAAAGCAAGATAATCTCAATATTTTAAGAAGGACTCTATTCTTCATTATTCAGATTTCATGTCTTTAAAAACAGTCCACTATCTTGAACCTCTAATAACCTCCTGCTAAAAGGAGCATCTTCCTAAATGGTTTCAAGTTTTGAGGAAAAGAAAGAAATTAAGATTTATTAAGGACATACTACATGCCAGTCACAGGGTAAAATACTTTATAAAGGCCCGACCATGGGGTACTCATACTATACCCTTGAGGTTAAATCAGCACTGTCCCTATTATATGAAGAATATATACAGAATACAGGTGGGGCAAAAGTAGGCTTACAGTTGTTTGTATGGAACATAATACAATAGTTAATAGTGAATAATACAAGAATAAACTGTGGTTTGAGTACTCACAAGTGTAAACCCACTTTTGCCTACCCTGTATATATTTGTTTATACATAAGTATAACGTTTTTACAAACTTTTTAAACTGTAAAATGTTTATGCATGTACATATATCAAGGTGCCAAAAGCCACCCAGCTAGAATGCAGAAGAGCCTGCACTGGACTGCAGGCCTAACTCTATCACTGGCACACATACTCCAAGTGAGGAAACAAGGTTGACGGAAATAATGACCTTCACACCCAAACACGGAATGCAAGTCTCCTAACCAGCCCTGAAGTAGGGCATACAGGACACTGACCCTTTCCTATCCTTACATAGAAGAGGCACAGGCAAAGGATTCTGCTTTTAAACCTTCTGAGGTTGCTCTGTGTAGCCCAGGCTCAGACTCCACTGGGCAAGGGGCTAGGTAGACATAACAGTGGGATTAAAATGAAAAAAAAAAAAAGTATTTTGTTCCTGTGTTTTCCTTAGTATGAACTTTTTACTGCTATAAATTTGGTGCCTTGCTGACCATCCCAGAATACCTGCAGCCCCTTTCAGGATGTGATTATCTGATACATTTCAGGGGATGACTGTATCAAATATTTAGTGTTTGGGGCTTTTTATTTAAGTGATTTCCTTTAACTTTTTAAAGTTGTAAAAGAAATTAAAATTCCTCTGAATAGCTGCTGCTACATATTTAATCAGTAAATGTCAAGTCAGTCTTTTATATATGTCAGAATTTATTTATTTATTAAAGATTTGTTATTGATTTTTAGAGAGAGTGAGAGGATGAGGAAGAGAGAGAGAGAGAAAGAGAGAGAGAGAGAGAGAGAGAGAGAGAGAGAGAGAGAGAAAGTGAGAGAGAAAGAGATGAGAGTGAAACACTGATCTGCTGCATCCTGCATGCCTCCTACTGGGAATCGAGCCCACAACCCAGGCATGTGCCAGACTGGGAATTGAACCAGCAACCTTTCGGTGCATGGGACAACATCCAACCAAGTGAGCCACACTAGCCAGGGCTCAGAATTTATGTTAAGGGACCAAAGGTGTAGATAGCCAGAGTGACCAACTTGAAGAAACAAGGTAGATTTTAAAAAAAGGCTATTTTCTCAAACTGTTTGTATTATTTAAAAAAATTGAAGGTGTTCATACTATAATCTTTACTATTTTGAACAAATAGAATATCTGAATGGAGTATAATAGTTAAACACAGATTTTCACACATGAAAGAGCAAATAAGAAAGCAGAACAAATGTGATTTGGGTCTGTATTCCAGTAAAATGTAGATAACCAAACAAGGTAAAAACCCAGAAACGGAAAATATTTCCTCAGGCAGAGGCTCCAATCAAGACATGTTCACTGGGAACAAATTACTTTCGCATCACTGGAATTTTTGTTATAATATGTAAAACAAATTTTTGTCTAGATCCTAACCAACAATGCAAATGCAATTACTAAATGTGTTTCAATTCAAATTTTGAATTAATGAATAAACTTGCTGAGTATATTTCTTTCCTGGGGCTGCTGTGACATAGTCACCACAAGCTGGGAGCTTAAAACAATGGCTATGTATTGTCTCCCAGTTGTAGAGGCTTCCAGTCCAAAATCAAGGTGTTAGCAGGACCGCATTCCCCCTGAAACCTCTGGGGGAGAATCCTCTCTTGCCTCTTCCAGCTTCCAGTAATCCCAGCACTTCTTTCCTTAACAATTCTCTCTTCAATTTAGTCCCTTTGCATTTTACTATACCCAGCTAAGAGGAACCCAGCTGCTTCTTCCACACTTTGGAAATTTTTTCACCTAAATATTCAAGTTCATCGCTTTTACGTTCTACTTTTTGCCCAAAAGCAGAATGTCATTCAGCCAAATTCTGTACCATTATAATAAGGGTCATCTTTCCTCCAGTGCCCAGTGACATGTCCCTTACTTCTGAGCTCTCCCCAGAAGCACCATTAACGTTCCTATTTCTAGCATCCTTCTGCTTGCGGCAATGTAGGTATTCTCTATAACGTTGTCTACAGCTCTCCTTGCTTCTTTTCTGGGCCCTGACCAAAATCACCTTGAAAGTCCACGTTTCTGCCAACAATTTCTTCAAGGCTATATACGCCTTTTCTAGCAATTATCTCAAAACTCTTCCCACCTCTACTCACTACCCAATTCCAAAGCCACTTCCACAGTTGCAGATACTAGTATTTGTTACAACAGCAGTTACTAGATTCCCAATACGAACCAGGTGGTTCAGAACCACAGTTTATTTTCACAGTTCTGGAGACCATAAGCCCAGCATCAAAGGGTCAGCAGGGCCGGGCTCCCTGTGAGACTGAGTAGATCTCCCCATGCCTCTGGTGGAGGGCCTCAATCCTTGGCGCTCCTTGGTCTGCATTAGCATCAGTCCGATCTCTGTCTCTGTGGTCACATGGTGTCCTTCCTGCCCATCTGTCTTCATGTGGCAATCTTTGCTTTTTATTAGGACTAAGCCATATTGGATTAGTGCCCACCCTAAAGACCTCATCTGGATTTCGTTACATCCACAATGACCCAATTTCCAAATAAGTTTCCAATCACAGGTACCAGAGATTGGGGCCTTAATATATCTTTTGGGGAGCACACAATTGAACCCATAACAATAAGTGTGCCAAGTATCAATGAATTATCTTTCAAATCCATATTCAGCCTTCAACACATGCTTTTTAATAATGGCTGGATTTCTGTAAGCATCTCTTCTTCACACTGAAGGTGATACTGAGTTTTCTCCTGGAGGGGCCTGCAGGAGGAGGATCTCTTGCTCTTTTTGCCTTCTGTATGGGGGAATAGCACTGCAGGTGGGAGGACTTCCAGTGGAGCTCTGACCCAGCCACATGCTCAGAGCACCTAGTTCCTTGGTCACACTGCAGCCCCTACTGGCCTGACAATAACCTATCAGCAGCTCGCGTGACAGGCACACCGTATGCTCCAGGTTTCCTGCTCTCACAGAGCCCGATTCTCTTTGTAGGCCCATACTCAGCTTTCTTGCAACCAGGAAGGCCCCCAATCTTGTAACTGCCCTCACCCCCTCTGCAGGTCCGTGTATGGCTTACCTGTCCCCTGTCTGGACTTCCTCCCTCTGCATACTCACACCACTAGCTGCTCAATTACTGTACCCTGATTGCAAGCCAGAAGGTTGCCTGGGACTTGACCAGTGACTGCAGACCAGTTCTGATCTGGACCAACAAGCAAACTTCTCTGCTATTCAGTGGGCTGAACTATACTTTCTCCAACAAAGTATGTACCATAACCTTGGGGACAGGGTCCCCTTCCCAGTATGTCTTTCCTTGGGTGCTCTATCCCAACCCTAGTGTATCGTATAGAGTTTCCATATGTCTTAGAGTTACTTTTCCATCAGAATTTAATAATTCTACATTAAACTTCCCCTCTTAACTTCCTCTGTGGTCTCTATCACATGATTGAACCCATACTGTTACAAGTTTTTATACCATCCACTAGATTGGCAACACAATGGACCTACACAGTAAAATTACAGCATCTTGGAGTTGGGAAGCAAAGTAGATCTTGAGTGCAGGTCCTCCCAATGTAATATCTTCTATTTTAAAAACCGTTCTATTGAGTTATGACTTATATACAGGTAAGTGCTCTTAAAGAAATATGCAATGCAATGAGTTTTGACAGCTAATATACCTGTGCAAGCACCACCACAATCAAGATACATCTCTATCCCCAACACATTTTTGTGTCCCTTTGCAATTCATTCCCTCCCATCCCCCCTGGGTCCCAGGCAACCACTGATGTGCTTCTGATCACTATAAATTAGTTTTCATTTTCTGGAACTTTGTGCAAATGGAATAGTGCAACACGTATTCTTTTGTGTCTGTCTTCTTTCACAGGGTGTAATGATTCTGAGTTTTCTGGGAGGAGAAGGATATCTTGCTCTTTTTGCCCCCTGGTGCAGCATATGTCAGCAGTCCCTTACTTTTGTATTGCTGAGAAATGCCCTCGAATGGATGGACTCCAGTTTGTTTATTCCCGGGTTTCTCGCCCTTGGTACTACTGCCACTGGGGCCTCTGTACTGGAAGATGTTTAGCAGCATCCCTAGTCATAAACCAATGGATGCCAAAGCACTTCATTTTCCCATTGTGACAAACAAACTATTTCTCCAGACATTGCCAAATGCCCCCTGGAGAGGAAAACCACCTCCAGTTGAGAACCACCTGTTTATCCACCCAGCTATTGATGGACATTTAGGTTGTTTCCATTTTCAGCTACTGTGAATGAAGATTCTGTAAACATTTATGCTCAAGAATAACATTTGCTTCTTATAGCATCCATGATATCCAATTTTCCAGTCTCTGAACAATTTTGATGATGGGGGTGCTCACTACTTTGCAAAATAGCGAGTTCTATAACTAGTCCCGCCATGCTCTCTCTAGGAAGGGAAGTCTATCCGTTTGCTCCACAGTTTCCTCTCTGTGTGACCATTGCTTCAAGTGTGAGACTATCTCATTTCTCCTCTGATGTTTCTTTCCCTTCTTGATGAAGATTTAGTTTCTTCTGCCTTCCTTCATGTGCCAGAGTGTCTAATATCATGCAATTCTGCTTGCCTTCTCCAGGTCACACTTTAATTTGGCAATGATGCTTTTAGAATGCAATATTCAAAATTAACTCTGAAGCTCCAAATACTATTTAATAGTAAAAATAAAAAGACGAATGTCCATAGTCATTGAGCAAAACTATTCCCCTTAATGGAGCTTTGGATTGAATTGGGCCATAGTAACTTATGGTCCAGTCAATCTATCTTCAATATTTGTCACATAAATTGCTGTTAATTAGGGTCTCCCTAATCCCATTCTTGTACAATTATTTCGGAGTTAGCACAAATATGAGGTTTCCCATATCTCTACATCACTTTCACCCTATTGATATGAAACAGCATTGCAACAAGCCCAAGCTCCTTTGAATCTTGACTGTCACTCCAGGCAGTGTCTGAGCTTTGCAGCACCCAGAAATTTACTTAATTTCTAACGCTTCTGCTGTGCATAAAAAGGAATGCTGAAAATGAAAGCCAAGGGCCCTGTTGGCTTTTGTTGATTTAGCACATTTTTCTAAAAACCCTGGTGGCCATAGAAAAACGCTGTTATCAGGGTCACCTAGGAAGTACCATAGAACATTTGGTTTCTGCAGAATTAGGGAGCTATTTTCCAGGTACAGCCCGAAGAAGGAACTCTGTTTCTGCCTGCCTGAAAGCTAGTGGCTTGAAAAGCATGGTGAGTGTGACAGCACAATCTGAGCGATCGGTAGCAGGTGGGTGGAGAATGGTCAGAGAGAGAAGTGCTGAGGGCCAGCACTGGGAAAGAACAAAACTCTTTAGAAAAGCTTGAGGAGAGACTATCCCGAGAGCATAACTTCTGAAGAGCTGCAGGGACGGTAAGCTCTCTGCCCGGGGGGATGAAAACCTGTGATACAAAGAAGTGGCCCCTGGAACTCAGAGGATCATGAGGCTAGACCCCAGCAGTGGAAAGCCAGGGGAAGAAGAGTGGGGAAGGCAGAGTACGGAGGTAAAGGGAAGGTACTCTGAAATCATGCTGCCTGGATTCAAATCCCTGCCATACCTTGGACCGGCTGTGTGACCTCTGGCAAGGTAAGTTGCCTCTTTCTGCCTTACTTCTCTTATCTCTAAGTCCAGAGAGACTGTACCATGGGGTTGCAGGAGGAATAAATGAGAAAAGTCATATAAAGCCTTGAGCAGTGCCTGGTAGAGATTAAAAGTTCAATAAAGATCAACTCTTTTATTATCCACTAAGTAACTAGGTGGGGACATTCCCGTTAGCCACACCTAGCTGATGCATCAATGGTTTCTCTGTGCAGATAAAATGGGATGTGAATAATCACCATGTCCCACATTGCAGTTCACCGTCAAGTTCACTATTTAGTTAACTTGGTAGTTCACTCAGGGAGGATTCCATACATTTTTAGTCCTTTTGTCTTCTTGGGGAAAATCCTTAGTTATAAAAACTCCTTCTGATTTTGGGCCAAATCATAGAAATTTCCACAGCAATTGTGACTGTGATGATGTCCACAGTCCTTTCAAGCCCACTGGCTCCACTTTTATGAATCCATTCTTAGGAGACCACTCCGTCATTAGGGCTTTGAGTGAAAACTGCTGTCAAGATTTTGGTATTCGGAGTGAACAGATCACTAGTTCTTAAAAGAAAATTCCTTAACCAGGTGTATTCCCAGGTAGTCTCTGAACATAATATCTTCAAAACATACTTATACCAACACCCCTAGGACCTCCCTGCTGGCTAACATCTATGAATTAATCAAAGAACTTTGGGTACAACTGTTCAGCCAGCTGTGAACTCACCTAATCGTCCTGACATCCAGACCATATTTCTGCATCTTGTCCACAAGCATGTAAAAAGAAGCATTGTCAAATGCCTCCCTGAGCCCAGATTCAAACCAAGTCTGGCATTAAACTGACATGCAACTAACCAAACCCATCAAATAGGATGATCACTTAAAAACCTCCGAATTTAAGTAAAGAACACATGGGAGGAAGGAGAAAGAAAGGAGATTATACCAAACTGTCTGCCTATCTCTGGAAAGATGGAAAATATAAGGCTATTTTCAGGAATAATGGAATTCTGAGCACTTTTTTAATTTAGATTTTGCTTATCTGTTTTTCAAAAATTTCTGTAGTATTTTAAGAATATCAAAAGAAGTCTCTCTCTAAATCCTAATTAGATAGCCTTAATTTGTTTCTATAATTCATTTAAGGTCCAGCCACACTTCTCTTAATTAGCTTTAACTGAAAGGAACCTCAGAGGGAAGGGGGGTGGGAAGAGATTAACCAAAGAATTTGTATGAATATATGCATAGCCCATGAACACATATATTAGTGTGGTGAAGGCCTGGGGCGGGTGGATGGGGGCAATGAGGGGACACCTGTAATACTCTCAACTATAAAGATAAAAAACCAATAACCAATTCATTTCACTGTTTTCAAGTATGTACCGAAGTCAATAATTAAATAAAATTAAAAGAGCTCTAAAAAAAGGTAATTGAAGTTCTATACAATATTAAAACAATATGATTTGAAAACAAATGCCAATTCTTTGTGAGCTATGGGATTCCCTTATCCCTCAAATAATAATAGGAAACTAGTAGAATACTGGTATTACTAATCTCTTAATCTGGAACACAAGAATTATTTCCAAAGAGGATTCACAGTTAATCTAAGTCCGGCTTCTTATCCTTCTTATCTGCCTTATTTACATTTGCAGGAAAAATGCAGTGGGTTCTGGATGACTTTTTAAGAGCTCTCTTTCTGAATGGAATGCCCTGCCTTCGGCCGCTTTATTCTCATCAAGCCTTCCTCTCCAGTGGGCAAGGCAGGAGAGCCTGGCAGTCTCTAAACACCTTTCACATCGCTGGCTCTGCACCTAGGTTCCCGTGGGCCATGTGGACATGCAAAAGGGGCTGTTTGGGGCAATCAAAGCAGCCAAGCTGCCAGCAAAGGTGGCAAATCCAAGCTCCGGGAAAACCAGCAATCCACAATCCACATGGCGCCCAGGGACATGTTCTGAGAGGAGTAAGACAGAACGATATTGAAATGTGGTAGCAACTATTCATAGGCTGCTCTGCCCCACTGCCAGGGTGTGCAGGGGGCTGAAAAGAGGCGCTCATGGTGCATGTGCTCCGGGTGCTCTCAGTCTCCTCCCATAGGAAGAACTCAACGGTCAGGCGTTCAGAACCTAAAAATAAGTACAACTACCCATCTTACCAAATCCAAACAACCCAGCCTTGTACGTACAGATTAGAGCAGGCCCATCTCTGGAGAAATTCTGAAGTTAGTCATGTTTCTTTGTTATTCTCTCGATCTTACTTTCCCCTTCCTGGTGGATTCTCAGGCTACCTTCTTATACCCACGCTCTCTCCCTCCCTCCCTCCCTCTTCCCTCTTTTTCTCCCTCCTTCTCTCCCTTCCTTTTGCAAACATATATTGAATGTGCTGGGTGTTATACTAGTTATTGGAGATTCGGTGGTGAGGAAGTTTATACTTAGTTCTGCCCTCACGAAGCTTATGGTCTAGTGTAAAATAAACACGATCCAAATAATCTGAAAAACTAATCAGAAACTGAGGAAAAAAGAAACCAGCTTCATTTCATGACTCAACTAATCTGAGCATAGAACCCTTCTTAGAGTACAACCTACTCAACACTATTGCACTGATCTTTGGGACACACTATTAGGAAGTGAGGATGATCATAACTAAGGGTCACTACAGCTATGTTGAGTGCTCAGATAAGGTCCTTACAGAAAAGCCGAGACCTTACTTTTATAGTAAGAGCCGAGACCTTCTTGCACACCCCCGGCCTCCTGTGAAGGAGGCTGTCCTCACCCATGGACATCGCCATGGGAAGTTGCCTGTGCTTGGCATGGATACCTGCCAAGACCAAGTTTGTGTTTATGCAGAAAGGTTCTGAAAACTAATTCCCAGGTGATGTGAGGCTATTTTCAGCATGCTTTTCCAGCTCATGCTGATGAACTCTGTGGAAAGACGGGATTGCCAGCGGTGTCCCATGGAGAGCTTGCTGCTGTTCAGTGCCATACCATAGACCACACTAATAAAGAAATTAAATAACTGCTTTCCATCGTCATGCTCTGATTGAGAAATCAATATAATTCATCCCCAATAGAGTGCTCTAATTAATGTGATCTCATTTTGCTTTGTGCAAACTAGGCAGGTGGTCAAACTGAAATTGATGTCTCCTGCAACCAGCCCAGCACAGGGCTCCCTCAGCACACAGAGTCGGAAAGTGCACGGGAGGCATTTGTAGGTGTGACATGAGGACACACTTCGGAGCAGTTGGCGCCATACCATGACAGTTGTGCTGCAGAAAGTTCTGAGTTCCAGTCACTGGGGGACTTCAAACAGAGAAGAGGACTAACGCTGAAGATGCTGTAGGATGGGATTTTACCAAGGTAAATAGAATGGACATTGAAAGTACAGACTTAGGTTCAGACAAACCTGGGTTTGGATTCTAACTCCCAGGTTTGAAAACTAGCTTGACCTTGAGCAAAATTTCTTAAGTCTCATTTTCCTCTCCTGTAAAACAGAGATTAAAAAACAGTCTCTATGAAAACAAACAACCTGATTAAAAAAAGGGCCAAAGACCTTAACAGACCTATCACCAAAGAAGATGGACAGATGGCAAATAAGCATATGAAAAGATGCTACACATCATATGTCATCAGGGAAAAGAAATTAAAACAGCAATAAGATGTCACTGTGTTCCTATTAGAATGGCTAAAATCCAGAACACCGATAATACAAAATGCTGGTGAGGACATGGGGCAACAGGAATTCTCATTCATTGCTGGTGGGAATGCAAAATGGTGCAGCCACTTTAGAAAACAGTTTGGCGGTTTCTTACAAAACGAAACACACTCTTACTATGTGATCCAGCAATGATGCTTCATAGTGTTTACCCAAAGGAATTGCAATCTTATGTCCACATCAAAAAACCTTCACATGGCCCTAGCCGGTTTGGCTCAGTGGATAGAGCGTCAGCCTGTGGACTAGAGAGTCCCAGGTTTGATTCTGGCCAGGGGTACATGCCCAGGTTGCGTGCTCGATTGCCCCCAGTAGGGGGCATGCAGGAGGCAGCCGATCAATGATTCTCTCACAGCATTGATGTATCTATCTCTCTATCTCTCTCCCTTCCTCTCTGAAATCAATAGAAAAATATATATTTAAAAAACCTGCACATGAATATTTATAGGAGCTTCATTCATGATTGTCAAAAGCTGGAAGCAATCAAAATTTCTTCAGTAGATGAATGGATAAGGAAACTGTGGTAATAAAACAGTGGAATATTATTCAGCACTAAAAAGAAATGAACTATGAAACCATGAAAAGACATGAGGTAACCTTGCAATCACATTACTAAGTGAAAGAAGCCAAGCTAAAAATGTTACATACTGTATGATTCGAACTATATAACACTTGAGAAAGGGAAAACTATGAAGATGGTAAAAAGATCATGGTTGCCAGGGGTTGGAGGTGGGAAGAGGGGAGGGATGACTAAGAGGAGCACAGGGAATTTTTAGGCAGTGAAACTACTTTGTATCATGCCACAATGATGGATACAAGCCATTACACATTTGTCCCACCCCACAGAGTGTACAACAGCAAGAGTGAGCCCTAGTGTAAATTTTGGACTTTGGGTGATTATGATGGATCAATGTAGGTTCGTTCATCAATGATGACAAATATAACATCCTGGTGGAGGAGGTTCATATCAGGGGAGGCTGTCCATGTGTGGAGGCCTGGAGTTAATGGGATATATATATATATATATATATATATATATATATATATATATATATATCTTCCCTTCAATTTTGCTGTGAACCTTAAATGGCTCTGAACAAATAAAGTCTAAAAAAAAACTAGTTATCTATGCCTAATAGGGCAGCAATGCAAATTACATTGAACAGTGTAGATAAAACATTTAGCATGGTACCTGACAGATGGCAAGCATTCAGTAATAAGTAGTGATTATTATTACTTAAAATTTAAAGAATATGATTACTTTTTTATAACATCTGGGTTGCCATTAGGGTACTTGCATTCTGAGGGGCATACCGAGATTACAGGAAAGATGAATTTTGATTAAGGCAACATGACCATAGCAGGACTAGAAAATTTGGTTAGGGGATTCAGGAATCATGAATTATTCCTGTCCACACTGCTGTGTTCTTAGAAGATCAAATAAGCAATCACTTGTTTGTTATATTGCATTAGATTGAATGTTACAGAAATTTCCATTTCAGTGTGTCCAAAATGGTCAGATAATGATAATTTTATATGGCTCTACCTATATAAGGACAATACACCCCAAATCATACCTCCCCATCTTATGTTTTAAGGAAAGATTTAATGGTGGATAGAAATCATACAAATTAACTTCACTGAAGTATTTCTCTGTAATGTTATAGGATTCCTAATAAAATGTGCAATTCTTTGTGGACTTTTTAAAAAGTTACTTTTATTCTAGCTCAAGAGTCC